>NC_051313.1:93620288-96020288 GCF_015220235.1 Choloepus didactylus | reverse complement strand
AAACTCAAGTACAAATAAATACAATGTTCCAATTTTTAAAAAATTCACTTGATTTCAGTAGGGTATAGAAATATATTTTATGTATTTATATGAATTTTTATTATTTTCATTTTAAATTATATATGTGATTCTTCATTCAAGAGTCAATGAATTCACACTCAGAATCTCAAATTTCAGGGGCATCCACAAATGATGCTACTTTACTGGTCAAGGTAGATGCTTCCATCTTTTATCCTGTAGTATTTCCAACATACCCCACACGCTTAGGAATGCTGGCTTTCTTAAATAGTGGCTCAGTGGTATGGTTCAGTCAAAGGCATGTGATGGGGACAGCTGAAGGTATCCGTCTTCAGTTCATCTTCTCTCTGCAAAAGAAAATAAAGAATATTTATTGAGTTCTATATGCCAGGTCCTAAATGCTGGGCTGCACTTCTATGTATCTCATTGATGACTCACAAAAAACTTATAATGAGAGCATTAATAGCTTTATTTTCCAAATGAGAAAAGTGAAATTCTAAAGGCTATTTTAACTTGTTCCAAAGTTTCGTCAGACAGTAGGTGGCAGCACTTGGTTTCAAATACGATTTATCAGGTTTCATGGTCCATGCTTGTTCCATTACTTCATCCTATCTTTCTTCCTAGCTTTTAACCCTGCCTGGAGAATCACAGACAGAAAGAGGCTAGAAGTGATGCTCAGGTGTGCCCTCTAGACGATTTACAGAGTGGCCTGGCCTGTTGCCACACGATTTCGCTGATGGACTATAGTTCTTCAGCTACGGGGATGAGCTCATTTGATAAGCTAATCAAGGTCAGACTAGGGTTACATTACCAGAGAAAATTTCAGTGTAAAATAGGTGCTGCCAAAAATGTTTTTGCCTGTTCAGGGGGGTGAATCACTGGGAAAAAATTGCTAGATAATTGTGACCAAGGGTTATTTTGTTATTAGAAGCGCCGCCTTTAGACACAATTTTGGACTAAGGGCCTAAACACTTAAGACCTCCAATAATCCAAATATCTTCATTTTTTCTCTTTTTGTTCCCAGACATAGTCATTCGTTTTCTGGTTTTGAAATAATTTGTTTGCTTAAAAAATTATCATATGAGTTTCTCTTGATTTGACTGAATAGGTCACTCTTTACATAGCATTATTGGTTGGAATAATGAGGCTATTCATTCAAATTCTCATTGGCCTAGCACCACAAAAGTTTATTTCTTGCTTATTGAACATCTAATGTGGTTTGGAGCAGTCTGTTTGATCCAGTGACTCAGAGACAAGCAACCTCCATGTGGCCTCTGGGATAACCAGCTTCCAAGATGGCTCCTAACAAGCCCCCATTTCCTGGTATTCATACCCTTGTGTAATCCCTTCCCACATTATACCTTGGCAGGTCTAGGTGACCAGTAGAATGCAACAGAAGTGATCATATGTTGCTTCCAAAATTACATTATAAAAGGGCATAGCTTCTGTCTTGAGCACCCACTTCTCTTGGATTTTTTTGCTCCGGGGAAAGTAAGCTGCCTTGGTGTGAGCTGCCCACCTGCTGAAAAATTAAAATCTCTAGTCAACAGCTATAGCTGGATTGAGGCCTGATGTAAGTCAGCTTGGAGGTAAATCCTCAGCCTAGGTTGAAGCTTGAAATGACTGCAAGCCCCCTACAACCTAGTGAGAGACCCTGAGAATAAACCATCCAGCTAAGCTTCTCATCATATTCCTGATCCCTCAGAAATTATGAGACAATAAATGTTAGTTGTTTAAAACTGTTTATATTAGGGATAAGTTTTTTACAGCAGTAGCTCACTAATACAACCTCTAAAGTTGTCATGGCAGAGGAAAAGAGAAATGGAAAAATATACTGGGTCATATAACTACTTTGACTCCAAAGCAATGCATGTCAATCTTGCTCATAATCATTTGACCAAAACTAATCTCATGGTATCAACCCAACTACAAGGGGTCTGGGAAATGTAAGGGAACCATGTCTCTGCCACAGAAACTATACACCAGTAAAGAGTACAGTTAACTTGCGTAGAATCAGAACAAAGGAATTTAGAGGAATCAAGTATTTAATGGCATAAGACTAAGATAACCTGATATAGCTACTACACTGGATATCTGCCAACAGAAGTAACTGATAATATTTAGAGAGCTTGTGCTAACTACTGTGCAAAGGACTGGAAGTACAAAGATAATAAAGAACTGGCATCAAGGAATCCACACTCTTGTTGAAGAGACAGACACATAAACAGATAATATCGATATAATATGGCAAGTGCTTGGGTTTACTGGATGCAGTGGAAGCAGATGAGAAGGGCACTTAGCTCCATTTGGGGGATTAGAGAAAAATACAGGAGGAAGTGACACCTAAAATCAGTTTTAATGGATGAATTCAAGTTACCCAGGTGAAGAAAATTGGGTAAGGATGTTTTAAGCAGAGGAAACAACATGAACAAAACCAAAGAGGCGTGAAATAGCATGGGCTATGAAGAGAATGTTAAGCAACTGGGTAACACCAGTGTAAGTATAGATGACAAAAGTCTGGGACAAGGCTAGAGCAGTAGATAAGTTTGGGTCACCAAAGGCCTTGTGTACCATTTGGCTTTGACACTGTAGTTTAAGTAGAGCTTTTAAAGGGTTTTAAGGAAAGTGCCATTGGTTTGTATTTTAGATGAGAACATTCAGAGGCGGGGGATGGGGGGTGGGGTAGAGGATAAATCCAAAGGGAGCAAGACTTGTAAAAGTTTTCACATTAGGGTTTATGTTCTGTTTATGGTTTATCTAATTAAGCCTGCTTATTATAATAAAAATTGTTAAAAAGGGCATAATCTCAATCCTCTGTTTATAACTACTTCCAGGAGGCTTTCTACATGTTGGGTAAGGAAGGGTGGGAGGAAAGGAAGAGTGAGAAAATAAAGAAGAAAGAAAGAAGGAAGAAAGAAAAAAAAAGACAAAAGGGAAAACTGGCTATTTTTGCTTTGCTGAAATTTAAATTTGAGATATTTATAATAATTTTTCATTATTTCTTTCCTAAAAAACATACTTCTGAATTTTGAGTGTCATAGTCCTATTGATATTTCTAATATCCTATACAGTTTTTCACTAAAATCACTTTAGTAGTTAGTTATCGGTATAAGTCTTAGTGGTTCACTATTCTCCTAGCCACCCAGCCACCTGTCCTTCATTTTGCCTTTTAGATCATGTTTTGGCCCCAAAAGATGAAAAATTTGAGATCTGATGAAAATTTTTCATGTTTTCTAATTAAATTCCAAATTTTATATTCCAAAGTCTCCTCGCTTGAAAATCAATTTTAAGTAACATTTATAACACTCAATCAATGAAAATATTATTTTGACCCCATGTCAGCCTTACAGAATTTTAGTGCGCATTTCTCCACAAGTTGACACAGTAACACACTTTGAAATTCCTAAAGTTAGTGGTTACTTCAAAAATATTTATTTGCTATCTTCAGCTCACAATGAGAATATAGCAGTGCTTAAAAATTGTAATATCCTTTTCTAGAGTCTCATTGAGTTTTTATTTCTACTAAGTGACTCTGAAGTGAATATATAAGGTACATGGTTTGCAACTATGTATGGCGTTGATTTTATCACTATATTGCTTGAAATAGGGTCAGAAAGTCACTGGCTCTGATAATTTATTTCATTAACTCAAAATGAATTTGTTGAGTCATCCAATTTGGTAGAGAACTCTACTGTTTGTAAATACCATTTTGAAGACAATTCGTCTTTTTAAAAATGTGCAGATTGTGCTAATCTTTCTGGGACAAGAGTCGGGAGGTTTGGCTACGTGCTTATGAAAGGATTTTGTGATTCTGTGAAACTAGGTAAACTTTTCATTATAAAAAATAGCTAAAAACTTAATCTCCTCAGTTGGAATACTTAATGGAAAAGCGCCCCAGTTTTCAAAAGTCTGAAATCAAATATATTAACAAAAATCTCACTGGCTGGTGCAAGGAAAGGACTGCATAGTCATTGGGACACTTATGTGCTTGGGCTTGATTTATATTTTGGACACAGGAAATCCTAGAAAAACCTTAATCTTTGAAGTCATCAGAGGTTGATGGTGACTCATAGATTCCTGGAAGTCATGACAATTATCCTAATTTATAAATTATGTTGTTTTCTCCCCCAGGCATAATGAACTGTTTGAAATAGTCACTGACAAGAAACCAAACCATCTTAGAGGAAAAGGGGAAATAAAAATTTTAGAACTTAAAATCACAGAAATAAAAATATGCACGCACACACACACCACATGCATTGTGGGGATCAAATGATAAGACTAATATGATTTTAACATACCCTAGATTTTTCAGGCAGGATTAAGGAGGCTATCATTCAAATTTTTAAAATGTCAAGAACTGAATAGAAGGCCTTGAGGAGTTTTGCAAAGTTAAGACATTGCCAGCTATTCCAAGTAAATGAATCACAGACTTTAGGGAAGAAAAAGATAAGTACAATAGAGATGAGGGAGGCCTTGGGTTAATATCCATGTAAGAAGGAGCATCTTTAGGGTGCTTGATCATCATAGCATAATTTATTTATTTTTTAACAGACTGCATATATTACTGCTTTCGAGTCTTCACACTTGCATTTACTGCCCTCTGCCCTGCCCATGCCTGGCTCCTACTCAGTTCATATGTCACCTTGTCAGAGGTTTCTCAGAATGCCCAATCTAAATCATTGTACTCCTTCGTGAACTATGATAGCACCCCATTTTAGTTTCTTCATTGCACTTATTGCTATTTGAAATCTTATTGCTGATTCGTTTGTTCATTCCTTTTACTGTCTCCCTTAAGTAAAATGTAAGTTATATGAGAGTAGTTTCCTCGTTTTTCTTGTTTGCAGTTGTATCCTAAGTGCCTAGAACAATGTCAGGCCTACAGCAATTTTTAGCTAACAAGTGAATTAAGTTGTTGGACTTCCACCAGAAAGAATAATTTAGGACAAAATCATTTTTTTTTAAATCAGTAATTACAGATTTTAAATTTCTTCTACATGAAGATTTAAAATAAAACCTCAATAATTTGAATTATATTTGTGATCTTTTTGGTCTATATCTTAAGAAAAACACAAGTTAAAATAAGTATTGTATAAATATAAAAGTAATGATTATGAAAGACCACTTGGAAAATCTGTTCCCAGTACTGAGATCGCCTTGATATTACAATGAAATTATTTTGCTCTTCTCATGAAAAGCAGATGGGATTTACAAACTGTGCTGGTTTTCTTTTCTTTTTTTTTTCTTGAGCAAGGTACACAAAGATTCTTTCAAATAATATACTACATTTCTGCAATAACTGAGGGGAACATGTAATGTGCAAAACTCCTATCTTTATTTCAAAATTATTCTCGGTTGTCTTTTAAGTTTCTACAAAAGTCTAAAGAAACACTTGATCATTAGTGTCCCAGGTGATGTAAGGAAGTCATGACTGAACGTTAAGATTTGTCTATACCTTCTGCAGTAAAAGGAGCCAAAGATATTCCAGCTCAGCCCAGGATGTTTCAGACATACTCACAGACACTCAGTTTTAGGAATCCTCTGTCAGTCTCCACTATTGCCAGTGACTTACACCAATCTAGGGCTCTGAACTGTAATAATTGAATAAAAACACATTTTCAGGCAGAGTGCAGAACAGTGTTGGTGAGAGCTGGGTATTTCTAGACACTGAATTTAACAGAGAATAAGGAAAACAGTAACTTTCTTTGTCTTACTCTGGCCCTCAGTTTCCTAAAATATCCATATAATTATTAATTTTTTAATAAAAGTGCAGCCTTGCCCAGAAAAGGGGGGCATTGCTAATTCTAGCAGAACCTCAATCAACTTTCAATTGGACAGATTTTCTAAATATTTTCTCATTATTCTGAATCAAGTGAAGGAGAGTAGAATTTGTAAGTTAGACTTTCTTAGAGTTGCTATGTCACCCTAATTACATAACTCTTCCAAAAAAGTCTTATACACTGCCTTAATTAATCCTGCAACAACCAGTGTGATATGGGCTATTACTGACACTTCTTGTCTTATGTGAAACTTCTTATTAGAGAGCTGCTATGGAGTTAGTTGTCCAAATAGCGTTATATGTTATCACTTGGGCTCCCCATCCCTGAACAGTGAGTAAATGCAGCTCCGTGTTCCCCCTTTTCAGTCCTCCCTTGATAACACGTCCATGCTGGTCTGTGTAATAACCTAAAAATTATGATTTGTGAAATTTAAGGGAATTGCGAACTCTCATGGACATTTTTGCCTAACTCAACTGAAAGGGTCTTGAGTTTCAATGACTAATCACCATTGCTTCAATGACCCTGAACTCATTGTAGGTACTTGGCCACAAAGATGGAAGATGGGGATGGGGGGAGAAGATGAGGAACCAAGCGGCAAGAGTCAAGCTTGGCATAGATTTTATGTCTTGGTATAAAGGAAGAGAGGCTCCTTAGACTGCTCTAAGTACTGAGGCACCACAAGCAACAAAGGAAGCCCCTTAAGATGGTCTGAAGTCATGCAAACACATCTTTACTGTACAAATGAAGGTAAAAGCAACATAGAGCACCAGAGGACTCAGCCCTAAAATTTAAGCAGCAAACGGAGCACAAAAAAATAAAGCAACCTGAACCAACACACTGATTTTCTACGGCTTATCTAATTTAGAGCCATTTCCTTTTTTTATTTCATTCAGCAAATATTTATCGAACATCCACAACATGTAATGTGCTCTATTACATTTTGTGGAGGAAATACAAAAGTGAATGAGACATGGTTCCTACCTACAAGGAATTTTTGATCTTGTGGGGAGACAAACATTCAAGCAATAGACAGTAATATGAGGGTTACTGAAGACGTGTAAGTTAAGTGACAGAACATAGAAATGTAAAAAGTGGATCCTGACTTGGGGTCAGAAATATTCCTTCACTGCAGAGGTAGCATTTGAGGTGTTGTTGACATGTGAGTATAATTCCAAAGGGGGAAAAGAAACTCCATCTAAGATGAGAAAATAGTAAGAGTAGAGCTTGAAATGATATAAATAATTCTTCAGAACCAATCAGAAAAAGTCATTCATGGAACTCCTAGAATACACTAGTTTTCATAAACTTTTTCTTTTTGTTTTTTTGCATAATTTCAAGTATTGGGGATTTAAGCTCCTCTGATGCTTCCCATTGCTTTCATGGTCTTCATTACGTTGTGGACATCTGAACTAGTCTTGTCTGTAGTATATCATGGTGGATTGGATTAAAAGTTTTAAAATATCTGTAGTTATTTGAAAATGGCATTATTTAGATATAGAAGATTTCTGCAAAGGAAGATTACATTGAGGGCTATGGTAAGAGTTTGTTGAAGTTATAAGGGACCAGAGTCTGAGAAACCAGCTAGGAGCCCACTGAAACTCTCCCAGAGAAAGATTACGAGGTATAAGCCAAAGCAATGAAATTGGTTATGTAAAAACATGAAAAGAATTATGAAAAACATTGGCAACACTCTTGGCAAGTCATCAGAAGCAGAGAATTGAAAAGGACCTGCTGATAAATAGAAGATTTTGGCCTAAGAATGTGAGGCTATTGTCATCATTGTCTTTTTCTTATCAGAGGCATGACATACAGAAAGAAAAGCAAATTTGGTGAGCTGTAGAAGAGTCATGATGAAATTGGCCAAGGACAGGTAGAGTTTAAAGTGCTAGAGGACTATCCTATGCAGCGGTCCAGCAGGAAGTGGGGCTTGACCCCCCTCACGCCATTCACAATTATTTTTTTTTCTTTGTGGCTACGCAAGCAATATATATGGTTTATATGAGATTTAATTAGATAATGCCTTCTGGGATAATTAAAAACATACAAGACAATATAAATCTGTTAATAGGTACATGGAGTGGCAAATGTCAGAGGGGGTGTGTGCGTGTGTGCGCGCTTATGGGTGCAAATCAAAATCAATCCATGATAGCCACAAGAATCAGCAGTCCTCTCTAGTGTCAATAGCAAGGGAAAGCATTTGTGCGCATTTAAAAAAACTAAAATGTATCTGGATCAGGAGGCTGTTGGTTACCATTTGGTTGAAAAAGGAAAATGCTCTTCTTGAATAATGTTTTGTGTGTTTTCCAAGCCTAAGCAAATGATTTCCTTCTCTTGTAACAACTTTGTTTAGGTACATATTTTCAAAGCACACATTTCTCTATTAATTATACTCCAGCTTCTACCTTTTAAAAACCTTTGCAATTTATAATATTATTGCCAAATGAAGTGAACTTAATGTGAGTTATTTTTAATAGTGAGGTCAGAAGACATATAGGACAGTGGTTGAAAGGACAGTCTCATAAACCCAAGTCCCAGCTCTGTCACTCACAGCCACATGGTTCTGGGCAAATTCCCTCTCCTTTCTGTATTTCAGTTTCCTCATCTATAAAAAGGGCATTAAACATAGTGCATATCTTGTTTGGCTGTTATGAAATCTAAGTAAACTCTTATTTCCAAGTGCTTAGAAGAGTGATTCTCATATAAGCATTATATAAGGTTTTGCTACAAATTGTCTCTTGAGTTGCCAGAACTACATATTTTGAGTTATAGCTGCTCTTAATCAACATGGATTACCACAGTTTGCACCATGAGCCTTATCCCTACTCAACTTTGTTCTCACCCTTGTGGCATTTGTTTTTGTTATTCTATTTTTCACAACAGCTTAATTCATGATTTCTTACAGAATTGTATGTGTTCTTGAAAGCCAGCATCAATTCTCTCAGAAAGAGTGTAGAAATAAACACATAAAATAAGCACTTAAATAAATGTAAATTCAGTTGGAGGATTTGTGTCAATAAAGTGCTCTTAGAGGAGAGAGAACTAAAAAACTGCCCTGAATGGGGATTAGACATGAAAACAAGAAAATACAGGAAAAAGTCACTAGGAGGAGTTAAAGGAGGTAAAGGGTTGGAGCCTGAAAGTTTCTCTCAGTGACAACTTTGAAGTAATATATTATTATATAACATTTTAAGTAGAGGTATCAATGTTTCTTTGGCATAATTTTTTATTGCAATACACTTTTTTGTTGTACAACTTAACCAAAATATGGACATTTCAAAAGTCCGGAATGATAAGCAGAATTCACTGTATAGTAGAATTAGTAATGCAAGGTTTTTTATATATGTTCTAATTCATGATTTTCTGTATGAAGTCAGTTTTTCTTTTCAGAGTTAAAATAATCATTACTTCCTTTTATTATGGGTCCCTTGAACCATGAAATGAAATTTGCACACATATTTGCTGTACATAATAAATGTAGCTAATCAATTATGTCATGGAAAGAACTGAACAGTGTCTATGAAAATGAAGGTGCTTCACCACACAAAAACATTACAAAGGATGGGCTATGATTTAGACCTAATAGTGCTGATCTATTAAATCAGAAATGTCAGAAATTGTTGGTCACAATTTAGAATTGTGAAATTCTAAAACCATCAGAAAAGTTTTAAGTACTGATGTGGTTGATACAGAAGTACTTGATGGATAAAAATTAAAACAGAGTAAAATCTTTCCTCCCAGGACTTGTCACAACTACGATTTTAGAAATGCAAGTTTGCACTAAAATATCCTTAATCCTCTGTATGGAAACAAGGAGGGATCATAGGCAGATGGGTAGCTACCCTGTTCTTCAGTATATTGGTAGTTTGCAAATATTATACTTCCAAAGAATGGTGTTACCAAAATATTATGCAAGATTTATAAGATGTGAGCTATATTTGGTGTAGTAGGTTAGAGAAGAGACATTTTCACTTTGAACTAAAATAATTTAGATTTTTGAATATGTGAGTTAAAATTTTTCCTATACATTGCATATATGTGAATGTATACATAGAAACTTTTCTGCACTCATATGCATTTAAGGGATTATCAATGATATTAGTTACAGCTAATTTGATTCTGCTCTATACTCAGTTGAAGCCACTCAAATTTAAAGCTTCTCTTTTCAGTTCAACAATAATATTTAGGATCTATCTTGGCTTTTATTGAGAAAGTATTGATTTATAAAATATTGTAAACTCATTCTTTACTAAATGTTATTGCTGCCCCCTTTTGCAGGCAATCTCTAAGTATCACACGTAATTCTGCATACTCTGTATATAAAATAGGAACTGTATATAAGTTGTAGTTTATATGCCCATTTTCCTATTCAGTGTTATAAATAAGTGTTTAATGTTCTGTGAGAGAAATGATCTGTGTTCAGATTTAAGAAATGAAGAAAATTTGTTGAAGGCTTTTGGATGATGGTTGCCAGGTCACAGGAAGCAATTCCTTTGTAAGCTCAGGAACAACCATGTTCTCAAGAGAAAATGTCAGCATCCCGCTGCCCAGGCCCTGATGTTCTCCTGAGATGTAATTTGCAATGGTGCTACTGTTGAATGGATATAAATTAAATATTAATAATAAGAGAGCATTCATTCATTTATTCAGTCCATTCATGAAACAGTTATTGAGCATCTATTAACTGCCTGGCCCTCACTCTCCTGGAACTAAAAGAAGTAAAAAGGATCTTATCATTATCCTCAAGGAGTTCATAGTGTCATGAAAAGGAAACAAATGCAATATATTAAAGTAAAACACAATGTGGTGTCTACTGTTAAAGACATATGAGCTGCATTCTGAAGTATAAAATCAGCTTGATGGGTAAAAAAGAAATATTAATACAGGAGATTGGAGCATCATGGAAGTGGATAAGAGGAGGGGCAAAGGAAGAAGCAAAAAGTGTCATAGAGGCAGGGCTCATGCAGGCTAAACTTTTGTTTTCTCCTGTTTTTGTTATTCTCAGAATGACAGAAAACAGCTTGGACCTTGAGCAGTTTGTTTTTTTCTTCCACTCCAAGTGCCAAACCTTGCAGTTCATTTACCTCTCTAGCAAACCAGAGTTAACGAAGGAATACCCACTGCCTCCCATCCTAACTCACTATCCTGCTTACCTATGAGACTTGATCCAAGTATCATTATCTCCAGATTTCTCAACAAATATCCTAGTTTGGTTTTATGTGATAACTTTCTTTTTAAATGCTTTTTTAAAAGTAAGACGTTCGGGGTTGGCATCACTAATTTTATAAATGTAGTGACTACAGTATTATAGAATTAGTTCCATTAATAGAAAAGGTAATGGCATTCACTTTTCTGAACTTTGTGGATCCTTTCCTCCTCTGTTCTTTTCATTGCCTCCCTGATGAATGGTTCTCAGCTTGTTATCACCTCAGCATTGGAACGTAAATGGGAGATTAAAAAATAGTGCCCTAAATAAGGTTTTTGTTTCATTTTGCTGAATTTCTCTTATTTTCTAAGGTCATGGGTAGTTGAGTTAAAATACATCATCTTCTACATTTTTATTATTGACAACATTATTAAGAAAAAAGAGTAGAATCCTGCAAATCTTAGCATGGCAGTTTGGATAGATAGCACAAAGGCTTGGGTTTTATTTATTTGCAATAGCTTTAAGATGTATCTTATAATACTGGAAACATTGAATATTTGTAAGTTCATCTATGGTTAATATTCTAATAGGAAAAACATTTTATGTTGCTAAGCAACTATGTGAATTCCTTTTGAGATTAATGCTTTATTTTTTAATAATAATAGAAAAAAGTAGAGTTCATTTTAAGCATGTATTTTCATATTTTAACTCTTTCTGTTTAAAAAATGACAAGCATGATATCTAGAAACCCTGATATTAGTGGGATTTTTAAAAGAATTCAGTACATGATTAAATATGGATATTCATTTTCAAATTTCAAATCAGAAGGAAGCATGTAAGATGTTAACTAATTTCTAAGTATATGTGTTATTCCTACTTGTGCCAGTTTGGATATATTATGCCCCCCACCCAAAGCCATATTCTTTAATGCAGTCTTGTGGGGGCAGATTTATTAATCTTTCTGATTAGGGTGTCACCTCTTGATTGAATGTTTCCATGGAGATTTGACCCCGCCCATTCAGGGTAGGCCTTGATTAATTAGTTTACTGGAGTCATTTAAAAAGAGTCGGCCCAGACCCAGACACTTGCTGATGCTTTGAGATGCTAGCCCAGAGAAGCTAAAAGATGAAAACATCCCAAGATATACAAGCCAGGACACACAGACGTTAGATGCTTGGAAGCCAACAGAGATGCTGGCTGTTGCTTAGAAACGCTTAGAGATGCTTGGAGTTGCAGACAGAAGGACGTTTGGAGATGCTAAGCTAAGGATGCATAGGAGCTGAGAGGAGCTGAAACAACCTGGGACCAGCAGACACCAGCCACGTGCCTTCCCAGCTGACGCAGGTGTTCCGGACTCCATCGGCCATTCTTCAGTGAAGGCATCCTCTTGTTGATGCCTCAGTTTGGACACTTTTATGACCTTAGGACTGTAACTTTGTAACCAAATAAACCACCTTTATAAAAGCCAATCCATTTCTAGTATTTTGTCTAATGGCAGCATTAGCAAACCGGAGCATTATTCTATTATCAACACTATGGAACTCAAAAGATTAATGTTGAAGTCTAATTTACTAATAACATGATGCAAAAAGTCATAGAAATAAATTTGATATTCACTTTAGGAGATTTTGTTCTGTTCAGTTTCATAATATTCAGTTTCTGCAAGTTTGGTATTTAATTGTGTCTTTTTGTCACTGAATGGGCTAGAAGTATGACTATGGGGACACCAAAATGAGACACTGATGATACTTCTTTGCCATCAGATTTGGTTATTTTGGATGAAAGAACTGTTGGCTTCTTGGATTTCTATAAAACAAAAACTATATATGGCTTTTAATGAAAAGAGAATCTTATGGAAAAACAAAATTAGATTACAGAAACAAACTTAGGAGTGATTCAAATAAAATATTTAAAGGAATAGTGCAGACAGAGGCACATTGGTTCCTCTAGTTATTTTTTGTTTTCAAAATTATCATCCCAAACACTGTGAAAATGGTAATTACTAAGTCATTCACTTTCAGAATAAAGGTCAGGAAGACAAAAGAATGAATGAAGAGGAAACCCAGTGACAATATAGAACAGAAAGAATGAATGAGGATAAAATGAAAAATCAATAGGATATTGATTCTTTTAAAAGACAAAACATCACAACAGTAAACACCTCAGGGAGGGAAAGGCAAAGAAATAAACTAATAAAATGTAAGGAAAAGCATATAAAATCAATTGAGGACTGACAATGCTTTAAAAATGTGTTTAGGTAAAGGGATTATGAGGAATGTGGTGTATCATGTTTTTGGTCCTATGGAAGATAAAACTAGAGGAAATGGTTTAAATCAAAATTGTGGAGAGCTAGAGTAAATTAAATGGGCATAGAAAGAGTACAGAAGGTAAAAAGGAATACAATTCCATACATTTCAACAGTCTAAAATGCAATGAATTTAAAATTTCACTATAGCATAGTGATCTGTAATAGCTATTTGTTGCTTTTGTCTTTCCCCCTTCTTCACATAACAGCACAACCTCTTCCTTTAAGAAAACTGCCTCTTTGCCATTCTCTGTAGATGTGGGGGTGGGGGTGTAGCTGTCAATCACAGTAACCCAGCTGCCCAGGACCAGAGCCAGGATGGGCAATCATTTCCCTTCCCGCAAACACAGATGGATGATAATTTGATTCAAAACGAAATAATCAGAGTTTGTTGGGTTTTACATTCACTTATGTGAGAAACATTTTTTTCTCCTATTGGTTTGCTACCTGGGATGATTAGAACTGGAGCTGCTTAAGATCTTTCCCTTTGCCACATAGAATAAAATCATTTACAGTAAGACCAGCTTCCAGAGATAGAGACCAAGATCTGGACAGAACCATAATCATATTGTTTGAATCCCTGGATCTGGTCAGTCTATGACTTTTTCCACCCTTTCCCAAGTACATGGACTTTATTTTGTTTATGCTCATTGGGTTTGGATGCCTGTATTATAAAATATTATTTAATACAAGAACCAATCTTTTATCTTAACAGATAAAATCAATTGAGGACTGACAATGCTTTAAAAATGTATTTAGGTAAAGGGATTATGGGGAATGTGGTATATCATGTTTTTGGTCCTACTGAAGATAAAACTAGAGGAAATGGTTTCAATCAATACCTTAACGGTATTTTTTTTTTATTTAAGCCTTATTATCTACTAATGCAGATTCTATTAAGAGCATTTGTGAAAGTGAAATGAACTATTATCAGAGTTCAGAAACTGATATCAACAATCAACAATCCTTTGCAATTGTTAAGACAAGGAGTCACTCAAAAAGAGGAAAAAGAGGTAGTGGGAAGGAAGAAGGAGAAGAAAATGAGGTTAAAAAGGAAAAAAGAATGGACAAAAGTGAAAAGTTCTAACTATCTTTCTTCCTGACATAGTTCACACTCTTCCAAGATTATTCTTCTCTCTGTTTATACAGAATGATGAGGATGATATACATGCCTGTAGCCTGGGTGGTCCTACAAAAAGTCCTGATTAAATGAGTCAAAGAGTATGTTGCTCCTTCTGTAACCCCAAATCTACCTCTAAGCCTAACAATACCATAAAAGTAACACTAAACCCAATCCCATCTAAAGCTCTAATCATACCTGGACATTAATGATAACCCTATCTTTAACCCTAACCCTAAGACTTCTAAATCATAACCTTGATTCTAACTCAAACTCCAACATTAACTTTAATTCTACAACCAACCCTAAAACGAATCCAACTCTACCTCTAAGCCTAAAACTAACCTAAACCCGTCTCTCACCCTATGTCTAACCTTAACCCTAACATTAACCCCAAACATATACTTAATATTTAACTCTAAACATAACCCTAACCCCAACCAAATTCTATTTCTAATTATAACCCAAGTACCAACCTACCTCTAACCCTATCCTTAACCCCAAAACTATCTTAAAACCTCAACTTGACACAAATCCCAATCCTATTTCTAACCCTAACTCCAACCCTAACAATAACCCCAAATTTAACTCTAAGCCAAGCCTAAAACTAACCCCAACCCTGTCTTTAACCACAATCCTTTCATTAACCCCAGTCCTTGTAACTTTAACCCTAACATTAACACCAAATCTATCTTTAACACTACCTATAGCCCTCATCCTAAACAAACCTTAAACTTTAATTCCAGTTATAAACCTAACTACAAACAATAACCCTTACACTAAACTCAATCCTACCATCCCTAACACCAAATATAATTCTAATTATAACCCTAATTTCAGCCTACTCCAACCATAACCCTAACTCCAGCCCTACCTCTAACCATAACCCTATCTCTAATCTTAATGCTTAATACTAACTAAACCCCAATCTAGCTCTAGTCTAATTATAAACCTCACACTATGACTAATCCAAACAAACCTCTAACCCTAACCCTATACTCTGATCCTATCTCTAATCCCAACTCTAAACCTAAAACTACATCCAACCTTTAACCAAACACAAACCATACCTTAAACTTGAACCTTAGCAAGAATAGCAATCCTACCTGTAGCCCTAATCTAAGTCCTTTCAATAACCCTCACCATGCCTCTAATGCTAACCCTAAAACTATCTGCAATCCTTACCTTTACCTCAACAATAACACTAGCCTAAACTTTACACTCAGCACTAAGCTTTTCATGAACTCCAAACCTATCTCTAACCTTACCTATAACCCTAAGCCTAACATTAACCCCAAACCTATCTCTAAGCCTATCTCTAGCTCCCAAACTAACCATGATCTTAATTCTTACACTAACATTAAAACTAGCACCCTATCTCTAACCTTAACCCAAACCCTAATCGCAAATCTATCTCTAACTCTAACCCTAACCTGAGCTTTGCTGCTTTGCTTCATTGCCTTCCCACTTTCTTCACTGACTTTGATAAGAAATCAGGAAGTAGTGCTATGGAATCAAGGTCTTGAACTGTTGTATCACCCAGGGTTTATTCCATTGGAAGCAACAAAATACAGAACACTGACTTAACAAAAC
This sequence comes from Choloepus didactylus, assembly GCF_015220235.1. Lineage (NCBI taxonomy): Eukaryota > Metazoa > Chordata > Mammalia > Pilosa > Megalonychidae > Choloepus > Choloepus didactylus. Next base: position 96,004,329 of record NC_051313.1, on the reverse strand, counting down.
ATAAATAAATGATAAATATATGTATGTCAGAGCTGGGGAGAGAAATTTATTGGCTCAGAGAGCTGAAAAGCTCAGGACTGAATTTCACAGATGCCTGGATTCAGGAGTCTTATTACTGCCATCAAGATTTGGTTGTCTCCAATTCCACACTCTTCTACTCTTCCTGTTGGCCTCTTTTCAAGTTCCCTGTGGCAAGATGGGCTGCCAACAACTCGAGGCCTGTATCCTAAGGGTCAAGGAATAGCTTAGATGGAATCTAGTTGGCTTTGCTTGGGAACTGTTCACATCCATAACCTATCATGGCTAGATTGAAATGCTGCTCTGGTTGGTCAGGCCTAGATCACATACCCCGACCCGAGACAGGAACAAAGGGGATCAAGTCCATATATGCATTTACATGAAGAATGGGAGACTGGGTGGGGGAGGGGAATAGTTCCCCGAAAGAATAAAAAGCAAGTTACTAGTCACAGAAGTAAGAGTAATGGATGCTGGATGGCTAAAGTCATTTATTGGACTGAGTCTTCTTTTTACTAATTTTGCCAAGGAAAAAATAAAAACAAAACAGCAGTGGGAATGTAAATATGAAACACAATTATGCAGTTAGGGATAATAGTGTTCAATATCTTTCAAGTGCACTTTAAAATAATTACATTTGTTTTCTTTTGAAAAAAATTAACAAGATGGTGTGATTTGGGGGTAATTTAAAGCTAGGAAAAAATACTCTCCAATATAATTAATAGCATCAGAAAAATGTATTAAAATTCCAGGTTAATCCCCTGTTTGCATGAATTAAATGAAAAATTCATAAGGGAAGAATTTAATCAGTCAGTCAAAAATCTAAATCCATCAAAACATTCACTGCATACTATCAATGTGCTTGGTACCTGGATGAATACATTAAAGAAATCTACATCTTGTGCTGTGAATGTGAATGAGTAAAGCACGGTGGTTAAAGTGCAGTCTTTTGTGCCAGACAGGCCTGGGGGTTCTGCCTCTCACTAGCCAAGGGATCATTTCCATCAATCCAGTTATTCCACCTGGACGGTCCCAATCTTGTTGCAGCAAACTTGATGAAAATACATACCATTCAGGATAACTTTAAAAATCTTACCTGAATCTAGTTGTTCTTTTATTATATGTCTTCTCCATCCTTAAAATATTCTATTTTATTGCATTTTTCTATGTGCAAAGTGCATATAGAAAAATGCATTTATTTTCTTTTTGCATGTGTGTGCTGGTTTGTTCGTGTTTCTTATTTTTGTTGTTGTTTATTCTTTTGTAGTGATTTGGAAGGTAGGACTCCCAAGTTTAATTGTACATCTGGTTGTCTTTAAATCTTAATTGTTTATAAAGCATCCACTGCTTTTCCTCACTCTGCCTTGTTTATAATTTCCATGATCCTATTTATGTCTTTCCAATACCCTTGCTCTTATTCCTGAAATTTAAAACTATAGAGTAATTCTGATTTTGCCATTCATGACAAGGTATTCAGGGTAATTTTGACTCTTCTTGTTTGCAATTACAGGATCAATTTATTTTTTTAATTTTTTTATTGAAATTGTTCACATACCATACAACTACCAAAGATCCAAAGTGTACAATCAATTGCCCATGGTACCATCTTACAGCTGTGCATCCATCACCACAATTAATTTCCTTCCCCAATCCCTAGAACATTTTCATTACTCCAGAAAAAAAAATAAAGCAAAAAAAGGAAACTCCAATCCTCCCATACCCCTAACCACCACCCCCACCCCCCACCTCACCCTCCATCATTGACTCACAGCCTTGGTATAGTACACTTGTTACTGTCAACAAAAGAATGCCAAAATACTACTAACTGTAGTATATAGTTTGCAATAGGTATATATTTTTTTTCCTATTTGCCCCTCTATTATTAATTTCTAGTTATAGTGTCATACATTTGTTCTGGTTCATGAAGGATATTTCTAATATTTGTACAGTTAATCATGGGCATTGCACACCACAAGATTCACTGTTTTATACAATCCCATCCTTCAACCTCTGACCCTCCTTCTGGTGACATACGTGACTCTGAGCTTCCCCTTTCCACCACCTTCACACACTGTTCAGCACTGTTATTCTCACAGCGTGCTACCATCACCTGTGTCCATTTCCAAACGTTTAAGTTCACCCTAGTTGTACATTCTGCTCATAATAAGCAACTGCTCCCCATTCTTTAGCCTTGCTCTATATCCTGGTAACTTATATTTCATGTCTATGAGTTTACATATTATAATTAGTTCATATCAGTGAGACCCGGCAATATTTGTCCTTACGCATTTGTCTTATTTCCCTCAACATAGTGCCCTTAAGCTTTCTTCATCAACCCATTTTTTTAAGACAGTTTTGTTCACACACCATACATTCTGTCCTAAGTAAACAATCATTGGTTCCCTGCATAGTCACATATTTATGTATTCAGCACCATGGCAACTACCTATATAAGGACATCTCCATTTCTTCCACAAAGAAGGAGGAAGAGTCAAAGGTAGAGAGACAAAAGAAAAAGAAAACAAGAAAGAGGAAAAAAATACATGATAGCTAGAAAGCAACAAAAGGAAAGACAGCATTAAACTAAAGTAGAATAGTCAGACAACATCACCAATGCCAAGAGTCCCATACCCTTCCCTTATGTCCCCCCCACCCCACCATATGCATTTAGCTTTGGTATATCGCCTTTGTTAGATTAAAGGAAGCGTAATACAAAGTTTCTGTTAATTATAGTCTCTAGTTTGCATTGATTGTATTTTCCCCCCAATCCCACCCTATTTTTAACACCTTGCAATGTTGATATTCATCTGTTCTACCTCATGTAAAAACATATTTTTACCTTTTATCACAATCAATGAGCACCCTAGATTTCACTTAGTTATACAGTCTCAGTCTTTATCTTTCCTCTTTCCTTCTGGTGTCCCACATGCTCCTAACCTTTCTCTTTCAACCATACTCACAGCCATCTTTGTTCAGTGTACTGGCATTGCTGTGCTACCATCTCCAAGAATTGTTTTCCAAATCTCTCACTCCTGTCTTTTCCTTTCTTTCTGCAGTGCTTCCTTTTGTGTTTTCTGTAGAGTAGGTACCTTGTTCACAAATTCTGTCTTTGTTTGTCAGAGAATATTTTGAGCTCTCCCTCATATTTGAAGGATAGTTTTGCCAGATATAGGATTCTTGGTTGGTGATTTTTCTCTTTCAGTATCTTAAATAGATCACCCTACTTCCTTCTTGCCTTCATGGTTTCTATTGAGAAATCTGCATATAGTCTTAACAAGCTCCCTTTGTATGTGATGGACCACTTTTCTCTTGCTGCTTTCAGGATTATCTCTTTGTCTTTGACATTTGATAATCTGCTTTATTATGTGTCTTGTTGTAGGCCTATTCAGATCTATTCTGTTTGGGATACACTGAGTTTCTTGGATCCATAATTTTACGTCTTTCATAAGACATGGGAAATTTTCATTGATTATTTCCTCTATTATTGCTTCTGCCCCTTTTCCTTTCTCTTCTCCTTCTGCGACACCAATGACATGTACATTCCTGTATTTCATTTTTTACTTAAGTTCCCAGAGACATTGCTCATATTTTTCCATTCTTTTCTTTATCTGTTCTTTTCTGTGTAGGCTTTCAGGTGCCTTGTTCTCCAGTTCCTGAGTGTTTTCTTCTGCCTCTTGAGATCTGCTGTTGTTATGTCTCCATTGTGTCTTTCTTCTCTTGTGTTGTGCCTTTTGTTTCCATAGATTCTGCCAGTTATTTTTTCGAACTTTCAGTTTCTGCCTTATGAATGCCCAGTGTTTTCATTATATGCTTCATCTCTTTTGCCATATGAATTGATTTAGTATTAGTTGTTTAAATTCCTGTTTCTCAGTTGAAGTGTAAGTTTGTTCCTTTGACTGGGCCATAACTTCATTTTTCTTAGTGTAGGTTGTAGTTTTCTGTTGTCTAGGCATCTGATTTTCTTGGTTACCCCAATCAGGTTTTCCCAGACCAGAACAGGCTCAGGTCTCAGAAGGAGGCAGTAGTATCATGTCTCCCTGAGGGTGTGTCTTAGAACATTGGTACACCCTGTGAGGCCTCAAGTCACTGTTCTTTCCCACCCAGCAGGTGGCACCTGTCAGCCTGTAGCTCCAGACTGGTGTAAGGAGGTGTGGCCCATGGCTGTTTTCCCCCAGGCTCTGGGGTCTGGTTCTGAATGGTAGGTGGGTAGTAGAGCTTGGCATGACCTTCTTCCTTTTAGGGAAAAATACACGCCCTAGGGAGAGGTCATTTACATTTTAATAGTCTCTCTGCCTGTGCTTGCTCCACCCTTGTCTGGGTCAGAGCACTGGGAACTGAAAATGCCTGAGGCTTTCTCCACTGAGCTGAAAAAGGGACAGAAAACACCCTTCAGGGCCAGTCTGCAGCCACCCTCCTGCTCTCCAAGGTCAGTCATCACCAAAAGCCTCTGCTTTTGGGGATTTGTATCTTGTATTTAGCAGTACATGCTTGTTAATTAAAACCCCAGTTGGAGCTCAGCTGAGCTATTTTTGCTTGCTCAAAGAGTGCTTCTCCCTAGCACTGTGAGGCTTTGCAGTTTGTACCTTGGGGGGGAGGGAGATCCCCACTTGGAACTGCATCCTTTGCTTACAGATTTTATGCTGTGATCTTGGGCATTCCTCCCAATTCAGGTTGATGTATGATGAGTGGACGGTCACATTTACCCCCCACAGTTATTCCAGATTATTTACTAGTTGTTCCTGGCAGTTTATTAGTTGTTCCAGGGGGACAAAATATAGCTTCCATTCCTCTCTGTGCCACCATCTTCTTCTGTCTCCTCCTTAATTTATTTTTATATAATATTATACACACTATAAATCTTATTTTGTAAAGTAGGTTTAGCATTTCCTTTGATTTTTGTATACATATTAACGAATTATTTTAGTAATTCTATAATTTATTTGGTTTCAATATTCAGCAATATTTCATTCATACTTTGCTCTTGCATTGGCAATGTCTTGGTTTTAATATAGGTATTGGTTTTATGGATCCAAATTCCCCTTCCCTGTCAGAGAATGTAATTTCTGACTCTACATAGAATTCTAAGGTCATAAAGAGAATTTATTCTGTATATGCTTTTCCAAAGATTTTTGAACTTTAGTGCTAGGAAGAAATAATTTTAATCAAATTGGATTTTTTTGCTCTTTTAGAACTAATCTGTTTTACTTCCACCATGGTTACCACTTATTTTATCTGAAATAATATGATTATATTTGATTTGTAGGCTTGACTCTTAGGCTTAGAAAAATTTCCATTCTTTGCTAAGGTCTGAATTTTCCTTTATATTACATATAATTTTAATACTGTATTTTTATTCTATTACATTTTTTAAACTAAATTCAGTTTTGTTGAGATATATTCACATACCATATAGTCATCCATGGTGTACAATCAACTGTTCATAGTACCATCATATAGTTGCACATTCATCATCCCAATCTATTTTTGAACATTTTCTTTACACCAAAAAGAATGAGAATAAGGATAAGAAATAAAAGTAAGAAAGAACATCGAAATCATCCCCCTCATCCTACCCTAGTTTTTGTCCCCATTTTTCTACTCATCCATCTATACACTGGATAAAGGGAGTGCAATTCACAAGGTTTTCACAATCACACTGTCATCCCTTGTAAACTGTATTGTTATACCATCATCTTCAAGAGTCAAGGCTACTGGATTGGAGTTTGGTAGTTTCAGGTATTTACTTCTAGCTATTCCAATACATTAAAACCTAAAAAGGGTTATCTATACAGTGTATAAGAATGTCCACCAGAGTGACCTCTCAATTTAATTTGAAATCTCTCAGACACTGAAACTTTATTTTGTTTCATTTCACATCCCCTGTTTGGTCAAGAAGATGTTCACAAGAAGATGCCAGGGTCAGGGGCGGGGCAAAATGGTGGAGTTGTGAGGTGTGGGATTTAGTTACTCCTCCAGGGGAGTAGGTAGAATGCCAGGAACTGCATGGATTGGACACTGCAGAGCAATTTGACTTTGGGCATACTTCATACAACACTCACAAATGCATGGAACAGTTGAGATCAGCAAAATCTGTAAGTTCTTATGGCCAGGGGACCCATTGCCCCTCCCTGCCAGGCACAGTCCCATGCGAGGAGGGGCTGCTGGTGCTGGGAACCAGGAGGGAGAACTACAGTTGCAGCTCTGATTGAAAACTCAGACTGCTAATCAAAAACTCCAGCCATAGATGGCCTGAAAACAGACACCAGAGAATCTGGAAGCAGTCAGCCTGGCAGAGAGGAGATAGGGCTAGCAAAAACAGCAAAAAAAGAAACCAAAAATGAGAAACAGAGACTTTTTGGAGTTCCAGTGAATATAAAATGGAGAAGGGCAGGGCTCAAACAGAATCAGGCATATATGCAAATTGAGAGGGTGAGGACCCTTGTCTGAAGAGCTGGTGTCTCTGCTTTCTTGATTGTTCCTTAATGGTCCTAACCTCCTTGTCTCTTAGCATTTTAATAGCCCATTAGATGTGCAAGGAGGACCCTTTTTCCTTTTCTTGTTTTTTTTTTAAATGTTTTTCTCTTTTTCTAAAACAATTGGTCTATGAAGCCCATTATGGAAAGCCTCAAGGTCTTGCAATTTGGGCCCAAGCAACAGCAGAGCTAAGATAGCTCTGAGGGACAAAGCAATAAGTCTAGTGCCTGAGAAAATTTGCTAAACACCATAACTTCCCAAGAAAACTGGGGCGTCCCCTTCCAGTCATTTTCCAGCTAGGATGGGAACACTCTTGCCTGGCACCAACACCACAGCCCAGAGCTGCCCCAAACAACCCACTGTGACAGGAAAGTGTTTCTAGCAACATGTGCACATGACACAATATCTGGCATGGAAAATAGCCTTTTGCACACCTGTAGGTAATTTTCCCAGAGCTGGGAAGGTGGAGCTGTGTGAAAAGGAGGAAATTAGCATGCCCCATTCAGTCCTCCTTTCAGCAGGCTGGGAATGCCACTACATGGCCCTGTGCCCAGAACTTCCCTTGGGGGATGGTGCTCACCTGTGATGTAGCACAGTCTTCCCTCAGCAGAGGCCCTAGGAGGGCATGGCTTGGAAGAGAGACCCACTTGCCAATCCCAGGGACCATACACTAGTACCAAGGACTTGTGGGTTAGTGGCAGAGACAAACTGTGGTGAGACTGAGCTGAAGGATTAGACTATTGCAACAGCTTTAAATCTCCAGGAACACCTGGGAGATTTGATTATGAAAGCTGCCCTCCCTCCCTAGCTGCTCAGACACACACCCCACATTCAGGGCAGGCAGCGCCAACTACACAAACAAATGTGGTGCACCAATTGGACCCCCAGAAGACTCAGACCACCCACTCACCACAAAGACAAAGTTGGGGAAAACTGACTTGAGGGGAATAGGTGGCTCATGGGTGCCACCTGCTGGTTAATTAGAGAAAGTGTACTCCACCAAGCTGTAGATCTGACAAATCAAAGGTAAGTGTTTGAATAAGCCTACATATCCTAAAAGAACTCTATCAAGTTAAGCAAATACCAAGAGGCCAAAAACAACAGAAAATTTTAAAGCATATGAAAAAACCAGATGATATGGATAATCCAAACCCAAACACCCAAATCAAAAGATCAGAGGAGACACAGTCCTTGGAGCAATTAATCAAAGAACTAAAGACAAACAATGAGAGCATGGCACAGGATATAAAGGACATGAAGAAGACCCTAGAAGAGCATAAAGAAGAAATTGCAAGAGTAAATAAAAAGATGATCTCATGGAAATAAAAGAAACTGTTGACCAAATTAAAAAGATTCTGGATACTCATAGTACAAGACTAGAGGAAGTTGAACAGCAAATCAGTGACCTAGAGGATGACAGAATGGAAAATGAAAGAACAAAAGAAAGAATAGGGAAAAAATTGAAAAAATCAAAACAGACCTAAAGGATGTGATAGATAATATAATATGTCCAAATGTAAGAGTCACTGGTTTTCCAGAACAGGAAGAGATAGGTAAAGGTCCAGGAAGTGTATTCAAAGAAATTGTTGGGGAAAACTTCCCAAACCTTCTAAACAACATAAATACACAAATCTTAAATGCCCAGCGAACTCCAAATAGAATAAATCCAAATAAACCCACCCCAAGACATATTCTGATCAGATTATCAAATATTGAAGAGAAGGAGCAAGTTCTGAAAGCAGCAAGAGAAAAGCAATTCACCACTTAAAAAGGAAACAGCATAAGACTAAGTTGTGACTACTCAGCGGCCACCATGGAGGCAAGAATGCAGTGGCATGACATATTTAAAATTCTGAAAGAGAAAAATTGCCAACCAAGAATTCTTTATCCAGCAAAGCTCTCCTTCAAATTTGAGGGAGAGTTTAAATTTTTCACAGACAAGCAAACGCTGAGAGAATTTTCTAACAAGAGACCTGCCCTATTTGAGATACCAGAGGGAGTCCTACTGACAGAAAAACAAAGAAAGGAGAGAGAGAGATGGAGAAAGTTTCAGTACTAAAGAAATTCAGTATGGGTACATTAAAGGACATTAAGAGAGAGAGGGAAAAAATGTATCTGACAAACATAAACCAAAGGATAGGATGGCTGATTCAAGAAATGCCTTCACAGTAATAATGTTGAATGTAAATGGATTAAAGTCCCCAATTAAATGATATAGATTGGCAGAATGGATCAAAAAATATGAACCATTAATATGTTGCATACATGAAACTGATCTTAGATACAGGGACACAAAGAAATTGAAAGTGAAAGGATGGAAAAAACATTTCATGCAAGCTACAACCAAAAGAAAGCAGGAGTAGCAATATTAATCTCAGATAAAATAGACTTTAAATGCAAGGATGTTATGAGAGACAAAGAAGGCCACTGCAAACTAATAAAGCTGGCAATTCAACAAAAACAAATAACAGTCATAAATGTTTATGCACCCAATCAAGGTACCACAAAATACATGAGACAAACACTAGCAAAATTAAAGAAAGCAATTGATGTTTCCACAATAATTGTGGGAGATTTCAACACATCACTCTCTCCTACAGAAGAACAGTAAGACAGAAGACCAATAAGGAAATTGAAAACCTAAACAATCTGATTTAACAGACATATATAGAACATTACATCCCAAATCACCAGGATACACATTCTTCTCTAGTGCTCATGGAACTTTCTCTAGAATAGACCATATGCTGGGACATAAAACAAGCCTCAATAAATTTAAAAAAATTGAAATTATTCAAAGCACATTCTCTGACAAAAATGGAGTATAATTAGAAGTCAATAGCCATCAGAGACTTAGAAAATTCACAAATATCTGGAGGTTAAGCAACACACTCCTAAACAATCAGTGGGTTAAAGAAGAAATAGCAAGAGAAATTGCTAAATATAGAGAGATGAATGAAAATGAGACACAACATATCAAAACCTATGGGATGCAGGAAGAGCAGTGCTGAGGGGGAAATTTATAGCACTAAATGCACACATCAAAAAGGAAGAAAGTGCTAAAATCAAAGAACTAATGGAACAACTGAAGAATCTAGGAAATGAACGGCAAACCAATCCCAAACCAAGTAGAAGAAAAGAAATAATAAGGATTAAAACAGAAATAAATGACATAGAGAAAAACAACAACAAAAAGCAATAGAGAGAATAAATAACACCAAAAGTTGGTTCTTTGAGAAGATCAACAAGATTAACAAGCCTCTAACTAGACTGACAAAATCAGAAAGAGAGGAGAGCCATATAAACAAAATAAGGAATGAGAAAGGTGACATTACTGAGCATCCCAAAGATATTTTAAAAAAATGTAAGAGGATATTATGAACAACTGTATGCCAAACAAACTGGATAATATAGAGGAAATGGACAATTTCCTGGAAATATATGAATAACCTTGGCTGACTAGAGAAGAAATAGAAGACCTCAACCAACCCATCACAAGCAAAGAGATCCAATCAGTCATTAAAAATTTCCCACAAATAAATACCCAGGGCCAGATGGCTTCACAGGGGAGCTCTACCAAATGTTCTAAAAAGAACTGACATCAATCTTACTTAAAGTCTTTCAAAACATTGAAGAAAATGGAATATTACCTAACACATTTTATGAAGCTAACATTAACCTAATAGGAAAACCAGGCAATGTTGCCACAAAAAAAGGAAAACTAAAGGCCTATCTCCCTAATGAATATAGATGCAAAAATTCTCAACAAAATAATTGCAAATTGAATCCAAAGACACATTAAAAAAATCATAACCATGACCAAGTGGGGTTTATTCCAGGCATGCAAGGGTTGTTCAACATAAGAAAATCAATCAATGTATTACAACACATTAACAAATCAAAAGAGGAAAATCAAATGATCATCTCAATAGATGCTGAAAAAGCATTTGACAAAATCCAACATCCCTTTTTGATAAAAACATTTTAAAAGGTAGGAATTGAAGGAAACTTCCTCAATATGATAAAGAGGATATGTAAAAACCCACAGCCAGCATAGTACTCAATGACGAGAGACTGAAAGCCTTCCCTCTAAGATCAGTAATGAGACAAGGATGCATGTCATCACCACCGTTGTTCAACATTGTGCTAGAAGTGCTAGGTAGGGCAATCCAGCAAGACACAGAAATAAAAGGCATCCAAATTGGAAAGGAAGAAATAAAGCTCATTATTTGCAGATGATATGATCTTATATCTGGAAAACCCTGAAAAACTGACAATACAGCTACTAGAGCTAATAAACAAATTTAGCAAGTAGCAGGATACAAGATTAGTGCACATAAGTCAGTAATGTTTCTATATGCTAGAAATAAACAAAGTGAAAAGACGCTCAAGAAAAAAATACAATTTTCAATAGCAACTAAAAAAATCAAGTACTTAGGAAGAAACTTAACCAAAAATGTAAAAGACCTATACAAAGAAAACTACATAACTCCATGAAAAGAAATAGAAAGGGACCTTAAAAGATGGAAAACTATTCCATATTCATGGATAGGAAAGCTAAATGTCATTAAGATGTCAATTCTACCCAAACTTATCTGCAGATTCAATGCAATCCCAATCAAAATTCCAACAAGCTACTTTGCAGACTTTGCAAAGCTAGTTATCAAATTTATTTGGAAAGGGAAGATGCCTCGAATTGCTAAGAACACTCTAAAAAAGAAAAACAAAGTGGGAGGACTTACACTCCCTGACTTTGAAGCTTATAAAGCCACAGTAGTCAAAACAGCATGCTACTGGCACAAAGATAGATACATTGATCAGTGGAATTGAATTGAGAATTTGGAGATAGACCCCCATATCTATGGCCAACTGATCTTTGATAAGGCCTCCAAAGCCACTGAACTGTGACATATCAGTCTTTTCAACAAATGGAGCTGGGAGAGTTGGATATCCATATCCAGAAGAAAGAAAGAGGACTCCTACCTCACACCCTACACAAAAATTAACTCAAAGTGGATCAAAGACCTCAATACAAAAGATAGTACCATAAAACTCCTAGAAGATAATGTATCTCAATAAAATTGGATTTAAAAAAAAAAAGGATGCCAGGTCCAGATTCATCCCTGGGACTCCTATCCTGCGTTTCTAGGGAGATTTACACTCCTCGGGGTCAGGTCCCATGTAGGGCGGAGGGCGGTGAGTTCACCTGCCAAGTTGGGTTAGCTAGAGAGAGAGGGCCACATCTGAGCAAAAAAGAGGTACTTGGGGGAAACTCTTAGACACAATTATAAGAGACTCTTAGGCACAATTATAAGCAATTTTAGCCTCTCCTTAGCAGCAACAAGCTTCATAAGGGCAAGCCCCAAGGTAGAGGGCTTGGCACACCAAACCATCAATCCTCAATATCTGTGAGAACACCAGCATCAGTCCAGGTGAGGAAGTCCAACACTTCCACATTTTCCCCCAGCTCCTCAGTGGTCCCTGCAAATATATTTTTATTCTCTGCCCAAATTACTTTGGGATGTGTCACTATTTCACTCCAACCTATACAAACCTACCATGTCTCACTTCCTATTCAAAGTTCCATGTAATTATGGTGTTTGAACAAACTGACTCTAAAAGTTATATTGTTTAGAAAATATAGATCTTGCACCAAATAAACATCTCTTCCCTTGGTCTCACATGGAAGTTGAAGTTTTAAAAACACAGTTAGTTTCGACCTTTGCCCTTTGGCCTGATTTGCCCTAGTCTTAACCAGATCTGCTTCACTCACATCTCTAATTCAAGTTTGGGCTCTTTTTCAGCCTTTTTTTTTTTTTTTTTCATCAGTTTCTGTATGCACTAATACTGACATTCATATCTGCTGAGCTCTAGCTCTGAGTTTCAGGTGTCACACAGATACCCAATGTTCCATAGACCATCAGATTATACATAAAGGGATCAGCATCTCAGAGTTTGGAGATAGCTATTACAATTCAGGAATAGATTAGACTGCTGTAAGAGCTTACAATCTAGGACCTTTACAATAATCATTCCTCTGATAGGCTGTGCTCTAAGATTCAATTCTGAGTTGACACATTGTAGTGTCCAAATTGGTGAGGCATTATAGTGTTTGCCTTTGTTTCTGGTGTACTTCACTCAAAATGCTGTCTACAGGATCCATTCACCTTGTTGCGTGTCTCACAGCTTCACTCCTTCTCATAGTTGATCAATATTCCATTGTATGCATACACCACAGTTCACCATTCTGTTCCTCAGTCGATGTACACTTAGGCCACCTCTACCCTTTTCAAATCATGAATACTGCCTCCATAAACACCACTGTGCACATGTCCATTCATGTTTCTGCTCTCAGATCTTCCATGTACATACCCCATAATGAGGTTGCAGGACCTTATGTCCCCCACATACTTAGCTTCTTGTGAAACCACCACACTGACCTCCAGAAAGGCTACACCATTCTGCCTCATCAGCAGTAAATAGGTACATCCTTCTCTCCATATTTTCTCCAGCACTTTTAATCCTATTTATATTTTTCCTACAATTTTATAGGGATATATTCACATACCATACAACTATCCATGGTGCACAATCAGTTGTTCATGGTATCATCATATAGGTGTACATTTACCACCACAGTCAGCACTTGAACATATTGATTACTATGAAAAAAAGTTTTGTTTTGTTTTTTTTAAGCAAATAATAAAGAAGATAATAAAAAGAAAAATAAAATGTCATACAATAGTAAGGACAGACAACAACACCACTATCAAGAATCCCATATCCCTCCCTTATATACCCCTCTCATACGCATTTAGCTTTGGTATATTGCCTTTGTTACATTTACTCTATTAACTTTTTTAACACAGTTTTATCTCTTTCTGTTCTTCTTCTGAATTCTGAAAGTTTCTCACTGAAGCTTTGGTTTCAGTTTCTTTACTTCTAATACATATTTTAATTCTTTCCTTGAATTTGGAGTCTCATTACACTGCTTTCTTTTTAATTCATCTGTCCTTTGTTCTCTGCCTTCATCTCAAGTCACTTAAAGATCCTTGTTCTTCCTCCAGAGACGCCAATGTTCCCTTCCAGTTTTGGAAAAACACTAGCAAAATGTTTTCCAAGACATGCATCTCTTACTTAGAATAATTTATCTATGCCCTTTCTTTGAGTCTTCAAGTATTCAGTCTAATGTGGTTGTTTTGTTTTGTTTCCTTCTTTACTTTTGTCTTGTCATATCTCTCTCTCTTCCTCCCTCTCTCCCTCTCTCCTTCCCTCCCTCCCTCCATGTCTCTCTTGCTCATCATTCACTTTTAAACCAGAGAACTGATATCCAGGCCTAGCATTTGACCATGGTGAGCTCCAGAGGAGTGTAAGCTTCCCTCCCTGCCTACTTCAGTGCTGGAGCTTTTCCTTCTCAGGTTCAATCCAGATTGTCAAGTTGATGAGCATGGTCCCTCGCTCAATTATAAAACTCATAAGCCAGTCTTTCTGGACTAGTGTCAGTCTTTTCTCTACAAACTATAAAACGTTATCTAACTCAACTCTAATTGGCCCAAGTTTGTAATTTTTAAAATAAAGTTCTGCGTGAAAGATTAAAAAGATGAAATCACCCAGCAAACACTGCTTCCACTGCTTTTCCTTGCTTTCTCCTATTTGTGATTGTTTACTTGGATAAATAAGAATCCTATCTCCAACTGCTTGCTGCCATGTTAGCTTAGATATGGAAAAAGTTGAGCTGATGAGAGTAGGGATGAAGGCAGACTTGTTTGGTAGTTTTCTCAAAAATTTTAGAGGATGACAATCATTTTGTGTTTTGTTTTGTTTTGTTTTGTTTTATCCTGGTCATTGAAGTTCCCTGTACTTTGGAATTAGGTATAGGCAGAGCAAACATATCCAAGACTTCCTATGTTTCCTTGGTGCCATTTATCCTATTGTTATTTAGACAAGCAAATTTAGTCCAAGAATATACTTTTCTATCCAACTACATCAATGCAATTAGTAAAATTCCATCTGGATGTAGACCTTTGTTGTTCTCTTTTTTTTGTGTTTAGGTCATGTTAACTATTCTGGCAGTTTTCCAATCATCATAAACAAAAAGCTTGGAGAAGGTATATCTAGAATACACATATGGTCACTTTAAAAATGCATATATGTGAAAATCTAAAAGTAAATTTTAGTCACACAATTCTAATTTACAATAGGGAAAAATGAGGTTATCTTTTGGTGATTTCTTGCCCATTCATAAATAGATTAGGTAGAGGCTAGACAAATAAATAAATTATTCTTTTTATTGCTTAGCTACATTGATTTATTAGTAGTAGCAGGAAAAACAAGCAAAACTAAAGTTTCATGAGCATAAATGAACATGTAAGTGACATATTCAACAGTTAGGGGGAATTTACATATATTAAAGAGTTACATTTAACCTTTTGCTTAGCTGGAAGTTCATTTAATATTCTCTGTTTTAAGAATGTTCTGTCTAGACCCACTTTTCCAGATTATTCAGATCTACAACTTGTGCAGCAACTGCCTGGAAAAGTAAGCCTGAAACATCTACTATTATTATCTACTTATATTGCTCAAATTTACCATATATTCCTGTTTTTGTTGGCTTTGAAATGATTCTTGACCATGGATCTGAGTAATTAATTTATTCAAAAAAACAATTTTTACGATTATAAGAAATGGGTTAGAAATAAAACAGCATTTAAAAATTAAACTGTTTCTGCATTCACAATAGAGGTTAAGTTCAAGGTTATATGAAAGCCCATAAGTTTTCTGATTTGGGAGAAAGAGGATTAGAGAAAACTTTTCAGATTGAATAATATGTGAACTGAATTTTAAAGGAAAGCTTTTATCATCATGATAAAATAAATACAGTTTTAATTGTAAGCCTTGAAAGGACTTTTCCTCCAAAGTGAGTTGGGAATTCAAGAGAAGAGTCTGAACAGAGAAGTGACCTGGGTTTACTTATGTTTCAACAGGGCCACCCTATTACTAGGTTGAGAATAGACTGTAAGAAAGTAAAGCAGAGGCTGTGTTTATCTTGCCCTTATTTGCTGAATGCTTAACATGCCAACCTGACTTTCACTTGCTACTTCCTGTGACTTTTTGCATAAGGGCTTTTTCTGGCTACCAGAGCCTAATCTGCCCACATACTCAGGACTCTGGGAGTACCAGGAAGCACCCATAAGGGCACCCTCAACCCAAGACTGATGGAAGTTTGTGGATAAATAGCCCAACTGTCTTATTCCTTGGGTGGCAAAACCCTGAGGTGTGTGTTCCACACTGTCTCCCAGAGGGGCTTCTCCAGATTCAGCTCAAGTTGCCCGCAGTTGCTTTGCTTGTAGGGGAACTAAGTTAAGACTGGGGCAAAACGTGGAAACAGGGAAAGTATTCTATAGGCTATTGCAATAATGTAGAAGAGAGCATGGTGGCTTGGACCAACATGCTAACAGTGGGGATTGTGAGAATTATCATAATCTGGATACAGTTTAAAGGCAGAGTCAAAGAGATTTGTTGACAGATTATGGGGAATGATACAAAAAAAAAAAAAAGCAGAAGAGGAGTCAAGGATCCTACACAAATTGTTGTCCTAAGCAAGTGGAAGCTTGGATTTGCCTCTAATTGGGATGAAAGAGGTTATTATTAGAGCAGGATTTATAGGAGAATATCAAAATTTTAGTTTTAGATATTCAGTTTGAGCTGTCTATTAGATATCCAAGTGGAGAAGCCAAGTAAGCACTTGAACATAAGAGAGTGGAATTTGATAGAGAAGTTCAGGTGGGAGATATATATTTGGGAATTGTCAGCATGTAGTTGGCATTGGAAGCTATGAGCCTGGAGGAGATCACTAAGTGGGTGAATATAGATAGAGAAAACACCCAAAGACTGAGACTTGAAGTACTCCAATAAATGTTGGGAAGACAATGGAACATTAGGGGAGACTGAAAAGGAATGGGCATTGAAAAAGAAAATTAGGGGAGTCAAGAGAAGGAAGTGTTTTAAGGAAGAGGGTAATAAGCTCTGCCAAATGCTGATAAGTCAGGTGAACTCAGAATGAGAACTGACCATGGGATTTAGCAGTGCGGAGATCATTAGTAACCACAAGGAGAGAGTGTATTGAATCTACTAATGGGGGTGAAAGACTAACTAGAGTGGATTCAGGAGAGACTAGAAGAATTAGATATGTTGACAGACATTCTTCCACGAGTTTTGCAATTAGAGAATAATAAAGAAGAGATGGAATATCAGGGTAGGGGCTGGGGGGCAGTGGCCATATGAGTGGTTTCTTGAGTTTTTTATTGGTTGGGCAGTATGTTTGTTTTTTTAGATGGGATGATAGGAATAAAATTATTTTGTATGCTTGCCCATTTTTTCATCTTTGTCTTGAATGCCTGGTGTAACACATCTCTATATCTTGTTCAACTATTACAGTTTCCTTAGACTGGAGTTCAGTACACATTTTTATTATATTTGCACTGTCATTTTTTAAAAACTTGTTTATGATTTTTTACATTTGTTAAATATTATGTGCTGTTTCCTTTATTAAAATCATTCTCCCTTTTTTGGAGGATTGAGTCTAAAAAATAAATACAGTTAATAAGACTTTCAGAAGCCTTTAATAAGGCTATGAGAAGGCTACTTATATTTTAGAGAAAATATCATATATTTATTGATAGAAAGGACTAATTTAGGGCTTGAACAGATTTTTTAAAGTGTGTGTGTAGTTTTACAAACTACCAGTTAAAATCTTTATTTGAATTCATAAGATTTGAAACAACTTGCAAATTGGAGAACCGCTAGCAGTAATTATAAAAATGTAAAATTGCAAGACAATTATAAACAAGAGGTGATCTCATAACCTATATTACACCTGGGAATTTTCTTTATCTCCTCTGAAGGAAAAAATAATATTCTATTTATAATTATTTTATGAAACTGTGTTCAAAAATGATCTATGATAGAGTAAAAAGGAAAGATACAGACTTTCAAAAAGAAACGAGATAATGGAAACTGAAACTATTAAGAATTTAATAAGCTTTGATTTATTTTAAAAGAAAAGTGAGTGTAAAGAGTATGGTAAAAAAATATCATCTACCTAGTAAGATTTACAAAATCACTGATGCTTTTAACTATATCAACAAACCTAGAATTAAGGTTCATGTCTTTGGTTCATCCTAAGTCAAAATGTGTGCAAAAATGAGATACGTGATGTTCATTAAAAACATGAAAGGTTTTATATGCATTATTAGAAATCAGAAAAATTTTGTCATTTAATTAATTTCAGAAACTTGTAACATTACCTGGTCCTTTTGAAAAGATCACATTAGGAAAGGCAAAAAAAAAAAAAAATGAATGCCTATTGTAGATTTTTTTTTTTTTTTTTTTTTTTTTTTTGAGGATTAGCTTTGATTTAGGGTCAATTTTCAAGTTCAGTATTTATTGGGAAGTGATTAAAAGTACATTTGTTTAGAGGTCAGGAGATTTCATTATATTCCTGTATTTGCAACTAACTGATGTGGGACCATATAAAATAACTGTAAACTTCTTGGTCTTGCCTTCCTGTAAAATGGGAGGGTTGAAGATAACTTCTAATTTATCTTACAAATCTAAGAACCTTTACATTTAGGTATGGAAATTCATAGATCACTGAGATTGAGTACCCTTAGTATGCTTTATAGCAAGCTTGTAAATAGATTCTGAATTCTAATTGATTTATATTGATCAATAAATTAAATTATAAATTTTGCTAATAAGGTTAAGATAATTTATTTTATAGGTGTGTGTTCCTAGCTTGTAAAATAAAAATACCCAATTGTGAAAGCATTTGTTGGCATTCTAAATAAAATACATAATAGTTAGAACAGACTGTTTTTCTTTGCCCTGAACTCAGTTAAAATTTAGAAGTTGATAATGTAAGGATTTGCATTTTTTCTGAATTCAGTGATTATTACCTCTCTCTTTTCGGTGGCCTCCATATCAAGTCTGAGAAATATGGATGCAATTTCTTTCAAACCTTGCCATTTGAAAGAAACATAAATACCCAATTAGATTAAGAGCATGTAGGAGGCAAGTACCACACTGAGGCTTTTGTGGGGTTGGATCAGCACAAAAGGTTATTGGAAACAATATAGAGAAAATTTTAGCTTACAATAGGGAAGAACTTTTAACAACTGAAAATGATGGAAGAGGCTGAATTAATGACATAATCTCCTAAACACTTCAAATGCTTAACCAGGCTATTGTACCAAAGATTTTCTGCCTTGGTTGGGAGGTCAGGCAAGGCGAGCTCTAAAGTTCCTTCCAATAAAAATAACACAGCTCACTTTTTCTGTCTTCTAAGAGTATCTAATATCAAAAGAAGGCATGTAATAAGCTGTTGTTGCATGTCAATATATATGCATCCATTTAAAAAACTCTGCCACAACTCTATATATTGAAAGGAACTTTTTTAATCTCTGTGATCCAAGAATAAATTCAGTTTTAAAAATCATGCCAAGCTTTCTTGTTTTATTCTATCTTCCTTGGAACTGTGCTTTGATAGTATCATCATATATAGAGCTTCAAATTTATATTTGGAAAAACTTAGAACTGTGGAGTGCTACTCCAATGAAACAATACTTCAATCTTTTTAACCAGAGTTATTTCTTTGTTTAACAAACAAAACAGAATTCTGGATTTTATTTGCAAGCCCCCATTTAAGAATGAATTACTGATAAATTTGCCTCATTGATGATCTAATCCTGTAGGGATATGTATTTTGATGGGAGCAGAAAGGTTTCCCCAGGGTGTTATCCATTGTCATCTATTGATTTCTGCTCTGATTCATACAGATGATGTTGCATCTCACCCTGGGAATAGCTGGTGTCTTTATTCCCAATTTCTGCTGTGATATGCATTTCACGACCTCCAGATCAAATCTGTAATGGAATGAAGCCACCATGAATATTTATAGGTGTAATTAGATGGACTCATTGATGAGCTATGTTTTAATCAACATCTGACTTGGATGATCTATATAAGTAAAAGAATCATGCATTAAATTGGTATTTTTGAAAAAGCATTGCTTGGGTGAGTTCACATGGAACCAACCAGAGGACTTGAAATCAAGGACTGCCCTGAACTACATTGTAGTTTAAATCCTTTATTTTGGGGTCAGTTTCTTCAAGGCCCAAGTGTGCATACTGCTGCTGAGGCATTTCTTGGAAAGGAAGTGTGAAGTATTGAAAAACATTTACACATTAAACACTTATTTTTATTTTACTTACCATGATTCTTTTATTACAGATTAATTTTCTAAATTAACTGTTTGTATATTAAATTTAGTGCTATGTTAATATAGTGAAAATATTAGCTGGAATGTGCTTTCTAAATCCATTGGTATGGAGTCCCCTAAGGGATTTATAAACAATTGTATTCTATCATATATTATTGAGATGCTTTGAGAGATATGATTTCATCTCTAGGCTACCTGAATTCACATACTGATGAATCATGTATTAAAAGGGGCTTAATTATTCTATTTAAGTGTCATGAAAAAGGCTTTTGATCAAGAAAAATCACTTAATGATCATTGAATGGAATGGCCATGCCTTCCCACAAAATACACTTTGATTTCTTTCAGATTGGCAGAATTAAAAACTGTCTAACTCAGAATATCCCCTCTTCGGTTAAAAATAATATACATTTGCAAGGGCTGAAACCAAGGGAAAAATACATAGACTAAGGGGATTATTAGAAATGTGTTATTTCTTAGACAGGTATAATAATAGATACAACACAGCTAATACTTTAAATTATTAAAGTAGTGCAACACAATTATTAGGATAAGAAAGGTCTTCAATTTGTTAACAGTGTTGCAATACTCTCTTTGGGATCCTTTCTAGTTTAAAATGGCACACCTGTTTTGGGGGGGACTTGCTCTCCAAACTTTCAGGACTAGACAGCCAGTAGATATCTGTGAACTCTGTGACCCTGTAATTCTGATCCTAACTGAATAAATCAGGGGTGTACATCTGCCTGGGGCCACGTATTTTTGGTTTTCTTTCAACCTTAAAAGGTGTAGAACAGACCAAAAACCTTCATCTTATCTCTGCCAGCATTTACAATTAGAGTATGATGGATATTCATATCTCACTGTGGCGGTGGGAATATGAGAAGCCCAGTATACAAGGAGAGGAAAAGAGGAGAATAGGTCAGGATGGACAGGAGAAAGAATGAGACACATAGAGGTGGCCCTAGTGATTTTCCATTTCCTGACCTCAGACCCATTCTGTGGCGAGATATAGTCATGTCTCTGGGCTCTGTAACACGTGCTTGAATCCTCATAACACAATCTATTTGTTTTCATAAGCTAGAGTTGGGTTTCTTCCACTTGGAACAAAAATCCTTCATCAGTACAACTTGACTTTGCCACTTTCTCCTGGATTTAAGAGCCCTCAGGCCATAGATTGACATTGTTTTTACTTCTTTAAAGTACAATCGTGTCTTTTTTTTTTTTAATTTTATAACATCTGATCATGAGGTTACTGAAAATAAGTAAAATTGTTAAAGGTACTTAAATTTCAAACCATGAATGCCTTGGACCTTCAATCTCACAGGTATTTTGCAAAGCATTAAGTGGTTATAATTCATATCACTTTTAAGAAGCTGGAAATTAATAAAAAAATGCTTAGTTCTAGAAAAGTCACATTGCCTAGACATTGCCTTTTCCTAGAATCTCCAAGTTTACTCAGTATTTCATTGAATTCAGGAGTATATGCTGCCTGAATTTATCTGCTGATAAGGAGTGGCGTAGGTAAGGAGTGGAAATGAATTCCAAATGTCTTCATATTATCAAAGTCCCTTCATTCTCTGGCCCCCTTTTTAAATGACTCTTCTTTTCCAACTTTTCCCTCCAGCATTATTGGATTTCTGTAAGACCCTTGAACACGCCCTGCTTCCCTGACCTCCAAGCCCTTGCACATAACAGTGTTCTTGGTGAGGAACTGCCTGGCCAACTCCCATTCTTCCTTCAGGTCTCAAATTGAATTTTATATCCTCTGGGGAGTTTTCTATGATTCCCATGATACCAGGACATGGACTCCCATGGTGTGCCAAATTGTATATCCCAACACCTACCTCACTTTATTGTTATTATTTGCTCAATGTTGTCTCTCTAGCTAAACTGTGAGTACCATGAGGGCAGAAACCATGGCTGTCATGTTCCCTTTTAACACAGGGCCTTTCAATAAGTAAGTGCTCAGCAACAACAAAAGGCATCAAATTAATGAAAAAACACACATGGAAGTACTTGTTTTCACTGATATCCAGAGAGCGCACTGAATGTCCAGCATTCATTCATAGGTTCCTGAGCTAGTACAGAGGCTGCAAAATGAACAGGCTATGTCTTAAGACCTCCATCGTAGAACTGGTACTTCAGGTCTACTTGAGTGCAAGGCTTATTTCAGGTGTGAAAGGAGGAATTTTGGCCTCCTCAAGGCTAGTCATCTTTGGAAATGAATCCTAAGCAGACATAGTTAAATATCTGCTCAATATCATTCCCCCTTTTTACTTACTAATGGGATCCAAAACTTTGCTCAAGTGTCAATGTTCCAGGCTTCAGGGATAAATCATGACTTTCCTAGAGCTATCATATCAATATCAATCCTATTCCCCCTTCTCAGTATTGGTCTGGAGACAGACATGTGAACAAGTCCTTGCAAATGAGATTTAAGCGGAAGTCAACTTTGAAGCTTCTGAGAAAGATTTTGCTCTGATGGAAAGCAAAAGCAACACTAAGAGAAGACCTTTTTGAGCCTCTTTCCTGTGTTCCTGCCTTGAATACTGTTATGAGAGGGGAGCGTGTGACACCTAGAGTTGTGGTAGACATTTTGCAAACTTGTGATGACTCACTTGAGGATATTAAACCTTATGCTGAAAAAGCCAGAATGGAAGAGTAGAAAGAGACTTGTGCCAGTTTGGATATATTATGTCCCCCAGAAGCCATATTCTTTAATAAAATCTTGTGGGGGAGATTGTTTAATCTTTTTGATTAGGGTGTGACCTCTTAATTGACTGTTTCCATGGAGATTTGGCCTGCCAATTCAGCCTGGGTCTTGATTCATTTACTGTAGTCCTTTAAAAGAGCTGACACTGACGCTGGTACTTAGAGACATTTGGAGATGAAAATACCTCGGGATGTGCTAAGCCAAGGCTGAGATGCTTGCTGACACTTTTGAGATGCTAACCCAGAGTTTGCTCTGGAGATGCTAAGAAAGGACAAAATGCCCCAAGAGCAGCTGAGAGAGACATTTTGGAGAAAGCTATTTTGAAACACACCCAGAACTAGCAGACACCAGCCATGTGCCTTCCCAGCTGACAGAGGTGATATGGACACCATCTGCCATTCTTCAGGGAAGGTATCCTCTTCTTGATGCCTTCATTTGGACACTTTTATGGCCTCAGAACTGTAAATTTGTAAACAAAAACCAGTCCATTTTTGGTAGTTTGCATAATGGCAGCATTAGCAAACCAGAAAAAGTCTAGTCCTTTTTACTTCACAAGTTACTGAACCAACCCTGAGACTGAATTTTTCTGGATTCTTGTTAGTAATGTGTCCTTGTGGTTTAAGCTGTTCTTTGCAGAGTGTGATGGTTTGAAGCTGTATATACCCCAGAAAAGATCATGCTCTTAAAGCTAATCCATTCCTGTGGGTGTAGACCTATTGGGGTGGGACCTTTTGATTAGGTTATTTCAATTGAGGCATGCACCAGGTGGGTTTTAATCCTCTTACTGGAGTCCTTTATAAGAGATAAAATTCAGAGAATTACACAGAGAAGCTGAGAGAGAAGGACACACATGAAACAGAGAGAAACCACAGAAACAAAAACGAAGTCACTGAAGCCAGAAGCTGGAAGCAATGAAACCAGGGAGAGAAGGGAGAAACCAGCAGACCCGCCATGTACTTTGCTATGTGACAGAGGAGCTGAGGATCACCAGCAGCCTGTATTCAGGATCCAGGTATCATCCTGATGATGCCTTGATTTGGACATTTTCACAGCCTCAGAACTGTAAGCTTTTAAGCCAATAAATCCCCATTGTTAAAAGCCAATCCATTTCTGGAATATTGCATTTCAGCAACTTTAGCAAATGGAAACACAGACAAACACATACAAAATGATGCAATTTTTCTTGGAGCTGGTCAAAATGCTCCTGATAAGTGGCCACCTAGTTTGAAATTCAAACTATTTAGACATCCCCCAAATGGTCAGTGCCTTTAAAAAGACACTGAAAAAGTATGCATGTGTTACATGCAGATAACTTCCTATGCTCTTTCATGGTATTCTGGCTAAGATTCCTTGGTTCCCATTTAGGAGTGGATTAGATTTGTAGCTGGGTGGTTCTCAGGGGAGAGAAGGAAAAGAAGGGGAGAGAAGGAAAAGAGAGGAAAGACAAGAAAGAAGAGTTGGTCAAGGTCAATCCTTGGGTAGGAGGAGGAAGGTGTTGCTACAGAAAGTAAAGGCCTGAGGTGATGGAGCACTTGGGAAGGTAGCAAGGAATGAAAAGGAAAGAGAATCAAATGGCAACAGGGTACAGAGAATGCTACCAGTTTATAAAAGGTCAGATTTCAATAAAGTAGCAATCCACCTTATGGAATCTTCTTAAAATTATCACTATTATTTTCTATAGATGTTACCATTTGTTACAAGTTTTGGGGAGGCTTAAAAATGAAGCAGTTGCTAAAGAATTTGCCGAATATAGTTGCGATGACTTGAGTTCAAAAAGCAGTGTCTTTTGAATTTATCAATATACCCTTGCTACCAATTTAGGGAATTTTTTGCTGAAGCAGTATATAAACTAATATTTTTGTTCTAATGACCTTTTCCCCCTAGTTTATATCTCATTTTATAAAAATGACACATAAGCCTCAGGATTATCAGTGAATTTTCCAAAATGACTGACACTGAATTTGACAGTTTGCTGTATTATTCTTTAGCAACTGAGACATTTTCAGCTATGTCTATGTCAAGCAGTTAGTAGATTTGGTCAATTCTATGATGACAGTCTATCTGGTTACCTCGGTTAAATAGGCCTTTACTAAGTTTTCAAAAACTGATCTGCTTCTCCTTAGAGTTTGTAATACCTTCTTTATCTTTTCTCTTTTAATATCTCCTTATTTCTTAAACATGGATTAAAAATACAGCATTCCACATAGAAGTTCTTGGAGAAATATTTAACACCATGAAATAGGATCCATTTCCTTCATTTGATGCTCTTTGAAAAGCATTAAAATGATGCTTCCTAAAAAGTTTAGGACAGAGGGATCTTTTTTTGATTATACGTTTTTCATTTCTTTTCTTACTTATATTATCTCTGGCTTCCCAAGTTAACTCCAGGTTTATTATCTGTTAATATTTTTATCCTTTGAAGCTATTTTCTTTCTTTTTTTTTTTTTTTCAACTACAGAATGTACAACCCCTTCAAATTTAGGATAAACTGTAGGTTCAATTAGCAGTCTAGTTATTCCTATTTTGGATCATGGAGAAAGATGCAGAAAAGTACTCTGACAAATCCCCTGATATAAAATGTAATCACTCTCCAACACTTCTTTTATGTAATCAACCACTTAAAAAGTATATCTCCATTATCAATTAGGAGAAAATCATTCATATATAACTCTACCAATAGCAATAATCTTCTAGTGAAATCTCTAGTTGCTAAATATAGTAATAGTTAAACAAATGCATATTTCCAAGTGGGTGCATTATAGACATAATAGTCATCTCTTCTGCAGCTCACATTTCAGAGACAATTGCTCATAGTTTTTGAGATATGGGCTGTATCCTCCATTTAAATGATGAGGTATCTTTTCAGGTTTATAGTTATCTTGTGAGTATATAATTTAAAGTAATTTAAAGTGTTCTAATTTTCTTAAATAACTTTTATACTCCTTAATATAGATAAATGGAAAAAAATCAGGATTAGGATATGAAAAATTATTTATAGTGTATGTTATTTTCCTATAGTCACACAAGTGTTTCTCTCCAAAACTGCTTTATTCAAATATACAAACAGAAAAATAATTTCACAAATGGGTTCCCTGGTCTTTTATGTTTTCAGCCTTATCCATTAAAAAAGAAAACATATTTGGTTTATTCTTGCTCCCATTCTTCTATGAGTTGAATTTGTAATTATATTGCAGAGAAGTGATAGAGGACTCTGTTCCTAAATGGTGGGCCATAGGTATATAAGTTATTGCAAGCATGGTCTGCAAAGGCTTCTGGAGAGACTCTAATATAATAGACTGGAACCTGTGCAAGGCAGAGAGAATCAAAATGTGAGCACAATACAGTCACCTCATTCATTTGCTCAACAATGTTTGAGTACTTGGTACTGCTAATGTAGTGTATTATAATTCACTCTAGTATTTTTCAGATATATGAAGAATGACATAATTAATAAACTAAATGTACATTTAAAATTTGTGCTGTAATCAGTTTTTACTGTAATCAATTTCTATCAAGTATAGCTTTTAAGTATAGCTGCTATTAAATGCCTTTGACATTCTTTGCCTTAGATAAGGATCTTTATAATCAAAATGTTTATCAAACCCTACATCACATGACAAACAGTTCATTGAAAAAAAAACTTTCAAAATCCTTAACTCTGCAAGAAAGCTTTGGCTGCTTTGTGCTTTTTTCCACAGTTGGGCATCCATGTGGATGGGGAAGACAAGGTGGTTCTAAGTTCAGGAGCATCATGTTGCAGAACCCTTGGGAGGTTTACAAGAGCAACAGTTACCAAATACCCCAGTGCATGTACCTGTGGAGGGGGTGTTGTTCCTCATGCCTTTGTCATTCTTGCTTTTCTCCTTTCCATATTCTCCTCCCTGTTTTCCTGTGGCTTCATGAGCTTCATTAAGTCCATATTACAAGATAAGATGAGTTACAATGCTCTAAGGTGACTCTTGTTTGTTAGGATGGAGTCTGACAGAAAGAAATAAAACAAAAAACTTGATCCTTCTGGTGTGAGGGAAGCATAGAGACACCTCAACTCTCTGTACTTATGTTCAGTCTCTGATCTATATGAGACTGTGGAGTAATATTGTTCCAGTTTGCTAATCCGCCAAAATGCAAAATACCAAAATGTATTGGCTTTTATAAAGAGGGTTTATTTAGTTACAAAGCTACAGTATTATGGCCATGAAAATGTCCAAACAAAGGCATCAATGGTAGGGTACCTTCATGAAGAACACTGATGGCATCTGGAAAACCTCTCTTAGCTGTGAAGGCACTTGGCTGGCATCTGCTTGCTCCCCCATTGTGTTTAAAAATGGCATTCTCCAAAATATCTCTAGGCTTAGCTTCTCGGGGCAAACTCTGGGCTAGTATCTCCAAAGCATCAGCAGAATTCTGCTTTCAATGGCCTTCTCCAAAATTTCTTTTAAGCTACAGCTGCACTGAGCTCATTAGGGCTCCAGTAAACTAATCAAGACCCACACTGAATGGGTGGGGCCACACCTCCATGGAAATAATCTAATCAAAGGTATTACCCACAGTTGGGTGGGTCACATCTCCATGGAAACAACCTAATCCACAGATTCTAACCTAATCAACACTAATAGTGTCTGCCCCCACAAGATTGTATTGAAGAACATCACATTTGGGGGGATATAATACATCCAATCAGGCACAAATATCAAATTCTAAAAGATTCTTGGCAGTATCAAGTAAGTCATGAAAACAGAATATAGAGATTACTGAAAAGTTTTCCATTTTAGAAAATGACTTCTATTATTTCAACTTTAATAGAATTTAAAATTTAAAATACGGATGAAGAAAATCAAGAACAAATCAGCATAATACAATAATAATTATAATTGATGTTTACCAAGGATTTCTATTATATGGGAGGTATTTTTCTAAGTGTTATTGGATTGGATTTCCTCAAAGCCTTTACAGTGTTCCATGAGGTTGCAGTATTATTTTTAACCCTGTGTTAGAGACAAGGCTTAGAGAGGTTTAAGTGACTAGTCAAAGCTATACACTAGTAAAAAGTGGTTGACACCCACCCTGCTGGCAAATATGTATTGATTGTTTACTAGGAATTATGCAAGGAGAAACTTCTCTACATTGGGTATTTCAACTAATTTTTATAAAAATCCCATGAGGTAGGAATTATTGTCCCCATTAGTTTTAGATAATTTAGGTGTTAGCCAAAGTCACAGAGCTATTAGATATTGGAAACTGAATTGGAGTCTAGTTCTGTCTGACTCCATTTTGTTTTCCCCTTCCTTTGAATATAGATAGATAGATAGATAGTTAGATAGATAGATAGAAACCATCATAATTTTTGGCAATATGCAAAGCATTAGTGTTTTAAGATGTGTGTTTGAATAGAGAATTTTGTACTGCATAAAAGGCTATTCATATAAAGACAACTAGCCAATTGCATGCATTAAACAATTGACTATTGATTGTCTTTGTATGCTCTTGTAATTATTTTCTATCCCCATGGAAACATTATCATTGTAAGGAGAGGTACTTCATCATATGCATCTCATTTCCCTGTGGTGCACAGTACTTGATGTTTTTGTTTACACTTGAGGGGGTAGGGGATATGAAACTGAAGGGCCAATTTCTGATGTGAACAAAGAAAAGGAGAAACAGGAAAGATAAATCAAATTACACTAAAAATGGAGTTGAGATGCAGAAGTTTAAGTAAGTACATATAATGAAGATATCAATATCCTGTGACAGAGAGATCAGAGAAGACAAACAATGATGGGCACAGCACTTATTATTTATCCAAACAAGTAATAACTTGGCAGTTGGAAGACAGGAGATTATTTAGTTAATGGGAAAAGGAGGGAAGTTGATTCAGTAGGTTAGTTTGTTTGGGCCTAAGGCACTGTGGTGCAGACAGTGAGGAAGAAGTCAGTTAAGACTCAGAACAAATGCAGAAGTCGGCATTGAGTAGTGAGAGGATCACTAGGACAGTGATGAATTAACAGAATCACAGTAGAAAGGAACGTGTGGACTCAGAGGGCAATATGAATAATAATGAAAGGACCAGGGGAAAATAAATCAAGCAGAATAAGGGAAGAAGAAAAATTTGAAATTTGTATGTAAGATATAAGAGAAGGAAGTTAAAATCTGAAGAATAAATAATTTTTACTTGGAATTTGGAAAGAAAGTAGGAGAAGGTAATAAGCAAAAATATAAATTTGAAAGTTGACATGTTTTGGAACAATCTGACAGCCCCTAAGACAAAAACTATATATGTCACCTTTACTGTTGAGGTCTCTTTCAATATTCCATGTCTAGTGGAAACAAATTTCTTTGGCAATTAGTAAGCTCACACATTCTTAAACATTTTTAAATTAACTAATTCAATTTCATTAACTTTTTTGCAAAATGACTTTCTTTTACAACAAAATAGCTGAAACACCTTCAAGGTCTTTACATTCTGTTTTAAATTCTGTAGTAAAGATTTAGATATAATGAACTACTAAGGTTCAGTCAATGACCATGAACTTACTAAACATTTTGTATGAGTGGTATTTATGTTATCTCCATTGATAACAACAATGACAACATCAAAGTGTTTGAGAAGACAGGACCCATAGAACCCTGCTACTCAAGCTGTGGTCTGCAAACCAACAGTATTATCATCACCTAACCCAGATGCTTCAAGAATATTTTCAATACTTTAAAAATGTAAAATTTGGAGAGGATTTTGGGAAGATGGCAAAGAAGGAAGCTCCAGGATTCAATCCTTCCACCAGAATAGCTATTCAACAGGCAGGAAATGTCTGAATCAACTATTTGGAAACTCAGGAATTCAGTAAAACACTGTATAGCATCCAGCGAAGAGCAGGAGGGAGAGGCTGGTAAATTACAGTAAATATCAATAAATTGCTCTCTCTGCACAACAGTTACCAGCCCTGATTCCCCACTCTCATGGCAGGCACCAATGGCCCTGGCATGGTTGCTAGTGACAGACAGGGATGTAAAATTCCACTTCCCCAAGATCTGGGTTGGGAACAGACTGCTTGGTGATCATGGCTTTTGATTAACTTCTTTGGATCTCTGAGGGCTTGGCTTTCAGGGCAGCCATTGTTCCAACCCACTGCTGACAAGGGTGGCTGAGGAGACTTAAGGATGGTACATTTCCTCAGAGCAGCAGGGACAGTTGAAGGACTGCGTTTGCTGGGTAGGTCAAGAAAATGCAGCTTTGGGTAGTCATGGAAGAAGCTTCTGGCACCCACTCTGGAACCTCCTTCATCCTCTCTCCAAGACAGTCTGGAACCAGCCTGTGATCCCTTTATGGATCTCTGGGAAATATAGGCCTCAGAAACTCTTCTTTGGCTTGTCCCCAGCCCCAGAATTTGCCCTTCCAGCAAGAGCAGCTTGAGGCAATGAAAGCAATGTAAGAAACAATTAGGGCTGATAACCTGGGGCAAAGGGTTACCTGCTTTAAGTTCAGCAGTGGAGCATCTGGGAAAGGAAGAAGATCTGTCTCCTGGGAAGTAGAGGGGGCATTCAAATTCCTGTAACAGGAAACTTCTAAGGCTGCTAGCAAGAACAAGCCCAGGAAAAGACACAGGCCCAGAAGCACTTTGCATTCACCATGGGGAGACCTTCCCAGTAGGAGCACTGACACTCAAGAAAATCTCTGTCATATCAACACCTAGTTACAAACTCAAGAAACAGACATCTCAGGGAAAAATTCCAGAGTTAACATTTAAAATATTAAAATGTACAGTGTACAAACAAAGATTACAAGACAAACAAAGAAACAGAAAGCAATGGCCCATCCAAAGGAAGAAGATAAAAATACAGGAAACACAAATGAAGGATATCAGAATGTAGACACACCAAACAAAAGCTTTAAAAAACAATATTCACTATGCTCAATGAGATGAAGGAAAATACAGAGAAAGAAATAAAGGATATCAGGAAGATAATGAATGAAATATATGATAATCTGAATAAAGAGAGATTTTAATAAAGAAACCAAACAGAACTACTGGAGTTGAAGACCACAATAATTGAAATGAAAAATTCCCAGGAGGATTTTAACACCAGATTGGAGCTGGCAGAAGAAAGAATCAGTGAACTTGAAGACAACACAATTGAAATGAGTCCAGCTGAGGTGCAGCAAGAAGAAAGAATTATACAAATCAAAAATAGCCCTAGAGAATTCTGAGACATAATTAAGTGTACCAGTATACACATTATGGAGGTCCCAAAGGAGAAGAAGGAAAGAAAGGGAAAGAAGGAATATCCAAAGAAATAATGACAGAAAAATTTCTGAAACTTAGCAAAAGACATGAATATGCACATTCATGAATCCCAGAGAACACCAAGTCAGATAAACTTGAAGAAAAATATGTTCTGCCACATACCGAACAAACTGTTGAATGCAGAAGACAAGGAAAGAGTTCTGAAATCTGGAAGAGAAAAGCAATATAATATGTAAAAATGAATCCCAAATAGATTGATTGCTGATTTCTCATCAGAATATATAGGAGCTAGAAGGCAGTGGTTTGAAATATATGAAATGCTGAAAGAAGACAACAGCCAGCCAAGAATTTTATATGCAGTGAGACTTTCTTTCAAAAAGGAGGGACAGATTAAGACATTCCCAGATAAACAAAAGCCAAGGGAGTTCATCACTACAGACCTGCTCTATAAGCAAGACTAAAGGGAGTTCTTCAGACAGAAATGAAAGGACACTAGACAGTGGTACAAAGTGGCATAGAGAAATAAAGATCTCTGGTAAAGGTAACCATTTTGGTAAGTATAAATTGCAGTAACATTGTATTGTATTTTTTGGTATGTAATTCCACTTTTTACTCCCTAAGTTGCTAAAATGCAAGTGCATATAAAGTAATGAGAAATCTATGGTTCTGGGACATACAATGTA
The DNA here is from genome assembly GCF_015220235.1 of Choloepus didactylus. Lineage (NCBI taxonomy): Eukaryota > Metazoa > Chordata > Mammalia > Pilosa > Megalonychidae > Choloepus > Choloepus didactylus. The sequence goes on along the minus strand of NC_051313.1, from coordinate 95,972,925 downwards.
CAAAGATACCATTTGTGACAAGTACAAAAGTGGTGGGGTTTGGAAGAGTATAGGGACAGTGTAAGTGTATGTTTTTGAAGTCAAGTTGGTATCAAATCAAACATGAGTGTTATATATTTAGGATATTAAATTTTAACTCCATGGTAACCACAAGGAATATATGAAAAATATACCACACAGAAATGGGATGGGACTCAATATAGTACAATAAAAAGAAATAAAATAAATATGAATGTAGGCATTAACCGAAGATTTAAGGGTCAAAAAAGGTATAAGACTTACAAAGGATAAGTAACAAAATGGCAGAAGAAAGTTCTATATTATCAGTAGTGATCTTAAATGCAAATGGATTAAACTCTCCAGCCAAAAGGCAAAGATTGGAAGAATGGATAAAATAGCATGACTCAACTGTATGTTGTCTGCAAGACTCACCTTAAAGTCAAAGATACAAGTAGGTTGACAGTGAAAGAATGGAAAAAAAATATACAATGCAAGTAGCAACCAAAAAAGAGTTGAAGTGGCTATACTAATATCAGATAAAAAAGAATTTAGGTCAAAAACAGTTACAAGGGACAAAAATGGTCATTATGTACTGATAATGGGGATAATTCAACAGGAAGATGTAACAATTTTAAATATATATGCACCTAACAACAGAGTCCCAAAATATATGAAGCAAATAAGAGATTTGAAGGGAGAAATTGACAGTTCTACATAAATGGTAGGAGACTTTAATATACCATTTTCAATTAAGGAAAAATATATACACAGAAGGTCAGTAAGGAAATAGAAGACTTGAATGATACTCTAAACCAAGTATACCTAGCAGGCATACATAGAATGCTTTCCCAAGGGCAACAGAATACACATTCTTCTTGAGTGCCCATGGATCATTCTCCATGATAGACCATATCTTAGGTCACAGAACAAGTCTCAAAAAATTAAAATATTGAAATTTTACAATGTCTCTTCTTTGACCACAGTGGATGGAAGCTGGAAATCAATAACACGAAGAGAAATGGAAAATTCATGAGTAAGTGAGAATTTTAAAATGTAGTCATAAATAACCAATGAGATAAAGAGGGGGTCAAAAGGGAAATTAGAAACTATCCTGAGGTGAATGAAAATGAAATTATGACATATCAAAATATGGGATGCAACAAAGACAGTGCCTACATTTTAAAAGACTAGAGATCTCAAATCAGAGACCTAACCTCAAAACTGGAGGATATAGAAAAAGAAGCACAGAACAAACCCAAAGTGAGCAGAAGGAAGGATATAACGTGTATTAGAGCAGAGATAAATGAAACAAAGAATTGAAAATAGAGAAAGTCCACAAAATCAAAAGTCAATTCTTTGAAAAGATCAATAAAATTGACAAACATTTAGCTAGACTGACAAAGAAAAAAATATGACACAAATGGCTAGAATCAGAAATGAAAAGGGGCACATTACTACCAACCCCACAGAAATTTTTTTAAAAAAGGCTATATGTATACTATGAGCAAATGTATGCCAACAAATTAGATAGCCTAGATGAAATGAATAAATTCCTAGAAACACATAAACTACCTATTTCAGGAAGAAATAGAAGATCTCCACAAAACAATATCTAGTAAAGAGATTGAATCAATAATGAAAAATCTCTCAACAAAGAAAAACCCAGGATCAGAAGGCTTCAAAGGGGAATTTTATAAAGCATTCCAAGAATAATTAACACTAATCCTGCCCAAACTTTCCAAAAAATTGAAGAGTAGGGAAAACTCCCTAATCCATTCTACAAGGCCAACATCACACTCATACCAAAGCCAGATAAAAGTGCCACAAGAAAAGGCAATTATATCAATATTACTTATGAGCATATATGTAAAAATCCTCAACAAAATACTAGCAAACTGAATTCAAAAGCACATTAAAAATATTATACACCATGATCAAGTGGGATTCATCTGAGGTGTACAAGGGTGGATCAACGTAAGAAAATCAATTAGTGTAATTCACCATATTAACAGAATGAATGGAAAAAAACTATGTGATCTTCTCAATAGATGCAGGAAAGGCATTTCATAAAACCCACCACCACTTCTTGTTAAAAACACTTAGACAACTAGGAATAGAAGGAAACTTCCTCTACATGATAAAGGTCATATATGAAAAAACCACAGCTAACATCCTATTTAATGGTGAAAACTGAAAGCTTTCCCTCTGAAATCTGGAACAAGACAAGGATGCCCACTGTCACAATTTTTATTCAACATTGTACTGGATTTAACCATGATTGTTCTGTAAACCCACAACTTTTCTAATAAAAAATGTATAATATGAATTAGAGGAAAAAATTAGCTATGGAAGAAATACTATTTCACCTGAATTGACCTATCCAGCCATGTGAATGGCACAGTGTTGATTGAGTGACATCAGAACATTTTTTCACAGTCCCCTAGCTTAGCAATTAATTAATGTCCACTTAGTATGAATAAATACATGGAAATTAAGAAATAAATTACAAGAAAAAAATCAACAAATAAAATGTCAGTTTTCTTCTTCTTTTTTATTTTTTTGGTATTGATAACCATGGCTGAAATCCCAAATTCCCAAATGAGATATGCATTGTATAATATAACAGCCAGGGTTTAGAATGGTAGGATGGAAAACTGTATTTGTTCCTTTCCCTTTTCTTTCCTTCATATTCTGCTGATGGTTGTCTATTTCCCATTTTCAGTAAATTTTCTACATTCATAGACTGGGTTTTGCCACTGTGCAACCATATAATGTTTGAATTCTGTGTGAGAAAAGTGATTCTCGCTCTGCTGTCATCAATATCACTAAGGATATCTTGTACCACAATTAAGAAGTAACACGCACTTTGCATCCCGAGATAAATTATCTTTATCTATCATGTATGTCTGTCTATTTATCTATCACTCTATCACTCTATCATCAACTTGCTAGCACTAGTCTCCCAAAATAAGGAAGGCTTGAGCTCTTTCTTATAAATTGCTAACTCCCTAAAAAAAAGCAGCTCATTTCTTGAATTTTGCAAAACTAACATCTGTAGATATGTGATGATTCTTGCAAATGTGATAAGCAAATGAGGAAATCTCTGGTTTCACTATGAACAGACTGGTTATAACCTTGATATCCTTGTGGGATTTCTTCCCCCCTAAATACCTGCTGTGTCCCTTTTTTTCAAGGATTATTTTTAATATTTGAAGTAAAAAGTACTTTTTAAAAAAGGAAAAAAAAAAAGAAATGAATTACAAACATTCAAACCACAGTACAATTTTTTGTATTAGCACAATGAATTATCATATGTGAAAACATGTATAAGTTACTTTTGCAAGTGAAGTATTATCCTCAATAAATAGGTGTTGAAAGAAAGAATTAATAAAAAAGAATTGAGGCAAAACTCAATTCTCTGTCTTTGGAGAATTGTCCACCATCTTTCCATAGAACAGATGTGTCCTAACTCATTTTACTAAACACATTTTTCTATATCAAATGATTTTCATTTTTTTTAATTTCAAAGATCTATTCTGACAGAAACATTTGGCCTCAACATGTAATTAAAAACTTAACAATACTAATAGTTGCTTCAAAGAGCATCCTCTCTTTGTCATCGTGCAACTATTTACATTAATTTGCATGTAATTCACTTTCATACCCATTCACTGGGGTATGACTATTACTTAGCCAAATGTGCAATTAATTAATACAATCTTTATATATTCACTTATTAATATGCACCACACAGTTCCTGTTTCCTTGGGAGTTCTCGCTGAACCCGTGGGAAGTGAATTTTGAAACAGCTGCAGCTGTTTATGCTATGGCTCTTGTCTTTTGGAGCCAGGTGGACATCTATTTTTTCTTTCCTTGTGTAGAAATGAAAAAATCTACCTCCCCCTGACATGCAGTCTAAAGGATGTCATCTCACCCTACTCAGTGCAAATTCTAAAACTAGGAAATGTTTATCAGTCACTGATTCAAGGTCAAGTTTCAACCATTGGATAAATATCAGCTACCTCAGTCAAACTTTAAACATGCACAATGCTGGAAGTCTTGTTTTATGATTGACAGATAACTTGTGGGGAATATTATTAAATGTCACTCTTACTTTGTTAAAAAAAATGTACTTTTTTAGCAGACATCTGTTGTGCATTCATGTTCCAAACACTGTGACAAGTACTTTTATGTTCATTAAAACAATCCTATGTGATAAGGACAAGTATCTCAGTTTAACACATGCCCAAACTGAAAAGCAGAGAGGTTAAGTAATTTGCCCAAGGTTCACAGGATATTGAAGCAGAAATCTGAATTCGGGACTTTCAACCCCAAAGTGTAATATCTTTACCTCTATCTTATCTGTCTTTGATCAAGAAGAATTTAATGCAAGTGGATTGATGATTTAGATAGGCAAGTAGGCTCTCTTCTTTTTTTGTTTTTCAGAAACTATATTTTTACAACACTCCAGAATCTTAATGATTTGGAGAATTGCTTTAATATATATGGATATAAAAAGTGATAAACATTTTATAAAATCAAGTGGGAGACATGATGCTTTTTTTATTTTTAAAAGGGTCATTGTAAATTTTTACCAAATTTCTTTGAATGTCATAATCCTGAACAAGTTAAAATTAGTAACATTCTGGGGGAAAAGGAAATAGTTTTTGCCTCCATTATTTACTCAGCTTTTTCTGCTGGATTCAGAGGTAGCAAGCCAATCATGATTTTAAATTCCTTAATAAACTTGAACATGAAGTAATAAGTAACAAATACAGGTATGGTCATTAAATACAAGTTACAATGAAATAGAAATCACTAGGGTTTGTAGCAGTGGCTGGAATTTTCATAATTATAATGTATCTTTGCCTTGACAGAAAGTTTTCCTTCAGTCTCTGACTTAGTGTAAACATATTTAATGTGGTCAATCCTATTATCTAAAAGGTCATTCTACTGTTTTCAGCTTTCATCTAACACTCTCTCAGACACTACTTCAGGAATTTATGTGAGCAGAATGATATAAGGTGCCAGACTAAAAGTAGGTGCTGTGCATTACCTACTTTGAATTCTCTCCAGGATCAAGTATTCATGATAAATTCTCTGGGGTCAAAAACAAAATCAGAGTCATACAAATTTCATGTAATCAGTCAGTCACTCAGCAAGCATTTATTGGGCACCTACTGTATTCAGATTTTTACTCCTGACTTTAGTAAATAAAAAGTGTAAGATAGGTTCTGGACTCAATTAATTTAAAATGATAGATATAATGTAATAAAAAATAGGCTCTACTAGATGGCAAAAATGTAAAGATTTACAAGTACTGTAGGAAGAAAAGAGAGAAACGACTAGATTAATATGAAAGATATCTAGATTTTAAAACAAGCCCAGACTTAAACAAGGAAACCATTGCCTTGTCAATTCTGAAAAAGATCCTCCTAAAGAGCCATCAAATCACTCATTAAAATTTTTAGAAGACTTCCATAAAGTAACAAAATCTTAGTGAATAATATTTTGTTCCACTTCCAAATAACCAATAAACATAGAAAAATGTGTTAAACTTTATCCATCAGAAAAATTAAAAGGAAAAGTCTGATAATACCAAGTGCTGGCAAAAATGTAGAGCTGCTGGAACACTCATACCTGCTAGTGAGAATAAAACTGGCACTGCCACAAGTAACTTTGAAAACTCATTGGCAGATATTTACTAAGGGTGGTCATACATATGCCTTATATTGATGTTGAATCATATCTCCCCACACAAAATATGTTCAAGTCTTACCCTGGATTTGTAAGTGTGAACTTGTTTGTAAATGGGATCTTCAAAGATCCAGGAAATAGACTCAGAGAGGACTTGACACCTGTAAGGTGTCTCATTAAATTTATTCTTCAGTATTCAAAATTTTTGTGCTATTGTAAATGGTATCATTCTTTTAAAGAGCATTTTCTAGTTTGTTGATTTGCAGAACTAAAATGGGTTTTCATATCCAGCAAATTTGATAAATTCATTTACTAGGGTTAATTGTTAATCTGGAGATTCTTTCCCACTTTTACTTACAAAATTATGCCCTTTGTTGATAGTGACAGTTTTCATTTCATCCTTTCTAATCTTCATACCTTTTATTTGTTTTTATTGCTTTATTGTACTGGCTAGGAACTCCAGCACAATACTGAGTAGAAACGGCTATAGGAGGCATCATTTATTCATTCCTGATCTTTGGGGAAAAGACTGTATCTGAAAATTCATACAATTTTTATTTTGTAGATAGTCTTTCTCAGATTAAGGAGTTGCCCATCTATGCCTAGTGTGCTAAGAAATTATTTGTTAGTGGGTGCTGAATTATTTAAATGGTTTTCCCATATTTTTTGAGAAACCATATGTTTCAGTTTGCTAAAGCTGCCAGAATGCAATATACCAGAAATGGATTGGTGTTTACAGTGGGGATTTATTAGTTTACAAATTTACAGTTCTAAAGCCATGAAAATGTCCCAATTAAGGCATCAACAGGACAATACCTACTATGAAGAAAAGCTGCTAAGCATCCAGGATTCTTCTGACAGACAGCAAGGCACACAGCCAGCATCTGTTGGTCCTTTACTCCTGGGATTTGAGTTTCATTGCTTTCAGTTCCTGGTTCCAGTGGCTTCCTCTCTGAACTTCTGTGGGTCCTCTCTTAGCTCCTCTGAGGCTTTTATTTCTCATCTCTCTCTGGGTGTTTCTCTCTGAGCTCTCAGGGCTTTGTTCTGTGTCCTTTATCCTCATAAAGGACTCCAGTAAGGGATTAAGACCCACCTTTAGTTGGGTGGGTCACATCTCAGTTGAAGCAACCTAATCATAAGGTCCCACCCACAACAGGTCTGCACCCACAGGAGTGGGTAAAAAGAATATGATCCTTTCTGGGATACATAACAGCTTCAGACCAGCACAGCATATAAATTTTGTGTATTTTTTCTGATAATTGAATTCTCATGAATGATTTTTTATGTTAAACAAAACTTATATTCCTGAAGTAAATCCATATGGGTAATGATGGATTATTCTTTGTACATATCACTAGATTGTTTTGCTGATATTTTATTCAAGATTTTGGCATCTATTTCCAAAAAAGCTCATGGGCTCATTTCTTTCTTTTCTTGAAATATCCTTTTCAGGTCTGGGTATCAAGTTTTCACCAGTCTCATAAAGGTCTGGGATGTGTGCTCCTATTCTGTAAGAGAGTTTGGAAAATACAATTTTTTCTTTGAACATTTATAATTCATCATTGAATCCCTATAGACTTGGAGTTTGTGAAAAGTTTTATTTTTTCAATTATAGATTCAACTTTGAAAATGGGCATGACCTTTCAGATTTTCTATTCTTGTATCAATTGTGATTTGTGTTTTAAGGAATTCATCTACGTCATCTAAATTTTCAAATTTACTGGCATAAATTTTTCTCATAATCTCTAATCATCTTTTTATGTGAATAAGGTGTATAGTAAAGTTCAACTTTTATTTCTAATTTTGTTATTTATGCCTTATCTTTGTGTTTTTTATTTGTCTTGTTATGAGTTATTTGTTTTGGCTTCTTTATTAAGCTTCTTGGATATTCTATAATTCATTATCTCTATTCTTTATTTTCTTCTACTTTCTTTGGTTTTAAGTTTGCATACTTTTTTAACTTCTTGAGGTAGATACTCACATTGTCACTGTTCAGCTTTTATTTTCTAACATTCTTCAAGTCTTGAGATATTTTAAGCAAGACTTTAGTTTCATTCCATGGGTTTTGCTAGTTTGTATTTTTATTACCATTCAGATCAGAATAAATTTACATTGCAATTTCTTTTTTGTCTTATATGTTATATAGAAGTGTATTATTTTATTTTAAACAGTTGGGTGTTTTTCTACTTTTGTTGTTGATTTTTAGCTTAATTCTACTAAGTGCAAATAAAACACCCAGTATGATTTCCATTCTTTGAAATTTTTTCTGACTTGCTTTATGGCCTAGAATGTGGTCAATTTTGAATTGAAACAAGGCATATTCTTCAGTTTTGGGGTGCAATATTCCAAATGGATAGATATAGATATATAGATACAGATATAATATAGATATAGGTCATGTAGATATAGCTACAGATACATGCATATACATATATACACACACATACAGATTTACCAATACATTGGTTCAGTAATAACCCAGGCCCAAGGGTTATTACTGCATGGTGAGCTTGGCCTTGGGAATAGTTGGCTCCTGATTTCCCCTTTGCATTCCCCTTGAATGAATGATAATGTTTTGCATCAGATTTTTTTAAAAAGTTAATAAAATAAAATAAAATAAAATAAAATATTTGTTATTTGCATAAATATAAACTGTTTTTTTGTTGTTTACTTATTATATTGGTTACCTAAAAGATATGTATGTATACAAATAAAGGAATCCCACTAGGAGTGAAGATTTGCTTATTTTTCTTTTTTGATTGCATCATTTTTTGTTTCACATATTTTTGAGGCTATGTTAGTGGAATTAATATATCTTCCTGGTGTACTGACCCTTTCATCATTGTAAAATTTTTCTCTTTACCTCTAGGGATGCTTTTTGCCTTAAAATCTGCTTTGTCCAAAATTAGTTTAGCTACACAGCATTCTTTAAATTAGTATTTGCAATGCATATATTTCCCCATCTTTGTATTTTCAATTTTGCTGCTTCCTTATATTACAAGTATGTTTCTTATAAGCAGCATATGATGACATTTTCTTTTTATCCTTCCTGATAACTTTTGTCTTTTAATTGGAATTTTGAATCCATTTATATTTAATATAATTAATGAGATATTTGGGTTTAAATCTGTCATCTTATTGTTTGTTTTCCTGTTGTCTCACCTATTCATTTTGTCTTCTCATTTAAAATTAGTATTTTAACATTTCCTAAACACTAAAACTTGGAACAACTTAATTCCATTTATTCTTCTCTCACTTGTGCTACTTTTGCTTAAATCATGCAAAGCATTATCATGGTGATGATGATGATGTTGATGACTGATTATTATTATTGAATACAGCAAATTGTAATTTATATGTATTAATGTATCATTTCCATTACTTTTTGTAACTTTCTATGTTTCTGTTCTTCCTTTAGTTTAAGAATAGCAGTGAAAAATCTCTTGGTTTTTGTTTGTCCAAAAATGTCTTTATTTCACCATTTCTTATGAAGTATATTTTCACTGAGTATACAGTTGTTTATCTTTCAGCATGGTTTATGTGTCATTGTATTGTATTTGGCTTCAAAAATTTAGCTGTCAATACTATTATGATGCCTTGAAGGAAACGCATTTTTTCTCCTTGCTTTAAGATTTTTCTTTGTCTCTAGTTTTCAGCAGTTTTACCATGACATAAATGGGTGTACCTTTCTATTGTATTTATCCTGATCAGGATTTTTAGTACCTCCTTAATCTGTGGGTAAATGTCTTTTACTACTTTTGAAAAATTCTTGGGTAATAGCTCTTATGTGCTATCTCCTTAAACATCACTCTGGCCCTAGTTTACTTCTATACTCAAATATTGAGAATCCAATTACAGGTATGTTAAAATTTTCACCATATATTACTCATATATTTTCTGTGTTTTTACATTTTTCCTCTCTTTTCTTCAGTTTTGATATTTTCTATTAGTTTGTATAGTCCTAATAGGCAACTATGACCATCTAATCTGCTGTTAAACCCATCTGTTGTGTTTCCAATTAACATATTTTTCAGTTCTAAAATTTCTCTTTGATCTTTCCCCATTCTCTGCTGATATTTTCAATAACATTATCTAATCTTGAGCATATCAATGCAATTATTTTAAAATTTCTGAATGCTGCATTATTTCTATTTTTTTTTATTGATTTGTGGTCATGTGATATCACTTTTTTGTTTACCTAATGATTTTTTATTGAAAGAGGGACAGTTTGTATAAAAATTGTAGAGATTATTTGATGCTCTAGATAATGTTATCTTCTTCCCGAGAGAATTTGCTTTCGCAACTGGCAGGCAACTAGAGGAAAAAATCCTCTATCTCGTCGTTAAATGAAGGCATTTGAAGCTGTGCATCGATTTGTATGACTTCTTGCTTATTGTAAGCTCTTCCCTAAGCTTAGGAGTTTTACTATTTGGGGTCCTGCTGAAAGCCAGATTTGTTTATCTACCTGATGGGCCTTGATATCCAGTTGTTGTCCCCTCTCCGGTAAGATTACTCAAGCTACTTCTCATCTTCTCATCTTCTCAGCTGTCACTTTTTTTTTTCCCTCAGTCATTTAACTGGTGCTAAAAAATTGCAAAAAGCCTTGAGAAGAAAAGTAGTGCTGATTATCAGGCTCCCATCTCTCCTTATTCTTCTTTTCAGGATATTACTTGTTGCCTTGGTAGCTTTCCAATATCTTAAAGAGATGTGTACTTCTTTTGGTTGTTTTAGGTGGGAAGTTTGTTCTGTAATAAGCTTATCTGCCATTACCAGAAATGGAAGTTATTTTATAATAGCAAAACCAATGTAAACTTCTGAATTATAATATTCAGTACTTCAGGAGACAACTGGCACTTCTTGGATATTTCCCATCTGTGACTGAAATTGCATGGTTCTCTGGAGCTGTTTTAGGTCCTTTCCTTCTTACTCTGTCTCTCTTAGTGATGTTATACACTCAAATGCCTTGAATCTCTATGTCTCTGCTGATGAACCCTAAATATTTACCCGTAACTGAAATACAGACCCTCAAATCTACATGCCAAGTGGATATTGCCACAAGATAAGACACAAGTACTTCAAACTCAATATATATGACATGGAATCCAACATCTTTTATTATTTCAAATAAAGCCTCCTCTATCCCATAACTCAGGGAGCATCAAGCTCTTATCCTCAACTGCTAAGCAATATACATGGAAATCGTCCTCAATTCTTCTCACTCCCCTATGTTCACATCTAATCCCTCACCAAGGTCTCATTTTTCAATCTCATTATTACTTCCTGAATTCATTCGCTTGTTTCCCCATTCTTTTGTCACTGCTTTGTTTCCCTGGAATTCTAAAACTGTCTCAAAATTGGCCCCCTTGCTTCCATTTTAAAGGTATGGATATTTTCCACATTCACCCTCAGTCATCTTCATAAAATAGAAATAGGATCTTGTCACTTCCATGTTTAAAATCTTCATAGCCTATAGGGCAATGTCCAAATGAGTTGATTTTGAAATAAAGTGGTAAATCTAGAAGACGAAAAAAACATGGTGAGAAATTCTGGTATGGAAAACAAGAATGAGAAAAGAATCAGTGTTGTAACTTTGGGAATTTGTTTCCTAGAGATAAGAATTGAAGTAGTGAGAGTGAATAACAACTAAGGAGAGGGCATGGAAGTAAAAGACTAGAATGTTGCTGTTATGTGTGGGGATAAAGAGGGAAAGCATTTCTGCAAAGGAAACCAAAAAAGTTCATCGCAGGTAGTAAGATAACCAGAAGTCGAACATCATAGGAAGGGTAGGTTGTTTGTGTGTGTTAATTAAAGCAAAGAGGTCAAAGACAAGGACTGACCATAGGCCTCAGAAGAGTTCTTGAGGATAGGGTAGAAATCCAGGTGTAATTCAGAGAGGCTGCTCTGGCAGCAAGGGGCTGTAATGATTTACCCGCAAAGAGTAAAAGGACATGGGTAACCACGAAGATGATTTTTTTCCTGAAAAAAATATTCAGGCCAGACTTAAAGGCCTGTGAATAGCATCAATAACACACTGTTTCATTTGCTTTCTGGCAGCCAGGTATACAAGCTTTGGTGCCAATTTGTGTTTGAGCCTCTTCCTGAGAGGAATCATTCCATCAAGGAATAGCTGATAAGTCAAGCTTAACTTCCCAATTTTCTTATAGTATTTTTTCTCTCTGAAGAATGTATTTTTGGACTAGACTCCTGTACACTATTATCTCCCTTGCATTTCAGTTTTATAACATTCTCCAATGCACAATTCCTTCCTGCGCACTTGTGTGTGTGGAGATGCTCTTTCTAAATCCCTTCCCTGACAAACTATTAATCATGATATTTTAATTATTTCCCAACTTGCCCCACAAGCATCAACATCAGAGTGACACCATTAATCTCCGTGAGAATTCCTGCCCATAATGAGCAGGTGCCAAGGAGAAAACAGTTGTCAAATTACAGACTTTTATATTCTCCTGAGAATATAAAATATTGAAAAGCATTTTAAACATGTTGCTGTTTGTGTATATATAATAACTTTATAAATGATTGCTGTCTATTAATATTAGATAGCCTTTTGGGTGGCACTTTTCACACCACTGACATGCTTCCTGGCAGTGTCCCATCTGTCAGACTTGTAGAAAAAGAAGTGGTATATTTGTGTGCCATTCTTCTGAGTGCAGACATAGACATTGACAGACAACCATTCCAAGGTATGCAGGTGGGGAATGGGATATTGAGTTAGGCATATCCGTATTTTGACCCTTGAAGGGAAGGGGATGGAACTAATAATAGAAAGAAGGAAGGTTAATGTCAGGGTGATGGAGTGGTGAGAAGGTGAGAAAAAGGAAAAGGCCTTGGGAACAGAGAGAGTTTGCTTTATTCTGTCAGGATTACACCGATGGTCAACTTCCCATACGTCCACACCCTGTAATGATTCTGGGAGACTCCATTCTTTGACCTGCTTTCTTGATCCATTTCTGACAGGGGTTAAATATAGGCTATCTTTCATGTGTATTCACCTGCTTTTCTTTCTGTTTTTCATTTCCAAAAAAAAAAAAAATGTTTTATTTCACCTTCACTCATTCACTTGTATGTAATTTAGAAAATGTTGGCCATTTTATCCTTCTTTCCTAGAGATTCCTTTTGTCTGGAAATCTGTCTTGAAACTAATATGTTCATTTTTACATTATAAAAAATATTAATATTAATTTAATGTTTAAAACTTATCTCTGAAGTTATAAAGGTAAGTAGTTGTAAATGCTTTCACTGACACTTTGTGGCAAAAGGTGGAACTACAGTATTTTTTAATAATTGTATTTTCTTTTGTTTAAAAAACACATTCATAAAATGACTAATTAACTAGCATTTGCATTCTGTGTTTAAGATTTTTAGTGGGATCATTGTGTATTCAAAAACTTTATTTTTCATTGTACAGCCTGTTTTAATGTTACAAAAATCAATTAAACTAGCAAATGCTTAAAATAAAATTGGCATACATAGTACAGATCTTTTCAAGATGTTCAGCAATGTACTAATAGTGTACTGTGCACAGTCACATCTTTATATATTTCATAATCAATTATGAGTTTACATCTCAAGTCCTATGTGTTTAAAAAGAGATGCAGTCTCACCTATGCATTTACAGGTTCTTAATTATGTCATAGCCCCAGCAGATTAAAGGTATATCACATTAGTTTAAATTTTTCTGAGTGCAAGTATTGATTTGAGGGAGAAAGTGACTTTGTTCAATATGGAGTCCACTAGATATTTAAAGAAAACCTAGTTTAAGTGCAGATTAAGTGAGAAAGACCTTTTTAAATTAATATTTTCTTATCAAAACCAGTTTAATCATTGGCACATACAATAAAATAGCTCAGGTTATTTCATAAAGATTATTATTTTAAAAATCTCTCTTTGTATCACAGGCTACATAAGTTTCCTTGCATATTGTGCCACTTACCATTTGTCAGTCCTGCAGAGAAGGAGTAGGAAATAAATGTTGTCAGATTCTTAAGAGAAGTGATGGGAAGCCAAATGAGGAGGGTGAAAGAGAAATGAACAAAGCACTTTCTTTTTCTTTCAATCTTTCTGGCACCTCTTTCAGAAATTACTATTTCAGACTAGTCAACGTTAGAAGGGGATTTTCATCATATCTGCACCCTTGCCTTCTGTTAATTTTTTTCATTTCTTTGTGCTCAACCATCTCTTACTTGTTCTTGGTTAGTGGAGGCAAATGAAGTGTAGCTGCCAATGGACCTGAACCTTGGTGTACCATGTTCATTCACAGAACTGACTTCAAAATTAGATGTAATTCAGCACCAAGTTCAGGTCTTGGGACTTATCAAAGCTCATCAGAGGGCAGAGTACAGAGAATAGATGACCATAGTTTACCTATGTCCAAGAGAATAATTGAAAAGCAAATAAATTCTCTATCATCTTTCAGATTTTTCTTAAAGGATGAAGAAAATAAATGTTGCATTCAACCATTGGTGTTTTTCTTTCATTTTAAAGGAGCTCATGGGACAATATACCGTGTCAACGGCAGCAACATACCATAAGTTTCTAAGCAAATCTCTTCCATGAATACTTATTGCAAAATATATGCTAATCAGTGTTTGTGTTTGCAGAAAAGCTATAGAAGCTAAGAAGAATAAGAGAAAGAGTAGGGCAATTTACAATGATAAAGAGCTCTTGTACCAGTAGGGAGTCAAGAAAAAATACACAAAATAACCATAATAATCCATAATAATTGCAGAATGTGATTCATGACCAGGTGAAATACAAAGCATGATAGGGTTTCAAAGAAGAAAGAAGCCTTGTTAAGTTAGGCTCATTAGGAAAGATTTTTATGAAGTTACAACTTTTTGCCCTTGTGTGTTGGTTGGTTTTAGATAGTATTGAATTTGGTGAAAAGGGGTTGAAATGGAGTATGGGCATTTCCAGGCAGAATGACATAAGCAATGGCCTGGGCATGGAAAGTGTGAGTATTTTACAGAGAATATTGCAAGTAGAGAGGGAACATTCAACTAGAATCCAATGGTAGAACGGCCATCTGAGGATTGTGTATTTAAGTCCAGAAGAAAAAGAGAGCTCCTATTAAAATGAATGAGTTTTATAACTGGAGTGAATGACAGTAATGGATAAAATGGACAGAGTAAGGACAGGTAGGATATAGGGAGAAGTTAAGCTAATCTGACATAGGTATCTGCAGTAGAAATAGAAAAAAAAGTGATAGAGGAAGGAAATATTTTGGTGATTTCAAGCTTAAGTTACTGGGGATGAAAAGGAAGGAAATTATAGTTGACAGAAATAGAAAGTCCCGGATGAGTTTATAGGAAAACGGGGTATGTTTAGCTTTGTGTAAACTTGATGTGCTGGGGTGGAGGGCAGGGAGTTTACCTTGTACTCTTAATACTTTGAATGACTGAGTGAATGAACAAATGAATATTTTCCCCACACAAATTTAAGAGACATGCACGTGGAGATGTGCATACACTTCTGGGTGGCTCATATCGAGACAGGTACTGATGATCTGGAGAGTGTTTAGTATAGAAAGACCAAGGTGATGAGGGATAAAAAAAAAAATGCTACTATTATACATGAAGAGTCTGGTGATATTTAGTCCAGAGGAGCAAAGGCTTGGAAAGTAAGCATAGCCATGGTCTTTAATTATATGAATGGGCATAATGTTAAATATCATACTTAAGATAATTAAAAATTGATACAATAATATTACCTAATATAAAGTCCAAATTCAGATTTATCCAATTGTCCCAATAATGTTCTTTATAAGTTTCCTTCTCTATTTTCTTTTTATTCTTCCCAGGATTCATAAGAAAACATTTTATCTAACATCTACACAAAGGAACCCCATTGTAGTAATTGTATATATATATATATGATCCCAAAAAAGTCTGGCTGTTAAGAAAGCTAACATGAACTTATGCTGTCTTAACAGAGAGATAGTGATTAAAGCAATCCCCCTGCTCTTTGCTGCCCTGGTTAGACCGCACCTTGAGATGTGTGTGGAGTTGTGGATGGTTCATTTAGAAAAAGGTACTGATAATCCAGAGTCTGTTCAGAATAAAGTGAATATGAAGGCTCTACAGATACTTAGCCTGGAGAAACAAAGACTTGTGAAATGGCGTAGAGTAGAATTCAAATATTTGAATGGGTACAATATAGAAAAATACATTAGGTTTCTTCATTGGGTTCCAGGAAAGAATTAAGAACCGGTGAGTGGAACTGAGAGAGAATCAGATTTCAGCTCAACATAAACAAGAACATTCTAGTAGTTAAAGTCACCACCAAATGAACTCAAGGGCTTTAGCATGTTGTGAATTCTCTACCATTAAAGATATTCAAGCAGGTTGATAGGGTGATGAGGGATACTGCAGAGGCACTTCAGATGGCGGGTTAGACTGAATAATCTCAAACTCCACTATTCTATGATCCTATGTTAAAGCCCTGTAAATTAGAGATCGGTAACTTCCCCTTCATCTTCTACTTCAATAAAGGGCATATAAGGATGGCATAAGATGGTACATAAAGTGTGAATCCAAGCTCTACCACTTACTAGCTATTTGGTTTTGGGAAGATTCATTAATGTCTCCGTCTTCAATTTCCCATGTGTTAAATGAGGATACAGTAGTACTGACCTCATAGTATTATTATGGAGATTAAATTGGTTAATATTTTAAATGATTAGAACATGGCACATGGCATGTCACTAGTAAGTAATACAGAAGGGATTGTTGAAAATACTGCTTTAATATTGATCAGACCTAATGCACTAACCCTGTCTCCCCATTGCTATGGTTCCTTGACCCTAAAATATGAAGAGTTGAAAGTCAAACTAGAACCAACTGTATTTTTAAAAAGTCATGTTATCTTTTCAAGATCCAAATTTGTGCCATTTGGGCCATTTGTTGACCAAGTACCAGCAGGGTGATATTTTTGTCCATTTTCTCATAACAAGCTGTAATAATATCTCAGTCAACTTTTAGAATGGGTTTGTGCATGTATGCTTGTGGATAAGCTTTAGGGTATGTTTCAGTTTGCTTAAGCTGCCAGAATGCAATATACCAGAAAAGGTTTGGCTTTTACAATGAGGATTTATTAGTTACAAACTTACAGTTCTCAGGCCATGAAAATGTCCCAATTAAGGCATTGGCAGGACAATATCTTCTCTGAAAATAGGCTGATGGCATCTGGGGTTCCTCTGTAACATGGGAAGGTACATGGACAGAGTCTGCTGGTCCTTTTTTCTGGGGTTTAGCTTCTGGTTTCAGTGGCTTTCTCCAAAATGTCTCTGGGCTTCTGTGTGTGTTTTTCTCTAGGGTTCTGGTTTTCAATGGATGTCTCCAAAATGTCTCTGCCTTTTATCCTCTCATAAGGGACTCCAGAGAAGGATTAAGACTCACCTTGAATGGGCTGGGTCACATCTCTATTGAAATAGCCTAACCACAAGGTCCCACCCACAATAGGTCTGCCCCACAAGAATGGATTAAAAGAACATGGCTTTTCTGGGGTACATAACAGCTCCAAGCCAGCACAGGGTACTAGTATGCTGGAGTAAGAAGAAGATGATGTGAAGTTTTCAAAATTAAATTATCGAATATTTTGGCATTCTATTCAATTGGCATCTGTTGATCTGTTGATGGCTGAAGAGCAATTCCAGCTTTTGGAGCTAGTGAAAGCAGGTTTTTAGCATATGAAACAATCAATGGTAAATAACTGGCAAAAAGAAAATCTCTTTCGCAACTTAGACTTAACAAAATATGCTTTTATTTTTTTCACTATATAGGGTTACTAATCACTGCATCATTTGGGTGGGAGGTGACAGCTCTGACAGGTTAATGACACCCCAGGCACATTCATATTAAGTTTCAGTGAATCAAAGTCATCAGTAGATACAGGTAGCAGTGCTGCACCTGTATAATTATGGATCCCGTTATTATGTAACCTCTGGATAAACCAGACGGGGGAGGACAGAGACAGGAGAAACTAGGTGTTCTTTCAGTAAAGAGCAACTGAATGAGATGGCAAAGCTTTTAAACATAGGGATATACTGAGAGACAATGAGATATGCCTGGCTGTGAAAGTATTGAAAAGTATGTTTGATTCGAGCTGATGTTTAGAGACCATCAAGGGTAACAGAAAGGAGAGAGGGTTGAGTGCCTAAAGCTTTTATGTGTTTTGTTACAGTTCCTTTGCTTTCACGAAAGGAAGCAACTTGGAAAGTGAAGACTAGCTTTTCACAAGTAGTTAATAAATATCACTGGTAACTGTAGTTATTTGTTTTATGAGCCATTTGTCCTTTGGTAAGTCCCATGAATTCCCTGTGTCTCAGTTACCTCATCTGTAAAATGTGGGTAATTACATCTTCCCTTTTGGTTGTTGTTGTGATTAAACAAACTAAGTATCTGAATCTGAACCATTTAGCTCAGTATTTGGCAATAGTAAGGGCTGAATAATTGTTGACTCTTGTCTTTTAAGTCCCCTCATCTGTTAAAAGTCCCAAATGCAGAGATTGGGGGCAGATATGGGTCAACATCATAGATGAGATGAACACAGTTCGTTAGAAAATAGCAATAGCTGGCTCCTAATTCATCTGAACTCAGCAAATATTTCTTGAGAATCTACTGCATACTGAGTACTGAGGGAATAAAAAGATGAATCAAAGATTGTTCATTAACTTCTGGGACTCGCAATTAAAAACTGAATAAAAATAAACACAGTCATATGGTCCATTGGGAAATATCCTGGGAAGTAAATGAACCGATTTTAAGCATGCGGTCAGTATTTGCAATAATTGACTAGTCAATGAAAATACAACACAGCCCTAATTATCTTACCTTTTCAATAATTATGTGTGGACTTTTCAGGAGTATTCATTAGCTCTACAGCGTTTCCTTCTTGGCACCTATGTTTTTTGCCTAGTTACTATTGCTTTTCTTTCCAAACTAGTTTGTGTGGCAGTGTGGAAGAACCACCATATGAGGACAGTAACCAACTACTTCATAGTCAACCTTTCTCTTGCCGATGTGCTCGTGACCATCACCTGCCTTCCAGCCACATTGGTCGTGGATATCACTGAGACCTGGTTCTTTGGACAGTCCCTCTGTAAAGTGATTCCTTACTTACAGGTAATTGTTCTTCACATGGGTTCACACACAAAACTACTGAAAAAAAAGTGTTTTCAATCATGGTCACATTTCTCTAGTAAACTAACTAGTAAGTTAAGGAAGAAATACACTTGCCAAAGGAATTGTCAACCTTAAGAAAAATAATAGTTGAGATTTTCTTGGAGAACAAATTATGTTCTGGGTACAAATAAAGCAACTGAAGTCCTTAAGTCACCAAGAGGTGCTGCACAAACCTTTTACTTCTATGGTCCCTAATTTTCCCATTGTGAAATAAGGAATTTTAGCAAATTGATAATTGATGCCTCTCCCAAGTGAACTAATTGAAGGAGGTCTGTTTTTATAAGTGATTTCATTTCATACTGGGAAATTCAAAGCCACGTGGTCAAATGCAGTACAGTGAAAAGGTTTTAGGGTGGATTCTGAAGTCAAACTAACAGATTTCACTGATTGTGTGAGATCTTACCAAATACAAATACATAAACTCTCTGTCATTAACTTATTTAAAAAGGATAGCAGTTTTTACAATAGCTATTTCATATGATTGTTGTGACAGTTTACTCAAATAATTTACATAAATCACTTGGCACCTCTGGAAGATAGTGATCTTATAAAAACGTAGTAGGTTCTCAGTAAACATGTCATTATCTTTTCATTATCATTAATAGGTGTTTTATTACTTCTTATGGAAAGCAGCCTTTGCACAACTAATCACCCTACTAGAAAGTGAAAACAAACATTTTTAGAGAGTAAATTTTATGATTGATTTTCCAGTAGCTCTTAAAGCTTTGAAGAAATGATTCCCAAGCCAGTAGCCACAGAATCAGGACCCAAAGAGACAGATTCCTTGTAGAAATTGGGGCGGCAATGTGGAGGGTTGCCACTTTCTCTACTTGTTTTCTCATGGCCATCCCTCACTCAGTCCTTAATTCATCCAACCACTCAGGTGGTGATAATAAGTCTGGAAGAGGGCACACAAAAGAGGCTCCAAATAACCAAAAATTGGGGGAGGCAACAAACATGACCTGTAGCAAATTGTTTTTGTTTTGAGAGAAACAGTACATTGGGCAACAGAAAAAAATATCCTCATAGAACCAAAATCTGTAAGAAATGTCTGTGGCAGTGTTTGCCTGGATACACAAGGGAAATGGTAAGTAGCAGAGAATTCTAATATTTTATCATCTCTGTAGTACTTCCAGCAAACTATTTCATTTTGCTTGGCTCCAGTAGTCACCTGGGGGAACTCTTGGGGATTCTCTTAAGTTTCAGATGACTCCAGTTGCCCAGAACCTTCAAATGACTGAGAACATTTCATGCTCTCTGTGACCCAGATGATTCCCTGGTGGGAATAGGATGAGGAAGGAGGGGACAGCACCCTGGGGTGCTTGGAGTCCTGTTGCAATGCATGGAGCTGCCTACTGTAGACTGGATTGGGTATACCAGTGACTCCTATAAGCCCCAGAGGACAGACTGGGAGCAGCCTGCAACACGTGAGTGATGTAGGGCATGGAGCTCCTCTCTTGACAGTTATTCATATGCTCCTACATAGAACACAACTCATTAACATGAACTACAATTAAAGGAACATCTTCATCCCCTGAGAGTATCTGTCTGCTTCTCTATAAATACTATCTATGCGATATTCCTCAGTTGATCTTCTTCATGGAGCAAAAAGAAAACCACTGATTAACCACAAGATCAGAGTCAGCTGGAAAGGACTAGAGTCATCCATTACCTCATTCAACATTACTTTTTAATGAAAAGTCATCAATGTGCAAAGAGATTGGTACACTGGCAAAACTAGGGTCTCCAAGTTTTCTTAGTATTTCTTACCCCTATTCCATGGAATTTTCCCATTTTGAAATAAGACTACCAATAGGCAATAAACCTACAATTTAAATTTGAGTAGTTTTTTTTCTCTAAGTTGATATTTCAAAATTGATGCCTTTTATCCCTGATATGATATTTATGTCCTGTTTGAATACAATATCATACAATGTCAAGTCAATTTTTCAGGGTGCTTAGTTGTATTATAGATCCTCTGGAAATCTACTAATTTTAAGATATGTGTTTTTTTCTTCTAAGTGCAATACAATACAACCTGTACATTTATGAGTGATGTACTGAAACAATTTGACACACTCTAAAAAATCTTTAAAATCTCACAACTGTAATAAAGCTTAGCTGAATAATTAAAATGACCCTTTTGCATCTCAAGTAATTCTATAAATTCAAGGCCATTAACATTTATTAGGCTAGTTGTTGAAAAATTATCATGTATTTCTTGGAAAATTATCATATATTTCATTTCACTTCCAACACTGACAGAAGCAGTTGGCTACTTCACAGTGATTTTTTTTTCAGTGCACAAGAGTCTCTGCATAGGACATGCCAGGAACAGAAGAAGAAAAGTCAACGGGGTGGTAGGTGCTGGGTGGTTGGACAGGCTCACTCACTCTCTCAGTCACACTTTTTCCCATTATCCAAACTTTAGTACTTTTCATTCAAATCTATGATTTAGCAAAGTTTCCATTTCTACTTGTCATGGGCCTCTGAAGTCCTTCCCCATCAGAAATGTTTCCAAATAGTAACCCTTCACAGTGTGGTCATAGTATAGGTGAAAGATCAAACACCTGAAAGCAGAAGAAAGTCCCCATCCTCTCACTCTGCTTCACCCATAACATTCATAGTCCACACTACAGTAATTTCTCAAATGATTCACTCTCATGCTGACTTGAATCTAAATAAAAAAAGGCACCTAGAAGTGTACTCCGAGAAGTGAAGAGCAGCAACAAACCTCTCCTTTATAATCCTTTGTGATAACATGCAATTTTATATCATCCCCAAATCTCATAAATTGGATGCTTATTGTATATTTATATGTATTATAAATCAGCAAATATAGTAGCCGAAACAGTGAGTGTTAAATCAATAATTGTCAAGGGTCCATCCATGGGTTCCACAGTTAGATTACCCTTGAAGCCTTTTCTCTCATTTGTCATGAGGAAGAGAGGGCACTGTGCCCTGGTTCATTGTTGGCACTGGATGTCATTCTTTCAAGCAAACTGATCTGAATTGATTATTACTATCTAATACTAGAGGAAAATACTAGAAATGATGTTCCAATTTGAACTATTCTATATCCATCCCATTCACCATGTATGACAAGTTTTCATGAATAGAAACCACTAAACTTTGATGAACATTACCCTTCTAATTGCTGGCGATGGTGAATCTAGCCCTGGCCCAACAGCTATGAAAAGTCGACTGTACAGACCTAGATTGCCACAGTTCTGTTCCCAGGTCAGTGATTGTCCTGAGGGTCCCTGGGTGCTTGGCTCTTCTGCAAGGCAGAAATGGAGGTGGGGGCATTGATTTGAGAAGGAGGGTTGAAGGCACTCCAAGGTAGCACCAGGATTCCCCCAGGAGTCATCAACTGACCTCATAAGGTGCAGCACTTTAAGATTACACTTAAAATAAAATTGGCCTTCAATAATTTGGCATAGCTTAAGCCTTTGCTTTCTATGACTATTTTTTATTATTCTGCACAGCACAGAAAAACATGTTTGGCCTAAAGCTGTAAAGTGGGTGAACCAATATTACACAGCTAGCTGGTGGAAGAAGAGAATACACGTATCTTCCTCATGCCTAACCCAGAGACCTTTCTTGTGTGCTGTGCTGGTTCTTAAATCTCTGTCACTCACATGCACTACAGCCAATGCATAAACAAGGAAAAATTATCCAACGCCCTGATATGAAAAACAGAGATACCTGCCCTTAGATTAGTACAACTTAGGATACAGAAAAAAGAGGAAGACAACTAGACCACATCCATTTCCTTAAAAGCTTGCCACTATTTATTGATTCAAAAAATATTTAAGTACTTTATTCATATCAAACACAGTGCTAGGTACTGAGGACACAGTTGTGAAACAAACAAACAAACAACAACAACAAAAAAACAGAAGCCATCCCTCCTGCTGTAAAGCTTTTTTCCAATAGAGGAGACAGAGAACATATAAGTAAATTAAACAAAATGGTTACACCCTGTGATAAGTGCTGAGAAGAAAATAAATAGGAACCCGTAATAAAAAAATTACAGGAAAGAGAAGGGGAGCTTGTATTAAAGGGTGGAATTGGAGAGGGATTTCAGAACCAAGGATTTATGCATTATAGGAGAGTACATGAAACAATATATAAACGGCATTCTAAGTCCAATGACCACATGGCTTTAGGCATGCTTAACATATTCCAAGTTAAAGATTCACCTATGATATCGCTAATTATGTAGAAATCTGGACAAGGTGGACCTATCTGATTTTCAGAGGCAAGTTGCTTATACCAGTATTGAGCAAACTGTGGCAAAAAAATCCATGTATAGAATTCTCTTTTGATATGGCTCATGCCTTCCTTTGTGTGGGACATGTTGGAAATGAACTGATGCATGTATTTGAAAACATGACTCGAGGTATCCATTATTCAAAAAAGCTAACTAAATGCAATTGCAACTAATTATGATAATATAAAATAAAGAGATGTCATATTATTCTCTATGAGAAAGTAAAAGAAAGTTTTCCAGTTCAGACTGAAAATGTTTTTATTTTTCTCATTTGAAACTATGATTTCCTCAAGCAATGAAAAAGTTGCAAGACAAAATAATGATAATAATTCTTCAAAGAATCCCAAATTAAAACGCTTGGCACAAAAAAGAGCTTGCAATGTTTTCACAGCACCTTTATAATGTTTAATATAAAACATGCATATTTTTCTAATACATTTCCAATATTAAAATTTTGTCTTTTTGGCACAACTTTCTTTAATAGAAAGCACTTGAATGAGTTACTTTTAGGCAACTTTGAATCTGGTTATCTGTTGTGACTATCTTTCTAATATGGTAAAAATATTGAGTGATCCATTTAAGACCCAGTGATTATCTTATATGACATTAATTTTTTCTCTAGACCGTGTCAGTCTCTGTGTCTGTCCTCACACTGAGCTGCATTGCCTTGGATCGATGGTATGCAATCTGTCACCCTCTGATGTTTAAGAGCACAGCTAAGCGGGCTAGGAACAGCATTGTCATCATCTGGATCGTCTCCTGCATTATAATGATTCCTCAGGCCATCGTCATGGAGTGTAGCACCATGCTTCCTGGCTTAGCCAATAAAACCACTCTCTTTACAGTGTGTGATGAGCGCTGGGGCGGTAAGTATATTATGGCCCACAAGCTTACATTTATATTACAGCTGCAATCTAAAAATGGGGTTAGCATAGCCACTGTAAAGCTAGCTTGTATATTTTATTGGCATTTGTTAACATCGTTTGCAAAACTTGAAACCCCAAACAATTTCTCAGAATAGCACCACCTTGCTGGGTCCTTTGGAAATGCCATGCACTATTTTCCAATTTCCATAATTTTTAGATAGGGAATGAAAGGAGGAGTTTATTCCATAATTCAGATTTGGTTATATTAGTTTTTCTTACATGCTTTAAAACAAGATTTTTTGTTGTTGTTGTTTTTTTTTAATGCTTTAAAACAGCCTAAAGATTTTCTTAAATGCTTTAAAACAAAAAGCAGTTACACAAATCCAGATATGTATTTTGGAATGATTCACATTTTTTAAGATGGTGTTACCTCATGTCAGGTTCCCTAATGGGCTTCAAATACAATGGGATCTTTCCTTTTAAATACCACATCCTGCCTGGGAACATAACTGGAGGTGGGTTTGTGCACCTGTGCTATGTCTGAGTCAAATTGTCTAAACTTGCTTTCTATGCTCATAATATATTAACTAGAGGAGTTTTACCATTAGGATGATTCTTATTTTATTTAAGATTATTTCAGTTATGAATCCTTTCTAGTTTTACATCTTGATATATATGCCATTGAAATTTAGACACACAGAAATTTGGAGGCCTTATGATCCTTTGCTCCCCAACTCTCTGCACCAGAGACATTGAGGTCCTTGTGTAAGTAAAAGTAAGAGCACGTCTATCAATGCCTGCTGATAGCACACATCTGGGCACAGCAAAGAGAGACAGAACAGTAAAATAACTCTGCATTGCAGCATAAAATGCATTAGGCACAAAATTATCACATGAAATCTGAGGAAAAGAATCTGGCCCCTTTCGGATAAGTATAAAACAATGGCTCATATTTGGGGAATTTGAACATTGGTAAGTGTTCATGTTTATTAGAAATATAATTGTAAAAGCAATATACCCCAAAGTGTGTTTATATATCTGTCATTTAAAAATTTTTGAATCTTTGAATTTATGAAAATTTCAACCTAGGTACTCTCATTGGAACATTGAAAGGAGAAAAAGTCAGTAACTCAAAAATTAGATATATGCTTTCATTATACTAAGTTAAAATTGAAAAGACACTGGGATTATTTCACATTCTTTCAAAAGACCTATTTCATGATTTGCTTTATCTACCACCAACACTAAATATCTCTCTTTTATTGAGATTTCCCTTTCCTTTCTAACATTACAATTCTTTTGCTGTTATTTTCATAGGCTCATCTTCAGTTTTTCACAATTTTCCCTATTAACAGTGCAGACAAAAACAAACTGAAAGGAAAATTTCAGAAATGGTAGGAATAGTTCTTATGTGCCCTAAGTCCCATTTTTTCAGTATAAACAGCATCTTGAGTGCTTAGGAAATGTCAGGCATTGTGCCAAACTGGAGAGAAATAGAGTTTGTCTGAGGGAACACATTCTATATAGTGGGGCTAAAAGGCAAATAAACAAATGTTTAAAATGTGATTAGTCTTTTAATACACTTATGTACAAAGTGCTAAGAACAGAATTGAGAGAAAAAACTTAATTTGAGCCATTTGAACAAAAGTTTACAGAGTTGCTGCTGATGTTTCAGCCAAGCATTAAAAGATGAGCAGGCGCTCGCCAGCAGAGAAGAGGGAAAAGGGATTCTCAGACAGCAAGAAAACCCAATTACATCACATCTTGAAAAAGAATGGAAGAGGGTCAGAACTTACAGTTGCTGGGATGTAGGAGCAGGTGGTCTACGGAATTGAGTTTGGGCTGGGAACAGATGGTGAAGTCTCTTGTACAATTCCTTTCCAATGAGTTATATTTGAAAAACAGCCTAAAGATCCCTTGGTCAGAATCCTTCAATTTATGTGGAAACTGAGCCTGGAGAAATTAAATTACTTGCTCAAGATTGTGAAGCAAAGAAGTACCTTTAAATCTAAAGGTCTGACTCAAAGAAATGGGATTCTTTAAGTTCATAAGATGATAATTAAATAAAATTCCTATTATTCAATATGTGTCAGTAGTAATTTCTATGAAGTATTTCGAGAATTACTTTCATTTATAAGTTTGTGGGCTGCTTTTATAAACTTTTTTTTTTTTTTACATTACCCTAAATGATCAAGTAGCAGTAACCTACATTAACAAAAAGATTGCAAATGTGTCTTTCCTGTCAGTTATTGTGAATTAAGTAAATAGCTACATTATTTTCTAATTACCTTTGGGCAATAAATATAAATACATAAACTTATTTCTACCTCCAGCATTTTATGATCTAGCTCTAACATGAACATTTTCTTTTTAAAAGGGCAATTATTGTTGAATACCTAACTATCTAAACTCAACCTTGAGAAGTCATTTAGAAAAACTCTCTGTAAGTGATTTTATAACAGCCCATAATTATTTTAAATGCTTACAATGGCTAAAATTAAGACGGTATTGAATTGAGTTGATCATCCACAAAATCAAACTTAATAAAAGCCAGAAAATTAGCTTTTCAAATATTAAATGGAATTTTTAATCTGTTAATGACCACAAGAATAATATAAAATATTCAAAGCAAGGTATTGTCGCTTTGCTTATTAAAAATTTGGTTTATTATAATGATATTTACATAGCATGAAGTCTGTTAATATAGGCTGTTTATGAGTCCATGTCCAATTTAAAAGTCTAAAATTTAGGCAAATATGTTATAGTCATAAACTAAAAACACCATCAGAAATTATATCTTATAATGTTAACACTAAAATTCAAACATCTTTAAAGGTTGAATACCATTTAGCCCAATTTTTAAAAATTTATTGTAAAATGTCTTCTATTTGAGATTATTTCAGTAACTGTATTTTTTTAATCTTTTTCCTAAGTTAAATCAATAATGTAATTATGAAAGTAAATGGATAACCTCTCTGAGTTTTAGTTTGTGCATCTGCAAAATAATACCTGCTTCACTGGATTGATTTGATTACTAAATATGATAAAGTATATAAAATCCCCCTCACAACTCTTGATACATAATAAACACTCAATTAGTGTTTCCTCCCTTTCCCCAAATTAGGCATTCTACACTGGCCTTTGTCATCCTTTTAATCAATAATTCTCTCTATCATCCCAACCCCTGTGCCTGGCTTTCAATTGTAAGTTCTTTAAGGGCTGAACCTGGGACTTGTTCACCAGAGAACTTTCAGTGCCTTGCACAATGCCGGGAACAAAGCTGACATTCAATAACTAAATGGACAAATAAATATTTGTTGAATGAAAAAAGTAAACTATTATAATTGTCCTATATCCAATATTACAGTGGGAAAATAGTCAGCAGAGTGGTCAGTTGATCCACATCTATCAAATCACTTTGGGGAGAGTCTAGCAAATGCTGTTCCACTCATGGTGCCAAATAACTCAGAGCCCTGTTTTACTGAAAGTATAACCAGAAACACATAACAGATTATGGATAAATGATTTTTATATTCCTTGTTTCCTACAGCTTCTTTAAAAAAGGACCATAAGCAGTAACTTCTGACAGGCACATCAACACCAAAGAATACATAAAAGATAAAAATTTGTTAATATTTATTCTGATCTTTAAAACTTGCATGCATATATGTTCAGTTTGCTTCAGTCACATTAACCCAAACATAAAATTTTCTAAATTTTCCAGAATTATTTGAATACTCTCTTCATTGCTTGGTTTTTAAGCACATAGTTTCATGGAGACAGATTCTATTGGAAGGAAAGTAACTCTCTTTTTGCACACTCGTTAATTAAAACTATAAATGTCTCACTATTCATTCGTCGGACATGTTTAATGAACATATACTGTTTGTAAAATATTGTGCTGGGCATTGAGGGTACACGATCTTGGATCCTAGTGCCAAGTTGTTCTTTGATGGTCTGAAAAATAAATAATGGTCCCCAATTTTACATCAAAATAATTATGGCATGTGGCCTTTTACAAGGTTTTGAAAATGCATAAATATGTGTGTATGTGTATTGATAGGAACATAAAAATACATTTATAAGGGAGAGGACAATAAAATGGAGAGAAGCTTTACTAAACCTGTAAACTTTGGAAGGACAGTTCAAATTGAATATTTGGGAGATTATATATATTTTTTGTCTGCACTCAATCTCCAGTAAGTGTAGCATTTTAGATAATTAAATTAACATGTTGGCTGAATATGTGCCTTAGCTCATTTGAGGGAAATTGATTTTTGCCTAATATATGACATTACTGTTTAATCTTTGAGGTCAAAGACAAAATAAAAATGCACATTTTCTCCTTATTTGTTGGTTTGATATACATGTAAGATTTTATTTGGGTTATTCCTATTCATCAGATTTTTAAATGATTGTCAATCTTTAAAGTACATTTTCCTAATTTAGATAATGCTTAAGTGGAACAAATTTCGTGTGTCTACATTCTAGGTTACATGTAAATGTCTTAAAATATATTGAGGCTGTTATTCATCAAGTACAGATATTTTTCAAAGATAGTATCTATTACAATATAAAATTTCAGGGGCATATTTATCTGGGTTTTCAATTAGCTTAGACTCTAAGCATGAAATCAGAAATTTAAGACTATCATGTTTCCCCAATTATCTATAATAATCTCTTTATTAAAACAATCTATCCTAGCCTGCAAGCATAATTTTTTGATCAACCTTTTTTTCTGTGTGGATGTTCATTATTATAATATGCATTTACCAGTCCATTACATATTTTTCCAAGTATTTATAAAGATACTAACTGCAGAGTGAGCTTTCTCTCCCATCTATTGAAAACAGCAAACAGTTATCACAGTGATAGTATCCATAGCTGCAACTTGAAAAAAAATAAGTTACATATCAAATCTACCTTCCTCCACTCACTCATTTTAGTCTGACACAGACATTAGGGCTTCACAGGTATCTAAGCTTCAAAAGTATATTTTTATATGGGAAGCTCATGTGACACCTTCTTCAAAACAAATAAAAGTTCAAAGCCACTTAGGTGCCTGGGAAGTGCTGAGGTCACCTTCCAATTCCTTTGAAACTGGTCCACCAAATGTTTCACAGGCTGTTGCACTTCAAAGAGAAAGGTCGGTTTGTTGTTTCTCCAGTCAGCCTGCTTGTAATCTATCGCTTTTTGTGTAACTGGCCTGTTTTACAGGATAAACTTGAAAGGAAGTTAGAGATTGATGAGCTAGGTAAGTGCCACCTGGGCAAGAGAGAGACTAGAAATGACACCTCAGATTCCTCTCTTAGACCTCCGAGTAGCAAATGCTCCCTGCTGCCCCCTCTTAAGATTACAGAGAAGCAAAGTATCTACCAGAGAGAGAACACAGTTATAGAAGGAAGAATAAGGAGAGTATTAAACTTGCAGTCTCTGGTGGACAAAGCTATGGAATCAAGACTTTGGAGGATATTGAAATTCTATAAGAGCTAAGTGAATGGATGCTCAATGAATGTTACCTATTACTATAGTCATCATCATAATTATTTTTGGTTAATAGCAATTGCAAATTGCCTTTAACACAAATTTGATCATGTAATCATGACTTCATGCTTGAACATGTCCTTCCTGAAGTAATGAAAAGAATAAAATATATAGGGCTGATAGCATTCTCCCACAATAACAGAAGAAACCAACTCCATTGCCAATGATATCAAAGTCAAAATAAGGTTTGTGATATTTAGATTGAAATAAACCCTTTATTTTGTTAACATTCAGTTGGAATGATATCAGGTTATTGGATTTAATGCCCATGGAATCCAAGGAGGATACATTCTGTTTCCTTCTTAACACCAAATTAAAAGTAGCTGGGCCACTCGTATATATTCACATATCTCTATAAGGAAAATGTCCTTTAAAGCATTCTTTAAAAATCCGTAATTAATATATTTTAGAAAAACTAAGAAATTATATTAAGCCACCATGCCATTAAATAATTGACTAATTTGTTCTTTAATAAATGTCTATTTTGTGCTAGATATCACCTGCATACATAGGATTAATGATAAAAAAGAACTAGCTACAACCCGAGAAGTACTTTTGCCTAAAATGTAAGAAGGTGTTTTTTTTTTTTTTAATACTCATGTTGGAATGAAAATTAACTGCAAAAATCCCTAATAACATCATTTTTAATTAAAAAGACATGCATACAAATATATACACACATACATTCTACATTTAAAGAGGAATTTCGGCTATCATCTAGTACGTCAACAAAATGAATCATTATCCACTGTATTTATTTGTATTTATTTTTCCAACATTTTTCTACTTGGAGATACAACTGGAAATAGTTTCCCTTTTTTCAGGGAACTTGTATTCGAATGTGAAATCAATTGAGTTTATACTCTGTTCTCATTTTAACAAAAGCTTTAGTAATTAGGTTTTGACTGAGTCATGACCCTTCTTGTAAATGTGAATATAGGGTGACCCAAATTAATTTTTATTAATTAACTAGATGTAATCAAGACAAAAAGGACCTTTTGATAAATGAACACTTGACCGTGGATTGACTGTGATAACACAAACTAAGAAATGGCTATTTTTTATTCTTTTTCTACTCTGAGTACATTAAACTAAATTAGGACTTCACATTTGGTATATGTTTACACATATGCTGAATAAATGTGAGTTTAGCATTGTAATTATTTTTTTCCTTTTGTGTGTGTAATGAGCTAATTAAATCACAGAGAAGGTAAATATGTACTTTAAAGGAAAGGTATCGACAGATGATGTGTAAAAAAAAATCCGTGAATTGTAATATAAGATTTTATTAGTGTGATTTTCATTCTAGGTGAAATTTACCCCAAGATGTACCACATCTGTTTCTTTCTGGTGACATACATGGCACCACTTTGTCTTATGGTGTTGGCCTATCTGCAAATATTTCGTAAATTGTGGTGCCGGCAGGTATGTAATTTCAAATATTTTGCTGGTATTTTCTTTAGTATATATACTTAAAAACAAAATTGAAGGATGTAGTGAATCATTGCTTAGCAAAATATTGTGTGTTCTTCTAAAATAAAGGAGGCACTGGCCATGGAAATATGTCTAGGAATTTTTTTGAATAATATTTAAGGAATGTATTTTATGAACTGCCTTACTGGCTTAAATTTTAAACAAAAATTTAAGTTCTGTAATTAGTTGACCTTATTTTTGTCTGGCAGTAACATTATTTTTTTAATGTAATAGCAAATAAAACCTCCTTTAAAGATTCCTGAAACTATAACCCTAGAATATTATACTTTTGATGAGATTTATATAATATATTTTTAAATAAATGGATTAAATCCCCAATTTCAAGGAACTAATTTTTGGAATAGTAGAAGAATCAGGCAGAATTTAGAATTTTAGAAACTGCTTATAACGCTGATTTGGGAGAACTGAAATTTGTTAGATAATTCTGCTATGCTAGTGAATGTATTCATTCTTTCAGTTATTCATTTATCAAACATTCATAAGGTATATTTTGCATGCATGGCTGATAAAAAACTAAAAGCTCCAGTCTATGACTTGATGATCTCATAGTCTAGAGGAGGTTCACAGTCAAGTGTGAAAGGTGTGAAAATCACCTTAATAATTATAAACTTGGGAGCCCAAGAGAGGACATAATGGAGGAGGATTAAATCCAGGGCTGATAACATCAAAGCTAAATCTTGATGGATTGAAGGAACTCAACAACAAACATATGTGGAGTTATTTTATAAAAATACTGACAAAGAATATGGCTCAGTTGCTCATGTTTGTAAATTACACAAGGCATTACTGTTATTATTTGGAAAGTATTTCATAAATGCAAATATTTTCTAGCTAGCTCCCTTTTTTATAGTTCATAAGAATACAGTATAATATATGTAACAATCAGCTTTATCTTAGGTTATTCTATGGAAACAAAAAAAAAATCTGAAACTTAATGGATTATAACAATAAGGTTTTATTTTCCACTCGTATTATATGTTGGTGACTATGGGCTGGCTACCATGGCTCTCCTCCATTTGTCTCCATTCTGGAAGCCCAGCTGAATGAGCAACCCCTATCTGGGACACACTGTGTTTGTGTCAGAGGAGAGAGCAGAGAGCTGGTAGAAACACACAATGGCTCTTAACTTTTCTACTTTGAATTGGTATGCAACATTTCTGCTCATAATTAAAGCAAGTGCCCAGCCTAACATAAGTTCAGGGATATATGCTCTTCCTGAAGGAAGGCACTGCAAGTGGGCAGAGATGTATAATCCTCTTTTAGGAGAAGAAACAAACAATCATCATAGTCCACCTTCTTACCACATAATTCACTCTTCCTTCATGTAAAACACTTGCCCCTTCCCAGAGAATATACCTGCTCTAGTCCCATGCAGTCCTATCATCAGACCTGAAGTCAAGGATACCACGATAGTCTTTACATCCATGTCTAGACTGTGGCTGTCTTTGATCCAGTAACTATGAGCTAAAAAAAACAAAACAACAACAAAAAAAAAACAGTTATCTGCGCATCCCACCACCTACACAAACCAAAAAACCCACACATTCAACATACAAGTGTGGAACAGGAACCACAACAAGTATTTCCATGCTTAAAAGAAAAATGGGAACTACCTAGCAATTATTTATGTGTAGCAATTCTACAATACCCATGATCTAGCCTTGAAAGGGTCCCTTATTACTGGGATAGGAAATGAATCTTGAAGAAGCCCCACTTCTGTTTTCTGGGAGTAGCTCTCTGATCCTTATTGTACCCTTGGATCCACTCTCCAGTAGGTCATTCCTTTTCTGTTATCTTATTTGGTCATATCTGAAGAGAGGATTTGCTTTTGGTGGGAGTTAAGCAGATTTCCCAGCTTTCTTTGTGCTCTTAGAGTTGGGAGTCCAGGGGTTGTTTTACATCATAGTTTCTTTTAAGAATCTTTATTTTTAAAACCATTTCATCTCTATCAGTTTTTTACTAATGACCATATCCACAATCCTTAGAGTTCTATCTCCCTCCCCCCATACCCCTTCTCTCCCTGGCTATCTTTGTAAACTTATTGCCAGTTCTTTAAACTTATCATGCTTCTGTGGAAAGCCATGCATTCAGTCTGTTTTGTTTGTTTGTTGGTTTTTTTTCCTGATATATTTTAACCAACAGAAATGATTTACCCGGGCCTCCTTAATTGATTCAGAGGTTTCCAAACTTTTATTTAGCCCTTCTTTGAGGAAGGGCCTTTATTTGGGTTTTCGTCCTTGTTACTCGAAGTGTTTCTCAGGATAATCTTTTACTGGTTGAACATGAGCAACAGCAGCATCTTTCAACAATAAGACTCACAATTTCAAGATTTCCTCTTTTTCCTTTCTCTGTTTTGAAAAGAATCTTGTTGTAGTCTTATAAATTCGGCAAGTAGCAAAGTTTAGTACCACTCTGTCTCCCAATCTCTTGGCCTAAGGCAACAACTGTGTACCACTGTGCAACATGGGGTGTGATTTTCCAGACTCCCGTGATAGTTTTCCCAACATTTACTGCCTGACTATGAAGCCAACACCACATATTTTTAGGGTGTTTGTACTGTAGCACCCTACTTCCTGGTAGCTATTTTTGTATCAGTTTTTGCAAGGTTACTCTTTTGTAAAAACTTAGCCCTAAAATATGTGATTAATAACACGCCCCACTCAGGTTACGTATTGGTGGTTAAGGGTAAGCACTGCTTCTGTTCTTGTCCTCTCATTCTGGAACTCGAGCTAAAAAAGCAGCTCTTCCTGGGACATGCAATTCTGTGACAGAGAGAAAGGGCAAAAATGCTGGTAGACATGTGTAATGTCTCTTAAATTTCTGTTTTAAACTGCTCATTGGCCTAAACAAGTCATGTGGTTAAGGTTAACCATGAAGAAGAAAAGTATCTCCTTTCACAGTGCAGCTCATGGGGCAATGGGGATCTTTTTACAGGCTGGGGAGTGGATAATTGATAATGATATATTGCAGCAAAATCAAAAACACAGACTTAAGAGCCAGACCTCATTAGCTGAAATTCTGACTCTGCCATTTATTAGTTATATGAATTTTTTCAATTACTTAAATTTCTGTGCCTCAGATTCATCATTTTTAAAATGGGGTTTGTAGTAGGTTGAGTCATGATCCCAAAAAGATATGTCCAAATCCTAACCCCTGGTAGCTGTGAATGTGATCTTTTTTTAAAAAAATAGGGTCTTTGCAGAACTAATCAAGTTAAGAGGAGGTCATACTTGATTAGGGTGGGCCCTAAATCCAGTGACGAGTGTCTTTATAAGAGAAAGCAGGGGGATATTCAGTCACAGAGACACAGAGGAGAGGCACAGCAAAGAAGGCCTGCGACAATGGAGACAGAGATTAGAGTGACGAGCTGCAAGTCAAGGGACACCGAGGATCGTGGGCAATCACCAGAAGGTAGGAGAAGGACATGGCACAGATTCTCCCTCAGAGCCTCCAGAAGGAACCAGCCCGGCCAACAGATTGATTTTGGACTTCTGGCTTCCTGAATTGTGAGAGAGTTTGTTACGGTAGTTCTAGGAAAAGTTCCTAGAAAAACTAGGTTTTGAAAATTTGCTTGAAGTAAAGGGAATAAAAACATTTAATGAATGCATAGGAGTAAAACTATTTTAGGCTCAGGTTTAGAGTTTTGGCTGAGAATGTCCAAAGAGCTTTCCCTATTTCCGTATTTTTATTGCTTAGCATGCATTACACATAATAGATGCTTGTGTTTGCTTATTCATACATTTATAAACTGACCTAACTTTAAAACTCCTTGGGAGTTGCACCTGGATCTGTCTTGTTCACCATTGTATCCCCACCATATAACATGGTGCCTTGCACAGAGAAAGTATTTAAAAATATTGAACGAATGGATGACTACCAAACCCAACCAATTTACTTCTCCATTATGTAAGCTTATAGTTCTAAATTTTTCAAACTTTAAAATAAGTTCAAAGTTGTATTACTGGTACACAGAAAATCCACATTCTTTTGATGAATTGTTCTGGTTGGTATAATTCAGAAGATTCAGAAGATACGCAGTAAAATGCCTGGACTGTGAAACATTTACAAAACATACTGGAATGGAAAATGGCAAACTCGGCTCAGCTCACTTTAGCAGCTACAATAAAGTAAATTAACCCCAAATGGGTGATTATGTAGATTTCTGCTTGAGCAATTCTCAATTTCCAACTGTTAATGCCAATAAACAGAGTTCTAAGGCATTATGTGTGCCATAGGCCACATCAGTGAGCCATCAAATGCAAGGTCTGTCCTATTTGTTTAAAATTACGGAGATGCATGGAATCTGTTACATACTTTTGAATTAGTAAGTGTGAAGTTATTAGTGAGCAAGTTATGTGTCCTTGTCTGACTTTCTCAAGAACTTTAAGCCTCATTAAAAGAACTATCCAATGCTTTGCTATAAACATTTAATTAACTTCTTTGACAAAGTGACTCAAAGAACTCACTCAGCCAGTAAACTCTGCAAACTCTTCCCTAAAAGTTTAATATCAGCTGGCTGGTCCTGTGTGCCCCTAGAAGCAGTCTTTCCACTTCTAGGACTAATATAATCTAACACCTAAATCTTAATCATCACCAGAACACACATTAATTCATTCCGCAAATATTTATTAAGCACTTGTTATGTGTCAGGTGCTGTGTGAGACACTGTCAGTGAACTCAAATAGATTTTTGAGTCTGAAACTATATTTCAACTTTCCAAGGACTATAAATTTTTAAGACCTTTCCCTTTCTACCCCTTATCAAATCTCTCCTACTGCCCTTTATTCTTCTACTTTCTTCTACAAGAACTTAAAATAATTAAAATTAGGTGATGACAAGTCAGACTAATGTGAGGAAATTGACAGCAATGTGAAATTGCAGAGGAAGGATCAGTGAGACAGTAGTTCAGTTCACATAAAGAAATAAAGAGCACCAGTAAAGGTAACTATAGGTTAACTATGTAGGTAAATATAAAACAGAGTTTAAATGTATTTTTGTTTGTAAACCTTTTCCTCTCCTCCCTGATTTAAAAGACCATTGAATAAAGCAATAATTGTAAAGCTGTGACGATTGGGAATATAAGGTATAAAGATGGAATTTGTATGACAAGGAAAACACAAAGGAGGGAATTGTGCTATATTGGAGCAAAGTTTTTGTATAATATTGAGATTAAGTTGGCATTAATCCAGTATATTGTTTAAGTTAAGATGTTAATTGTAATCCGCAGGGCAACCATTAAGAAAATAACTTAAAGAAATGTAATGAAAGAAGTAGCAAGGGTATTAAAATGGTAAACTAGAAAGCATCTATTTAATACAAAACAAAGAAGTAATGGAGGAATAGAGGAGCAACAAAAATACAAAACAAAACATAAGATATTCAGAAAACAAATAGCAGATAAAAACCATACATTATCAGTTATTACCTTAAACTTAAATGGAAGAAACATTCTAATCCAAAGTCAGAGACTGGCAGAATTGATAAAAATAACTTGATCTAACCATATGGTGATTACAAGAGACACATTTTAGATTCAAAAACAAAAACACCAGAAATGGATTAGCTTTTATAAAGGGGGTTGATTTGGTCACACAGTTACAGTCTTAAGGCCATAAAGTCTCCAAGGCAATGCATAACAATTGGGTACCTTCACTGGAGGTTGGCCAATGGTGTCCGGAAAGCCTCTGTTAGCAGGGAAGGTGCGTGGCTGGCATCTGCTCCAGAGTTCTGATTTCAAAATGGCTTTCTCCCAGGGCATTCCTCTCTAGACTTCAGCTTCTCTCCAAAATGTCACTCTGAGTTGCTCTTGGGGTGTTTGTCCTCTCTCAGCTTCTCTGGAGCAAAAGTCTGCTTTCAATGTCTGTCTTCAAACTGTCTCTCATCTGCAGCTCCTCTCTCAGCTCCTGTGCATTCCTCAAAGTGTCCCTCTTGGCTGTAACAAGCTCACTCCTTCTGGCTGAGCTTGTATAGTGCTCTAGCAAACTACTCAAGGTCCAGGCTGAATGGGTGGGGCCACACCTCCACGGAAATCATCCAGAGTTATCACCTACAGTTGGGTGGGTCACATTTCCATGGAAACACTAAAGAATTACAATCTAATCAACACTAATATGTCTGTCCACACAAGACTGTGTCAAAGATAATGGCGTTTTGGGGGACAACAATACATTCAAACTGGCACAGTAGTAAAGAAATTTCCCATGAGAAAAGACCAAATCCAGCTGGCTTTGCTGCTGATTCTACCAAACAATTAAAGAACAATTAACACCAATCTATCATAAACTATTCCAAAAAATAAAAGAGGAGGGAATACCCAAACTCGTTCTATAAGGCCTGTAGTACCCTGATCCTAAAACCAAAGACTTCAGAAGAAAAGTACCCACTAGTATACCTTATAAGTACAGTTCCCAAAACACTCAGCAAAGTACTAACAAAGCAAATCTAGCAATATAAAAAATGGATTCTATTCTATGACCAAGTTGGGTTCATCCTGGTAATGCAAGGTGAATTTAACATGTAAAGATCAACCAGTATAATAACTGTATTAATACTATAAAGGACAATACCCACATGATGATCTCAATAGCTGCAGGAAAAGTAGTCAACAAATTCAAACCCCTTTTTCATGATAAAAGCACACAACCTGCCAGGAATAGAAGGGACACCTTCAATCTGATAAAGGGCATCTCTTAAAATCCCATGGCTAGCATCATAGTTAATGGTAAAAGACTGAATGCTTTCTAAGATCAAAAGTCTAAGGAATATATACACACACAAACACACACATGCACACATCCAAAGAGTAGAATAAATGAGCTTAGTTTGCAGAATAAAAAACCAATAGACAAAAATTAATTGCATTTCAGTACACTAGCAAAGAAATATCCAAAAATTAAATTAGCAAAACAATTCCATTTATAATAGCATCAACAAATAAAATAGTTAGGGATAAATGTAGTAAAAAAAAAAGTACAAGACTTGAACACTTAAAATTTTAAAAAAATTATTAAGAGAAATTATAGAAGACAGAAATTATTGAAAGATCTCATATTCATTAATGGGAAGAATTAGTATGGTTAAGATACTCCTCAAATTGATTTATGGATTCAAGGATATCCATTTCAAAATCCCAGCTGCCTTTTTGTTGTTATTATATAAATGGACAAACTGATACTAAACTGGACACAGAAATGCATACCACCAAGAAGAGCTAAAGCAATCTTGAAAAAGAACAAAATTGGAAGATTCACACTTCCCTATTTCAAATCTTAGTATAAAGTTACAGTAATCAAAAGAGTGTTATACAGACATATGGATGGATTTGCATATCAGTAGGACAAAATTTAGAGTCCACAAATAAACCCTATATTTATGGTCAATTGATTTTTCACAAGTGTTCTAACACAATTAAATAAGGGAAATCATAGCCCTTTCAACAAACGGTGCTGAGACAAATGGAAAGCCACATGCAAAAGAATGGCACTGGGCCCCTACTTGGCACCATATATAGACTTAACTCAAAAATGGATAACAGACATGTATGTAAGAGCTAAAATTATAAAACACTTAGAAGAAAACTTAGGAGTAAATCTTACTGACCTTGGATTAGGCAATTGTGTTGTTGATAATTGAATCAGGAAGGCCATGGAAGATACCTTCAAGTCTCAGTCTGCATTCCTGTGGGTATGAGCCCAGTTGTAAATCTGAAGATGTCATTATGAGTTAGGGGCAAGCCTTAATCCAATATAGTTGAAGTCCTTATAAGCAGAGAAAACTCATATTCGAAGTTAGAAGAAGCTAGAAGAAGCCAGAGAAAAATCATCATGTGATGGAGGACTGCCATCACCAGAATTACAGATCTTGGAGAAAGTATGGCTTTGCTGACACCTTGATTTTGGCCTTCTAGCCTCAAAAACTGTGAGCCAATAAATTCCTGTTGTTTAAGCCAACCAGTGTGTGGATTTGACATAGAGTACTGGCAAACAAAGTCAGCTTTGTTTACTGGAAGGTGGGGTGTTGCTATTACACATACCTAAAAATGTGGAAGTGGCTTTGGAATTGGGTAATGGGTAAAGTGTGGAAAAATTTTGAGGCCACTAGATAGAAAAAGCTTAGAGTTTTGTGAAGAGAACTGTAGAAACAGTTCCTATCATCTTAGAATATATATATATATATAGTCATGAACAGAATATTGGTAGAAAAAATGGGTGTTAAAGGTACTTCCAGTGAGGCATTAGAAGGAAATGATGAATGAGTTTTAGAAACTTGAGGAAAGGCAATCCTCGTTACAAAGTGGCAGAGAACTTGGTGAAATTGTGTTCTGATGTTGAATTGAAGGCAGAACTTGTAAGTGATGGACTTGGATATTTAGCTGAGGAGATATTCAAGCAAAGTGTGGAAGGCACAGTCAGGGTTCTGCTTTCTGCTTCTTGGAGATTGAATCACATCCCCCACAATGTTCAATTCCCCCATGTTCAATTCTTAAGCCATGTTCCTGTAGACGTGAACCTGTTTGCAAATAGGACCTTTAAGGTGTGGAATCATTTGTGAATAGAATCCTTGAAGATTCTGTTTAGATGAGGCCAAATTGAATCAGGGTGGGCCTTAATCCATATAACTGGATTCCTCATAAGCAAAGGAAATTTGGATGTAGTTAGTCAGTAGAAGTCAGAAGTCAGAAGAAGCCAGAAAGGTAGAGTTCACTGTGTAGCAGAGAAAAGATGCAAGCCAAGGAGCCCCAAGGACTGTGACAAGGCAACACTGAATGCTACAGATTCCAGGAAGAAAGCATGGCCTGTCTAAATCTCAATTTTAGACTTCTAGCCTCCAAAACTGAAAGTCAATGAATCCCTGTTATTTAAGCCAACCTACTGTGTGGTATTTTTCACAGCAGCCCTGGCAACCAAAGACATGGCTTATAGTAAAATGTGAGAGAAAGCAAAAAATTGAAGACTAAATGGTTAAGCACAAAGGAACCAGCAATTAATGATTCGAAAATCCTCAGCCTGTCCAGATAACGTGTTCTGAGACTAGGACCAGAAGTGGCTCTATCAAAGCCTTCCTGAGCTCCCAGGATGTGAATTCCCAGAGAACAGGGTTCTATGAGAGGGGGTGGCCGAACAACCCTTTTCTTGAGTTTGTGGCTGAACGACACTTATTTAAGGAGATTAGGCAAATGACTCATGGATCCAGTCAACCATCTCAGAGGAAGTAAGGACTGGAGATGCAATTATCCAGGAAGGATTTGTAGAGGATCCTTTTGTCAGATGTCTTGAAACTCCTGGAATGCATAGAAAGCTGACAAAATTTTTGAGAGTTTTGCATGAGCAAGAACTGCTATCCTGAACTGAAAGGGAAAGAGATGGGAATAAATGAAGGAAAAATGAATTCAAAATCAGAGTTATGGAAGCAGAGGCCTGACTAGAGGAAATTTCCTTGGGTCGAGAGAGAGGGGTTTCTGCCCTAGCCAGGCATTTGGAAGGATTGTTCCCACTCTTGTGTTTGGAAGGAGCAAGCCTCCTCTCCACAGTATTCAGGCAGAGTGTGGCTGCCCCCTCAGTGCTTGGAGAGGGTGGGGCCTATGCCCTGATGTTGGGGAGAGCTTGACCACTAGAAAGGGTGGTGCTTCCATTCTAGCAAACCCCGAATGCAAAGCATTGATCCATGGATGGCTCTCAGATTTTAGAATCTAATCGCATTTTTTCTGCTGGGTTTTCTCTTGCTTGGGACCCATGAACCCTATTTACCATCCAATTTCTCCCTTCTGGAATGGGAATGTTGGCTCCATGCTTGCACAGCCTTTGTAATTTGGAAGCATAAACATGTTTTCTAGGTTTTACATGTCCACAGATGGAGGGGAATTTTTCCATACACCAATCCTCTAACTGATTTTGATGAGATTTTGAACTTAGATTTGTTATTGAAATGACTTAACACTTTTGGGGTGTTGGGATGGGATAAATGCGTTTTGCATATGGGAAGAATACGTCTTTTTAGCATCCATGGTGGGATTATTGGGGATTGAATCATGCCCCCCACAAAAGATATCTTCAAGTCTTAATCCACATTCCTGTGGTTGTGAACCCATCTGTAAATAGAACCTTTGAAGATGTTATGAGTTAAGGTGTGTCAAACTTGATGAGAGTGGGCATTAATCCAATATGGCTGAAGTCCTTATAAAGCAGAGGAAATTCAGACACAAAGTTAGCAGAAGCTAGAAGTAGGAGAAGCCAGGAAAAGAGATTGCTGTGTGACAGAGGATTGCCACAAGCAGAATGCTAGAGACTTTGGAGAAAGCATGGTGCTACAGGGAACTTGATTTTGAACTTCTGGCCTCCAAAACTGTAAGCCAATAAATTCCTGTTGTTTAGTCATCCAGTGTGTAGTTTTTGTTACAGCAGTCCCAGCAAACTAAGACAGATGTCTTAGATATGACACCTAAACCACAAAAAGTGACAAGTGAAAAAAAAAAACAAAAAAACTGAGCTTAAAGTTTACCCTGAGTTTTTATCATGAAAAAGTTTTGAATTTTTTAAATGCTTTTTGTTTCCATGGAGATGATCCTATGTATTTTCCCTTTTTTTCTGTTAATCACATAGATTGATTTTTGATTGTTAAACCAACATAGCATTGCTAGGATAAATCCAATGGTCAAAATCTATTATCCTTTCTGTATATTGTTAATCACATTGAATGATTTTTTATGTTACCCAATACTATATTTTTGAGGAATTTGAGTCTCTTCATGAGGGATGTTTGGTCTATGGTTTTCTTTTATTGTCATGTGTTTGTCTGATTATCATGGTGGCTGTGGCCTTATAAAATTACTTGGAAAGTATTCTCTTTTCTTTGAGTTTCTGAAAGAGAATGAATAAGATTGATATTATTTAGCTTTAATGTTTGATAGAATTCACCAATGAACCTATCTGTGTTGGAGTTTTCTTTGTAGGAAGATCTGTAATTGCAGTGTCAGTTTTGTCAATCTGTATCTTTCAAGGATTTTTGTCCATAAGTCGGCAAATTTATTGTGTTCATAACATTCTCTTACTCCTCCTTTGATGTCTATGGGGTGTTTGGCCTTTGCTTATAACTTCACCCTGATCACAAACACTTCTTAAAACTAGGCAAGTTTCAAGGTCCATCATTTACATGATCTTTCAATTCATACCTGTGGTAATACCTCTTCTAGGATGTCTTTCATGTGTCAAAGATGAATTATAAAGCTTGTTTATAATAGAATAAAAACTGTGTGTGTGTGCATATGATTTCCACAGTCAGAGATTGTTTAGCCCTTACTGACATCACAGGAAAGCCCTTTCCAAGGATCCTGATTTCACACCATCTGGACAGAATGTCCTTGCAAGATGAATCTCTTAAATCTCTTTTTATGATTAATGCTTTTGTGTAACTTGTCAAAAATTAATTGACTTTCATGCACATTGGCTTTAAGTTTATAAATAGAAAGCAGGCATCACAATGGAAAAAAAAATAATAAAAGATGAGCTTTGCAGTTTAGCAGACCTGAGTGCAAATTCTAGCTTGCTATTCACTAACAGCATGGACTTGGATATTTTATTTAATTCTTCTCAGGGTTAACTTGGCCACCAGTAAGACGGGATTTACAGTAATCTATTTTTAGGGATGCTTTAAGGATTATTCATCAGGGTAATGCAGAGTGCCTAGTGCTCAGTTAATATCAGTGGTTCCAGTTAATATTATTCTAGGTCCTGGACATGGACAGAATTTTAATAGGAGATTTGTATGTCTCTCAGGCTGAGTGCAGGTTTGCATATCTTCCACCCTTATTTAGCTCATCATCTAAAAGGGTGTATCATCATAGCACTTGTTTCTTTTTGTTTGTTTTTTTTTCTGATTGCAGGGACCATAGCCTTACTCCTTGTTACAATGTCTCTTTATGAAGCCTCAGTTGATGACGGTTGCAAGGGTCATCAGATGTAGGACATTGATTCTCTCCTTCAGGAGAACACTCAGTAGAATTACTAAAGTTCAAATGATCTCCTAGAGATCATTTAGAAAACAGTTCAAAGCCATTTAGCAGGCAGGCACTTATAGGTAATGCTAGACTTGTTTTGGAACTCTCCACTATCCATTGCCACTTCCCCACATATCTTATTTAAAAAGAGATTCACAGAAGAGGAAGGATTCCCAGCTCCTTTCTCCCCCAACCAGTGGATAAGCAGATTGAATGGGACTACCACTATGCGAAAAGGTTAGTCTACGTGGCAGAACACATAGATTTGGAAGAGAAATAATTTGTCAAGTGTGTTTCTACTAAAAGGTTTTCATTAACATTGTTTGCTTTTTCTTCCTTGAGAGAATGGTTACAGACAAGAAGAGCATTGTTATGAATTAGCCAGTGTGGACATCAAAGTAAAATTCTGTCCTCAGATAAAAGACTATCTAGAAGACTCAAATCTTGTGGCATATAAAGCAAGCGAATTCATCCAACATTCATTCTGAGAGATCACAGGGACACATTGGTCTGTCTTGGCTTGCAGCAAAGAGATAAAAGAAACAGCTGAATAATCTTAATAGAACTAAGACAGCCTTATGGTGTGCATGTTGGCACATTTTCCTCTTTAAAAAATGACACATGCTTAATTTTATTGTTCTGCTCACTAAA
The DNA here is from genome assembly GCF_015220235.1 of Choloepus didactylus. Taxonomy (NCBI): domain Eukaryota; kingdom Metazoa; phylum Chordata; class Mammalia; order Pilosa; family Megalonychidae; genus Choloepus; species Choloepus didactylus. The sequence continues at coordinate 95,929,203 of NC_051313.1, read as the reverse complement.
CCCTATCAATCATCATGGGCTTATAATTAAGAAAATATTATACTTGGAGGGACTCCATGCTATTATCAAATAACTTTGAAAAGAAATGGAGAAGTATTAGTTATGTACGTGTTGTTATGAATTCCAGCTATTTGAACTGTTAATGAAAGACCGCAAAGGATTCTCATTCAGGGATATTTTTGTGAGTATTTTAAAGGTCCAGCCCGAAATATTGGTTTCAAGCAATTTCATAATAACAAATAGAAAACAACAGAGAATATCTTATTTGGTTTTTTGTTTTGTTTTTATTCCCTTCCTTCAAGGGTTTGAATTGGCCTAGGCTAAGCAGCAGAAAACCCAATAAAATTTTTTAGGTTGTTAAACTTCTATCTCTCATTTGGCAGCAGGTGGCAGCATTGAAGCACGAAAAATCCCTTCAGGTTACTTTGTTTTAAGCATGTTATCTGCGCTGAAACAGAATTTGTAGTAAGATATTATGGACTTTATCCCTTTATCCCCGCTTTCCTTCCTCAATTTTTACTTCCATTTTCATAAGGAGATACCTTTTCCACTTGTTCTCTTCAGACCTTGACAAAATTGTGATGTTTCCTCTATTTTTTTCTACCCAAATTATTTGATACTTGATTTATAATCCAAGAACATATTCAACTCAACAAATGTTCTGAGGAAACAGGCCCTCCAACCTAGCGGACACTGTCAAAACTTGAACTACTGGCAGCAAGAACACTCTCCTAATTTTATCTTCTAATTATTTTTCCAAAACGGAGCTTTCCTAAGTCAAATAGCAATAAAGGGTCCAATCCCCTCCCTCTCCTTTCAGATTCCTGGAACATCGTCCGTAGTCCAGAGAAAATGGAAGCCCCTGCAGCCAGTCTCACAGCCTCGAGGGGCCGCACAGCAGACCAAAGCCCGGACGAGCGCTGTGGCCGCTGAAGTAAAGCAGATCCGTGCCAGACGGAAAACAGCCCGGATGCTGATGGTTGTGCTTTTGGTGTTTGCAATTTGCTATCTCCCAATTAGCATCCTTAACGTGCTAAAGAGGTAAAGTTCACCTACTATTTGAAAATGAAGTGGCTTGTGATCACTTGGTTTTTAATTAAGGTGACTATAAAAGCCAGAGAAAAATCTAAACCTTCTGCCTTGCGACCTTGTCAGACCAGATAGTTCAATGTGGTGGTGGTGTTACTGACTGGAGAGCCAACAGGTGAGGTGCATAGCCTTTCAAAGTGCTCAGACATTTGCTCTTGTACATGCAAATCCTCTGTTGGACGACAGACATAAAACAGATGCCCCCCTCCTTCAAGCTAATTGCTGAGCCTTAGATGCAGAAGAAGGTCTTATGCAAAAAACTCATTCACAGCTTTGGAGTTCTTTTTTGATCAGAACAAATGGGTTTTTCAGAATTTTGTCTCTCAAAGGCATAGGGAAATCATGAAAGCATTCTATCTAATAGATAAAAAAGAGATAAGAATGTTTTGTTAACAATCTAATTATATTTAAAAGTACATTTGTGAGCACTAAATTTAAGTGGAATCAAGACAGATACGGGGTGTTGAATGTTTAAACAAAAAAAGAAAATCCGTTTCCTGAAGTCAGTAAATCAAGCTCAGAGAGAATACTAATAAAAATCAACACAAAAATTTTCAGTGAGGAAAAGTATGTTATTTGCTATGCTGCAGACACAACTATTAAGTTAAAAAGAGTGACTATTTACAGGGCTGCAGGGGCAGCAGTACTGGCCAACTTTACTGGGAATTATCATAACCATTGCACATAGATGGTCCCAAGGCAATGCTAATTCTGTTTACAGGGCTTCAGCCTTCAACTAGGTTTGCTCTTCTCACTTTTCCTTGATTCAGATTCAATACCATATTCCTCACAGCTGGGACTCTGCAGAGAGGCAGCTTTGACTAGAGTCACACAGACTAAAGGTGGTATCACCAGCTACAAAGATTACTCATTCACTTTGGCCCTTGTTTTTCATTGCTTAATGGATTTTTCAATGGAGTAGAAAAGGAAAGTGAACTTTTTTTTCAGTAATGGTATTTATTACAGATACCGTCTTAAAGGTAGAAGATTTTTGGTGGCTTGGGTCCCTGAGAGACAGATACTGGCTCACAGAGAAAATGAAAATTATTTTGCCTTCCATATCCTCCCATGCTTCCCACATTTCCCTTCTTCACAAAACCCCATACAAATTTATTCTGGTCTATGAGATGGTGTTTTCCATTCTAAGAATTTTATAAATATGGTATGATCCTGGACAGGTTTTATTCTCTTTTTTTGTTCTCTTTTAGTAAGTCTAAATTTAATGAAAATTGGACCTAGCCACGCTCTGTGTTGGGCATGTGGATTTCCTGAATCTCAGCAGTTAACACCTTTCCTTCAGTTCTTTCCAATTATCTACTTGTCCATAATATTTCTCTTATTCTTCTGGCTTTAAATATCTTCCTTTCTAAGGAAAACAAATGGTTTTCTACAAAGAAAGTTCACACTAAATTAAAAATATTTTCTAATTTTTGAACATTTTGCTCTTTCCCACAAAAATACATTTTAAAAAAATTCAAAATTAGTTTTTTTTTTATCACACACATTTTCTTCAAATGCTTATCTCTTTATTTGCCCTTGTGTATCATACTCGTGTTGTCTTTTCTCTCACAAATAAATTTCCAGGTTCTTTTCCTTGAAACATAATTTTCTGCCTCACTAGTCAAAAGCAATTTCTTTAAAGCAGTTCTGGTTTGTCCAGGATTTCAAATGTATTTCGAGGTAGGGGATCATAACATATTAATAATTTAATTTGCCCATGTTTTTTTCCACCCTCTGTATGTCTTCGTAAAACTTTAGTCCTCAGCAGAGCATCACTTTATTCAGGAAATGCATTTCTATCTTATGCCTTCTTATTGAAAAGAAAGTATATAGATAGCGCACAAATCACACAATCAGGAATGGAGACTTTGGCAGGAAACACGTAATCTCCAGCCTATAAACTTATTGGGTAGCTGCTGTTTACCTGCTGTGGGATAGTGCATGGAATTTGGTACATGAGATATTTCTAGGTGAGGAACAAATCTTTAAAAACCCTGTAAGGATATCATAATTAAAGTATTTTTTCAGAGTTTAAGATAGTAAATACAAATTAAGATTCATGGATTTTAAGAAATAACCAGAAGTTGCCAACTGAAAACTAGTTCTTCTCTGTATATAAGGAGTTCCAGAAGGCAAATTTCAGCAAGGCCAGGCAGATTGGAGTTGAAGAAATATAATGCTTCTATCAATGCACAAATAAAAGTATGAAGATGAATTTAGAGACTTCAGTTGAGGAGTACTTCATAATAACACACATAATGGAAAATTAACAGAGCATTGCTTGACTGTATTTAGAAACAAAATGAAATAAGGGCAACAGATATATGTTCTGCATTCTTACCCACAAGAAATACTGCATTTTCTCTCTGCACCAAGGAGAGACCTTTCTTCTCTAACCTAATTTGGCTTTTGGTTTATTAATCATGCTGTGGAGATTGTGTTCAGGCATCAAAATTACCCTAATCCTCTATGGTGGTAGAAACCAATCAGTGGTCAGTGCCTGAAGCAGAGGAGGCCAGGGGTCAGGCTGCCTCTATCCAGACCCTTAACCAACCTTGAATTTGGTTATTTAAAAAGGTATTTTCCAGAATCACGCTGGATTTTCCATTATTGTTTCTTTTCCTGCAGAGTGTTTGGGATGTTTACCCATACAGAAGACAGAGAGACTGTATATGCCTGGTTTACATTTTCCCACTGGCTTGTATATGCCAACAGTGCTGCGAACCCAATTATTTATAATTTTCTCAGTGGTGAGTTTTCAACTGTTTCTCCTAACCAGCGTGATGGATCAATGACGAGGAGGGCTGGGACATTCTCGAACTGTATGAACAGCTTAGTTGCTGCACAATGAGATATTTTTTTTCCTGACCTGATTTGTCTTGAGTTTCTTCCTTTCTGAGAGGGAATACATCTCACAAAACTCATCAGAAAAAATTTCCTCCATTTTTTATTTCTGTAAAATTTAGAGGAAATTTTGTCTAGAAGGAAAATGAAAATTGTGAGAAATGAAGAGCATAGAATCTTGCTTGTCATATTTTTGAATTATAATTTACAATAATATACAATTATTTTTATCTGAAAATAAAAAAGCTTTTCAGTATTATTTCCTTTGTCAAAATGTGTAGCCTAACTGAGATTAGTCACTTTTCTAATTTTAGATGTTTTGCTCTATTATGAGTAACATATTGTATGTTTATCTCAAGTTTTCTCACTGACCACAAAAATGAAATTACTTCAAAATAACACATAAGATAAATGATACACACACACACACACACACACACACACACACACACACACACGCATCTGCAACTGATTTCATCTACCTCTTTTTTTAGAATCAGAGTGATTATAAAAGAATCATTTAAATAATTATTGCTTTATTTACAAACATTTTGCCCAACTCACTTCTAGAATTGTGTTTTAATTACACCTTTATGTTGTCCTCTTTTCTAAACCATTGGCTATTTCTTTTTTATTTCAATCTCCAAATATATAGCAATTTTATAGGAATGAATAAGCAAACAATTTTACGGCATATGTAATAAATATATGCATTTTCCAACTTCATCTTTGGTTTCTGGTTGTGTGGATTAAAATAATCTAGAAAACAACCAGCCAATTCGATTTTTAAAAATTGCTTTGTCTTTTTATTTATTTTTTTCTTCGTGGCATATGTGCTATAAATACCTAGTTTATTTTGCCTTTCAGAGAATCATGTGCTGGATGTGAAGTTTGTTTTTTATTCAGTTGCCCCCTCCTTCGTGTTTTCACCAGCTCCTCCCAATCTCACCCTCCATAATTAGACGACTTTAGGGCTGAGACAACCAGATAGCACTGCGTCTGGTCTGTGTTTTGTTTGAAGGGAAAAGGACAGGGAGGATGTGGAGCTGTAATTCCAGAAGTACTGGAGAATCATTGCCAATGGGTTTAGCGATGTCTAAAGCCCTGAGGCTCCCATTCAACAGAGAAAGCCTAGTAGGAGGTCATAAGGAGAAATGTTTGAAGCTGAAGCAAGGGAACCAAGTAAAAATATCAGTATGGAGGCTGAGAATGATGCAGGGAAGGTGACTGATTATTACCGAGAACTTGCTATGTGCCTGCTCTTGTGCCAAGTCCTTCAACATGCATTTTCTCATTTAATCTCTTAGTAACCCATTCTGGTAATTGAGACTCAAAGAGAAAACTTGTTGATCCCCAACACTGTCACACACCCTCTTAAAGGTGATTGTTCTGTTTCCATAGATCTCCAATTTCCTCAGCTTACCTAAACACAAGGAATTTCCTACAAAGTATCCCTCTCCCCCGCAGGGAAAGCATTTGTTCTTCCTTGTGTAGATGATGAAACTTTAGGTATTTAAAAATATTTCTGTAAATATTTTGTTGAACTGATTGTGTCAGAGAAAATTTCTTCAGAGTACAATGCAAGAGTAATTTCTATGTGGTTCTGGCAATGTATGACATGAGTTTTATCATTTGTGTAATTATTAAATATCTCTGGGCATATTTCTACTGACAATCACTTTGAATATATTTATATTTTAAAATTTAACATATTTAAAATATATTTTCTATATATTTAAAATATACCACATTCACAAATGCATAAATTTTTACTGTATGTGAATGAAACAAATTCCAAGGGTCACCAGTGAAAATCAGCGCCATTATTTTGTAGAAATACCTTATTGTTTCAACAGTCTACCAAGCTTCCAGTAAACTTAATTTCCTTTTCCTCTTTTCTCCATCCTTGCAAAATATTGCACCTCATTGCTAGTTTGGTTCAAAGGAACCCCTCAGTTGGATCCTATTCACAATTTGTTTAAACATATTTACACCCAATTCCTTTTCCTTTCACTTTCCCTGGTTTGCCAGGAAAATTTCGAGAAGAATTTAAAGCTGCATTTTCTTGCTGTTGCCTCGGAGTTCACCATCGCCAGGAGGAACGGCTCACCAGGGGTCGGACGAGCACAGAGAGCCGGAAATCCCTGACCACGCAGATCAGCAATTTTGATAACATATCAAAACTCTCAGAGCAGGTTGTGCTCACCAGCATAAGCACTCTCCCAGCAGCCAATGGAGCGGGGCCGCTTCACAACTGGTAGAATATTTATTCATATGGCAAGAATACCCGAGTAAAACTATTCTTTTTTAAAACTCTCTGTAAACATAAATTTTATTATCACGATGATCTGAAGCTAAACTTACTTTGTAGATAATTTTTATTTTTCATCTCTTGTTCTTTGGAAATAAAAACGTCAGTTTAAAATAATTTCTCAACTTTTGATTTAAACATGTTAGAAATTCAGCCTCCACTTTTAGTTCTGCATATTGATTCGTCAATGAAATGTTTGAACGTTTTTAGTTCTTTTTATAATCCCTTGTTATTTTAATCTCTCACATTCAAATTGATTGCTAAAAATTATCAAAAGTTATTCAATGATTTTCTTTTACCTACTAAGTAGCAGTACTACTTAGCGCTACTGAGAAGTAGCAATTAACTCTGAATTATCGACAGACATGTTAGCTGGCTTTATTGTTTTAAAAATCACAAAAGACTGAAATTACAATGTGACATCTGAAAGAATATTTTATATAAAATAGCATGCTATATTAGATAATTCCAGAGCTATATTTCAAAAACATAAAAAATACTATTAAATTTTATTTTCCATTTTTTTTTATTACTAATTTACACAAATTTCTCAGGTTTGCGACCGCACCATTACTAACATTTCTTGTTTCAACATATGACCAGTAAGACTATTAAAATAAAAATTCTGGAGTAACTATTAATACGTAATAATTTCCATCTCTAAGGAAAGTGTTGAAGAAAGACTTCAACATTTAAGAACAAAGTAAAATCACATTATTATATTCTTCCAACCAATATAAATGACCTAGTCAGCCTTGCTGGGTTAAATTAAGAATGCAGTTGACAAAGAAAAGGAGTAGTAGACTGTTAAATCACAGTTGAGTCACATATTGGAAAGATTAATGCTAAACTAAAATTTGAAAGGAGTGCTCATGAAAAGACGCTCTTTAGGTCATATTATAGCAGCAGATGCTCTGGTTTTATTGAAACCAAAGATATGAGGCACAGTATTTTAGGAAAGCTTTTTATAGAAGATAAAAACGAATATCTTAGCCTTTTCTCACTTTTTACAATTCATCACTCTCAGAGAAAAACAATACAAACAAATTATACACACCTCTTCTTCAAATATTAGAATTTGGGATATTATTACCTTGAGTAGCTACCTGCTCATTCAAAGTGTATTTAGATTACATTGCTAAAAATAAGAACTATATCAATAAAAGCAAAGTATTCTAACTCTCTCCTTTCTCCCCTTTGTACATTTAAAAACCTTTTTCTTATGTATGCTACATCAGAGGAGAGTTGCACTTTTCATATTGTGATGAAAGTTAGCACTTTAAATACTTTGAGGATAATCTCAAATTATATTAATATGCCTTAATAACCAATTAATATCTCAGAGTTAGAAACAGATTCTTTAGATCCTAAGATATCTAGTTCTTATCATGAGACAGAGAGAGAGAGAGGGGGGAGAGAGAGAGTCTGAGAGATGGCAGTATTGTGATTGTGCATTTAGGACAGACTTGGAAGTCAGAGTTCCTTTGCTCTAAATCAGTGGTTCTTAAAGTGTGGCTCCTGAGCCATCAGCATGAGCATCATCTGGGAACTAATTTGACATGCAAATTTCTACCCTATTCCAAACCTACTGAAACAGAAGCTCTGGGGGTCGGACCCAGGAATCTGTATTAGCAAGCACTACTGGTGATTCTGAAGCATCGTCTTAAAATTTGAGAACCACTGCTCTAAATAACAACTAGCACCTATTTATTAGCCCATGTGAAATAAAGTTTTTTACTGCACAGGTATCTACAACAGGAGCCGCCATCATCACTCCAGTCTACTTGCTTGGAAGTCTGAGAGAAGAAGCTGAATATTAATGTTGAATCTCATGTCATCTCATTCCGAGATAATCATTTGCAAAGCAATTGCCACTGTGTTATAAGTGCTGTGTGAAAGAAGACTGGTTCTAAAGCATTTATGTGGTTTATGGTTACCTGGATGACTTGAGTTTCTAACTAAAACTTTCAAAGCCCCAAGTTTATTGGTACTTAAGTCTGAGTTTTGCAGAAGTAGCCATTTTCTAAGAATGAATATGGCCTGGCAGGGAAAACAAAACAAAGCAAAACAAAAAACAGTACTTACAAGAAACTCTGAGAATGGAATAATAGATCGCATACATAGACTCAGTGCATAGTTCCAGGAATTCTTCTAAGAGATCTAAATTTGGTATGATTACTTACAAGGACAAATTGTATGGAAACAGGTGTTCTGAAACCCTGCCGTTCTTATGGAACAAAAGGACAACTACTTACCTCATTATGTGCTCAAGACACAAATGAGACGACTTCTTATGAAAGCAATGTGCTTGACTGTTTTATGTTTTCTATGGAATATGTATCTCACTCTTTTTTTGCTGTATTTCAAAGATTTAATGTAAGATATTAATATCATGAAATTTTATCAATAGGGATGAAAGAATAATTTTATCTAATTTGCAATCCATTTGGACCTCATCATTTATGAATTTCTGCAAATCCATAAAAACTTTTAATATTTGATTTCATTCATTCTTGGCAAAAGAGGACTTCCTCTTTCTGAGGAAAATGACTTCTAACTCAAAGGCTGGGAGAGATTCTTGGATATTAATTAACTGACGCAAAACATTTAAAAGTTAATTGTGTCATGCACAAAGAGATTGAATTTCACTCCCAGTGTACATTGTTTTAATGAAAATTAAAGTAAATATGCTTATAAAAAATTGTGCGTATATGCTTAAACCTGAAATATCACAACAACAAAAACCCTAAAGCTGTTTTAGGGTCACAAATTGTGAAGAGGGCTATTATTATTTTAATGCTAGTGTAGTAATAGAGTGTTTGCATTTAATATAAATCATAATAACAATGAATTGCATTTCAAGAAACCAGTCATCACAATTTAGAAAGTTTCAATTCTAGTTAATTTTATAATATATGACTTTTGTACTTTCTACAAGTCACAAGTCTAAAAAAACAGTAAATTCCAAAAGGTTATGTGCAATTAGTTTTCAAATTGCATGAAGCAAAATAATAGATTTTTTAAAGAAAATATGTAAACAGGAATTATTGAGAATTTTACTCTGTTCTATTACCTAATTACCACAGAAGTGAAGAGCAAAGGCATGAAAAACACTGCTATCTTCCAAAGTTCAAAGGGGATTTTTTCTACAGGAAATGGGATGGGGTGGGGAGAGAGAATCCCTCCCACTTGCAATGCGTTTCTATTCTCTTAAGTTTTCCTTATAAGCTTTGGAGTTAGAATGTCTTTTAAGTTTCTCATGAAATGTTTTCCTGTAATTGTTGTATCCCATGTGTGCAGCATCATGTTATGTTACTTGTTTAACAATTACCATATATATTTAAAATTCTTTATGTCTGATTGTGCTGTCTTCATGAAGAAGTTTCCTGTCAAATCCAATGTGATCATACACCTACTGCTGTGAAGGATGCTCATTTTGTGGTTTTAGGTAAAAACCATATTGAGAATTCTATAATCACATCCACGTCACCCTCTATTGTATGAAAAACCTTGTTGATTAGATAAATTGGATATTCATTTATAATTAGTGTCAAACCTTTGCAGTTGAAAATCGAATTAGCCCTCTAATATTAATGACCAAAATATTTTCCCCAATAAGTTTATATAACCAGGGATAATCATGATCTAAAAGGGTTTTTCTGTTGTTTTTTGGAGCAGGTTCTATAATAAAAAAATTAAGATCAATACAGAAATGTTTCATAAAACCATGTAAATATATACATACATTTAATATGTATAGTGTTACATTTTGGAGCTTTTATTTGATTGAAAAGAATTCATCTGGTTTTTGCCTTAGAGGATATGATGACCTCTTCATTTTCGATTTCTTATCAGGCCAGTAACTATAGCATTTACATAATTAAGGCCTTTTTTTTCTTAGCCAAAAGTATAAGACTTTCAGGACTATTTTAAGTTCAGTGACATTTTTAAATGTATGTTTTCTGCTTTTCTTTTACCTAAAAATGATTCTGATAAATTTCAGAATCAAGTGCCAAGAATTTTAATAAACAAAAGCATTTTTATTCAACGCTGTTTATTTTTATTCTAAACTTTATCAATGATGGAGCCAAAGTAACTGGGCAAGGGTAATCCTTGACTCCTTCTAGCAAAATGTGATTTGAGTGTAAGGCGTTTCTCAAGATGAAGTGGAACTCACAGTGAAATCTCATGACAAATCATTTATTTTAGTGGGGAGAGTGCTTTGCTCCAAGTCCCCTGTTATCATAGACCAAGTACTTGCCACTCCTCCTCCTCCAGGGGTCAGCCCAGAAGAAGGTCACCACACTGTCACCTTCACCCAGCCCAGGGGCTGTCTCATGGGAAGAAGGGAAGTAGAGAGGAAAGTTCTTACAGCCCCTCCTTGGTCTTGCCCTCCTTTCACTGTTTTCTCACTATCCATCTGCCGTCGCTAACCCCAGCCCCATGTCCAAACTAAGCCTTGCAGGTATCTCTCCACAGCCTGCCTTCCCCAACAGAGCTCTCCAACCTCCTTCAGCCCAACCCCATCCAACAGATACAGCTCATGGTCTCAGCTTCTTGCTGTCTCCTCAACGGACAAGTACAAGTTGCTAATTTGAGAACAGATTAAAAAAAAAAATTAAAAATCTTTTTTCCCCCAAAAATAGCCATTTGTTTTCTTCCCAGGACATCCACATTTATCAGTGGTCTTCTGGGTAGTGTCTGCTCCCTTCCCAAGCCCCACCTCAAGTGTTGCTTCAACCAGGAATGGCCAGTCAGTGGGGAGATATATCATAGGATGTATTGTCTCTGTCACCTTCAGAAACAAAGTATCTATTCCATTACCTTTTGCAAGTCCAGTTCCTATTCAGTAGCAGAAAGATAATATTCAGTTAAACAAAAACCCTGTCATTTAATACATAATCCATTTCCAATCAACTTCACAATATGAGCTAACATGTTCACTTCCAAGGGAGATTGGTACAAACAAAATGTGAGACTAGAAAATGCTTTACAGTGTGTGGCAACATGAGGCTTGATTTATTGCAGATGTGATAGTGAGAGCTTTCTAGAAAGAAGTGATGTCCCCTTCACAGGGCACACATTTAAAAGCTCTCTTTATATGGTTCAAGTAGACAAAGTGGAGAACTTGTCTATGAAGCTATGTCTAGGTCATGTGGAATATCCAGTATGGAATGGGAAAAGTGACCATTTTAGAGTATTACCAACACATTAATTATAAAATTTAGCATATATTGAGAACTTAATTGTGCCAAGCATTCTCTTGTGAGATTTTCATACCTCATTTCATTCAGGCCTCGCAGTAACTCTGCTAGGTATTAGCATTTGCAAGTGAAGAAAATAAGTTATTTACACAAATTCATATAGTTAGTAAGTATAGAAGCTGGAAACAATACCCTGCTTCCTCTGACTCCAAAATCTCAAATAATATTAACTCAATAAGTCTTCACATTTTAATTTCATGCACATTTTATACATATGCAATGTGAATTGCATGCACATTGTATTGTCTTAGCCTCATTTTGCTACATGCACCAAAAATAACCTTTCCACTGTGTCACTATTTTTTTTTCATTTTCTGTAATCTCTTAAACTAGTCATAATGTTATTTTCCTCGAGTCTAATTTCTCTTAATAAACAGAACCTTTCTTTTATGTGGATTTGTATAATACTTCTTTTTAGGGTTTTGGTCCTAGTCCTTCACATATCTTTTGTAATGTGCTCTATCAAGAGTTCTTTTGTGCTTTATAAAATATTTTCAGAAGGCTTGTCAGTCTTTAAATCTGGGAAAGTAGAATTTGCAGTTGTGGTATCCCTCCATTGGTGACCACCCTCTGATCTTTCAAAGCCCAAGGATATAAAAACTACATTGTTAAAAAATTCATCTTAGACCTTACCTAGCCATTCTTGCTCCAGTGGCCATCATTGAACTTGTCTTACAATTTGGACCAATTTAGATCTTTAATCATAAAAATATGTCATCTATTACAGGACCATACTCTTTGAATTTTGTATCTTTTCTCAGATTTCTAATGAGAAATTTCAAATTATAAATGGCCACTTTTTCTACTATGTTAAGTCTTAAGTTCCTTTTTGCACCATCTTTCTTTAATAAATATTCCTTGTTAATTATAACTGAAAAATCATCACATCTTTGTTTCTAACATACTTGATGATTTTTTACTTGTTTTTTAATTGTTTTTCTTCTGCACTGTTGGGTTTTGCTTTGACTTAATTTTGTTTGTTTGTTTGAAGCTGTTCTGCATGGGCTAACCTATATCCACGTTTGTTTTCTTCATTCATATTGACACTCCCCTCCTCTCAAAATGACAGGTTTTCTTATGAGATAATTCAGATTTGACACAAAACATAACAGTTCACATGAGCAGAATTGCTACACTGTCTTTAACTCCCTAGTTTATCCATTAGGTAAAAAACAAAACAAAACAAAAATACGGATGCAGGCCACATTACTTTATAAAATCATCACATGTTTTGCCAGCTTAACTAGCTAATTGCCTGACGGGTTTGTTTTGCTTTCTAAATATTGCTTTCTTGATCCAAACGTCATAAATATTTTCCTCATATCCCTCTTTTGGTATCACCTGTTGATCATGAATTTACCAGAGAAATGACCACCGATTTCCATTTATCGAATACCGCAGTTCTTTTCATATCATGCTCAGCAGTCTGGAGACATTGGCCATGGACCTAGTACCACCTGAGAAATTTAGTTAGTTCTCACACCTGTCCTAATTTATGCCCAACTTAGTCACCTTGGAATGTGTGGAGTTATTCTATAGCTCCTAAGGCTGTAGCAATCTGGGGCAAATATAAAGAAGAGCTCTATAGATTGCCTCTCTCTTCCAAAATTCTGGGTCAATAATCCACAAGAATCCAAGGTTTTTGAGGTCAAGGATCTTCTTTGCCCTGTTTATTGTTGTATCCCTGGTATCTACAGCGGTTCTTGACACATAGAAGGCACTTGATGAACAGTTCTTGAATTAATTAATAATAACTACAAGGGAATTATTCTGTCAACTCATCCTTTGGCTCCATTTCTCCCAGTTCGTCCCATTGCGCCCCCTAGGAAGGGATTTCCACTGTGAACAAACCATCTATGGTTTCAGAGTTTTCAAAGTCCATAACTTCTTTTGCTAAAATTAAGCCTTAGTTTCAGAACACCATTCCCATTCTCCAGCCACCATCAAACTGGAAGGTAGTACAAGCATTCCCTTATTCACCAATTCTATGCCTAGATGACTACTCTTCCATTCATGAGTAAAATCCTGGTCCCTCTAAGAAGCTTTGTCATCACTGACCTCTCTGTTGCTGATGTTGTCAGCCTCTTTATCCCTCCACTCCTGACTCACACACAATGGCACCTGGCTTGCAGTTATACTCTCCAGTCCCTGGGTTATTTCCAGTCCATGTGGATGCTGAATCCAGGAATCCAGCTCCAGATTTCCTTGACCTCTTTATTGTGAATGACTTTAATTTCCACTGCTGTTCATCAAACCTTTTTCATAGACCACATCTTATACCTCATTTCTCTCCTATGACAACAGATCATTCACTGAAATGCAAAACTAATAATCTACTCTAAGCCAGCAACTGCTCATCCATCCTTTCTTCCCACATTTCCCTTCCCACTACAACTTCCCTCCTCAATCCCAGTGAAATCACTGGGTTCTTTACCCTTTTATTTTATTCCAGTTTGTCAGTCCCTTCCTGGCTTTGCTTCCTCACCTACCCAGAGGAAAGCAAGACTATCAGGTATATTGCATGCATCACTAGAAATTTTTTATTTTGAAAAAGATCCTTACTTTCTTTTCCTGATGAAGATCATGACAGTTTTCATACAGCAGTGCCAACTCAGCTGGAGCACTGAAAATAAAGACAGTTCAAGCAAGGTGCAAACGCCTCATAAAGACAGATGGCCAGGCCAGCAGGGCCAGCTCTCCTTCAGTTCAGGACTGTGCTCCTGTACTCACATCTCCAGCTGCAAAGCCTGTCTTGGGATTAATTGTAACAGTTTCTTCACCCTAACTCAGCTATAATGAGTTCACATTAATTTTTTTCCTGCTCCTGAAAATAATTTCATTATTCACAAATTATCTTTAATCCATATAAATCTTCTTAATTGGATCTCATGAACCCTCTACAGCCCTTACTTCTTATTGTTCAATCTTCTTTTTCAAGCCTGTATTAGGTTTTTTATTTTTTTTCTTTCCTTTGGCCACCATTAATACTTTCCTTATTTATTCATCTTTGTAAATGAGTTAATTATCCATCTTAAATGTGTCTGCATCTGAAACTTTTTTACTTTGTTAATTCTGTAACTTGACTCCTTCCTTAGACAACTATAGACATAGTAGAACTTTACAGCACCGTATTCTGGCATCTTGAAAAGGCAGCAGAATTTCCCTTCAATTGATTTTTAAACTAATCATACTGTAATTGTTCCTATTTTAAGAGGAGCATTCTCCATTTACTCTTATCAACTATTTTGGGTCTTATTAATTGAGTTAATTAATCAAAATGTTTTGATTAGAAAGCTGTACCTTTGTCTTTGTTTTACAAAGTATATATCCTCCTTTGTATCTGTATTCTTCCATATCTAAAAGTCCACTTTCATCATGTAGGTAAGAACTATCTGTCAACCATGGTTTTTTTGCTTGTTTCTTTGTTTGTTTCTTTCTTTGTTTACCAATGGAATCTGAATATTTAGCTCCAAATGTTACTCCATGGTTGCTATGCTCCTGTTGTTGAAAGGGGGCAACTCCTCTTTGGATTTCTTGTTCCCAAATTATGTTCTTATGACTTACTTGTACAAAACTGGAATGGAGCTGGATCATGGAGATCAGGAGGCTGAGAAAGAGAACATATTTCCCTCATTCCATCATGAGAAATCTGTGATTCAAAAGTTAAGAGTAGTCAATACATTCTTCTCAGAGATGTTTCCATGCTTATCACTCATCACCAATTAACAGGCAGGCTGGAATCAGCCCTGAATGCAACTTGTTCAGAAACCAGAAACCGTCTCCCTATCTCTTTGTCAGTGTTCATGTAAGCCCTGCTGATGATGCTCATATGAGTTCTGCAACTCAACATTTTCTCAAGAGTCAAGGTCCATCAAGATGTTCCCTTGACAAGATTTTCTCATGGGGTGAAACAGTAATGAGTGCCACCCCTTCCTTTAAACTTTTGAAAAAATCTGATTTAATACCATATTTAAATCTGATGAACATAGCCTCTGTTTCCCTGTTACAGAGAACAGAATAATATTTTATGTACGTGTGATGTGGTCACGTTGCCACTAGAAGTGTTAAGAATAGACCATGGAAACAAATCAATAACTATTACCATTGAGATGGGCTTTAAATAAAATACTGTAAGTCAACATCACTATCGTGTATAGCTATGCCTCAATAAGACCACAACAAATGGTCGTGCTGTACGATGCCCCTGCCCCAAGATTTTATCTGCTTCAAATCATTGCCACGCACACAAGACATCATTTAGTACCACTTTTGTGTTTATCTTTCAGGCAGGTTATCTTGGAGAGTATACCAAGATAGTGATACTTAAAGCTGGGCAGTCTATGAGTTATTTACTGAGGGTATTTTTAAATGGCCACAGTGTGTGATTATACCTTGTTTACAAGCTAAAATTATTGTGGTCATGCTTTCATAGTAGTGGCTACCAAACCCATTTTTGTTTCTGAATCCACTCAGATTCTTGCTGTTAAAAAATGAAGATTCCTTGACACCACCCCAGATACTGATTTGGAATGGGACTCGGGGATTCTGATTCACTGGTTTAGACTGGCAGACAACCCATGGTTTATTGTACAAAACTCAAAGGGGCTGACCATGCAATCTGTTTTAAAGCACACTCCATTATTTCTTGAGGAGAACCTCTGTAGTCTGTGCGCCTGTCTCTGTCCTCTCTCACTGTGGCTGGAGTGGCCAGCATTTCATTCAAGCTGTTGTCCTTATTTGACCTCATAATTTTCAGTGAATGTTAAAACAACCCCAGTTAGAGAGCTAAATTATATGGCCTGATTCTTTCCATGGAACATAACTGCATCCGAGGCCCTTGTTAAGATTCACAGATATTCCCCCAGTTCTAGAGTTTAAACTAACAATATTTGACACCAAAAAAGTTACAAGCCAACGCAAAACTCTTTCAACTACCACCAGATGGTGTCACTTTGGACTTAAAACTAAGTAGGCTTTTCAAATGGCCTTCTAGAAACTATAGATAATTAGAAGAACTTCTAGAACTCACTATCAACCTTAGCATATCAAAATCTACAACAGGAAGCAACACCTTTGGAGAATTTTCTGTAGGAGAGGTAGTCATTTTTTTTTTCTCCAGCTACTTTAAAATTCATCCTTAGATTAACCCGAGATGGAGCTGTGTCCAATTGCATTGTACTGATATTTATAAACACAGTAATATGAATTATATTACGGCATTGTGATAGCACTCTGCACTGAGAAACATTCCAAGAAATAGCCCCAAGAATATGTCCCTATGTTTACTTAAAGCTGTTGTAGATATTAGTAATGGCATTTCAAGGTATCCTATTAATGAAATTATCCTAGAAGTGAAAAAAAATTCTGACTTAGTACCAGAAATATTTGTATTTTTCTTGCTTTCGTCTTAAAAACATTGTACAGTGTGCTATCTTAGTTCA
The DNA here is from genome assembly GCF_015220235.1 of Choloepus didactylus. NCBI lineage: Eukaryota > Metazoa > Chordata > Mammalia > Pilosa > Megalonychidae > Choloepus > Choloepus didactylus. The sequence continues at coordinate 95,912,254 of NC_051313.1, read as the reverse complement.
AATTGTGCTCACTTTTCAAATTGGCTGCTGGAAGAAATAGAGGCAAATCTGTAACCTTCCCACTCCCACCTTTGCAGGTAAACAGAACGTCATGGCAAGCATTGTATGTACTCATCTCCATGTGGATTTACTTCATTTTTTATCTTACTTTCCCATTTGCCTGCATTTCATGACATTCAATTTTTGTAAAATTTTAAGTTGTAAAGAAATATTTTGGGAGTGAATAATTACAAATAAAATTCTACTAGAAAACACACAAAAAAACCACAGGTACTTTAAAAAATGTGGAAATGAATGTCAAAACTGAGCATTAGCTACAGATATATTCAAGCTGTTACTTCAGCAAATGATGTCTTTTGAAAAATCACCACTAACCTGTATCACAAAAGGAGAGCTTGAACTTAAAAAATATGGAAAAGATACAAAGATTTGGGATCTATCTCCCAAATAGTGGTTTGTGTGGAATTGATCATGCTGGCTAAAAATTCCACTGGTGGTTGGATAAGATGTTTCTGCCTGTGTTACAGCTAAAGAGTGAAATTCCATACTTTATAGATCCCAGGACCCCCTGGTTGGAATTTGGTAACTCTCTACACCATGATGTATCTCATTAACCATTTTTATTTAGAAAAGTCTCCCAGAAAGGATGTATTTTCTTAATGTCACATCCATCCAAAACATTTCCCAAGTGATGGATTTCAATCCTGATTAACACGTGTTAAGATTTTCTTGAGACTGAAGGGGTAAACATGTTTTCAAGAAGTATCAACAATTGTTCTATCAAAATTCTTAATTCAAAAACTTATTAGATATCCTTTCAGAATTCTGCAATACCTGTTTTCTTTTCAATAAATTGCAAGTTTGGGCCTTTTAATTTGGGCATTTTCTTCTGCATTTGGCCATAAGTTCTTTGAAGGGAGAACAGGACTGTGTTCTCGATGCAGTACTAGCCCCTGGGCACAGCACAGTCTCAGGCGATGTAGGCACTTGATAAACCTTCGTTGACTAAATAAATGGAGGAACACCTATCCAGGGCTCTACTTTATTTCACTAAATTTTTAAAAGTGTTAGGAACAATATGAGACATTGTTCATGGGGAGAAAGCAAAATAAAACACTAGCGAGTGTTTACCACTTACCTAAACACTGCACTACAAGGGATATACAGGTCTACAGGGCCAAATCCCTGTCCACATCAAGCTAACCCACTGATGAGAGAGAAAGTAAACAGAATTACAAAATCAGTTGTTACGTGCTAGGAGTTGGACAGGATGAAAATTTTGGCTCTGCCTAGAGAAAGATGGCTTTGGAAAGGCTTTACTGGAGTTTGAAGGCAGGGGGTAGGGTGGTGGCCAGGCCATTCTATGAAAAAGAGACAGAATGTGGATCAGCATGGAGAGAAATGCAAAGTAGGAGAAAATAAAAAGAGAGAAAAATAATACTCTGCATTTTCTGTGAGCAGAGAAAAAGTAATGTAATGGCCCTCCAAAGGAAAAGTTGTTCAGAGCATCACAATGAGTAAAGGGTCAGATTACAGGAAAAGCTTCTGGTTCTAATACCATTAATCCTAGGTTCTATTTGTAATTGTTCAACTATTAGGGCAACATGAATTGGAAATGAACTTTAGATGAACAAAGAAATTGAATTTATTTAGAAATCTGTAATAGAAATCAGTCCTGTGGAAACAGGTTCTTGATGATTCCGTTAAATAGACAAAGTCCTTTTCAGGAAGGAATTAAAGGGGAATGAAGGAACCGGGATTTGCTTAAAATTATATAGCATATCAACATTTCCAGAAAAAACAACAGGCAGATTTAGAATATAGATAAAAGAGAAAATCAAGACATAAAACCATGGGAGGCCAAAAAAATTGAAAGCAGGGACTTAAACAGATATTGGCACACTGATGTTAATAGTGGTGTTATTCACAGTGGTGTTATTCACAATTACCAAAATATGGTAGCAACCCAAGTGTCCATCAACAGTTTAATGGATAAAAAGTTGTGATATATACATACAATGGAATGTTATTCAGCTGTAAAAAGGAATATCTGAAACATGTGACAACATGTATGGACCATAAAGATGTCATGAGTGAAAAAATCCAGATACAGAAGGACAAATATTGTTTGAACTCACTGATATGAAACAATTAGAATAAGAAAATTCACAGAGTCAAGCACTAGAAAACAGGTTATCAGGGATGGAGCAGTTTAATGCTTAATTGGTACAGAGTTTCTGTTTGGGGTGATAGAAAAATTTTGGTGATAGATAGTGGTGATGAATGTAATTAACACCATCTGTTTTAGTTTCCTGGCTGCTAAAACAAATAAGATGCAATGGATAGACTTAAACAATGGGAATTTATTGGCACATAGTTGTGAGGCTAGAAGAAGTCTAAAATCAAGGCATCAACAAGGCTATGCTTGCTCCTAGAAGACTGGCATTCTTGGGCTGTCTGCAGGAGATCCTTGATCTTTGGCTTTTCCATCACAGGGCAATATACAAGACACCCTCTCCTGGCTTCTCTCTTCTCTTACAAATTCTGTTGACTTCGAGCTTCTGGCTACTCCCCCTTGCTTTTTCTCTGTGTGTGAATTTCATTCTGTTATAAAGGACTCCATTAATAGGATTAAGCACCATCCTGATTCAGCTGGGCCACACTTTAACTGAAGTAACCTCACCAGAAGGTCCTATTTACAATGGGTTCTCATCCACAGGAACGGATGGAGATTAAAAGAACATGTTTTTCTGGTGTACATAGCTCTAAGTCACCACACCACTGAATTATATATTTGAATGTGGTTAAAAGCAGAAATTTTACATTGTACATGTTACTAAGAAAAAATTGAAAAATTGGACTTCATAAAACAGTGGGCCTTAATGTAAATTATGAACCTCACTTAATTGTATAATTATAATAATATGGCTTCATCAGTTGTAACAAAGGTATCACATTAACGTGTTAGTAATAGGGAAAACTGTGTGTGTGTATGCGGGGGTGTATGGGAACTCTATATTTTCTGCCTGGTTTTTCTGTAAACTTCAGTGTTTCTAAGGAAAATAAATAAGTTTTTAAAAAATCATGGGAGGGGAGGAGAAAGCTAACTACAGACAGATAATTCCAATTTAGAGACATAAGGGGCTATAGGGAACTGTCAGTTATGGCAGAGATGTGAGTTGAAAATTCATTAGATTTTTATATGCAGTTAGTAAAACTGCTTTTAGGTGTAGAGCAAATATAATCTAATATCTCTGATATCTATAATGTGACTTCACATCCTCTCCAGCTACTACTCTAGTTATTTGCTTCACTTCATAGCAAAATTCCTTGAGAGAGTATCCTTTACCCATTATTACAAATTGTTTCCATTTTATCCCAAATCCATTCTAAGTTTATTTTCTTATTTTCATTACTGATGACTTCCACATTGCTAAATCATTCAGCCCTCATGGTACACAACTTATTAGCAGTTGATTATTCCCTTGTCCTTGAAACACTTTCTTCATTTGGCTTCCAGGATGTCTCATTTTCATGAATTTCCTTTAACTTCTTCAGCCATTCCTTCACAGTTCCTCTTCATCTTCCTGACCATTTTAGAGTTCCAAGTCTCTGTAGTAGCCTCCCAACTTGACTTACTATTTTCCTTTAAATTCCTATAGTCTATTTTCTACGTAACAGCTAATGTGATCCTTTTAAATTTTTAAATCAAATCACATTATTAAGCCACTGAATGTTCCAAAATGGCTCCCATTTTATTCAAGTAAACAGTCAAAGCCCTTACTTTCTCACATGACGTGACTCTGCAACCACTTTGACTCTGTCCCTTACCCATTCTGCCCCAGGCCCAGTGCTTAATGCATATCTCAAGGAATTCTGTTCTTCCTTATTTATGTCTTGTCCCTTCACTTACTTATCCTATATAAAATAGTAATCCTTTCCCCTATATCTCCAGAATTTCCTATATCCTTCGTCTTGCTTTATTTTTCTCCTTAAAGTTACATCTACCTGGCACAGATGGAATTTATTTTTATCTGTTTATGCCTGTACCCCCCAATAGAATATAAGCTCCATGAAGGCAGGAACTATGCCTCTTTTGTTGCCTGCTCTACCCCCAAAATGGGAACAGTGCCTTGAATATAGCAGTTTCTCAATAAATACTTGTTGAATAAATAAATGAATGAATATTAGACTAAATAAAGTTTAAAATATGCCCATAATAGAATACTATGATAATTTTGATATTTACTTATGGCATGGAAAGATGCTCATGGCACATTGTTATGGGAACAAACCAAATTATAGAATATTATGTCAAGTGCAGCCTTAATAAAATGCATAGGGTGTATATTTATAAGTATGCCTAGAATTATTTTGAAACATGTATACCAAATCTTAACATTATTTATTTCTGGAAATTACATGTATTTATTTTTTAATTTTTATTTCTGGTTTTCAGCATTTCTCGAATTATTAGCAATGATCATAAGTTACTTGCATAATCACCTAAAACAATTAAACTATTTCTACAAATAAAACTATACAAATAAAACATTTATATGGTGTATTATTTATGAAATTTGAGTGATTTGAATTTGTTTTAAATTTTTAGAGAGCCCAGCTTTTAAAAAGTTAGTTTTACCTTAAATACAAAAAACAAATATAGAATTTTAATGGAAATAATCAGCTGGAAACTTAGGATAGATACTAACTTTCAACAAGTCTTTCTTTATATCATCTTTCATCCATAATTTATTAAATAATACCATGCTAACCCTGCTTTAAGAAGTGGTATGCTGTATACAGTGAATATGTAAATATGTATGTATGATAGAAATCTAAGAACTATAACAAAATATTATCATTAGTTAGCCATAAGTAGTAGAATCATGGTGATTTTTAAAATTGTCTTGATATTTGCAATTGGAAACAGTTACTATATTGCTAACATTTTAATATACAAATGTGTGTACCAATATGATGATAATGAGAAATAAAAATAACATAAGTAAAGAAATTTAAAGAAAATACACCATAAGGTGTATAGTGACATCAAAAGAAACAATTTACCATGTACAAATTAAATTATTAGAAGAGGTTATCAAAAGAGAAAGGGCCAATGTCACCTACATCTATGACACTGGCCATGAGTTCCCCTTGGAACACTGATGAATTAATGGGTACCTGATGCTTCTAGAATGAATGTGACTTAAATCTGGAATTTTAATAGGAAAAAAGTCACACTTTCCCCTTTGACTTTTAAGAGAGAAGGATGTATGCCTAGTGCTTGATAGCTGTTTTCCCACCATGACAGCCAGATTCTCACCATTCTCAACCTGACTGAGAATGGAGCTGACAAAGAATAAAGAAGCTAAATGACAAGAAAAACAAAAACAAAAACAAAAACTATACAAACAAAACACTTCAGGCCCTGAAGACAGGATTTAAAACAAGACTGAAATAAATTCACCCCTCCCCTAGGTTCTTCAACCATGGAGGCCACCAAATCCTTTGCTTGCTAGTTTAAGCCAATTTAAGTCAGTTATATAAAAGAAGTTTTCTTGGTAAAGGTTATAATATAGGCAATTCAATGGTTTTAAAAGGAAATAACTGACTGATTTTATGACATCATAATTCTTCCGTCAAATAACAATTAAGTCAGTGGATGCAATATAACTGCCATTTGTGGATCTCTGTGATAAACCCTTTATATACACTTAATATTTACAGCAACCATTAAATCAACCCATTTACAGAGGAGTGAATTAAATTTCAGAAGTTAAATCATTTAGGTACATCCATAAAGAAAAGCAGGATTAGTATTTGGGTTCATTGAACTCCAGAGACTGTCCTTTTCTGTTATTCACTCTATATATTATAACTTCTCTTCCAGTGTAAAAAAAAAAACAAAACAAAAAAACATAAACAATGTGCAATCTAAAGCTGTTACACTGTGTAACTGTGCATACACAAATGTCCCTCAGTTCATTTTTGGGTTGTTGGTTATCCACACTTATCTTCTTTAATTTATTGTCAATGTAGCATTTTATATTCCTTAAGCATATGTTACAGAAAAGACAGAGGGTATTATAAAAATGGAAACCTCCTGAGCAGAATCAAAGGAAAAATGTTGCTTTTATTGGAGACAAGTAATGTCCCTCATTCAAGCTTGATATACTTGTCAGCTGATGAGCACACAATTGGTTCTAGTAGAACAGAGAATTTCTGTATTAATATATAGAGTCAATTTTTACATTGAAGCTGATTTGGAGGGCTTGAAGACCTGTAGCTGAAGCAGCACAATTTTTAAACATATTGGAGTTTGTGGCACATTTATTAGAATTTCTCTTGTTTGGAAAGATGAAGCACACCAATTTGTTTCTAGTGGAAGTAGAATTTCCCTTACATTTTTCTGGGTTTCTTGTGTCTTTTCTATATCCTCTAATGACAAGAAATTGCCTCAGTGAGGCTAATTAAGTGGAAACTGCATGTTCAAGTCTTAGGAAAACCTAGGGAGACTTTTAGAGAATTCAGTATTCTAGTTAAAAAAACAAACAAAATTTTCAGGACTGTGTGGAGTATAAATCATTTCCCTTACTATTTGGCTTGTGGGCTTTCTTGGAAGTCTAATATCCGAGATCAGCACATTCAGAAGAAATAATTTAATTTGGACACAATTAGGAAAGTTCACAGCTCAAGAAAGATTGCTGAGGAAATGGTGACGTAGGAAGCTGTTTTGCATCAGTATTGCTTTTGGGAAGCAAGAGCAGAAGCTGAAACCTTATTTTGAACAGTTATTTTTAAGAGGGTGGTTGAAGTAAATACATCTGCCGTTCTTTCAAGTGAACAGACTCAAGTTATCCAGCATGATGGTCCTCGTTATCCTAGGTGAGTTAGCTGTACTTCTGGTTTATCTGAATTCATACCAAACATCATCCCCTCCAATTAATTAAGCTAACTGGGGCTTATAATATTGGTATCAATTACAAATTTATAATTTAACAGGGCTTATTTCTTCAACGTGTAAACTTACTTTTACCCACTTATTTCTAACTATAGAAAATGTACAATGCAAGAATCTCATTAATTACCCAGATGGCTTCTGTTTGTGTGAAATAAACCAAGGATTTTGAGTTATTTATTAGGATTTATGGAATTCACATATGAGCTAGAGCCTTTTGGAAAGGAAAACTTTCAGTCTCTATTTACAAGTTTTAAGGTGACAAATTTAATAAAATGAGATAAATTTAAACCATTTAGTTCCCCTAATTTTGGAGAATTTATATTTACTAACTAGGAGTCATTTAGTAGAATAAAACAATTTAACACCACATCAGGTGCTTCACATTTCAGATGATTTTCATGATCTAGAGATAAAGAGGTATGGACTTATCTCTCTTGTGTTAGGTGTTATGAATGTATTACAGAATGTTAGTGAAAATGATTTCATTTACATTTAAAGTGGAGTCCATGAAAATATACTTTACTAGATGTGCTACTGGCATAGCTTTTATGTGTTCTTAAGCATTTGTAGAATTTATGTATTGAATTAAGGAAAAGGAATATTTGTGATTGTTGCTGAATGTTAATAATCCTCTCATTAAAAATAAAGACTATATACTTCCTGTTTATTCTAAGATAGTAGATATTCATGAATAAAAGTAAAGTTGTCTGCAAAAAAATGGAGCTATTTCAAATTATGTTGACCATAAAAGGAGAGTAAAAATAAATTAAGTAAAAGGAAGTCAAGTTAAGAAGGAAAGAAATTCTTTATATATTTTCAGTTGTGATGTATATTACTCTCCATCTTATTTATTTTAAAATAGAACCTGTTTTTCCCTAAGCATATCAATAGAATCCTTGAAAAATCCTGGATTTAAGTACAGGACTGCAAAGAATAGTTAGGAATGAATACAGTAGATTTTGGAAAGTTAAATTTTATTTTTAGTTCCTGTAGGCAAAATCATCGAGATAGTTTTTTTTGGTTGATTCCATATTTCAGCTGAGTGGAAGGTGTTAAAAATCATGTAAAATGTTCAGTCAAACTGGATTTTTCAATCAAAAATGGAAAATGTAATAAAATGGAACTCAAATAGATTTACAAAAGATAATATGCAGAATTCATAAATGATCGTTACAGTGAAGTACCATTAAAGTTCTGATGATATTTGCAGGAGACTATTCATAAGATATGACTATCAATGGCAGGTAAAATGTCAGTTTCTTATAAGTTGAGTTTCTGATAGGAAATCCCAATTCTAGGGTCTTTCTCATCTAGAGTCAAATAAGGAAACTTGAGGGAGGATTAAAGGAGCCCTCTTCCTCTTTTTTTCTGTGTTTTCCAATTTAGAAACATACGAGCTTGACTAGATGAGATTGTCCAATGACACATGGAAAAAGAAAGCTGATATGTCAATTGCCACTCCAGCCTTCAACAAGAAAAATGAGTCAGAGTAATACCCATGAACCCAACCTCCAAGTTCACAGGGGCCCAGCAAGGAGTACACATGGCCCAATAATTTGCCTTGGATTTTCTTTAGGAGAAGAACTTTGAAAAGAGATAAAATATAAGAAAAGATTTCAAGGCTTTCCCTGATGTTCATAACTCTATATCATCACAAATAATTCAAAACTAATATTCTTTTTGTCAAATTCAAGTAACTTGACACTGATTAAGACATAGTTTGAGGTCTCTTGATTCATCTATATTATCCCTATAATTCAATTATTATTTCCATCATTTTTTACAGGTTAATTTTTGTGGCAGAATCAATTTTAATAATTTGTGCAACACACTGCATTGTGATATTTTGCTGTTTTAGATAAATTGTTTTAGGCTTTAGACTTTAGGATGTCTCCTCCACCCAAAATAACTTGTAATTATCTGGAAGGTGTTCTTTTCATGAAATATTATCTGTATATAAATAACCTAGAAACAACTATTGATTTGGTGTAAGTCAACACACAACTGTTGAATATCTGTAATATATCATTGTGTTTGGTGATGGTGATATACTAATGAATAGCACATGATGCCTGTTTTAGTCAAACCTTAGAATCAAGCAGTGGAAACCAGAACATAAACACACATTACATTACAAAGCAGTAGGGTCTGTAGTTGAGTTTACTCCTTAGGTTCTAGAAAAACAGATGAGGTGTGTTTAAATTCAATCTGAATGTGGGAAAATAGGAGTGTGGATTTCAGGGAAGGCTTCTTTAAAATAGGTAATGACTACATTGAGTCTTAAAGTACAAAAAGGGGGTTATTCCAAAGGAAAAACAAAGAGCACGTAGTAGGGAGCAGACAGTAAATGCTCAGAGGTACAAAATAGTATGAAGCATTTGTGAAACTATAAATGCTTGAGGACCTCCAGATCTCATGGTTAGGAATAGGAGAACTACATTATGAAGAGCCACTCACTGGATACAAGCAGAGAAACAACAGGACAAAAACAGTGCATTTGGTAGATCAGGGGATGTAAAGAACCAGTAGGAATAAGATAAAACTGGAGGGACACTGATCGAATAATAGATTAGTCAAATGTTCAAAATGAGAGTCAATGAACTATGCAAGAATGGATATGGGAGAGTGAAGTCAAGGATGAAAAAGGAGTCTATCATGAATCCAGGTTTTTAGTTTGGGTACCTAGATGAATGGTGGAATCTCTGCTGATTTACGGTGGTCCACCAGGGGTGGTGATGTTAAGGACAATGTTAAAGATATTATAGTCTGGAAGTGTGTCTGTCTAGAGTATTCAAATGGAAGTATCAGTTAGCCAAGTATGAATAGAACACTGGAAAATACTATAATGAATTATATATTTGACAATCATTGTCCTAGAGATGATAGTTAAATCCATGAAAGTACATGGAATTGGTTACAGAAAATGTGTGAGAGGAAAATGGGAAGGGTCTGAGGACACAATCGAAGCTAAAATATACCTTAATATAAGAGTAAGAGGATCCTGGGAGAGTCTATGTTCAGAAATATCAAGTGAGTGTCAGGAGCTATGGAAGAGAGAGTTTCAAGAACAAAAATTCAACAGAATGCCCAGTGATACAAGTAAGTAAGATAACTTAAAACTATTAAATCTGATGTTATAGAGGTATTTAGGGATGTTTTTGAGAGCACTTTCAATGGAGCAATAGTGATAAAAAAATAAATTGTAAGATAAAGGATGAATGGGCAGTGAAGAAATAGAGAAAGCAAATGTAAACTATTCATTCTAGAATATTAATTGGGAAAAATATAATATAGAGTTACAGGGGAGGTTAAAATTAATTCCAGCTTTATAATGATTTTTATAACATTTTATTTTCCATAATTCTGATCTTTGTGATTGATAACATTTGAAATACATGGCTGTCAAACTTTAATATTGAAAAATTGTTGTCATTGTTGTTGCTGTTGTTATTTTACAAGCTATAGCGCTAGGCTTGGGAATTCAGTCTACCTCCAAAACAATTGATTGCACACATTTAAGAGAGCAATGCATAAGTGATTCAAATGGATGTAAACATGCATGGACAACAATGGAAGAAGCTTGCAGTGTTTCAGGTAAAACAAATGGTTTAAAATGCATTCAAATGAACTATTTTTACCAAGATAAAAACAGGATTTGGCATTTTATTTCATTATCCTAAGAACCAAGTTTCACTCTAAATAACTTAACTCAAACTTGATATTTAATTGATTCGTATTCAATCACTTAGTGAATTTAGTTACAAAAGGAATTATTAATTTCTTGAGAGTACTGATGTATTAATATGAGGACAGATTTATGCAAGATTTCAGGTTATTTTCTTACTTATTTCACCATATATAATACTACAATGATAGCCGAATAAATACTAAATTATAGGTGTATAGTAAGAGTCCATTTACTAAAAGAAGATAGACTGGTTATATAATGGGGTATTTCCCTGAAACTGTTCTGAGAAAACTACTCAAAAATAATATTCTATGCATAATGACAAGTTTTATCATCTTGTACGAGGAATATTCTAATATTATAAAATCTGAATGTACATTAACTTTCTAAAATATTAAATAAGAGAATTCCAAAAGGGAAAATTAAAATATAGTCTTCCATTTCTCACTCTGCTTCTTTACCCATTTCACAAAGAGTAAATTCTATACTGTACATGACTCTTTCCCATCTGCCTGGGTTCCCTTTACTTACAAGAGGTGTATGTGGAGTGTGTTGTGCTGAGAGGCAGCATCCTATAGTTCTAGCAAATCCACCTTTCACAATCTCCATCAGCAGAGCTTCTACTCAACAACCTGACTTCAAGGAATTAGGTTGTGGAGGAAGGGAGATCGTTCCTTCTCTTCTCTGCCCTTGAGGAAGTGCACTGAATTTTCATACTCCAAAGAAAGTCATGGCTATCTACTCCTATCTATATATTAGCTATCTAATATTTCTCTTCAGGAAAAAAAGTGTTTCAGAGACAGTTTGCTCAATGTTACAGAACTTTAGACAAGGACAGAGGACAACAACAAAGTTTGTATTTGTTTTGGTCATGAAGACCCATGCTACACTTTATAAGGTGATTTAAAATGTGACAATACATATTCAACTTATCATGAACTTTAAATATTTATGTATTTTGGTATACAAATAGCAAGTTTTTTGCAGTAAATTGTACTAAATATTTGTATAATTATTCCATGTTTGAAGCCAAAATAAAAATATTCTCAAATAGAGAAATGAAACAAACTTAAGCAGTTTTCTTCAAAATAAATAAATAAAAAACATTGTTGGGCAAATGAATATGACTTTTTAAATTAAAGCAGAAAACGAGACATGAGTAATTATGAAAGACTCATTCATTAAATAAATATTTATTGAGTGATTTCTAAGTCCCAAGGCCACTTCTTTTCTCATGAATTGAGAGCCACCTGCACATTTCTTATTATAATATTTGAATGACCTATATAACAAAATAGCAAATAAAGACACAGTAGGTAAAAAAATTAACTAAGCAGACAAAACAGTTACAATTACAGAGCATTCTGGTCACCTCATAAAGGGTAGCTTTGATTATTATGAAGGCCAACAAAATTGACATTTTAAGTGGGGCACAAGATATTTTACAATGGAGAAAGGTTTCATCCGTTTTTGATACTACCAAATTGAAAAATAGACAGTAAAAATAGATGCCTTGCTTAAAAAGCCACTCATAAGGACATCCTGCTGTGATCCCAGGTAATTTTACTTCACTAATGAATTATTCACATTAACATGTTGAAAACATTTTGGGGGGGAGAGCCAAAAGCATATTCATATTACAATATGGACTGTTTGATATTCGTTTGTGAAATCCAGGTAACCCCTGCAAGATGAAGGATTTCTCAAGTTGTAACCTGAGTATCCGGTCCTTAGTGGAAAGCAATTTCCAATTTAAAGAATGCCTCTGCAGTGACAACCTCTCTTGTACTGTTGGCAAATTGCTTGGGAAACAATGCATCATTAAATCAGGTAGTAATTTGTTACGCAGAATATTTAAAGTCATGGAAAAGAAAAGTATAATTTCAAAATTATTTCCACCTGTCTCATTGAATTAATTCTTGATGTGATCTAGGGTTCTGTGAGCTGTGGACCTCAGTAAGTGCATGACAGATTTTTGTAATTGCTAACCAGTTTCAAACTTCATTCGAATTCATTAGAATTATAGATTCACTCATTCAATATATATGTTCCTAGGGTTTATGACGACTTTGCACAAGACTCAGATGCTAGAAGGACAAATAAGACATATCTCTGTTGTTAAGGATCTGAGAGTCTCCTGCAAGAGACCAAAATATAAGTACTTATCTAGAGTTATGCTTGCCTTTGGATAGGGGCATTTAATCATTTAACATGTATTTATTTATTACCTACTTAAGGTTCCAGGCTAACACTAGTGTAGTGGCCATCAAACTGATCTAATTTACAATTGAGGGTGCACAAAGACTTTCTGAAGCTTGTGTGGGATCAAATAGTTCTAAAGGGATAAGTTAACATATCCTCAATGTCCGTAAGTATTCTCTCTGTAAAGTGTTCTGCTTGGAAATGCACCTGTTATCACACCATTCTCACCTTTTTCACAATCAACGTTTTCCTACTTTATAAGAGAGAGATTTGACTCTCATCTTCCATAGTCTCTCGATTCAATCCTTCCAATCATCCATGTTAGACTCATTGGACAAGCTTCTTTTCATAATTTTGCATTTTCCAGAATTTCATATAAATAAAATTATAGAAAATGTAGCTTTTTGAATCTGATTTCTTTCATTTAACATAACGCATTCATCAATGTTTTCTTTCAAATTTGTTCTTTATCATGGTGAATAGAGTTCCAACATATGATTATACCATATATTGGTTATCCATTCACCATTGAAAGTCATTTGGGCTGTGCCAAGAACTGTGCTTAGCAGGGAGCTTAGATGCCAGGTGTTGGAGTAATTGTTATGATAAAAAGCCAAATGAAAGTGAGTCAAGTCTTTAATCACTTATTGTAACAGGGTAATAGCAAGAGGTTAAATAGGAGAGAGTGCCAATTTCAACGTTCAATTTTCCCTCATGGAATGGCACTAGGTGAGGATCAGATTGATGCGTGCAGCTTTCGCTGCATACACAAATTTTAACATGTGTGTTTTCATTTTGTCAATTCACAATATTTTCTTATATTCTTGGTGATTTCCTCTTTTACTCATGGTTTAATTAGAAAGCTGTTGCCTAAATTCCAAATATTTATGATTTCCCAGATATCTTTGATATTGATTTCTAGTTTAATTCCAATATCATCAGAGAACATAATGTATATGATCTCATTTTAAAAACAGATGGACATTAAGAATATCAATTTTGAAGTATCAAACATACAATGTGAAAAATGCTAGAAAATACACACCAACACACACACACAAAGTACTTGAAATCATAGAGGAAATAATGATGAACTGGAAGGCTTCACAGAATAAATGAGAGACTTGATCATTTTAGGGTCAGTTGGGATTCATTAGATATACAAGGGAAATGTGTATTCCAAACAGAAACAGGAAATTGAATGAAGTGTATATAGGACTAGTGACAAGCAAAGTCACACTTGTAGAGCAACAAATCCTTTGTTGGATTGTAGAATGCATATGGAGGAGTATTCAGAGATAATTCTGGAAAGAAACCAGATGGTTATAAAAAGGGGAAAAAAAGCAGAACTTGTATACCTTGCTAAGGAGATTATATTTTACACTTTTGTTATGAAGAATTAGTAATGGATTTTAAGAGAGGAATGTTAAATCAGATTTTCAAGAGCTATCACTGGCAATAGTGTAGATGGAATAGAGGGAGGATAAAGATGAAGAGCAAGGGTATCATTTAAAAATTCATCAGAATAATCTTGGAGAGAAGTGATACATGACTACAATCACACTCTGCTATTGAGGATTATGATCCTCAATTTAAGATACATTTATGAATTACAACCAATAGGATTGGTGATCAGTTGGATATTAGGAGTATGGAAGGGATTACACATGATACTTAATTTGCTGGCTTGGGAGAAAGATACTGCTGTACACTGGGACAAGATATAATAAATTAAGTACAGGTATGGGAACAAAATTGATTAGTTTCAGTTTGGAAACATTGCAATTGAGACAGGCTTTGGAACATCCAGACAAGGAGTTAGTATTTTCCTTAAATTTCATGAGAGAAAAAAAAATGGATTAAAAAAGAAGTAAAGAAACCTGACTCATCTAGTTGGCCTTTGGAAATATGGGTCTCACATTGAGAAGAGAAATATAAAATAGAGATACATATTTTGGAGTCAAACTTTTATAGAGGTAGATAAAAATATGATGGTGGATAGGATTAGCCATTAAAGGATATAAGGTGAGAAGAAAGTTGTTTTCAGGGCAACATTTGTGATCTACTTTAAGAAATCAAAAAGAAGTTTTAAAATACAGGAAAAGAAGCAACAGAAAGTAGTTTTTGTAGCCAATGGAAGAGAGAAGAACTACAAAGAGAAAATAGTCAACAATTATAAGTACTGAGAAGGATAGAGTCTGAAACTGACATTAATTTACTAATTCACGGATTTTTACAACTTTCAGATTGTAGTAAATTGAAATGTTAGCTTGCTGAAATTCTTATTAAAATGTTTATTGAACTTCATTTTAACTTGCAAAAAACCATATCTTGTATCTCAATAGCCATATTTATCATACCAAGTTCTGAAAAAATAGAATTATCAGTCAACAGGTGTATACAAATTTAGAGCAGTGACATTGAAATCAGTTCACATATTAAAGCTATTTTTTTCACAATAGTTACTTATTAAATGCTACTATGGAGAACTGTTGCTATCCTGGCCTATAAAAACCTTGTAAACAGTGAGAGTTTCATGAGGACAAGACCTAGAGGAGAAAACTTAAATGAATTCACAAATTCACTGACCTGGTTGCTATGTTTACAAAAAGCATTCAGCTGATTGCTTATAAATCAGCTTAGCTTGAGAGGGGAAATGATAATTGAAATCTTATCATTCCTCCAATCTCAACAGTGGCATACTCCAAGAACCCTTTAATAACCAACCATTCCAGTAGGACAGGACGTTATCTCTCTCTCCTTTGTCTTCCTAACACACACACACACACACACACACATTCTTCTATTCTCCATTGATCTATTGTAAACTTCTGGAGCAAATGAGCTTTGTAATAGCCTTTAAAAAAAAAACATGCTTAAGCACTCAACATAGTGCCTAGCACTTAGTAAATGATCAATAAATACACAATTTAAATATTTTTTCATTTGTTAAACATATTTTTGGCTATCTAATTTACATATCCTTTCAGAAAATATTTATTATTCTGCTAATATACAAGGCATTGTATAAACCCTAGGGGATATAAAGAGGAATAAGACAATCTCTGTTCTTGATTAACTGACAACATAGTGAGTAAAATTGATATTTAGCCATAGTAACATATAGCCTAGCTTATTTCATTTATATATTTTATGTGTGTATATATTGTAAAATAGATTGACATTTGGACAGATTTGGAGATTATTTCAAAATATATAATTACCAATATAATATATGCAATTCGATAAGGATAGCATTCATTCACATACATCCTCTTCATACCTGCCTGGCTATATTTGCCAATGCTAGCTAAAAGGGATATAAGAGATGGTCTCTGGTCAATAGAAGAATCTGATTTATGTCATTATAACGATCCAGTATGAGCTGTTGTTTGATAAATGTGCAATATGCTATGGTAGTGTGCGTTTCAAAGCACAGATACTGCAGAGGCTGTAACTATGAGCAATGCGTATAAGGATATCATGCTACTTTGTAAGTAAATATTTTTGTTTTATGAAATCGGTTATATTTACTTTATCTTGCATGGTATTTGGCATTTGAAAATATTAGGGTATAATGAGCACTCATTTAATGCAAACCAAATAAAACAGCAACCTATTTTTTGTTTGTTTTTGAAAAGGAACATACCCCAGAGGAAAAAGTTCCTTTGATTAAGGGAAAAATGGTATATCAAGGAAGGTTTTATTGTGAAGGTTCACTTGAAGTGCCTCATAGGAACAGAAAACATTTTACAAGTAGATTTTACAAGTGTCTTTTATACTTCTGAAAGCCTTTGTTAATCTCACTCAAAGCCTTATATTGAAGTTGTTTTACTTATCTCCATTCTATAAATTTTATATAATTATGGGCTTATTGTACCTACCTAGTAGAGTGTGCATTCTTAATAATGATAGTGTAACATCCCTGGGGAGTGAAAGTTGGTACTGGCTGGGGAGAGAGGTGGTGAAAAAAGCTTACTCCTTTGTATATATGTGTTTATATATATTTTAATGAATTTTTTTTATTGTGAACTTTAACATATATATATAAAACAGTGATAACTTTCAAAGTATGATTCAACAAGTAGTTAGAGAGCAAATTTCAAAGAATGTCATGGGTCACAGTTTGACGACTTCAGCTATTTCCATTATTGTAAAATATAACACACATACAGAAAGGTGTTAACTTTTGATGTACAGCTCAACAAGCAGTTATATAGGTAATTTCAAAAATTGTTATGGGTTACAGTTCCACAGTTTCAGTTCTTTCCTTATTATTCCATATAGGGTATATACAGAAAGGTAAAGACTTTCAAAGCATGAGTCAACTAGTAGCTATAGAGCAAATTTCAAAGGAAGTTATACGTTACAGTTCCACCATGTCATTTACTTCCCTCCAGTTATTCCAACACCCCAGCATCTAAATATATATGTAAATTTATATAAAGTTTCAATAGTCATAGACGTTTGTTAAATCTTACCTTGTTTTGTTGCTACCCCTTCCTCTCACTTAATCTCTTTCTCCATCTTCAGGGGTGTCTAGGCAGTGAGCACCCTAACTTGTTGATATTGAAAGGGGGTGTTGACAGTATGGGGAAGGGGGCTGCATCTGATTGTTGTTCTTAAAGAGGCTGTTGCGACACCCAGGGGAGTGAATCTCCCTGGCAACGTGGAATATGACTCCCGGGGAGGAATGTAGACCTGGCATCGTGGGACGGAGAACATCTTCTTGACCAAAAGGGGGATGTGAAAGGAAATGAAATAGGCTTCAGTAGCAGAGAGATTCCAAAAGGAGCCGAGAGGTCACTCTGGTGGGCACTCTTACGCACACTTTAGACAACCCTTTTTAGGTTCTAAAGAATTGGGGTAGCTGGTGGTGGATACCTGAAACTATCAAACTACAACCCAGAACTCATGAATCTCGAAGACAATTGTATAAAAATGTAGCTTATGAGGGGTGACAATGGGATTGGGAAAACCATAAGGACCACACTCCCCTTTGTCTAGTTTATGGATGGATGAGTAGACAAATAGGGAAAGGAAACAAACAAACAAACAGACAAAGGTACCCAGTGTTCTTTTTTACTTCAATTGCTCTTTTTTACTTTAATTATTATTCTTGTTATTTTTGTGTGTGTGCTAATGAAGGTGTCAGGGATTGATTTAGGTGATGAATGTACAACTACGTAATGGTACTGTGAACAATCGAATGTACGATTTGTTTTGTATGACTGCATGGTATGTGAATATATCTCAATAAAATGAAGATTAAAAAAAAAAAAAGAGGCTGTTGCCTCTGGATTTTAGGACTTGTCTGGCATAGGAATAGTCTGGTGGATTTAAGTTTCTGACAGATAAAACTTAGTGAATGAATTTTTTATAGAATCTCAGGTAGGGTCCTAAGTATATGGGAGCTACTTTTGGTTAAGGCATGGCATCTTGTGGCCATTTGGGATGTCTAGCTGGAGCTTGCATAAGAGAAACCTCCAAGATAGACTCTCAACTCTATTTGGGATCTCTCAGCCACTGTGACCTCCGCTTGTTACCTTTCTTTTGTTCTCCCTTTTGATCAAGTAGGCATTTTAAATCCCTCGCTGCCAGGGCCAGGCTCATTCCTGGGAGTCATGTTCCTAGCTGCCAGGGAGATTCATTCCCCCGGGAGTTATGTCCCTCATGGGGGGAGGGGTGGAGGTTAATGAATTTATTTACCAAGTTGGGCTTAGAGAGAGAAAGGCCACATCTGAGCAGCAAAAGAGGTTCTCTGGAGATGCCTCTTAGGCATAATTACAGGAGGGCTCAGCCTCCCATTTACAACCTTAAGTTTCACAACAGCAAGCCTCAAGTTGAGGGCTTGATTTATTAAGTAGTGGGATCCTAATTTCACTTAATATATATTCTATCCCAAGATAAACTATTGGTTTCTTACATTATCTTCTCTTAGTTGTGTAATCATCATCACCCTCAACTTTAAACAATTATCATAACATAATGTATCTCAAAGCTCTTATCAGCTGCTAATTATTCATCCCTAGTATTAGGGTAGTATTGGTAAGATATTCCTATTAAATATAGTCTTTAATATGTAATGGGTAGTTTTTCCATACCACTCTGTTGTTAACCCTCCACACCACTGTCATACCTTATAAGTATATCATGCTAACACTTATTGAGGTTTGTGGTGCTACCCTGTGAGTTACATGCCTTTAAACAACCATTTATGAACATGTTTGCCTTCAGTGCATCACTGATAGCTATAATCCCATTAATGAACCATAGTCACACCTGACCATTCCCATACCATTAAGTTGACCCTCATTATCATATCTGTACATATTAGATTATCATTCCCCCCTCAGTAGCCTCTATATCTTGGTCACCCATATTCTACATTATAGGACACTTGTTTTACATTTTTCGTGGAGTTCACATTAGTGGTAACATACAATATCTCTTTTTTTGTGTCTGGCTTATTTCACTCAGCATTATGTCTTCAAGGTTCATCCATGTTGTCATATGTTTCATGACCTCATTCCTTCTTACTGCTGCATGGTATTCCATGGTAGGTATAGACCACATTTTGTTTATCCACTCATCTGTTGAAGGATATTTGGATTGTTTCCATATCTCGGCAATTGTGAACTATGCTGCTATGAACATCGGTGTGCAACTATCTGTTCATGTCACTGCTTTCAGATCTTCTTGGTATATACCGAGAAGTGAAATTGCTGGATCATAGGGTAACATGATGTCTAGTTTTCTGAGAAAACGCTAAACTGTCTTCCAGAGGGCTATGTAGATTATACAATCCCACCAGCAATGAATAAGAGTTCCAATTTCTCCACATCCTCTCCAGCTTTTTTAGTTTCCTGTTTGTTTAATGGCAGTCATTCTTATTGGTGTGAGGTGATATCTCATTGTGGTCTTGATTTGCATCTCCCTAATAGCTCATAAAGATGAACATTTTTTCATGCATTTTTCAGCCATTTGTATTTCCTCTTTGGAGATGTGTATTTTCATATCTTTTGCCCATTTTATAATTGGGCTGTTTGTACTATTGTCGTTGAGTTGTAGGATTTCTTTATATATGCAAGATATCAGTCTCTTATCAAATACAAGGTTTCCAAATATTTTCTCCCATTGAGTTGTCTGTCTCTTCACCATTTTGACAAATTCCTTTGAGGTACAGAAGCTTTTGATTTTGAGGAGTTCCCACTTATCTGTTTTTTCTTTCATTGCTTGTGCTTTGGGTGCTAAGGTCTAAGAAGCCATCTCCTAATACTAGGTCTTGAAGATGTTTCCCTACATTATCTTCTAGGAGTTTTATGGTACTGTCTCTTATATTGAGGTCTTTGATCCACTTTGAGTTAATTTTTGTATAGGGTGTGAAGTAGGTGTCCTCTTTCATTCTTTTGGATATGGATATTGAGTTCTCCCAGCCCCATTTGTTGAAGAGATTTTTCTGTCCCAGTTCAGTGGATTTGGGGGCTTTATCAAAATCAGTCAACCATAGATCTGGGGGTCTATTTCCAAATTCTCAATTCAATTCCATTGACAAATATGTCTATCTTTGTGTCAATACCATGCTGTTTTTGATTACTGTGGCTTTATAGTAGGCTTCAGTGTCAGAAAGTGTGAGTCTTCCCACTTTGTTTTTCTTTTTTAGAATGTTTTTTGCAATTTGAGTCCCCTTTCCCTTCCAAATAAATTTGATAACTAGATTTTCTAAGTCTGCAAAGTAGGTTGTTGGAATTTTGATTGGAATTGCATTGAAACTGTAGATCAGTTTGGGTAGGATTGACATCTTAATGGGGTTTAGCATTCCTATCCATGAACACAGAGTATCTTTCCAACTCTTTAGGTGCCTTTTTATTTCCTTTAGTAAAGTTATGTAATTTTGTGTGTAGAGGTTTTTTGCATCCTGGTTAAGTTTATTTCTAGATACTTGATTTCTTTAGTTGCCATTGCAAATGGAATATTTTTCTTGAGAGTCTCTTCAGTTAGGTCATTCCTAGTGTGTAGGAACATTACTGACTTATGTGCATTAATCTTGTATCCAGCCACTTTGATGAATTTGTCTATTAGCCCAAGTAGCTGTGTCATTGATTTCTCAGGGTTTCCCAAATACAAGATCATATCATCTGCAAATAAAGACAGTTTTACTTCTTCCTTTCCAATTTGGGTGCCTTTTATCTTTTTCTTGCCAGGTTGTTCTGGCCAGAACTTCTGGCACAATGTTGAATAATAGTGGTGACAACAAGCATCCTTGTCTCATTTCTGATCTTAGAGGGAAGCCTTTCAGTCTCTCACCATTGAGTACTATGTTGGCTGTGGGTTTTTCATATATGCTCTTTATCATATTGAGGAAGTTTCCTTCAATTCCTATCTTTTGAAGTGTTTGTATCAAAAAAGGATGTCGAATTTTGTCAAATGCTTTTTCAGCATCTATTGAAATGATTATTTGATTTTTCCCTTTGGATTTATTAATGTGTTATATTACACTGATTGGTTTTCTTATGTTGAACCACCCTTGCATGCCTGGGATGAACCCCACTTGGTCATGGTGTATGATTTTTTTAATGTGTCTTTGGATTCAATTTGCAAGTATTTTGCTGAGAATTTTTCCATCTATATTCATTAGAGAGATTGGCCTGTAGTTTTCCTTTCTTGTAGCATCCTTATCTGGTTTTGGTATTAGAATGATGTTGGCTTCATAAAACGAGTTAGGTAGTGTTCCATTTCCTTCAATTTTTTGAAAGAGTTTGTGTGGTAATGGTGTCAGTTCTTTTTTAGAATTCCACAGTGAAGCCATCTGGCCTTGAGCTTTTATTTGTAGGAAGCTTTTTGATGACTGATTGGATCTCTTTACTTGTGATTGTTTTGTTGAGGTCTTCTATTTCTTCTCTGGTCAGTCTGGGTTGTTCATGTTTTTCCAGGAAATTATCCATTTCTTCTAAATTGTCTAGTTTGTTGTTGTACAGTTGTTCATAGTATCCTCATGATTTTTTAAATTTCTTCAAGATCTGCAGAAATGACCCCCCCCCCATTTATTAATTTGTTTATTTGGGTCTTCTCTCTTTTTGACTTTGTCAGTCTAGCTGAGGGCTTGTCAATTGTTAATCTTCTCAAAGAACAAACTTTTGGTTTTATTTATTCTCTCTATTGTTTTTTTGTTCTCCATATCATTTATTTCTGCTTTAATCTTTATTTCTTTTCTTGTACTTGATTTAGGATTAGTTTGCTGATTATTGTCTATCTTCTTCATTTGTTCCATTAGTTCTTTGATTTTAGCTCTTTCTTTCTTTTTAATGTATGCATTTAGAACTATACATTTCCCCCTCAATACCGCCTTCACTGTATCCCATAAGTTTTATATATATTTTTAACCCTAGATATATATATAGTGTTTTATCTCTTAATTTTTAAAAATTTAAGATAACTGTAATAGCTCTTGAAAAATTTTAAATGGTTTTTGAAAGAGAACAGATATTGCAGTATGCATAAAAGATATGCTTATATACTTTATAAGATATACCAAAAGATTATGAATGGATGAATATATTGACGTTTTAGTCATTCTTCTACTTTATTTATAGAAGAATCAACCCTGTCCCTAGATCTGGATTCACAAACAAATGTCACACAATGGCTCCATCCAAAAGATACACCATTAATTGTTGAAAAAATGAATGACTGTGTCATGGAAGCACATGTCTGCCAGGAATCTGAACATTGCACTCTGTTCTATGAGAATTTTAAGTAAACCTGTGGGGAAGACACAGAATGATGCAAGACCCTTGATGGAGGCTACCTGTGTGCAGTATTAAGAGAGCATCTGAAAAAAACAATTTTGTGGAATTTCCAATGCAACGACCCCTCAAAAGTGGACTGCATTCAAATTTGCAAAAGTTTCTTTGAAGACGTTTGTATACAGGATGGTCAAATGAGTCAAGTTCTAGCCTTCAGTGGAGACAATGAAGATGGATTCAATCAGGGCATTGTTTCAGGTTGGTATTCAATAGAGGCACTTAAGAACATTAAGCATGATCACAAATATAAATTAACTAAGAATTTACTTAATTTCTGATTCCCAGCTCTGTCACTTCTGCCTTTGTTTCTCCTAGAAAATCAAAACAATAAACTCAGAACTGTGATTACATCTCAAACAGATTATGAAGAAAGAGGGAAACTACCTTAAGGTTTTAGCACAGTGTTAATTCTATTCATTAATTAATTCATTCAAAAATAGTTATGCAGCATTTACAATGTGCTAGGTTCTGTACAATAGGATTAAAATAAGCACATTGTCCTTCATTCAGGGAGCTCACTATCTTTTAGGGGATCTAAAAACTTTTTTTTTAAATTTGAAGAAATAAAATGTGGTTAAGTGATGCTCTTTTATTTATTTAACAGCTATGTATTTTTTGAGTGCCTACCATGCACCCAGCCATGTTCCAAGCCCCAGAGAGAAATCAGTAAACAAAACAAACAAAATCTCTGCTCTCCAGGAGCTTACGTTCTAAACTGAGGAGGGTCTTGGAACTGTTTCTCTGGAAAAAGTTTCTGAGACAGAGATTTGCACATGGAAAATATATTGGGGTGAGCCCTCAGACACAGCCCTATAAGGAAGTGAAGGGCACAGGAATGACAACAAGAGAGGTTAAACTGCAATACAATTGCCACAGATGCCAGAGTTGGTTCCACTGGAACCGCTTTTCAGAGATGCCTCCCACTGAGGCAAAGAAGCTTGTCCTTTGTACTCCTCATATGAATCAGCCATTGGGTATGAGCTGTCTCCAGAGAAAATCTGTAACCTTGGGTGTGGCAACCTCTTTGGCTGAGATTTAGGCTCAGAAAAATGCCAGCCGTGAACCATCCTCCACCAATACTTCTAGCAGCTGTGGAAATGAGTACCTGGATCATGAAGGGGATCTTGGTGGTGCAGCAGAATATCCAGTACTGGGAGAAAAAGAAAATTAATAAGGTAAATGATTAAAAAGTATATATTTTAAATAGTAATATATTCTAGGGAGAAAAATAAAACAGGAGATAAAAGGGGTTGAGGGGTTGTAATTTCAATAGGGTGGCCAGAAAGATGCCCTGGAGAAACTGTTTCTGTAAAGAGTCAAGGGAATGAGTCAGGAGGGCATCTGAGAAAGAACACTACAGGCAGACTACACAGTGAGTGTAAACGCCCTGAGCTGGGAGAATGTCTGGAGGTTTGCAGAACAAAAAGAATCTTGAGGCTGAAGTTGATTGATCAAGAAAGGTGTATAGAAGATGAGATCAGCAATACAAGAGGCAAGATCACATTGGGCCTTGCAGGTCATTTCAAAACTTTTTTCTTTTACTCTGAGTGATATAGGACACCACTGAAGGATTTCATCAGGGAGTGTCCTGGTCTGATTTATATCTTTAACAGTAGAACCCTGGCTTTTGTGTCAAAAAACTGATTGAAGAGAGGGAAAGACCCAAGTAGGAAGACTAATTAGCAGAAAAGTGATGGACCAGAGGGATAGCAGTGTGAGAAGATGTCAGATTATGCATATATTTTTATGTAAGTGGATCATATGAGGATATGAGAAGAAGAAAGGAGAATCAAAGTTGACTTCAAGGTTTCTGTCCAGAGTAACTGCAAGGATGTGGTTTCCATTATTGCCATTAACTAATATGAGAAGAACCACCAGAAGAGGACATTTAAGTGAGGGACAGAGGAATGGTCAGGAGTTCATTTTGGACATGTTAAATCTGAGATATTTATTAGATATTCAAGTGAATATGTCAATAGGAAGTTCTGTATAAAGGCATGAGATTGAGAAGTAAGATCTGTGTAAGAGGTATAAATTTTGGTTCCATCCACTTATAGATGGTAAATAAGATCATGACATTAAATGAGATCATCAAAGAAGTGAATGGTGTCTTGGATCAAGGGCATAGCAAGAAAAGAAATCAGATTCTGATACATTTTTATATTACTGGATTAACAAGAGAGAAAAGGGAAGAAGACCAAGGAACTGACCTCTGGAATATTTCAACATTTACTGGCTTGGGAAAAGAAGAGGAAGCAGCAAAGAAAAGTGAGAAAGATAATCCAGAGAGATGGAGTATAATAGGAAATTACAGTAGCAGGAAGCCAACTGAAGAAAGTGTATCAAGGAGGAGAGAAAGACTGACTGGGTCAAATGATGTGACAGAGAAATTAATAATCAAGAATCTACCATTGCCTTTAGCAATATGGAGGTTATGCATGACCTGTGGATGGGGTGAGGTTATTTAATACATAAGGGATAGAAGGAGAGAAGTTGCCACCAGAAAATACAAGCAACTCTTTCAAAGAATTTTACTTTAAAGAGGAGAAAAACAGAGCACTAATAGGAGATTAGAAACAAGGTAAAGAAAGGCTTTTTTTTCATTAATATGGGAAAAGTAAGGTCTGTATTTTTGTGGGGAATGATTTAGATAGAACAGTAATACTTGATTATATAGGGATCAAGTGTTGAGTATTATTCATCCAATGATCTTTCACATATATCTGTTGAGTGCTACTGAGTAGAAATATACTAGAACAAATTTTGTCCTTGCTCTCATGGATATCACATGCTACATTTTCCCAGCCTTGTTTTCTACCTTAAGAGGGTTCTCGATTAAAGGTCATCTTATGACATTGATGAAGGAAATGGTGAGATTTGAGGCTTTAGGAGAATGCATGTCTGTGATGTGTGAAATAGTGTATATTAGTATAATTGCTGAACATCATGAGTTTGTAATGTAACCTGTTTGCATGATTATGTGATTTTCTCTGAAAGCAGATAGCAGAGTTGATGTATGAGTGGAAAGGGCACATAGTTGAATTTTATAAGATTGGGATTTTTCTAGGGAAGCAGTGTAAAGAAAAAAAAAGCAGCAAGGGGGGAATAGAAACAGCAAGAAATGTTTCATATATTATAATGTGTGTTCTAGATGTGAAAGGGCCAGTGAATGCAGGAGAAAATCAAAGGTGGGGATCAAGATGAACGTTATGGAGGTATACATACAGTTAAGAAGAACAAGAATGTGAAGTTTTCAGAAGAAGATAGACTAATCAATATTTATAATTGAAAAAGAAGTTCAAGGCGATATTAGGTCTAGAGTTTGGCCTTTGTTGTGGCATAGTTGAATTGGAGTGTAACTGAATTGTAGACATAGCTAAGGTATTGTGATGTAACAGCATTAAATACCTTGTCCTCAAAGAAATAGAAGTAGCCTAGCACAACGGCAGGATTTAAGTGAAGGGTAATATAGATAGCAGCAAATTCGCTGGTGTACATTGGGTGGGACACTAGTACTTGAGAAGAGAGTAAGCAGAGGCACAGTTGGTGTGCCGGTTTGAATGTATTATGTCCCCCAGAAAAAGCCATATTCTTTGATGCAATCTTGTGGGGCAGACAGAATAGTGGGGATTAAGTTGGAATGTTTGGATTAGGTTGTTTGCATGGAGATGTGCCCCACCCAGCTGTGGGTGGTGACTCTGGTGGGATACTCCCATGGAGGTGTGGCCCCACCCATTTGGGGTGGGCCTTGATCAGTGGAGCTATATAAACGTGCTGACTCAAAGAGACTGAACGGAGTGCAGCTGTGAGTGACGTTTTGAAGAGGAGCAAGCTTGCTAGAGAGGAATGTCCTGGGAGAAAGCCATTTTGAAACCAGAACTTTGGAGCAGACGCCAGCCACGTGCCTTCCCAGCTAACAGAGGTTTTCCAGACGCCATTTGCCATCCTCCAGTGAAGGTACCTGATTACTGATGTGTTGCCTTGGACACTTTATGGCCTTAAGACTGTAACTGTATAGCCAAATAAACCCCCTTTTTATAAAAGCCAATCCATCTCTGGTGTTTTGCATTCCGCAGCATTAGCAAACTAGAACAGTTGGATAACATGAACTTCTGAGAAGGAGAAGTGTTTCATGATCCCCTCATGACACTGTACCGTGTTGGCAGTGGGAAATGGGCAGCATTCAGTAGCAAGAGTTACAGGGAAACTAGATTACAAAAAAGTAGATTTCCAAGATTCCACACTTACAGTTTTCTTCTAAATTCCATAGATGACATTTTTCAGTTTCTTTTGAGTAATTTCTTCTGCCTTGAGTTTGGTATTCATACTCTGAAGAAGAAACCTACTGTTGAGTTTTTTAAACATTTTGTGGAAGCATGCTTGTTTGTTTAGTAACTTAATATGGGGATACTTTTTCATCAGATTATCAATTTTAAATGAACATATTTCACATGACTTTAGTTTTCTGACACTATAATGTAAAAGGAGAGAAGATAGATGAAAGGGATTCTGACTTGATCTAAAGGATCAAGGATGCTTGAAACACTATTTTTCATGCATTTGTAAAAGATTTTATAATTTAGATGTAGGTCTGGTTGGTGCAAGCTTCTGTTAATTCCCATGATATATTGCCCTTTAGCTCTTCTTAATCAATTGAGTTACTGTTCAAAATATCATCTGGGAAAAAAAGTATGTATCATATGAAATTAGAGTTTAATATACAGAGAATTTATTATAATACATTACTCATCATGTATAAAAATTATGTACATCCAAGATGGAATTTGTTTTGTTTGTAATAATTACTCATATAGTGAGTAAAGTGTGGTTACTTACATCTGAAAACATCTTGAATATCTTTTAGTCAGTGGCACAGACATAACAATCAGTTCCAATGCAGAGGTGCATTCATCCATAGTAGGTCCAACCTAGACTTTGATCTTTTATCAAAGCTATATGAGTATTAGATGTGCTCACTGGGTTATCATTAAATAAAGGATAGTGGCACAGAGGTAGAAACATGGAAGAGTTCCTTGGAGAGACAAGGTCAGGGTGGGGGTGAGGCTCAAGAATAGATAATGTTCCTTGAATTGAGACTTGATCAATGCAAAAATGAAAGGGCATATACTGAGAATAGTTGGAACAATACAAGGAGACTGGAAAGGCCAGGACAACCCTGGAAAGAGAAAAAACTTTTCTGTCACTGGACCATCAGATATGTGCGGTAGATGGGTAGGCAGGACTATGGAGAGAGAGTTCAGTCCAGAACAAATTGAATCATGAAAGGACTTTGACACTATCATAGTGAAAGTTAATATCTTAATCTATAGTCAATGGCAAAAATTGAGTTTTCATTTAAAAATGAAAATCTGATCATATTATTTCTCCACCGCTTTACACCTACTGTCATTAGCGCTCCTGATATTTTTGTTTGTTTGTTTGTTTATGTATTTCCCACCAGGTTATGGAACACTCAACGACAGGGACTGCAGATTTGGTTCTGAATTATGGTGCCTGGTGCATAGCATGGACACAACCAATGTTTCTTGAATGAAAGGATTTAGAATTAGATGCCCACCAAGGTCACTGCCATTAATGAAATTCTCCAATTCTGTAGTTAAAATTCTCAAAAACTCTTGGAGACTAAGATAATCAGAGGTGGAAATAATCTTTAAACTGTATTTCAATCTAATGAGGTCCCTAATGGGAGGATTTGTGTATGTGTGTATGTGTTATTTTTTGGTTCTGACAATATCTCTTCTGTACTTTCTCCAGCCTTTGCTTACTTCAGTGCACACGGCCTCTTCATTAGCATTTGTTTATATTTTCAAGCTCTTCGTAGCAGAGCTATTTAACTCACTGGAATGATATTTCAGAGGTTTATTTTTCTTTATTTGTACGTCACTAATTTTGAATGTCAGGGTTAAATAAGTGTTACATAAGCTTCCATGCATTTTTTTCTTGATTACTTATTTATAAATGTAGCCTATGTTCAACTATTACATTTAGAAAATCATTCAATGATGAAATTGTTTCTTCATTTTCCTTCTAGATAACATGGAAGAGGAAAATAAATTCAAATGGAATCTAACTACTCTTTCCTACCATGGTAATGTTTATAAATTTTCATTTTGATCCACACTGTAAATATCAGACAATATAATTTAAAATGATGTTACCAGGCTTAACGGTATGCTACTACAAAATAAATTGTGTAGATTTTAAAAAGTTATAACAAAATGCAACAAAACTATAACATTGCTTCCTCTAACTATGTATGAAATGCAACTGCCTTACCCATCCATCTTTTTTTTTTTTAATTCAGTTTTATTGAAATATATTCACATACCATACAATCATCCATGGTATACAATCAACTGTTCACAGCATGATCATATAGTTATGCATTCATCACCACAATCTATTTCTGAATATTTTCCTTACATCAGAAAGAATCAGAATAACAGTAAAAAAAAAAAAAGTAAAAAAAGAACACCCAAACCATCCTCTCCATCCCACCCTATTTGTTGTTTAGTTTTTATCCCCATTTTTCTACTCATCCATCCATACACTAGACAAAGGGAGTGTAATCTACAAGGCTTTCACAATCACACTGTCACCCCTTGTAATCTACATTATTATATAATCGTCTTCAGGAGTCCAGACTACTGGGTTGGAGTTTGGTAGTTTCAGGTATCTACTTCTATATTCCAATACATTAAAACCTAAGAGGTGTTATCTACATAGTGCATAAGAATGTCCACCAGAGTGACCTCTCGACTCCATTTGAAATCTCTCAGCCACTGAAACTATTTCATCTCATTTTGCATGCCTCTTTTGGTCAAGAAGATATTCTCAGTCCCACAATGCTGGGCCCGGACTCATCCCCGGGAGTCATATCCCACGTTGCCAGGGAGATTTACACCCCTGGGAGTCAGGTCCCACGTAGGGGGAGGGCAGTGAGTTCACCCGCTGAGGTGGCTCAGCCAGAGAGAGAGAGGGCCACATCCGAGCAACAAAGAGGCACTCAGGGGGAGACGCTTAGGCACAATTATATGCAAGTTTAGCCTCTCCTTTGCAGCAACAAGCTTCACAAGGGCAAGTCCCACAATCGAGGGCTTGGCACATCAAACCGCCAGACCCAATGTTTGTGACAACATCAACACCAGTCCAGGTGAGGAAGTCCAACACTTCTGCACCTTCCCCCAGCTCCTCAGGGTGGGGGGTGGGGGGAGGCTGTAAATATATTTTTTATTCTCTGCCCAAATTACTTTGGGATGTGTCACTATTTCACTCTAACCTATAATAACCTACCATATCTCATTTCCTATTCAAGTTTCCATGTAATTGTGGTGTTTGAACAAACCGACTGTACAGTTATATTGTTTAGAAAATATAGATCCTGCACCAAATAGACATCTCTTCCCTTGGTCTCACATAGAAGTTGAAGTTTTAAAACACAGTCAGTTTCGACCTTTACCCTTTAGCCCAGTTTGCCCTAGTCTTAACTAGATCTGCTTCTTTCATATCACTAATTGAAGTCTGGGCTCTTTTTCAGCTTTTTTTTTTTAACAGTTGCTGTATGCACTAATACTGACATTCATATCTGCCAAGCTCTAGCTCCGAGTTTCAGGTGTCTCAGAGATACACATTGTTCCAGAGACCAATCAGGTCATACACTAAGAGATCAGCATCTCAAAGTTTAGAGATAGGCATTACAATTCAGGAATAGAGTTGACTGCTGTAGGAGCTTACAATCTAGGGACTATTACAATAATCATGTCCACATTAGGCTATGTTCTAAGATTCAATTCTGAGTTTACACATTGTAGTTAGTCCATATTGGTGAGGCATTATAGTGTTTGCCTTTATTTCTGGCGTACTTCACTCAAATACTCTGTACAGGATCCATTCACTTCATTGTGTATCTCACAGCTTCACTCCTTCTGGTAGTTGCTCAATATTCCATTGTATGCATATACCACAGTTCACCATTGTGTTCCTCAGTCTATGTACCCTTAGGTCACCTCCACCCATTGCAAATCATGATTACTGTCTCCATGAACAACAGTCTGCAAATGTCCATTCATGTCTCTGCTCCCAGATCCCCCAATGGCATACCCCATAATGAGACTGCAGGACCTTATGGTCCCCACATACTTAACTTTTTGTGGAACCACCACACTGACCTTCAGAAAGGCTATACCATTCTACCTGCTTGTCAACAGTAGATAGGTACATCCCTCTCACCATGTTTTCTCCAACACTTTTACTCCTATATATAT
The DNA here is from genome assembly GCF_015220235.1 of Choloepus didactylus. Taxonomy (NCBI): domain Eukaryota; kingdom Metazoa; phylum Chordata; class Mammalia; order Pilosa; family Megalonychidae; genus Choloepus; species Choloepus didactylus. The sequence continues at coordinate 95,881,309 of NC_051313.1, read as the reverse complement.
TTTTTCCTACAATTTTATAGAGTTATATTCACATGCCATACATTTATCCACAGTGTACAATCAGTTGTTCATGGTATCATCCTAAAGTTGTACATTTATCATCACAATCAGCACTTGAATACATTGATTACTACAAGAAAAATTGTTTTTTTTTTAGCAATAATAAAAAAGATAAAAAGAAAAATAACATGTCATACAATACAATATAATAGTAAGGACAGAAAATAACACCACTACCAAGAATCTCATATTCCTCCCCTATATCTCCCTCTCATATACATTTAGCATTGGCATATTGCTTTTGTTACTTTTAATGGAGGTATATTACAATGTTACTGTTGACTATAGACTCCAGTTTGCTTTGATTATGTTTTTTCCCAAATACCATCCCTTTTTCAACACTCTACATGGTTGACATTCATTTGCTCTCCCACATGCAAAAACATTTTTATATTTGTATATTTAGTAACAGTCATTGGCCACTCCAATTTTTGCCAAGTTTTACAGTCCCAGTCTTTATCATCTACCTTTACCTCTGGTGTCATACATTCTCCTATCCCATCTCTTTCAGCTTTACTCATAGACATCTTTGTTCGATGTACTTAAAATACTGTGCTACCATCACACAGTATTATGCTATCTATTTCTGGATCTATACAATCAATTCTAAACATTCTGTAGTCCTTCAGCATCAAATGCCTGGTCTCTGCCCTCTTTCTATCTCCTGGTCGCCTGTGTTGTCAGCTTTTAACTCCCAAAGTTTGTTCATTAATGTCTGTTCATATTAGTGAGACCATACAGAATCTGTCCTTTTGTTTCTGGTTAACTTCACTCAACATAATGTCCTCAGGGTTCATCCACATTATTGCATGATCCATGTCTTTGTTCTGTCCTACAGCTGCATAATATTCCATCATGTGTATATACCACAGTTTGTTTATCCACTCGTCCGTTGATGGACATTTGGGCTGTTTCCAACTCTTGGCAATCGTGAATAATGCTGCAATAAACAATTGGTTTACAAATGTCTGTTTGTGTCCTAAGTTTCAGTTCCGCTGAGTGTATACCTAGCAATGGAATAGCTGGGTCATATAGCAAATCTATATTTAGCTTCTTGAGGAAACTCCATACTGTCTTCCAGAGTGGTTGCACCATTCTACATTCCCACCAACAATGAATAAGTGTGCCTCTTTCTCCACATCCTCTCCAGCACTTGTCATTTTCTGTTATTTGGATAATGGCCATTCTGGTAGGTGTGAGATGATATCTCATTGTGGTTTTGATTTGTATTTCCTTAATAGCCAGTGAAGTTGAGCATTTTTTCATATGTTTTTGGGCCATTTGTATTTCCTCTTCAGAAAAATGTCTGTCCGTGTCTTTTGCCCATTTTTTAATTGGATTGTTTGTCTTTCTGTTATTGAGATAATAGGATTCCTTTACATACTTGGGATATTAAACATTATCTGATATGTGGTTTCCAAATATCATCTCCCATTGTGTAGATTGCCTTTGTACTTTTCTGACAAAGTCCTTTGATGTACAAAAGTGTTTAATTTTGAGGAGATCCCATTTGTCTATTTGTTCTTTTGTTGCTCACACCTTGGGTGTGAGGTCTAAGAAATGACCTCCTATCACAAGATCTTTAAGATATTGCCCTACATTTTCTTCTAAGAGTTTTATGGTCTTGGTGCTAAAGTTTAGGTCTTTGATCCATTTTGAGTTAATTTTTGTATAAGGTGTGAGATAGGCATCCTCTTTCATTCTTTTAGAAATGGATATCCAGTTCTCCAAACACCATTTATTGAAGAGGCTGCTCTTTCCCAGTTGCTTTGGCTTGACTGCCTTATCAAAGATCAGTTGTCCGTAGATGCAAGGGTCTACTTCTGAACACTCAATTCAATTCCATTGGTCAGTATATCTGTCCTTGTGCCAGTACCATGCTGTTTTGAGCACTGTAGCTTTGTAATATGCTTCAAAGTCGGGTAGTGTGAGACCTCCCACTTCGTTCCTCTTTCTCAAGATATTTTTGGCTATTCGGGGCATCTTGCCCTTCCAAATAAATTTGGTTATTGGTTTTTCTATTTCTGTAAAGTAAGTTGTCGGGATTTGAATTGGTATTGCATTGAGTCTGTAAATCAGTTTAGGTAAAATTGCCATCTTAACTATATTTAGTCTTCCAATCCATGAACATGGTATGCTCTTCCATTTTTTTTAGGTCTTGTTCAATTTCTTTTAGCAGTTTCTTATATCTTCTGTGTAAAGGTCTTTTGTGTCCTTGGTTAAGCTTATTCCTAAATACTTGATTCTTTTGGTTGCTATCGAAAATGGGATTTTTTTCTTGATTTCCTCCTCTTGTTACACATTACTTGTGTATAGGAACACTACAGATTTTTGCGTGTTGATCTTGTAGCCTGCCATTTTACTGTATTCATTGACTAGTTCTAGTAGCTTTGCTGTAGATTTTTCTGTATTTCTTTATTAGTTAGGGTTCTCCTTGGAAACAGAATCAATGAGAGTTCTCTCTGATTATCAAATTGTAAAAGTGACTCATGCAACTGCGGGCACACACGAGTCCAAATTCTGCAGAGCCGTCAACAAACTGTCAACTCCAAGGAAGACGTCCGACGAACTCCTCAGGAAACAAACCGACAACTTTGCCGAACTCCTCAGAAAACGAACCGGCAACTTTGACGAGCTCCCCAGGAAATGCTTCACTGAGCAGCCGAAGAAGAAGTGAAGGTTCTCTAACCGTCCAGCTTATAAGCCTCCAACTGATCACCCAGACCAAATCCAGCCAATTGCATTCTCTCATTGTAGAAGGCACGCCCCTTGATGAGTCATCAATTAGCCGCAGTCAATTGACTGATGATCCAACAAACCAGCCCGTTGGTTTATTAACCAGCCTCAAATATCCTCACAGCAATCGTCAGGCCAGTGCCCGCTTGACCAGACAGCTAGTCCACCTAGCCAAGTTGACACATGAACCCAACCATCACAATTTCCTACATATAGAATCATGTCATCTGAAAATAGTGAAAGTTTTACTTCTTCCTCTCCAATTTGGATGCCTTTTATTTCTTTTTCTTGCCTAATTGCCCTAGCTAGAACTTCCAGCACACTGTTGGATGTAACAATGATGATAGTGGGCATCCCTGTCTTGTTCCTGATCTTAGAGGAAAAGCTTTCAGTCTCTCCCCATTGAGTATGATGTTAACTGTGGGTTTTTTATATATTGCCTTTATCATATTGAAAAAGTTCCCTTCTATTCCTATCCTTTGAAGTGTTTTCATCAGGAAAGGATGTTGAATTTTGTCAAATGCCTTTTCTGCTTTGATCGAGATGGTCATGTGGTTCTTCTGCTTTGATTTATTGATGTGGTGTATTACATTAATTGATTTTCTTGTGTTGAACCAGCCTTGCAACCTGGAATAAATCCCACCTGATCATGGTGTGTAATTCTTTTAATGTGTTGCTGGATTCAATTTGTGAGTATTTTGTTGAGGATTTTTGCATCTATATTCATTAAAGAAATTGGTCTATAATTTTCTTTTTTTGTAATATCTTTGTCTGATTTTGGTATTAGGGTGATGTTGGCTTCATAGAATGAATTAGGTAGCTTTCCCTCTTCTTCAATTTTTTTGAAGAGTTTGAGCAGGATTGGTACTAATTCGTTCTTGAATGCTTGGTAGAATTCACATGTGAAACCATCTGGTCCTGGGCTTTTCCTTTTGGCAGCTTTTTGATGACTGACTCAGTCCCTTTACTTGTGATTGGTTTGTTGAGGTCATCTATTTCTTCTTGAGTCAATGTTGGTTGTTTATGCTTTTCTAGGAAGTTGTCCATTTCGTCTAAGTTGTCTAGTTTATTAGCATATAGTTGCTCATAGTATCTTCTCATCATCTCCTTAATTTCTGCAGGGTTGGTAGTTATATTTCCTTTCCCATTTCTGATTGCATTTATTTGCATCTGCTCTTTCTTTTTTTTGTTAGCCTAGCCAGTGGTCCATTGATTTTATTGATTTTCTCAAAGAACCAACTTCTGGTTTTGTTGATTCTCTCTATTGTTTTCCTGTTCTCAATTGCATTTGTTTCTGCTCTAATCTTTGTTATTGCATCCCTTCTGCTTGCTTTGGGGTTAGTTTGCTGTTCTTTCTCTAATTCCTCCAGGTGAACAGTTAACTCTTCAATTTTTGCTCTCTCTTCTCTTTTAATATAGGCATTTAGGGCAATAAATTTCCCTCCCAGCACTGCCTTTGCTGCATCCCATAAGTTTTGATAAGTTGTGTTTTCATTCTCATTTGCCTCGAGGTATTTACTAATTTCTCTTGTAATTTCTTCCTTTACCCACTGATTTTCTAAGAGGCTGTTGTTTAGCCTCCATATGTTTGTGAATTTTATGACCTTCTGCCTTTTATTTATTTCCAACTTCATTCCATTATGGTCTGAGAAAGTGTTTTGTATAATATCAATATTTTTAAATTTGTTGAGACTTGCTTTGTGACCCAATATGTGGTCTATCCTAGAGAATGTTCCATAATCACTTGAGAAAAAAGTGTATCCTGCTGTTGTTGGATGTAGTGTTCTATAAATGTCTGTCAAGCCTACCCCATCCATCTTTTACTTATGGGTATCCTGAGGAATCCTTTCAATTGAAACTAAAGGCTAGATCTTTTGTTAGATTCCACAGGTATTTTGGTCACACCAATTAAATCTTGTGGTGCCACCTGTAGGGTAGGGGTTGGGGGTGGGGTTTGCTCACACACCCCAGAATGTGAAGATTTTTATATGCTAGAATAACTAAGTGGAGGCTTTATTCAAGATTTCTCCCCCAAAGAGAACATACAAAAGAACAGGATTCATTTTGACTCGAACCAATGAACTCACCATAAGCTATATAGTTCAAAAGCAATTTCTGAAGATTTATTGTTTACATTTGAGAAACTTGGACTCAGGAATTTTCTTTCAGCTCAGTTTTAGCCCCACACATGTCCTATCAATCTGGATCCCAATATGTATCCAGCATAGAAGAAAAATTCTTCAGATAGCCCTCTACTCAGATCTCAGCAAATTCATACTTATTTTAAAAACACAAAAAAGAATAGTTGCTAAAAACAACACACATAAATCATTGTATGTCGCTTCTAGACTTCTCACAGTATTTTCCATGTTTGGACTGTATAGCTTTATGTTTACTTTTACATGACCTGAGAACATCATTGCTTTCAGGTTTCCAAGAGATCCGCTCCTGTTTGGAAGTGGCAGAGGCATGTGTAGGGGATGTGGTCTGTAATGCACAGTTGGCCCCTTACCTTAAAGCTTGTTCAGCAAACGGAAATCTGTGTGATGTGAAACACTGCCAAGCAGCCATACGGTTCTTCTATCAAAATCTGCCTTTTAACATTGCCCAGATGTTGGCTTTTTGTGACTGTGCTCAATCTGATATACCTTGTCTGCAGTCCAAAGAGACTCTTCACAGCAAGCCATGTGCAGTGAGCATAGCTCCACCCCCTACTTGCCTCAACGTAATTCACAGCTGCCGAAATGATGAATTATGCAGGTAAGTAAAAACACACATACCTTACTTTCTTATTTCGGCACCTGATTTGTTACAGTCCAGTACTAACACTTGATCTCATTACATTAGCTAGAATTCCCACCATCATCCAACATGGTGTAAATAAAGCCAGACAATTCTTATTTTTGAATCTGTGATAAATGTGTAGTATCCATTTTGAAATTCAAATACAGAACAGGTTTTGGGAATAAAGAAATTCAGTATGTCAAGATTTAGTACCATTAAATAGCATTATTAAAATTATATATTCAAGTTAGACTAAAGAATCAGTTAAAAGCCTGGCTTGTATATCAACTTGTTCATTTTTCTGTATGATTTCATAAGGCTGTTACCCTTTATAGGATTTTGTTAAGGCAACTCTTCAAAATAAATCCTTTTTGTCTTAGGCTAGAGATGAGGAAAAAGCAGGTGGCTAGTGGACAGTTGGGGCATCCCCAGCATGTGACATAAGAAATATACCTATTCTCCTCTTCCCAACCTCATATCCTTGGTTTTCTCAGGAAGGTGATATTATCATATATTCATTAATTCAAGAAATATTTATCAATCACCTCCTACCACTTTAAGCAGGGAGATATATCAGTGAGCAATAGAGACAAAAATACCTGCCCTTATGGAGTTAGTGGGATGGGGAGACAGACAATAAATAATTAAATATAATAAATAAGGGGAGTGTATATCATATCATAAGATAATAAGTGCTATGGAGAAAACAAAGAGCAGAATAAGAGGGATTGAAAGAGCAGAAAGGGTTGCAATACAAAGCGTTGTCACAGTAGAGAGGATTTACCAAAGACTTGAAGAAGGTGAGGGGTGGGTTAGTAAATATCTGAGAGAAGAGTGCCCAAGCAAAGGGACCACCCAGTGCAAAGGTGCTGAGGAAGAAGCGTGTGTGGCATGTTCAAAAAGCGCTGAGAATAGAGTGTGCAAGGGGAAGGGCAGGAGGAAATGAAGTTAGAGATTTACCTTGATGGGGTGCAGGGAGGCCCAAATAACATAGGGCTTTGAGAGACACTGTAAGGAGTCCAGATTTTACTGAGAATAAAATTGGGAGACACTGGAGGATTTTGAGCAGAGGCATGGATGATCTTGCTCATTTGTTAGAACATTCATTCAGGATGTTTATTGAGACTAGACTATACCTACGCAAGTAACTAACTGCCTTTGGAAACCACAATTATAATCCAACACTTCTTTTTCTTACTGTGGTCTTCATTAACATATTTTCTCGTATACTCAAGATGAATTTATCTTTGCATTGTCAGAATTATATAAGTGGACACTTTTGGAAATGAAAAAAAGATGAAAGAGATACTGAGAGCACTGAATAAATTTGATGAGCCCAAATTACTTAGTAACATTGATGTTATCAAGTTGAAGGAGTTTTATTTAGCAATCAGCATTAAATTCTACTATTTATGGTTTCAGATTTTTTTCTTTTGTGGGTAATTCTTCACATTAATTTGTTTGCCAGTGCCTTCTATTAATGACTGCTTTACTTGCTTTTATTCAAGTGAATAAAACTCCATATATAGAAAATTCATTTAAAAAACAAAAAAAAATGGTGAGTATGTTGGGTCATGACGAGAAAGGTTTGTCATGTTGCTTCAGCCACTGGCAAGTGAGCTGATGTGGCAAGTGAGCTGATGGATTTAATGACATCAACTTCTCTAGTGGGCTGAATCTTGGTAAACTGCTTTCTTTTAACCTTTTAACTATCTTCACTACCTTACTCTCAGATTATATTAATTCTAACCTTCAGAATAGCTCATGTCTTGCAAACATTCATCAAAAAAATGCAACTACTTCCCTAAAACACACAGTCTATGACATAAAGAAAGGGTAAAGATCTAATCAGGGTGCCAGAGCACTGATATAGTGTCTCAACTTATCATACACGATGTCAAGTTCTAAAGTTTCTTAAGGTCAATGACAAGAAAACATTTGTCATAGTTTAATTGTCAACACATTTTTAGTTGTAAATAAAGTAATACATAATCAATGAAATGTGGTGAACACGTTTGGTTTTCTCATGTCAAAAATAGAGTATTCACAAGTGGACTAGTCCCCTCTTTCCTCTCCTCTTCTCTCATCTTTCATCTGTCTACATAACAATAAAACATTAACAATTTTTATGTTAACATTTAAACAGCAAGGAGACACCATTTTTTCTTTTTTTCAAAGCCATCCCTGTGGATATACCACTTGTGTCCATGGATGGGTATATTTTGCATGATTCTAGTGCCAAGGGGCTAGGCATGGGTCTTTTGCACTCCACCTTCAACCTTCAGAGTGTGAGATACCTGAGCTTCCCTATTAAATAAAATATTTTTATTGTAAGTGATAGGAACGGTTGCTACAGTCCTTGAGAAGCCCTGTGATGGACTGTGAGGCACACACTCGGTGTTAACCTCCCTTTGCATCAACACTTTCCCAGATGGACTGGTACAGAGTTAGTGATTTTCCTCAACAAGAACTCCCAGGTTTAACCACCTCTCCAGAGTGCTTGGTGCAGGGTCTGGGACACACTTTTGTTCCCTCCACTTTTGAATACCTTGCACTTACATAGTTTTTGTAGTGTTTGACATATACACATGTCTCTTCTTACATGTTTTCTATCTTTCTTATATTAGTACAGAGGGTAAGGACTGTGTTTCTTTGATTTCCTGTCACCATGTTCAAATAGTCCCTTAATGAATACTTAATAGTGGTGATGGAATTATCATATTAGTAGTAAATGTAAAAAGATTAATTCTGTCATTTTCCCAAGCAAATTTTGCCTTTAGGGAGATTTCCAGCGTTTGTATTAAATTATTGTGTTCCATGAGGATGTTAAGCCCCGTGTCATCTACCTTTTTGCAGAAGAGCTGTTCATGGGGCAAAGAAGGGGTCTTGGCTTTTCAAATACAATTTCTGTCCCTGTTCCACTTTCCTTAGTTCACAATGGTTTTTGAGACTCTTATTTATTGAAAGCCAAAGAAGCCAACATTCAGCCATTTCTCATTTAATTTCATCTAATATGGTTAGCCACTGGGAATTGAGATTATATTTTACTGATTATTAGTGTTTAGGAACTTTAATAAAAATTACAGTACATTAGATTATCATAGGTTTGAGCTTAAGAAAGTAGTGAAGAGAAACTAATTTTCTCAGGAAAATATCTACTTTTTAAAAGTAAAACTCCAGAATTTACACATTATTTCAAGTACCCAACCAAACTTGACTATATATCAGGTCCAAAAGAAAAACATAATAAATTCCATCTGTAGACATTTTACAAAATACATTCTCTTATGTTTTGCAATATGACTAGAAATTAATAACAAAGTATAAGACAAATATTCCAACTTTTTAAAAATGACTCTTATAAATGTTTCATTGGTTGAAAAGGAAATCCAGATTAAAAAGTGCAGACTATCAAGAAAGTAAGGATAATGAAAACACTATATATCAAACCATTTCCAACCTAAAATAAAATTTTCTATAGTGTAAAAAACTTGTGTAATTTCAAAGGACTTGGGTAAGTAACATACCAGAGTACCTTTAGTATTTTCTGTTTCTAATTAAATACTCAGTTCATCATTTGGAAAAATTTCTCAACATATTTTCTGAATGAAATAACTTCTACCATTCAACTTATACTTAGTAAAACATATGTTAAATTAAGAATAAATGGCACCTAGGTACAAATTCATTCCTTATCAATTTCCTATTTGACAATAAATACTTTCAGTACATATATTTAGATGGCATGTTGTAAATAACTCATAAAAGCATTAAAGGAGCTTATGTGTTCTTCTACTCTCAGAATTTTATGCCCAGAGAATTTGTAGTATTTCCTTAAATATTTAAATATAATCATTAATTTTTGTCATATTAAAAAGTGTATTCCTTTAAGATGACTTAAAATATGAGATTAAAGAAAGCAATGTTGTTTACGGCTTTAAACAGAGTTAGCAACATGTGGATAAATATGGTCAGGACAAACTCATTTACTCAGAGGATTTTCATGCATGTTTGATGATGATAAGACCTGTTCAAGAAAGGGCATAAGATAATATAGGGCAATAAATATTAAGTTGGGAGATTACCATTTATTGAGAAGAATACCTTTTTACTGTGAACATTTCAAAAATAAAATTATTGGGTTTTATCCAGACTTTTATACAAAGCTGTTATGGTGAGTATCAAATATGTATTCAGAAAAGTGATGAACGGATGTGGCTTCATGGATTATCTTGGCAATTAAATAAACACATAAAGGTTTTCTTTAAAGCATTCCTTGCTGCCAGAGAACCTCAAATCACTTTGTATGATTAGAATTTTTGAGAAAGAATATAATACTTTTTATCTTGTGGGAAAACAGGCTTGAAAGGTCAAGTGCCTTCTAAGAAATCACTTGGTATGAGACAATGGCCATGTGCTGGCCACAAAACCACAATCTGCTTTAAAAATTGCTAGTAAATCTCCCAAGTGCTTCATACTACAAATCATCACCCATCAAAATGGAATTAGTAATGAAGTTAAATTCATCTAGTCTCTATCCTCATCACAAAATGAACATAATTCCCAAGGACCCTTCACCTTTCCTCCTTTGACACTCTCTGTTGGTGTGTTTGAATATATACACTTATTTTCAATTATATACTGGCATTCAAGAGGCATTTTGTTCCTATGTCAGTTTTTCATTACATAAGATTGCACCCTGGGTTAACGTGAAATAATATCAGAAGCTAATTCCTCTCACTTAACTCATTCTCTAGGAGGCGCTTTTGGACATTTCAGTCAAAATGCTGGCAGCGTGTGACTGGAAAATGCCATGAGGACGATACCTGCATCAGTACGTTAAGCAACCAGGATTTCACTTGCTCAGGAAATGACGACTGTAAGGCAGCTTACATTGGTACCCTTGGGACAGTTCTTCAAGTACAGTGCACCTGTAGGGCCATTACGCAAAGTGAAGAATCTTTGTGCAAGGTTTTCCAGCACATGCTTCATGGAAGATCATGTTTCAGTAAGTTCCCCAACAAAGTTTGCCTTAAAACATATATATTATTTTTATTTCTGTCTATAGAGCTTAAAGTAGTTATCCAGCACCAAAAATTTGTTCTCGAGGCAACTTTATGTTTGCTCTTCCATTTTTAAAGGATATTTATTGATTATGTTTTATACCATTTCCTGTTTTACTAATTTATCAGCAAGTGGTACCTGTTTCAATTTACATGATAGGTTATTCCTAGTTAACATTTATGGTTGTATCAATAGCTCAAAGGTTTATCCTACCATATAACTTGTTGTATCATATCTGTTTCCTAATGTTGAGAAACAAACCATCTTCACATTTCATGGCTTGATATAATAATTTATCTGCTCACAATTCTGCACACTGTGCTTGCCTCAAGTGGGGAGTGGGGGTGACCCTTCTGATGGTCTTGTCTGGGGCCATGCATTCTGCTGCAGTCTTCTCGTAGCTCATCTGAGATGGGATGGTCCAAGATGGTGTTTAGCAAGCACTGTTGGCTGGGACGTCTTAGTTGTCCTCTCCATGGCCTCTGTAGCAGGATATCCTGGGTCTCTTCCATGGCAGCAGCAGCAGTCCAAGCAGCTAAGCCCCAATGTACAAGTACTTACCAAGTATTGCTTCTGTCACATTTGCTGACAAAGCAAGACACATGACCAAACAAGTTCAGAGTCATTGTGGAGAGGAGAAAACAAGGATGTGGATATTGACAGTGGGATTTCTCAGAGGTTACTGATGAAATATTCTTCTCTACCTTTAACATATATTTAGCCCTGGATTTAGTTTTTCTACCCTTGGTCTTTAATAGGTCTGCTGATCCACCTGTAATAATGGGGCGGAAATCATATTTTTGAAGGTATTTCTTTCATCCATTTTAGGGATAAGGAAATTGGAATTTGGGAATATAAATAATTCATCCAGAATTTCATAGTGAGAAAGTATCAAGCAGGAAATTGTCCATTAGTCCTCTATAAAGGACCTAAGTGGGCAATCAGATAATAATAACTTAAGGCCCCTCTGTTATCCATCTTCAGGAACAGTCCATGTAACTACCATGTCCCAAGATATCCCCAAGTCCCTGGGCCTCTCACCATCTAACCTGCAGGCACCATTTCCAGGAGGAAGTGATGGCTGTTTACTGTTTTCATTGCAAATCAAGCTTTTCATTTATGGAAAATGTTTGCTGCTATTTTTCTTTACAGATATTAGGGGAGACACACTAGTCGGTGTGATGGAAATTATGATTTGTAATGTATTAGGAAATAGACATAAACCTCAAAGTGTATGGTTTTGATTATAACAGAACTCTCTATGGAAACATTTCTGTAATTTCTATAATTAGCCCTACAAACATATTTCAACTGAAATGATATGAATAGGAGAATTGCAGCGTTACACATGTTGAGTCATTCTCTAAACAACCTTCCTCTCTCATTAACATAAGGTGGTCAGTTCTGTTGAAACTAAAAATACATACAATGAATGGCTTATTGTATTACAGCAGGGAATAACAATGACAAAAGAAGTTAAACTAACAGCAATATATACTGTTATTTTGCAATGGTTAGTTATAAGTGTTAGTAGTTTCTAGATATAAATGGTATGCAAAAACAACAATGAGATATAATCCTACATGTTACTGATAATTCAGTTTCCTGGGCATAAGCTCTCTAGAAATGCCAATCCAAACATCATAATTCTAGTTCCAAATCTGGTTTTCTCCCACGTACTTTTAATTATTGTTGTGTTTTATTTTTATTATGTTTATTTTATTATCTTTATTAGAACTTATTTTAAGCAAATATATCCATGAAAAGACAAAACTGTATATACTCAGAGAGACAGCAGAAGTGAGGATTTAAAAATTCATACACATTAAAGTACTACATGAATATTGTCAAAAAGAAATTTAAAATTTTTCATTTTTCTTCACTCACCTAATAAGTTTAAACTTTATGAGGTTTTCTCCTTGAGCCTACTAAAACTAGGAATTATCTACTAAAACTAGGAGTTTCACACGACAGGATTATAGGATTTAAGGAACCTCAAAGGCCTTCAATTACAGTTCTCAGTACTTGAATTAATAGGAAAAGTTTCAAACAAAAACAAAAATCAAATCCTTAGGCCTGGGAAGTTCTAACAAACCCTTATCCCTACCCCAAGTATACAGAAGAAGCACGGGGGCAATTTTTGAATGAAGCATCTCTCTAACCATTGTCCCCTGACTTAATCTGTCAGCCCAGCACTCACACATTTTCCAGATGATTCATCAATACTGCATGTTTCCAAAACCCTTTAGCGTCTGATCATTTTACCCTAAAGGAGCAGAATTGAGTAGAACTGAGAAGACAATTAGGGAATTTTTTCATTTTGTCATTTCTGTTTCGCTTAGAAGTATTGCTTTTCAACCTCATTTTGATCCAGGCCATAGTAGGCAATACATTTTACATTAACATTTTATGTGCAATGTACTCTTTATTATTATTATTCAATTCTATTAATTTTTTTAATGTTGAATACTACCCACTGAATTGATTTCATGATTCACTAATGGATTGTTCTTTGCAGTTTGAAAAATGCTTGCTTAGAGCATAAATTCGTCTGGAAATAATCCACATTGATTTATCCAAGTCAGAGTCTTATAATAATTACCAATGATTACAGAGTAGCTAGCATTTATTGAGTGCTTATTTTATGTCAAGGGTCTCACATTTTCTTAGTCAGTGTTAGCAACTCTATAGTTAGACACTATTATTTTCTCACTTTTACACGTGAGGAAACTTAAAGCTAAGGGATATACATATATATGATGGTTTCATTCTTTTTAAAGGCTACGGAGAATCCTACAGTATATATATATATATGTAATGTGATTTATTGAAATGGTCTCCTATTAATGTGGACATTTAGGTTGAATGCAATTGCTTATTGTTTTCAACATCATTGCAAACAATGTTGCACAGTTTTGGTGGCATTTCTACAGAATTGATTTTTCAGATTGTAATTACTAAGCCACAGGATTTTTACATTTTTAAATTTGATAGAAAGTGGTAAAAAAATATCTGTTTCAATTTACATTTTTAATGAAAATATCTCATTGATTTAATTTGCATTTTATAAATGATGCTGAGCATCTTTTTAGCAGTTTGTTGAAATATTCCATTTGTTCTTACCTATTCATATCTTTTGCCTAAAACACCCTGCTTCTTTTAGTATCAGTAAACGACACTTTTGTTGCTTGTATCAGACATTTATGTGGATTTATGAGGATTCACTAACATGCATACCTCTTCCAATTATCCCAAATTCAGGGTCTCCCTTTGGCAAAAGTGGTTAACTGGAGAAAGTACACACATTGTTATATTATAACTTTAGGCTCAGATCCTGACTCTGCCATGTGTTATCTGAATTATGTAGGGGAGAACTATTTAACCATTTTGTGAATATTAAGCCATTCTATCTCAACTAGATAATTTCCTTTGCCTTTGTAAAAGGTTGTTTTATCAAATTAGGCATATTTACGAAAGAAAATTTGTAAGTGTAAAGACTAATGATATCCACCATTCAGTTTAAGAAAAAGAACATTGCCATTATCTTTAAAGTTCCCTTCACGTCACATGGTGTTCAAAACTCAAAAGTAACCAACTCCCTAAATTTTGTGTCTTTTAAAATCCCTTGCTTCCCTTTCTATTTTTTACCACATATGTTTTGAATGCTAACCAATATATTTGTCTGTTTTTCTATCTTTTTGAGCTTTATATAAATGGAATCACATGAGCTGCCTTCTTTTGCCCAACTTATTTTCCTGAAATTAAGCTGTGTTGGGGAGTATAGCTAGCAATCATTCCTTTTTACAGCTCTACTGTAACATTCTGCTGCATAAAAATAACTCAAATGTTATTTATTCATTCTACTACTGGTAGATACTGATCTTTTCCTCCCAATTTTTGCTATTTCAAATAGTGTTGCTTGAACATTCTATATTCCTTCTGCTACACCCATGCATGATATTCTCAAGGAGAATGGTTCTTACTCTTACATGAACATGACAATCATCTGAGAGTTTAAAACTTCTGATGTCCAAGCCAGACTGTCAACCCATTAAGTTGCATTAACTGATGTGAGACCTGGATATTAGCAGGAAGACTTCAGGACCCTGAAACTTTGTGCTCAGAAGAGCTCCATGCATGGGATTTCATGCATTACAGTCACTGCCTTGAAATTCTTAAAGATTTTGTCTTTGGAATTTATGTTTTATAAGTGAAATCCAATGAAACAGTGGAGCATGCACTAGGGGCTTGGAGCTTCAGCTCATGTGTGATTTCTACTTCACTGGGGTTGGATAGGTTCCAACTGCCAGAAAGTAGTTTTTTTTAATATGATATTGAGCCTTCCAATCTATGGATATAGATTTTCTTTGGCATCTTTTGATAAGCTTTCATTTTCTCCATAAAAATTCTTTCTCAATAATAATTTTCTTGCATAACTTTGATTATAGTGATTTCTAGGTATTACTAGTATAATTGCTCTTGGAAATCATACTTTTTAAAATTATATATATAACTTTGTAGTTGGACTGTAGAAATGCAATCAATTTTTAGACATGAATTTGTATGCAGTGACATTGTTAAATACTCTGTTAAATTCTAACAATTTATTGAATTATTTTGGGTATCCTACGTGGCCAATCATATATTCTTCAATAATTATAATTTTGTTTTCCCCATTCAGTGCTCACACCTTTCCTTTGTCCTTCCCTCCTCCTTGCAGTGCCTGAAATATAGAGAAAAATGTTGAACATAAATAGTGATAGTGAGCACCCTTGTCTTGTTCCTGATATTAAAAGGAATTCTTTCACCATTGTTTCAGTTTCCATGGCTATTCCAGCAAATACCATGAAATAGTTTGGCTTAAACAATGGGGATTTTTAAACTTACAATTCTGAGGCCAGGAAAATGTCCAAATCAAGGCATTGTCAAGCCGAGGAGTGGCTGCTGGTGATCCTTGGCTCCTCAGCCACAAGGCAAGGCACATGGTGGAGTCTGCTTGTCTCTCCCATCTCTTGATATCATCTTTTAGATACCAACATTGTACTAGCTGATATAATAAAGAAGCTCCAAAAGCTCAGTGGCTTTGCACAATGGGAGTTTATTCTTTGATAACGTAAAGTCCAACCAGCATTAAGGGTGGTCGTTTAGAAGACTAACCTCCTTCCCATTTGTGTCTCTGCCTCTGTCTAGGGCATCAAAGTGTTTTCCACTCAGCTGGAGAATGAGGAAAGACAGACTATAGAATGTCACACAAGAGCATTTTATGATTCGATAGTGGATCCAGTGTACATCATCCACACTCACATTCCACTAGCTACAACTCAGTCACATGACAACTGTCTGCAAGGGAGTCTGGAAAATCTAGTCTAGATCTGTGTCAGAAGGACAGTAAAATGTGTTTTTAATCAGAGAGAGTCTCTGCCATACTTTACCCTTCCTTTTGCTAAATATCCATTTCACTTTTCTGTTCATAGAGAACATACACCCCATTCCCAAAGGAAACAGTACAAGTTTTATCCAGTCACAATCATCAGCTCAAAGCAGAATTTTTAGGTCAAGTGCAATCTAGATTTGGTACATTGTAGTAGACAAAGAACCATGAACTATGAACTAAAACGACCATTTACTGCCACCTCCCGCCATGTACATATATGCACATATATACACACATGCCCACACACATATACAGACACGTACACATGCATATATCCAGGGGCAGAACAGGGATAGCATAACTTCAATAAAATCTTATATTCAGAATAGGGAATAATGAGAGAACCATTACACAAACTAATGAAATCCTGCCAGGTAGGTACTGTGAAGTCTCTTGAGCTGTGTAGACTTCCCTAATTAGATTGGGAGTCAAACATTTGGGAAGAATTCCTTTATCTATTCCCTTTTGTGTCCCTCATTTTGCCTTCTGAAAGGTTCTTCCTTCTCCATTTTCTTCTGTGACTCTCTCTGAAGTCAGCTTGTGGGAGTATGACATCCTGGGGAATATGGAGCTATCATAGACCATCTCCTGTTCATATAGTTTGAGGACTTAAAAATTATTTTAAATAAGTACTACTCTCTAATCACAAAAACAACCACAGACTTTTGGCAGGCAGGCTGGCTGGCTTCTTTAGCAATATATTTCCTTAAAAAACATGGTAGGTTTCTAATCTATTTACTTTTTTTCTTAGGTCCAAGAATTTTTTTTTTGACTTAGTTCCAAATCTGCCTTATTTCTTTGCTTCCTCACTCCATGACTCTTTCTCTCTAATTTGGTGACTTATTTTAAGGAGATCTATACAATAGACTTGCATGAAAAGGTAATACTGTTAGTCTGAACCTTGCTACATAGCTGAGCCAGTTTATTTAGCTCAGAAATATGGGGCCTTTATCACTCAAGATCTTACTTATCTCTTACTTCTTGGTATCTAGAAGCAGTCAGCATTTTCAATGTTATCAGGTCCTTAGTATTAATCCCTTTGATTTCTGCTTGAAAACCAGCCCATTTCTACCTAGCTGATATCTTTACTGTACAAAGCAGTTGAGAGTAATCAGCTCATGCTGGTGTGGTGTGTGGGATTTAGGTTCCCTTTTTGTGGCTTCATGCTCCTCTCTCCTCTAAGTTCACAGGTTCCTCTTCATTCATCCTGAAGATGCAGAAAAAAATCACACAAGAGATTTTTATGGACCAGTCATAAGTGTATATTGTACATCACATCCACCTACACTTATCTGCAGTGGAGGCTGGGAAATGTAATTTTAGCAGTGTATCAGGTAGAAATAAATATGAGTTTGATATATAGCTAGCCAATCTCTGCCATATTATTTTAAACAAAGCATACAACCTGTCTCTCTAAAACTGGACTGCTTTCTTCTTGCTAGTACCACTCTATTATATGTGCTGGAAAACTTGAAGTCATCCCTGATCATGTCTATTGTATATGCCAGAAAACAAAGTTTAAAGCAATGGCTCATATTGAATGGTTTATTTGGGAATGTGTTCCCAGGGAGCAGGTGTAAGGAAGAGAAGGAGTAAACAGTCAATACGATGAGGCAGTATTGAGTTGTCTTCTGCTTCAGGTAACTAGAGCTTGCTCCTATTAGGACCTTCTGGGGTGCTTTGTGAAATGCATCTCCGAACTGTATTCATAGGAAAAGAAAGAGGAAAACATTGACCTGTGGATCTTGTCTCTCACTGCTCAGGGATGGCCCTGTAGGCCTTGATTCTTGGGAACTTTTGGAGAGTGTGTGCATGAAAGCTGAGTGGAGTCTCATGCATATTTTCTGCTATAGTGACAGAGAAGCACTGGGGAGGGATGAATGAGGTGTGCTGTGTGAGGGCCAGGGTGAAGGGCTGTGAGGCTGCGGCTGCACAAAGCAGATTAGGCAGTCTGTCAAGCATTTTGTTGGTAGTGTTGTCAAGGAGGGCAAATCCACATCTAGAGTATGTATAAATTCTAGCACCTAAAGACAGAATTGCCTCCTTCAGGCTATAAGGAATGTAGTATTATCAGCCTGCCACCAAACTCCCAAACTGAGGGCTCAGCGTAGAGCTCTGCTCCTGTTGGGAGGTGTTCCAGTTTGCTAATGCTGCCAGAATGCAAAATACCAGAAATGGATTGGCTTTTATAAAGGGGGGTTTGTTTGGTTACACAGTTAGTCTTAAGGCCATAAAGTGTCTGTCCTAGTCTGCTAATGCTGCAGAATGCAAAACACCAGAAATGGATAGGCTTTTATAAAACAGGGGTTTATTTCACTACACAATTACAGTCTTAAGGCCACAAAACGTCCAAGGTAACACCTCAGCAATCGGGTACCCTCACCGGAGGATGGCCAATGGCCTCCGGAAAACCTCTGTTAGCTAGGAAGGCAGCTGGCGTCTGCTCCAAAGCTCCGGCCTCAAAACGGCTTTCTCCCAGGACGTTCCTCTCCAGCAAGCTTGCTTCTCTTCAAAACATCACTCCCAGCTGCACTCTCTTTCCTCTTTGAGTCAGCTCATTTATATAGCTCCACCAATCAAGGCCCACCCCGAATGGGTGGGGCCACACCTCCATGGGAACATCTCATCAAAATTATCTCCCACAGCTGGGTGGGGCACACTCCAAGCAAATCTAACCAACACCAAAACTTCTGCCCCACACAAGACTACAAAGATAATGGCATTTGGGGGACACAATACACTCAAACTGGCACAGTGTCCAAGGTAAGTCACCAACAATCAGGTACCTTCACTGGAGGATGGCCAATGACATCCAGAAAACCTCTGTTAGCTGGGAAGGCATGTGGCCAGCATCTGCTACAAGTTCTGGTTTCAAATTGGCTTTCTCCCAGGACATTCCTCTCTAGGCTTCAGCTCCTCAAAAATGTCACTCTTAGTTGCTCTTAGGGCATTGGTCTACTCTTAGCTTCTCTGGAGCAAGAGTCTGCTTTCAAAGGCTGTCTTCAAACTGTTTCTCATCTGCAGCTACTCTCTCAGCTCCTGTGCATTCTTCAAAGTGTCCCTCTTGGCTGCAGCTCCTCTTAAAAATATCACTCTCAGCTGCACTGAGTTCCTTCTGTTTGCCAGCTCATTTATATGGCTCCAGTGATTTAATTTAGACCCACCCTGAATGGATGGGGCAACACCTCCATGGAAACTATCCAATCAGAGTCATCACCCACAGTTGGTTGGGGCACATCTCCACAGAAACACTCAAATAATTACAATCTAATCAATACTGATACATCTGCCCACACAAATTATATCAAAGATAAT
Organism: Choloepus didactylus; assembly: GCF_015220235.1. Lineage (NCBI taxonomy): Eukaryota > Metazoa > Chordata > Mammalia > Pilosa > Megalonychidae > Choloepus > Choloepus didactylus. Next base: position 95,861,916 of record NC_051313.1, on the reverse strand, counting down.
GGCATTTTGGGGGACATAATACATTCAAACTGGCACAAAAGGTTAGGCATTCAGCCCTAGGGACAGGAAAGTCATGTATATATTCCATCTGCTGCCTTAGCTACTCTTTACATGCTCATGACACAAGCACGTGGTGGCTGAAGAGAGAGCTCTGCTGATCTCCTCTGGATAGATCGCCAGTTTACCTGATTGTAGAGGGACTTCTCAGTAATGGATACTCTCTGATAAGGGCTAACCTGAGATATAAAGATCTGCCCACTTTGTGCCACTACCATGGGTCCTTCCATATTTCTCTTCCTCAGATTTCCTTGTGGAACAATCTTTTAATGTTGTTCCTTCCAACCCTCTGATCAACCAGCCAAGCAATTTACCACTGCCCAGGAGTCTCCTTGTAGCCACTTCTCTCCTTATTCAAAATGGACAATCATCAAGAGAGCTGCTCACATACTGCCTCTGGGAAGGATTTCCCTTCACAACTCTTCTCTTGGGCCACCTCTGAGTAGATTTGCAGTGTAGCTGCTGCAGATTTACAGTTAGCACCAACAGGTTATGCTAACCCTTCTGGTTACCAATAACTTAATAGAAGTGAAAATACCTAGTAACATGGCGTAGGCTATATTTCAAGGAACAAGAAGCCCTCCACTTCAGATGGCATGGCCTTGTTCCAGAACCCAAGGGAGTCTGTGCTCTGACTCTCCTATTGGGGCTTGCCAGAGATGCCACATACCATCCAGAGAACTCGAATGAGGTACATCACATAAAGTGTCTGTTAGGTAGTAATGATTCTATATGTGTTAACTTTCCTGACTTTTCAAAAGGACATTGGTTTATTTTTCTGGTGCATTTCAAAGACTATAGACATTCATATGAAATTCTGTACTATGTTTCACTAAATGCCAGCTGTTTTCCCCAGCCCAATTGGGAACAATTTTCCCTGCCTAATAAAGAATCTGATGGTCACAAAGACAACCCCAAACCATTGAGAAGATGGACATTGAACTCTTGGTTCTCAAAATTGCTAATCCTCAGAAATGTCTAGAGAATTTGTTTAAAATATAAATATTTGGCCCTAACTCCAGAAAATTTAATTCAGGGTCTGGGGTTGAGCTCAGAAATCAACATTTTTTTAAAAAAAGTCACCCAGGTGGCTCTGATTTTCAACCAAGTTTGGGAACCACTGCTCTAATCCATGTGTGGAAAAACCTGGTCACCAGCCACAGGTCCCACAGCCTCTTTTCACTCACACCTCTTAGAGAATGAGAAACGTCTGTGCTCAGAAAGTAAGAGTAGTGCCTTCAGCTCTCAAGGTGGCCTGACTCACCTCAGTGTCTAAAACAACTGTTGGTAAACACTAGCCACTCAATAAATAGGGAAGGAGGGAAGGAAGGAAGGAAGGAAGGGAGGGAGGGAGGGAGGAAGGAAGGAAGGAAGAGAGGAAGGAAGGAAGGAAGGGAGGGAGGGAGGGGGGAGAGAAGAAGGGAGGGAAGAAGGAACAAATTCTACCATATCTCTGTGGGACCCTTGTTTTCTGAATATCATTAGTTTTCTTCCCCTAATCAGAAATCTGCTACTAATACAGCTCCCCATTAAGTGCACAAATCCTTTGTTTCCACTTAAGCTGGAATTTTCAATTCAAATATTTGAACAAATGGAATCAAGAGTTAACAAGACCAGGCTGCTATTACCCACTTTAATAGAAACCTGTCAAGCCCCTGCTATTTTTCCAACACTTTTCCTCTTTATAGTCTACTTGCAAAAAGTCTGTGTAGTAGGAAACTATTTTACATTCAATCTTTAGGTAGGAGCCACACTGTAAATAAGCAAATGATTACAACAGTTTTGTTCTTCAATAAGTGTAGCCCCTTAACCACCTGCGATGTGATTAGTTCTGAATGTTAGTATATAAGAATGACAGAAGACTGTTCCCAATTGAGGGTGGGAACCAGCTGCCTTTGTTGGAATATTAATATAAAAACTCCTAAAAATGTGTATAGTCTTTTGAGAAGCTTTAGAAAAGAGCCCTAGAGCCCTTGTGATTAATACTTGTTTCTACCACTGATTTTTTTTATTTTTATAGCCCTACATCTCATCCATCTTATCACTGCTTCAACTTAGATAGCAAGATTGCTAGTAAGGCTACTTTATTCACCTCACATGCTTGCATTCATTGGATAGATGATTTATTTGGCTGAATTTCATCTGGCCTTACAACATTTCATCTGCCTATTCCCAGTGAGGGTGTGGATCTAAAAATAACATTCCATTAGTGAATTAAAACATAGAAAGTCTTTTAAATGCATCCATATATTGCAGATGTGCATAATTTATGGTTAATTTTTTTCTAAACTGCATAAAATTTTGTACTTTTTTTAGCCAAGTAATATAAAGAGTGTGCAAAATGGAATAATTCAGGCCCAAACTCACTTTCATAAATTTTGTTTTAATTTTTATTGTCATCTGATCACTGTCTGTCCGACAGTGGACAGTAGGCTAAGTAAATTGTAAAAAATATTTCCATTGCAAAAATCTCTTTTTTCCTCTCTGTTTCTTTCTCTCATGAATGTGGACACACACAGAGACACGCACACACACACACACTCACAATACATGAAAACTTCTCTTCTAGTCAATCCATAGAAGTTTGTGTTCCAGGAGCTTTATGTTACGTTTTGGCTTTGAATAAATCACTTCATCTAGCCAAAACCACTGATTTTTTCTTGGTTTCTACACAAAACTCTAATTCAAGTCCGATTTCCTTCAAATTCAGTCCAGGTGTTAAAAAAAGTCTCTTGGTTTTCCAAAGAACATTTGAAGTATTTCTTGACTCTATATTCATACTTGTACCATGGCCATTAAACTGTGCAGTTTTTTTTCTATTTTCTGAATTAAAATGGCTCCATGGTGAATTTGTAGCCCACCAGATTAACAGACACTCACTTATAAATGCATGTTTTTCCTTTTAGAAATCAGTGATTATTCTTTTAGGATTTTATTTTTCATTATTTGCAAACTTTTTTGAATTCTTTAGAGAACAGGCATGTGTGCTTTAAGTTAGCAATAAAAAGAATAATATAAAGAAAGAAACCATTTCTTTAAAACAAGTTTAGTTATCACCCAATATAAAATTTGGGTTCATGGTTAATCCAGTAACAATTTGGCTTTTATACAATTTAATTTATAGACTTCAAACTCTGAATCTTCAGATTTGGTCCCCAGTGTATTTAACCTTTAATAGCTTTAACCTCTAAAATATAAACAAGGGTCTCTTCATCTTCTACCCTCCTTCCTCAGCCTCACTCTTGAATTTTGGCTAAAAACCATGATCTTCAATAATGCCTTGACTAGTCAAGTACTGTTTGAGGTTGTTCATAAATCTTATTAGAAAGTACAGCCTTAGAGAGGCAAAATAGTACCAGCATGTCTGGGTTCAAACAAAGTCTCCATCATTTAACGATAAGTGACCAAGAACTAGTTATTCACCCTCTCTTTGCCTCAATTTCCTGTCTTTCAGATGGATATTATAATCATCACACCTATTCCAGAATGTTGGTGCACAGATTATATCAGATCATGCAAAGAAGTATCTGACACATAGTAAAACTCTCACAAACAATAAGTTTTGTTGGATTTGGAAAATCACCCAAACCAATAATTTTTGTGCCATCATTATGACATCACTCAGGTGGCATGGGAAGACTGAGAATCATTTCTGGGAAAGCTATGGTGTCATAATTTCTCAGGAAAAACAACTTCTTAAATATGATGTTGTCTTTGAATGATTTTAGGGCCAGTGATGAATTAGAGCAATGAATCTCAAATTTTATGCGCATAAGAATTACAAAGGGATTCTGTTAAAATAAAGATTCTGATTCTGTTGTTGGACTCAGGATCATACTTGGAATAGCAAGGACCTGTAGGCTGGATGATCTCATAAGGAATTTTAAAAATATTTAAACAAAATTATGCATACATTTATATGTATGTATTTTCATAAATAAAAATGTATTTGAGCACCCATACCTGCCAGCTACTGAGAAACAGACCAATGTAATTGACTGGATGCCACAATTTCCTAAAATTCTTCTTGAGATAGTGGCTTAGAGCAGTGGTTCTCAAACTTTAGCTGCATCACAATCACCTGCAGGGTTTGTTAAAACTCAGATTGAGGGTTCCCATCTCCCAAGTTTCTGATTCGGTGGCTCTGAGATGGAACTTGGGCATTCACATTTCTAAAAAGTGCCTAGGTGATGCTGAAACTGCATGTACAGGGACCTCACTTTGAAAATCATTGATTTAGAGTACTCCTGGATTCTTTTCTGAAAAATAGCCAGAGTCTGTCAATATTTTCTTTACTTGAATCTTCAACGTGAGCATATGCTGCCATACCTGCATAGAAGGAGCTTTTCTACGTGGGTTGTTTCATGGTACCATCCCTAGTATGATTCTTAAATGTTCTTCAATTTGCTTATGAAGTCAGTGGAGCAAAAGATCTAACTGCCTCCCCTTTATACTTAGGCAAAAAATTATCCCCTGACTCAACAGGAAGAGATGCACTGGTTTTGAGTAAAGAATAGTCTGATAAAGCCTGTTTTTATTAAGTATAAGTAAATTATTAATATATTCCAGATGAATTAGTACCAACATTTTCATGTTATAAACATGAAAAAGTAAACATGGGTCACTGGCAGAACTCTCATTGACCTCACAGGTTTATTGCCCACATTGAGATAACCTCTGATTTGCTATATTAAAGTCAAGAGTTATACAACACCAGAACATTAGCATCTCTTAAGTATCAGCATGCAAGGTAGAAACATTCAGAAAACAGGTAGAAATGTGTGTTCCACACTGAGTGAAATTAGACTTGGAGGTGAATAACCAAACATTAGGAAATCAGATCAGCTCGAGAGTTGATTATTTGGTATCTGATAAGAAAACTGAATGTATACGAGTAAATTTTATTTCCCATGCCAACGTGTGCAACTTTAGAGGGCACTTCGGTCATGGCAGTCAAAATCTGCATCAAAACTCAGAAAAATCTCAGGCTCTTAAAGTCACCCTAGATTTGTCTAATCTCCAAAGGATAGCAGTAAGTCAGACTTCATTGCCAGATTGGATTGTTTGGGATGCTCCAACATCCAATACCTCTCTGATGATGTACTAGGCTATCCAGAAAGATACTAGTCTTTGGAATAGAGAGGTAGCTTATAGATGAGGGTTCAACTGTGTATTTGGCTTCGCATTCTATCACTCCTAGTGGAAAGCAATGAGGATCTGGCATTGATGCTCTTTGAGCACACTATTGCCTGCTTCAAAGAAACTGCAGAAAGAGTGAATGGCTAATGGCCAAGGCAGTGCTTTAAAATATTACATTAATATTAATAACATCAGGATCTGGCAAAGCCCTTGACAATAATCCTACCATTTGACAAATTGCAAGGAAATTTTTCATGGATCCAATTGCAACATAAGCTCAGTATTCTAAATGATGACATGGAGAAAATTGAAACTATATAAGATATAATACCCTTATGATATAGGTTTAAGAAACATCTATGGATACATTTGCTGTTTTAAAGCTACACCCTGGCTGTGAACCTTTGCTTACGTGTCTTGTTTATTTGAGATCTTGTGACCTAATTGAGTGCTTACTATCTGTCAGGCAGAATTCTATGAATTTTATATGCCTTAATTAATTTAATTTTACCAAGCAATGTCTGAAATAGATGCTCTTTGTTTTATCCAAGAGAAAACTGAGCCACCTAGAGGTTAGTAACTTGTCCAAGGTCATCTAAATAGAAGGCAATGGAGACAGAATTTAAACCAGACAATTTTGGGCAACAGAAGTTGTGTATTCCTCTCATCAAATGATATAAAATTTGTAATTGTGAATTGACTGTAAATGTTACATCTCCTAGGGAACAAATATATATGTAATGAGGGAATCCTTGAAAAATGTGTTTAATGGGAGGCAAAATGCTATAATACAAAGAACAAGAACCTAGGAAACAAATTCTACCCCTAACTCCATCACTACCTGTTAAGGTGGCATAGGGGAACTCAGTTATGCTTTTCTTAGACCTCAGGTTTCTCACATGTAAATTTTTAGTAATGGTTTAATGGAAATAGATGATCTCTGATATTAGATGTGCTTTAATATTCTTGGATTGAGTGACTGAGGATGTTTTTGAGGCCAGTATGTTTTCAGCAATCCTCCACAGTGTCTTTGAATAGGGCCAGCTCTGGAGTGGTGTTTTTGTTTTTCTTTAATGCCAAAAAGACCAGAAGTCTGCCAAGACCTTTTCCTTCCTATGATTATACTAAAATTTTAAGAAAGTCAATATCATTTCTCTCTGTGCCTTTAGAAAATGCTCATTCTTTCACAGATCTAAATTGAGATTTAGAATAAAAGGGTTTTCTCTAGTATTGGATTGCTTTTCTTACTTTGTTTTCCAAATCTTAAATAGCTTTATAAATAATGAGTCCCAGACTCACTAAACAATAGTAATTGGGTATGATTTTGCTTCTGCTACTTATGTGTTTAAAGCTTTAAAATTGCATACATTTTTAAACAAGGAACATATGACCATTTTCATTTAAGCCACACTTAAAAAATATGATAGTGAGGGTTTGCTATCTACAAACCCAGTAAATTAGCCATTATTTGCCACTAGACTAGATATCATCACATGTGTATGTATGTTTAAGTGAAGGTATCTGTTGGCTTTTTTTTTGTACGCATGTGTGCACAGGGAATCACTATCTGTTTTAATTCGGGTAATTTAAAATCAGACCTCAGAAAGAACTCCAGCTTCATCTCATCTCTCTGAAGATTTGACTGAGAGAGGCATCATGTCTGGTTGCACTTTCCACCCACATTGGCTAAATTTCCCATCAGACACTCTAAGGAGTTATCTGGCAGGTTTTATGTTATGACCTTTCAAAATTCAAAACTCTCCCAAGGGAGAAGACATGGTGTGTGTGTGGTGGGGGGGGGAGCCCCTAAAGAAATAGCCTATTCCAATGAAGACAAATATTGGCTTTAGTTTCACCACTAGGTTTACTTGCACACAAAAGTTCCCAATAAAATCCATCTGGTTTAAATTTTGTCTGCAGACCTGAAGCTTGGCAAATTTGACTTGGCTTCTTATTTTGCAGAAAATGCTTCATGCGGCTGTAATCTGGAAATACTGAAGTGTACAATCCCTCAACAGGAACTATAGGAGAACAGCTGTCTCTTACCTTCACTTTCTTCCAACTCTATCCTTAAAGGCTTAGGTGTTGTTAAGGGAGGAGAAAAAGTCTGCCACTGAGCGTGAAAGGTGGCATGAATCATCCATGACTACCTTTGTTGTCTGCTCTAAGCCAAAAGGAAAGATTAAAGAGTTGCCATTGAAGTGTGAGACAACTCACATTTTGGCATCACTAGAAAAGAAAGGAGCATTTAAGATCATGGAGGGAAATGAAACAACAAAACAATACTGTTACAATTTGAACAATAACAGGCTTCAGTATGTGAAAGCATGGTATTATCTTTTTCCATTTTCCACCCTATGCTTTCATTGGCTTCATACAATCCCCTTGTTGCCTGTAATTGGAGATGGAGTCAGTGCCAAAGCTGCATAAAATAAGCAGTCTTTCCATTATACTTTCTGTGCATCATGATTGTGTATGTGAAGTCATAAAAATCATTTATTATGAGCATGTGTATTCCTGGTTTAAAGGGCCAAGTATTTTTGTGGCAACAATATAATAGCATCAGATGTAGTCCCATAAAACACCACATGTGGGCACTTAATAATTACTGCCCTGGCACATACATGCTGGGATATCATCTTAAAGGGGGCTCCTTAAGGAAAAAAAAAATTGGTGCTCAGACAAACTCCATTAGATAAGATAGGAGAGGAACAAGTAGGAATTTGTTAGGAATCTGTTCATGATAGCAATTGTTCATCTTCCATTGGTATCGCATTTTCTCCAATTATCTATAGAGCTCTTATCATGGGATCAAGAATCTCCTTCACAGCATAGCAAACATCAGTGGATATTTTCTCAGTCTCAAAGTTCCATGAAGGCTCTAACATTACATGGGTGTCTAGTAAACTGTAAGATTGGGCACAAAGTAATTTTTATTTCATCCATTATTCTTTGGGAAGCATTTATTTGGGGTTTGTGGTACAAATCACAGTAAATAAATTTTTACACTAGACAAAAGAATGTAAAATGGATGAAAGCCACTTCATGACATGGTATGAGTGCTTGGTAGAGTTCTGAAAGTACACCTTTGTTACAGAAGCTGCTCTCTGTTGTCTCTTTCTTTCCTGCCAGCTTCTGGCTTGTGGTGGAGTGGCTTCTCTTGGTTGCTACTAAGGCTGGAGACTGAGCATTCAAAACTACTAATATACTTTGTGTCTGCCATCACTCTGGGACTGATGTTCTACTATTATTAGGCACCTGAGTTAGGTGCCTGGAGACTCACTAGGCATATGATAGGGTCTCAAAACAATTCATTAAGTTGCAAAAAGAGACTAGGGTCCATTGGTTCCTGATTGTACCTCTACTTTACTTGGAAATAGAGGCAATTTGAAAGGGGTGGGCGCACATACAGGAGATTGCAGGGATTTTGACAAAGGGCAACTTTTCTTATTGATACTGTGTGTCCCTGGGGTCTGCGTAGGAAGGAGCTACTGTTGATATTCTAAGCGTCCACCCAACCAGCCATGATTCAGTACCTGCGTCTCTATATGCTCACTCTTCCTACTGTAACAGACAGCCCAAAAACTACAATGGCATTTTGTTTAAAGTACATATGGTAGTTATTATATTGAAAATGTATACCAAGCACATGTCCACAGCCCTGATAGCTTCTTCCAATGCTTCTACACGGCTGCTTTGACCCAGTCAAGTTTTTCACTATGCTTTGGTCCAAACTTTCATTTCAGCACCCCTGCCCTACAATGGAAATATTGTTGCTTTTAATTATTATTGTTCTTTTAATACTGCCAGGTAGCTGAAAGGGAACTTTTGAGGTGGTAACATCTCGTATTTATCCAAACAGATTTTTCAATATTTTTTCAATTGCTAAAACTGGCTTAGCATTTACCAATTACATATGTAGCCAATAATGTACGATTATTCTTCACCAATTGCTAATTTTTTCAAAAGCCTTTATCTATTAAACATAACTTCCAAACTCTCTCTCTCTCCTTCTTTCTCTTCTTGTTGGGCACTTTTTTCCATTAGTTCAGCATAATTTAGCAGTAGTCTGATTTGTCTCTTTTTCTTCCAAAATTATGTTTTTTTCCCACTCTCTACCAGTGGTTCTCTACCCTGAATATGCATCGAAAGTGTCTAGAGAGCTTCTTGAAAATATAAATGCCCAGTACTCTATCCACACTTCTCCCTGAGTCAAATCTCTACTGAGTCAAAACCTGCAATTACAGGCCCTAGGAAGCTTTAATTTTTAAATGCTTCATGGGTAATACTGATGTGCAACGACAAGTGAAACATATTTTTCTAATAAAAAATAATCCTAGCTTCTATTGTATGTCTACCCTCTGCAAGATACTTTTCATGATTTATCTCACTTAATCTTACAATAAACCATAAAATATTGTTATCCCCCATTTAATAAAATAGGAAACTGAGGGTCACAGAAGAGTTAAAGAAAAATAGCCCAAGTCATGCATTCAGCAAATTCTAAAGAAAGGACTTGAAGCCATTGTTTGAAGCCAAAGGTTGGCCTCTTTCCAAATGCTGTTATTTCACACTATATTCTATTGTATATATTTACTGCTAGCTTACTTTTGTTTCCAATTCTCATTATGTCTTTGTAGGTTTATATAATGTAGCAAAGCAACTGGAAACTTCATATCTATGAAAGGGCTAATGTCTTGTTCTGTGATACAACCTTGAAAATGTTAATGAATAAAAATAATGTGACCCCAACTGATTGGTGTATAATTTAAATTCCAGTAGAGACAGATAATGACATTGAATTTCAAACTTATTTTTAAGAATAAGGAGAGTTTGAATTTAACACTGCTGCACAGTAAAGAAGGGCAGCTAGCAATGAATGCATATCTCACTTCCCAATGCTTCAGAAGAAAAGGAGTAAACTATTCCTCAATGCTCTTCCCACCTGCCTCCATGTGCTCTCTCCTCCTTTCTCCTCACCTTTCTTTAAACTTCTTTTGTTTTTTCTCTCCTCCCGCCACCTACAATTCAATTGACAGACATATGGAAAGAGAAAAAAGAAAGGATCTAAAATTTAGCAGGCACCTACCATCTGTCAGCGATTTTCATTTGTGATATGTTATCATAAAAGATACAATTTAAGATCTCACAGCTTTATTGTGAGATTCATGAAGTGGTAGCATCCCCCAAATGGGTGGAAAGAGGAAGCTCCTAGAGGGCAAACTTGGAAGCAAGTGAGGAAATATTCTGATTGGCTGACATTAAGTTTCAGTTTTATATGGGGGGGAGGGGTGTTTAATAAAGTAGAGCACAGATATACATTGATTAGTATGGGATGTTTGTCCATTCTGGTAAGCTCTTTCTACGGAATCAAAAGTACTTCTGTTAGCAGATGTTACTTGTCAGCAACCCTGTAGGGCATTTTCCATTTTCTCAGAAAACCCCTGCAGGTTGATTGTTTTTGTCTTTTGGAAAAACCCTTCTCAGAAAGGGTCTACTCTTGGCAATGCCCAATGCAGGTAGCCGTTTTATTTTACTTAGCAATTATTATTGATGATGTAGTAACATACAATCTCCATATTCCATTGGCATAAATAGCAAACATTGATTTTAGTTCATGCTACATGACAGCAGCTATGAATTGACTGCTGAGGATCTGTTTCCCATTTCTAGACTCAGGCTAAAGACCCAGCCCTATTTGGAAAATGCCATTCTCAAGGCAATGAGACAAAAACAAACAATGGGATCACCCTTAAGCATTTGCTTGGACAAAACACACCTCATTTCTGCTCACATTTTTAACTAAAACAAACCATACGACTAAGCCCAATATTAGTGGAGCAGATAACATACTCCTCCGAGAGAAGGTAACACTGCAAGTCAAATGGAATGGGTAAATGTATAATATTTTACAAGGAAGGAGGAGTGAATATTTGTGGAAAACAATGTACTGTTTCAGCACCTTTTTAACATATGAGAAGCATAAGGCTCAGAAGTTAAATTAACTTACCCAAGGCTACTGCAGCTAGTGGATGACTCAAGTAAGATTGTAATTAATTTCTTTCTGATTCAAAAGCCAGAGTTCTTTCCTCTGTAATTCTGCACAGTCAGGTTAAAGAGTTGGGAGGCAAACAGTCTAGTTCTCTTCTCTATTACTCTTTCATCTCTCCTTTCAAAACTTTTCTAAAAAATCATGTCCTGTCAATGACATGAGTCATCTTTGATTTAAAAAAGATTTTTCCTTAACAAACTCCAAATTATGTAACACTTAATAATGGTATCATTTATTGAAAATTTATTTGTGCTGATGATGTTCTAAGCTCTCATCACAAATCCTTTTATTCAATTTTTATCAATAATTTTGTGGTAGGCATAATGGTCCAAATTTTATAGGAAATGGAATAGAGTCTCAGAGATGTTAAATAAGTTGTCCAAAATTATAGAGCTTGGGTGAGGGAGAGCCAATTTTGAATCCATATTTGATTGTAAAGCTTGCGCTACCATTCTCTTTGTCATTCTGATTTCCACAAAAAATCTCTTTCTTTTAACATATGCTTACACTTTCTTTCTTCTCCTCTACAGTTTTTGCCACCTATTTTGTTTTCATCTTCTCATGTCAAGAGTGCTGCTGTAGCTTCCTAGCTAGATGCTCTGTGTCTAGGATCACACCTGCCAAACCATTCGACACACCACCACTAGACTAATCCTTAAACTCTGTATGCATAGTGTCCTTTCTGTGTGCAAATGTCATCCATTGAGCTTCATTGCTCTTGCTTTCATCCTTCGTACATCTAAACTCCTCTATCTGATCTCCTAGGACACCTGAAATTTTGGTATCAGGTACCTGTGTATGTGTGCTTATTAGAGGAAAGAATTATAAAATAGTGCCTGCATTCAAGAATGCCATTGTTAGTATGGTATCCTCTGGCTTTCTGTTGACTGAGTGAAAATAAGAATCCCCAATCAACATCTTTTACCTTCCCCAAATAAATAAATTCTTAGCTATCTATCACAAATACCTATGTTTTCCAAGATTTTTTTCCATGGGTTCCCAGATACAGCAATGAAAAAAATAAGTTTAGGTAACACATACTTCTCTATTATATTAAAAAGTTGTAAAACATTTGCAGTAAAAAATGTAGATAGACGGACAGAGGGAAGGAAGGAAGGAAAGAAGGAAGGAAGGAAGGAAGGAAGGAAGGAAGGAAGGGAGAAAAGGAGAGAGGGAGGGAAGGAGAGGCTGGAATAAAGTGGGAAAATAGGAAAGTAAAAGTATGATAAGATTGAATAGACTGGCAAGTTTTAGATTATGCAGATCATGATAAAGAGTTTAGATTTTCTTTTGAGTTTGGTGAGAAACCACATAAAGATTTAAAGTAGGGGGGGTACATGATTTGATTTGTGGTTTTAATGCATCGCCTTGGTTTCTGTTGATTGGAGACAGGCACGAGTAGAAATAGGAAGATAATTGGGAATATTGGGAGTATTTATTGAAGTAGTCCAAGAAGAATATGCTGATGGCTTAGCTAAGAGATGATAGTGATTAAAAAGAGTAGAATTAAGATAGAGTTTTTGGTAAAATCAACAGGATTAAATTAGTAATGAGGTATGTGAATGACGGAAAGGGAAATTATATGTATAGACAGTATTATACATATGGACTATATTATTTACTGAGATGAGAAACATGGTGAAAGACATTAGTTTAATAAAAAGAATCTAAATTTACTTTGAAACATTAAATTTGAGATAGCTGTGAAACAACTAAGTAAAGTTATGAAGAAAGTAAGTCTGTATTAAATCTGTATGTCACTTAAAACCATTGGGAAAAATTGTGATCACTTGGTAAGATTAGTGCCAGGGAAGGGCAGGGCCCCTCCAGCATTTAGAGGTTGGTAATACTTGGAGGAAACAGTAAGATTAAATAAAATGGCCAGGTAGGCCTTAGGTGACCTTGAAAGAATAATTTTCAGTGGAATAGTGAAGCGAAAACCTGTTTGGAGTGGTCGTAGAATGAAAGGGGGTGAGAAAGGGAAGACAGTTGGTGTAGACAGACTTGCAAGATGTTTGGCTAATAAAGGGCAGTCACAAAAGATATTGACAGTCACATTAATGGGGTGGTTTGGGATTCTCTCAAGACAGCTGGAAAGTGTATTGCTGAGAAAGGGGAAATAAAGGTAACAGGGTAGTTTTTGAACCATCATCCTTGAAGAGGTCCTTGGCTGGTAACTGCACATGCAGCAAACCTGCATCCTCACAGTACATTTATAAATATTGAGAAAAGAACATGTGGATCACCTTCTTATCTCCAGTGCCTAGCACAGTGCTTGGCCATAGTAGGTGCTCAGTAAATTCTTCTTGAAATATTGGAAAGAAGAAAGAAAGGAAGGAGGAAAAGAACTATGCAAGGAATCCCTTCTCTTGTACCCAATTTCTCTTCAATCCTCATTGTATTACACAATGACAGATGTGATATTTCAAACGTGAACTTTGCTATTGAATAGCTGCATGAGCATGACACTGGGATAGCCACATTATATTGCAAATTAGATGGACATGTTATCTATTCTCAAAAAGGTTGGAGTCTAAGGAAAATTAACCACACATTCATACTTATATTCAGTTTTTCCCTATAGATTTGCACATTTATGTGCAAGGAAGAGGTAGCTACACTTAAACATTTTTTTTCCCATTTTAAAGCTCAATAAAAGCTTTCTGTATGAACTCATTCAAATGACTATGAAGACTTCCCAACATGTTCCTTTTCTTTGTTTTTTCTTCTCTCTTTTCCCTGGTGTTTTAGTCTATGAAAAAACTATACAAGACAGCCAGGTAAAATCTTACACATTCCCAAATGAGTAGTCATTGGTGAATCATTCAATTCCAAACAGAGACATCAGAAACCTATCTGGAAAATCAATAGTACTGTCCCTTATATAGTTTTCATTAAAAGTACTGAACTTTAAAACCTCCAGATATGAAACAGAAACTTATGAAATTGGTGAAAGATAGAGCAAATTATTCCCATTATTTTCTTCTATTTGTCTTATTACAAGTTCCCCTAGTGCTTGTATAATACAATCCAAGTTAAAAATTACTGTTCAATTTTGGGAACACATTTGTTCCATCGAACTCATTCCAGATATTAGCAGTGAGGTTACTTTATATTTTTATCTGGTACTCAGGTTCATACTGATGTGGAAATGGAATATAAAAAACACAGAAATAGTGAGTGATTCTGATTTTAAACAGTTACGCCTATCTTTGGTGTGTTATTCTTTATATGGCCCTAACTCTACATCTATAAGAAAAGAGAATGCTTGTATTGATAACATAGCCTTATGAAAACCACCTTGAAATTGCAACATTCATTTTTATAGTATTTCTGTTAAATGTCAAAGTTAAAATGGTCCATTTATTTCATTGTATTGAAAATGATGAGCATATTTCAGAAGTGTGTGCAAGTTGAAATATATGTGAAGTGTTTCAAATGATTTAGTGGTTACATTTTACATGACATCTCTTTTGAATTTCAGCAACGGAAATACATAATCATGAAGAGTTGCAAACACATGCTATTTTTAAATGTTTCTTATTGTGCAACGCTATCAAATCTACTTCAGTTTTGAATATTTGTCCCTATTATTTTCCAAATCTATTTCCTAATTCAATTGACTACTACATTAAAAAAAACTGAAAAATATTTTACAGGCTTTCTGGTGGTCTCCTTGAAGGATGTTATATATATAGTCGGAGATAGAAGATTTTACTTCAAATTTAATCTTAGCTATTTCCCAAACCTCTGATCTTTGACAAGTCAACTATTTTGAGTTTCTTTATTAAGTTAAGCTAATAATTCCTATTTGGCAGAGAGTTAGATTTAACAAGACAGCAATACCAATATAATAAAATAGATTTGTCACCTTGAGTTGATAAAAGAGCAGCCCAGGAAAAAAAAAATCTGTTATCTAGAAATGGCTATTAATGGTAGTAGAATGCTATAAAGTATTAAATGGCTCATTCCTAGAATGAGGATAACTGCCTGTCAGGAATGAGGCAGATGGATCGTTGCACCGAAAGTATGAACTGAGAGGCCCCATCCAATTTTGCAATCCTGCTATTCATACACACTGTTTATTTATTGATATATAGCCTTATAACCATGAATTTTATTTCTATTTTCAATCGATGTCTTTGTGAGTTGTTTTTTGTGAACCCAAGCTACAGTTGATGCATTATTTTTTAATTTCAAGATTTTTTAAAATATTGCCTTCTAATATACAAAACCACATTGATGTAATCAAGTGTAATTGTCACCAGAAATAGAATAATTTGCATTCCTGTTACTATCTCAATGACAATTTTTTGCTGCAGAAACCATTAAGGAAAATGGTAGGCAATTTGGATATTTTAATAGTGCCACTGAGAGCCCCCGTAATGGCCAGTCAAACTCACCATAGGTGTAATAACACACTGGCCTTCAACCAAGGGCCAAAGAGCAGTTCCGGGCTCATCAATCCACTCGTTTACAAACTCTGAGCTTTTGACTTTGCCAAAAGAGCAAGCAAATGATCTGGAGTGCCTATTTATTCATTTATGTGTACAGCCATAGTGTTGGAAGATAAACCTGAAACCTGGTTTTATCTTCTTTGGAGTCCTTCTGGAAGAAAGGATTTAGCCTACTTTATGTGAAATAAATGAGTATGTCATGGTGATGCATGTTTGGGACAGTTTGGAGAAGTGTATTATTTAGCTGATTTGATATTTATAAACTCCATTTTATAAGCAAGGCAGTTATGTTCTGGTTTTATGTGCTTCCACCTGGTTTATCATTTCACTAACGTACAATTTTGCCAGTTTAAAGATGCTTATATATTGTCCTTGTTTCACAGCTGCAGTGCTCCTTAGATCCATCTTATATGGAGTTTCACATAATAATGACCAAAAGAGTCCCATGATGTATGAAACCTCATTTCTGCTCATTAGAAGAAATAATTAAAAACTCAATTCCATTTTGAGTATTTTATGCCTTATGTTGACTAAACTATAAATTTAATATATTAAGGCTTATTACCAACCCTCAGACAGGCAAAAAGGTAGTCCTTGAATCTTCATCATGGCTAAGATATTGCTGAGTTAATGCTATACTTTTGTTTAAAATTGACTGAGCACCATATGCTGCATTTACAATTCAAAAGCAGCTACTTTTCTAAAAAAATCATTTTTATTTTATGAAAAAGTACACTACATCAAAAAATGTTTTTCCAAGCAGTCTTCTAAGAAATATTTTAATAAAAATGAAATAAAATGAAGACATACTCATTTTCAGTTTATGACATGTTTAGTTTGTATTTGATGCATCCTTCCTGACATTTGTTTTTAAAAATCACTGTTTTACATGTGATCTACTGTACTGTTTACAATGCACTTAGAGTTTTATATAAATTATACAAAGGAGGCTCTGAGCCATGGTTGTACAAGGTTTGGGAGAAAAAAAAATTAGAAATGATCACATCTCTGCAGCTTATTTGGGGAGAATACTGTTGAAATTTGTTCCTAATATAAGGTTGAAATTAATCTTGATTTCCCATCAAATGTACAGGGATTTTACAATATAGTTCATAATAGTGTTTAATTCCTTTAAGGTATATGTTAAGATAAACAAGTCACTGACAGTGTTTATCTATAAATATAGCAGATGGTGTGAGACTGAGGTTAGTTATCAACTCTGCCGACTTTAATTTCATGGTTATAAAATTCTGCAAACTTCATTGTTTATAAAAGGCGAGGAAGAATCTCCAATGAGCTTCAGTACCCAAGAAGGCCTCACTAATATTGATCTCTCTAACTGATATTCAGTATCCTTCTAAGGTGCAACATTTAAGATTGTGAAGTGATTGCTAGACATTTTAAATTTTTCACTGAGATCATTAGCAAGCATTTCTGTCATTGATCTATTATAACTTTGTTAATGAGTTCCACGTGAGTGCAATTTAGTGAATGGGACAATTCTCTATAAACCTTGCTAGGTGAAGGTTTAACAGCAGTTTAGGTAGTTATAGATCTAAAAGATAGCCTAATTTGTCAAAATAATGCTTTTTCTCTTATCCAAAGATGAATAATGGTACTTAAGTAGACCAAACATACTTAAGGATAGGATTTCATAGAGGAAAAGCATAGCATCATTTGAATAATTAATCAGCCATTGTGTATTATATACATTTCCATTTAGGCTACAAGTCTTCTGAAAACTTCACAAAACATCAAAGAATTTTAAGAGAAGCAAAAATATTCTGCATATTCTGAGTTGACTTAAATATAAATTTTTATTATAATTTATTTCACTAAAATCTGCTCAATTTGATAAAATTAACTATTTGGCAAAGAAATGCCACTATTGTGAAAAGAATATCATTTGAAACAGCTTAATACTTCCATTCCAACTTTGTAGTGGATAAAAAAATTATTTTATAACCACAAAAGTGGAAAAATTTCACAAGCTCTACCACTATTATTTTTACAATTAGAAGTGGGTGATTTTTCGGTTCCAGAGAAGGACAAGCTTCTATACTTCTATGATAGCCCAGTATATGAGCTGGAGGCTAAAGAACCTTGAACGAAAAAATGTCTTAACCATATGAAAGTTTAAACCCCTTGGGAACAAGTAACTTTCTGTTTCTAATTTTCATTCTCTCTTCTAGTCTTACCCTATATCCTATTAAACAACTTGTATAGGAAGAGCTAAATAAGAATAGATGAGGAAGATAAGTGTGCAATGATGTCTCCTAATAAGAACAGGTTTTCTAATAACAAAATCCTCGGTTACTTTTCTAGTTCTTGTGTTGGGCTGCTTTTCCCTAACTCACTTTTAGAGCTTCATTACTGGCTTGAAACTCAAATCTGTCTTCTGCATTTTCTACCAATTATTCCTAACATAGGGCTCAAACCTTGGCTTCCCAGGAGCTGGCTTCTGAGCAACAGGAGTCCTTGGTGGAGACCAGATTGCAAGGAACTAGAGTAATAAATCTTCTTATCTCTCTTTCTGTTCATAGCATTTCATCACTGGTTATCATTGGATACAATATAGCACTATTTGATACACTCATTTCTGCAAACAACTTAGACTTCTGCATCTCAAAATGCATGAAACATCTATAATGCTTTTCTCTCAACTGGGGGCTTTAACTCATTTTCCCCCAATTTTTTTTAAGACTCCAAAACCACCTGAATCATGATTATCAAGAAAACTGGTCCTTGGGTTATTTCTGTGTTTGACATTCCATTTCCATATTTGGCTTGGATTGAGTTAAAACTAGGCGTGATTTCACATTAGCATTATTAAAAACCACATAAAACAGACCTATGAATTAATTTTAAAGATTACTTCTTTTTTTGTCTTTAAAGTGGAAAAGCCAAAGATAAGACCATTTTTCCCAAAGGGAAAGATTTCTTTTTAAAATCTGGCCATATGAAGCACACCTTCTAGAATTGTGAGGCTACTGGAAATTGATAGTAATGTGTTTAGCATCAGCATGGCCTAGAAGATGAGGTCCATGGAGTTGTCAAGGAGTTAGCCCTTAAGGGAGACAAAAATAGGTAATGAGAGTAGAAACTGGTTATCTGGTTGGCATGGGAAGCAAAAGGAAACAGAACAGAGGAAATAAAGCAAAGCAGGCTATTCAAGTATTTGGGAGCGGTGGTTGTACATCATGAGTGATTTAGGGGCTCTCCTTTATAGGAACTCAGTGCATCTTAGGGAAATGAGATATAGTTAAAGCATATTAAAACAATTACTCTGGTAAAAATGAATCTTTTTCAATATCCTAGTGGGTAGCCTATCTTTTCTGTCTTTTTTCCCCTAACCTATATATAAGGTATAGTGAATCATTTTGTATAATTTAATCCTTTTTTGTCTGATCACGGCTTACAAAAAATCACTGATTTTAAAAGGACAAATAAGGTCTTAAAATTTAAAAGTGCTCCCACTTTCATCCAAATCACTGATTTTACTAAAATTGTCATTAAAGTGAATTGCTGTCATAAAATATAATACAAAACTTACAACATGTGGAATAAAAGTGAAGCACAACTTCTAAATATTTTAAGCTTACTTTCATCATTTTCTTTCAGATTATCCAACCCTGCCTAATGTCAAAGTCATTGCACCATATAAAAGTAAACCTGCTAAGGAAATCACACTAACAGGATTTCATTCCCCCTTCACAGGTCAGTTAAAAATCAATACATTTTTATTATTTACTCCCTCTAAAAATTCAGTAATTTTCTATTTTTTTTTCCTAGGAGAAGTAATCTATGCTTTCATGTGCATGACAGTCACCTGTGGAGTCCTTCTTTTGGTTATGCTCAAACTGAGGTAATTGGGTACAGCTTAGAAGGTCAGGGCTAGAACAGACTGCTTAGACATGTTAAAGTGTGTTTTACAATGGTAGAACTTCCAGAAGGCCTTAGAGTGACATCTTCTCCATAAATACATATAATTCAACTTTTGTGTAGAATAGGTCCATGGAAACATTACTCTTGGTCCTCATATTAAGGGAAATGTGATCATCGGGTTGTTTGATGTTGCATTTTGTAAGCACATGCACATTGTGTGTTCCCCCAAATCCGAAATTAAACTGTTATTGATTAAACTTTCTCCTGGCCATCCTGTAAAATCCAAATTGAACTTTGATGCATTTCCTTATTCAAATCGTTTGCAGGATTGATCACTTCACATAATAAACTGTTGTGTACTTCATACAGTTTATATTTACCTGAAGATTTGCTCTTCACTGTAATTTATTATATGTTAATGAATTTTATTCATGTATTAATATACAATTATTGAAAGAGACATTTAATGAATCCTTGTAGTGTCCCTATAGAAAGAATTCATTACTAAAAGCTGACATTAATTCACTCTCCAAATCTTTCTCCTTGGCTGCCTTCATTGCTGAAATGCTGCAAGGCTCCAGTAGGCAGATGAGACTTCAAGATTATAGATGCATCAAGCTCTAGATTTCCAAATGACTAGGGTTTTAATTTTTTCCACTTATTTAACATGTATAGAAAGATATAAGATGATGTCCACTTAGTTACCTTTAAGTTTTAAAAAATAACTATATTTTTAAACATTAATCATGTTCATTTGTTTATTCTTTAAAGATAAGATTATATGTATATTTCATTTAAGTATCATAAATGTTAATGAAGAAACATGGTGTGTGTGCACACATGCAAAAAGATTGGGCCTATAGAGGAATAGAGGCATTGGGTATTTATTTTATCTCATAAAACCTACAGAAGAAGACTCACTAAACTGTACAATGTATGTACATGTGTTGCTTCTTCAGAAATCTCCAACTCAAAGACTCTGAAAATGAGGCAGATAAAATGAAAAGCTGAAGTGGGGATGTGTAAGGTAATACCATGGATTAGGGCATATGGTGAATGTATGCTCTGCCCAAGAATATTTAAATTTAATTTTTAAAATGCAGTGCCAGTTATATCCACTTTGGATCCAAACCCTCCAAAACATTTAATTTGCTGTTTACCAATATCAGTACAAAAACAAACTGCATTTCTCCAAGTAGCATGAGAATATGCTTATGAGAATATGTGTATGAGACGATGTCTTGGGTTCCAAGATGCTGTTTCAAGGCAAAATAATTAGAACAGGTTTCTAAGGGGGGAGGGTGGGTGGCATTTGGAGTTTATTAAACTTTCCATCAGTTGGTTTAAAGTATTTGAGAGCACTGTTCACTTACTGTGTCTGCCTATTTAGTTCATCACAAACATATTGCTTCAGAGAAGTTCTATCTGTTTTCTGGTCTAACAAAAATCTTACTTTAATGTTTCTCAAACTTTATTTCTTAACCACATACATAATTTGTGAAATTCAGACAGGCCCATGAGTTTTTGTAGAATACTGCTCTATACAAGTAAATAAGATTTAGGCTACTGAGAATTCCCTGAGTGCTAGCTGTAATTTCACCTCCTTTCTCTCCTGCATAGAAAGGCATATCACTTTTCTGGATGACTGTGGGAGTATTATTAGAGACAAAAATCTTGAATTTACTCTAATATGAAATTTTAAAGCAAATCATTCACATTTCTAAGTATGTTACAGTCAGGAAGAAAGTGTTTGCCACACAACTTAAAATTGATTATGGTGTCTAATCTGTAATTTCCAGACCCAGGGTTAGATAAATGACAAAAATAAAAGCCATTATGGAAAGAATGAATCAAAATAAAAGCATCAACAACAAAATCTGTTATAGCCTCCATGCAGAGATAAATAATATCTCCCTAATGAAAGAAGACTGGTTGTTATTTCACATGATATTCACTCACTTGTGGTCAGATCTAGTATGGTGAATACTCTTCTGAGTAAAGATGACCATTTTTGCATTTGTTTCCTATTAAGCTAAATTAAAACTGCCCTAAATCTTCTAAGTTTCCAGAAAAACCAATAATTAAGAGCTTAAACATGAGAGCAAAGAAAGGCCTTTTTTTAAAAAATCTTCAAATTGATCACTTGAAATCACAGTTAAATGCATGATGCTTTTTAAAGACCACAGAATATTCTACAATTAGGATTTTACATTCATAAGCTTGATTTTCTTCCCTCCAGGCACAGTCTGAAATTTTACTAACTCCTTTCAAAAATATAAACACACATGCAAATACATTTGTAAAATCTTTAATACAGTATGCTGTTAATGTTTACTTTTACTTTTCTATAGAACCTGCAGAATATCAAGTCAAACAAGAGATCCTTCACCAATTCAAATACCTGGAGGACTCATGGATAAAGAGTCACAGATAATTAACAATCATTTTCTTTAAATCAAGCCTTTGTAGCCAGACTAGCCTACTTATCATGTATAAGGAAAATAAGGAAAATGAATTTAATGATAGTAGATCATTAAATGTAATAATACAAGGTATAATAATATGGGACAATGATGTTAGATTTATTTTTTCTTATGAAAATATTCAAGTGAAAATATACAGTGGTATCTTTTATAACACTGGTATAGAATAAAGTTTTCCTTGTAGGCAAAACATTTCATCTCAAGTTATATTCTGAATGATTTGCTTCATGGTAAATATGAGTACAATTATATTGATAATTGTAATGAGTTGCATCATAATATGATATGATCTAGTTAGCAGGGTTTTTTCCTGATTGTTTTGTAAATTCCCATTAGCTTGTCAAAAGAGAACTGTTAATAAAAGCATCTAGTATATATTTGTTATTTGCATATTCTTACCCATTTTCAAGCCAGTAGCATTGATTTTAAGTTTCTAAATATACCTGGCTAGACGATGGGTCTTAAAAAAATCAAAGTGATATCTTTGGATGTTTATAATTTAAATACTGTTGCATTTTACTTCTTAAATTTGATGTCATTTCGTATACATGAAGATGTGAAGCAAATACATTGACTGATAAAAGTACATGTGTATTTCAATAATGTTATATTTGTTGTTTTAATTTGTTCTATGCTAATTTTGATGAATTTATGCAATAATAAAGTGACACTATAATTTTTAGTTTCAATATTTTGGCCTGATTTGACATCAGAGTAAAATTATGATTGGAAAATTGTTGAACAGATGGATATCAGCTAAAATGTTCATAAATATGTACTTTTCGACTGTCTGTAATCATTTGGTGGCCATTGCTCAGAATGATCATGAGTCTGTGTTATCTACGGTGACTGTAGAAACAGAGGCACAAAAATTCAATATCTTGATGATACCATAGAAATAATAATTCACGTATTTTCAATTAAAGTTCAAATATTTTCTCATATCTATTGCTGTTCACTAAACTTCAGCCTGGATGTACATTAAATTGAATTTGGAGTTAACATTTGGCTATGTTTACTCAGAGTAATTGAAAAGCCACTCTGTATCATTTAAAACAGGGAATAATAATTCATCACTCTTCCTCAAGGAGTTCTATATATTCCAGAGGCTGTTTAATGAGTTAATGTGAAGAGAACACAGGCATTTCCAGCTCCAAATCACAGTCATGTAATTTAGACTTACTAATGTCTGGGAAAAAGCAAACTGCTATTCTCTGGAAAACTGAGTAAAGAAGTCAAGCTGCTTTTATATGTTTGTATTGAGTGGAGCAGGGGAGGACAGTATGAAATAAGAAGGCCTCCCTAAAAACGAGAATCTTGTCTCACGGCCTGTTAAAGCTGAGTAGCCCATTCTAGGCAGAACTGCAGAAGCAGAAAAGACATGGAACAACTAGGGATCTCTTAAATAGTTTGTCATCTCTAGAACAGGGAGTCTAAGTTGAGCAAATGCAGGACACAGAACCAACAGACATCAGATTGAGATGTCAAAGTTCCTTAAACAGTAGGCTAAGGAATCGAGACATTATGAACGTGTCAGGACACAGCCTCGCCCCATCTCCACCCTCATCTCTTGCTCCTCCAATCTCTCTGCAAGCTGTTCTCTAGCCCTTCCAAGGCCAAATTTCCTTTCATCTCTGGATTTTGCACGTTGTCTTTCCAGAACTTTTATCCTTTCATTTTCACCTGTCTGATTCTACTCATCCTTCAAGTGTTACCCTATATGTTACCACATTTGAGAAGCCTCTCCTGGCTCTTTTCCTTGGTCCCAAGGTGAGGTAGCCTTGCTCAGAGCTTTTAAGGCACCCGGTGCTTCCTTATCTTAGACTCATCGTAATTGCTTCTTCATTATTGTTTTTCTCAGTAAACTGTAAGCACTCTGATTGGGTCTGTTTGTTCACTTCTGATTTCCAGTCATTGGCACACAGTATGTGCTCAATAAATAATTTTTCAATGAATGAATGAATTGCTTCATTTGGAAAGCCATGAGGAGCCATCACATAATTTTAAATAGAGAAGTGACATAATCAGATATGCGATTGAGTAAAATCATGTTGACAGAAATGTAAATGGTAGTCTGGAAAGTGCTAAGACTGATGTCAAGAGGACTGTTAAAAAATGTACTGCAATGCTCAGCTAGGAAATAATGAGAGCATGCATTAACTCATCTGTTCAACACATTTTGAACATGTATAGTGTTCCAGCCACTCTGCTAGATACCAGAGATACAGTTCTGAACAAAGTTCTCTTGAAGCTACAAAAAACAAGCAAGTAAACAGGGTAATTTTAGAAAGTGGTAAGTGCTAGCAAGGAATGAACAGGCTGGAAGGGTAGAAAGATGTAGAAAGAAGAAGTAGCAGTAATGAGAGAGAATGGAATGTATTTGACAACTATTTCCTAAATAGAATGGATGGGAATTGGAGATTAGATGTTTGCAAGGAGTTGAGGTGGTGAGGTCATGGCAGGAATGGGGATTAAGAGCAGGTTTCTGAGTCATGTCATTAGGCAAACATGGGACTATGTAGAAAACTGGCTCATACAGGAGGAAGATGAACTTGGAATGGGGAAGGGCAGTACGCCAGTTGTGGCCATCTGCTCAGCACCCACTTCCATCCTGCTCTATGCCCCAGGAGGCTGATCTCTGTGGAATACAGGCTTCCTTGTCCTCTGCTTCCAGGTGGGTTCAGCCAGTGGGGAGCACTGACAGAAGATGGGGGAAATAGCAGTGAAGACACATTATTTATTTCCCTGGCTCCATCCCTGAGGGGTCACAGTGACGTTGGCCTATTTCCATTGGAAGAAGGACTCTGTTTCTGTCAGTGTGGCCTTTTCAGTATGACTCCTGGATTCCTGTAAACACTTGCTCTCCTCCATTTAGCCCTAGTGGTGCTAATAGCTGAGCTTTTTACTAATTCTTATTTACTGGACTACACCTTGTGGTCTTCTTACAACAAACTACATCTTTATAAAAATGCCCTATGTCAAACTCTCTTAGAATTATCCAAGTTGCATTGCTTGGAGATATCCTAATATGAATATGCCATCTGTTTCTGGTTGGTTCCCTGACTGATGATAGTGGTAATTATTTCATCTTGGGACTGATTGACTTTCCAGTGCTAGTGGAACATCCATGTGGAATTACCTAGCAGTCAACTGGAAAAATACGGTCCTGGCACTGCTAAGTGAGATTTGAGCTAGAGTGATTAAATTTAGAGTTTTCCAGTATCTCTTCCCTCTTGCTCTTCTGAGACAATAAAGGAAGCTTACCACTAGAGACTCTCCTATGATTTCTAGGGAAAACCATTAAAGAAGGGCTTGCCAGATTGCCAGGCAGCACAGATCACAGACCTTTCCTCAGAAGAATTTAACCATTGGAGAAATTCTCTCCAGAGCAGTCTGTTCCAGCAATAAGTTTTTGTGCCTCGAGCTGCTTCTGCACATTTACCCACAGTCTTTTTTTCCTCCACAGAATCCTGTCCATAAACTTCCATAGGCATTCCTGGGAGCTAGGAGTCCACAGAGTGGGACCAGCTGGAACTCAGTGAGGTGAATCAGAAAGGTCTCTCAGAAGGAGTTTAGAGCAGAAGGAAAACTGAGACTTAATGGTTACTACAAAGCTGGGGTTTAAGTCTATTCCTACTTTTGAGTTCCCTGTGAGAGTTCTGAGAAACATACTTTGGGAGTTACTGAAACATGCATCCCTTTCATTGCCATGTTCAGTGAAATGAAAACAAATTACTTAAAAGGTAAAAAGATTTCTTCTTATTTTTAGAATAATCACAAGTGTGAGTTCTACAAGTGTGAGTTTTAAGAATAAAATCGAAGTGACTAATGGTCAACATGATGGTACCGCAGTTTTAAGAACAGTGCTGGATTAGCAAGTATCCTTTGTGAACTAACACTGCTGTTTTTACATGTCCTGGTCTGGATGATCTGCTATTTCACACTTCACTCCTCCTTGGAACTCTGAGATGAATACTATCTGGGCTGCAGTGATTTACTACTCTCTAGTTTCTCAAATTGTCCCCTAAATTCCTCTCTGAGATGTCTGTTTATTCAGATGATGCTGATTGCACCCCAAAACTTAGGGTAGTGGAATTAAAGTTTCCATAGTTCCATAGCCTTCTCTACAGACAAGTCAGTTGCAATAAATGTATCTTTAATCAGGAGTTTATAAAGCTTAAGGGTGTCTATGATCTTGGTTCTACAAAGAGAAGGAAAATATGCCTTACAAAAATGCAGCAGTTCAATGTTTTAGTTAGACAAGATTGTCAGATACAAAGATGGATATTAAAGTCATAAAACGTTGTAAAATATGGAGTTTCTCAATTTAGTGCATGAACTATGTTAATTTGTCTATGAAATATATACGTCAACTTGTGGAGCATAATATATTATCTATTTGATGTTTGCATATAATTTAAATCTGGATCAGTGGCAAGAGCAACATAATTAGGTAAAATATTTTCTAAAAATTTCATGTCTAGATAAAAATATAACTATAAAAATAAAACAGGCATCTTGCAAGCAAAATCTTCATCTATAAGCACAGAGATTTCCTTAAATGTGTATATGTGGTACTAATTAAGCAAACTTTTTTTATTCACAGTTTAATAGTTCTTAACAGAAAAATTCTATGATTTATTTCCTATGCTTATTGAAAGCTGTTTAACAGTTCCCTCAAAATATAATTGGAAGACAGATAAAAAGGCACACACATATACATGTGTATATATGTATAAAAATATTTAGTTATAAACACTCAAACAAAATTAACACTAAAATGCTTTAGGATTTCAAGCCAATTTTCTAAATTTTCTAATATGAGTTATGTTGCATAATAGACTAGTTTTGCAAAAATAATTTATTTTATAAGATCAATATATTTATAATTTAAAATAAATTCCTAATTACATTTATTGATACTTTTACCATTTTGGAAAAAAAGTAATTGTGACTCTTGCCTGAAAACTCTAATTTACTGAATCATTGAGGATAAAATGTCTCTTAAAAATTGGAGAAGGCAATTGTAAGGGCACAGTAAACCGAAAGAAAAAAGCTAAGATGCTGTAAATAAAAAAGGTTTAAGATGTCCTCAAGAAGTATCCATAAACAATCAAATGCTCATTGTAGTGTAATTATTTTAATCAGTGGGGTTACAGAAAAGAGTAAAAGCAACTAAACTGAGTTCTCTCTATGTATAAGATTAAAATATTATATACTTCACATGCATTAAGCAATTTAATCCTCACAAAATGTCTGTGAGTAGTTTCCTCTATTTACAGAAGAAAAAAAGTCCTGACTGTTAAAAGAGGTTACACAATGTCTCAAAGTCTCACAACAGTAAATACAAAAATTAGTAATTAAACCAAGGTGTATCACATCCATCTTAATTCTAAACTTCTATTGCCACCCCAGTTACAAGTATTTCATTTTTATACTTGGCAAACACCCAGGAAATAGCTATTGTAAATACTCTTCTCTGAAGGACGATCACATGTGTATCAATTGGAATGCTTTTTACTTGTAACAGTGACTTAAAAATAAGAAATACATATTATTTCCTGTAATAAGTCCAAGGCAAACCATCTTTAGGGCTGATTAACCTAGTAGTTTGGTGTTATTTTTGAGGGTCCATATGTTTCTTTTCAGACATCTTCATAGTCATGAATGACTGGCACAGTTCAGACTTTAATTAAAGAAATAAAAGCGTAGAGACTCAAGTTACCATAATTGACTTAGCCAAGTAAGAATTGAACCCCGAGTCACTGACAGAAGAGTGGACTCCTAAAGAAAATCAGAATTCTGTTAGCAAGAATGAATGAGCGAGGGCTTTTGGCTAGGGAGCCAACACTTTTTGCTACAAAAGCCTAGATTATCTTCAGCATCAATTAGATGCAGTATATCATGACCTCAAGCAAATAAACCAAACCTATAAATGTATGGAAATTAATTTATACATATAAACACTGAGAAACTCTCAGCCACTGTGACCTCAGCTTGTTACCTTTCTTTTTTCCGCCCTTTTGGTCAAGTATACATTTTCAATTCCTTGCTGTCAGGGCCAGGCTCACTCCTGGGAGTCATGTCCCATGTTGCCAGGGAGATTCATTACCCTGGGGAGTCATGTCCCTTGTGGAGGGTGGGGGTGGGTGGAGGTTATTTGCTGAGTTGGGCTCAGAGAAAGGCCACATCTGAGTAACAAAAGAGGTTCCCTTGAGTTGCCTCTCGGGACTAATTATAGGAGGGCTCAGCCTCCTGTTTACAACCCTAAATTTCACAAGGGCAAGCCTCAAGTCGAGGGCTTGATTTATTAAGTAGTGGGTTCCTAACTTCACTTAATCTATATTCTATCCCAAGATAAATGGCCAGTTTCTTACATTATCTTCACTTAATTGTGCAATCATCATCACTCTCAACTTTAAACAATTATCATAACATAATACATTTCAGACCTCTTATCAGCTGCTATTTGTTCATCCCTAGTATTAGTGTAGTGTTGGTAAGATATTCCTATTAAATATAGTCTTTAATATGCAATGAGTAGTTTTTCCATACACCACCCTTTTGTTAACCCTCTGCACCACTGTCATACCTTATAAGTATATCATGCTAACAGTTATTTAGGTTTATGGTGCTACTCTGTGCATTACATGGCTTTAAGGAAAGGACAAATTTTAAATGCCCCAAATTCCTCAACAATAGAGGAAGAGCTTGAGAATAAGCTTTGAGGAGTTTGACAAGATAAAATGGCTGATTGGAATATAAAATTTTATCTTGCATTTCTGTGTGTGTATTGGCTTGTCCCTTAAAGAAACTAGCAGGGTGGTGATCAGTAGTGAGAGGACTAGGAGTCCTCACTCTTATGGGTAGCAATATTGAAATGCATGAGGACTATTTGTTGTACAAGTCATATCTTTGTTTTACTCCATTGCATTAGTTCCATATTTAAAGCATACACCTAGTTAATAAAGGAAACAAAATAGTCCTACACAATTATCCTCCTGATTGTCCTGTGAGTCCTATGAGTTTCTTTTGGCAAACGTATTAATCTTTTTTCATCTTTTCTTCCTCCTTTCCTTCCATATTGTTTTCCTTTTTAAATTTTTATCTTTTTTCCTGGTTTCTTGAAGGATAGAAGAGAAACAGGCTCAGGAATGTGGAAATCAGTTAGAAACAGACAAAAAAGAGAAAGTGTCTGAAAATGGTTAACAAATAGACATTATCCATATGAGCTTTCAGAAGCCTTCTAGTCATTTCATATCTGAGTCCCTTTCACAGATGCATTTCAAATGAAGTACCTTCTATAGAAGCATAAGTACATCCCTCGTCAGAGAAGGTGTCAGCATGAAAGAAATTAGACATAGAAGGTGTATCAGTCAGTGTCCTCCAGAGAAACAGAACCAATAAGGGGTGTGTGTGTGTGTGTGTGTGTGTATGGTTTATTTTAATTTCAGGAATTGGCTCATCAGATTCTAGAAGCTGCCAACTCTGAATCCATAGGGTAGGCTGAATTCCATTGGCAGATAAATTCCAGTAAGAATGTTGTCACAGTCTTGAATCCAAACTTCTAAGGAGAAGCCAGTAGTCTGGATATTCTGGTAAAAGTTGATGTTGAAGTCTTGCATATAAAATCTGCAGTGGAGAGCAGCAGCTGGAAAGGAGCAGAGGGTGTAGTCTTGAGGCAGAATTTCTTCTTCTCTCTGGAATCCTCAGTTCCTTGCAATTAAGGACCCCAACTGATCGGATGTGGCCCACTCGCATTATCAAAGGTAATCTCCTTAGAGTTAACTGATTGCAAATGCTAGTACCATCTTTGAAATGCCTCCACAGCAACATCTGGACCAGTGTTTGAACAAACAGCTGGACACCATAACCAGACAAGTTGACATATAAAATTAACCATTACAGAAGGTAAATTCAATTCTATGCATACACATTCTTCCTTTCAGCCCATCAGTCAGTCAAGGAATGTGTTTCATGATCAGAAAGTCAGAAAAGGCATCTAAGGAAATCCTGTTTGAGTTGAGACCTAAAGTTAAGATGAATGAAACCACGTAGTAGAAAAGAATTCTAAGCAGAAAGAACAAGCACAAAGTCCCATAAAGGAGATTGTGCTTGCTCTGTTCAAATAACAGGAAACCAGAGTTGCTGGAAAGGAGAGGATAGGAAGATTAAGAATGATAGAAGATGAGGCCAAATAATTAAGCAGGAGGAAGCATGTTGTCAATGTAAAGAGTTGGATTTTTATTTCAAAGACAATAATATAACAAATTAGTTTCTAGAAGGTCTGGCTGTTGTTTGGATAAAAAGATTTAAAGTGGACAAGAATAGAGGCGGGGAAATCAATTAAGAGAACATTTCTGTATCCAAGAAAGAGATGGATGTAGATCAGATGATTGTCTCAGTGGAGAGTGAAACATGATCTAATTTGGAATTAAAATGTTGGAGGTAAAGCCAACAAGGCTTAATGATATAAAAGATATGAGACATGAGGAGAAAACAGAACTCAAGGTAGATATATAGGATTTCTTGCCTGAGCATCTGGGTGGTGTTTATGCCATTTATACTGAGATGGGGAAGCCTGAGCGGGGGAAGTTGAATGTATTTGGTGGTTGAGAGCAAAGGGAAATCTGTTTTGTTTCATCCAATTTTAACATTCAAGCAAAGATTTTAAATAGGCAGTTGTTATATGATGGCAAAACCCCAGAGTGAAATCTAGCTTGAATCATCATTGTGTGGGTGCTATTTAAAATCATGAGAATGGAAGAGATCACACAGCAAAGGGATGTGGGAAAAGATTTTAAAAGACTGAGAAACATTCCATGGGCCATTTCAATATTTAATGGTCTGCACGAGGAAGATGAGACAGCAGGACTACAATGAAGGGTCAGCCAATGAGAAATGAAGGACACCAGGGACAAACCAAGAGGAAAGAGAGATTCGAAATGGACAGTGTGTTCCATGATGTCAGATGTTACCAAGATATTGAATAAGATGAGGACAGGGAATTGAATTTTGGTAAGATGCAAGGCAGTGAGATCTTGAATAAAGATGCGTTTCATCATCATGGTAGAGAAAGAAGCCCAATTACAGTGGATTGAAAACAGAATGAGAAATGAAGAATGGAAGACAATGAATATAAACAACTCACAACTCTTTTGAGAAGTTTTTCATGTAAAGGAAACACAAAAATGGGAGTGTACCTGTGGAGTCTCTGTGAAGTATGAGGTCTTAACTAGTAACTTGAGAGGAGGAGGTTAGAGATGTGAGAAGGGAGGAGAAAGAGTAAAATGGTTATCTTGGAGAGTGGATAAAAGAATTTACTAACTAGAGAAGAATAGTAGAAGCAACATTGCTAAGCCTGTCTGGGCTGAAATCTAGATTGGCTCACTTGTTTCATGATTTGGTTGAATTATCTAAATACTCTGTGCCTCAGTTTCCTCAACTATTTAACAAAGAGATTAATAATAACATGAATAGAGTTTTGAGAATAAATTAGTTTATATATGTGTGTGTATCTATATCCATAGATACACACACACACACACACACACAGCAATTAGGACAATGCCTGGCATATGGCAAGAGTTACATATAGATTTACTGTTATAAATATTATTGTTATAATTATTCAAATCACCTGACATATTTGAGTTTTGTGGTCAAAAATCAAAATATGTCTGTCAGTAGCACTGGGCGATTTTTTCCATCAACTAATCAGGTGGAGAAAGCTGGGTTTTACCGCAGTTGAGGTTTTGAGTTCAATGGAAGGGAAAAAAAGAGGCAAGGGAACTTAACTATGAAAGATGTTTGATGGTGAGCTATTATGGTAATGATAAGAAGACACCAAAAAGGTCACAGACAGTGAAAGATGGTTGGGTCAAAGAATGGGTGTTCTAGCTCTGAATCAAGAATTTTTCTGAGTGAGAATGCTGGTATAAGATAGCTGAAAAAATGGGAGGTGAAATCAATTTCAGAAGTTACAGTTCATATGACAGTGAGAGTAGTCTGGGTAACACTTCCAGAATTTCTGGGCAACACTTCCAGAGTTTCTAATTCTGGAGGTCTGAGGTAGGGTGAGAATTTGCATTTCTAACAGGTTTCCAGGTGATGCTAAGACTTCTGGATATGGGGGCACACTCAGAGGATCACTAGTCTAGTGGTTCTAAACCCTGTATGCCCATTATAACATGGGAAGCTTTAAACTCTACTAATTCTCAGGTCCCTTCCCAGAGAATTCAATTGACATAACATGGTTCAGAGCACTGGTGATATTTTAATCTCCCGGGGTGATTCCAATATAAGCCCATGGTTCAGAATAACTGAATGAGAGCAAAGAGAAAGTCACATGAAGAAGTTAAGGACATATGGGATCCAGCTGATGATCAAGAGTAAATTCATGAAGACCCTGTAGAAGGATCTGGAAGGGCAGGGAGAAGTGGGCCATGGTATCCCATCAGTGAAGGAACAGAGTGAGGGAATAAGTAAACACACAACCACAGATGATATGGGCAGCTGTGACTTCTGATGGCATTTGATTGGATTTGTCACGAAAATCACCATGCATGAACAGAAGCTCTTGAAGTGACAAATGTCATGCAAGCTGGAAATGTGGCCATCTGAGGAACTCTGGGTGGGCACTCTTGCCCCTATCTGGGAAAATCAGTGTTAGATATGAAATTGTTCTTTCCTAGTGGGGAAGAGAAAAGAAGTTAAGGCAGTAGGAGAAACAAAATGTCCCAAACTCCTGCAAACTGATCTTGTAGGTGCTTCCCAATTATTAGGTTTGAAGTACTATATCTAGTACTCACAGGAAATCGACAAGTGATATACAAATATAAATATAAAATCCTATTTCAAGAAAACCGAAATGGATGACCAATTTTTTGATTCACAGCTGTCCTATGGTTGGCTAAAATGAATTAGTTCAATTGAAAACAGGCGACTGAAATACAACACGACATTTATCTGCTTATTTTTTTTATCTTCATTTTATTGAGATATATTCACATACCACGCAGTCATACAAAACAAATCGTACTTTCGATTGTTTACAGTACCATTACATAGTTGTACATTCATCACCTAAATCAATCCCTGACACCTTCATTAGCACACACACAAAAATAACAATAATAATAATTAGAGTGAAAAAGAGCAATTGAAGTAAAAAAGAACACTGGGTACATTTGTCTGTTTGTTTCCTTCCCCTATTTTTCTACCCATCCATCAATAACTAGACAAAGTGGAGTGTGGTCCTTATGGCTTTCCCAATCCCATTGTCACCCCTCATAAGCTACATTTTTATACAACTGTCTTCGAGATTCATGGGTTCTGGGTTGTAGTTTGATAGTTTCAGGTATCCACCACCAGCTACCCCAATTCTTTAGAACCTAAAAAGGGTTGTCTAAAGTGTGCATAAGAGTGCCCACCAGAGTGACCTCTCGGCTCCTTTTGGAATCTCTCTGCCACTGAAGCTTATTTCATTTCCTTTCACATCCCGCTTTTGGTCAAGAAGATGTTCTCCGTCCCACGATGCCAGGTCTACATTCCTCCCCGGGAGTCATATTCCACATTGCCAGGGAGATTCACCCCCTGGGTGTCTGATCCCACGTAGGGGGGAGGGCAGTGATTTCACCTTTCAAGTTGGCTTAGCCAGAGAGAGAGGGCCACATCTGAGCAACAAAGAGGCATTCGGGAGGAGGCTCTTAGGCACAACCATAGGGAGGCCTAGCCTCTCCTTTGCAGCAACCGTCTTCCCAAGGGTAAAACTTATGGTAGAGGGCTCAACCCATCAAACCACCAGTCCCCTATGTCTGTGGTCATGTTAGCAACCATCGAGGTGGGGTAGGCGAATACCCCTGCATTCTCCACAGGCTCCTTAAGGGGGCACTACATCTTTTTTTCCTTGTTTTCCTTTTTTTTTTTTTAACTTTCCCTTCTTTTTTAAATCAACTATATGAAAAAAAAGTTAAAAAGAAAACAAACATACAATAAAAGAACATTTCAAAGAGACCATAACAACGGAGTAAGAAAAAGACAACTAACCTAAGATAACTGCTTAACTTCCAACATGTTCCTA
This sequence comes from Choloepus didactylus, assembly GCF_015220235.1. NCBI lineage: Eukaryota > Metazoa > Chordata > Mammalia > Pilosa > Megalonychidae > Choloepus > Choloepus didactylus. The sequence goes on along the minus strand of NC_051313.1, from coordinate 95,827,761 downwards.
CTTTACCCCAAGAAAGTTACCTAATATAGCAACATTTCTGTGAACTTGTTCCTACTATATCCATCAGAAATTAACAGACCATAGTCATTCCTGGGCATCCCCAGAACGTTAAATAGCTTATCTGTTCTTGGATTATTGTTCCCCCTTCCTTAATTGCTCTCTATTGCTAGTTCCCCTACATTCTACATTATAAACCATTTGTTTTACATTTTTCAAAGTTCACATTAGTGGTAGCATATAATATTTTTCTTTTTGTGCCTGGCTTATTTCGCTCAGCATTATGTCTTCAAGGTTCATCCATGTTGTCATGTTTCACGAGATTGTTCCTTCTTACTGCCATGTAGTAGTCCATCGTGTGTATATACCACATTTTATTTATCCACTCATCTGTTGAAGGATATTTGGGTTGTTTCCATCTCTTGGCAATTGTGAATAATGCTGCTATGAACATTGGCATGCAGATATCTGTTCGTGTCACTGCTTTCCGACCTTCCGGGTATATACCGAGAAGTGCAATCGCTGGATCGAATGGTAACTCTATATCTAGTTTTCTACGGAACTGCCAGACTGACTTCCAGAGTGGCTGAACCATTATACAGTCCCACCAACAATGAATAAGACTTCCAATTTCTCCACATCCCCTCCAGCATTTGTAGTTTCCTGTTTGTTTAATGGCAGCCATTCTAACCGGTGTTAGATGGTATCTCATTGTGGTCTTAATTTGCATCTCTCTAATAGCTAGTGAAGCTGAACATTTTTTCATGTGTTTCTTGGCCATTTGTATTTCCTCTTCAGCGAACTGTCTTTTCATATCTTTTGCCCATTTTATACTTGGGCTGTCTGTACTATTGTCATTGAGTTGTAGGATTTCTTTATATATGCAAGATATCAGTCTTTTGTCAGATACATGGTTTCCAAAAATTTTTTCCCATTGAGTTGGCTGCCTCTTTACCTTTTTGAGAAATTCCTTTGAGGTGCAGAAACTTCTAAGCTTGAGGAGTTCCCATTTATCTATTTTCTCTTTTGTTGCTTGTGCTTTGGGTGTAAAGTCTAGGAAGTGGCCGCCTAATACAAGGTCTTGAAGATGTTTTCCTACATTATCTTCTAGGAGTTTTATGGTACTTTCTTTTATATTGAGATCTTTCGTCCATTTTGAGTTAATTTTTGTGTAGGGGGTGAGGTAGGGGTCCTCTTTCATTCTTTTGGATATGGATATCCAACTCTCCCAGCCCCATTTGTTGAAAAGACCATTATGACTCAGTTCAGTGACTTTGGGGGCCTTATCAAAGATCAGTCGGCCATAGATCTGAGGGTCTATCTCTGAATTCTCAATTTGATTCCATTGATCTATAGGTCTATCTTTGTGCCAGTACCATGCTGTTTTGGCAACTGTGGCTTTATAATAAGCTTCAAAGTCAGGGAGTGTAAGTCCTCCCACTTCGTTTTTCTTTTTTAGAGTGTCTTTAGCAATTCGAGGCATCTTCCCTTTCCAAATAAATTTGATAACTAGCTTTTCCAAGTCTGCAAAGTAGGTTGTTGGAATTTTGATTGGGATTGCATTGAATCTGTAGATGAGTTTGGGTAGAATTGACATCTTAATGACATTTAGCCTTCCTATCCATGAACATGGAATATTTTTCCATCTTTTAAGGTCCCCTTCTATTTCTTTTAGTAGAGTTATGTAGTTTTCTTTGTATAGGTCTTTTACATCTTTGGTTAAGTTTATTCCTAGGTACTTGATTTTTTTAGTTGCTATTGAAAATGGTATCTTTTTCTTGAGTGTCTCTTCAGTTTGTTCATTTCTAGCAAATAGAAACATTACTGACTTATGTGCATTAATCTTGTATCCCGCTACTTTGCTAAATTTGTTTATTAGCTCTAGTAGCTGTATCGTCGATTTCTCAGGGTTTTCTAGATATAAGATCATATCATCTGCAAACAATGACAGTTTTACTTCTTCTTTTCCAATTTGGATGCCTTTTATTTCTTTGTCTTGCCGGATTGCCCTGGCTAGCACTTCCAGCACAATGTTGAATAACAGTGGTGACAGCGGGCATCCTTGTCTTGTTCCTGATCTTAGAGGGAAGGCTTTCAGTCTCTCACCATTGAGTACTATGCTGGCTGTGGGTTTTTCATATATGCTCTTTATCATGTTGAGGAAGTTTCCTTCAATTCCTACCTTTTGAAGTGTTTTTATCAAAAAGGCATGTTGGATTTTGTCAAATGCTTTTTCAGCATCTATTGAGATGATCAATTGATTTTTCCCTTTTGACTTGTTAATGTGTTGTAATACATTGATTGATTTTCTTATGTTGAACCATCCTTGCATGCCTGGAATGAACCCCACTTGGTCATGGTCTATGATTTTTTTAATGTGTCTTTGGATTCGATTTGCAAGTATTTTGTTGAGGATTTTTGCATCTATATTCATTAGGGAGATTGGCCGGTAGTTTTCCTTTTTTGTAGCATCTTTGCCTGGTTTTGGTATTAGATTGATGTTAGCTTCATAAAATGAGTTAGGTAGTGTTCCATTTTCTTCAATGTTTTGAAAGAGTTTGAGTAAGATTGGTGTCAGTTCTTTCTGGAAAGTTTGGTAGAATTCCCCTGTGAAGCCATCTGGCCCTGGGCATTTATTTGTGGGAAGATTTTTGATGACTGATTGGATCTCTTTGCTTGTGATGGGTTGGTTGAGGTCTTCTATTTCTTCTCTGGTCAGTCTAGGTTGTTCATATGTTTCCAGGAAATTGTCCATTTCCTCTACATTATCCAGTTTGTTGCCATACAGTTGTTCATAGTATCCTCTTATAATTTTTTTAATTTCTTCAGGATCTGCAGTTATGTCACCTTTTTCATTCATTATTTTGTTTATATGGGTCTTCTCTCTTTTTGATTTTGTCAGTCTAGCTAGGGGCTTGTCAATCTTGTTGATCTTCTCAAAGAACCAACTTTTGGTGATATTTATCCTCTCTATTGTTTTTTTGTTCTCTATGTCATTTATTTCTGCTTTAATCCTTGTTATTTCTTTTCTTCTACTTGGTTTAGAATTGGTTTGCTGTTCATTTTCTAGCTTCTTCAGTTGATCCATTAGTTCTTTGATTTTGGCTCTTTCTTCCTTTTTAATATATGCGTTTAGTGCTATAAATTTCCCCCTCAGCACTGCTTTTGCTGCATCCCATAGGTTTTGGTATGTTGTGTTCTCATTTTCATTCGTCTCTATATATTTAGCAATTTCTCTTGCTATTTCTTCTTTAACCCACTGATTGTTTAGGAGTGTGTTGTTTAACCTCCAGGTATTTGTGAATTTTCTAAGTCTCTGATGGTTATTGACTTCTAATTGTATTCCATTGTGGTCAGAGAATGTGCTTTGAGTAATTTCAATCTTTTTAAATTTATTGAGGCTTGTTTTATGTCCCAGCATATGATCTATTCTGGAGAAAGTTCCGTGAGCACTAGAGAAGTATGTGTATCCTGGTGATTTGGGATGTAATGTCCTGTATATGTCTGTTAAATCTAATTCATTTATCAGATTGTTTAGGTTTTCAATTTCCTTATTGGTCTTCTGTCTGGTTGATCTATCTATAGAAGAGAGTGATGTGTTGAAGTCTCCCACAATTATTGTGGAAACATCAATTGCTTCCTTTAGTTTTGCCAGTGTTTCTCTCATGTATTTTGTGGCACCTTGATTGGGTGCATAGACATTTACGATTGTTATTTCTTCTTGCTGAATTGCCCCTTTTATTAGTATGTAGTGGCCTTCTTTGTCTCTCAAAACATCCCTGCATTTGAAGTCTATTTTATCTGAGATTAATATTGCTACACCTGCTTTCTTTTGGCTGTAGCTTGCATGAAATATTTTTTTCCATCCTTTCACTTTCAGTTTCTTTGTGTCCCTGTGTCTAAGATGAGTCTCTTGTATGCAACATATTGATGGTTCATTTTTTTTGATCCATTCTGTGAATCTATATCTTTTAATTGGGGAGTTTAATCCATTTGCATTCAATGTTATAACCGTGAAGGCATTTCTTGAATCAGCCATCTTATCCTTTGGTTTATGTTTGTCATATTTTTCCCCTCTGTCTATTAATATCCTTTATTGTACCCATACCGAATCTCTTTAGTACTGAACCTTTCTCCAAGTCTCTCTGTCCTGTCTTTGTTTCTCTGTCTGTAGGGCTCCCTTTAGTATCTCCAGTAGGGCAGGTCTCTTGTTAGCAAATTCTCTCAGCATTTGTTTGTCTGTGAAAAATTTAAGCTCTCCCTCAAATTTGAAGGAGAGCTTTGCTGGATAAAGTATTCTTGGCTGGAAATTTTTCTCACTCAGAATTTTAAATATATCGTGCCACTGCCTTCTCGCCTCCATGGTGGCTGCTGAGTAGTCACTACTTAGTCTTATGCTGTTTCCTTTGTATGTGGTGAATTGCTTTTCTCTTGCTGCTTTCAGAACTTGCTCCTTCTCTTCTGTGTTTGACAGTGTGATCAGAATATGTCTCGGAGTGGGTTTATTTGGATTTATTCTATTTGGAGTTCGCTGAGCATTTATGATTTGTGTATTTATGTTGTTTAGAAGATTTGGGAAGTTTTCCCCAACAATTTCTTTGAATACTCTTCCTAGACCTTTACCCTTTTCTTCCCCTTCTGGGACACCAATGAGTCTTATATTCGGACGTTTCATATTATCTATCATATCCCTGAGGTCCATTTCGATTTTTTCAATTTTTTTCCCCATTCTTTCTTTTATGCTTTCATTTTCCATTCTGTCATCTTCCAGGTCACTGATTCATTGTTCAACTTCCTCTAGTCTTGTACTATGAGTGTCCAGAATCTTTTTAATTTGGTCAACAGTTTCTTTAATTTCCATAAGATCATCCATTTTTTTATTTATTCTTGCAATGTCTTCTTTATGCTCTTCTAGGGTCTTCTTGATTTCCTTTGTATTCCGTACTATGGTCTCATTGTTCATCTTTAGTTCTTTGTGTAGCTGCTCTAGGTGCTGTGTCTCTTCTGGTCTTTTGATTTGGGTGCTTGGGCTTGGATTATCCATATCGTCTGGTTTTTTCATATGCTTTATAATTTTCTGTTGTTTTTGGCCTCATGGCATTTGCTGAACTTGATAGGCTTCTTTTAGGATTTGTGGACCAATTGAAGTCCTTATCTCTAATTCATCAGATCTACAGCTTCGTGGAGTACACTTTCTCTAACTAACCAGCAGGTGGCGTCCACGAGCCACCTGTTCTCCACGAGCCAGTTCTCCCCTGCTTAGCCTTTTTGGTGAGTGGGGGAGTGAGTCTTGTGGGGTCCAATTGGTGTACCAAGCTTGCGTGTGTAGTTGGTGTTGCCTGCCCTGTATATGGGGCGTGTTTCTTGGCAGTCAGGGAGGGGGGGTGGCCCTAACAATCAAATATCCCTGGTGATCCTAGAGTTTTAAAGCTGCTGCAATAGTCTAATCCTTCAGTTCAGTCCTGCCACAGTTTGTCTCTGCCACTGACCCACAAGTCCTTGGTATTGGCGTATGGCTCCTGAGACTTGCAAGTGGGCCCCTCTTCCAGGCTGTGCACCCCGGGTCCTCTGTTGAGGGATGACTGTGCTATGTCACAGGTGAGTGCCGTCCCCCCAGGGCAGTTCTGGGCTGCTGGGCTGTGTAGGGAGGCTCCCAGTCTGCTGAAATGATGGCTGAATGGGGCTTTGTTAATTCACACTGCTCCACCTTCCCAGCTCTGGGACAATCAGCTGAGGTTGCAGGGAAGGCTAATGTCCACGCCCAGTTTTGTGGTGTGTGCCTGTTATTTGAAGCACTTCCGTCACACTGGGTTGTCTGGGGCAGCTCTGGTCTATGGGGCTGGCGATGGGCAGGAATGTTTCCTGTCCACCAGGACGATGGCTGTGAGCGGACACCCCCCTTTTCTTGGGAAGTTGTGGTGTTTAGTGAATTTTCTCGGCCACTGGATTATTGCCTTTTGTCTCAGAGCTCTCTTAGTTCTGCTCTTGACTTGACCTGCCCAAATTGCAAGTCTTTGAAGCTTTCTGTATTGGGCTTCTTAGAGTAATTGTTTTAGAAAAAGAAAAAAGGATTTAAAAAAAAAAAAAAAAAGGGCCCTCCTCAGAGATCTAATGGGTTATTGAAATGCTAAGAGACAAAGCAACCAGGGCCATTAAGGAAAGGTCCACAGGGCAGAGAGATCAGCTTTTCTTCAGGATTTGCATATGCGCCTCAGGGCCTGAGCTCTGCCCTTCCCCCTTCTATGTTCACCAGAACTCCAGAAATCCTCCGCTTTTATTTTGGAGTTTTTCGTGTTGTTTTTTTTCTATGCCTGTCTCCTCTCTGCTGGGCTGGCTGCTCTCAGATTCTCTGGTGTCTGGTCTCAGTCTATCTATGGTTGGAGTTTGGATCAGTAGAATGAGTTTCCGATAAGGGCTGCCACTGCAGTTCTCCCTTCTCCTTCTCGGCACTGACAGCCCCTCCTCCCACGGGACTGAGCCTGGCAGGGATGGGCGCGGGTCCCTGGCCGCAAAGACTTACAGATTTCACTGATCTCAGCAGTTCCATGTTTTCATGAGTGTTGTATGAATTATGCCCAAAGTCAGATTGCTCTGTGGTGTCCAGTCCACGCAGTTCCTGGCTTTCTACCTACTTTCCTGGAGGAGTAACTAAAACATACAGCTCACCAGTCCGCCATCTTCGAGACTTTTCTGCTTATTTTAATAAGCATTTTTAAAGCCTGGAACTATATAGAAAAAAAAAAAAAGATTCTTCTCATTGGTGATCACTACCTTTTTCACAAGGGAAAAAAAAAAAGTGTTAAACAGAGTTGTAGTTTAAACAGGAACTTAGGTCAAGTTTCTATCATCTATTATTTGGGTTAATACAATAACCTCCTAATTTGCCTGCACATATACATGCTTGCACCCTCCAAATCTGAACCACTATGTGTCCACCTATTGCTTAAAATGCTTGAATGGCTCCTCAGTGATTTCAGTGTAACCATGATTAGGAACACAGGCACTGGAGCAAGCCTGCCTGCGATAGAGCATGACTCCATAAGGATTAGCTATTTGATCTTGGGCAAGTTACTTAAACTCTCTGTGCCTCAACTGGCTTATCTATAATAAAGGAATCATGAAATAAAAGGTTCTCTTTCTTAAAGTTGTGAAGATTGAATTATTTGGAATATATAAAGTGCTTAGAATAGTGTTGGCATGCATTAAGAGCTCAATAAATGTTAACTATTAGTGTTGTTGCTCCTAGCAGATCACATACGAGCACCCCTGACTACCTCCCCCAGCCTCATTTCCCATGAGACTCCCACTCAATCACTCTATGTGTTCTAGCCACAATGGTCTTGTTTTGATTCCTTAGCAACTGCTATGTTCCTTCCCAGCAGCACATATTTGTGTTAGCTCTAACCTCCATCTAGAATCCTCTTTCCTCCCCTTTTCCCTAAGCTAACTCCCATGAATCATTAAGATTTCAGATGGTCACTTCCTCAGAGAAGTTGTCACTGGCCTCTGTGACTAGGTTGGCAGCCCTTCTTATAGCATCATTTGATGAAATTATTACATATACGATCTCACATTTTTTTGCATTGATTATTTAGTTAAGTCCTTTTCCCCCTCTTCAGCATTCAAACTGCATGAAGCCAGACACTAGTTCTGCTTTGCTCACAAGTATGTCAGCAATGCCTAGTGCAGTTCCCGTTACATAGTTAAATGTACGGTTTTACATCATTGAATGAGATAAATAAATTTTAAAATGATTATAAAATGTACCACTTCTAGAATTGAATGAACTTGAATTAAATTCCTAAGTATGTGACAAATGTTTTAAAAAGAATTGACCTTGCTTTGCAATCATATCCAAAAATATATTCTATGTGTTTGAGTCTGATTCAGCAGAAAAGTCATGAAAAGTAAACAGAAAGAATTATTAGAAAATAAATTATATATGTATGTATATATTTAGAAAATTCTGATTATGTTCACTATAATCAGATTTTGATTAATAGTCCACCAAATACAGAGACCATGTGTTAAGGTTGATGGAACACCATTCAGCTATGGATGTTTGAAGTGATGCACATTTGGACAGGCAGCACTTGAAGAAGTTAACTTTTGCCATTTGCATTTTGTCACTATTTACCCACCCTCCTTGGGTGACTGGAGGCAAAAACATACAAAGAATAAAAGATGAAAAATTAAAAAAAATTTCTTAGAGGTAGAGGCAGAACTTTATGAATAGATCATCTTAACATGTTAGGGTATGAATCCTCATCCTCTGCTGCTCTAAGTATATGACTTAGGCACATTCTTTATTTAAGACTCTAAACGTACTGTAGTGGGAACCCTAATATTTCAACTCATGGCTCATCTAATACAAGGACATCTGAGATCTTAGTAATCAAAGTAACTTATAAACATGTAATGGATCAAAAAGTTATATTACCTTACAACATATTACAAGATGTATGAAAAGATACTAAACATTTGTTTATTTATTCATTGTCTGATCTCTGAATCCTCTATTCCCAATGACGGCAAGCATATTTAAAATTGCCAAATGTGTATTCAGATTAACTCGGTCCCTCTGTGATAACTAATCAACTCTTTTAACTTTAAACTCCCAATTGGAGGACCTTCTCATCTCTTTTCCTTATCTCCCCTACCGAGAAGGAGCCTTTGTGCATGGAAGTGCACTTGAGCATGCACATGGCTGTCTGTGTCTTTGCAGATGCCTGCTGTGCAGTGACTGTCTTATCTGGTCTCTGGTCTTACTGCAGCAGAGTCTCCACCCTAATACTTTGGGTTCCTTGTCATGACTTCTGATTGTCTCTGTACATTGCTATATTAAGTAGTACTTGCTTGATTTTAACTTCCAATCCCTTCCTCAGCCATGCCTGCCTTCCTCTAGTGTTCCAGTGCCATGTTGATTTGGCAATATAATCAATGCAGACCTTTACTGAGAGACAAGAAAGAAGGCCCCATCCTGGAGTTTCCCCCAAACTTTAATGGCTGTGGGTATTGTTCCTCAATTCTGCCCGAGGGGATCAACCATGCACGGGATGGACAGTAATACTACTGTCACCCCAAAGAAGGTAGATACTAAAAAGATTTATTTGAGAGGCTTATTATAAAAGCTTTATTTACATCTGATTGGTTTACATGAATACTTTTGAAATAAGTTTAATCTTTAAAACAAAAACATAACACGTGAAAAAGTTGAACGACTTATTGTTATTAAATGTTAATAAAGTTTCCAAGAAAAAAATTTTTTAATCTACATCTTTAATATATCAAGTATCAAGGAACAATATTAGTATTTTATTCGTCAAGACTGTTTAAATAATATTTACAACTTTATGGGCACATTTATCTACATTTGTACATCAACATATTTTTGGAAAGGAAAGCCAAAAATATACACAGAAACATAAGAGAAGAGCAAATACACCCTGGGCCATAATTATATCACTTCTAAATTCTCCTCATTTTCCTTAAACAGTGAGGATAACATAATTCACTATTGTTTTCTAATATGTTCTAACCAATTTGTTGCAATATAGTAAAACTAAACTTTCACAATGCTGGTTTAAGAATTTCAAAGGGAGCAGTTCTTGGGAAGGGGTTGGCAGCATGACAAATTGGACCTCTTGCCTCTGCCTTTCTCTCCCCTCTACCTCTCCAAGATGAAAGTTCCTATCTAATGGGAACATTTATTGCGGTAAATCCTCCATCTTTTTTATGCCATAACTTTAATACAGCTGTAAGACTCAAGTTTACCAGAGTTGGATCTCGTTATACACAAGGAAGTTTTAGAACTTCTAAAACACTACAAAGTCTGGCTTTCCAATGCGGTTGTTTCTTTTATGGGCTTGAAAATGTCAGCTTTTAAGCTCAAACTGAACAATGATTTTTTTGTTCTAGGACCAAACCCAACTTTTCTTAGGAATCAATGAATACTGTTGATTCATTGGTTTTGGAACCATAGAACACCATAATTTAAGGGAAATGAAAAAACTCAGTGCTTTAAGATTTTCCATTATTTTCCTATTACATACATAAAATGGTAAAACTAAAAGCTAGAGTCAACAAGGAGGAAAGGATAAATGAGGTCAAGGGGAATAAGAAGAAAATAAATGAGATGAAGGGAAGTAAGAAGAGAAAAAGGAAAAAAAAGTGGAACTGGGTGTTAGACCTCTCTCCTCTATTGCCGTTTCATATTATCTCATCTATAGTACATGTGGAAGACAAGAGAATTATTATGGCTGGGGCATCCCAACAATAAAATCTACAAAGATTTTGCAGAGCAGCTACTATTCTGATTAGGCCTGCTGTGGCCTGAGTTGCCTCATTGTTGTTTTGCAGGTCACTGTCATTACCATTACCAGGAATCAATCAGGGAAGAAGAAACGCAAATTAAACAATTTCCCCCCAATGGATTCCATTTGCTGGTCAAATGTAAACTCTTTTAATATTAAAGATCCAAGGGACACAGTTCTAGATTTGTGAACTAGAAATAGTTTTTATTCTCCCTAGTACCTGATGTATTTGCACAGCATGGACACTGAATCTATCACCTAACCACATCCCCCTTTATGGTGTGGCTGCACCAGAGTTTCATTTGCACCTGACCCTTAGACAGTATTCTTGATTGTGTGAGTTTTAATGCTATTTCTGTTTTCTCATACCTATTTGGTTTGTCTTCAATATCTCCCTTATTTATAGTAAGAACAGTAATAATAATAGGTGTATCCAACAGGAAAGTTTGGATTATTCTACAGTAACAAGTGATTATGAAATACCAGTAAATTGCAATAACAAATGTTTATTTCTTGCATTACAAGTCCATTGCAATTAAGCTCTGTATATGCTCTGTTGTCTTTTCTCAGAGGCCCAGCCCAACAAAATAACTTTCCTGTGCAAGATTACCAGAGGGAAATTATGACAGAGGGAATGGGGACCCAAAACTTCCATTTAGGTGTAATAGATTATTTCTGCTCACATGTCATTACTATGCCTATCCTTGAGTATCTTGAAGTACACAGTGCACGTTGGCATAAAAGTAACAGCCCCTCTAACAGGTGGATAACATAATTTTAATTTTCCTAATGTATACCAGAATCTAAATTGCATCTTGCCTTTGTTTGAAACTCAACCATTAAGTTTTGGCAAACTGAGTTGATGCAAATTTTATCTTAAGCCTTATTTAATCTTCGCCCCATGTGTATCATGATATTTGGGAAATACATTTTCTGGGGATAACATATGGTAAAACAATCTTTCAGGTTACCTGTTGTGACCCTGATTTTGTATGATGGGGGGCAAATGTGCTTCCGATTAAAAATGTCCTAGGGGGATGCTATTCTTTATGAATTCAGGGTGAAGAATAGCTAAAGAGTCTGCTCTGTGTCTGACAGCTGGTACAAAGCACCTTGAATCAATAAAACGCTTATTCATTCCATCTAAAGTTTTTGCTATTGGTTCACACTGACACGATTCTACAAAGAATTATAGATTTGAAAGCCTCTAATACAGGTTATCTTCTCAAACAGGGCCCAATTTTTCTGGAAAAAAAAAAAGGCCTACATGCTGGCAAATGTCATATAAAATGCATAAATAATTGCACAACAGCTATGTGTGGGCTCTGTTTTAGATGCTTTGAGGGTCATAAAGAAAGCTTAAAGGCATGATTTCTCTCCCTAAATAAAGTTTACACAAAACAAGACATACACATAAGATAGCTTAACATTTAACTTAAGGCTTTGCAGACTAAGGCTTATGGAAGTTCTTCTCAACTTCATAAATTCACTTTCTTTGGAAAATGAGCCAACCACTCACAAACTATCTCCTAGGTTTAAAACTGCATAATGCTAAGCCTAATAAATAGTTCATTAGAGTCAAGTAAAATCTGATTAGAAGGTAATTTATCTTTTATTTTTTTCTTACCCTTCCCTCAACCATAGTCTTTCAGATTCCTCCTTATTCAGTTTATAATCTGGCATCAAGCAGAACAGCATAAAATAATGTTTATTATTCCCTAATTAGCTTTTATTATACATCTCTAGTTTGTTACTGTATCATTTTCTTTTTCTGGAACTTATTTTACAACTTTACTTTCTGATTCATGTATGCACATCCTGATGCACAGGGACAGTTACTACAGAACCCTGTCTCTGGTAGAACATCAACGCTATGGCCAATACTGGGAAATAAGTTGATCCTTCATATTTCCTCTCTCCTATGTCAAAGTAAACAGCGCAGTAGTAAAATATGATATGGTTCTCATTCCAAAGGTTCCTCAGCAGCCAGTCTCAGGAGGAAAAAGTCTGTCCTTTCTTCATATTTATTTAGTCCTAGAGAATCAGGGTGTTGTTTGAGAAACATTTATTGGGGTTAATTACATCACATGATAATATAAATTACTGTTAAATAGTTTAGTCATTTTCATTTCTGTCTTCTTCAACTGAACAAAAGTATAGGTGGAGATGGGGAGGGACCACTTTGTCTCAAGTACTAGACACACGATGTAGAAGAACTCACTTGAGACTAAAGAGGTTGGAGCCTGTAAACACAACTCCCAACCATCTGCCAGAAGGAGCCCCCTATTAACCAACTTGTGTCCACACATCCATATTTCCCTGTGTTTCAGCCCCATTAGCCTTCTTGGAGTTTCCCAGATGCATCACGCTCCCTCCTTCCAGAGGGTTCTGTTTCTACACATGAAATGGTTGTTTCCCCTACTCTTCTGTTTAGCACCCTTACTCTTCCTTCAGATCATGCTCTCTCTGTAGTCACCTTTGGCAAGGTCATAACCTCTGTCATAACTCTTAAAGAATGGTGAACCTTTACTTCATGAAACTTGTTACAAGTGTAATTGTCATTTGAAGATAATTTATGTGATTATTCAATTATCTCCCTCCCCTATTAGTCAGTTCCAAGAGGAACCACTGGTGATTTTACTCATCATAATACCCACCAGCAGTAGTAGAACCTGGACTGTTTGGTGTGGCTGATATAGGTAGTTGCTTTTCCAGGATCCAGTCTCATCCTTAGGTAGAATTACGATTTTGTTTGGGGTGGCAATATGCCCAAATAAAATATTTGAATTCCCAGACTCTTGAATAACTAAATATGATAATGTGACAGTTCTGGCCACTGGCCACTGATACTTGGGGTTTATGGAAAAGGTGAAGTTTTCCTGATAAAAGAAGAAAACACAGCAGGACTGCTATTGACCCTTCTTCCAGCTTTGCATGTGAATGTGAATTTTGTAGCTATACTAGCTATTTTGTGACCATGAGGAAACGATCATAAAGATGAATGCTAATATGCCAAGGATGGTGGAGTGGAAAGAAGGAAAGGGTAGATAGATGATATTATAGTATTTTGTGGTCTCCCTAGGAGGGGATGGACTCTCAATCCAAATTCATTCAGATGTTGAGACTGATGATGCCATTTACACACATACACACCAAAAGGGTATGCAAAGATGTGTTACGCACATATTGAAGCTTTCTGGGAAAAGTATTCAGATACCCAAGCAGGAGGTCAAAAATGGACTTAGGAAGGAAGTAAGGAAGGGGTGATTGATCCTGGGTTTTACTGTGGTTAGGGGGCAGGGCTAGGAGGAAGATTTCTGCTTGATTTAAACTTCCCCACTTCAGTTGTTATCATTTGAACTTCCCCACCAATACCAAGGAAGGAAAGGCCTGGGTTTTTGATCAGCTTTCCCACAAGTGACAAAGAATAAAGGTGTTTGTGGGTGGGGAGATAGGGCTTGAAAGCTGCCAACAATCAAACATCAAAAATGAGGTCAGTTTTTTTTACACGTGTTTTAAATTATATAGGTTATGAGAATAATAACCACAGTCATATACCTCTGCATTTTTGCTGCCTGCAGAGAAACACAATTCTAACTCTACAGAAGGTGCCCAATTCGTATAAATACTGGTTGAATTATGAAGAAATGGATGGGACTTTATAAGATATCCAAAGACTTAGCTTTATAGGACTTTCAGTGTATGCCCTTAAACTTGGACATTGTGACAAAGAGGTGAGAACAGACGTGATAAGCAGATTCATGAAGTGATCCATGATTGTCTATGGATGCTGGAGGTTGACAACAGGTAGTGACAAAAACCAGGATAAGTCATCTGGAGCTACGGGGAATGATGAAGGTAAAGGGTGGGCATAAAATAAACAAGGAGACCAAAGAAGATAGTTTATAAGAAAGGCTTAAAATTGAGATGAGCCTCACCTCATAGAGAAATTCCTTTATAGTTTTCCTCAAGGTATCAATATGGAAAAATTACATCAATTCATGTATTTAGTCAACAAATACTTATAAGATGCTACAATGTGTCAGACACAGAAGCAGCCTTTGTATTTCAGAAGCCCACAGTCCGAGAAAGAGTAACACATAGCAAATAACCACACTGCAGAGTGATGAAGAACGAATAATTTGCCAGGGGAACACGCTGGATGAGTAGCAGCTACCCAAAGGGGGAACAACATCTGAGGCCAAGAAACGAACATGAGGGAAGTCAGGACCTTTGGGAGTGGTGACTAGTTTTGACTAGTTTTGAAGAGGTGTGAACAGAAGCAGTGGAGGGTGAGGTAGGAAGCAACAACAGGAAACCATGCTAGAAAACCAGATTAAATTCATATGAGGAAGGTCCTCATGGGCTATGAAGACTGTAAACTGGGGAACAAATAAATCATGTTTGCCTTAAAATAAGATAAATCTGGCCATAACGATAATTCTGACAAAATATTTCTTATTTAAATAGCTGAAGTAGAAAGGGGAAGCCTTCACTCACGTAGGAAATCATGTGTCTTTAATAATTCATCTCCAATTCAACTAGATAAATTAAGTTGTTCTATATACGAGGTATGAGCAATGAAAGTGAATACAATTTTTTAAAGAAACAACTTAAAGATAGTGATTTACCCTTCAAATTTCTGCCTTGCAATACTTAACACTTATTCAAACATTCTGATAGTGAAGCAGATGTGCTTGTTTATGGCTCACTGAAATTGTCTAATACATGATACTTTCTACTGAAGTGTAAGGTAGAAAATGTCTTTCGTTTCAGCCTGCCTTTGATTTATATAAATAATCGAATAAAATCTGGGTAAAAATCTAGTGAATAAAATGGATAACTGAACAAGTTAATATCATATTTGTTAACAATATGAAACAAAACAAAAACAAAATGTGGTTAATAGTTAAAATATCAACACAATAGAAAAAACATAATATGACTATAAAGTAGTGAAATTTAATTTCATATATGGAAGGGACTCCATGTAATTCCAACTCTAAGAAGATAATGTCATTGACATGGATGCATTGCTCCCAAAATGGCAAATTTGAAGGACAACTTCACTGGCACACATCAAATACCTGATGGTGTCATAATGTTAAGGAAGAAAAATGGGTTCAGGTCAATCCAGTTCTGGGCAGGACAGTAGAGTTTATGTGTATATACAAATTCCTCAGAGGAAGACACACGTTACCCTTTCATCCTAACAAACACACATCCACACACTCCCAACACTTGTCTTCACATATGTCTTCCTTCTTCCTTATTGTCCATAATTCTAACTTGAACTCTTCCAGTTCTCAATACTTATGATGACCTTAGGAGTCAGTAAAATCTAAAACATACTGAGCTTTGTTTAAAGGAAAGTCCACAGGTATGTTTCTCTTTATAACAAATGTGATATTTGTTACCACCTGAGTACAGGTGCTGCTATAACAAAGAATTAGACAGCATTCCACTGCTTTTCCTCATCTCTGGAGTTCACACACGTTCACAGTCTGGATTTTGTGAGCTGACTCCAAGATGATCCAGTTTCATCTGGATTAAATTCCTGGGAAAATCAGACGGTGTTTCCTTGTAATGCTGTAGGCCTCCCTGAATTCCTCTAGAATGTCTGCCCAACAGACCAATACATCGGCATGTACAGTTAGACAGAGGCCACTGATTGACAGGCAGCTTTTTCAGGATCCACATGATTCAAGATAACGGTCTGGCTATCTGTGAGGTGTTGGCCTACCTTACTCCTGACAGGGATCTTAAAAAACCAGCCGGAGAAAGGAAAGTTCAGATCAAACAGTCACCAGAATTTATTGTTTCTTCTCCATTCCTAGAAGGGGATAAGCTATGGCTCGATTAGGTCTCAGGAGAGAAAACTTCCATGGCAGAAAAGAATGGTCACCCCCAACAAAGCACATAACTTCATGATTGGAGGAAAAAGTAGAAGTCTGCCTAGCAGATAGCCAGTCCTAACAAAAAAAAAAAAAAAAAAAAAAAAAAAATAGTGGCAACTCCTGAGACAAAAGATATAAAAATTTAGCTGATCACTTATTCAACTGCCAAAAGAGTGGGACAAATTCCTAATGTTCCTGGAATTTCTGATTTTAGGAGATACAGTATATGGAGACTGAACCTATTATGATTCTTCTTAGACTAATTTATTCAGAGAAAGTTTTATAGTGAGTTCCTACAACAAACTATAGTCAAATGAAATGCTGAAAAGAATTTGCACAGAATATATAGTTGAATGATACAGCACAATAAAGCACGAGGGCTCTTGTGCCAAATTAAAACTATGTAGTTCTAGAGTATGATGGTGAGCTGTCTCTGGGTATCACGCAGGCCCTTTAAGATAATGTACTCTTTAAATGGAAGAGGATAAAGAATGATATGTTATGAGAGCTTCCCTGAGGGTTAAACAAGTCATAATGGAAGAGAAGTTCCACTCCAGGGTAGTGCCATAGAAAGAAATAATAAAAACTGATAGTTAACATTTATTGACCACTTACTAAACGACAGACATTTTGCCAAAAACGTAGAAGCATTGTTTCATGAAATCCTTCCAACAGCTGTATAAATAATGCTTATTATTATCCAAGTTTTACAGGTGAAGGAAGTGAAGTCTAAAGTGAGGATTAAAGATATTAGGTAAATTGACGAAGTCTGCATAGCCATTGAGGCACAGAGCCAAGACTCAAAATCAGGCTCCTAACTCCAGAGCCTGAGAGTAAATGGTGCCAAAGAAGACACAAGACTGACAAATACACATTAAGTCCATTAAATCTCCTCTCTCACTGGGGCAAGGTTGTTTGATGACAATTTCTCTTTCCCTTGACTGATGGATTACTTTTAATCCCCTCTTTTGACTATCCCTAGTGCTCCCTAGTGCTCACTTTAACTTTTTACCCTTATAATAAGCGTGAGGGATGATGTATGTAGCCAGAAACCTGGTGGGATTTTTCTCATACCCAAGCCTCCTGGGGAAATTCTGATGATGAGCCTTTTTGCAGGGTTCTTGCACCTTATGGAGCTGGGGTATGGAGACAAGGGGAGGAATATGCAAGAGGTTGTTGACATTTGCTTTTCATATTCTGTTTCTCCCTTATAAGTCCTAGTTAGGTTGGAATTTGTGGAATGATATGGCTGCCTTAGGTACTCTGGGTGTTAATTTGAAATGATGCTTTGTGGTATGGATGTAAGACATGCAATAAACTGAGTCTTGTACATTTTGCTCCTCAGCCAATTACAAACCTGGTAAACCATTGTTTTGGAAGGTGATTTGCTCTAGAGCAGTGATCCTTAAACTTCAGGGTGCCTGAGAATCACCTGAAGGGCCTGGGAAAACACAGATTGCTGGGCCTCAACCCAGATTTTCTGACTCAGAAGATCTGGATGGGGGCCCAAGGATTTGCATTTCTAATGAAATTGCCAGGTAATGCTGCTGGTCCTGGGGCCACACTTTTAAAACTTCTGTTCTAGAACAGAACTTCTCAACTCTGGCTGCAAAAGAATTTCCTGTTGTACAGTTTTAAAAATGCCAGTTCTTTAATCTCACCCCCCAGATGAATAAAATTGGAATCTCTGGGGATGAAGCTCAGGCACCAGTATTTAAGCTCCCCTTTTTCTCTTCCCCAGTGAATCTAATGTGCAGCCTAGATTGAGACCACAGAGAGAAAGCTTCTATGTTAGGCATGGAGAACTGAGGGTTATATCTATCCTCAAACTTAACCCTGAAATACTTATGAATGAGAAATACTTAAGAACTACTCCAATTGATGAGGCCTTGATACCAACTCATTATGAAATTTCTTATGTCTCTTAATCCTGTAGATGCCAGCTGGTTTAACAGGCTTGCTTTCCTTGATGACATGTTCTAGTGCACTTTTGAATATGCAATGCAGTGCTGGTTCCTGGGATAGCGAGACTAGACAAGTTCCAGGAACTCTAGATGACAAAACTGAGTTTTACTGGCCATAAGTGGAATGATGTGTTATGCATGTGTGCGTGCACCTATGTGTGTGTGTGTAAGTGTCTGTGTGTCAAAGAAAGATACAGAGATAGAAAGGAATCACATGTACTTCATGCCCATAGCAAAGCTGCTTTAATTGCTTATTGTACCTATTGCTTTTTCTCCACTGCAGGACGATTTTTGTTTTTATTGATATTGTTTTCTTGTATTGATTCTGATGCCTTCATTTTGGCTTGATTCATGATTAAACGGATATTTGTTTCTCTTACAATTCTGATTTCTCTAACATTTCCTAACTACTCCTTTTACATGTTTGCATCCACCCTTTAAATCCAACCATTCAACATATATTTTAAGGACTGTCAATAAGCATTTGCTCCCCAACTATTATAGACCAATAAACCCTAAAAAGCTATTAAGAGTTCAGGAAATTTTTTTTTTTAATGCAAAAAAACAAAATATTCAGGGGGAATTTGATACATTTCTTAAATTCCCAAATGTTTGGATTAAACTCATTTCTAATTTTATTCTTCCTTCCAACCAAACTTTATTGGATAGCTACCTGTAGGCCCTAGCACTATGTTCTGGGTCCAAAGGTGAGAGAGAACAACACAGCAATGCCTTGGCTTTCATGGAGCATATATTATGGTGGGGAAAGAAAGAAAAGAAACAACTAAATAGGCAAGAAAATCAAGTTAAAAATAGTATAATGAAAATTAAAATTAAGTTGATGTGAGAGAAAGAGTAACTGAGGACTGAGTTTGGATTGAGGTTTCTAGGAAGACTCACTAAGGAGGTGACATTTATGCTGAGACTTGACTGACAAGAAGGAGCCAGTCAAGCCCAAGCCTAGGGAAAGATCATTTCAGGCAGAGTAAAGGTATGTCCAAGTCCTAACACCCAGTATCTGTGAATGTGATCTATTTGGAAATAGGGTCTTTGCAAATATAATTAAGGACGTTGAGATGCAATCATTCTGGAATTGGTATGGGCACTAAATCTAATAACTGTTGTCATTATAAAAGAAGGAAGAGGAAGATTTGACACAGAGACACACAGAGGAGAAGGCCATGTGAAGATAGGCAGAAATTTGAGTGATGCTGCCACAAGCCAAGGGATGCCAGGGGCCACCAGAAGATGCAAGGAAGGATTCTCACCCAGAGAATTCAGAGTGTGACCCTGCACACTTCTTGGTTTTAACTTCCAGTCTCCAAAGCTGTGATATCACAAAGTTTGTGATAATGTTTTATGGTAGCCCTAGATGGGTCTGAATCTGACTTGTTCCAGGAAGAGAAGCAAGGCAATTGGGCTTAAGAATAAGCCCTCTTAAAAAGGGGTACAAGGTATTTTGAACACACAGAGCCACAGATACCTATTAGAAACTTAACAGAAGGTATCAAATAGTCAAGCACTTCTGAAACTTTTAAAATCTGCAGATGATGTCAACAGATCTAGAGTAGAGCCAAGGGTTCTGCATTTCTCAACAGGTCCCAGGTGAAGCCTCCCTGGTCCTAGACTACACTTTGTGAGCAATTATGATTTGTGAGTCAGAAGTTAAATATAAAGGCAGAGAGGAAGAGCCAGTGAGGAAGCAGCACCCCAAAACAGGGCAGTGTCACAAAAGGCAAAAAATGCTTCAAGTAGGTGGAAGTTGTCAGACACTAAGTGGTAAAGTTAGCATGAGGACTGAGAAATGGACTTGGATTTAGCACACAACCACTACTAGAAACCTTTAATAGAGTAAGTTCACTTCTGAAACCACTCTGGGACTGTTATTATCCATTCCGCATAAGGCAGGTTTCAAATTTCATTCTTCTCTAGCCCTCACACACAGACTCTGATGTGTTAGAACCTCACTTCCCACTTCCCTGAAAAAAAAATAGAGGTCAATTAGCTGGTTCAACTGCTTCAACCACAAATCATCTACCCCTCAAATTAAAAGCAAAAACAAAAACATAGTTCCATCATTTACTCCTGTCTCAGAGAAACTGGACATGGACTCCTTCCTTAGAGTTGTTAAATTATCTGCCTTCAATCCCTTTACACTGTCTCACTGTATGATGTACCCCAAACAAGTTATTTCACCCCATTATTTTGCAGACCTTTATTAGGTTTCCAACAACCTACACCTGGGCTAAATCCTAATCCCAGCACCTAGTGAGAGTCATGATTGGTCTCCCCTAGTGTGACTAAAGATTAAGGAAAGGGCATATGATGATATCCTGGCCAAGGAAACACAGAGGAAATCTGGGATGGGAGTGGGGAGATACTCATCATTGACTAAAAACGATGTGCAGATGGTTACACAGTTCATCCATGCTGAAGCGTGCAACAGAGCTCCATTCCTTTTTGTGGCCAAATAATAACCTACTGTATGCATTTACCACCTTTTGTTTATCCATTCATTTGTAGGGGGAAGTTATGTTGCTTCCATCTTTTGACTACTGTCCATAAGGCTACTCTGAACATTGGTGTACAAATACCTGTTTGAGTCTGTTTTCAATTCTTTGGGGTGTATACCTAGGAGTGGAATTGAAGTTTCTTAGACCTCTTTGAGTATTCAGTGACTTTCATAAAATAAGTGTTTTTATAATTTGAAAGAAAATAAAAGACATGCAGACATGTAAGAAGAAGAAAGCCCCCTGCTGCTGCTGGGCATCCTGTGTGGAACGTGAGGCCTGGAAGTGCTAAAGATCTGGCATCTACAAGGAGCACAAGCCTGAGAGTGAGCCAATATCCTGCGGATGGAAAAGCGGGAAAATGCCCAAACCTATTCCTTAAAACCTTATTCAAGCACTGAGTGCATCAATGCTGCAACTGAAATACCTTTGAAATACTTGCCATGTGATTTAATTTTTGTTGTTTCAGACTATTGGATTAAGCTTTTCTGTTACCTGCTGTTTAAAACAGCTTAACCGAAACACTCCATCATAGAAGAACTTGCCCTTCTACTAAACTGTGAGCTGCTTAAGGACAGGAAATACACTTTTACACATGGCTCCTTTCTCTCTGTCCCTCCCTGCCTCTCTCTCTTTTCCTTCCTCCTTCACTCACACTTCCCTCCCTCCATCCCTGCTTCCCTCCTCGTGGTCTCCTTTCCTGGCCTAATCCTTTCCTCCCTATCTCTCTATTATCTCCAAAACTACTTTTTAAACTCTTGTCACACA
The DNA here is from genome assembly GCF_015220235.1 of Choloepus didactylus. Lineage (NCBI taxonomy): Eukaryota > Metazoa > Chordata > Mammalia > Pilosa > Megalonychidae > Choloepus > Choloepus didactylus. The sequence goes on along the minus strand of NC_051313.1, from coordinate 95,806,312 downwards.
AGCAGAAAAACTGTATCTTCTAGTCCAAGAAAGCAATTTGTAAATGACCACTGACATTGACTTGCTTTCTATTACTTTAATTTAGATTTCCGTCTGGTTGCCAGCCCTCAGTTTTATCTCTTCTTTACAATTGTGATAGGGATGATATTTATGGCTTATTTATTCAACACATTTTATTCCTAGATAATCTGGTGACTCTTATATCTGGAGTTAATCATTTCAGAGGTACAGATTACAGGATGCATATATACAGAAATGAATAACCACATAACTGCAGTGAAGATGGAGCTTAAATGTATTAAGTATTACAGTGATCAGAATAAATACAAAAATAAAGGCATTCTGGATTTTTGCAGAAAGTCATAGCCAGCTACCATTTATTTGCTTTGTGAACTTCATGAATCCAGAATTTGCAAAATTTCTAATTTTCAGAGAACTTAGTCTTAAGATCTTTATCTGTAAAGGGTCAGCAATACATACATATGATAAAATACACAACAATTTCTAGAACACAGAAAGGACATTTCTCTTGACTTAAGGGCAGATGTTATAAAAGATTACTTAAACTTGTATTTTAATAAGTCATAATTGCTTTGGAATTCCTAAGCCCTTTCCCCAAGAAGCCTGGCATGGATATATGCATGGGTGGTTGGTTGGATGGGTCCTGAAATGATTCCAAGATTTCCTCATTAGTTGAAATATAGCTTTAGAGTTTTCTGCCTATAGACTCCAGACAACTTTCTGTAATTATCTGATTTTTTTTTTCAAAAGCAGAAAAACAACTGTCATTAAGCTAGCAGAGAGTTTTAGACTGTTTTGGATGGAGGAAGGATACCAAATACCTAAAACACGACCTTTCTGTGGTGAGTATGACCGAGTAGCATCAGAGTGGTAAGTCAGCAGTAAATCTGTATTCTGATCTGGCGCTGGTTCAGCATGTATCCGATGGAACCTGGAGTTTCTGACTACTTGCTCTCTACCTTCTGAAGAATCCGTGGTTTTGTTCCTGTTTGTTTAATTTTAAACTTTTTCTTTTGAAATACTTTCAAACTTAGAGGACAGTTAGGAAAATAATTCAAAACCCTTACAGAGAACTCCAACATACCCTTTTCCCCCCAGATACACGGATCTACTGATTGTAACATTTTGCCACATTTGACATATTCTATCTATCCATCAATAATCAAACCATCGATCTATCCATCTATCTGCCGATATGTATTTCTATCTATTTATCTATCCATTTTCTCAACACTTGAATTCAGATTGTATACATCATGCTCCTTGGACACAAAACTTCCATGTACATTTCCTAAGAACAAGCATGCTCAAAGATCCATCGTTAAGTGCAGTTATCAAGTAAAAGAAATTTAACATTGATATAAATCTTCAGTCCATATTCATATTTTTCATATACCCAAATCATGTCCTTTTGAGCCTTCTCTCTTCCCTTGTCAGAGCCTATCCAGTATCATGTTTTGCCTTTAATTGCCATTATCTATTTAGTTTCTCTTTCCTTCTCCTTTTTAAAATCATGGAAACATATACACAACATAAATTTTTCAATCCCAACCCCTCCCAAGCATACCATTCCATGGGATTTAATTGTCTTCACAGTATTACCCTCCCCACCATCCATTACTAGAACTTTCCCTTCACCCCAAACTGAAACCCTGCACTCATTTTGCAGTAACTCCTCATTGCCCCTGCCCCCCCCCCCACCCTTGGTAAGCTGTACTCTAATTTCTGTCTCTATGAGATTGTAAATTCTCCAGCATTTTCTTTGTGGTTAACATGGAGTTTAAGTTTAACATCTTTTATCTGTAACAATCTCATTTGCCCTGGCCGGCCCATTCTGCACCGCTCACCAGCTCGGCATGGAGCTGCCCTGCAGGCCCAGGGTGGATCCCTGGTCCCCAGTGTGGATTACTCTGGAGGGAACAGAGTGACTCTGGTGGACACACCTACCACTTTAAAGTAGACTTTTTCTTGATTTGTTATTCGCCCTGTTACTGCAGTCCTTTAACTGTTTCTGGAGCTTTGAGAAAGATGTTTCTGCCAGTTTGTGTGGTTGTTCAAAGCTACGGGGTGGGGGTGGGGGGCGGGGTCCTGAAGTGTCTCACTCCACGATCTAGCCAGGGCCAAGTCCATGATTTTATTTCAAAACAGCAACATTTTCCCCTTAGCTTTTTCTCTAAACAGTTTTCATCAACAGATGTTTTCCCAAATATTTCAAAACTGAGAACTCCACAGTTCTATTAGATATGAGAAAAGTCAGTCTTCTCAGAAGATGGGGTGCGTACCCTGCTGTGTGCACTTAGAGGCAAGTGTACTGTTAACTGCCCCAGTATGCAGGAGCATGTACTTTGTGAAGAGATACACAAAGGAGATTTAACTGAGGTAGATCCATTACCAAATGCTATTATCCTTGCTTCCTGCACTACCTGCCCCACCACACTAACACACCAAACGCAAAGACTCGCACTCAGGACTCCAAGACAAATTTGCCGCTACAGGACCTGCTTCCACACCACTTCCAATCTGATGAAATGGCCTCTTTCATAGGAATTTAGTTGGTTTTTGTCAGTTACCAATATGTTTCCCTGTGATTCTTCTTATTGTTGTAATCAGTACCTCTATTATTTTCTTGAGTTTATTTTTACCAAAACAGGAATAATGAATATTTAATAGGAAATTCACAATGCTCACTTTTACATACCAAGTTGCATCCAAATTTATTCAAAGATAAGATAACCCAGTATTAGTGGGTGGGTGCGTGGGGGTCTACATAAATAACAGAGCTGACATTTCAAACCTACAAGTACTAATTCTGACCCACATGATTTGCATAGGATACAGAAATGTTTTTGTTGACATGTCCTCTTTTTCCTCTTCTCAATCTCTAATATTTCAATTTTTTCTATTTCTGGAAATGCTTTCCAGTTCAATAGGTAGAATGTGAACCATCTCAACTTTCAAAACAGCCAGAAAAAAAGTCAAACAAACAAAAAAAAGCAATTTGTTGAAAGTGCCCTGAATCAATGGAAAATAGATTATTTCATGAATTAAAAGCTGTCTTAATATTCTTAGGATCACAATGATATTTCTTTGGGCAATTATAAAAGTGAATTCTGGTACATGTATCAATCTATTCCTATTACTGCAACTTAGACAGCAGGAGGAAAATAGTACCTTATATTTCTCAATCATTGAGAAATACCATGCTGGTTTTTGCTATAATTGATGAAAGGGAAAATATGGTAAACTAAATGCATGTAACAAACATGGGAATTCATATGTTTCCAGTATATGGCATATTGCCATTGACCACAACCTCTTGGAACAAGATAAAGTCATTGAAATAGTTAACAGATGTTAGCCATACTTGAAATATAAAAGTTCTATTGCTAAAAATTATGTAGGGTCAGATGGAGATTTGGCTCTTGGTCCATAACTTAACTGATCTGGCAAATGGAAAGCTGAGATGCAGAGGTATAACACATAATATTCAGGCCACACACTTTGCACACTGTGCAGAAGCTCATAAACTACTGACAATATGCACACTGTGCTAAGCCAGCTTGATTAAGTATTAACACAGTATTTGATGCTTAGGGAAATCTGAAGTCAATTTTCATGTCTACTAAATTAAAAAGTTATTTTTATAAGAGAAAAAAAAAAGAGTACCCCCTTTTTCCAAATTCAAACGCATGTCTGCAAGTTGTACTATTTATTCATAGGTTGTAATTTACCTGATGACTGGTACTGCTTTCCGTTGACTTCATAATCTATCCAGCTACATTCTTTTTAAAAAGTATTTCTTTTTTCCATTCTTGTCTATTACTTCGCATTTCCAAACAAGTTGACAGTAATGATTATCAGATGAATACATGTAGCAGAAACGGATCTTCTCAACCTTAAGTCACAAATTCATTCAAGTCAAGCACTGAAGGAGGCTTGTGCTACTTTAGAGTTTGTGGTTTTATTCACAGCTTTGCAAATAAAGTCACCAGCTTCCATCACTTTGTAAAGATTCACTCCCTGGTGAGGGAAAGAAGGGATACCAAGTAGGAAGAAGGATTAGGGAGAAAGAAGACAAAACAGATTCCTTTCACTGTTATGACGTGTTACTTAACCATTTAATAATCCTAACAAAATGTTGCTCATTACAGACTTTGGGCAACACTGAATCATGTGGCCAACACTTTAGATTTTTCTGCTTTATTATAGCATATCTTTCATCGGACCTCCATATAAAATCACAGGAAAAACTCAATTTAATTCAGGTTGGTATGTAAACTCTAGGAATGGAACTCAAAACAATCTACAAAACATCAACAAAGGACAGTTAAGCTGGTAATGATTTAGAGGAGTTTAAATAAGAACTGATGGGGAAAAAAAACCCATCTTTACACTATAAAGAAACAAACTTGAAAAAGCCATAAGGAATGTAGAAAAGATAAATACATATTTATTTACCATATTCAGAAACACTGAATACAGAGGTAGTTGTAGGTCAAATAAAATGAAGTAGTACTTAGCACACATCTGGATCATGTTTGCTGAGAGGTTGCACCACATGAAAGCATAAATAGGATCAACAAAAGCTTAGGCAAATCCATGGATGACAGATACACAGTTGGGTATCAAGGCCAAGTTCAGGACATGTTCCTCTGTGCTCGGGCTGGGTGCAAGAGGTAAGTCACCACTGAAGTCTTCTCCTAGTGCATCTGCTGTCACCATTAGAAGCAGATAATTAAGTAGGTTAACAGGAGATTTGGCCCTCCTGTAACATATCATAAACTCCTATGTCCTCCCCTCAATATGGACTAGAAAAACTGTGAGTTTAAAGCTTAACAGACTTATGTTTCTTTAAGGATGATCAAGAAAAATATTTTGTAAACTGATACTTGTAAATGATTTTTATAATTTCTTTTTATTACAAAATTGTTCTCAGGATACTAACATTTGCTTTGGTTTGCAACATTTAGTTTTGTTATGGTAATGGTCATAGGTGAAAAATCTGCTAGGCAAATTTTAGTTTAATATCCTTAACTGACGTATTTAAATTTTAAAAATAATTAGCTACATGTATCTTTCAATTCCGAATTAGCATCTGGCAAAGGATCATAGGAGGAGATTGGTTATCTGATGCTGAAGGAGTATAGGATGTTCAACCAGATTGATTGTATAGGTCCAGAAATGGATAGCACAATACTGTGTGATGGTAGCACAATAATGTAAATACACTGAATAAAGATGAGTGAGAGTACGGTTGGAGGCTAGGGGCATATATGACACCAGAAGGAAAGATAGATGATAAAGACTGGGATTGTATAACTTAGCAAAACTTAAGAGTGGTCATATATTTGGGACAGAAATGATTAAGCCACTTTATAAAAGAAATAACATTTATTCCTAACCAGAGAAGATAAGAAGATAGTAAATACCTTTTGGTATTCAGTGACAAGTAAAATCATTATTTCTATAAACATTTATTGAACATCTCTATGGAACAGGCACTGAGATATGAATAAGCTGTAATAATTGTTCTTTGGCTGCAGGGGTAGCTAAACACATAAATTTGATAATTATAAAATTTTGTGGTAGGGTCAGATGTATAGACACTGTAGTGAGCATGAGAATACTGAGGAGAAGCACCTAATAGTTGGGGGCTGGGAGTTAGGGAGAGACTAGAAGATTTTTTGGAACTAGTAGTACTTTACTTGAGTCTTAAAGACTGCCAGATAGAGTAGAGTACGGGGTGTAAGGCCATTCCAAGTGGTGGTGAAAGTATGAGCAAGGATAGAAGACAAACATTAGAATGGTGCAGAAATGGAGTCGAATTAAATTACACTCAACTATAAGTAGAATGAAGCAAAAGGAAAGACAAGAGAGGAAGTGATGGAAAAATCCATTTTTTATCAAGACAATGCTTTTACATTTTAGAAGACATTTTAAGTGTTGAATCACCTGTGGATAGTTTGCTTGTCTTTTATGTTTCTCCTACAAATCTACCCTCCAGAATAACAGGTTATTTTAATAAGTATGTTGCAAAACGAGGTGCTGATTTAGATGGATGTTGTTATAAAGCACTTGACTTCAGGTACTACTTGTAAAGAAGCTTTGCCTGCAGTTCAATGTCTCACATGCTAAGTAGTATTAAGCTCTGTTCTTCCTCTGACTATTTCAAAAGTCCCCTGGGCTCTTTTCCAGAAGCCCTAGTTGTCATTGTGAGGAAATAAAGATCTCATTTTCCTCCTAATCAAGCATCCATACAGGAAAACAAACAACAAAAAACAACGGTAAAATTCAGCAATCACAACAACAAAGACATAGGCTCTAGCTCACAAAGCAGGTAATATATGAAGGCCTTTGGATGTCATGAAGCACTATAAAAATGTTAGATGATAGCATTATTGGTGATTGTGCTATAACCTTAGAACACCCACTAAAGAATTCCCACGGTATTTTCCCACTGTGCATTTTTGGAAATAGCAAAAGTATAATACAATTTTGACCTCAAAATTGCTTCCCAAATCTTAGAAACATTCCAAATTGGAGCTGCAAGGAATCCATGAATATTAAAATATGCTAAAGTAACTTACTGTATTAAGCCCCAGACCATTAAGCATATATATCAAATCCTCAGTGGCTACATTCCCAGAAGCACCTTTTGCATAAGGACATCCACCTAATCCGGATACTGCAGAGTCCACCACGTTAATCCCCATCTGGAAAACAAACGAAAATACCTAAGGCTTGTGTATTTATGGCATGTAAATTGTTGCATTTCTATTTAACCTGTGGCAAAGAGCAAATAAGCAAAAGCTGAACCCTCTATCCAAACATTCCCTTACCCACCTGCTGCTGCCATACTCCCTGGGGTGCTGATTCTTTGCCTGGCTAATCTTGTCTCTAAGGTTTATGGAAACTCTGCTAAAGACCTTCGGAAATGGAATAATAATGGATTAAAATTAAATGGTGTTATTTGTTGATACTAGCACAGCTGTAGGTGGTGAAGCTTGATGAAAGATAAATTCACTCCCAGATTTTATATATTTTCCAACCAATTCTCTAGGATTATCCTGAAAGCACTGCACAAACAACACAAAATAGCTCCAATATCAAACTCAAAGTCAAGGTGCCTTAGAAGACTGATGTCTGTGGCGGGGTAGAGAGCACTGTGTTTATAAACAGGATTTTGTAGACTCAGTTCACCCACTCAATTCACTCAGTCTTTATTGGTCCACTGTTTTGCACACAAAACTCAACCCTGCTGCTTTGGGAGAAGAGAAGAAATATTGAAGGGGCAAGACACCCACCATTAACAATAGTAACAGTTCACATTTACAGGTTCTCACTATGTGCTGGATACTGCTCACTATATTGTATGTGTATTAACTCACAATCCTAAACAAAATCCCCTGAGGTAGATACTATTATATCATCTCCAAATCACAGATTAGAAAACTCAGAGAAGAGGGGTCAAGCAATTTGCCCAAGCTCAAAATCTGGTAAACAGAGTCCCCTCATTCAAGAGAGTTCACACTCCACCATGATATATGGCCTCTGGAGATGTGCAAGTTGGAATATGATATGTGCTTGGGGATATCAGAGTTGGGGGAGAGCTGTGTGAGCGGAAGGAGCTGTGGAAGACATGAACACAAAGGGTCTGAGAAGGGCCCTGGAGGTCAGATTTGGATAATACATGAAGAAGAGAGGTAGGGCACATCATTCCTCAACTGAGAACATGAAAACTTTGGTCATCAGAAGCTATCGAGAGGTCTATTCTTTTTCATTCCTGGCCACTGAAGAAAAAGTAACATAACTTCATCTGGAAGCAGAGACCTTGGCCAATCTTCAAGATCAGTGGTTCTTAAGATTTAGCTGTGTCAGAATCACACATTGCTGGGCCACATCCCCAGAGTATCTAATTCAGGAAGTCTGGGTTGGAACCCAGAAATTTGAAATTTTAACAAGATACCAGGTCATGCTGCTGCTGCAAAAGGGATCGCACATCTATTTTTATAAAATTTTTATTTCAGAAGTTTCTGATTTTCAGAAAATTTGTGAGGATAGAACAACATTTTTCTGCTTATTTCATACCCAGTTTGCCCATTACTTACTTACATTACTGTAAGTAATGTAATTGTCCCATTATTTACATTACTGTTGTACATTTGCCATAACTAATGAACTAATATTGATACATTATTGTTAACTAAAGTCCATACTTTATTCAGATTTCCTTAGTTTTTAATCTAATGTCCTTTTTCTGTTCCAAGATCCCATCTAAGACACCAGATTCCTTTTAGAAACTCATGTTTCCTTAGGCTCCACTGGGCTGTGACAGTTTATCAGACTTTCTTTGTTTTTAATGACTTTGACACTCTTAAGGAGTATGTGTCATATTTGGTAGACTGTCCTTCAATTTGCTTTTGTCTGAGGTTCTTCTCATGGTTAAACTAGTGTTACAGGTTTTTGGGAGGAAGACTGTAGAGATGAAGTGCCATTCTCAACATATAGTATGTAGGGGACATTCTTGTGACATGAGTTTTGACTGATGATATTAAACTTGACAACCGAGCTGAGACAACTTTGAGAGGGTTCTCCACTATAAAGTTATCTACCCTCTTTCCATACTGTCCTTTTTGGAAGGAAGTCACTATGTGCAGCCCACATTTTAAGGGGTGGGGAGTACTTACGTATATTATTTGGAATTCTTCTTATGTGAGATTTGTCTGTTTCCCCCATTTGTTTATTCAATCAATCATTTTTATTTGTATCAGAAGAAACTCATGGATACTTATTTTTTGTTTATAATCTAATACTACTTTATATGTTTTGTTGCTCAAATTGTTTGAGCTTTGGCCATTGGGAACACTTTCAGTTGGTTCCTCTGTTCATTTGACATGCCAAATGGGCCATACTATTTGAACTACTCCTGTTGATTTTCCCTTGCCAGACTGGAGAGGATGTTTTTCAAGGATCACGGGGACAGAATTACAGTCCAACTAACACTGGGATTCTTTGGGACCTATGGCAGGTTTACAAAATGTAGACTGCTTGCACACCTCCATAACACCTCATCATACTCCTCAACATGGGAAGCTCCCAACAGTGCTCCTTCTATTACCAGACCTTTCTTAATCGTGTTCAGGTATAGCCAGAATTGAGAGCTGCTGCATTTTCTGTCTCTTTGGGTGATAGAATCAATTCCATCAAATGGATGTTTTCACCTATAAATGGAGAATGTTTCTGCCTATTTGATATGTCCCAGCGGTGGGCCAATGTTTTAATATTTGTCTTTTCCAACTACTGGATAATAACAGAAATGTCACTACTACAGGGTAATTCCTTATACTTACTATTTTGATTCATAGCAAGTATAAATTGCCATGAATGGGCTAGTACTTTAGCTGGTCAAATATTAACACCTGAGTATGATTGAGCTTGTCAGATCATTATTTGAGAAAGTTCTGATAATGGAAAGAGAACTGGTGAGAGCTTTCCACATTGATGAATGAGGAGAAAGTGGGCATATAGCGGTGCTTCTGTGTGCTGGCAACATTTCATTTCTCAAACTGAGTTGGTTACACAAGTAGCATCAGTTTGTGAAAATTCATTGAACCATATAACTTTACAATTTGTGCACTTTTCTGTATATTCACTCTGCTTCAACAACTTTCAACAACCTAAAAGCAGTGTTGGTGGAGTTGAAGGTAAACAGAAAAACAAACTGGCAGGAGTATAATTGGAAATTATTTTTCTTGTTAGGAACTAGTTAGTAATTGGCCTTAAATTGCAAATATCCATTGACCCCAGCCATTCCTTTTCCAAAAGTTCCTTTCTAGGACTATTTCATGAATCCTAAGTACATAATTAGACAAGAAAAAAAAAAAAAAAGAAATACATATAGGAGGGTGTATATAAATTACTTATGATACATACACACTCACACATCTATATATAGAGTCATCACAGTATTGTTTATAAGAATAAAATTTGAAAACATTCCTAATGTCTCACAATGGGGAATTATGTTAAAAATTACAATGGAATGATAAAATGGAATGATAAAAAGTTATGTTAAGTGCACAGTTAAGGGGAAACAATAGGTTAGAGGATACTATAATAGTATATAGAGTTTTTAATCCCATTTTCCAAAAAAAAGAAAAACAAAATTTAGATAATATACCAAAATGCTAACAGACCTGACCACTGGGTGGTATCATTATAGGTAATTTATTTTATTTTCATTCTTTGTTTTCTAATGCTCCCACAATTATATCAATTACATATATAAATGGAAAGATAAAACAAAAGGTTTCTGTAAAATTTTGCCTGTGGTCAAATGATAGTAAATACATGAAAGAGTGAGTAAATAAATCCAATACTCTGACTTTCTTGGTTAACATCATTATTTTCCAACTAATTGATTTTACAAGGGTCTAAGACAGCAGGGCTTAAATGCAGACATAATCTAGCCAAGGTTACTCCTACTTAGAAAGTGGTCTTTCCTTCATTCCTAGTATCAGATTAGCTCTACACAGGGATAATCTTTCAGTAAATTCTTTGCTCAAATTGCTTGAATCATTTCTAAGTGCAACATATGGGTTAAAGTTTAAACAAGGACATTTAAAGAGAGTTTTTCAAGTATACATTGCCTGTAAAATAGAATATTAAGATATTAGTTCCTTTTAAAATCTCTTTTAAAAAATTACAATACATCTTTAATATTTCCTTTTTTTAAATTCATTTTTATTGAGATATATTCATAATTTTTCCTTTCATACAAAGTCCTCTAGTGAATGTATAATTCTCTTCCTCATAAAGACAGAACTCAATGGAAAATGTCACCGATATGCTAAGTTATTATGCTCTCAATTCTAAACAAGCTCCTTTGGAAGTTTCCATTTGTAACTGTCTAATAAACATTTATTTTAATATGTATATTTCCTTAACATCTACCTTCCTATCCCATTAAAAATATGTAATATGATATAAACCAGTTCTTAACAAGTGCCTAGGAAAGAAAACATTTTTTCTCCTCATCAGTTCTTTATGGTAATTGTAGGGAAAAGATTTGTAAAATTGAAATTATGGCATTGTAGTAAATATCATTACATTTACTATAGCTTGACCATATATTTGAAGAATAATGTTGGTCTACTTCAGCTGACTTTATCATATTTGAGATTATCTGCATTAAAAGATTACTCTTAGACGCTTCCTATCTTTTCTCACCAAACACAAACATTATATTTAGCTTCCTGGTATGTGTGTGTGTGTGTAAGCATGCAAATTAAAGTGTTTGTTGCTCTTTATATCACAAGCACAAAGCATCAATGGTTTTTTGTTTTTTTCAAGAAAAGTCTATAGATGAGTAACCACAAGGTGGCAATATACTACCAAAATCCACTAAATTAAAGCCCAGAGTTTGCATTCCCACTGTGTTCCAGCTGAAGAAAATGGCAAACACATAAATAAATATCTTTATATTAGTCCAATATTCTTTTAAAATAAGGAAGCTTTTAATAATGGTGTAGAGCACATGAAACTGTGGTTCAATATATTCAGTGTATCTATGTTTATTCTTCCTTTGACTTCAAAGTGTTTATAAGCACAATGTGTCTGCTAGGGACTTGGAATACATAAAGTCCTGCCATTCATGGAGCTCAGCATCAGAAATTAAAATTACTAAGTAATTTGTCACTGAGAGGTAGCTTGCCAATATCCAATGAGAAACACTTCTTTCTAGAGTGCAGAGAACTAATGTTCCCTAAAGTAAAACAAACCTGTAACTCAAAAGATCAAGGTGTCCTTGGCTCTTACTTTTACTTGAAGCTCATAATTAAAGCTACCAACCTAGGAGCCCAGCATAGGATCAAACTTTTGAGTTCGATTCCATGTGCTGCTTCCATTGGAGCTTTCCAGATATGTGCCTGAACTTAAAGAGCTGAAGAAAACAGGTAAAATATTAATGATCAGTTTTCTGGAAAATAGTCAGTTGGCTGTAGATATATCATAAGTATCTCACTTCTGTACTACTATCTTAGATGAGTTCTGAGGAATATTAATTTTGCATAGTGCTTGGATGTCTAGATTGTGCTGATACGCTAACTGAAAGAAAAGTAGTATCTTGACTTCTTGGCATTATAAAATATTCCACAAATGAAAGTGAGAAATACAAGAAGAATAAGACTGGTAAATAATTCTGCAAAATGTATCAGCCTCTATCTAGTCATGATTCTGAAATATTGCAAGAATCTAAAATTCTAGGAGTTAAGGTTAACGAGGTCTCAAGAAACAGAATTTTGGTAATGCTACTTTTTTTTTTAAATTCAGTTTTATTGAGATATATTCACATATCATACAATCATCCATGGTGTATAATCATCTGTTCACAGTACCATCATATAGTCATGCCTTCATCACCCCAATCCATTTTTGAACATTTTCTTTACCCCATGAAGAATAAAAATAAGAATAAAAAACAAAAGTAAAAAAGAACACCCAAATCATCCCCCCCCATCCCATCCAAATCTTCATTTAGTCCCTGTCCCCATTTTTCTACTCATCCATTCATACACTGGGTAAAGGGGGTGTGGTCCACAAGGTTTTCACTATCACACTGACACTCCTTGTAAGCTACATAGTTATTCAATCGTCTTCAAGAGTCAAGGCCACTGGGTTGGAGTTTGATAGTTTCAGGTATTTACTGCTAGCTATTCCAGTACACTAAAACCTAAAAAGGGATATCTATATAGTGCATAAGAGTGCTCACCAGAGTGACTTCTCAGCCAGTGTATTTCATTTTGCATCCCCCTTTTGGTTAAGAAGATGTTCTCAATCCCAGGAGGCCGGGTCCAGGTTCATCCCCGGGAGTCATATCCCATGTTGCCAGGGAGATTTACACACCTGGGAGTCAGGTCCCACGGGGGGTGGGGGGGGAGGCAGTGAGTTCACCTGCCTAGTTGGCTTAGCTAGAGAGAGAGGGCCACATCTGAGCTACAAAGAGGCCCTCAGGAGGAGACTCTTAGGCACAGTTATAAGCAAGTTTAGCCTCAGTAATGCTAGTTTTTGAAAAGAACCATTTAAGATAAAAATTACCTTTAAAAATCCTTTATAATATTAGATTTAATTTAAAATAACATGAAAATCACTGATAGAAATGAGGTTACTCTATGAGATTTTACTCAAGGGGAAGAAATAAAGGAAGTGTGTGTGTGTGTGTATATATATGTATACATACACACACACACACATAGATTTAAAATACACTCATTTTCCCAACATTTTCTCTCCTCAGTTTGTTCCTCAAAGCCAATGTTTGTCCAGACAAAGGATGGCAATTACCCATGCTGGAGATGTTACTCTTGTGGCAGGCCAGACATGACTAATGGATCACAGCCCGCTTTCCAAAAAGTCCTGATCTTTGCTTTAAGATGCTTTTCAACCAGTACTCTAAATAGTGACTATATGTCTCACTCTTTCTAGCCTTAGCACATTTAATGAGATTGATTATATTCTTATTTAATTTACCAAACTTCAGTTTGAGATTGAAATGATAACACGTACAAAGAAGGGGATAAGAAAATGGCAAAACAGATAGCAAGCAAATTCTCAATTTCACTAAGACCTGAGAAAGTGATAAAGGATGTTAGCTAACATTTATTGAATGCCTATTTTGTCACAGATATTGTGCCATAAACTTCACATAAACTCAGTGTGAAGAGGGTAGTAATGAATGGAGAAGCTGAGGCTCAGAGCAGGTGAGCAGTAAGTCCTGCCTCACACGGCTAGTATGAGGTGGAGAAAGAATTCAAACCCAGGTCTAAGCTGCAGCACTTAACTACTATGCTCTTCTGCCTAAAATTAATACTAAATATTCAATAAGCAGTGACTATGCACTAGCATGTTGCTACACATTTTGCATGTACTGTTTCACTTAGTCCACACAACTCCTAGGGGAAGGTGTGATGTGGAAGAGAGCACTGACCAGTCAAAAGACTTCATTTTCTTATGAGACTTTCTTCAATATTCTGAAAAGTTTCTACATAACATAGGGAAGTCAATAAGAGACTAGAGAAAGGAAGTGTTTCTTGTCCCAGTAATTGTATTTCCAGCAGGTTAGCCCAAGGAAATAGCAAATATAGGAAAAGATAATATAGAGTATGTTCAAAGATGAAGAGTCTTTGACATTTTCCTGTCCTTGAGTGATTATTATCCCTATTACTTCACTTCTTCAGTAGACATCCATTCTCTCTAATCTACTGACACAAAATAATTAGATCTGTGCTTCTCAAACTTTGATGAGCCTATTACTTTATTTAACAGGTCTGAAGTGGGGCCTGAGATTCAGCATTTCTAAAAACTCTCATGCTGAAGCTGTGGGGCCCCAGATCACACGTGACTGGCAAGAGACTTGAGTTCTTCCTGGAAACAACACATGCCGGTTTCCTGCTCCAGTTACAACAATGGCTTTCTGTTGCTTTGTGCAGTGTTCTTGGAATGAGATCAGCTGAATGCCAGAATCGTCCAAGGTTCTACTTAGAAAAGCAAATTTCTTTGCTCTACTCTAAAACCTGATATTTGTTTCCTTATAGAGTCCAATTATATATTGTTGCAAACTCCAAGATAACTTTTGTGGACAATAAAATTTGAAAATCTCTAGCCTTTTGATTTAGATAGTCACATGTAACAAATAGTGCTGGCTCTACCAAAACTTTGTTCCCTCTTCTTTTGGGACTCTCCGCTAGATGACTTACCAAGCTGCCCTTGTGGTCAGATGCACCCATATGACTGTATGTTAGTCAACAGTGTGTGAACAAAGTGATGCAGGCTATTTCTAAAACAAATCTTTTCAGAAACTAAATGCTCCCTTCCTATTTCATAGTCAAATGCAGATGATGATGAGACCCTAGGGAAAGGTGACTCACAAAGTGAAGAGCCTGGGTCCCTGAATGACCACATGGAGAAGATATGCTCGCTGACAAGAACATGTGCAGTGAACTCTAAATGAGTGATAAACAAACATCCCTGTGTTTGAACCATAATTCATTTATGGGTGTAATATAGCAGTATGGCCAGTTATAACTAATATACCATCTGATATGATGGGATTAAAATCTTGTTTTCCCTCTTTTTCTGCCTTCTCTTTTTTTTTTTTTTTTAATGATTCCACTTATTCTCTTCTATTGGCTTTTTGTATACGTCTTTCTTAAATTGTTTAAGTAATTGCCCTAGGGTTTATAATATCCATATTTAATTATTCATAATCTCCCTTCAAATAATATTGTACTATGTCATATGTGGTATAAGGACCTTGGGACAATTTATTCCCAATTTGTTTCACACATCCTTTATGCTATTGTTTCTTTACCTTTTGCTTTTACATAGGCTGAGCCCACAATACATCATTTCTGTTTTTGCTATAGACAGCCAGATATCTCTTAGAGCAATTATAAATAAGAAAAAAAAACACATCAGATTTTAGCTTCATTTATTCCATTTCTGAGTTCTCTGAAGAAAGCTGTCTACAATAGGACTAGCAGAGAGTCAAGTCATATTTTTTGATGAACACTAACTTTTTGGAGGTAGGAGGAGAAAGATAAGTTAGTGAGAGTGACAAGCAGTTCAGGAGGAAGGAAGCCCAATGTCACAAACTACTGGGGAAAGTTTTCCTAAACACTTAAAACCTTAATGTTGAATGCTGCAGGTGATTAAGGAAAATGACAGCGGAGAACATCCATTGGTTTTACACCACAGACAAATGTTGAAAAGGGTCCTTTCAGCAGAGTGGCCGGTCAGGGGAGGGTTGCCAAAAGATCTGAAAACAAATGGAGAGTTTATAGCTAAGTGCTTAAGAGATGCATTTCAGGAAACCAACTCCGGTTTGAACCTGCTATGCCACTTGTAAGCTGTCTGATATTGATGCTGTTACTTTACCCCTCTGTTTCCCCAACTGTGAAATGAGTATAAATTACAGATGTACAGGCTTTTGAGGATTCATTGAGATTGTTCATGCAAAAGTGCTATCACAGGACTTGGTACACTGTTTGCATTCAACAAATGCTGACTTTAAAAAACATATGGCAAGGATATAGAGGCAGACAGAAAGACATGGCAATAAAATGAAGAAGACAGGGCGGATGTTGGAAGGGATATGCAAATGAAGAAATATCAGGGATATGTGAGACATTGAAATCTGAATTCATAAAGGACAGAGATAATTGAATGGGAGTAAAGAACAATGTTGCACATAGAAGAAAGAAGTGACAGTGGGAAAAAAATCTTACAGTGGTGGGGATGAGGATGGGATTAGGGCAGACATGGGGAGGTGAACCAGGAAATTGATAGGAAAAAAACTGTCCTTTGAGGTAGGGTGAAAGGAGGGGACAGACTGTGGTATGGAGATATCTTAAAGGAATAAGACCAATGAAGTATCTGAAGAAAATAAATTACCAGTCATCTCAGAAACCTAGTAATTGAGTTCATCTGCTGAGAATCCAGCAAAGTGTTGGTCATCTCATTTCTAGCTCCCTGATAATTGCTTATTTCAGCTCCAGCCCCATCCTGTTCTCACAATACTCTTCAATGTGTGCACAAGGGATAGATGGAAATGGTCATGGGGCTGATGTGAAAAGGGAGGGGCCTATCGATAAACCAAACTGTGTAAACAATGTCTATACAGGTAGAATTCACCATTTGTTTTCCGTAAGAATCTGAAAATCATAGATTTTTACAACTATATAATTTAGTCAAAATCCTTTACATGATTCCTTATTTAGAAAGAAATAAGCTCCAGAACTCTTTGGGAGTTTGCCCAAGGTCACATAGGTAGTCAGTTATAGAGGTGGAAATAAAACTTAGGCCTTTTTGTTTCTGGATTTTCATTGGTAGGGAGTTAATTATTTCCAGCATCAAAATGGATGTTAGTGGGAGGCCTATCTAATCTTACAACTAAATATTAATAAATAAAAGAACTAAAAGAACTAAAAGCATGGTGATGCCGACAAAGAATGAACAGTGACATCAATACTCAAAACCATTTGAGAATGTGAAGATCAAGTTACTGAACAAAATTATAGCAGCAAACAACATGTATTAACTTCATTCTGGCATATACCCTTAGTATTTGGCATAATACTTAGACTATACTTTATATTCAAATATTTTGGAAAAATGATTGAACAAATTTTATGCACAGAACAATAATTAATGCAACATCAAGGCCTGGGTTCAGGTATTACTATGTATGGTGATAAATAAACTCGATATATTTTAATTGAAAGCACAATACTAAGTACTACAGATATGAAAATAAATAAAATATTTTAGTGATTACTACCTATATTTTCTCCCTAAACCTCCTCTGGGAAGTAGTTTGTCATAAGGTGGATTTTTAGAGAGTTGTTAGTTTGTTTGCTGGGTCTCTTTATTAATTCTGGCTGCAGATGACTGGACCTAACTTGAGTCAGTCTTCTCCCCTAAATTTGGAACAGAGACAAAGAATCCATTTTTCTATGTGGTGGGATGTTGCGCATATGCGCTATGGGTAGATACTTTTTTCCACAAGCAATGGAGAGTAGAAAAACTCAGTCTATAGTGAGGGGAAAATGTAGCATAGTTGAATCAGAGAAACACACCCTGATTAATGCCTGACATTTTCCTGAGGTTCAGCTTCATTCCTCCCCCCCGCTTTGTTTTTTAACTAACATTTAATGATTGCTGAGTTAAGTGCTTTAAACTACACAATAATCCAAGGAAGTAAGTACTAGCATTTTCCTTCTCTTTTTATGAATGAGGAAACTTAGGTGCAGAATGTTTAATGCAAAGCGCAAAATGTATTTGATAAGACAGAAAGTTGAGATTCAAAATCAGGTGATTCCGCATCTTCTTGACCAAAAGGGGGATGCAAAATGAAATGAAACAAAGTATCAGTGTTTGAGAGATTTCAAATGGAGTAGAGAGGTCACTCTGGTGGGCACTCTACGCACTATACAGATAACCCTTTTTAGGTTTTAGTGCAGTGAAACAGCTAGAAATAAATACCTGAAACTATCAAACTGCAACCCAGTAGCCTTGACTCGTGAAGACGATTGTATAGCAATGTAGCTTACAAAGGATGACAGTGTGATTGTGAAAGCCTTGTGGATCGCAGTCCTTTTATCCAGTGTATGGATGGATGAGTAGAAAAATGGCAGCAAAAAACAAAACGAAAAATGGGGGGGGGCAGGATTTGAGTTTTCTTTTTTACTTCTATTTTTTACTCTTTCTTTCACTTTTTGTGGTACAAGGAAAATGTTCAAAAAATAGATTGGGGTGATGAATGCAAAACTATATGATGGTAATATGAACAACTGCACACTTTGGATGATTGTATGGTATCTGAATATATCTCAATAAAAATGAATCAAAAAAAAAATCAGATGGTTCTGAATCTCAGCCCTTGACCTGTATTCATATTTCCTCCCAGAGGTTTCCATGAGACACCACTGTATCTTCCAAATAAAGGCATCTTTTTGCTTAAGCTGCCTTGAGTTGGCAACCAAGTAGTTACTAATACACCATCAAAGTAATGATGTGGCAGAGAAGATATTCATAAATACAAACAACTATAATTAAAGTGGAATGTCATTATTATTATGAGAAATATTTTAAAAACACAACTATTCAGAAACACCAGTGAGATGGTCTGTATATTTTGTAGTGGAGTAAGTAATGGCATGGGGAGGATGAAGAGGCTTGATGAATAGTTTGAGCCTTGAAGTATGTTGGCAAGGGGGACAGGATGGTGAGGAAGGGATATTCTACAGAGAGGGAGGAGTCTGAGAACAGACATATATGATGAGACTTTTACTGTAGAGGCTGTTGAAGTATGGATGGAAATATAGTTTCTAATCATGGTAGGCCCTGAATGCCTTTCTAATTGGTATGAACTTTACTCTCTAAAATTAAGACCTATTTAAGGTTTATGAACAAGCATACCATCATCAGAATTTTCTGTTTTATTCATATTTCACTAACAAGGGAACAATAACAGAGATGGATAGAAGGTTGAAGAATGTGTAAGTGGAGATAGTAGTTAGAATATTACAACAATTCATCAAGTTAATAGTGATTAAGCAGAAGGAAAAAAGAATGTTTGCTAAGGAACAAATCTGAGATAAATTTAAGAGGTAAAATGTCTTAATGAATGAAGAATGATGGCAGGAAGAGGTGGAATTAAAAGCACTGTGATTTCTAGATTACCCTAATGGGGAGGGTGATCCCTTAACTGGGGTGGGAGATAGCATCAACTCTGGTGAAAGGTAGAAGTTGCCTTCTTGAAAATCATTATAGACATAGAAAACTGGATATTTACCAGATGATGTTTCTTAAAGCATTCCTGATTGTTCAAAACTACCTAATTCATTTTTATCTTCTATTATATCCTCACTTCCACTTGCTCATTTGTATCTGGAATGATTTCGTGGTTCTGGTAATACTCACATTCATGGATAAGCTTTCTTTTAACCCAAAGCAAGGGTCTCCATTGAGCAGTAAAATAATTTCAAAAAGATATGACAAGTGCTTGGTGCTTACTGGGTCCCTGAGAAGAGCCCAACTATCCCCCTTTTGGCTGAGTTCCCAGGGAGCACTGGAAGTAATGAATGACAGAAGTTCCAGATAGGTTTACGGAAGCTCCAGAGCAGAGAGACCTGGGTCCCAGCTTCCCCAGGTGTAGGCTGGAGGCATCACAAGACTCTCAGAATCTCCCCATCCAGGTGGATGGGATGCCAGGGCAGCAGGGCCTGAGTGATGGGCCTGGCATGTGGGACTTAAGGTGGTCTCACAAATAATAAAGTACTCAAATCCCAAGAAGGGATGAGAGAGTGCTGGTGGGCATGAAGCATCTAGGATCATGACCTGGAAGGTGCAGAGAATAAGGGCCATCAACCACAGACCATGGCTGGTGCAATATCACAAGGGCAGAAGCTGAATGAGCTGAATAACCGCATCTCAGACTGGGTGCCCCTCCCCACGAATTACAGGATGGTACTTAAACCCCATTCAAACTTAGCTCACTCACAGGAAGAAGAGGAATAGATGGTCAGAAGAAAATTGAGATACTGCATTTCAAATGAGAAGTGAATGAGATAATTTATATGTATATTTAGCCATTTAACAGGAGACACGCATTTTGGGACATGTAAATCGCAAAATCTGTTAAACTTGTCATTGCCATATATTTACCTCTATATAGCATATTATTACATATGCTAAAAGTATAAAATATTTTATAATATTATCTCACTGTATGAATATTATCACTGACATCCTTGTTGTTCAGTTCAAATAGCTCAGTCAACTTGAATTCTAAATAACTTACCAAGGACCTTGCTAACTCATGAAGATATTATATTGATCAAAATATCTAACAAGATATTTATAGTAGCAATAATATTAAATTTTCTAAGCAGTGGGTACATCTTGAAAAAAGAGAAAAGGCTGAGTACCATGAAATCAGAATGAGTTTTTCTACTACCAGAAACAGCCCAGTTGATGCCAGTTATTCAAGGAAATTAGGAAAACAAAAAGTATGTACAATTATAGTTAAGTATATAGGAGATGAAGCAAGTTTGGAGCAAATCAATGTATCTGGGAAGCATGATATAACCAACGGTTGAGGCAGTTGTGGGTATTTACCTTGGAAAAGACTCAGAGGTACAGGATAGTTGTAGTCACATAGTTCAAGATTATTATGTGGTCAAGAAAGTAGACACATTTTGCCTGATTCCAGAGGAAAGTAGACAGCAGTAGACTTTGGTTGATTATGAGGAAAAACTCTCTAGCCATTGACCACTTCCCAAACTTAAAGGGTTTGGCTCTCAGAAAAATTATCTCTCTGCCTCTGAAAGCACTCAAAGACAATCTAAAGGTTGCTGAGGAGTCCTGGCACTGAGTGAAAAGTCATTGACTTTGATCCAATCTTAAGACTTTCTAAAAATGCTTGGTAAATTGAGCTTGCTCAAGCACATCTAATTCTTTCATAATGTTGTGAACATAGGCAAAGTTCAATTAAGATGTTGAGGGTTTCTGGTATCATAGTTTGGGGCAACACTATTACTGTGGTAGGTACATTCCTTGGCAGCTGAAGATTTCAGAGGCCAATTCTGAGCAAGGATACGGTGCCTTTTTGGGAAGGCCACATGCACATAAACCTCCAGATGTCATACAATTGCAATACCCAGTGCTAACTGCCAAGTAAAAGTCATATAAAACATAATTTTAAAAGAAAAACACTTGTTGAAGATTCTCCTGAGGCGTGCCAAACCCACACATATTTGGTATTTGTGGAAAAGCTGCCAAACACCACTGGTCTTACAAAAGCTTCAATGTGATCTGTAACATATTTTAGGACTTTTTTTTGAACCTAACACATTCAAGCATCTAAAATTCAATGTTACCATTAGTTAAGAATCAAAACAAATATTAAAATAGGAATCTTTAGATCTGAGTCAAATTAGACTATTATTTCCCTCACTAGCTAGATAATTTTCTGGGAAAAAAAAATACCATGTATGAGGTGTGCGAGAAAATATATCAAACACCAGTCATGGAGACAACCAGATTAATATGGTCAAAATATCCTATGTGAGCAAGAATATAGGTCAGGCTTCTCAACTTTCCCAGCAGAATGTGAATGGTTCCATCTGCTCTTATGATTTCCAAGGGACATACCCTGTGATAAGCAAGAGGCTGCTTTGAGAGCACTTCGTTGTCTGTTTTTTCTCTGCTCTTTATCACAGGAACTGACCCCTGCAGCCTGCCTTGCCCAAGCTTCCATATCAGCTGGATTCCTGCTGGATTTAGTCTGAGCTGGAAGAAGCCAAGATCTATCATCCTCTCCGACTGCTTTGGTGGTGTCTCCAGCAGAGCCTGTGTTTCTCTGTGGCTCCAACTCTTCTCAGTTGACCACAAGGCAGGCTCACCATGATTACAGCTCCCCCCCTGGTGTTTCTGGACATTAGGTTCCAGTAACACTGTCCTCTTCCTTTGTTCATTCAGCCTAGGGGCCTCACTGCTGTTGACAGTCTTGATTTCCTACTGTGGTTAATAGCCACAAGTGCCTTCTAAAGAATGAGGTGCTCAAGCACATAATCTAAGAAGACATTCACTTCAGGGCCATGTAAGTAGAAGCTCAGCACCTGAGAGTGAGTGTCTCTTAAATATGGTGCCCTACGTAGCTGGCTTGCTTCATCTTAATCCAAATGCTGCTAATCTCTGGTTGGTTCACTGCCCCATATTTAGTTTTATAATTCTGTCATAGCCTGTGTAACTAATTCCTATATTCAATTCCTTTTGTGTCTTTGGTTATCTTGCTGACCCCTACAAATCCCAGCACCCTCTTCAAGGAGTTGAACATAAATTGTCATCTGCCTAGCCCTCGTCAAAGGCATACAGAGATAAGTGACATTCAAGGAAGACACTTTAAGGAACATGTTGTCCATCCACTTCAAAGTATCTAAGTCCTAGTCTTATATCAATTTGGTTCACCAGAAAGGCCTATATTGGATCTCATTAGCTCAGATTCCGGCAGAGATAGCTTCCCTGAATCCTATTTTGAAGTTATTCTCTTGACATTTATTAATAGCCCTTACAACAATAAAATAAAAGCCATATGAAGGGGAATTTTTTCACATTCATCCTTAAAAAAAACCCCACTGGAAACATTCTTTATTAATTTTACTACATTGCATCCTGTTTTAATCAGGACAATAAGGTTGAATCATTTAACCCAAAAGAAAGGGCAGAAACGTATTGGTCCATTTAACTACACTGTAGAAAGAGTTTAGAAAAGCTAATCTTGGGATAAACCGGAACCAGGCAACATTAGTCTCTCTATATATACCTATCCTCTCTCTCTTTTCCCCCAGTCCTGCATCATTTCTTCTCTCTGTGTGTTGGCTTTATAATTTCATGTCTGACATGTCCAAAAGTCACAGGGTGTTATATAAGAAAAGATGTTTTACATAAGAAAAGAGAGCTCTTTTTCATGAACTCTAGCCAGAAAACTCCTGGGGAAGGAATCTTTTATTAAACCACCTTGAGTCATATGTCCATTCCTGAGCCAATTATTGAAACAAACTAGAGTACAAAGGTTTCCTGAGCTAGGTCCCAAGTTCACCCTTACAGCTAGGAGATGAAGTATGTGTGTGTTGAGGGTGGGGGTCACAATTTCTAGGCCCTCACAAGAATCACATAGTTAGAATGGTGGAGGAATAGTTTCCTAGAAGCATATAGAAGTTATTTTGGGCAGACAATAACTATTCATTAGATGTCTATTGTAGAGGCCACTCAATATGTTCCATTTAAAGGCCCAATACCAAAAAAAGATGAATTAATGTTAAGCTATCATATGTCTCCTTAACTTCTGTTTTTAAGAAACTTAAAACAATGTTTACTGCTAGTTAATGGCAAGTGATCATCCCATCATTAAACAGGTATTTACTGAGTTCCTTCATTTTTCTGGGTGCCAGGTATACAACAATGGATACAAGCATAAAAAATCTGTGGTCTCATGGAGACACACACAGACACACACACAGGTATCCCTCTATCTACTGCTTACGAAGGTTATGCAACATGATAATGTCAGTGATGCAGGATGCAGGAAAGCAAGTTACATGGGGACAGGTGCTAATTTAGACCATTCTTTCAAGGAACACTGCTCTGATGAAGTGGCACTTATCTAAAGTTATAGTGTTCTAGGTAAAATGAACAAGATCAGAACAAGTGCCTTGAGAAGTGAGGGTGTTTGGTGTGTTTGAAGAGCAGGAAAGAGGCCCCTGTAAGTTGAGCAGAGGGAGCCCGGGAGACAGAGATAAAAAACAAGATCAGACACGTAGTCAAGCCATATTTTGTGAACTGGCATTTTTTAAATTATGTTGCTATCATTAGTGCATCAGTTTGGAGACTCAATCAGCTTTTCCTTCCCAATGTTATAGAATAGAATAGCAAAGATCTTTGTGCATTGCACTCTTTTCCATATCACAAACTAGTTTGCTGTTTGATTTGGATAAGTAATCTACAATGTACTTGGGAGCATATTATGAGCCAAAAATCATATGAGGTTATTAAATTCATTGGGATCATATTTATGCTTTCACATAAATTAAAGTGTTTACTTTAATGAAAATATCCTGTAAATGATTATCAGAGATTTCAGTTTATTACTGGCAATACAATACGAACTTCATAAAAGTCTACTTGTTGAACAAGATGTAATTTGACAGTACAGCCTCTTCTCTCAGAACTACTATGGAATAACAGCTCTTAGCAGAGCACTTAGTTTTATGTAAGCTAAAGAATAAATATTGCAATCATCCAATATTTATTGGTTATTGTAGACAAGAAATGGCATGCCAATATATTTAAGATAATGTCTTAAAAAACAATAATCTAATAGAAAAGATATGATGCATATGGAAATACTGAATATAAAAGAGAGGTTGTGAGCAGTTCTACTAAAGATCTGTGGTAGACTGAATTGTGTATCCTGACATAGACGTGTTCCTAATCTTAATCCACCTTCCTGTGGGTGTGCATCCATTGTAATAGGACCTCTTGAAGATATCATTTTCAGTTAAGGTGATGGGCCAACTGAATGAGAATGGATCTTAATCTAGATTACTGGTAGTCTTACAAAGGGAACCAGAAGTAGAAAGTCACAGAAGTAGAAAAAGAAGAGGACATCATCCTATGACATGAGACAGAGATGCAAACTAAGGAACCTCAAGGACTGTGGTAATTCATCACAAGAATGCTACACAACCCAGGAGAATGCAAGCCTTCTAGCCTTTGAAACCATTAAACAACAAATCCCCACTGTTTAAGCCAACCCACTGTGTGGTATCTGTCATAACAGCCTGGCAAACTAAGACAAGATCAATTAGGAAAATATTATAAGAGCTCAAGGAGGAAGAAAATTATTTCAGGCTGTTTAATCAAGGCAGGATTCATGAAGGAAATGTCACTTGAGCTTGAGCTTGAAGAGTAAGAAGATTCTACAAGCAGAGACTGAGGCTTAAGGAGCAGTCCTTAAAAATCAACAAAAATGGTGTTTATGACTGAAGTTTTTAATAACCGTTTCTTTTTTACTGGCCTTTTACATTATCCATGACATAATGCTGGATTCCTGCTGCTCGTAGCACAATTCAATAGAAGAATCCCAAAATATTATCCATGCATTATTTATCAAAACATATTTAAGTGGCTTCTACATGCAAGTCATGGTGCAGGACACAAATAAGAGTAAGAGACATCATTATAAATAATTCTAGCTGCTAAATAGAATGAATTTTATGATAGCATTATGCATATACACTCACACACACATATATAATATATGTATTATAGCATTATATATAGCATTATGCATATATACTTACACATATTATATAACATATAAAACATTATTTTTAAATTTTACTAAAATGCTATATTATTGAATATGTTTTGGGTATCTATAGATAGATCTATAGATATATATATATATCTATCTGTGTGTGTATGTGTGTATTTTTGCATTATTATGTAGTAGCTCCTTTCACTTTCAGGGAATCTTCTTTATAGCTTTATAGCTAAGGTATCTGGGACATCTATAAGTACTACTACATATCTTAATAGAAATATGTGTGTTCTTGCTCAGTATTTCAGGCTAAGACCTCATCTTTTATCAATTACTCACATCTCACATGCCCAGAAGGAATTTATATCAAAGTTTGTGATCCATCTAACAAATGCACACTTGCTTCTGTGATATATAGCTGTACTTTAGAAATTTTACAGAGGCTGAATTCCCAGGCAGTTTATCTCACAAAGGATAACAGAAATCCAAAACTTTAAACAAAATTAAGAACATAGTATAAATATATATGCAAAAAGTGGTATTATTTATTTCAATGAATATTACACCAAAAACATTATTTTCAAGTTGGCATTTAGCTCTAAATGGAATCATTTATATACACAAACAACTCTTCATGTTCACTTTACTTGGGGCAATTGACAGACAATTGAAATTCATAGGAATCATTAAAGTTTCACTTTAACTATGTTTTTTCCTCTTTTTACCAACCACATCATTATAAACATTACATAACACCGGACAAGGCCTGCAGACACAAACATAGGAGCATAGGCTTTTGGCTTTACTTTCAGCTCTTCATTAACTGGATATCTGATTGAGGAAAAGACATTTTTACTGCTTTGGGCACCAGTTTCCAATTTGAAAAGAGAGCAATTGAAGTAGCTCCCTTCTTAATCTTACTTCCAGGGTCTATAAAAATATTCTAAAAAGAAAGGAAAAATGGAATTCATGGTTGCTCTCCTAATTAGAAATGAAATGAGCTGCTTAAGAGCTCTTTATAAAGGCTTAGTAAAATGACATCCAAAGTGCCAGTATTTACACCTGCCAAATATTTTTAGTATACATTTATTGCAGAGACAGGTATGATGTGTTTTGATTAAGTGAATGTATATGATGCTTCAGACATTTTATTCTATTGACAAAAATATGAAAAAAATGTATATTCACCATAAAGGAAAGAGCATTTCATTGTGCTATAAATTTTCATGCTCTTCAGGAGAAAAAATATCCTCTTCTAAATCACAGTTCTAAATGTTTTCAAAGTTATAGACTACTCTGAAAACCTGAAGAAAACTTTATATCCTTTTGCTAGAAAAATTTACACACACATTCAGAATTGTATCTATTGATCTGACCTCTGGAAAGAACACTTTTCTAAAAGAAATCTATTGAATTCACTTAATTGTGGCCCTTCTCCAAAGAGGAAAAAATATTCTATTCTTACTTGTGTGTTCTGAAGTAAATGTGTATCAACATTTTTGTGTCAGTCATTATTCATTAACCCAGTGATTGCTGAAATTTCATACAAAGATAAGTCTTAATGTCAGTGTTCTTTATTGACTGTTACAACACTGGCATCATTTAAACATTTATCTGACCAAATGAAGTTAAGTGGGAAATCTCTGTGAGACGTATAAAATATAAGACATTATATGTTCTCAGGAGAAACAACTTAATGTATTTTAGTAAGACTTTTGCCCTTATGGTGCTGCTACAGGATTTGTAAACAAAATAATTTAACTCTATGTCCTGAAAATGAAAATCCAATAAAGATAAAAATAAAAATCCTCCATTTGTAGAATCTATTCTGTGGTGTTTTTTGGAAAGCAGTGTAAACATCCCCCAAATTATGATCCATTATATCTTTTTACACATCTAGACATTCTTTTAAGGTAGTAAAGGTTTTTTGTTTTTTTTTTAAAGAGTAAAAGGTTTTCTGGAGAGCCAAAGGAAGAATATGTAGAACACATTCTTAAGCTTTCTGAAATCTCCAACTGTGAGTGACACATGTATTGTACTTTGCAAGATTTTTAAAAAATGAAATAAGAAAGATAAATCACATTGCAATTCTCCAAATAAAATAATATTATAACAACCAAATTCTGCTGGTATTAAAAAGGTTTGGTTAGTTTTTTTAATGCCTACTAATCAATTGTGGGGAGGTATGCAGTCACCTACAAGAAAATATTGCTAATATTGGAGTACAGTAAGGGTTAGGGAGAATGGTAAGAACAGACATAATAAGTGAACATGGTAAGAACAAAAATTTAACTAATTTGTTACTTCATGTTATGGTGACTAATAAATTCACTTATTAAAAACTGACTTGTATTGGTATTTAATGAAAATGAAAATCACCCTTCAAACAAGAAAAGGTTTTCATAATTTTATTAGAACTTAAAATAAATATCGCCACAAAAGTAGAGTAACATATCTACAAAGTAGCAATTTATATTTAAATGTAGGTACACTTGATTTGACTATTTGGACTGAGATAAACTCTAGAAATACTCAAGGAATTCATTAAAAATTTGGACACTCTGACTGCCCCAACACACACAGCTGTGTAGAACTATCCAGAAATGCATACTTATGGAATCAACAATAATATCTGACTTGGCATGATAGAAATTAAATAGCAGCATAATCAAAGAAGAATGTAATTCAGGCTGCTGTTTACTAATACAGCAGAAGGCATATATGATTCTTTATGATTGATATGAGTGACGTCCCTGTCAAATATAGCAAATCAAGACCACACAGTCTTTTGGTCCCATTAGATCTGTCACATATACATGTGATGATGGGGTCTTTGGGCCATCCTAATCCAAACTTCAGTCAAAAATTAGAGGCAACAAAAAATGAAGACTACGTGAAATAAAAGATGTGAAAAGAAAAACAGCTTTGCTTCTCTATGCTTTCTTTTTGAAAACATGAGTTAATTCTTGCCTAAATGCCTCAATCTGCTCTTTTGGAATCTTGCCTTCCTCAAAACTCTCATCTTTATCTGCTACAACTATATACAAAATCATTTCCTCCTTTCCTATGCTGATCTGTGTATTCTCACCTCTTAAATCCTGTATTTTTGGCCTCTCTCAATTATACTGTATCTTAACTTCCCTCCTCCCCTTCAATACCTCCAGAGTCCCCTGCCCCCATCACATATCTGCCTTCAACCCCTACATCGAGAATAACAATTATCTGATTTCAATTTCATGTAGGTATTTTAATTTCACAGCATAAACAATTCATATTGTGCCTACAGAATCTTCTTAAACTAAAGCATGCGAATAGTCAATGAAAATGCCAGCTATCTTTACCTATGCTTGATTATTTTGAACATCACCTAAGATTATGTGATCTTCCACATTGTAGGCATGCCTCAGATACATGTGTTATGCAGATCTTATTTACTGCCCTACATTTCAGCTGATAGCTTTCCCAGAAGTGCTTAACTGCAGAATGTATACACAACACTGACTCCATCACAACTAAAAACACTGTTTATGAAAAGAAAAATCATACATGGAAGGCACAAAGAATTTCTCCCCAACTGGAATAATAAATGTGGTCAAAATTCACACAGAAATTATATTCAGTTTGGGGCATATAAAGTCCATACAGTCTTTACTTGAGAAGAGAGATAATGGAGATGTGGTACAAGTGGCCCTTACAATGTGAAAAATTGTACAGACGTTTTAAAATGAATGTTAAAAAAAGAGAAGTAATCATTTATCATTCACTTTCATGCCTCAGTTTTATTTCCTTAGAATTCTCTGTCTACTAAGTGGAAAATTATAGAAGGTTTATGTCCTTGGAATACACAAATTTTCAAAGAGCTCTTATAAGACAATATATTTTTATATTCTGACATGTGTTGCAAAATAAAACAATAAAAGCAGACAGGTGCAACTGAAGACTTTCAAGTATCGCAAACAAAATACCTGCTTTTATTTTATTTTTCTAAATCTAGTAACCCTGAGGCACCTCTCCAGATGGAAACATCACTGAAATAAAGTGAGCTTTGTCTTTTCTTTTTTCTGTTTCTGAATGAATTGTTCCTTTTCCTACTTTTCATACCCTTGCTTTCCTGAGAGAACATTTGAGATATACTATCAGGATAAAATATATACAAGCTTCTTTGAATGTTTTTGAGTCTCATTCCAAGGCTAATGTAGAGGTTTTCTTTTTTAAAAAATGAGAATACAACACAGTGGAAATCAGGAAGCATGCAAGGCTTTAGACTAAATTATTTTATTTTATTTTGATTGTAACTTGACTCATCCTTCATTTTTTGGTTACTTTAAATTTTAAATATTAAATTGGTAATGCGGCTCTGGCACAACTATCTAGAATTAAAGTTTAATAAATTTTTTGTTAAGATATACATTTCTAGGAACAATGACTTAAATGATATTAACTGTTAAATTCCAAAATAATTTAATTCTTTTGACTAGCTAATGTGTATTACCAACTGAAAACATAAGTAAATATCTCTATGTCATTAGAGTTTCAAGAAGGTAACACTGATTTTTTTAAAAATCTCACAATATTATTAAAAATAAATTTAGACTCCTGGTTGCAAGTAGAGATCAAATTAAAGCAGGAAAGAAGTGAAAGACATATACATTTGCATTTTGCTTTCTGCAACATTAAGGCTGGTTAGTGTGATTTTTAATGATTTAGCTACTTCGTTGAGTTTAAGAAAATGTTCTACTTCTAGAAAATGTTCTACTTTGTGTAGGATAATGACCTAAAGGATATTTATAATAAACATAACCTATAAACAAAGTTCATCAAAATACAACGCAATCATATGGCAATAGTTGGGCTTGACACGCTCTTCTGAATGTGACTCAAACACATGCAGATTAATGACCTGGGCAAGATTAACAATTGCATAAAGTTTCCCCTGTGTGGATACCCACAAGCCCTCCTAAAATTTACCATTGGTAAAACCAAATTTCTAACAGTGTCAGAGCTTCGACCCTCAGAACACGGACCTTCCCCTCCCCCTCCCCTCCCCCTCCCCGTTCCCCTCCCCCTCCCCCACCTTCCCACCTTCGAGAATGAATTGTTCTTCATCATCTCAGGTGCTGTGATCCCGCCTACGATTTGGGAATATAATCAGCCCTGGAAGCTGTTTATAAGTCTTTCAACCTGCTACGGCAAATCTTCCCGTCTTGTTCTAAAATTTTTTCTTGTTTACTCTTTGCCTTTTACTCCTCTTTCTGAATTTTAGATTTGGTTATCAAGTTCCATGAACAGGCTGTTAGGGTTTTGTTTGAAGGAACACTGAGTTCACAAATCAAACCTAGGACATCTGCCATGTTTAAGATCTTGAGTCCTCTCATCTGTGAGCATTCCAATTTCTTATTCTTTCCTCTCAGTAATATCTTGTAATTTGATCTAAAGATTTTACATCCAAGCTTTAACATACACTTCACTAGCCTTATGTGGGAAACAGTTGAACAGGAAGTTTGAAGACAGATGAAACCTTGGAAGAGTGGTAACTGAGGGGAATAAATGAGGCAGCAAATCAAGACAAGAGCTTTGTCATCAAGTACCTAAGAAAGTGATGACTGAGTCCCACTTCTTTGAGCCATTTTGACATTCTGAAATGACTTTTTGTGCTTTACGTCTTCTTCTCCATTGTTCCATTACCCCCTGGCATAGTTATAAGCCCAAGTGTTCTCTGTTCTGGAGTACAGTTACTGTAGATTAACAAAGGATCACCATGACACTGATTGACACTGTCCATCCAGTCATTCATACTAAAAGCATGGGAATCTATCATGTATTTTCCCTTTCTCTCACATCAGTCAATCATGAGATCCTACTGACATGACCTCCTAAACAAATTTCAAATCTGTCCTCTTCTCAACTCTATTATGCATGCCCTACAAAAGGCTTCTAACATTTCTTGCTTGAGTCACTAAAAGAGCCTACAGTCTGATTTGCTTTGGCCTATGCCCCTTAAATCCACCTTCTACTGAGCTGCCAGAAAAATCTTCATAAAATAAAAATCCTAAGCACAAATGTAACTTTCCTGCTCAAAACCCTTTGCAGTTTTCCATCACCTACTGGATGAAGTCCAAAATTCCTACCATTGCTAGCAAATCCCTTCATGTTTTGGCATCAGCATATGTCCTCCACATCATTTTCTACCATGTCTCAACTTGAACTTTATATTTCAGCAAACAAAATTTCTTATAGATTCACCCACACTGTTTCTAGGCAGAAAAGGAATTATTTTAAGGAGGTTGGAATCTTTGCCCTTCACCTCCTGATTTTACCTAATTCTTCCTCATCCTTGAAGGTATTGCCTCCTCTAAGGGGCCATGTTACTGGAATGAAAGGATGGCTTCAAATAAAAAAAAAAGGTCTCATTTTAAGGAGCTCTTATACACATGTAAGTTATTTATTCTATTGATTTACATGCCTGCAGTTCAATTCTACAGTCTCCTTATAATATGGAACATATTTTTTCTGTGTGGATGTTTTCATCAAATATTCTACAACTGTTTCAACCATTTGTTTCATTCAGGCTTCTTGTGCACAGGCATCTAGGACTAAGTTGCCATTCTACCTGACTTCATATTATCGAATTCCTGTTTCAACTTACATCCAACTCCAACAAGAATAAACTTACAGAGCACAACCAGAGCCCACTTAAGGAAAACTGGCAGACTTAAGACCAAAAAGCTTCTGAACTTGAAATAACCTTGATTGGTTGATCACTTTGCTCACCATGCTGCTTCCTGAGTGTTCCCTCATAAAGTGCAGGAGTGCCACTCTTTTTGTATCCTTAGATACTGTGGTATCTAGTACTCATCTAATTTCCCACAGGAGAATCAAGTAAGTAAAAAATTCCTCATTAATGTAAGAAATAGTGTCCTTATACTGGAACTGAATATTTTAACAATATTTAATCATTCCTCAAAGGCAGGTAATGAACGCTGAGCATCTACTATGTGCTAGACCCTGTGCTAGAAGCTCTGACAAGCCATGGCACACTCCTCATTAATAAGTGAATGTGTAAATAAGCAATGGAGACACTGTGTGATCAGCACTATGACAGGGGATGTGTCATGTGGATTGGCACACAGCCCAGAAACCCCTCCTGAAGAAATCATTCTAAATTGTGACTTAAAAGACAAATAGGGTTGTCTAGAAGTATAGAACAGCAAGGCATACCACACAGAAGAGTCTGTGTGAAGGCCCCCAAACCAGAGAGTGTGGGAGTGTGACAAGAGATGAGGCTCAAGTGACAGGGTGAGGGCAGCCTAATACAGGGTTTGGAGTCTATTTTGAGAACCTGATTATAAGGTGCAAGGGAGTCACTAAAGACTTTAAGCAGAACTTAAGTCCCTCTGTCCAATGATGTACATCATAAAGTAACAACGAATTCAGATTTAATGATTCTGGAACTGTCTGAAAATGAATGACCTGTTACTCTCTCACAGATACATAAATCTACAAATATACAAAGACTATCAAGTTAAAACAACCAGTCAAGGCTAGCACCTAGCAAAGGACAGTGCCTTACAGAAGTTGCCCAATAACTGTTTGTTGAATTCCTGTGAGGAATATAGAAAATTTCTCTCATAATATGATGTTACCACACTCAATTCAAATACCCATATTTTATTTTATTTTTAATTCATTTTTATTGAGATATATTCACATACCATGCAGTCATACAAAGCATACATTCAATTGTTCACAGTACCGTTATATAGTTGTGCATTCATCACC
Source organism: Choloepus didactylus (assembly GCF_015220235.1). Lineage (NCBI taxonomy): Eukaryota > Metazoa > Chordata > Mammalia > Pilosa > Megalonychidae > Choloepus > Choloepus didactylus. The sequence goes on along the minus strand of NC_051313.1, from coordinate 95,773,131 downwards.
AAAATTAATTTTTGAACATTTTCATTACCACACACACAAAAATAATAAGAATAAAAATTGAAGTGAAAAAGAATAAGTAAAGTAAAAAAGAACACTGGGTGTTTTTTTTTGCCCCCATTTTTCTACTCATCCATACACTGGACAAAGAGGAGTGTGGTCCATATGGCTTTCCCAATTACATTGTCACCCCTCATAAGCTACATTTTATACAATCGTCTTCAAGATTCAAGGGTTCTGGTTTGTAGTTTGATGGTTTCAGGTATTTACTGCTAGCTATTCCAACTCATTAGAACCTGAAAAGGGTTGTCTATATTGTGCGTCTAAGAGTGCCCACCAGAGTGACCTCTCGGCTCCTTCTAGAATCTCTCTGCCACTGAAGCTTATTTCTTTTCCTTTCACATCCCCCTTTTGGTCAAGAAGATGTTCTCCATCCCATGATGCCAGGTCTACATTCCTCCCTGGGAATCATTTTCCATGTTGTCAGGGAGATTCACTCCCCTGGATGTCAGATCCCACGTAGTGGGGAGGGCAGTGATTTCACCCACCAAGTTGGCTTAGCTAGAGAGAGAGGGACACATCTGAGCAACAAAGAGGCATTCACAAGGAGGCTCTTAGGCACAATTACAGGCAGTCCTCCTTTGCAGCAACTGTCTTGCCAAGGGCAAGTCCCATGGTAGAGGGCTCAGCCCATCAAACCACCAGTCCCCTATGTCTGTGAGCACATCAGCAACCATCGAGGTGGGTAAGTCCAACTCCCTTGCATTCTCCACCAGCTCCTCAAGGGGGCTCTGCATATTTTTTTCATTTTTTTTAATTAACTCTTTTTTTTAAAAAGTAACTATATCAAAAAAAAATTTTTTTTAAACATACAACAAAAAAAGAAAAAACATTTCAAACAAACCATAACAAGGGAGTAAGAAAAAGACAAACTAACCTAAAATAACTACTTTACTTCCAACATGTTCCTACTCTACCCCAAGAAAATAACCTAATATAGCAACATTTCTATGAACTTGTTCCTACCATACCCATCAGAAATTTAACAAACCATAGTCATTCCTGGGCAATTCCAGAGACATTAAATTTACCCACAATAGCTTATCTATTCTTATTGGGTTATTGTTCCCCCCTCATTGATTGATCTCTATCACTAGTTCCCCCTACATTCTACATTACAAACCATTTATTTTATACTTTCAATGCTCACATTAGTGGTAGCATATAATATTCTCTTTTTCTGCCTGGCTTATTTCACTCAGCATTATGGCTTCAAGGTTCATCCAATGTTGTCATAATGTTTCACGACATCGTTTCTTCTTACTCTTTACTGTACGGCGGCCGTCGTAGTATTCCATCGTGTGTATATACCACAGTTTTATTTATCCACTCATCTGTTGAAGGACATTTGAGGTTGTTTCATCTCTTGGCAATTGTGAATAATGCTGCTATGAACATTGGCATGCAGATATCTGTTCATGTCACTGCTTTCAGATCTTCCGGGTATACACCAAGAAGAGCAATTGCTGGATCAAAGGGTATCTCTATATCCAGTTTTTTAAGGAACTGCCAGCCTGACTTCCAGAGTGGCTGAACCCATTATACAGTCCCATCAACAATGAATAAGAGTTCCAATTTCTTCACATTCTCTCCAGCATTTGTAGTTTCCTGTTTGTGTAATGGCAGCCATTCTAATTGGTGTGAGATGGTATGTCATTGTGGTTTTAATTTGCATCTCTCTAGTAGCTAATGAAGCTGAACATTTTTTCATGTGTTTCTTGGCCATTTGTATTTCTTCTTCAGAGAACTGTCTTTTCATATGTTTTGCCCATTTCACAATTGGGCTGTCTGTACTATTGTCATTGAGTTGTAGGATTTCTTTATATATGCAAGATATCAGTCTTTTGTCAGATACACAGTTTCCAAAATTTTTTTCCCCAGAGTTGGCTGCCTCTTCACCTTTTTGACAAATTCCTTTGAGGTACAGAAACTTCTAAGCTTGAGGGGTTCCTTTTATCTATTTTTTCTTTCTTTTGTTGCTTGTGCTTTTGGTGCAAGGTCTAGGAAGTGGCCACCTAATACAAGGTCTTGAAGATGTTTCCCTACATTATCTTCTAGGAATTTTAGGAGTTTTATGGTACTATCTTTTATATTGAGATCTTTGATTCACTTTGAGTTAATTTTTGTGTAGGCTGTGAGGTAGGGGTCCTCTTTCATTCTTCTGGGTATGGATATCCAACTCTCCCAGCCCCATTTGTTGAAAAGACTCTTATGTCCCAGTTCAGTGGCTTTGGGTGCCTTACCAAAGATCAGTCGGCCATAGATCTGGGGGTCTATCTCTGAATTCTCAATTCGATTCCATTGCTCAATATGTCTATCTTTGTGCCAATACCATGCTGTTTTGACTACTGTGGCTTTATAATAATAAGCTTCAAAGTCAGAGTGTGTAAATCCTCCCACTTCGTTTTTCCTTTTTACAGTGGTTTTAGCAATTCAAGACATGTCTCCTTTCCAAATAAATTTGATAACTAGCTTTTCCAAGTCTGCAAAGTAGGGTGTTGGAATTTTGATTGGGATTGCATTGAATCTGTAGATAAGTTTGGGTAGAATTGACTTCTTAATGGCATTTAGCCTTCCTATCCATGAACATGGAATATTTTTCCATCTTTTAAGGTCCCTTTCTATTTCTTTTAGTAAAGTTATGTAGTTTTCTTTGTATAGGTCTTTTACATCTTTGGTTAAGTTTATTCCTAGGTACTTGATTTTTTTAGTTGCTATTGAAAATGGTATCTTTGAGTGTCTCTTCACTTTGTTCATTTCTAGCACATAGAAACATTACTGACCTATGTGCATTAATCTTGTATCCCGCTACTTTGCTAAATTTGTTTATTAGCTCTAGTAGCTGTATCATTGATTTCTCAGGGTTTTCCAGATATAAGATCATATCATCTGTAAATAATGACAGTTTTATTTCTTCCTTTCCAATCTGGATGCCTTTTATTTCTTTGTCTTGCTGGATTACCCTGGCTAGCACTTCCAGAACAATGTTGAATAACAGTGGTGACAGCGGGTGTCCTTGTCTTGTTCCTGATCTTAGAGGGAAGGCTTTCATTCTCTTACCATTGATGCTGGCTGTGGGTTTTCTCTATTTGCTCTTTATCATATTGAGGAAGTTTCCTTCAATTCCTACCTTTTGAAGTGTTTTTATTAAAAAAAAAAAAAAAAAACAAAAAACCATATTTTAATCTTAGGATTTAAAGTAGAAACTAACTTTCCAGTGGAAAGGTGGAATAATTGAGTGATATTCCTTATTCTGATATGAAGGCTAGAAAGACGAATAGCTGAACATTTGAACCAATAGGGAAGGTCAAGAAAATATAATATTTACAGTGCATAATATGTGCCCAGCAAGCATTTAATCCTCACAAGAAATCTGAAGTAGAGTAGTACCATTAATATTCCAGATTTACAGATGAGGAAACATACACATAGAAAAGTTATGTAACCTACCTAAGGCCACAGAGTCAAAAAGGAGGGGGGTGAAGGGGAGGAGGAAGAGAAGAAATGACTTGTTACTGTTTGCTAATTTTCAGCGGACAAAACAGACCCAAAGTAAAGGAGTACAAATTACAAAATCCAACTGAAAACAAAGAATCTAGGAGCTTCTTTGTCATGGGGTTGACACAGGTGTATTTTCATATTTTGACACACTTGGGAAATGAAAATTCTATTCCTTATTCAAATACCATTAAGTTATTTGCAACTAGATCTGGAGGTTTCATATTCATCATCACAAAGTATAAAGCCAAATGTCCCGTTTTTCAGGAGCACCAGAGATTAACAGATTAGAATGTTTTCCACATGTCCATTTTTACTGTCAAGAGAATTTTAAAGAAGTTTTCTGGCTTCCACAGCTGAGCCAGATGTCAGTGGATCCCACAGCGAAATGAAATTGGCAGAGGAGCCTTCTCATGACCCTGGGGTTGTTTTATCAGGGATCAGTTTAATGTCTAAGAGCCGTTTCTTGCTAAAGACTATAAAGTTTTGGGGGGCCCAATCTCCCACAATTACACAAAACTGCTGACTTGGTTGAACCACTGAAACCCAGCAGTATTTCTTACAACTTTTCTCATGTGGTGCTATAATTCTTGTTTTTGTTGGCACAAGGAAAGTAAAGGGTCTCATTTTCCCTGTATATGTCCGGTCTCTGGTTTCAGAAACATCGGGAGAGAATATTTTACCAGCCACATTTTTTGTTGTTTACACAAGTTGTTTATAACTTGTGTAAACAAGTCTTGGTGATTTACCTTATGGGTCTTTCCACTGTGTTTTCAAATGACCGTGGTATGAAAGATATCTGACGGACACTCTCTGAAACAGCTTTAGTAGTTAACACAATGACTTTTTTTTTTTATTAAATAATTGCTTTGATTCAGGAAATCATGGCCAAAAGTCTAGCTTTAGTTATAATGATATATTTCATTCCTTTCTCTTTAACTTTGAATTTCTGTTACTGTTAATGCAAAAAGTATATTTAATATAGACCTAGAGTTTAAATAAAATTATAAAATTAGCATCCTTGTACTCACTGCATAGTTTAAGAAATAGAGCATTACCAATATCTTTGAAGCTCCCTGTTAATGCTTTGCTTGACTGCCTATCTCCACACCCCAGAAAATTTTGCCAATCATTCTCTCCTTTTTCTTTATAGTGTTACAATATACTATGATTGCTGGTTTTATATGTTTTTGAACATTACATGTAACTGGAATATTATTATATGTACTCTTCAGCAACTTGCTTTTCTCCAGCCATTATATGATATTTTAGGTCAGTGTGATTGCTCTTAGTTCATTCCTCCTTATTGCCTGTATAGTATGTCATTGTGTCTATATGCCACACTAAGCTTCCAGCAATTCACCAAAATTACCATTTAAATGTTCCCACCAGGATATCACGCCAGGAGCTTCTGCTCCAGGTAAGGAAATTTCTCCCGTGAGTCTCTAGTTTTGCCTCTCTGCAGATTTTGGGGTGGATGTTTGCCCTGCAACCTCAGTACTCTAATGAATCCGAGAAAAGTCATTTTCAGTTTGTCCAGATTTTTTTTTGTTTTGAGACTGGGACTGATGACTTCCAAGCTGTTTCCATATTGGAGCTACAACTGGAAGTTCAGAATGTATCTTTTTATGTGAAGAAAATCCTAATTTTAATGTTGCTCATCAATCTTTTCCTATCTTTTTTTTGTCCTCTTCATGTTTTATATAAATCTGTTAAGTATTTGCTAAAATAAATGAAAAACATTTTCTGTTATGTTATTTACTTTCACATTTAGACTTACAATCCACCAAGAATTAATTCTGAATACGGTGTGAGTTAAGGTTTAAGATTCTTTCTATTTCTCCCCTATATGAACATCCAGTTGAATTACACCATTTATATGAAAAAAATCATGCTTTTCCCACTGAACCGTAGAGAAGCCTTTGTTATATATCAAGTGACTATATACTTGCGTCTCTAACTAGCTTTCTATTTTGTCCTCTCAGTCTTATATTTATCTTTGTATTGATACTGTGGTGTTTTATGTATCCTACCATTATAGTAAGATTTGTTACCTGGTAGTGTAAGTTCCTCAGACTTGAACTTCTTCCCCAAGATTGTCTTGGATATTTTAGATCATTTTCACTCTCACATTTATTTTAGAATACATTTGTCAATTTCCACTGACAAAAAATCCTGCTGGGAATTTTACTGGGATTGTATTAAAGCTAAAGATCAATTTGAAGAAAACTGATGTGTACCTTACTGAATTTTCCAAGTCAGACACAACAAATATCAACATTTATTCAAATTTTTAAAACTTCTCTCCATAATATTATGCTATTTTTTTCAACACACTATTGCATTTCTCCTTTTAAAATTAATGCTCTGTTTCTTGGTATCTTGAGGATACTGCAATTGTCATTTGTTATAGCATTTTGTAATGAATTTTTTTTACTAGCATATATAGATATACAATTTATTTTTGCGTGCTGTGCTTATATTCTGCTATGTGATAAATTCATTTATCTATTTTAATAGTTTATCTAAAAGTTGTTTGGGATTTTTTGAATAGACAATTATGGCATGTAAAATGATAGTTTTATTTCATGGATAGTACCTTGAATAAAATATTGAATACATATCTTTGTTTTATGCTCAATCTCAGTGGGAAACCTTGGAATATTTTACCATTGATTTGATTTTACTGTAGGTTCTTTGAAGATATATATTATCAGATTTAAAGATTCCTAGTTTGCTAAGTGTATCAGGGTCCTAGTACTGCTGTAACAAAGTACCAGAGACTTGCTGACTTAAAACAAAGAGAAATTTATTCTCTCACAATTCTAGACATGATTTCTAGATGTCAGAAATCATGGGCCATCGTCTCTTCCGTGACTAGGGAAGAAACCTTCCTTGCCTCTTCCAAACTTCTGGTGGCCAGCACTTCCTGGCATTCTGTGACTTGTAGCTGCATGACTCTACTCTTTGCCTCCATCTCTGCCTCTTCTCCTCTTTTTATATGGACCTCATTTTAACTTGATTGCATCTGCAAAGACCCTATTTCCAAATAAGGTCACAGTTACAGGCACCAGGGATTGGTATTTCCAACAGGGACATAATTCAACCTATAACACTATCCATCATATCAAATTTTTTCCACATATTTTGAGATAGTTATATGATTTTTCTTCTTTATTTTATTAATCTGATTAATTACACTGATTCATTTTAGAATATCTAACTAGAATTCCTGGAATAAACCTCAACCAAATTTAGTTGAAATGGATTAGTCTTTTTATATGTCACTGGATTCCATCCAAAAATTTTTATTTAGGTTATCATGAAATAGACTGGCATGTGATTTTTCTTTACTGTACTGTCCATGTAGGATTTGTGATCAAAGTTACACTGGACCAAGAAAATGAACTGGTAGAGTGAAAATTGTGCGACCAGCATGGCTGCATCAAACAAATCACTGGGACCCCAACAGAAACAGCTGCTCCTGGAGCACCTTAAGAATTTGCTACACTTGTGTATAAGCCCTTTTAAAATTATAGGCAAGAAAGAAATGAGGAGAGAAAATATCCCATGGTGGGATAATAGGCATTCTAGTTTGCTAATGCTGTCAGAATGCAAAACACCAGAAATGGATTGGTTTTTATAAAAGGGGGTTTATTTGGTTACACAGTTATAGTCTTAAGGCCTCCTTCACTGGAGGATGGCCAATGGCATCTGGAAAACCTCTCTGTTAGCTGGGAAGGCACGTGGCTGGCGTCTGCTCTGAAGTTCTGATTTCAAAATGGCTTTCTCCCAGGACATTCCTCTCTAGACTTCAGCTCCTCAAAAATGTCACTCTTAGTTGCTCTTGGGACATTTGTCTTCTCTTAGCTTCTCTGGAGCAAAAGTCTGCTTTCAAAGACCATCTCCAAAATGTCTCTGTAAGCTGAAGCTCCTCTCTCGGCTCCTGTGCATTCTTCCCTCTTGGCTCTAGCAAGCGTGATCCTTCTGTCTGAGCTTTTATAGTGCTCCAGTAATTTAATTCAGATGCACCCTGAATGGGTGGAGCAACACCTCCATGGAAACTATCCAACCAAAGGTCCTGTCCACAGTTGATTGAATCATATCTCTATGGAAACACCTAAAGGATTCCAAAATCTAATCAACACTAATATGTCTGCCGATAAAAGATTGCATTAAAGATAATGGTGCTTTCGGGGACATAATACATTGAACTGGCACAATAGGTTACACAAGTTATACAGTCATTTAAAAATATGTTTTCAAGAGTTCCAATTTCTGGAATGATGGATTAAGGACATCTGAAAAATTTGAACCAAGAACACTAGGAAGAACTATAAAATGCAACTTCTTCATAATTCTGGAAATTAAATGTTTGCAACAGTTCTAGAAGTGTTACTTTAAGAAAAATACCTGAATCTCAGTAAGAACTGTGAGCTTTGTCACGTTTTCACTTGCCCTATTCCCATTATCCTTTCTCTAGCTCTGTAGTAACCTTGTAAACTTACAGCCTCACAAACTATGGTAGATGTGAAAGCCAGCATCTTAACAGGCTCTGCAGGGGACAGGACTGATGTGGAACCTCCTTAAAGCCCTATCTGAATAGGATCCTTACTATTTGACCTGCCTAGTAGCTTGCTTAAGTGCTATATGCTCAGAGATTTTCATTATTTAACCTGGTTCAGGGATCATTCAATATATATATAGGGTTATTTATCAAAAAAAAAAAAACAAAACAATTGTTTAACATTGAAGCTGTCTGTGTTGGTGTTACCAGTTTGGGTTAACAAGAGGCTTACCAGAAACCTTAAAAGGAAAAACTGGGGAAGGAAAAAGCCATAGGGATCTTTGAAAAACCCAGCACATCCTTGGAAATCATGAAGGCCACACACAAGTCCAAAGACATGCACTTGCCCAGCAAAAACCTGAGAAGGCCATGATATCTAACCTCTGACTGATATTTTGGCTCTGTGAAAGCAGGAAGTGAAGCTAATGTAGAATTGTAAACTTCTAGATGCAGCTTTGAAAACATGCCCCCAAATGCAAATTGAGGCCCTTGCCAAAGACTGAGAGACTTATACTAATAAGTCTTTTAAGAAAATCTTTGCCCAATCATTAGACTACTACCAACCCAACTGAGCACAGATAGCAATGTCAGTACATAACAAAGAATACATAATTAATACAGGAAAATCATTAAAGAAATAAATAGCAACAACAGCAAACAACAGCAATCAGTGGGGGTATCTGATATACAAAGTTGCCACATTATATTATATGAAACCTTCAATTTTCAATGAAAAAAATATGAGTCACACAAAGAATCAGGAAAGTGTGATTCATACACAGGAAAACAAGCAGTCAGTAAAAACTGTCCATTAGGAAGCTTAGACATGAGACTTGCTACACAAAGACTTTAAATAAGATATTAAAATGTGTTCAAATAACTAAAGGAAACCATGTTTAAAGAACTAAGGAAAAATATGGGGACAATGTTGCTCTAAATACAGAATATCAATAAAGATACAGACATTATAAAAAAAGAGGCAAATAGGAATTCTGGAGTTGAAAGTACAACTGAAATGCAAAATTCACTAGAGGTTTCAATATCAGATTTGAACAGACAGAAAAAATGACCAGCAAGCTTGAAGACAGGCTCACTGATACTATCCAGTCTCAGGAACATAAAGAAAAAAAATGATGACAAATGAACTGACCTTTAGAGACCTGTGAACACCATTGAGCATACCAACATATGCATAAAAGGAGTGACAGAAGGAGAGGAGAAAGGGGCAGTAAAACCATTTGAAGAAATAATGGCAGAAAACTCTAATTCAGTGAAAACATTAGTCTGCATATCCAAGAAACTTGAACTCCATATAGGATAAACTAAAAGGAGTCTATACCTAGACAGTCACAATCAAATTGTCCAAAGAGAAATAGAAAGAAACAACATTGAAAGCAGCAAAGGAAAACTGACTCATAACGTACAATGTAGCTAGCCTCTGAAAGACTTAGATGACTTCTCATTAGAATCCATGGACCAGAAGGCAATGGTATGCTATGTTCAAAGTGCTGTCAACCAAGAATTCTATATCCAGAAAATGCAGCCGTCATGAAATGAAGGAGAAATTAAGACATTCCCAGGTAAACAAAAACTTAGAGAATTAGTGGTAGTGGACCTATCCTATAAGAAATACTAAATGATGTGTTTTAGGCTGAAATGAAAGGAAACTAGCTTATAACGTGAATGCATGCAAAGAAAGAACACCAGCTAAGGTAAGTAAGTATGTATGTGTGTGTGTGTGTGTGTGTGTATATGTGTGTGTGTGTGTGTGTGTGTATATATATATATAAAATTATATAAATTATATATATATATATAATTTTTGTTAACACTTGTCTTCTCCTATCTGATTAAAACAAATATTATAAAACTGTGTTGATGGAATTACAAGGAAAAAGATATAGCCTTTAAGGCAATAACAGTATAAAGGAAATGGGAGGGAATGGCAGTAAATCGGTGCAAATTTTTTGTATATTATTGACATTAAGGTTTTATTAATCCAGCTAGTTGGTTTAAGCTGAGATATTAATTGTAATTCTTAGGGCAATCACTAGGAAAGTAATACAAACAAATATACAACAAGGAAATTAAAATAGTAGGCTAGAAAAAAATCTATGTAACACAAAAGAAGGCAATAACAGAGGAATGGAGGGACAAAAAAAGAAAAAAACAAATAGCAAAATTGCAGATATAAATCCTACGTTAACAGTAATTGCATTAACTGTAAGTAAGATAAAACATTAATCAAAAGGCAAAGATAGGCAGAATGGATTTAAAAAAATAATCCAACTATATGCTGTCACCAAGACACACACTTTATCTATAAAGGCATAATAAGTGGAAAGCTAAAAGATGGAAAATGATATATCATGCAAGAAGACCCAAAGACAGCTGGAGAAGACATGCCAATAACAGACAAACTACTTATTTTTTTTTCAAAATTATTACTAGAGGCAAAGAAGGACATTTTTCAATGATAAAAGGAAAAGGTATATCCATGAAGACATAACAATTATGACCTAACATAATTCACCTAACAACAGAATCTTAAAATACACGATGCGATAACTGACAAAAGTGAAAGAAACAGAAATTCAACAATAGTTGGAGACTTCTATACTTCATTTTCAATAATAGGTAGAAAAACTAAGCAGAAAATCAGCAAGAAATTAAAGGACTTTGACAACACAAAACAACTAGACCTAACAGACATCTATAGAACACTATCCAACAAGAGCAGAATAAGCATTCTTTTTGATATGACACAGTATCATATATTGTATGATTCTATATACATAAATTGTCCATAATAGACATATCCACAGGGAGAGAAAGTTAATTGGTGGTTGCCAGGGGCTGGAGGGGGGGCTGATGGGGGAAATTAGGAGTGACTATTAATATGTATGGCATTTCTTTTGGGGATGATCAAAATAATCAAAGGGAATTTGATGGATGATGGATACATAACTTTGAGAATATACTAAAGGCCAGTGAACTGTACACTTTAAAGGGGTGAACTTTATGGTTCAATAAAACTATTAAAAAATGAATTGAGAAGTTTCCATCTTTTCATATTCTCTAGAGACATTTGTACAATGTTAGTATTATTTCTATCTTAAATATTTTGAATAATTGATGAAATAATCAAAGCAAGGAGTTTTCTCTTTGGGAAGGTTTTTAATTACAGATTCAATTCCTTTAACATTTATAGGACTTCACAGATCTCCTATTTCACCCTGCATAAATTTGTAAGAGTATTTTTAGAAAATTTGTCCATTTCATGTCATTAAAATATTGGCATAATGTTAATATTGTCTTATCTTCAACTAAAAATCTCTAGATTCTATATAAATGTCCCTCTTTTCCACTCTTGTATTTTGTAATTATTTTAAAATTTTTTATTTTTCTAAATCAATCTCACAGTGGGTCAATCAGTTCTATTAATATTTTCAAAATAACAATTTTGGATTTTCTTTGCTGTATAATTGCTTTCTTCCTATTTTAAAAACAGCTTTATTGAGATATAATTGAATACAACTGCATATATTTAAAGTGTGCAATCTGACTGCAGGCAACATCAGATAATGAATATACACATGCCCCCCCAAATTTCATTTTGCCCCTTTTAATTTCTCACTCTTGCTCATCTGCCTCCTCTTCTTCCTTCTTCTCCTACTCCTCATTCTCTTTTTACTTCGCAGCTATCCTTCATAAATTTAAGGCAGTTCTCTTCTTTTCTTAGTGTGCTAAGGATTTCTTTGTTATCCTGGAGGAACACTGAGTTTTACCAAAACATTTCTGTATGCAATGAGACAAAATATTTTCCCTTTTAATCCTTTAATTTGGTGATTCCTAATAAATTTTCTAATATTGAACCAAACTTGAATTCCTGTTATAAGACAAATTTCTGTGTCATGTGTTATATTTTTATATATTACTAGAGTTGGTTTGCTAATATTTTGTTTAGGATTTGACATGAATAATCGCAAGTGAAATGGGCCATAATTTTCCTTTTCACACATTGCCCTTATCTGATATGGGAACTGCGAGTTTATTACTCATAAAATACATTGGTAAACTGTGTATTTTAATATTCTCTGAAAGTGTTTGGGTAATTCTGGCATTATCTGCTTCTTTTATGATCAATGTAACTCACCCATAAAAAGGATCTGGGTCCGATATTTTCACTGTGTGAAAAAAATAATCTACTGATTAGATGAGGCTCTATTTCTCCTTTTTTTTTCATTTCGAGTAATTTGTATCATTCTACAAATTTATATTTTCCCCTAAGTTTTCAAATATTTTAGTGTAAGTTGATCATAATTATCTCTTATCACGCCTTAATCTCTGCTACATCTATAACGTTGCTCCCTTTTTCATTCCAAGTACCTTCTTACCTTTCTGTATGGCATGAAAAATAAGATAATGTGAAGCATTTAAATTAACAACTCAAAATTTCATGGAAACTAATAAAAAAACATCTTACAGAAGTGGGAAAGAAATGTGAACTTCCACATAGGGTTTAGACTGGAGGAGAAAAGTGAAAGAGCAAATAAAATAGAGAGCATGTATGAATGACCTTGTAAGATTGATCTGTCAGGTTTGGTAAAGAGAAATCTTACACATTTAAGCACAGTGACTTCTTTCTCTTTGGGTGAATGAATTTAAAATAATAAATATGTTTTGAAAATAATTCTAAATTATTACCAAAATAGTGTGTTTAATGGAAAAAATAGTACTTAAAAGATGAAAATATTATGTAGAGGAAATCCAAACAAACATGGATGCAGCTTTGGAATCACATAGTTGTCCAAACACTATATATTTGCTTAATTTTTCAATGGTATAGCGAAAGTCACAAAAGCATTAGTAAGGGACCATCAAAGGAGGGTCTAACATGCTGAAGCAGAATACAACTTTGCATTTAAAGTGGACATTTTGTTTAAATCATTACTATAAAACTAGTTCTTATTTAGGCTATTCTTAAATGAGTCAACTGAGGATTTCACTTCAACATGTTGCGGGGAAATCTTCCTCTTGAATTTTATTTTTCACTACAATCTTTCTGACTAAGTTCAAAGACAGGAAGACCATAGCTCTAAGTGTCCTTGTGTCTATTTTTTTATTTTTTACTTTTTATTTTTTATTGAGATTGTTCACATACCATACAATTATTCAAAGATTCAAAGTGCACAATCAATTGCCCATGGTACCATCATATAGCTGTGCATCCATCATCACAATTATATTTTTTTCAATTTTTAGAACATTTTCATTACTCTAGAAAAGAAATAAAGACAAAAAAAGGAAACTCCAATCCTACCATACCCCTAACACCCACCGTCCATTACTGATTCATAGTTTTGGTATAGTACATTTGTTACTGTTGATGAAAGAATGTTAAAATACTACTAACTGTAGTATATAGTTTGCAATAGGTATATATATATATTTCCTATATGCTCCTCTATTATTAACTTCTAGTTATAGTGTCATACATTTGTTCTAGTTCATGAAAGACACTTCTAATATTTGTACAGTTAATCACAGATATTGTCCACCACAAGATTCAATATTTCATACATTCCCATATTTTAACCTCCAACTTTCCTTCTGGTGACATACGTGACTCTGAGCTTCCCCTTTCCACCACCTTCACACACCATTCAGCACTGTTAGTTATTCTCACAACATACTACCATCACCTCTGTCCATTTCCAAATGTTTAAGTTCACCCTAGTTGAACGTTCTGCTCATAAGCAACCACTCCCCCTTCTTTAGCCTCGTTCTATATCCTGGTAACTTATATTTCATGTCTATGAGTTTACATATTATAATTAGTTCATATCGGTGAGACCCTGCAATATTTCTCCTTATGTGTCTGTCTTATTTCACTCAATATAGTGTCCTCAAGGTTTCTTCATTAACCCATTTTTTTTAAGACAGTTTTGTTCACACACCATACATTCCATCCTAAGTAAACAATCGATGGTTCCCTGTATAGTCACTTATTTATGTAATTCACCACCATCACCTCTATCTATATAAGGGCATCTCCATTTCTTCCTCAAAGAAGGAGGAAGAGTCAAAGAAGGTAGAGGGACAAAAGAAAAAGAAAAAAGAGAGAAAAAAACAAAACATGACAGACAAAAGCAACAAAAGGAAAGATAGCATTAAACTAGGGTAGAATAGAGTCAGACAACATCACCAATGTCAGGAGTCCCATACCCTTCCTCTACATCCTCCCCACCATATGCATTTAGCTTTGGTATATTGCCTTTATTATATTAAAGGAAGCACAATACAATGTTTCTGTTAATTATAGCCTCTAGTTTCACTGATTGTATTTTCCCCCCAATCCCACCCTATTTTTAACACCTTGCACTGTTTACATTCATTTGTTCTACCTCATGTAAAAACATATTTGTACTTTTTATTACAATCATTGAGCACCCCAGGTTTCACTGTTATACAGTCCCAGTCTTTATCTTTCATCTTTCATTCTGGTGTCCCACATGGTCTTAACCTTCCTCTTTCAACCATGCTCACAGTCATCTTTGTTCAGTGTACTTACACTGCTGTGCTACTATATCCCCAAATAGTTTTCCAAACCTCTCACTCCTATCTTTTCCTTTCTGTCTGCAGTGCTTTCTTTAGTGCTTCCTGTAGAGCAAGTATCTTGTTCACAAATTCTGTCATTGCCTGTTTATCAGAGAATATTTTAAGCTCTCCCTCATATTTGAAGGATGTTTTTGCTGGATATAGGATTCTTGGTTGGTGGTTTTTCTCTTTCAGTATCTTAAATATATCACCCCAGTTCCTTCTTGCCTCCATGGTTTCTATTGAAAAATCCACACAGAGTCTTATCAAGCTTCCTTTGTATGTGATGGACTGCTTTTCTCTTGCTGCTTTCTGGATTCTCTCTTTATCTTTGACATTTGATAAACTGATTATTAAGTGTCTTGGTGTAGGCATATTCAGATCTATTCTGTTTGGGGTACACTGTGCTTCTTGGATCTGTAATTTTATGTCTTTCATGAGATGGGAAATTTTCATTGATTATTTCCTTTATAATTGCTTCTGCCCCTTTTTACCTTTTCTTCTTCTGGTATTCCCATGACATGTACATTCATGCATTTCATTGTTTTCTTAAGTTCCCAGAGATATTGCTCATATTTTTCCATTCTTTTCTCTTTTGTGTGTGTGTGTGTGTGTGTCTGTGTGTGTGTGTATAGGCTTTCAGGTGCCTTGTTCTCCAGTTCTTGAGTGTTTTCTTCTGCCTCATGAGATCTGCTATTGTATGTTTCCATTGTGTCTTTCATCTCTTGTGTTGTGCCTTTCATTTCCACAGATACTGCCAGTTTTTTTTTTCATACTTTGAATTTCTACCTTATGCAGGCCCAATGTTTTCATTATATGCTTCATCTCTTTTGCCATATCATCCCTAAACTTTTTGAATTAATTTAGTATTAGTTGTTTAAGTTCCTGTATCCTAGTTAAAGTATAAGTTTGTTCCTTTGACTGGGCCATAACTTTGTTTTTCTTAGTGTAGGTTGTAATTTTCTGTTGTCTAGGCATCAGGTTTCCTCAGTTACCCCAATCAGGTTTTCCCAGATCAAAATGGGCTCAGGCCCTGGAAGAAGGGAATGGTATCCAGTTTCCCTGAGGGTGTCTTAGAAGATTGGTGCACACTGTGAGGCCTCAAGTCACTGTGCTTTTCTGCCCAGCAGGTGGCACCTGTCAGCCTGTAGCTCCTGATTGGTATAAGGATGTGTGGCCTGTGGCTGTTTCCCCCCAGGGCTCTGGGATCTGTTTCTGAAAGGAAGGCAGGTAGTAGAGCTGGGCCCCACCTCTTTCCTCTTAGGGAAGATACCCCACCCCCCAAGGAGAGCATTCGAATAGTCTCTCTGCCTGTGTTATACCCTTGTCTGGGTCAGAGTGCTGGGAACTGAAAATGGCTGAGGCTTTTTCCACTGAGCCAAAAAAGGGCAGAAAGCCCCCTTCAGGGCCAGTCTGCGGCCACCCTCTGGCTCTCCAAGGTCAGTCATCACCAAAAGCCTCTGTCTGCTTGTTGGGGATTCGTAGCTTGTATTAAGCAGTCCACTTTGTTAATTAAAACACAGTTGGAGCTCAGCTGAGCTATATTCATTTGCTGGGAGAGTGCTGCTCTCCAGCATTGTGAAGCTTTGCAATTCAGGCTGTGAGGGGAGGAGGCTCCCAGCTTGGATCTGCAGTCTTTATTTACAGATTTTATGCTGTGATCACGGGCATCCCTTCCAAATCAGGTTGGTGTATGATGAGTGGGCAGTCACGTTTGTCCCCCTGCAGTTATTCCACATTATTTACTAGTTGTTCCTGGTTGTTTATTAGTTGTTCCATGGGGACAAACTAGCTTCCACTCCTCTCTATGCTGCCATCTTCTTCCATCTCATCCTTGTGCCTCTTAATTCATCTCTTTTATTAAAGTGGGCTCACAGGAAATTGAACTATGTGAAACCTTAGGTGTTTTGATATTAAACAAAGTCATAACTGAAAGGTACCTCAGAGATCACATGGTAAATGCTCACATTTCACAGCTGAAGAAACTAAGTTTCAGATAAAGGGAACTTCCTCACTGGGTCTGGGCTTCATAAATGGATCACTTAATATGCTACAGGAAAGCCCTTTACTAATACTTCTACAATTCTTCGTGGGAGTCATTTACTGACTGTCAGTCAGACAAGCATCTGCTGAGAACAATTTTATAAATCCTGTTTTCCTTAGGCACAGCATATGAAAACACTTCAAATAGAAATAAATAATACCCTTTCTTACATCATGCTTGTATTTTGGTGCTGCATATGTGCTTGCATTATAATATGTGAGGAGATATGTCTGAAAGTATAGGGTGTGGTTTATTTGAAATATGAAGTCCTAATAAAGTCTGGACAGGTTTAATAAATTTCATGAACCATTTTCCTGGAAGATGAAATTACTAATCCCCTGCAATTTTCATTCTACCCCTTTTAAAAATGTAACCACAATTGATCCTCTTATCCCTTACTTATTTTCACTTTTATATCAATGACTTTTTCACTTTTATATTAGTACAATAGGTCAGTACAATGCAGAAACTCATTTGTTCACATTTGATTTCCTTTTCCTAATGAAAAACAAAACAAAACCAAAAACATTTCATACGTGGAAGCCTGAAGGTAGAAAGGGTATGCAGAAGGATAATTACAATTTTCCATGTGTGCATCTATTGTTTTCACTTACTTTATCTCATCACATTTCAACAGGATTAATTTTAACTCCAATTCTTAAATCATCCTTACTTCTACTACCAGTCTAATCCAAAACTTCTCTGCTTACTAAAAATGACAGTTTCTTTCTTTTTGGATCCTGAATTAGTCAGGAGCCCAGAATTCTGTTTACCATTTTCCCATCCCCTACCACCATCACCCCTATCTCTTTCTTCAAAAATTTAGACCAGGTTTCTAAAACTCAAAGGTTTATAGGGGCAAGGGAAGCAAATGGGATATAAGATCCAGGCTAGATATATGTTCTTAGAGCATGCTTGATTTCAAGGAGCTACTTGCAGCTTAGTTCCAGCCTACTGTAGCCCTGGAAGAATATGAATTCACTTTGAGAGATAAATTAGTATGTCATTAAAATCCACAACAAATAAGGATTTTCATGTGAATTCTCATAATTTAGGAATGGAAGCAATCAATTAATATCTTTCTATTGATCTATCTATCTACATCAGTAACTCTGTGCACCAAAACTGAAGGGAAGTCAATGGTTTCTCAACTTCTATTGAAACAATGAAATAATTTTTAATATTTTTCTTATTAATGTATTTTGATAAATTTTCTTGTGTAATACCAGCATCAATTTCCTAGGCTAATCCACTCTCAATTACAATGGTTTATTGTTTTGGTATATCAACATATTGTCCTGGTTCACTAAAAAAATAAAAAACTGATGGGGGAAACAATATGCAGATTTGCCTTAAGATATTTCCTCACCAATGTTATCTTTTCAATCACATTTTTCAAGTCAAATGCCCAAGAGAGGCTCCTCTTCACCTGCTCCCCCATCACCATTTATTCCATTTTTAACTTTATGCACATATAAAAATTCTTTAAAGGTATTGTGGTTTCATTTCCACTTTTTCATAATTTAGTCCCATCTTCCTACCTACACATTAACTCACTCACCTGTAATTTCAGCCAGGAACACACTTCCCATCTCCTCCTCCTACAGTAAGACACCACCACCATTTTAAATAAACAAACATACACTATCACCACATTGCAAATATTAATATTTCTAAATCACAATTACTTTGAATTAACATGATCTCAGACATATTGGGGACCTCTAATTCTTGGGGAGTTCTGTGTCCGGTGGCTTTTTAAGCAAATTAGGTAACAATGAACCAGGGTAAAATTAGAAGTTGCCTTCACTCCTTTATTGAAGTTATGTCTTAGTGACAAATTTCCCTTCTTTTCAATATTTCAATTATTTTTAGTGAATTCTGATAGAGATATAGTTTTAAAATAATTCTGTTGGTCTTCTTACAGCTGAAGTGTATACTTTTCACTCTAAGATCTGTTATCTATAAAGTCTTGTGTATTTTCAAGAGGAAGGGATCCAAAATGTCTATGTAGAAAAATAAACAGCATTTTCTTTCCTCACAGAAAGGAAACTATATTCTTTTAATTTGGACATTCAACTGAAAACAGTGGGTTTTAGTTACTGAAGCAAATGCTTCTGTCTTTTAGGAGTGTTTACTGAACTGAAAACATTTTTTACTAAGAAATATGAGCTCTATTTAGTTATCTGTAGTTACTGTGAGATCAAAGAGGAACCTAATTCTCAAAGCATCCTCTTCAATCCTCAACTTTATTTTACCTCAGGAAATTGATGTCATAAGAATATTTTCAATATTCTATAAGAAATGTTTCTCCACAAGAAATTCCTCAAAGCATTTATGCATTTAATAAAAATAAGTTTAAAAATTTTAAACACAAATAAATATAAGAATATTCTGAGAAATTTTAGGAAAGATTACAATCAATGAAGAAATGAAACTTGGAGAGATGTACGACATCTAAATGAAGAGAGGAAGAGAGATTGATTGAACACCAAGAAGTAGTTCAAAATTATGAGGAAAAACAGAAGTACATATTACAGAATTTTTAGCCATGGAAGAAGTCTAAAATTCATAGTCATTTAACAAAAAGAACATTACCTAATTTAATTTTGTAAATAAATGAAAACAAAAAAAAAAAAAACCACACCAATTTCTTGGATGGAAAGGCAATATGATTAAGTCAATTCTCTGCAAATTAATCTATGTATTTTATTTAATGGATATTTAGGAATGAGATTTTGTACAGATTATTTAAAATTCAATTAGACAAAATAAATATATAAAAATAATCAAGAAGAGTTTGATAAGAAGACTAATAAAGGAAGCACACCATATCAGACTTAAAACTTAAAACAAAGCCACATTAATTCAAAGTGTGGTCCTGGCACAAAATAAAAGGCCAAAGGGACAAGAAGGGACAAGATGAATTGGGTTTGAATTCTAGTTCTACCTCCTACCAAGTAGAGAACTTTGGGCAATTAACTTGCTAAGTCTCATTTGCCTCATTGAAAAAAAAAGTAATAAAGTAGAAAATAAGAGTTTGGTTGTGGGGATGTGAGGATTGTTATGAGGACAATATAAGATAATTCAGGTAAAATGAAGTATAAAATTTCAATAGATACCAACTATTGTTATAATAGAATGACATTCTAGTGATAGACTCAAGAATATAAAAATATAGTACATGTCAAACTAGATATTCTCTATTGGTGGGGAGAGAATGGATAATGTAATGAATGGATAGTAATGTGTTTATATAAAAATAAATTCCTATATTGAACCTCGAATGCAAATAAAATCCAATTGGATTAAGTATTTGAATGCAAGAATTGAAGCCAAAGAAAAGGTACATAGTCATGCATCTCATCTAAGGCAATGGCTGCAAAAGAAAAATATGATAACCCTTAGTCCTCATTTTACTTAATCCATCTTCAGGATTTATCACAGTTGATCAGCATCTCCTCCCTGAAACATGTCTTTTAGATTCTAGGATTCAAGACTCTTGGTTTTCTCCTAACTCCTAAGCCACTGGGTCTTAGTCTCTCCAATGTCCTTTTCTGCCTGATTGCTAAATGGTGGGATGTCACAGTGCTCCATCTTGTCCTCTTTTCTTCTTTACCATCCTCATTCAGTCCCATGGAATTAAATACTATCTATATGCTGATTACTTCCAAAGCTGTATCATTAACAAAGACCTCTTATCCCAAACCACTTCTTATATATCCAACAGCCTACTTAACACCTCCATCTAGATGTTTGGTAGAGTTTTCAGACATAACATGCCCCAAACTGAAATGCTGATCTTCATTTCCAAATTGTATCCACTCATAGCCTTCCCCATCTCAGCTGACAGCAATTTCATCCTTTCAGTTGCTCAAGTGAAAACTGGTACATCTGTGAGAGATTCCTCTCTTTCTTCCACACTCCACATGTTGGTTCCATCATGAAACTGAATTTCAGACTATATCCAGAATCTCCTTACCACCTCATTAGTTACCACCTTGATCCAAACCATCATCATCTGTTGTCTAGACAATTGCAACAGCCTCCTAACTTGTTTCTCAGCTTCTAAGGTTGCCCCCTCACAGTCTAGTCTCAACAGAAAAGCCAGAGTGACCCTTCTAAAATGCAAGTCAGATCATTCAAAACCCTTCAACTTCTCTCCATTTCACTGAGAGTAAAAACCAAAGGATTTACAATGGCTACAAGGATCCTCTTTTATACTGCCTCTTCATGATCTCCAACCACACTGTCCACTTTGCTGTTTTATGAACACACTTCAGAACCTTTGCTCTAATGGAATGCCCTTTTACCAGAGGTGAGACTGAGTAATGCCCTCATCTTCTTCAGTTCTTTGCTGAAATCTCACATTGTAACCTTACACTGAAATCTTACATTGTAACCTGTCTCCTGTCCCCCATCCCCCAAATTTCCCATCACTGGTACTTGATCCTGCTGTACTTTCTCTTTCACATTTTCAGTGTATTTATCACCAATTAAGATACTTTAAACAGGCTTTTATATTATGTGTTTTTTAAATCATCTATATTCCCCTGCCACATCTTAAGCTACTTGAAAACATGACACTCCATTTTGTTCATGTGCCTAGAACAGTACCTGATAGAAAGTATGAACTTAGTATTATGTTTGTTGAATGACTGCATAAATGAATAAATAAAAATGTAAAGCAAATATGTATTAGAATGTAAAAAGTTAAAGCAACCTTGAAAAATAATTCATATATATTTATAAATCTAAGCACATAAGTGATAATATCTTAAGCTATAAATAGTTCTGAAGAATTTGTGAGAGAAGACACCACAGTAGAAAAAAACAGGTAAAGGATGGGAAAAACATTGCATGAAAGAAATTCACATATTAAAGAACCATTCAATCCCACTAGCAATTATCATTAAAATGACATACATATCAAATTTAAAATTTATATTTTAAATTATAATATCTGATATTGGTGAGGATTGCTGAGTTCAGCTATATTGTATAAATCTAGTAAAGTATAGATTGGAAATATCCTTTCTGAAGACAATGGACATAATGTCTTAAAAGTCTTCAAATATTTTGATCATTTTCTCCATAAATTCCATACTAATTTAAATTTGCAAAAAATGTAAGAATGTTAATCAAAATTGTATTTCATAGCAAAAAAATAAACCAAATGCTCCCAACCTAAAGCAGGATTGTTTAAATTAAGATACACATGTAAGAACACACATACAGTGGTGAGTAGTTTCAGCTTTAAAAGTCACACCTGCAGAAATTTTAATGAGAATATTATTCATAGCATACTAAGCAAAATAAACCTTAACTTTATTATTTCTATAAACCCGACATGAATACACATGCAGGTAGAGCATTCTCTCTCTCTCTCTCTCTCTCTCTCTCTCTCTCTCTCTCTCTCTCTCTCTCTCACACACACACACACACACACACACACACACTAGAATGAGAATGATCTACACTAATAAATAGCAATTCCCCTGTATGGTGGAATTAGAAGTGATTATATTTTCTTCTTTGTGCATTTCTATATTTTCCAAATTATTTGAAAATCAACATGGCATTTTAACCATGGAAACAAAATACCCTCAAGATGGCAGAATGAGAAGCTTCAGGACTCCGTTCCCCCACAGAGGCTTTGAACTATCAGAAATATCTTTCTCAAAACTCCAGAAAACAGTTAAAGGACTGCAGAAACAGGCCAAGCACCAAATCAGGAAGAAGGCTACTTAAAAATCTTAGGATCACTTGGTCTGGCTGGCCCCTTGCCCCGCCCCCGCCCCCCAACGCCACCAGCTCGGCAGGTTGCTGGCCTGCACTCCCAGTGAGGAACCCTGGTCCTGGTTCTGGAGGGAGCAGAGTAACCCCTGTGGACTTACTGGAAGCACACTTGTCTGGTGCAATCTGTCTCGTGGTGGCCTGGGGACTTGCTGTCCCAGAATTTGCCTTGAATGCTTTGATAAAGCAGTCAAATCGTGCTGCCTGGGGCAAGGAATTGATGGCTGTAGGACATAGAGTGAAGTGCCCAGGACCATGAGGAAACTGTTTCCTAGGGAACAAAAGACATTCCTATACTAGCAAATGGGAGAATTTCTAGGTCCAAACACTCTTGAGATGCTCTGGGCAAGGTATTCTCAGAAAGATACAAGGAGGCCTCTATGCTTCAGCCTGGAGCTATTCTCTTAACTCTTTGTATGGCTAAGCTCTGAAGGAGATCACTCTCACAGGTCAATCTGCAAAGACTGGGAATGGTGTTTTCTTTTTACTTCTTCCTCTTTCATTTTAATTTTTTAATTTTTTTGTTAGTTCCCAAACAAAAATTCAAGGAAAGCTCTGTCATAACACTAACTGGATACAACCTTAAGGAACAGATCCCTCAGTCTAAATTCCAGTGATAACACATTAAAATATCAAAATGTCCAGGTTTCAACAAAAGATTATAAAACCTACAAAGAAACAGGAAATGATGGTCCAGGCCAAGGAGAAAATTAAAGCATTAGAAACAAATGAAGAGAACCAGACTTGACACATACCAGACAAAGACTTTAAAGAATGATCCTAAAAATGTTCAAATATGTAAAGGAAAACATGTACAAAGAACTAAAGGAAATCAGAAAAAAACCCTTGGAAAAATAAATTATGTTAATGACATCTGCCAATTTTTCCATGCTTGCAACCTTAGAATCATTATTATCTTTCCCTTTCCCTGACCCTTATTCTTCACCATCTTCTTCTAAAATAGACTTACAAGCCATTCTTCATCCTACTGAACCTGCATTGGAATAACAGCTTTCATTTGTGTCCTTCATTTTGTTTTCATCTTCATCATTTATCACCAGGAAGAGGACAATTACAGTAGCTTTCTCCCTAGTTGCTGTGTCTCTGGTCCCCATACTTTGGCCTTTCTTGTCTGCCCCGCCCAGAATCATAACAGTACAGAATTTAGTGTGATCTTCCTAAAACAAGGCATGAATCCATCATCCCCAGCTAAAAACATCCAGTTGTTGTCCATTGCCTTCAGTATGCAAAAACAACTCTTCCATGTTTTTTGCAAACAATGTTTCCTCTGGGTTCCTGTGACTCTTCACCTGAACCTCCTTCTGCTCCACTGGAAACTCTGTAAAGTCAGGAACCTGAGTTTACTATTGTACTCATACTCCCAAGTATTAGAGCACTTAACTTCTTGAATTAAATAAAAAAAATCATACATATTTTTAAAGATAAAGAATAACCTAGTAGCAGGATAGGAAAATTTCCAAAACTACGAGTGAAGAGCTAACAGATTCTTGACTTTTGTCTACCACAGCTATCAATGATTCCAGTTATGAATTTTTTTTTTTTGTTCAAGTGCTAGGCATATAAGTATTAGCTGTTTATGTTACATCAAGCTAAAATACAGTCATGAGAGTAATAGTTTATGTTCAATACCAAACTGGATGGGTTCAAACTAATATTCTAAAGGAAAAGGTCTGTGTTACATTACTTTCAGGGGAAGAGTATATGAGCATAAAATTTCCTTGTAAATTTTAACTTGCAGGGGAGAAAAATGAGAAAAAAAAAGAAACATGAAAAGATATTAGGAAACGAAAAGCTTAATGTATTTTACACAAATAACAGGGCCTAACAACAAGACTTCCAAATCAAAGCCACATGTGTTAGGGAAGATGTGACAAGTACTTGGTTGCAAACAAGTTATTGAAAACAAGATTAAAATAATGAGATGAGACATTTACAGAATGGTTACAAGAGGTGCTAGAAAAGGTTATGTGTTTTGGAATTTCCATCTCTTATGCCAAGGAAGAATCCTATCATATACTGGCCCCAATTCCTACAAATATAAAAGCCACAGTTAAGTCCTAAAGAGAAGAAGGAGTAGTCTGGAAAGAATAATTGTATGACTAGATGCTATTTTTATTGCTAAAGGGTACAATAGCAACAAGAATTTATTTTAAATTAATTATGACTATTTTTAAAAAGTAAAAATTAACCAGGTTGAGTCTTTCTTTTTAAATCCTTCTGATTAAAAACTTGTATTAATATATGCAAATAAAATAATAACTGAAACTCAGGGATTACTGTTTTACTTGGCTCAATCAGTAGTAAAAACAAAGAGACATCTATGAATCTAATATTTTGAATTAATACTATCACACTAATTAAATCAAAATCACTAAGATAAGTAAACAAGATATTTAGATTAATTAGATCTACCTTTAATAGATGAAGAAAATTTCCTAAAAGAGGTATGGGCACATACTGCAGTTTAGCTTCTATTGTAACAGTCTTTTCTTTATGAGGAAATGAGAATCCAAGGCAATGAGATTTTCCCCCAGAAAGGGGAAAAGTCTGTGCCTTAGTCAGCATAATGTTGATTATGATCTTAGGTTAAAAAAAACAAAGCAGAGTCACCCATTGGGAGGACAATAAGGAATTTCAAGAAAATTAAGCAAAAAGTACAAAATTTGGCCTCATGGGGAGTGAAAAGGCACCAGGCAACTTTGTTCTCCATCTGCTATGCAATCTCCATTTTATGGCCTTTGACTCTCCTTCTCTTTGTACACCTCCTCCCCTAGGGTCATTTCTGATCTACTCAGTCTTTGTTTCTCAAGAAAGCTATTCTAACTAAGACGTGTTAAAGATATTCCTGGGCCCAGCTAGTGGGGGATGGAGATCCTTTCCTATGTCTACCCCGTTAGCTCAGAGAGCGACTCTATTGTAAGTTAAAGGAGCTGTTACATGAGGGAAGGCAATGCTAAAAGGCTACTGAACAATGAATAAAAATAAAAGCAAACAAAACAAAAGCTTTCTGTTGATGAGTCCAGCGTTCATTCTTCTCCCTTTTCCACCAAATAGACTTTTATTTAATAGAAAAAAATGATAATTTTTGAACTTTACCCATTTGATAAGCATTGATGAAATGCTGTAGGAGATACAGAACACTGTTTGGGTATGGTTTCTCTCTAGGTGAGCTTTAAGCTTATGGTCTAAGCATAATCTATTACATAAGGATTAAATACTTTAATCTTTAGCACTGTACAGTACAATTTTATGTGTTATTTTAAAATGTTGATTAATTGAATGCCAGCTTAAAATACCATTCAGTCATCCAAGCTCACAAGCAGATTTCTCCAACTACTCATTAAATACCATGGATTTATAGAAACTAATGAAAATTATTATACCCTTGAAGACAAAAACTAATTAATCACCTATTTCCAAATCAGAGAGAAGTTTATACTATCTAAAAGGCTGTTGGAGGTAAATTAAAAGAAACTAATATAGATGTGTATCCATTCTTCATCACTGGTATAAGAAATATAATCACTGGAAAAATATGAATGCACTTTGTTCATCTTTCTCTCACTGGCTTCTGTGGCTCAGGGCCCCTGTTTACACACACTTGAAATTTGCAGTGACACACTTCTGGTGGGCTTTTCTTCTTTTTTTATCTTTTGATGGTAACTTGTACATTATCCCATCTTCCAATAATATTTTCAACAGAAATCATACTGGATAAAATTAATAATTGTGCAACAGAGCAAACTATGTCATGATTTTAAAACTTTTGTACATACTGAGGTAAACTAAGTTACAGTTTTCTTAACTACTGGTTAGAACCTTTAACATACTATCAAGCATCTATAACAGTGCCTGATAAAATAAACATCTGTTGAATAAGTGAATGATTCACCTTTTAAAACCTCTATAGGAGCATTTAGCTTTCAAGTTCCTTGGCCATATAATCCTTTTTTCATCCCTTGCATACGTATTTCTATTTAGTTGCTTACTAAGTGTGGAAGAAATTAATAATATCTAATTCATGTATTTATAAAACAAATTTGAAATGCAATGCACTATGTTTCCTGGTTATACTCACAAATAATCTGAATAATAAAAGTAGTAGTTGTGATTATTATTATGAATTAAAACTGTAATGACTTCAGTAATAGTAAGTGTTAACCAAGAGCACTGCAACCAAGGCACTGTTACAGAAAATCAGCATCTAATTTCACTTTTATTTTTTCACAATTCAGGAGGAAGGAATCATTACATCCCTTCTACAGATAAGTATCTGAAAAACAGAGAGGCTCATCTGAGATTTTAATAAATTCTCTGCTGGGAATTTTTGAAATTCTCTTTGAGAACCTGAGAAACACAATACATAAAGAAGAAAGATATGTGGTTTGTTGGCATTTAAATGTGGTTTATTAAGAGTCGATATAAAAAGTGAATTCTTTTGATGTAAAAATTAGACAAATAATTTGGTCTTTCTAAAAGAATAATAATAAACATATGTAAAACATTATGAGGAAAGGCATGCTAGCAGAGGCTACTTAAGTTTAAGAGAAAAAAAAGGCACAAAATAGTTCTTCAGGAGAAAACTAAAAAGCGCCTGTTCTACTTTGTCTCTATAATACCAATTAATGTGTGACTATTATTTGTAGTATGTAGCACATTGTTCTGTTTTTACCCAATTATAAAGACTTAAATCATTTCAGGGGAGAAAAACAGAGACTGAGCAGTTATTGGGTATTAAGTAGATTAAACAACTTGTCAACTGGCATTTTACTTAGAAATGTGGGAATATGCAGGACAGTGAAGCTCAATTTTTATGTAAAAAATTAAGACAAGTATATTGGCCCATGTAAGTTTCTCCCATTACTAAAATTTTGCACATTCAGTCACCTAAGTTCCATACTCTGTTGGTTTTGAATGGTTATAAATATCCCACACTTAAACCTATAGTCTCAGAATAATTTTTCTATATTAAGTTAAATCTGATAATTAAAATTGTGTTGTTCCACACAGCCAAATCCAGTTCCATAAGTCATATGTTTAAGTAATAAAAATTACTATAAAACCTAGAAGTCCAAGAAAGATCCCCCTATGACACAGTTGGTATGTGCTTTCCAGACTTGAGTGGGGGGAAGTTGCATTATAACTCTCATTTGTTTCCTACCAGAGGAGCCAAGTTTCCACTTATTACAAGTCTCCTTGCCTTAATATTAACTTCAGTTCGGAGCACTGTAAACTGTGTTTCCAACCCAAAATTAAAACAAATGTTATCCACTCCACATCCACCATCAATTTTACTAGAAATCACTTCAAGGATTCCATTTTAAAAAATGAAGTATGGCCACTGCTTCCTGAAGCCAAGGTGAGCCATGTTCATAATGACATATACTTTCTTTGATTTCTCTTCTATTTAAACACTGGCAAGTGTTCCCAAGACATTTTTTCTCTGCCTTTAAAGTTAACCTGCTTTTTTGTTGTTGTTATGGGGAAGGATAGCAAAATGAGAAGGGGGTACTGCTGGATTCCGCTTACCCAGTGTTGCTGAAAACCAGCACGTGTGCCCTTGCAAGGACATTCCACCTACCACGTTTGATTGTCCTTATATACATTAAATTTCCGTAACATTTAAAGATGATCAGCTGCACACAGGTTCCAGCCAGCAGTAGGGTATATTTCTTTATGTTGACAATGGCTTATCAAACTATATGACTGTGGATGGCAGTGGATGACAGAAAAAGATCAGAAACTCTAAAACTTTCAGCTTTTTAGCTTCCTCAGCACATCTCTGCTTTTTGAACATTTTTTCAGTCATTCATATATTCTAGCCTCCGTGGCTTCAAGTCATGTTGCTTATGATACAAGCCACTGTTATCCTCTTAGCTACTACGTACCCTGTGACTATAAATGTGGCACTAGGGCAATGAAACACAAAGCTGGAAGTATACTATTGCTTTCCCAGGCCCCTTACCTCCCACACACATACAGAGTTTCTGCACATAGTAAGAGAACAGAAACACAGATGCTTACAGATGGACTTCCAACTATCTACCACAGAATCTGCTGTCCCAAGAAACTTACCAAGGACCTTGCTAACTCATGAAGATATTATATTGATCAAAATATCTAACAAGATATTTATAGTAGCAATAATATTAAATTTTCTAAGCAGTGGGTACATCTTGAAAAAGAGAAAAGGCTGAGTACCATGAAATCAGAATGAGTTTTTCTACTACCAGAAACAGCCCAGTTGATGCCAGTTATTCAAGGAAATTAGGAAAACAAAAAGTATGTACAATTATAGTTAAGTATATAGGAGATGAAGCAATTTGAACCCTTAAGGCCTGTGAAGCTCAACTAAAGGTTATGAATTATAAAGGAAAGCTGTATTTTTCGTCCATCCACAGCCAAGGCCATGACAAATGAATATGCGTGCCTTCTCTCTTTGCAGACAGAATTTCTTTCTGGTTTACCCATTCACTGAAGGTGTGTGGTCTTTGGGGGACTCTGGCCTTATCCACGTTCTCATTCGTGCTCCCCATCTTGGACTCAAGCTTGTTTCCTGTCCCCTTCTATCACTGCTATAGTGTAAGCAAATGCCCCATGCTGTCAATCCTGACCTCTCAGTGCACACAGACTACACAAAACCTTAATCTAACAAATTTTCTAAACCTTAGTCTCCTCTTACTATATTAGCCTTCTTTCAGTTCTTAAGACATGATCCTTCCCTTCCCCGAGGTCTTTGTCAAAATATTGATTCATATTGATTCATTTGCTTGGAACATTCTTTACACATGTGTGTGCGTGCGTGCACACACACACACACACACACACCACTTAGTGGGGTTGGCTCTTTCTCCTTAAATAGGACTTCCTCAACTATTAAAATTACCTGGGGTTATCAGCAATGCTTTTCACTTGGGCCTTTTCAAGAGGCAGAAAAAGGTCAGAAAAAGAAGTTTGGGTCCACAGTTCTTTATCACAGAGAACTGAATTAAACTAGCATTCCATATAATAAAAATACACCACACTAATTAGTATTATATTCCTCAAAGTGTTATCTTATATAAGATATATCCATTCAGAGAAATGGGGTGGGGGTTATTCAAGAATTTGCTCAGAGAATAATAAGTTACATTTGTGGCTGAACACAATCTTGATGTGATACCTAATTCTCTTTTGTTTTAGAAACCAGAATACCTAGAGAAGGAAAATTGTAAAAATTCCCAAAGCCAAAAGACCGTGGGATAACAATTTTCTCTTCTGTCTGATTTAGTACACTGTTCCTTGCTTGCTTTCAGATGATAAATAAGGATTTGTGCACATATGTTGCAATGTCAAAATAAGCCCTTGCTGGGCTTGACTGTCACATATTTTTTTTTTTTTTAACTTTTTAAACAACTGAACACTTTAGGACTGTGACATTAAGCTTTACATATTGAGTTACAGCCTCTTTAAGAAGATTTCATACAGTCTAATCTTTAGTTGTCAAAATCTTAGGTTCTAAGAACATCTAATGAATCTATCTGTAGTTAACTTTAAGAAAATAACATTAGTTTTAAAATAATACTCTTAAAATGTGATTTATCTCTATTCTTTTAAATAAATACATTTAAAATAACTGAGTTGTCATTAGAATTTAATGAGTAAATCTAAATCCACCAACTTTCTAGATCTCTTAATTTTGATCATCTAATGGAAAATACTTAAGAAACAGAATTTATGTAACAAATAACCTTGCCAACATTTAAGGAAACAACTTTAAAAAGTCTATATTTCATCAACATATCTTCTCATCATAGAGCACCACATTAGGAAAAGGAGTATTAGTTATGTGATTACAATACTATCCAAACTATTTTTTGCTTTAAACTCCTGAGAGCATATGAGAGTTGAAACAAGCAGGTATAACTCTGATAGGATTCATATTTCAAAAGCACAAATTCATAGATCTTATCAAATCAAATAAATTATAATGAGACCACATTGCACTAAAAACACATGTGCAACTTACAAATATTTCCTGAGATGGTTTTCATGTGTCATAAATGTAATGTTTAAGAATTATATTTACATTTCATAAACATTATCTCAATAAAGCTCTCAACAATGTTTAAAACAAAGTATTAAAAACAAGGGCACATATCCATACACGTGCACACACACACACAGAATAAAAATACCTGAAGGGCTGTAAGTATATTTGCTAACGCTTGTCCATATGTGTCATGACAGTGAACAGCAAGAGCCCCTGGTGGGATTTCTTTCATGACATGTTCCAACATTCTTTTCACGCTTCCCGGAGTTCCCACTCCAATTGTATCTCCCAGAGAAATCTCGTAACAGCCCATGCCATACAATCTCTTAGACACCTGTTGAAAAAGGTGAAGTACTAGTAAAACAGTCACAAACCCTGACGTTCTTCAGCAAATATCATCTAGAGGTAAAATTATCACAGTAAACATCAGTTACCAGCTACCTAGAACTCCCATCCATGGAGAACATATATTTTGGTTTTCTGATCCTTTTCCCTCCTCATCAAATCCTAAGTATTATAAAAAACTTGGAATGCCATTACTGACATTATCTTTTTACAACATTCAAGTTTACTCTAGAGTTATATCTATCTATCTGTATATATTATCAATTTTAAAATTAGAAGTGACAATTTCAATGATAAGAGGCTTACGTTTCTCAAATTTCAATTGGGTAGAAGCATTACAGATGCACTTTGGAAAGAGTATTTCTCAAGGCATTAGATGCAGGATCAAGAGATATCAATATGCATTTTAGCTCTGTCATTAAATAGCTTTGTAATAGATTGGTAGTCACTTAATATTTGTGGCTTAATTTTTCTGGCTTATAGATCAATACAGTTGTGTAAGGCAAATTTTAAAATCCTTTCCAGCTAAATGATTCATGTTACTTTCAAAGACAATATGCATTTGCATGAAGGCACTCCAGTATGTTGACAAAAACATGGTTTCTGGAATCAGGCAGGCCACGATTTCAGTTTCAGCTCCTGTTGAGGCTAATCATGTAATCTGGACAGAAGATTAATCTATTTAAGCCTCAGTCTCTAATATGTAAAATGCAGGCAACACACAGCCCCATTTAGCATATTTCCTAAGCCTTAATGTGCTCATCTAAAAATGAAATTGTCTAGAAATCACCTTATTCATCATCTGGCACATAGTCCCTCACTCATTCACTCAACATATAATTCTTCAGTGCCTATTTTATGCCAGGCACTGTGCCTGGTGCTGGGATATAATGGGGGAACAAATATCAACATAGTTTATACTCTCACTGAACCTTGCGTTAACTGGGGACAGATCTTAATCAATCTCATTCAGGAATGCATAAATAAATGCTAAAATAAGAATTTTTAAAGAAATGAACAGGAACCTAAGAGCACATAACAAAGGAAACTGACCTAGGTCTTTTAAGAAAGAAGGCCTAAATGACAACTCAAGATAAAGTATTTATTAAGTTGATGAAGAAAATGACAAAGAAGGATATGGGAAGACTATTCCAGGTGGAATATCAAATGCAAAGGCTAGTGCATTCCAGGCAGCTGAATATGAAATGCAAGGAATATTCCAGGTAGGAAAAACAGTCAACTGCAAAGGACAGCGTGATGGAAAAACAAAAACCAACAGGGAATGAAATCAGATAAGGCTGGAGAAGTAGGCACGGGGCAGACCCAAAACCTAGCAAACCAAGTTTAGGATTTTTGTTAAGGATTTTACTATAAGAGCAATAAGAATCTGTGATAGAATCTGGAGTGGTGGTTATCTAATCAGATTTATGTTTCAGATAAAGTCCCTTTGTCTGCAAAATCAAACACTGGTTGGAGTTAACTAATCCAAGTTAGCCGTTATTATTGAAAGGCAACTTGGATAAAACATATGGCTTACTCACCTTGAATGCCCATTATAAACTCTGATTCCTTAATGAACAGGTAGAGGAGAATGCGCCTTCAAAGCAGACTGAGAAAGAGAAACATAAGTTGGAAAAAAAAAAAAAACAAACCTAAAGTTTGGTGTCAGGGGAATACAGGGGTGTCAAGGGTATCAGGAAGGAGGAAATGGTCATCAGTCCCGAATTATGCTGAAAGGTCAAGTACGATGATGAGGACTGAAAATGCTCTTGAATATCTTGACACAAGTGGTAAGTGTTGATCTTTATAAAGAGAGCTTTCAAACGTCATCTTGGAGTGTGATGAATGGTTAGGAGCACTTGAGGTAATGGAAACCACTACTCCAGACAGCTCTTTCAAGAAGTTTAGGTGGTGATAAACAGTCAATAACTAGAAGGGGATGCTGAATGAAGAAAAGCATTTTTCGGATGGAAGATGTTTGAATATATTCAAGAGTCAAGGGGAAGATTCTGTTGAGAGGGAGGAATTGTATATGTAGGAAAGGAAAGACTGGAGGCTTGAACAGAGTGAACAAAGATTGAAATTGTCATTTCAGAAAGTAGGAGAGTGAGTTGATCACAAAATATATTGGGATAGCAGAGAAGATCCCTTTAAGGTTGACTATCATAAATTTCTAATGATTCCAATTTGCTTGTTGCATGACTCTTTTCAGCAGTGTCTCACACATTTTGGTGCAGAAAAGTAGAGCATGAGGATGTGTGTGATTCATCTAAGGAGGGCATGGAGCACAAGGCAGAAAAGCAAGAGATTTCGTGAGTAGGCAGAAGTGGACCAAAGTTTTTTGGTGCCTGAAGTTATGCAATTTTGGAAGTGTTCTCTAAGAAAAGAACATATAATTGTAAATAGAAATTAATAACAGAGACTTGGAAAGGTCCCATGCAACTGAAGGACTACAAAATTTAAGCTTTATTAGTTCATGGTTAAGATTCATTTGTTCATCTCCTCTGTGCACAAGCGTCTTGCTTATATAACAGAATATGGGATATCTCTCATTTGAAAATTCTGCAGTAAATTTCAAAAGTTCAAATGAATGCACAAAAGAGGAATGGTTTAAGCCGAACTGAAAGTTTATCCTGCCTCAATTTTGATTGTCTAACAATGCAATCTTCACTAAATTGACCAAAATTAACAACCTTAACCACTTGTTCACATTAACATACTACATAACACAAATGAGTTTCTGAGATAGTCTAATATAATTTCAATGATAGAGCATTCTGTCTTCATTAGCATTAATTAATAAACAAGAACATTAATAGAAAAATGGACTTCAGCAAGCAGGTCCTTAATGAATATAATCTAATGTTGTAGAATTGTTCAGGAATAATAGCACCTTGAAACACAGAAGTAAGATCTATAAGAGCTCAAAGAAACAACAACAACAAAATGAAGGAAGATATTCACTTTGATAAGTGCCAAAGTGTGCAGGAGAAAAACAAAGGGATGCTACATAATCAAAAAAGGTAAAGTTTAACTGTGTATGCACAAACTGCCCCGACATTCTGATGGACGGTGGGCAAGTCACTCACTATGTACTATCCACATAAAAACAAAACACATGTTGTCATTCCTTCCATCTCTGGGCATCCAAATGATAATTCTCAACTATTATTTAATTTTGAACAGTTATAGCCAATATATAGATCTTTGGTGTTAAAGTGAAGCTATTAATTAAGTGATCTAAAGTCTTCAGAGATAATCTCCCATAGCATGCTTCTTTTTAGTCTCTGCCGTGAAAATGCCAAAAATGATAAGGAAAATAGTCAACATTAAAATAAAATATACAACATTTTACCATGATCCAGAAAAGACCAAAGATGTATCTTACTTCTGTTACTTTTTGTGGTGTGATGCTTCCTTCATATGGACAGCCCAGGGCACAAGACACGTACCTAAATTTAAAATACAGAGCCATATAAATATGCATCTGGGAAGAGGCCATTTCCCAATTTTCATTTTATGAAATTAATAAATAACCAAAAATGCATCAAGAAAATTGATTTTCCACTATCCCTTCATTATTATTTTATTGTCAGACCAAAGAAAAACAATTTGGGACATTTTCCATTTAACTTGTATTTTTAGCTCTCTCATAATTACAATCTGATGCCAGATAAGGATAACATAGCAGATATTGGTCTTGTGAGGTTGTTTAAACTATAGCAACATACAAATATTCAAAACAGAAACTACCAATATTATATAGTTTCATTAAATAATTACATGTATTCATTCAATTGTCTTTGAAATCATATGGAGAGAACATGTAGGTGACTAACTGAATTTCTCTCTTTACTCCCATCTGAATGTTTTGGTTTCATTTTGATATAGTCATTAATCAGTCCCAAACTCCTAGAATTGGCCACAACCTCAGAGTTCATCTTATTTTTCTCTTGTGGGTGTTCTTAAATCATTCCAAACTGAAGAGTGCCTGGTCTGTGTTTAAAATGCTCCAAATAAAGATGTTCTATAAGCTCCTTTAGCAAGTCATCCTAGTATAAAAAAGTCAAACCTTTCCTACAAAGATAATGATCTATTTCCATCTTAAATTTCTAAAAATTTAGGAAAAGCCTGTTTGGGATATTTTCAGCTCAATATTAATATCATTTTATTAACTTCTCTGCATAGATTTTTGCAACACTGTATTAAAATAATGCAGCACATGTCTGATGTTTTCAAGAATGAAGCAACCCACATAAGGTAGAGAGGGGGGTGGGGAAGAAGTCTGGAGATCAGTTCTTTGAGTCAAAATGTAAAAGGCTTTAGTTATCAAGGCCCTTGAATGCTACATCAATGAGTTTGGACTTTGAGACTTTGGTTTTAGGGAACTCAAAATTATTAGGTCACGGAGCAACAAGATCAGATTTGTTTTCTAGAAATAATAACTTTTTGGGAACTCTGGAAGTCGACACCAGAAGAAAGCCTGAGGAAAAAATGCGAGAAAAGATAGTATTTCCTTGATTCTAAGATGCTATTGATCGGAAGACACATTATGAATTTCGTTTCAGGTTTGGAAGTAAAAAAATAAAATACATATGCAATGACTCCATATATATTCATTGATCCTAAGAAATAATCTAATTTCAGAAGTATTCAAATATGAGTAAAAGTTACATTTTGGTATTAAAATTAATAAGCAGCTCCATAATTCCAGGTGATCAGTTATTAGGACAGTGGTATGGGAAAGGAGAAAATGGGCTGAATTCAACTAACATTTGAAAGTTATGCTGGGTAGAAAACCCATTTCTCCTTAACTCCCAATTAGTAAAAATTAAGTTTATTGTTTAGATAGTATATCTACATTTAGACCAAAGATAAAAGAAGAAAATATTCTTGTGCAAATATAAAGCTGTAGAAAATGGCTAAGGATGGAAAAAAGAAATATTTTGACATAGATTTTAAAAATTGCAGCTAATGTGATCAAAATATGAGTACATTTACCTTGAACCCAAAACACCTAGATGTGAGTAAATAAAAAAGTGAAGATCCCCTTTAAATGTTTCCCTCTAAATGTGAAAAGCAAAAATAAAACTGAAAGACAAATAAACTTCTCTTGTATTCTCAACCTACTGTTTTGCACAACTACCCCCCTTATTGCCACAGCCCTTTTTATTAAACTTGCATTGTCATTTTTTTTCCTTCTGACAGTGTTTCTAGTACTGTGGCCTCCCAGGTCTAC
The DNA here is from genome assembly GCF_015220235.1 of Choloepus didactylus. Taxonomy (NCBI): domain Eukaryota; kingdom Metazoa; phylum Chordata; class Mammalia; order Pilosa; family Megalonychidae; genus Choloepus; species Choloepus didactylus. Next base: position 95,736,932 of record NC_051313.1, on the reverse strand, counting down.
ACATACCATTGCATTTCATCTTCATCTGCTATTGTCTTTGCTTTTTAGTGGCCACCTCTTTGACCTGTTCACACATGGAACTATTTTCTCCAGAGTTAATATAATGGTTCTCAACTGTTTCCTTAATTGTACCTTAACACTGAGAAGCAGGAGTTGGCAAACTAAGCTCCATAGGTCAAATCTGGTCCATCATCAGCCTTCTTAAGAAAAATGTTATTGGAATATAGCTATGCCCATTTGTTTATATATCACTTATGGCTGTTTTCATGCTATAACAGAGTTGAATAATTGCAACACAGATCATCTGTCCCGCAAACCTAAAGTATTTACTTAACTGGTTCTTTACAGAAAAACTTTGCTGACCCTTGCTCTAAAGTGAAAACACTTTCCTGAGTGTAAAAATGTCTTAAGCATCATCACAAAGAGCTCCAACCCTCTGCTTTTAGGGGTTAAACATAGTTTATGAACTTCCGATTTCATTTCATTTTTTTTTTTACATTTCAATAGTATGCCTCTTTTAAAAAAAATCAGAGCATCAGTATTAAATTCAGCTTCTCATTTCACTTTTTGTGATCTGGTTCTAACATGTAAATAACCATGTTTTCTTGGCCAAGCCTCTTCAAACATCCATCTTCCAGTAAACTCATCTTAGAGGACTGATACATCCAGAAGTGAGAACAGTGGAGCAAGAGCCTAATGAGATTAAGGGTGAAAAAAGGAGTCCAGAAATCCATAAATTTGGAAACCCAGATAACACAGCCCTCTTCCAGCCCTAGTGCAAAGAAGTCCTGCATTTAGGGGACTTGTTTGACTTTGTTTACTCCAAATGACCTCAAAATTTTGAACCATGAAAACTCCGTCCTTCACCTCCTTTTATTTTAATGTAGCACCACCAAAATGTTGAGTTACATAAAGCTGGTTAGATATTTTCTAAGGTAAAGCTTAGTGCTTGGCTCATCTCAGTCTCTATAAGAGTTTTCTTTTAAGAAATATTTGGTTGAATTCAGTTAAACTTAGTGAATGTTTAACACTAAGTATGCTTGCTGTTGAATTATCCTGGAAAAGGTAAAATAAGATTAAAGATAATATATTGCAAATGAATTTCTGAACTTTATTTAGGGTTCTTCCAGATATTCTTCATGTTCTGGCTTCATATATGAATAGTTTTTTTAAATAAAAGTATTTTCATAGATGCTTTTTGTGAATTCATTATTTCACATTTTCAGTTGAAAAATTGAAAAAATGTTTACCATCAATTAAAACATCTAAGATTCATTCCATTTCATATTATATCTTTTCATATTTATTCCATAAATTTACTTTTGGTTACATACCTGTTTTACTCTGGTACTATATAAAATATGCCTTATAAGAAAAAAACATGTTGAAAATTATTTTAAATTGCTATAAGAGACAACATGCACTAAGAATATACACAATTCAACCAAAACCTGTGCTGAATTAATTTCACACCTTAGGACATCATTAACTTTCTTAAAAGTGCTTACATAAATTACAAATCCACTTCTTGCCTAGATTTAGCAGGGCATAATCTAGCAGAGGAAAAAAGCAATCTTAATAAAAGTCTTACTGCTAATTTCATTCTAAATGACAAAAAAACATTCTTTCCTCAAAAGCTCTAAGTGAAGGCTATTTAGACACGACTGAACAAACACAGCTAACACATATTGAGTATTGCTGGGTATGTGTTATCCTGGCGCACAGCAGTGCAGGAACAATATATAAGGCTAAAACCACGCATGAACCCCAAATAAAACACATGTAAGGAAAGAAAATAGCTTTAACACATGTCTCATTTTTAGAGTACTATGTACCATATTTTGGTCAATGATGGCTTGAATTGCTCTTCCAGGCCAACAAATAAGCTTCAGTTTAACAAGAGAAGCTGGAAAGGGATTTAAGCAAGAAGCTGCCCAGTTATACGAAGATGGTGCCATGTACGCAAATGTACTCTGTAGGGGTAGATCATCCAACAATGGAAGGTATCTGATGTACTAGTCTTGCGATACACTGCCTGCCAGTCGCTGCATATTTAAAAAACAGAGTCCTAAATAAAGAGGTTCATTATCCCATGTAAAACTACTGCCTTAAGGATCAGGTTTAGAACTCATAACGACTGTCCGCCTTAGAGAGAGGGTAGGAAAGGAAACAACAAACTCAGTGCAACAAGATCTGGATGATTAGGTTAACTTGGCAGGCAGGTTGCAAGTTTTTTAATAAATGTTGATTTATAAATCATCTCAAAAAGGGAAAAAAGTGAAAGTTGGCCATTTTGAGGGGGAAGACTGTGATCTACCCTTGAGGCGTTTAGGAAGATTGCCATTTTAAAGGCTGGAAATTTTAGAGAGATAAACAAGCAATCAAAAAATATTTAAGCAAAGGAAAGAATTTTCTAATTGAGCATCTTTAGCAAAGAAATTGGGCAGTAATATAAATGATGCAAGCTCCTTTGGAAACCTTTAAAGTCAAATTGGATTTTCATTGATTTTGGATAAGCAGCAGCAAGTGGTGAGGGTGACAGCAGATGAAGAATCATATGGAATGTTCACTCTTGATTTTTTTATGGCTGTAAGAAAATCTTGTCTCCTCCTAAATGTCAATAAGCATCAATCAGACTTTATAAAGAAGTTATGACTAAAATAAAACATTATCATATCCTACAACTCTCTTTGTCTTTATCCAAGTTATCTGTTATTGTCTATATTAGCTTCATTACTAATTTGACTTACTCTTTGTTCCCATTATTTTGCATCTTCAATTTTCTGGGAATTTGAAAAGAAAGTCAGATTTAATGGTACATGGTTAAATATTTTTGCATTTTTATTGTTTTTCTTGTAAACAATGGATGAATCATTTTGTTTGTTCCTTGGTAAAATGTTTAAAGTACATTGCTTTCAACTTTCAGTACTTTCAGGCTTTGGGGAGCTTAAACCTTAGGTCAAATCATTCTAGACCTAGAAGGATAAATCCTAGGATGTAATCATGTAAAAGAAACTTTCATGGTTTATGCTTTGATTTGCATGGCTGCTGACCCTGTGAATTTATAATATACTTTAAAAAGTATTTTAACATGGAAATTAATAATGGCACTTTAGTGAGTTTCCTTTTTTAACTAAAACTCTCAAAAGGAGAGTGATGATGTGACTCATGTCATTTCATTAAAGTTGATACTTGTCTTAGAGAAAAAGTGATAAATCCTGATAGTTATATTTAATATATTAGGTATGACTCCATGTCTTTAGGTATTTCAACATATAAAGTATCTTGAAAAGCCAATAGGTATTTCTTTCAATAAATACCACCAAAAAGAGAAAAAAATAATTACATTCACCAGAGGGTTTTATTTTTCTTTGCCTTCTTTACTTTTTAAATTTAGGAAAATGCCAGAAAAATAAATTAGATTTGTTTAACATATGTCACCATGAATTATGCATTAAGAATTAAGTTCAAAAATGTAGACATTTCATTCCTCATTCACATACATTGTATTTTCAGCAGTAGTTAGCTGACTCTGCATTTTATGTCCTTGATTTGGCATGGTATCTTTTTTCGAATGTGTCCCAGATGTTATGTAAAGTTCTAAGCATGTATAAAAAATGCATACACGTGCGTGTGTGTGTGTGTGTGTGTGTGTGTGTGTGTGTGTGTGTGTTGCAAAGGAGGAAATCAAACAACAGTTTTCATAATTCTAATAAAAGCTACTATTTAGACCATATGAAAATTTACTATTTTTATAAAATTTGAAACGGTTTTAGTGAGCATTTTTAAAATGGCTTTGGCCTTTAAATCTGACAGCCGGCAACATAAATTTTCTGGATGATGATCAAGCACTTATTGATGCAGCTGTTGCTATAGTAAGACATGCTGAAGCATCTACTGCAGTTTCAATCAGTTGAACATGGTTTATTTTCCTTACATGAGGACCAATGGCCTATCACTTATAGTGGGTAGCTAAAATTTAGATTACCAGTGAAAATAAGATCTAATGAAAACTCTGTGAAAAAATTGGAGAAGAAAGAACATGTTTTCCAACTGCACAAATAAAGACTGAACTCATATTGAAAGAATTATTTCTAAAAATGAATAGTTCTGTAGAAAATTCAGGAATTGTGCTCCAAGGGAACAAAACCTGCATTGAAAATACACATTCGTACGTAGTATAAGTCAGTAGTAAATTTCCACTGCACTTTTCAGATTTGGTTTTACAGTGAGTCACTTCTTGTTCATCTTGTATGTGTACACTACAGTCTTCTTATCAAAGAATGGAGAACTTTGAAATTCATAGCATGTTTAGAAAAAGTTTCTTTATGGGTGGGGCCATATAAATTGTTCAACAATGAACGTTAAAAAGGATTTGGGATTTCTGTTAGAACTATGATATTAACTGCTCATTTCATAAGGGAGGGCTAAGATGATGAAAGCCAACTTCATGCAATTTATGTTTACCATCTTTCAACAGAAAAGAAAATCTTCCTATTTGAAGGATGAGGTGCACATGTACTTTACTTCTTACACTTGTGTGTTATTTCAACTTTTCAATGAGAATTACTTTACTCTAAAGCCCACATTCCGCATTTAAACACATATTGATACAGAAAATAGGGTCTTAAATTTTCTCTTTCTTTTAAAAGAAAGGCATGTTTGAAAATTATTTTTGAATTTAAGAACCTATAGTACATCTCTCCTTTTTGATTGTGGTTACATAAATGTCTAAAAACAAACATCCTTTATTTTCTGTCTATGGAAGTAAATTATCTTGGTTTTTAAATTTGTCTTGTATGTTCTTTACGTGATACACATTTAGTTTAATTACAAAAGTAATTTTGTATCTTTAACAACTCATGTTGGAAGTATGATGGAGACTTACTCTGGGGTGAGGAAAAAAACAGGAGTGAGAAAAGTAAAGAAAACAAACAAGATAGTTCACTATGGTGTAGCCTGTCTCAACATGCTCTCCAAATTATCTAGGCCCAATTCCAAAACTTTTCTAATACCATCATTCCAAGTTGGATTTACTTACTTGCTTTTCTCACTAAACCACTGAATTTTGTATGCCTCTATGAGCTTTGTTCACGTCACCCAGAGGAAGTAAAATCTGTACCTAAGTCCAATTCCAGAATTCAGCTCTTCTCTTACAAATGCTGTCCATTGTAACTTATTCAGATGCTATATTATGTTTATTATACCTCAGTGCTTATAAAATCAATAAAAAATTAACTGGTATCTTAGAAACAAATGCTTTCTTAATAATTCTCAAAGAATATAAGGCCAAGAAGTATAGCCTGGTCTCAACAGATACTGAAACTGAGGGTCCTGGAAGCAGGTAAGAGCAACAACAGGTTTTCTCTTTTCTCCCTCCCCATATATCTCTCATTGCTGCTAAGATTTTCCTTCATTTTTCCATTTCTGCTGACCACAGCCCTGTCTTTGCATTGATCTGCATGTAGCTCCAAAATAGGAATTCCCAAACGGTGAACTGGACAGCAAAATCACATGATCTCTTAAGTCGGATAACCATGTTTGGTATCCTATTTCTAAACTCCTCAGAGAAAACTGGCTTTTGTGAATTTGGGTCAGTTTTCCTTCCTTAGTGACCTGTAAATGGGAGGATCGCCAACCAGTATGAAGAGCAATCCAGTTTCTACAAGAGGCAGGACGATGAGAAAATGATGGGCATTACCATATACCTGCAGGTACAGAAATAATGTGCTATATAATAGAAAATTGTGGAGAGCTGAAATATGATTTGTCTTCCAAACGCATTTTGTCAGTGATTTTTTTTTAAACATACTATACCCACCAAGCAACAACTCCACTTTCCTTTCTCTAGTGTCAAGGTTATTTTAAAAATGCTTGATTCTTCTCTTTTATTAGTTCTCAAAATGATGAATTGGGTTTCTCAGCATCTTCCAATTAGTTTTTTTTTCCCCTCCGTGTCATTTTTTTTTTAATTAGGGAAGTTGTGGGTTAACAGAATGATTATCCATAAAACACAAGATTCTCACACTCTACTTCATTATTGACACCTTGCACTGGTATGGTACATTTGTTAAAATTGATGAAAGACCAGTGTTATAATTGTACTATTGACTATAGTCCATGGTTTAATTTAAGCGTCACTGTTTCTGTTGTACAATTCCATGGATTTTTTTTTAAACGTCTATTCTAGTAACATACATACAACCTAAAATTTCCCCTTTAAACTGCATATAAACATATAATTCAGTAATGTTAATTATGTTCACAGTGTTGTGCTATTAGCACCACCATTCATTACCAAAACTTTTCCGTCATCCCAAATAGAAACTCTGTACATTTTAATGCTAGTGAGGATTTTTAAACAGTTTTCTGCAAGGTGTTATGAAGGTGCTTTGAGTCATACAAAGAAGGTAGGGAAGGTGGATGTTAAAGGGGAGGTCGAATGGGTCAAATGTCCAACTTCCCAGTTCAGCTTAAAGGCTCAATTTTATATTTTACAAACTTTTGAGGCTCTGCATGAAATAGTCTTTGAGTGAAAAGTTATGCTTCTAAAAAAAAAAAAGGTTGAAAATCACAGCATTAGATGATTCTTTTCCACAGGCAACTATGAGTATTTATACAAGCTCTCACTCTAGACTGAGATTAAAAAATGGGCTGCACTTTGATAAGTATTAATAAAATGGTTAACAATGTTAATTATGAGGTCAGTCCCTCATAATTGTACTAGGTACTGCACAGCTGGATACACATGAATAAAAATTAACTGACATTAATAAGATGTGACTATATAGTGATTGCCTTGATGAAGTAAGATACAAATAAGGTTCCCTAATTATATATTATTATTATAAATGGTAAAAGAATATCTAAATAAGACTAAACAGGAGAGGATTGTGGGACGATGGCAGAGTAGGAAACTCCAGGAACCAATACCTCCACCAGTAAAACTAATAAACGGGAAAAAGCCATCTGAATCAACTATTTTGAAACTTCAGAGTCTAGAACACTGGGCAGCATCCAGGGAAGAGTGGGAGAAAGATGCTGGTAAATAGTGGTAAATACTGGTGAATTTCACTCTCCATGCAGCAGCTACGTCTCCCACCCCCAGCCTCATGGCAGGCAGCAGTGACATCCTTATCCTGGCCTCTGAAGCAGTTCGCTGGTGCCAGGGTAGGATATAAAGACCTAGTTCCCCAAGACCCAAGGATGTGGGCTCTGATTGCTGATCACTGCTTTTGACTAGCTACTTCAGATGGTTGGGGGCTCAGCTCTGAGGGCAGCCATGGTTCCAACACACCCCAGGAAAAAGCAGCAGAGGAGATTTAAAGGCAATACCTTTCCTCACAACCATGGAAAACAAGGGTTTCAGTTACTGGGCAAATGCCAAATCACGAAAACGTAGCTTCAAAGAGCGTAGGAAAAGATCCTGGCATCCTTTCTGACCTTTCCATCTTAGACTTTGCAATGGGAAATGGTACAGCTGCTGTGGGAGACAGTTTGGCAGTTCCTTAGAAAGTTAAATATAGAATTACCACATGGTTGGCAATCCCACTTCTAAGTATATACCCAAAATAATTGAAAGAAGGGTCTCAAACAGATATTTGCACACCAATGTTCATAGCAGTATTATTCACAATTGCCAAGAGATGGAAACAACCCAATTGTCCATCAGCCAATGAATGGATAAATAAAATGTGATGGATACATGTAATGGAATATTACTCAGCTGTAAAATAGGAATGAAGTTCTGATACATGTGACAACATGTGAAATATGCCAGACACAAAGGGACAAAAATTATATTATCTCACTTATAGGAACTAATTAGAATAAGCAAATACATAGAGTCAGAAAATAAAATATCAGTTACCAGGGGCCTAGGTGAGAGGAGGAAATGGAGATGTAACGCTTAAACTGTACAGAGTTTCTGTTTGGGTTGATGGAAAACTTTTGACAATAGATGGTGGCAACAGTAACACAACATTGTGAACATGATTAACAGCACTGAAATACACATTTGAATGTGGTTAAAAGGGGTAGGTTGTATACATGTTACTGTAATAAATATTTGTTAAAATCCATAGGACTGCACAACACAGTGAACTCTGAAATAAATCATGAACTACAGTTAATAGTACAATTATAAGAATATTCTTTCATCAATTGCAACAGATGTCCACACTAATGCAAGGGGTTAATAAAAGGGTGGTACATGGGAACTCTGTATTTTATGCATGATTTATCTGTAAACCTATTAATTCTCTAATAAAAACAAAAAGAAGAAAATATACAGAAACAGCAAATGTCTAAATAGCTCATAAATAAGCTTTAACAATACTGTTAAAAAACTATAAAAATGTTTACTATTTAAATTATAAAACTAAGACTTTGCAGGATTTTGTAAGTACCCTCGTACTGGAATATTCATGTGTCTGGCAGACTTAACGACATCCTCAAACTTCTTCATGCTTTCTTCAATCGAACAATTAATATTCTTCTTGCTGAAAGATTCAGATGCGGCACCAAAAACTGATACTTCAGTGGCTCCAGCAGCAACCTGAAAAAAAAAAAAGGAAAAGTTAACAATTTTTAAAAATGAAAATTATAGCCATAGAAGAAATATTAGCATACTTCTATTCTTTAACATTTGCCTTAGAAATTAGATTTCTCTCATCTTCCTACATGCACTCATTTTAAATGTAAAAATATTTTATTATAATGGAATAATTCTAGAAACTGTAACACTCGTAAATCTATGAAGCATGAGAAACACATTGGTGCTGTTCCAATTTAATTTTACCTTCCTAAATTACACTTTTAACTCAAGTACCTTAAGCCTAATTATGGAAAATACTACACACCCCAATAAAACCTCTTCATTTCTATGGAAAGCATTATTTTCAAACTCATTATTAAAATAAGCGACAATAAATGCTTTCTGTTTTTCATCTCTTCCCACAACTCAATAGAAATTTTTTCCCTCAGTTCATCCAGATTTTGCCCAAAACCTTCTTCCTATCCCTCATAATCTAGCTTTTATTGTTTCATAACCTGGTTTCTACAGCCATTCTCTTATGTCCCTCCTGGTTTAAACCTCTTCCCTGTTTTAAAATCCAAAACATTAACCTAATCAATTTTCCCTTTCACCCCGTTCACCATCTTTTCCAATGGCATGCTTTTGAAATGCTACACTTCCTAATTTTCCAACTGGGTCTAAAAGACCCTGTATTAATGCATCTGTAGTACTTTGCTTAGGTTCCTCTTTCTATCTGATGTTTATTAAAATATGAACAGGGGGAAAAAAAGCTATTCTGTAATCCTTCTTATAACATTTTTTTAAATACTAGCTTCTATTTCTCTATCAAATATAAAGTTTCAAAGTCTAAAATAAAAATTTTGTATATTGAATGTCTACTATGAGCCAGTGCTATTGTTAGTAACTTTTGATGCCTTATTTTAAATCTAACAACCTTGTAAACAAAGTATTATTATACCCATTTTACAGATGAGGAAAATCAAGGAGACTAAATAGCTAGCATCATGTTCCACAGCTAACATAAATTCTGGACCCACGTTTTGGACACTGGCCTGCCTGCTTCCCTACCTAATATCTGGCTTCACTGCCTGCTCGTATAAGCTATCCTAAAGAGGTTGTCCTTTCAGTTAATATCTCTTTTCAAGGTGGATATATTCCCTACTTTGTTAGGATTGGATAGCAGCAAGATTTATAGCTTTCTTATAATGGCTCTTTCTTTACAATGTGATAACAAAATATATAAAACCAATTAAAAGAAAAAATAAATGGTTCTAAAAAGACACACTAGTAGGTGATACTCTAACTATATAATCTCATCTATATACAACATAGTCCCAAATCCAAAAGTGGAAAAAATTTCATTAACATCAGAAATAGCTACTGCAAAACATTTGCAATAAATCCATATAAGCCTAACACTTCAAGGTCTTTACTCAAATTGCACTGATTCTTCTTGTATTATTCTTCTTGTAATTATTAAAGTTTCTGTGCATATAAATCTTGAAGTTACAGAAGCTAGAAGAGGAGTAGGGAGAGTCATTAAAGGCAGATATAATGACAATAATTAGCTTCACATAGAGGGAAGAAACAAGAACAAACAGGTGACAAAAATTGACAAAAATAATTATCCAGTTCAATAATATTAATAATTACACTACTGCATTGAGAAAGGTTTGTTATAATCTGTATTCCCTACTTAAGAAGGAAGCAAAAGATACACTTTTGAATGAATTTCATCAAAATGAACATTGTATTTTTTACATTTTGGTCCTTAAAGGGTTACACTGAAAAGGTCATTGATAGAAAGCAATTTAGTCCCTAACAATGCCTTAATGTTACTGATTTCCATGCATTCATGTTACTATGTTAGCATAGTATTTACGTACGGTAATAGGTGAGTTACATATGACACTGTTGGAACTTTGTTAAGACCTTTAAGACAATAAGAGCCATATCGATTTTAGAAAAATTTGTAACACACTTACAGCACGGTGAAAACCCTGAAGATTAGGAGTAAGGACAGGATATCGAACTCCGGGATATTGATGAATGCCTTTCATCACCTCAGTGTGATCAGCCATCTAAAATACATAATAGTTATATATAAATATGTAACTTTGAGTATCTATCAAGCATGCTTTTGGACATTCAGATAGATTATGATAATACATGCACTTATATTCTATTAATTAATGTTTCCATAAAACAAACTATTATCAATGTAGCTAAAAAAAGAAGTTATCAGTACCATAGATACAAAACTATATCTGAGATTCACTTATTCACATAGCACGATCCGATTAAATGACTGATTACAGATATTCAGAATTCTGAACTCCATTACTTCCACTTGAGCAATCTTTATTCTCTTCCTTACTTTTCATGCCAATGCCCCAAAGATTCCTGAGACTAAGGAGAATTTTAAAGGCAATATTATATGCATTTATTTACACATGAAAATTTTATCTGTAAATTGGACCAGTAGTCATAACTTTCAGTGTATAAAATTTTACATTAGTTAATAAAATATAAATTACATGCCTCCATTAGAATAATTTAACAAGGCTGAGATCCAATATGTTACATGGTCAGTATGAGTCATTTAGTTAGTTATGGTCATAATGCTTTATGTGGTACTATCTTTTACAACATGAACAAATGAATGCAGTGGAGTATACAACAGGAAAATTTAACTCAGGCTGTAAAGGTTCCTGTTTTTTTTTTTTTTTGGAATTATGATGATTTTGTTTAATGTGGGTAACAAAATCAATGTATTAAGGACTAAGAATACAAAACATTTCTCCCTTCCAATTTTGAAGCAAAATCGACATCCCAGAAAAAAATGCAGCACACTTCTTCTTTCCTGACTCACTGTCAGTTTCCTGAAGGGCATCTGTACCCCAGTTGAGAAGCATGACCTTAAGGAAAGAACATAAAAAAAAAAAAAAAAAGGTGGACAAAATATTGAAGTACATTAAGTCCACCAATTCTCATTTATAATATTGAGATCTGTTTTCAACTGGAGGACTGAAAGAAAAAGTCAAGAAATTTCTTCAAATTGTTAGTGAGTGAGAACTTCTGCAATCTCATCACACTAAACTTCCAAATGTAAAACGCTAAAAGAAATCCTGTTCCTATTGTGTAGTAAGAATCAGAGTTAGTTCACAGACTGCAAAATGCTTTGAAACTCAATTTATGACAAGTACCCCATTCTTATACGGTTGACTCCTATAAGAATATTAAAGTACTGTTACACCAGACACAAAATACAAGTAATTAACAGGCAGTCTCTTCTGCCCTTCTGTTCCTCTGATGATTATGGAATAGCTTAAGTTGTGACTTCTGGATTTTGGTCTTGAGTAAAAGTTATGCTTATATTTTTCACATTGACAAATTATTTTAAAACATCATACACAATTTAAAGCTTTGTATTTTTCACATCTCTTCCACATGCATTATATCACCTGACTCTCACTATCATGTAGGGCAGAATCCTCATGGAAACTCAGAGTAACTGACTTGCCCAAGTGAAAAGGAACACAATTCTCTTGTTTATTGCCATAGCTTTTGATTACTTTCATTTCAGTCACATTTCCCTACTATCTGAGATAGTAACTGATTTTAAGAATGGTACTGCTGGACACGTTAAATCATACAAGTCACAGAGGACAATATACGGTGCAATGTAGTAACATAAATATATAATCCTTTCCATTTACAAAATGGTTCTACAAATATTCTTTGATGCTTATAAGAACCTTATTAGAATTGCCGTTTTCCAGATAAGAAAAGAGAGGCTCAGAAATATATATTTATATATTATCATATAACTGAGAGTCAGTATCTTTCCTACTCACTAAGGTTGGTTAAAGAGTCTGGAATTGAACAGTTCATTTGACAATCTAGAACTGTACTTCTAGAACTCATTTGCTAAGACACTAGAGAAATTCAGCTATTGTAGGAGGACTTAATGTTACACTTATCTTACCTTGGAAACAGAATTATAGAGTATATTCCGGTTCAGAATGTACTTTGAACAAATACTTCAGAATTACTGTTGACTGGTTAATCAAGAACAACCACAAGCATGTTTGGTTGCTAGTATTACAAAACTTTGTCTTCCTAAGCAAGATAAGGAGCTGAGTCAGTAATATTTTTGCCATTCTTTAAAAGGATCTGTAAGGAAATAAGCCAATGAGAGACAAACTTCACTTCAGATTGAATGGCCTTGGAAGACGAGATGGTGGGAAGCTCTCTCTTTAGGACCTAATGGCTAAAGGGGAGCAGGAGGCACTGATAGGACTACACTCTGGACAGAGGGAGAAGACTGCAGTGAAACACATCTTCCTTCTCAGATAATGTTTTAACATTGACTCCACTTCTATGACTTCTCCTTTTGAACAAGCTACAGAAGATGAAAGGACCAGCCAGTTAAGGTTCAAGAAGAAATCATTAATAACACATCTGCCAGAATCCTAATCTGTCCCTGAGGAATAATGTGCAGAATATAAAAATATCTTGCCTTAAAGCCAGAACTGGTAAAACAAGAGGTGAACGGTTCATGCCAACGTCCCTTCTTTCTTTCCATTGGGTCCACTGAATCCAAGAAACATATTTTTCTTTAAGTGGTTAGTGTTGCATGCTCAATTCAGTGAGCCCTCAAGAATGCATTAGAGGAGTGAGATAAGCTATTTCCTGAAGAGTCCTAATTCTTCAAGCTAACCCAGAAAGATCATCTGAAAGAGTTATGAGATAATATATAATCAATAATTAAAATTAAGTACAACATAATTTTTGCCTAATCTCTCATGTTGCTTGTACCCAAACGGAAACACTCACCATAATGAAAGTTGCCCAAATTGCTGCTATATTTCCCACTAGGAGGATTATAAATTTGCCTCACATCACTTTTTGGTCCTGCTGGAGATTTCCTGGGTGGTGAACCTGAAGTTGCATCTTCACTGGCTCGCTTTTGCCCAATCTCTACCTTCTGTACAGGTTTCCAGGAAAATGTTATTGTGCTCTTGTAAGAAGGAGGAATATGGAAGAGATCCTTAATTAAAACATTGATATTGTTTGTTATTTTCAATGCAACAACTTTAATTTTGTTCTCTTCTGTTTTTAAGGCCTCGCCTGTTTCCCCCTGAAGCGCCAAGCATAATTGTCTGATATAAACTTGTAGGCCCTGTACAAAGTACTGCAGCCTGATTTTGAAATCTTGGAGCTTTTCTGCATTCAGGTCGGCTGTTAAGAATCTGGAAGTTTTTGGCCCAGCTGGTGAAAGCTATACAATAAGCATTCCACATAGCTGAACTGAAGTTTAGGTTCTTCATTACCAGCATTCTCTCCATTTTCTGCTTCTTCTGGAGGGAGAGGCATATACTCCAATAACTTATCAAATAGTTTCCTTAAATTTGTTTCTAGCTTTTCCATGTCACCACAAAATGAACTCCTCTCTGCCAACAATTTCAATACCTCCAACTGTATGTACATTGAGACCTTCCACCGGGGTAGTCAAAGAACTGAGGTTAGGGAGAACCTGCTCACAGAAGTAAGTCACCAACCTTGTGGAATGAACATTTTTAGAGAAGAGGGGTACTGCCTGTTGAGTGCACTGTAAGAGCTTATCCACGCAGTCAGGATCTGAGGGATTGAAGGTTTGCCCCAGGTCAGCTTGTTCAGCCACGATTCTACTAGTTGCTGTCTTCCACTCACTGTCTGTAAGCTTTTTAACCCAGATAGTATCTTCATGAACAGAACAAATTCTTCACCAGTTGCATCTTCTAGGACCTTTTTGGATTCAGTTAGTATAAGCTCCTCTACTTCCTTTGTTAAGACTTCATCTGGTAAAGTCTTAAGTTTGGTTGAAAGGAACTTGATTGCTTACTCTCTAACAATGTCCTCTACTTGAAGCATTTGATTAAACAAGCCTCCTAAAGTCCCTTTTGCATCCATCTTAAATATACTTAAGAGGGCATTGTTTACTAAGTTAAATTCTGCAGTCATCTGTCTGCAAAAGTTGTGTTAGTATGTCTGCCACGTGGGGTAGATTTTCTCCAGTAGCAGTCTGAGGCAGCTCTTTAATTGCTTGACGTTGAATCGATACATCTTCATCCTCACAGAGGTCTAACTGTGCATTGATAGTAGAATCAGCTAATTCAGGAAAATGCTTAAAGAATTTTGGAATAAACTGGGTGGCTAATCTTTTTTCCTTGCTACCACCTTTCACACTGTCCAATATCACTTGATAGGCATCTTTATGCTGGCCTACTTGCTCTGTGGCATCGTTCAGAATGCCATAGTTACGGTAAAGCTCCTCCACTGTGGACACGGTGAGCGACAAGCACAGGGCTTGCTCCTACTGTCATTGTCGGCGCCACTGCTGCTTCATAAGTTCTCCAAACTTACGACCCGTACTATTACCTGTAAAGTTTTCTGAACCTACTAAAAAAATGAATTTTTATATAGGTTATCAGAGTTACCAGTTTGCCACAAAATATAGAAATTAGTCTCTTAAAGCAATAAGTGGTGATCAAATCCTATAATCATCACATAGAGAAATACTCATTGAGATAGCCATGAAGCTTGCATAAATTAAGGCATGAAAAATAAATATAAGGAATTATAAATACACAATGAGAAGTATACAAAATGAGCACGGAGAAAGCTGTGAAAAGTTACACCAAATCAAAATTGGTATCTTCCACATGGGAGTGGAAGTGGGAAGACAATTAATTTTTATTCTCTATATAACTAGGTTTGAAATGTTACAATAAGCACATATTAATTTTAAAGTAAATTATTTTCACTGAAAATATTGTAATCATTTATATTTTTTTCAAATGTGTGTAGCAATATTTACTCTTAATGTTCCCACTGGTCTTACCAAAACTTACTTAAACGCCAATAAGAGTTAAATTCAGTATTTTCAATGAATATAAGTTGGATCAATTAAATAAGTTTTAAAATACATATTAAATCTGAAATTAAATATTTAAGATGTAAAAAGTGACTCCTATTGACTGCCAACATGCCCTATTAACATTTACACTTGCATGTTTCATTCAGTCCAAATAATTTGTTTGCAATTAACATGTGATTGTCACTCACTTTTGTCTTTGGGATTGCATCCACCATTGCCCTCTCCTCAGCTGCATCTCATGCAAAGACCATCTATTTTGTCCATTTATCATGCATAAACCCAACTCTTTCATTTCATTCTAAGCCCATTTGACTGTAATCCATATATTTATTGTAGACCTTTCATGTGCAAAGCCCTGTGCTAGATTCTTTGGGAAAATTCAAACACAGGAAGGTACACTCCTTGCACTGAAGTACTTTTCAGTACAGACAGGGAGATAAAACAGATGCACATGGAATGCTAACAATTCAGAGGAATATACTGGTTGAAAATGAGAGCCCAGATTATAAGAGGTCAGAATGGGGAAAAGTTGGTATGACGTATAATACAGAATGCGGGATATGAACAGCAGTCCCTGAGTGTGGCATGTTATCACTGAAAAAACAAAACAACACAAAATAAAACAAAAAAATGGGCACAGCAATATTTTTGGCCCTTAAGCTCTTCCAGAACCTCACCACTACCCATCAAGACATGAACTGTATTTCCCCTCCCCGTGAACCTGGGTAGGACTGTGATTGCTCCGATCAATTAAGTATAGTGGAAATAAAACTATGGACTTCCGAGGCTAGGTCATAAAAAGGGTACAGCTTCCATATGGCTTTCTCATTTGGGAAGCTGCTGAGGGGAAACCAGCCAACATGCTGTGAGAAAGCCCCAACTGGCTTATTCGGACTGACCGCAGGAAGAGGCTGTATGGAGAGACCCCCATGAGGAGGAACTGAGGCCTGTCGCCAGCAGCCAGCCTCACCCGCGAGGTTTGTGACTCAAGGAGTCTTCAGATTACTTTAACACCAGCATCTGAATCATCAAGCTAAGAATACAGACACTGTGAATCAGAGACAACTTGTCCTCCTGTGCCTTGTTCAAATTCCCAGCCCACAGAATTAGTGAGTATAATTAATGGTTATTTACACCACTAAGTTATGAGGTAACTCATAACAGTTATAAAAACTGGAACACTGAAAAATGGATAAGGTTTGAAAAGAGGAAGGGACGGTTGTAGAAGTGGGAACACACTATCTGGTTAGAGACAATTATTGATGAATAATGGGGATGAAATTACAAATGAAGACAAGGGGGCCACACACTGTGATGTGTCTTTGAGTTGATTCAGGTTATTCTAAAGATTCTAGAATTTATCATGAAGACAGTGAAAAGCCATAGGGAGTGAGTGTTGAATTAGCAGGAGAAGACTAGGATAAATACAGTATTTTAGAAAGATTAATCCAAGGGAAGTGCAAAGGGCAGTCTAGGGAGGAAACAGGCAATTCTCAGGCAATTGTGAGAATCTAGCTTCCGACAAGTTTTGATGTGGAGAAAGAGCAGTGGGAATAGAAGTTCCAAAGAAAAATTAATAGGACACAATGGCTGGTAGTATAAAGGAGATGGCATTGCTAAAATGTGTAAGCCTTGCCATAATACAGCTTTCCCTTTTAAAGATAAACATTTGTACATATTTCAAAACAGTTTTGATTACAATTCCATGAACTTGGCTTTTGTGCTTGATGTTATTGCATTGACCTATCAAACATTTTCTGGCACGCTGAAATCAATCTCTCTCTCTCTCTCACACACACACACAAACACACACAAATGCATATACACACATGCACATATAAATTATAATTTAAAAATTAGAGCACTTAATCCTAATTTCAAGCAGAAAAATAAGTAACTCATACTAGTTTGGGGTCATGTAATGAAATCTAAGATAACACTCTTACTAGAGAATAATGTTAATAGATATTAGTAATGTGAACCCTAACTAAATATAATATGCTTAAACATTTGTTAGAGATATTTATACTAATATAATAACAGAAATGAACAGTGCTTCCCTAATCAATACACTGACTTGGATAAAGCAAGTCAGTAAATCATAAAAGAGCATCAGTGGTACAAAGGAAATTCTAATCTACAACAAACATAGATCACATTGACCTATATGGAGTTATTTCATTCTATATATTATTTAACAAAAATCTTGAATCAATATAAAGAGCTTTAAATAAGAAAAAATAACAATTTCTTTAATACTTATTTTGATCAGGTAGAGCTAGAAAATGAGCAGAAATGATAGTAACCAAATTCCCAGGTAATAAAGGCAGAACTTTGATAATTATTGAAGATATCTTAAAGAAATTATGACAAATGCAGTAACTAGAATCCAAAATGAATCAGAACTTTTTTCTTTTTAAAAATACCCACACTATAGTGAGGTCACTTAGGAAACAATAGTATTCTGTCTTAATTTGGACAATAAAGGCAAGTTAATGTAAAGAGCTTTAGAAAATCCTGATAGGACACAATTTTATTACAATGAATAAAATAGAGCAGGCTTCAATTAGATATAAAATCCTTGCTTTAATTTAATTTTGTTTTACTCTTGGGGGTTTTGTGTTATACCGCAATCTTGATATTAGTTCAATGCCTCAAATGTAACTACTATTCAAACAATAACAGAGCTTTTACTTTACAGGGCTTTGTTTTGACATTTTAAGAAAACCTTTCCACATGTGGTTTCATTTAGCATATTTTTAAGATTTGGCTGTGACTTTTCATTTACGATCATTAAAAAAAACCCCAACGATTTAGTTGATAATGTGTTCTGCCATCATCTGGCCACAGTCTGGGAATAGTGATACCTATGTCTATCTAGCCAACAAAACAGGTCATACCATGGTTAATCAATTTCCTAGCCATCGCATTTTGGTATGTATTCAAATAATACAATAGTTGTGCAACATTTTGCAAGAGTTTCAAAGAGATGCAAAGGATCACAATGATTAGAATATAATAAGCATACAGTTTACAGAATTTTTTATTTGCTACTGACCCATCATGTTGAATTAAATTTGGATAGTCAACATTACACATATTTAAACAACTACCAATACTGTATATATCTGAATAATGTAATCTCTCCTGAAATACTTAGGCTTTAAATGTGTTCTTCAGATAAGTGTAATAGCTAAAATATAGTTCAACAGTTATTAAGGCTTTGTCTTACCCATATGCTTTGAGATTGTTGGAATTTCAAGATAATGCATAAAAGTTTGCAGTAAAAAAAAGATGACAAAATTGTTTCTAATAAACTTAATAGAAGGGAATAATATTAGAAGTTTCGATTTGATTTTTGAAGAGAGTATTAACTTTACAATTGGGGGATACAAAATTTAACAAAATTTGAAAATATCATGAGACCCTAAATAGTGACTTTAAAATCCATTTCAATATTTGAATAGTGATTCATTTCAATATTTTTAGACATGATTCATTTCAATATTTTTAGGCACTATGTAGCTAATATTAAGGGATAGAGAAATGACCAGATACAGTCCCTGCCCTTCAGGAATACACACTTAGATATATGCTTAAATTTTGTATGTGTGTATATATGTATATAAAATATATATAATAAACATTATATGTACACTAAATTGAGAAATAATACAATAATACAATAGCATGTGTTCTGAAGTTCTTGGAGCACAGATAAGTAGGCATTTTTCTTTATATCCAAAACTAGAATAATGAAAAATATTTAAGTTACACCTTTTCTAAGCCAAATGCAAATAACCCAGGAGCCTGAAGCCTGATTTTAATCAGGCAAAATGGTTCATAGTATTACATATATTATTTTTTTATGATAAATTGAACTTTTTGGTGTATAGTGAAAGGAAAGAATTTAAGAACACTAAATTTATAACTTGCTTGCTTATTAAAATACTTCCAATAATTGTGGGGTGAAATGTTTTATAGAAATTAATTCTAAACTTTTTTCAAGTTTGCAATTTTTTCATTTTCAAATCTGGTGAAAATAAAAGCAAAAATATCTATCACTCCTTACTAATCTTTGGAAGAGCAGTTGATTAGGAAAGCAGAATATTCACTGGGTAAAACATTGTTCATTTCCAACTGAATATATGTTGCACTGGATGCATAATTAAAATTAAACAAATATTCATGATTTAATTTAGATGATGCTGCATTTAAAACTTCCCTATTTTTATTTTTGAGAAAAACTGACTCATATTCATTTAGAACTTCGTCACTTATTAACATTTTTGTTTCCTTTCCCAGAACAAATTCAATTATAAATATTGCAGATTGTATAGGTCCTTGAGTTCCAGAGCTGCATTTGTTATTATGAAAATCATATTTGAAATCTCACATACATTTGTGATATATTAAACATCTGCATTTATTAATTTAACTTAATAAAAGATTAGTCACTAAAAAGATTGTAAACTATAGGAGAAAATGTTTTGGTTTGTCTGTGCATCACTATAGAAATTGTTCAGTGCATCTCTGCACTGAACACTGCATTTCAATATTCTTATGTTGAAAATGAGAATATTAGGAGTTTGTTAGCACTTTTCTTAAATGGGAAAAGTGTTCAGAGTAGAATCTAAAATTCACATGAGAAATAGTTTCCTAAGGGACTCCATCATGCAATGTCCTACCTAAGTCCTTTATTTATTCTTAAATTTCAGTAAAATTACAAAATTAACTTGACCACCTCATTTACAGTTAGTTCTCGTAATCTAAATATAGAACTCATTCTCCTCCTATCTCTGTCCTTGTCCAGTCTATCTGACTGAGCCAAGCGTCATAGATAGGCGTGGCATTCACTGTTTCTTCCCTCACTTCACTCACCTCTAAAGAGAACCTTGCCATTTCCAGCTCAAATTGTTTTCCCTACCATGGCTTCTAAGAAGAGTTCTGGACTTGATATCTTGTGGTGGTAGATTAGATAGGGAGCTAGTACCTGAGAAGTGGTCAGATAAAGAGAAAGAGACAGCCGAAAATCTAAATAATCTAAATAGTAATGTGATAGGGGAAGGATAGACTGGGGTTTGAGTGATATGTATTAGCTGTAAGATGCTTTTATTATTGAGGGGCTCTTCGGCAGTTAACAGGTGCAGGAAGTGAAGAAAAAAGGGAATTTTACAAATTGTTGCTTTAAAATTTAATATTTTGATGCTTAATATTCATTCTCTTCAAGCAGCATGCATAAAGCTTGGAATACCATTTTAATTTCTTTAAGTTGCCATGTTATGTTTCTTTACATGTGAAGCATGAAAGACTGGACCGCTGAGAGAGCTCACAACGTCTATGCTCTTTGAGAATATTGGATGTAAAATAAAGTACTCAACTTCACCTTATATGAAAATTATCTCAAGAGTGCACAGTCACCATACTTTACAGAATCTGGCACCAGAAATATGTAAATAGTTGAGGGGAAACAAATTTTAAAACATATGGAGTCAGAAGCTAGTCTGTATAAAATTCTTCCAAACCATACATAAAAGTGAATAAAACAGTTTTCATCAATGTCAAATCCAAATGGAAATCCTTTTCTATCAGGAATATACTCAATGCACATTATATGCAATTAAAAATGCACTATATATTTGTTACTTTTATGAAAATTACAGAAAACAGAATATATCTCAATTTTTCTGTATGAAGGGCTTAAAACCATAGCAGTTCTAAAACAAAGTGTGTCTGTGTGTGAGGTCACATGTCTTTACACATCCCAAAGGATTAGAATGCACCTTGGTCTGACAAATACTACACAATGGGTTAAGCAACAGGAATTTACTGTCTCATATGTTTGTAGGCTAGAATTTCAACATCAAGATATTGGCAGGGATTACTTTTTCCAAAGTGTATTGCATTCTAGTGATAGCAATTCTCCTTTACATAGTGATTTCTCTCTCCTTGTTTCTGGTCCTTTGGTTTCTGCTGACTTTCGGCTTCTGTGTCAAATTTCCTTTGCTTATATGGATTCCAGTTATACAGAAGAAGGACCACCCTGATTCAATTTGGCCTCATCTAAATAGGAGCTTCAAAGACCCTATTCACAAATGAGTCCACGTCTTAAATAATAGCATCATTTTCTAAGACCCTATTTATAAATGGCTTCACTCATCACAGGACTGGGGATTAGGACTTGAACCTTTTTTGTGTGTGGATGGCATAATTCAATCCACAACACCAACAATGAATTATTAAACTGAAAGATTCTTTACTGTCAATAATTTTTAAAAAATCATCATCAATACTAGAGAGAAGACAAAATCATATCTCTATTCTCTCCATAAAAAATATTATAAAGTATTGTCATGTGAAAAGGCGAGCAAAGAATATGCAGCTGAAAAATGTTGGGAATATATATTATGAAGTAACACTAGACAGTTAAATCTTAAAAAGTACTTTTTCTCAGTTTGAATTTTGTGGTATTTGTGGACTTTTTTGTGATTTGATTAGAATAATTTCTCATTCAAAATTAATATTAATTTTCATAGCCAAATTTGTGTTGGGCAATATGTATTCTTTTTCTTAAAGAGGATCCCCAAAATGAGTACACTTTAAGTGTTGGCCATGTGTCCCATAGTAATTTTCAGATATTGGATAGAGAGATGACCTTGAACAGTCCAAAACATATCAGTTAAAGGGAATCCTGCAGTTGATTCACTTGGAGTGATGAGGCATAGATGGTGGACAACTACTCTCAACACTGAACAACTCAGGGTCTAGGTCATATTTTGAACCTTACCAGAAACACAGTCCTTGAAGAGGAAAAAAGATTGAATCATACTTGCTC
The DNA here is from genome assembly GCF_015220235.1 of Choloepus didactylus. Lineage (NCBI taxonomy): Eukaryota > Metazoa > Chordata > Mammalia > Pilosa > Megalonychidae > Choloepus > Choloepus didactylus. The sequence goes on along the minus strand of NC_051313.1, from coordinate 95,714,639 downwards.
CTTTGAAAATTCCATATTCCAAAAAGTAGGAATATTGTTGACAATAAGTCTACACTCAACAGCATTTTCAGAGGTATCCAATAGAAAGTAAAGTTACCATCAGAAGGAGAAGGGGGATAGATTATAATATGATAGATTTTTGAGTAGCACAATTAAGATTGGTATCTTTTATGGAAGTGCAAAAAAGGTCAACCAGAAAAAGAGTTGAGACATAGTTTCTGAAGGCTCTCCATGACCCTAACACTTTCCATGACCCCCACCATCATCCAAAGAAAGCTCCATCATTGTCAGCCTAGATTCTTCTCTTATCCTTATCCCTAGACAGTGTCTCTGTCAGTCCAAGCCAGGCATCCACTGTGATATGGAATAAGAGAACCAGGTAAAGGTATACAGGACCTAAGAGGCATGAAGAAAAGGAAGAACGTTTAGAGAAAGAATTCTAAAACAGATGTGGCGTATAAGACACTTGGACAGGTAAGGAAAGGGAAAGATTTTCAAAGTCAGTGGTAGCATATAAATTGGATCCCTTTTAAAGGTGTTCTGTTTGAAGCACAAATGAAGGCTAGAATGCCTTTTAATTACTTTGACATTGAATGCACCTCCTGATAAAAAAATTGCTGCCTAGGCTGGATCCTGTGGCACCCCACTACTTACTATGACTGTAAATGTGCTTAGAACTTTCATCTTGCTAGCTGAGCTCTGTGCAGGACCAGAGTTACTGAGAATCAAGCCAGGCAATTATCTTAGAAAACCCATTCCCACCAATAGATACGGGCATAGCCTATAGTACTTACCACAGGGTCCAGTGTACTTTCTCAAAAACTGTGGTCTGAGGTCTGCCTTGGTCAGAATTATCTGGGATGATTTTTAAAATGCTTGTTTCTGTATCCAACATCAATTTCAATGAATCAAAATCTCTGGGAGTGGCAACTGGACTTCTGCATGTTCAATAAGCTTCTCAGGTGATTCATATTCATGTTTTAGAGTGGGGTGTGGAATAAAAGTTTTGGAGTAGATAACGCCTTCAACCCACACAGGCACTTTGGAATAAAAGTTTTTCTCATGGTTTACAATGAGCAATGTCACTGTTCAAAGAGTTGTGGTCAGATCATACCACCCCCAACTTATTGGGCTTCAGGAAACTGGTGCCATCTTTGATCAGATATCCATGACTACTACATAGCTGAGGAAAGCCTTATAATATTCTCTATTCCCCAACTCAAGCCTTGTTTTCCTCTTCTCACTGCTGAGATTTAAAAAATGGTATTCAGTTAAACACTTGAAGGTCTTTAGAACTCAAGACTCCTATTTCTCCCTAAACAGTTCATCAGTTCTACTTGAATTGCTCTAGGGTTACCTCTAGCCATGGCAAAATGTTTGCAATATCATGCCTTGCTTCTTGACATGCCTGTTGCTTTGCATACATCATGCCATCTGCCTGATTCCATCCTTCCCTTTTTCATCTGGCTAATTGGTTTCATTCATTCTTACAAGCTCTTCTTATAAGACTTCCTCAACAACCAGTCTGATTTTAGATGTCTCCATGCCTCCATAGTTCACTGTGTATGTTTATTACTGTTTTTATCAAATTTTATATAATTTATATTGACCTGTCTCTTCCTGACTAAAGTATTAGTCCCTTGAGAACTCTGCATAAAAGAGGCATTTGGCAAGTGTTTGTTTAATTGAAATTTCCCCACCTTAGTTTTAGCACCTAATTCTAGTTTGACTTCATATTAAATTAAATCCACTTTCAATCATGGTTCTTTTTCTCCACTAGTTTTAATATGTTATTAGTAGTAATGATGGTAATAATGATATAGCAAACATTTCATCTGTCCCAGGCTCTAGATTAAGTCTGTAGGTGGTCAGTTCTTTAGGTGCATTATGTCTTTAAACATTTTAACAACCCAATGAGAGGGCTGGTTTCTGTAGATGTGGAATTAGAATAGAGGGATTAAGAATGAAAAAGATCATCCAGTTAGTGAGTGGGAGACCTGGTATGGGACCCAAGTCTATCTGACTGTAAAGCATGTCTTCTAGTTACTCTTTGATAAAAATATCTTCTAATATCTTCTATATCTTCAGCTCAGTAACCGCTAAAGATTCTGTGTCACAATGTCAAGGGCATATCCCCTAGAAAGAACACTAGAATCTACCCTCAGGTTGAACAGTTTGGGGGCAGGTTTTATCACCTAACTCAGTGACTTCCAAACTGAACTCATCACCAGAACTGTCTGAAGTACGTCCTAAAAGTAAATATTTCTGGGACCCATCTATACAGATTCTAATTTTGTTCTGCAGTAGGACCCAGGAATCTGTAGTTTCCAAAGTTTCCCAGGGATACGCTAAATATCAACAGGTTAGGAATTACAGATTTCAGCTGTGGAAACTTGCTGCTGGAGCTTGAGGGAACCCAAATCAGTGCATTCTAGGCCCCCTACCTCTGCTTCTGTTGGGGAAGCCTGACTATTTTTATTCAGAGGCAAATCCAGGTTCTATGGGCCTGAAATTATTACAGTTTGGAAGGTGACCTCTTTAAAGAAAAAAAAATACAAAATATCTAACTTTTATAAATTTTCCTAAAACATGACACCAGGTGAATACATTGCTAGGAACCTTCCAGAGCTTTGGAAAGGACCTATACAAATACGTCACAGTCATTTTCCTGTCTATATCATATATTGTGATTCTACATAAAGTTTCATCCAGGGAGGAAAATGTTCCACTGATAAAAACACAACAGTCTGAGAAATACTAGTCTTGCTATTTCCTACCTTACTCATATAGATATCATCAAGATAGTTGAGTCTTTCTGAAATACAGACTCACAGTGTCTACAGGGTTCCTTTTCCTTACCACTCTAGGACTACTATCAATAAACAAATGGGGATATTTTGGCATGTCTTCCTCTTGGTATATTCATAATATTTCTGAGTATATTCAAGTTCATCAGTTCTCTGTTTAATAAACCATCTGAAATTTTGCCACAAAGCAGACTTAAACTTATAGACCTATAAGCCTCAGTTTTGTTTTTTCCTTTTCCTGCTCACTGTTATTTTTTTTAATAAATTTTTTGAAAGTTTCTTTGTTTTTGTATGCCACCCCGTGCCACCACCACCCCAATACCCAGGACTGTTAGTGATTCAGGTTCACTGCCCAGTGCACACAAAAGCCAATCTGTGAGACCCAGGTTTCAAAGACAGAAAGAGCTCTATTACAGAGTGCGGTGTAAAGAAACAGAAGACAAAAAGCCAAGCCCCAGATCTATTTCTCCGAACTGGAAAGACTCTGAGGGTCTTATAATATTCCGGTAAAAGGGGTGATTATGGTAATGCGTACAGTGGTCTGAGGTGACTGGAATCTCGGTTGGTATCTTGGTTGAACACACACAGACAGGCTGCATGCTTAGTCACAGGATACGTGTACGAAAATGGCAGCCTTGACAGGATGATAGGTATGATTTTTAATATTACAATGAAGTCTGGTTACTCTAGGTTAAGGCTTGTATGTCTAGAAGGCCAATTCTGACTGAAAATGGTTTTATCTAGAAGAAGAACTAGAACTGGGGTGGGATGACTCAGATTTCCTCATAAATAAACAAGAGGGATTGTTAGCAGGATCATAAGGCCACTAAGTTCCAAAAATAAAAAACAACAAACACAACAGAATAAGGAGTAGACACAGGGTCACAAGATTATCTATTCTTTTGCATTTACAAAGTATCTGAATTACAGTTCAGTATTCTTCTGTACATAAGAAGGTTAGTAAGCACAAGCAGTTAGTTCTCAGTTACAGGACAATATTTATAATTGTTCAAATTAAGTATATAATGTCAGAAGTTATTTGCCTAAAGTCTCTACTGGCCAGATTAGACATAGCTGATGGTATTGCTTTCTATATTCAAGAGTACAGCAGGAAAGACGGATATAGAACATACAATTTCTTCACCACATGCCATCAATTACTACAAAAATGTAAATAATGTGGTTTCGGGCCCTATAACTCAAAACTCAATTTGAGCAGTAACTCCTCTTAAAGGTAATATGTTCGTAAATTAAGTAATGAGAAAAAATGAGAAGAGAGCTCTTTCTGACAACTCTGGGTGAAAATGCTCTATCCTGCTAAGAATAGCCCTGGGTACTATAACCCTGTCTCATTCACAGACTCTGCACAAACCCCATATATCTTAGCCTCAGTAGCACAGAGGAAATGTTGGTCGGCTTGAAGAAGTAAGACAGTTTTAATAAATCACAGTCTACAATAATAAACACAGGAAATCTCTGGAAAATTGAACATCCAGTTGTGTGTGTGTGTGTGTGTGTGTGTGTGTGTGTGTGTTTTCTCCTACCCAATAATATCTTGGCTGCCACTGCTAAAACTTCTAAAGTCCAGAAGCCTTAAAACTAATTTGGTCTGTTGGATAATTTCCTGTACTTCTCTATTCAACATTACCTTTGTGTTCTAAGCACCTTTGTACTGCCCTCTATCAGACTGAATGGCCAGGCTTCTTAGGAGTGACCAAAGCAAGTAGCACATAATCCACAGTCTTCTGTGAATGGCAGGCAAATGTGAAGCAAGATATTTTAATCATAATCTACTGCTGTGTACAAATATAAATGTTTAAATTGCAGAATAAACCCAACCTACCCAAATAGACATGTAGAGTATAAACTGCAAAACCAATGTTCCAGACAGAGGAACCAGTCATTTTATTCAGTAACATTTCCTGGTTTCCTAAGATAAACATAACGAATATGCATTAGTTATTCTTTGTTCAGGTCAATGCCTTTTGTGACCACCCTCCTTGTCTTCCTGAGTCAAAACAATCCTGTTTCCAACATCACTCTGCCCCTGAAGGAGGGGCAAGAAGTCTCAAAGCTCCCACTGTAATTTTTTCCCACTCAACGGAGCTGCCTCTCATATATCATGCCTTTGTGTTTGATAATGACACTGTCAACATTGTTATTTCCAATGCAAGTAGGCAGAAGTGATTTTTTAAATGCTGTATTATCCAATTGTACTCATTCTATAATTACTAAGAAGAGTTTTCCTTCTATACACTGCCTGCTGTAAGCCAGCTCTGCCCTTACTGCACTGATGAGAAGAAAGAGTAAGCCCGGGTAGTACGAGGGAGACTAACTCAGGAAACTAGTGATAAGGGAAGGTTGTGGCAAAAAGGATCATATTACTCTGATAAACAATGCCATCACTTCAATAGCTTGCATGGTCAAAGAATAATGATGTGGCCAGCATATGGATCTGGGGATCTGTTTCGGTGAACAGTACAGAAGGCAGAATTTTAAAAGATTTATCAGAGGGCCAGTGTCAAACTGCTTAATGTATTCAGACCACTAGATTCTATCTTATAATTCATTTCAGATATTAACTTGATTTTAAAACCCCTTTGCATATGTTTACATTTTTAAAATAATTTCATTTTCAGTACTCATTTTAACTTTACAAGGGCCTTTTTAGGTAGATATTATGGTTATCATTACCAACTATGTGTTATTCAACTTTGAGCCTGACAAAGAAATAATGCAGTTTTTAAAAGGGAATGAATGGATGCATAAATAAACAGAAAGTATCCAAGGCATAGAAAGATGAAAATACTTTGCCAAATCATATCATCAAATCATATCATAAATGAGCAAGAGTCGGGTCTCAGATTTTGTACACCTCCACTAGAAAAGACAAGTTAAACAACAGGAAAAACAAAGCCAACAAAAGATCAGAAAACTTGCAGCCTGACAGATCTGTGGGGAAATGACTGTTTTTAGGCTACTAGGAAATAAATGTGCTACCATATACTATAAGCAGAATTCAGTTCAAAATACATCCACCTTGATTAATAACATGTTAAAATTTATCAGTGGGTCCCACATCAGAGCAGTACAAAAATGTTCCAGAGCAGTATTAACACTCTAATGTTATTAGGATGAATTTACTTCTACATGTTAAGATTTTGGAAAGTACTTTCTTAATTATGTGATTTAAAAAGAAAACATAAACATAAATATCTACAATAATTAGCATTCTTATAAATTTTGCAATTATAAATTTGAATTTGTCCAAGATGTACAATGAACAGCATTCTTCAAAAGACTGTCCTACATATTAACAACCAACAAATATCTAAAATCCATAGATGTTACAAAATATTCTATTATTCTAAAAAAAGTAAAATGCCAGTCTTTGAGTCTATATATTCAACATTCAAAAGAAGTGAATTTGGATGAAATTCAAAAAAGTACAATAAAATCAAATGTTTTACAAAATGTTTCTATTTATAGGTATATTCTAATGGAAAAAAATATAATATTTATATTCCTTTTACTTTATCGAATGAAGAGTAAGTGAAAAGTTAGCATATATATGCCCCATTAATATGTAGGTTTTGAAATATAAAGCATACGCATAATCTAATCTGGTATTTGCAATGTAATGTTACTTTAAGTATTCAAATTTATCTTTCTAATTCTCTACGATTATTACATATAACTTCTATAGAACTTTCCAGAAATTTAACTAGGCAATTGAGATCAATGTGTACATGCCTAAGAATTAGGAAAGTTAACTTTATTTTTATGTTTAAAAAGTAACTACAAAGCATAATCCTTTACTAACATATCAACAAAAGCATGTACTTTAAAATCATATTCTATTTAAAAGTAACTGGTGTGTTATGTTTCATTTTCAGTGCTTGTGTACAAGGATCATGCATTCTTGAGCACAGGGGTTATTTGAATACAACTGGTGAGTGAATCAGTACAATATTTAACATCCCAATGCTTTAAATTTTAGAAGTGGTTTTTAGTAATGTCTTTAATTCTACTATGTAAGCAAGTCATAACCGCTGCACACTGAAAGTACATTATTTCCTTTGAGTACAAAGGGCATACTGTGTGCTTCTCCCAAAGTAGACTGCACTCAAGTGGCTTAATCAGAATTCACATAAATGGAATGAGTTTATGCTAAAATAAGACATACGGTGTTTATCACAAAAACCAATCAGAGTAATGCAGAGAAGATCTTTAGAATGTCAGAATCAAATCTTTTTTAGCCAAACTGGGCCTCTATTCAGCTTTTACACAATTATATCATGCAAAAACCTTTCAACTATCAATGCATATAGATAGTTCTATAAAACCAAATTTTAAGATGATTTTAAACAGATACAAATAAATAATTTAAGTATGATCAAAATGGTTTTAAATGTTTCTTTCTTTCACAGGAAAATATTTAGGAAATTTGGTAAACAAGATAAACAATAAAATTGAATAAAAGATGAGATAAAGTGTCTCATTCTAATGGTTTGTTTTGGTAACTTTTACAAATCTATAAATAAATAAAACCCAAGTTGTTAGTCAAAAGGTAATTGATCAAATTAAGCAATTACCATCCTACTGAAAAGGAGCATAAAAGCTAAGCATAATAAATCTTTTAGTGCAATCATAGTTTTTGTCTTAATGTGGAAAAGCACACACACACACAAACAATATAAACAATACAAAACAAAACAAAACAAAACACCGATGTATGCCCTTAACTTGAAAAGCTAAGGAAATCCAACCAAAAGAATTAGACATTATATCTCTTAATTAAAAACTTTGCATTTTCTTGGATAAAGTAGTGGAACTGTGTCTTAGCTAAAGAATAGGTTGCTGATAAACACTTAGTTATATGCACAATGTTAGCAAATCATAACCTTAAAACAAGTTCAAACAGAAAGAAAAATAAAGTCCGTTGTCCTAACCCCCCCCCCAAAAAAAATCATGTTCATATTTCCATGTTCTTTTCTGAAAAAGACAAACAGGTTGTTTAAAAATTTATGAATATGCTTTAGGCAATTTTCTTACCCTATGTGATAAGAGTAGTACTAATGTAATTGTACAACCAAACAACTTTAAAATGCTGCATTTGGTTTAATCATTGCTTGCAAATATGAAAAATAATTACGTACCCATTCCCTGGGTTGGTTACAGGAATTCAGGAACTTAAATCATCACTAATTGTAGAAATATAGTAGGTAACACCCACAAACAACTCTTGTGTAGGATATAAATCAAATTCACTGCCATATTGTAGACGGTATCCCATATAGTAGTCAGAGTACATGTGATTATTTTCATTTAAATGGAGAACACTTTTTTTAACTTTTTATTGTGAAATATAACATATATACAGAAAATTGACAACTTTCAAAGCACGATTTAACAAGTAATTAGAAAGCAAATTTCAAAGAATGTTACGGGTTATAGTTCTACAATTTTAGTTATTTCCTTATTGTGAAGTATAACATATATACAGAAATGTGGTAACTTTCAAAGTGCAATTTAACAAGTAGCTATAGAGCAAATTTTGAAGTACGTTATATATTATAGTTCCACCATGTCAGTGATTTCCTTCTGGCTATTCGAGTACCCTAGAAACTGAAAACGAAAAAGTGTTTACATAAAGATTCTTTATTCATAATCTTTTGTTAAATCCTATCTTGTCAGTTGCCACCCCCCTCTCTCTCTTTTGATCACTTTCTCAATCTTCAGGGATATCTGGGCAGTGACCAACCTAACTTGTTCATATGGAAAAGGGGTGTCAACGTTATGGGGGAGGGGGATGGACCTGGTTGATGTTCTTGGAAAGGCTGGGTTTGGGGACTTATCTGCGGGATTTACATTTCTGAAAAGTAGGTACTCTTCAATATTCTTTAGTATTTTCAAGACTACTGTTGATTAGGGCTTGGTATACTGTGGGCATTTGGAATATCTAGCTGGAGATTGCTAAGAGTGACCTCCAGGAGAGCCTCTTGACTATTTGAAATCTCTTAGCCCTGAAACGTTATTTTGTTACTAAAAGGAGAAAACATTAATGCAAGTTAAGAAAAACGTTTTAATACAGCAATTTAAAATAAAACAAGGTATTTTATGCTAATAAAAAAGTGAGGAAAAATCTAATTGCTATTTTTCACTTCTGCACTATATTGGTATTTGCTCTACAAAAAAAAAAAAAAAAAAGACTTTCTGATATTTATTCTTTCAAAAGAAAACAGGCATTACCTAAATAAGTTAACACATCGAAATGAATCATGTGTACATGCCAGATGCACCAAATGGGTTAAAATAGACTCTGAAAAAGTTTCATTCTGGAAGTTGGAACTTTGCTGAGCCATGGAAAGCATGGCTTCAGGAATGCATGGAAATAGCATATTCTACAATGAAGGCAGTGATTCCTGCAACTGTGTGTGCTCACTGTTTTCAGAGGGGATGGCAGGGATTTGGAATTGTGCAGGAAACTGCAAGCTTTAACTTTTACATTTTACTTTCTGGCTCTTTCTTCTTCCTTCCACCCCCATCTTCTGACAAGAGGGTGATCCCTCCCCAACGCCTGGGGAATGCTTCCTTAACTTGGTATACATGTTTAGAAACTGGTATACAGGGAAACACTGGCTCCACTCCAGGGTAGAGAAGGTTATGAAAAGCCTGTTGGAGGGGCCTGGAGCCTGGCAAGGACAAAACTTGGTAGAACGGACCCAAGGCCCATGGGGTGGTGGGCCAGTGTTTTGAAGTTAATCTCCTTTGTTGGTTGTGGATGTAATCAACTGCCTAATGATTTAAATCCACAAAATGCCCTCAGAGTAACAAGCAGGCCAATGCTTGCTTGTCCAAACAATTCAACACCATAACCTAGCCAAGGTGACACATGAAATTAACTGTTGCACTGATTCACCAGCTTTGTGACTACCTTAACCAGACGTGAAGCTGAGAATGATGTGCCATGGGCTGTGGATGCAGCATTCTCCTCCTCTTCTCTTGTTAGGTCCTCTGGGCAACCCACCTTGCCTTCAAATATCCATTGTGAATCTCATTTAAGATATAGAAAAAATGTTACAAAGGGAAGGGTGGGAATGATGTAAATATTGCTAGTCAGGGCAGGGTCAGAATATACATATTTTTTGGCACCTGGGGGGGGGTGGATTCAGAATATGCACAACTGTCTATCAACTGTATTTTTTATTAGTATGATAAAGTACATGAGATTAATTATTAAGCTGTTTTTAAAATCATGAGTGTGGCAGATTGTAAAAATAACCCCAATGATATTTCCCCTCCCATTTTATATTCAAGAATACCCAACCCCCAATCAAGAAGTGGCATCTGCTCCCTCCCCTTGTAATTGGACAAAGGTTTGTAATTTCCTTGACTAACATACTATAGGTAAAGTAATGCTCTAAGATTTATAAGGCTTTGCTGTATAAGATAAACCACTTTTGCCTGGCTCCTTCTCTTAGAACACTTACCTTTGTAGCCCTTAGCCATCATGTTCAGTATCTAAGGCTGCCATGCTGTGAGAAAACTCAAACTAGCTCATGGGGTGAGACCACAGGAAGGGGGAGAGGTACTCAGCCAACTCTCAGTTGCTCCAGCCACTCGCCCCTTGCTGCTCCAGCTCGAGTCACCATTTGACTGCTACTGCCTGAGAGATCTTGAGTCAGAAGGGCCCAATTGAGCCATTCCTGAATTGCTGATGCACAAAAACCATAAGAAAAACAAATGTTGTTTTAAACCACTAAGTTTTGAGAGTATTTGTTATGCAGATAATTAGAAGCACCAGTGTCAATCTGACTAGGTTTCAGGGATATGTGGCAACTCCACATATTTAAATACGAAGGTATACACACATTCACACAAGTATACAGCTAGAATATCTCCTGCAAGCTACACAGTCAATGAAAAAACACTGACCCTACTGAAGCAATCTGAGGAGGCTGTGGTCCATGCGCATTAAATGCTGGGAACAAAATCGGGTGGGAAACACTGCATGCTTGTTTTCTGTTTTCTGACTGAGCTAACATATTTTATCAACATGGTTATACCTCTCATAGCAAAATTATACCCCATTTAACTTTCAGTAACCACCTGAAGTTATTTACTGCAGAACTTTAATCTGGGACCAAATATTGAAAAAACAGATATTATTTGACACGTAAGAAATTCAACATGCTCCAATAAGTTGAAGAATAAAATAAGCTTAGTATCTTTAAAGAAGCTGTTGTTAAAGAAAATATATCCTTAAACCTCTTATTATAAGCCTTTTTACAAGGAAGTCTTTGTATCAGTGTGTGCTCCTGGACTACCAATTCTGGAGAAAAGAAAAGAATATAGATACTTCACCAAAGAATATTCCGGGTGCTTTAAATTGGCTAGTCCTTGACTGAGACAGTTAAACAGAATCCAAATCTACTGCAGAAATAAGTATGTGGAAGGCTCAGGACACCAAGTAGGACAGGGATTAAGAGGGAGACCCCTGAGCATTAAACACAGTGATAAAATTATACAGAGAAAGCCCTGGGGACTCCTTAGAGCCAAAAAAAAAAAGAAAGCCCTCCAACCCCCCTTTCTCTTTGAACTCCTTGAGATTCCTCTTGAAATCATTTAAAATTTGAAACCCCACCAAGGCAGCCAACTCCAGACAACCTATCAAGCTTCAAGTTAGTTATGTTTGACCCAGTACAAAAAAACAAAACAAAACAAAAAAAAAACTCTGCCGTAAAATAGAACTGAAACTAATTTCCTTTTTATGTCTATTAAAATCTCTTGCTATCCTTAGAAGCTCAAAGCTGCTTCCATTTGCCAAAGTGATCCAGCTTCCTTGCTGCAGCAAAACTTTCAGTGTCCCAAATAAAATGCTGTAATCTGCAAACTCAACTCTGATTTTTGTTTTGACAATAGAATTGTGCATTTCAAGTCAGGCTTCTTAAGAGGAAGTTTGGGTTAAATCTTGCTCTCCTGTCCACGCACCCTCCATCACCTATCTGTGTAAAGGGGCTCTTTTAACACCATGCAGTGGAAACTGAGGTTGTTGTCTGGATAAATTCCATCAGGACACTAATTCATCTGGGGTATAATGGATGAGCTACTCACTGGAACACTTTCCAGAAGGTCTGGAGGGTGAAGTTTCCCTGTCAGGTAACTATGTCCTATAAGCAAAACGATTTGGGGATTGTGTTCTCTTAATTAATCTCTCTCTCTCTCTCTCTCTCTCTCTCTCTCTCTCTCTCTCACACACACACACACACACACACTAACATCACCACCAAATTACTCCCTTCCTTACCACTCCCCACACTCCCATCCCTCAAAACAGGCAGAGCCTGGAAGAGAAGCCAGGACAATGCTCAGTATCAGAGGCCACAGCCTCCTGTATTTTATCAACATAAATTTAAATCTTCAACCTCAATTCTGTAAATGTGTTTTCATTACTGTTGAAGAGCTAATTGTTTCACATGCTCAAAGGAGGGTAGGAAAAACTCTGTGCCTTCTTCCTTGCTAAAATTGTGTCTAGGCTATATTTTAAGTGTTAAATTGACTTTAAACAATTGCTACGGTCTCTTATGTACATTTCCTTCCACTTTTGTAAAAAAAAATCTATTCCCAGCCCTGGCTGATACGTCAAGGTTTGTGAGTCACCCATTACAAATGTTGAAAATTAAACAGAGGGTCAATATTTATAATTGGGACTTTGCACATGATATACAGATACAGTGCTATGCATGGTTAATATAGACTTATTTTTAAATAAATGGTATTCACTAACCTCTCATGTTCATGAAAATGTTTAAAACAAATAGCTAACTTAAAGATGAATGTAAAACTCTAGTTTGCTTTTGAAAAAACATTTTAACCTATTTATAAAAATTTAAATAGCTTACTACTAGCAACTGCATTCCAAAGCTGCAATAAACCTATTTTTATAAACATGTTTTCTTTCTGCTGTTTTTGTTACTCATTCCATCTAAGTGAGAGGTTATTTGGAGTCATTTCAAAGGTTCTTACATTACATGTCACTCTAAGGAAATCTTTTTCCAGATAAATTTTAAAGAGCATATATTTTTTAAGTGGCAGGTATTTTATCATCTCTAGCCATTTAGATTATAGGTGTAGGATCCTGTTTTATATGGCACCCTGCTACCGTGGAACTTTTCACTGTTTTAGTTAGGAAGCCTCTGCCAAATAAAACAGTAGGAGGGAAACTGTAAAAAAAAAGCTTTAAAATGCTAAAAAAAGAAATAAGTGAAAAAGCAGCAATCTAAACATAAACTACAAGACTATTCCCATGACCTGTGCATGAAGAAAGAAAATATAATAAGGAGATGCAAATAAATGAGTACCTATTCAGAGAAATACACTTCATCTTTAGTATAAGCTGTTGTGCTAAAATCACTGTCACAAAACTCAGACATTATTTTAAAATTGACAAGTCAGATGTCATAAAATTTCCTTCTAACCTGAGAGAGAATGACACACAATTTCAAAAGATAAATTAACATTATGAACTAGTTCTGTTGGCTGAAGGCCTTTTGTGTTAGCATAAAAATGATGAAATCAGCGGAATAACATGATGCGATAACCTCCGACTACCCAATGAAAAGGCCCTTGTCAGGCAAGCTTGGTGAAGTCTAAGACACAAAGACAGTTATGAAAACTCAGACTGTAAAAATAGTATAGTCTCCATATCGGCCTTTGAAAAACAATTAATACATTACACAGTAATTGACTAGTATGACTTCAGATGATGAATGTCACACTGTCTTTGATTCAGGCACACTGCTGTTTTATAGATACGTGATTTACTGAAACCACTTTTTTGTTTGGAATGCACAGGCTAACATTAACATTAAAGCTGAAATATACAACATAATCCTTAGTATTTGAAGGACAAAGTATCTTTAATTATTCAGATTGGGCCTGATCCAACAATTAAACTAAAAATATAATTTAACCTTTAGGAAAAAGGCTGTTTATCAAAGAGAAGAAAGTTAACTTCTGTGGAGCCCAAGAACAGTCAGTCTGTCTGTCTGTCAGCCAGGCATTTACTTCATTCACAGTATTAAGCGTGGTCCTGAGCAGGTGCTTGGGACTCTAGAGGTTCATGCCAGGGACCAATTCACATGCCTTTTTTCCCAATCCCCTGTGCTGCTGGCATCACTACTGGGAACTCCCAGGATTCTGAGAGGTTAGTCAGTTGTTCGAGCCAAAGGTGGAATATGGACAGGAAACACAGTTATAGAGGCACTTCCACCTCACCACAGCTGTCTTCAAGAGGCCTTTGGAATAATTCAGTCATTCATTCGATAACAGTTGGAGCCTAGAATTCAGTTCAGGACCAAGCCCAGAATAAATCACATCATCATATGGTTCCATCATGTCTCCACTTAACCTGAGGCCAGGGGCATTGTCCTATTACTGCCCAGAGACAGGCTTCCATCATGCCTATTATGTCCATCATTTCTCTTAGGTAGTTGTGCAAGAATAAGCATGGTCTGGAAAGGATATAAGACTTGACCTTCTAAATGTCACTGGGTATATCCTTAGATGAGTCTGAGGAATAATCAATCAATCAATTTCCTGTTTCCCCTGGGGGTAACTTCAGGAAGACGTGAAGGACTAAATGGGTCTCATACTCCTTTAAAATTAATGACAGCTATGAAAATAGTAATAGCTACCATTTTTCAAAATGACAATCTCAAGGAAATATGTCTAGTCTTATCAATTGTTCATGCCTTCCTAAAGAAAATATGTGTGGCCTTCATTACACAGGACTAAATATGTGAATCAAAGTAAGAGTCACTAGTCCATACAAGTGAATGAAGACCAGTATGCATTGTTCTTTCAGGCTTACTGACTCATTATACATTGCACAGATTTTTATATAGCACCTACTTACTATGCACCAAGCACTGGGGAAACAAAGATGAACAAGATAGACATGGTCCCTACCGCCATAAAACTTACAGTCTAGGAAGTAGATAATCAGAAAATATGTATGAAAAATATATATAATTATAAGTAGTGACAAATGGGATGAAGGAAAATTATAGTGTGTTTTGAGGGTAAATGAAAGGAGCCAAATATTGAACTCCTACTCTGTGAAAAGTGATATATTACTGCTACTATTAGTCCCACTCTTTCTGCTGCTGCTTCCAATATCTTGCAATTAAAAAGGCTCTAATGTTTTAAGCCTGTTACATCACCTTGTTATAACTTCAGAGCAAGGCAGAAATTGAGATACACATAAGTAAGTGTAGATTAAGTGCTATGGAAGAGGTAGGACTTGTAAACAGGGAACAAGAAACAGTGTGATTTAACTGGAGCATCAGCAAAATGAAGTAAGGTAATAGAGGTCAGGCTGGAAAGGAGAGAAGTAGCCAGGGGTAGAGGAACTTGAATGTCAAGTCAAAGAGTACCAATTTTTTCAATGGGGAAAAGGGAACCTCAAAAAACGTGGAATGTGAGTTTGAGAAAGCTTATATTTCTGTATGATTATTTTAGAAGCAATGAGCAAACTGTATAGGGAAGGAGAAACTGTGTTTAGGAATGTCATTTAAGGACTACCACAATAACTTAGATGATTTGGGTCTGGATTATTTCAATGGGAATTGAAAAAAAAGTCACAAGTATAGGGTATGTTGAGAAGGAAGAAATTTTATGGGTCAGTAACTGACTGCATGCAGAAGACAATCCTTTGGGGATTCAAAGTCCATTAAAAGAACAGTTGATCTTTTAGCATAAAGTAGGAGGACAATAATGAGATTGGTTTTGGACCCACTGAGTTTAAGGTACTGATGACACCTTCAGCTGCGGCTTATCAGAGAGAGAAGGACTAGAAATACAGAGCTGTCTTCTTCATAGAAGTGACTGTTGATGTTGGAAGGATTGCCAAAGAAGAGCACGTAGGCAGAGAAAAGTACTGCAGGCCGAACCTTAAGGGAGCCTTAAACTTAGTGGTAGTGAAAAGATAGAAATGTCAAAGATGACAGAAAAGGAGCAGTTAGGGAAGGAACAGAACTGAGAGAGTAGAGCATAATGGAAACCAAGGGAATAGGGTGAGAAAGTAATAAAGTGCCGTTAAGTGGTGGGGAGAGATTGAGGGACCCAAGACTGAGAACAGGCATTGGATTGAGAAGGGAGAGGGATTTATTGGTTACTAACTACTAATCATATTTCAAAGGCCAGAGCCAAAACTCAGAAGTAATGGGTCCTGTCACCTGCCTGGCAACGCTGCCTAATGTTGGGGAGTCTCTATCATCATTCAGGGAAGATTCTAGATGACTCTCTTTCCTTGTTTTGATGAATATATATTACACTCTAGCAAATACAAGTGCAAAAAGAAGCCAAGTAAAGAGATTATATATCCACATTTCTCACTCTTTAATATGGCTTTCTATGGAGAAAGTATCTATCAGACCATTCACCATCTCTTCCCTACAACAGACAGAAAGGCCAAAATACCTGGAGATGTTTGGATCATTCAAAAAGTTGGTAAAATGGTAAATGGAGGACAGGCCCCTAAATTGCTGTTTTAGAGCCTTATCCTCTACTCAGTATAGTGGACCATAAATTCACATATGTTTAGTATGGGATTCCAAATAACGCTTTAAGACTCAATTTATTGAAAATATTTCATCAAAGGGCTTTTTTAAAAATCATATCTCAGTGCATGGGCTAATATTTTGTAAGAAAACAAACATGGTAAATAATGTTTGGTATCATGATGCCTATCACACAATTTACTAAATAATTCTTGGCAAAGTTGAATTAAGGATCTAATTATGAAATTATGGATTTACATACCTGTGGTACCCATCTGGAGGACACAAAGCTGGTCACTTCTATTACAGACAAGCCAGTTTGGGAAAGTCGATTGACAAATTCAATTTTTATATCTGTAGGAACTATAGCCTATGAAAATTTAGAAAGTCATTTTATAAGTAAATTGCATAGGTTCTATTAAAGCACAAACAAAAAATTACTTCCTAACTAAGAGCAAATTCTATTTGATGTTTTATAAATTAAAATAACAATGGAGAACAAATGTTATTATGTAACATGAAATCCATGTCCTTAGAAGCTTAGAAAATATTAATATTTAGATTTATTATTGGAAATAAACTGTGTAAAACTAATATCAAACTACCTTTTCATTCTGCAATCCATCCCGAGGTCCAACTTCTACTATTTTAACATAATCAGGAAATCCAGATAAGTGGGATGATTCCTAAAAGACAAAATACAAGGAAAAGAAAAAAATAACTTTTAGATTGCCACACTTGCACATCTGAAGAGCTCAATCATTAAACGTTGTTAAATAAGGTTTGCATTTTAGAAAGTTAAAACAGTAGGAAATCAATAAAATGAAATCATCCAAATCTCAAGTTTCCATTATTAACAACATGAAATCATTTTTTTGCTTATAACTCAGTGACATCCATTCTAGTTGTGATTAAAAGTCAGAAGATGAATTTCTAAAATATAACTGTGGAATAGACGATTTACCCAGTATCTAAAGACCAAATTTGTTGGGTAATTTTGTATGCGATGATAAACTATTTGCTGTTACAGTTCTTTAAAAAAATCACCCTTTATATTAACAGACTTCTAGCAAGCACAGTCACACAAGATGCCACCCTATATATCCTGAACTAGAGGAGTATGGTTTGGTTTTCTAGCATGTGCCCTGAAAGTTGAGGCTAGAGAAGAAAACGTGCTGTTCATTTCTTCTCTGCGCCACACAGCATAGCTCCTACCTAAATGTGGTTTCCCAGACCCCATGGAAGGCCCTAACCCTCAACACCCCACTGAGAACAGCCTTGCCCTTCCCCATCGTAACACTCCATTCTACCTTCTGCCCAAATATAAGGTGGCAGAGGGTATGGATCCTGGAACCCCTGTGTGTAACCTGGGTTCTGTGAACACACCAGTTTGGAAGGACAGTAGTTTAAAACATGGGAAAAAGAAACAGCCTTTCTAAACTGCATTTTGCAGTTAAACTCCAAAGTATGCTGCATCTTTCCAGACTTGTCCCAACATAGTCTCCTGGTACCTACAGAGATGAATTAAGTGCAGGTGACCCATTCATCAGATTCTTCAAATGAAGAATGAATTGAAGGAATTCAGCTGAAGGAATTGACCTGAATAAGTAAGACCTGTACTTCAAGGGTTTTTTGTTTTGTTTTTCCAGGGTAATGAATTTGAGTTGACCAATTCACATTACCTCACTGTGTCCCCATAACAATTGCTGGCATACACTAATAAAGTGGTTGTTTTGGATTCAGGACTCAGTTCATGTCGATGGCACAGAAAAACGCTCACGGGCTCCTTTAGGGTTCAAAGTTGTAATTTGGCTTTATTAGCACTCGGTGGTAATTATAATGTAGCAAACAGAGCACGGATGTTCCCTGTTACAATGTTTACAGGCCACCTTCCACAATTTTGATTAAATCAGGCAATTCAAATAACCAAAAATTAAATAAGAAGGAAAAGAATTCTCAGTTCTGCGTCTTTTGAGCAGGTAGTGAGGTACGCAGTATTAATTTGGGGTGAATTTGGGGTTCCTTAGCTTAAGGCTCAGTTTTGCATGGCAATCATGGAATAATGCCTCATTTACAAAGTGGCCATAAGGTCAACCAGGCAGTAAAGGACATGGATGGCACTTGTGGAAGGTGGAGTAAATTAGGGAAGCTCACTCCTTTTTCTTATTATCTCCAGTCCTAAGAATGTAGAAAAGAAAATCTCAGAAAACAGAACAAAATGAAAAATAACTAGAAAATCTTAGGTCAATCTGGTCTTATTTTTGCTGATTGTTTCCTGAAACTGCATTTTCAACAGCAATTAACTTGGAGCGTACATGGATGAGAGTACTTCTGTAAAGCAGTGTTTACCAAGAAAAAGAAAAAAAAGAAAGAAACAAAGAAGCATAGTGTTTTTAAGGTGATTAAAAAAAAAAAAATGCTGACTGCAGTTAAAGACCTTGGAAGCTTCCTTGACATCAGTTTATTGTAGCTAGCACAATTAACCAGCCATCTGAAGAATTAAAGCACAGAACACCAACAATCATGGCCAATTCAGTCAAACCATAATATGTGCTCAATTTAAATTACTTCAGATTTCTTTTTGAATCTGATGTTTCTATTTTGTCTTTCTGGACATTAGTTAAGTATTCTTTCTACCTGAATATCTGAGAAAGCAGCATAAAATTAGAATGTGTTCAATAAGTTCAAAGAGTAACGTCTCATCTTTTTAACAGCACAGAAATAAATACATAAATAAATAAAAATAGCACAAAAATAAAATCAATCAACACAAACTTGTTGAAAGTGTGTGTTGTGAGATGACTTTCTTGGTGGTCTTCAGTCTCTTCATGGGCATTACTATCTCTGTATTATCTTTTCTGTGGAGTTTAGAAATACATACATAAACAACGCCTAGTGGGAGAATCCACCTAAATGCCACAAGCACATAAAATCTGATGATTCAAAATTGAGCTCCTTATCTCCCCACCAGAATATGCTTCTTCTCAGATACTCCCTGTACTGGTTTCTATATATTGAAAAAGCTGTGTTCTTTGATACAATCGTGTGGGGGCAGACATATTTATTAAGTTGGAATGTTTAGATTAGGTTGTTTCCATGGAAATGCGCCCCACCCAACTGAGGGTAATAACTCTGACTGGATAATTTCCATGGAGGTGTGGCCCCACCCATTCAGCCTGGGCCTTGATTAGTTTACTAGAGCACTATATAAGCTCAGACAGAAGGAGTGAGCTTGCTACAGCCAAGAGGGACACTTGGAAGAATGCACAGAAGCTGAGAGAGGAACTGGAGCTGAGACAGACATGAGACAGCCGTTGGAAGGTGATGCAGACATTTTGGAGAAAGCCATTTTGAAATGCAACCTGGGAGCAAGCAAGATGCCAGCCACATGCCTTCCCAACTAACAGAGGTTTTCCAGATGCCATTGGCCATTCTCCAGTGAAGTTACCTGATTATCGATGCATTACTTTGGACACTTTATGGCCTTAAGACTGAAACTGCGTAACCAAATAAACCCCCTTGTATAAAAGCCAATCTGTCTCTGGTGTTTTGCAAAAGGGCAGTAGTAGCAAACCAGAATACTTCCCACACATGCTATTCCTTACTTTCTCTCTCATTGTCTTTTATTTCTTTCATACACCTTTGGTATACAAACAGATCTAATTGGTCCACTTACAACTAGTTCTATTTCAGTATATATCCAATACCTAGCACAATGCATGATATGTAGACTGTTCTCAATATTAACTTATTGATTTTTTTAGTGAATCCCTTCTATCACTGGCTTGGTTCAAATTGTCATTCTTTTCTCACCTGTTTTATTGCAATAGCTTAAGTACTCTTCCCTAACCTTGTCTTTCTATGATCAAAATCCTTCAACATCTACCTGTCGCCTTCAGAGAGAACCATAAGCCTAAGGTAAAAGATGTCTCATGTCTGGCCTCTCATCTCTATCACCATGATAGTTCATGCATCCTATGCTTTTAGCCAGGTTAAAATCATGTTATCCTCACTTTAATGTCTGTACACATGACATTTCTGTTGCTTGGAAATACCTTCCCATCTGTGGGAAAAATTATTCGCCAAACCCATTTCCTCTTCTTCATGGACATAGAGCTAATGAAGATTTTAAGAAATCCCAGCCAATGGAACATGAAGGGGAATGATATGCAAAACTTTTAGGTTTGGCCAAGGAAAATATCCCATTCACACTCCTCTATGCTCTTTTCCCTTCAGTTTGCTTGATGCAGATGAATATGGCAAACTTGGAAGCTGAATGATAAACATAACAGTGAGAAAAACTGGAAGGATTATACATCTCTGAATCACTGCATGAGTAAGGGACCCCTCCCAATAAGAAGGTATCATTTTGTACTTTACATGGTTAAGAAATAAATGTCAACACTTATAGGACCTTAGACATTTATCTTAGCTACTAGTTGTGTAGAATGGTGAAGGGTCTGAAATTTTACCCTACTTGTACACTAACAAATAAATTTGTCATGGATACTGGTGAAAGGCAAAAAAAATTCTGGGTCAGACATGTGCATTCACTGTGGGTTCCATTGCAGGAGAGGAACCCCAAGCTTAGAGAAGCTGAACCTTTTATAATGGGAAGTAAACATGTCTGCACTTTGTTCTGAGTTCAATATTATGTTTATTACATTTCATAGTAAGCTCATCTGCCCTTTGCTTTGGAGAAAGACACTATATCTTCCAGGGTTATAAGCAAACTTGCCCTTTGTTCCTGAAAAAGCCACTAATTCTATCATTCAAATCAGTTCCCTATAAAAAAATTCCTTGAAAACATAGTCTGGAGCAAATGCAATTAGTGCCTCTCCTTGCAAAACATGAAGAGATTCAAGAGACCCATAGAGAATGATTTCCCAATTATATCCACCCTTCATTTTTATGCCACCTTTACTTCTGTCAGATTTTCCCATGAATAAGCCACTCTGTTGACCTTTCTGAATTAATCTGACAAATAGAGGCTAGGACCTAATCTGTTCAATTTATCTCATAAAATATTTAATTAAGACCACTCTCAACAGAACTTCAAGCAGCAGGATGAGACCAAGCTGCAGTATTGATTTCAGCCACCTCTTACCCAAATGGTACTAGATCCAGACAAAAAAAAAAAAAATCCCATGCAGTGTTGGCATTTACTTTGTGTCTAGTCTATGATTGTGGGTGTGTTGCCATATTTGGTAAGATGATGAATACAGGTAGCAAGGACAGTAGTGGAGACTTAATCAGCAGCTTCATTCCCAAGGAACTCGTCAGAGTGTGGGCCCCAGATTGTTCAATCAGCAGCTGGGATTTGTTGCCATAGTTCACAGCCTTGAAAAATGGTGTCTTTTTGTGTGTGTGGTACCATAACCAGAACAAAATTTCTCATTTTAACCATTTTTTAAGGGTATGGTTCAGTGGTATTAGTTACATTCACAATGTGCTACCCTCTCTACCATGCATTACCAAAAATTTTTATGACCCCAAACAGAAACTCTGTACCCTTTAAGCAATACCTCCCCATTTTCCTTCCCTGCCCCTACCCTTTGGCACCTGGTAACCTCTAATCTACTTCCTGTCTCTTTGAATTTATTCATTCTACATATTTCATATGTGCTGGTTTGAATGTATTGTGTCCCCCAAATGCCATTATCTTTGTGGTCTTGGACAGAGGTTTTGGTGCTGGTTAGATTTGCTTGGAATGTGCCCCACCCAGCTGTGGGTGGTGACTTTGGTGGGATACTCCCATGGAGGTGTGACCCCACCCATTCAGGGTGGGCCTTGATCAGTGGAGCCATATAAAACATGCTGACTCAAAGAGACTAAACGGAGTGCAGCTGTGAGTGACGTTTTGAAGAGGAGCAAGCTTGCTAGAGAGGAATGTCCTGGGAGAAAGCCATTTTGAAACCAGAACTTTGGAGCAGACGCCAGCCACGTGCCTTCCCAGCTAACAGAGGTTTTCCGGACGCCATTGGCCATCCTCCAGTGAAGGTACCTGATTACTGATGTGTTACCTTGGACACTTTATGGCCATAAGACTGTAACTGTGTAACCAAATAAACCCCCTTTTGTAAAAGCTAATCCATTTCTGGTGTTTTGCATTCCAGTAGCATTAGCAAACCAGAACAACCTCTAACATTGTTCCTTTTTCAAGATTCATTTGACTATTTGGGGCCTCTTGTGATTCCATATGAATTTGAGGATTTATCCATTTTTCCATTTATCCAAAAAAAAAACAGCTGCTAGAATTTTCACAGTGATTGCATGGAGTTTGTAGATCACCTTGGGTATCCTGACATCTTAACAGTCTTCTAATTCATGAACATGGGATTTCTTGCCATTTGTTTAGGTCTTCTTTAATTAGTTTCAGCAGTTTTGTAGTTTTCAGTGTGCAAATGTATTCCTAGATATTTTATTCTTTTAGATGCTATTGTAAATGGAACTGTTTTCTTACTTTCCATTTCAGATTATTTATTACTGATTTTTATTGTTAACCTTGTACCCTGCAACTTTGATGAATTCATTTACTAGTTCTAATAGTTTTCATATGAATTCTTTGGGATTTTCTATTTAAAGGATCATTTCATCTGTGAATAGAGATAGTATTCCTTCTTGCTTTCCAATCTGTATGCCTTTCTTTCCTTTTTTTTTTTTTTTTTTTTGGTCCAATTTTGCTGGATAGAATATCCAATACAATATTGACTGCAGTGGTGAAAGCAGACACCTTTTTCTTGTACCTGATGTTAGTGGGAAAGCTTTCAGTTTTTCACCATTAAGTATAATGTTAGTTATAGTTTTCAGAAATGCCCTTTATCATGTTGAAGAAATTCCCTTCTATTCCTATTTTTTAGTGTTTTTTTGTTTTTGTTTTATTTTTTATGATAAAGGGTGTCAGATTTTGCCAAACAGCTTTTCTGTATCAATTAAAATGATCATGTGTATATTTTTCCTTCATTCTATTAATGTATTATATTGATTTTTTTTTTTTTTTTATGTTGAACCACCTTTGCTCCTGGGATAAATCCCACTTGGTCATGGTGTATAGTCTAGTATGCTGTTGGATTTGATTTTGTTGAGTATTTTGGCGTCTATATTCATAAGGTAAATTAGTCTGTAATATTATTTTCCTGCAAAGTCTTTATTCCTCCTTTGGTATCAGGGTAATATTGGCATCACAGAGTGACTCAGAAAAATCTTCCCTCCTCTTCAACTTTTTGGAAGAGCTTGAGAAGCACTGGTATTAAATCTTCTTTGAATGTTTGGTAGAATTCCCCACAAAGCCATCTAGTCCTGAACTTTTCTTTGTTGGAAGATCTTTTATTACTGATTCAATTGTTTTATGTGTTATGGGTATATTGAGATCTTCTATTTTTTTCTTGAGTCAGTTTAGGTAATTTGAGTTTTTGTAGGAATTTGTCCATTTCATCTAGATTATCTGATTTGTTGTACTACCGTTCATAGTATCCTCTTTTAACATTTTGAATTTCTGTAAGGTCAGTAGTAATGTCTCCACTTTTTTTCTGATCTTACTTCTGTTTTCACTTTCACTTGAGAAGAATATCTATTTTTCTGTTATTAGATGGAGATATATATAGATATAGATATAGAAGTAGATATAGATATGGTTTATAGCATTGTACAAGTTCTCTGTTTCCTTATTGATCTTCTGCCTAGGTGGTCTATCCATTGAAGACTGTATTGAAGTGAAAGTGCTGTACTGAAGTCTCCAACTATTATTGTCAAATTGTCTGTTTCTCTCTTCAATTTTGTCCATGTTTGCTTCATTTATTTTGGGGCTCTGAAAATAGGTGTATATGTGTTTATAATTTTTATATTTTCTTGATGGATTGGCCCTTTTGTCAATATATAATGTCCTTCTTTGTCCCTCATAACAGTTTTGACTTAAAGTCTATTTTTTCCAATATTTATATAGCCACTCCAGCTCTCTTTTTGTTAGTATTAGCCTGGAATATTTTTTCCCATCTTTTCACTTCCAACCCATTTCTGTTTTGGGTCTAAGGTGAGTCTCCATAAGCAGCACACAGTTAGATCATGCTTTTTTAATCCATTCTGCCAATCTCTGCTTTCTGATTAGAAAGTTTATTCCATTTAAATTGAAAGTAACTACTGATTATTATTGATAAAATTATCATTTTGCCATTAGTTTGTTGTAAGTCCTATACCTTTTTTGTCCCTTATTTCCTCAACTGGTGACTTCTTTTGTGCTTAGCTTATCTTTTATACTGACACATTTTGATTACCTTCTCATTTACTTTTCTGTATGCATTACAGATATTTTCTTGTATACCATGTGGTTTACATTTAACATCCTAAATGTATAATGATCTAGTTTGAATTGATACCAACTTAACTTTAATAGCACACACAATCTCTACTCCTCTATTCATCTGTCTTAGTTTCCCAGCTTCAATCACAAACACCACAAAACACTTTGGCTTAAACAACATGAATTTGTTGGCGCATAGTTTTGTGGCTAGGAGAAGTCCAAAACTGAAACAGCAGTGAGGTGATAATTCCTCCCCAATGACCATGTCATTCTGGAGTTGGCTTCTGGCAATCCTTGGGTCCTTGGCTTTCCTGTCACAAGGCAATGTCTTTCCTTTCTCTTTCAGGTTCTGTTGACTTCCAGCTTCTTGCTCCTCAACATGGCTTTCTCTTCATAAAATCTCCAGTAATAGGATTAAAGCTCAATTTCATACAGTTGGGCCACACCTTAACTAAAAATGACATCTTCAAAATGTTCAATTTACAATGGGTTCACACCCACAGCAATGAATTAAGATTAAGACCATGTTTTTGTTTTTGTTTTTCTTCAGGGTACATAATTCAACCTATCACACCATCTTTCCCCTCTTTATGTTCTTGTCATACATTACAGCTTTAAACTTTGTGTGCTCAATAACATAGACTTATGACTATTTTTATGCACTTCTATCTTATATCACATAAGAAATAAAAAATAGAGTTACAAACCAAGAACACAATAGTACTTGAATTTGCGTTTACCTTTAGTGTGGATATTTATTTCTTCACACGGTCTCAAATTACTTTCTACTGTCCTTTCCTTTCATCCTGGAGGACTTCCTTTTGCATTTCTTATATGTCAGATGTGCTAATGAACTTCCTCAGCTTTGTTTATCTAGGAATGTCTTAATTTCCCTTGCAATTCCAGGACAATTTTGCTGGACATAGAATTCTTGGTTCACTTTTTTTTCTTTTTATTTCAGCACTTTGTATGTCATCTCACTCCTTTCTGGCCTCCAGGGTTTCTGATAAGAAATCAGCACTTAATCTTATTGAGTACACCTTGTACATGGCAAGTCAGGTCTCTCTTGCTGCTTTAAGAATTCTCCCTTTGTCTTTGGCCTTTGACAGTTTGGCTGCAATGTGTCTACATGGGATTACCTTTCAGTTCACCCTACCTGGAGTTCTTTGAGCTTTTTGGTTGCATATATTCATGTCTCTCATCAAAGTTAGGAAGTTTATAGCCACTATTTTTCGTTCTGCCCATTTTCCTTTGTCTTCTCCCCCCGGACTCTTTTAATGCATATGTTGGTATGCTTCATGGTAGCCCTCGGGTCTCTTGGGTCCTATTCATTTTATCCATTCTTTTTTTTTCCTGCTCCCCAAGCAGTAACTTCAATTGTCCTGTCTTCAGGTTCACTGATTTTTCTTCTGCCTATTCAAATCTGCTTTTGAACCCTTTAAGGAATTTTTATTTCCATCACTGTACTTCTCAGTTCCAGAATTTCTGTTTGGTTCCTTTTAGAATTTTCCATCTCTTTAATGAATTCCTCTTTTTCTTCATATTTTGCTTTGCTGATTTCCTTTAGTTTGTTGTCTGTGTTTTCCTTTAGTTCATTGAACTTATTTAGAAGAGTTGACTTAAAAAGTCTTTGGTTCAGTAATTGCCATGTCTGAGATTCCTCAGGGATAGTTTCTGTCATTTTATTCTGTTCCTTTAAATGGATCATCTCTGTTTTTTTGTTTGTTGTGTGTGTGTGTGTGTGTGTGTGTGTGCGCGTGCGTTTATTGAAGTTTAGACATTTGGATATTTTGTTGTGTTAAGCAGATTCTCCCCCCTCCCCCCGGGTTTGTTGGTGTTTTGGGTTTTGTTTTTTGTTTTTGATTGCTGAAGAATGTAGTATAAATTGGTCTTGTGTTCAGGCTCTCCTTCAATGCTTAATACTAGGGATCAGGGTACACAAAGGGAGAGATCAATTCTGCACCAGTAAGCCAGGTACACTTATATTCAATTTAGGGCAGCTTATCAGCTCTTCACATCTCAACCAAACTTACAATGTATTTAGCCCACACAAATCTCTAAACTTGGCAGTAAGATCATCATAAATGGTATCATCTATTTTAAATTTTGGAAACCCTGGACTTTGCATCCACAGCAACAGACATGGGCTTGACTCATACATGAAAAAGGTAAGATGGACCTGTCATTTAGCTAACATGTTAGCCAATATTATTTTAGTACTGGGTAACCAAAATAATAATAATAAAAAAAAACCAAACCATAACAAGTTTATATTTTAGAGGTACAGGGATTTGTATTGTTACCTTTGGGGAGGGAAGGGGAAGAAGTTACTTTTCTTACATGACTAATATATGAAAGTTGATGAAATGATTTTTGAGTTCCAAGGAACTGAGTTCAAAAAAGTAGTCTGCAGAAGTTATCAACACAGTTCTTAAAAAGGCCTATAGTCTGAACTTATTTTTATAGCAACAAAAGCCCTGCATTACTGAGGCTCAGCGTATCCTGTTAAATGTGTAGTATATGATACTAGTGAAAAACAAAAGGCACATTATATACAGCAAGG
The DNA here is from genome assembly GCF_015220235.1 of Choloepus didactylus. Taxonomy (NCBI): domain Eukaryota; kingdom Metazoa; phylum Chordata; class Mammalia; order Pilosa; family Megalonychidae; genus Choloepus; species Choloepus didactylus. The sequence continues at coordinate 95,687,408 of NC_051313.1, read as the reverse complement.
ATTTCAAAACATTATGTTGCATGGCTGAGTGTATGCCCACATTTGGCATCAGATTTCACATGGTTCACTTTCATAAAGCAACAACAAAAGCAATACTATCTTGCCTTTATATGTTGCTTTATTATTCCAAAGCACTTTTCTAACCACATTTCATCTATGAAGCTACCCTGTGAATCATGCAGTACTGAAAGAGAAATTAAAAGGCTTCCTAAGGTTACCCATCTAAGTTCCCAGATCCCATTCAGTCCCCTTTACGATGAGATTAAATACATCACCAACTATTGAGTTTTGGTTGAATAAACACAATGAACCATTCTTCAATGCAGAACATAAAAGTCTGCTTTCTCACATTTTTCAGTGTTATATAAAATTAATTGGAAGGCGGATTTTCTTGGGATTTCTCTGAAATCTTTATGATATGTGTGTGTGTGTGTATTACATCTGTAATAATGGATGACTTCTATTTATAAAAGCAACTCTCTTGATGGTAATAGACAGGATTCCTTGCTCCCTTCCCCACTGTATTCACCTACAAGTATGACATTTTTTCCCCTAGTAAACTGACACCTTCTACAGTAGAAATTTCTAGACAGATTTTTATATGTTCCACTCACTTCATTTCTTGAAGAATAATTTTATGTGTAAATAAAGTCTTTATGGAGTTTCATAGCCAATATTCCCAAGGAGAACTGTTATTATGGCCACATCAAATGTTCCCACTACACAGATGAGAAGTCTGAAACAGGAAATTGTGTGATTTTTCTTTTGAAATTGAATTGGACTTCCTTAGGGAGCATTAGATGTCAAATTCTCCAAAAGAATCGATTTTTATCATCTCATCTGAAATACATAATGGTGGCTTTCACAGTAATGTTTAACTCCATATTCTGCTATTTGTTGTTTCTTAGATATTAACTTATTTTTTAACCAAATATTGTCAGAAACACATAAAACATTATCACTGATGTAAGAAGATACTCACAGGCACCTTGGTCCTCTGGAGCAAGCTAAAGAAGTATCTCTCATTGAGTACCTCTTTAGGGAGAAGGACTAAATCAACAAAGCTGGTATTTGAACCCCTCCTTTCAGAATATCCATATTCAAAAGTTAATTCAAAGGTAGTATCTAGAAGTTTATTAAGAATTTATTTCTAACGAAGTAAAAATAAAGTTTATGATGCACTATTAAGTCATATAAAATTCCATGACCAATATGTCTTACTTTACTAAACCAAAAGTTAAAGGACGGAATCTGCTTACTTTTTAGCAACTATTGGACACCCATAAGGAAAAGTGAAATATGTGCAAAACATTGTTCTCAACTGTGTTCAATGAAAGTTTTGACAGAAATTAAAAACAAGCCCTAAAAATGTGAACACTCCTATATAGGTGTGTATACTAATATTTGATCTTGGCACTCAATGGAAAATAATTGCTGAGTGTTTGTGTAGATATACAGTATCTCCTTCTGGAAATATATAAATTTAATGAATAGTTGGATAAATCAAGAGTAGTTACAAAAAATAAGAATATTATATAAGAGGCATCTGCTACATATGGAAGATTGAAATGTATTAGAATTACTGACAATACAAGATAATCTAAAATTATTTATTCAAATCTGCTCCCACCCCCCTCCACCCCCCACACCCCACACCCCCAAAAAATGTCAGGGCTCTTAACATCTGCACTGCGTAAGCTCACTTTCCAGTTAAATAGATTCCAGTTTTAAAAGTGGCTTAAGTAATAAATGCATACATATGTGTTTAATAGTCATCAGATAATTATTGCTTTAATGTGAAAGCATTACCATACTATGAACAAAATGAGGTATGAGGACTGAGACAAAGTAGAGAATATTAAAATAGATTTTGTGAACAGTTTATGAGACATGCATAGTAATAAAATCATAGCACAAAACCAGAAAAGTCAGATGAAGCACATGTAGGGAGAAATAAAGTGAAAAATCAAGAATACTAATTTTTAATGCAAGAATTCAGTAAACCACCCAGTAAAAGCATTAAAATCAATTTAAAGGAATTCAAAAAAGAAAAACTGCTATTCGTTGTTAGGGCATGTGATCCTATACACATATTTATGCTACTTTAAATGGTAACTATAATTTATATATATTTATCTTCAGAAATATTATTTTTGTATTCATGGAAATTTAATTATGACATTAAATAAACTATAAAAACCCAGCCAATATGAGCTATATGATGAATATAGATATTTGCATAACTATTATTATTGCTGTATTAAAGGTTAACATGCTAATAAAATTGTAAATTAGAAAATCAAAAGGGAATATTTGACTTGAAATTTTTAAATAGAGAAAGTTTCTTTTCCTCCGTGTCTTTGCCAACAATTTTTTGAAACTAGTAAAATTGTTTTGCCTTCTGCAAACACAAAAGCAGTTAAATTGATTGATTTTAAAACTGTGTGTGTGTGTATTGTTTTTTAAAAGCTGAAAAAACAGAATATCTCAGGCTAAAATGCCATATGCCAATTTTCATCATGAAAATATTTTCAGGGATGATACATTTCTGAAAAACAGTGGTTTATAATAGAAAATACAACTAACTATTTATATGAAGCTAGTTAAACAAGCAGCATGACCTCATAGCCACAAAGTTTAAGAAACCTATTGGGATGTGTAATTTTGTCAGAGTTATAGAATTCATACTCCCAAGCTGTTATAGCAGGGTATTTGCTGGGGAAGCTTGGTTTATTATTTGGCTTAGAAGTCACAACACATTGCTCTAAATAGTCACTTAAATTTTGGCTGTTATATTACTGGGAAAAAAACAATTACATTGATGAATGTTTGGTTATGCCATGTTAGTTACATAAAATGGTAAGTTGGGAAATCATCAGAAATGTGCTATGAATTTTCAGCTTTGTAATACTCATTATGCACAATAAGACTATTCAGCCACCCACAGAATCCATGCAAACTTTGAATAAAATTTTTCAGATCTTAAAGAAGCTCCTCCACCAAAATACTCAGTTACGTAATGTTTATTTTCTGACTGGCAAGATCAATCAAAATACCAGGCACTTGCATGGTTATAGACATACACTAAAAATTCTCGATGAATTAGTAAATTTATGGTATCATTAAACTTCAATTTGTTTAACAGCTTTTGGTATTTGTTACGGATGAATTATTAAGTCTAAAGGTGACAGAATGAGGGGTTCATAGAAATACTAGCACATGCTAGTGAAACCAGATAAGGTTTCACTATACACTTGGAAATTTTTATTTCTATTATTAATGGGCTATAGCAGATTTTGTGGTCAGTTGCTCAGATTCTCTTTTGGGGATTGAGTCATATCCAGAAGCTAGAGTTTTGGCGACTGACGGCATTTCATTGAGCCCCTTTTAGGAATTGCCCTCAGCTAAAGAAAGCAACCTTTCCCAAGATCATGTCCCCTTCCTGTCAGCATCCAATGAATGGGTGGCTGATGCAGGGACATAAAGACCCACCCCTTTTATCTCAAGGTAGAACAACTCCAAAGAGCCATCCCAGCTCCAGAGACCCCCATGGGACTGAGGTTTTTGTTGTTAACGGCATCACAGTTCAACATCCTTGTCTGTCCAGTCCTACTTCCTTCACTTCCCCACAGGCATTGAATCCAAAGGCAAAACCTTCCTGCTCCCAAATCTTCACCCGAGAATCTGTTTCTAGGGGAATCAGACCAAAGGAAATTGGAGGAAGAAGTGGGCTGAGGAAGTGGTCTCTAAGGTCAGATCGGGGACAAGATCACTTGCTGGGTAATGGTCAGTAAGTCCCCGTCTCCGGAAGAAGGAGGCACACTGATAGTCCCCAGTAATGGAGCAGCAGTGCAGCTGTTAACATACTCACTGGAAGGGACTACTTCTCAAATTTTTAAGAGCTGCAGATGAGATCCTAATTATAAAAATAGCAAAATCTTATGGATGTTATTTGAGACCATCAGTGGATTTGAGAAAGACAGTAAAAGACTTAGGGTGACTACCACCAATGTAAGGCTTGGTGTGAAAATCAGAGAAGACCTCCTTGTCAGTCTATAAAGAGGCTTTCATCTGCTACAGCCAGAACGCAGAGAAAGCTAAGGATCAGACACAGGGAATTATTTATTGAATTCTCCACCTATGCAAATCTGCTCTGCCACCTATGCAAATCTGCTATGCAAAGAGTCATGATTGGAAAAGAGTGGGACTCTGATGATTTAAGGTGGGGATACCCAGGTAAATGAATTAAAAAATCTTGAATCCCCAGATTCCCTTAATCCCTCTAGATGGCAAAAATACATCATTCCTCTCTGTTAAAGTCTGGTGCTACCCCCAGCCCTGTCATGATGAAAAGCAATGCAGTCTTCTGCCTTGCAAGACCACACGTTACCCTTTCTATTTCCATCATCTCTCCACCAGCCATCATACAAAAAACTAGGGCCAGTTCATAACAAAAACAAACCAGGGATATGCTGGAAAGGAACTATATATTCAGAAAGAGCTACTGGCCCTAGTCAACATGTACTGGCAGGATCCAGTAAAGTACATATGGGACTGGATCTTGAAGGTGCTGGATCAATGATAAGAAATTTACCAAAGCAGTAAAGAATGCATTGATGAGAGGGGTGTGAGCGTCATTGGGAAGTTCAATATTGGCTGTTCTCTGTAGGCCAAGACTGATAGTATAAGACACTGAACTCACTGAGAGCAATGGGGATGATAGGATCCCAGAATAACAGTGATGCTTAAACACCAGAAACAAGGAAGGTACAATTAATGAAATGGGTTGAAAGGTCAGGAGCATGATCCAGAGTTGTGGTATACCCAGGGTTCCATAAACACAGGAGAGATAGGCAGCCAGCAAAAGTACTGTTCAATCTACACCAGCAATTTTCAATCAGAAGCAATTTTGTCCTTCAAAGGGCATTTGGCAATAAATGATTGGAGACAGTTTTGGTTGTCACAGTTGCTGGATGCTACCAGCATCAAGTGGGTGGAGACCAAGAATACTACTAAAGATCTTCAAGTACACAGGAAAATCCTCTTCAAAAAAAAATCATCCCTCCCAAAATGCCACCAGTGTTGAGGTTAAGACATCCTGTTCTATACAATAAAATAAATCAAGGATGTATTTGATCAGTCAGCTGTTGTTAGCTGCCTCAGTAAAAGGACATGATACCTGCCTAGTTTACCACCCTGAGCCAGTTTTCAGACAAAAAACCAACTGCTAGAAGGAGAAATCAGATTCCCATGAGAAAAGATCCCACAGTACTCTGGCAATTGCATACAGCAATTCATCTAATCTCTGTCCAAAGGGACCTACAGCAATTTGTTTGAGTAAATGTACACTGGAAAAAGGGAATACCAAACATTTCAAAGACTCTTGGATACAGGCTCCAAGTTGGCATCCATCTGAAGATTCAGTGTCATTATGACCCCCCTGTTAGAATGGGGGAATATGGTGACCACATAATAAATGGAGTTCTGAGCCTCTATCCCCCCACTTGTCATTCTCTAGTACCTGAATGTATAACTGGAATAGACATATTTGGTGGTTGGCAGAAGCCCCTCACCACATTGGTTCATTGGCCAGTAAAGGTAAGAGCTACCATGATATTGCACTTGAGAGCTATCATAATTTTCCTGTGCACCTGAAGATCTTTAGTAGTATTCTTGGTCTCCACACACTTGATGCCAGTAGCATCCAGCAACTGTGACAACCAAAAATGTCTCCAGTCATTTATTTCCAAGTTTCAGAAGCTTTCACTTGTCCTTCCCCTCATCTTCAGCCAAAGAGAAATGACAGAGTGGTAGAGTTTATTGCTATCATTAAAAATCTAAAGGATATAGGGGACAAACACATAAACTAATTTAAATCACCAGTATGGCCTCTACCAAAACCAGAAAGATCTTTTAGGACGACAGCAGACTGCCACAAACTCAACCCCACTGTAACCCCTGTTCTATTGTGCTACTTGTGAAACTTTTGCAAAAGCAAATGAACACTTCGTCAAGTACGTGGTACATAGATACTGATCTGGAAAATGCATTATGTTCTATACCTGACTGAAAATTGATCATAAGCTATTCCCGTTTACTCAAGAAAGACAACAGCAAACATTTATGGAATTCTCCCAGGACTATGTTAACTCTCCAACTATCTGTCATAATATATTTTGAAGTGTTCTCAAATATTTAGACATTCTACAGAACATCACATGGATCCATTATGAAAGGATACTAAATATAAATGCATTAAAAGTTACAGAAGAAATCCAAGGGATCTTTGATTTTTTTTTAAATGTGTGCACCTAAAACAAATAAACAAACAGACAAAAAAAAACAAAACAAAAAGGATTGCTGACTACTCTGTAGAGTTCGAAGTGCCAAAAAGTCTGGCAAATACTATAAGAAGCCTGTTTCCACAGGGCGTATTGGCCTAGCATAGAGAGTAAAAATGCCATGCATGAATGCTACTGCTCCTTCATTTCAGAAAATGTAATGAGACATGGCACTTCTTCACAATGAGTCCAGGCATGGTCTCAGTACAGCTCTCCAGGAATCTATCATCAATGATTGAGTCTAGCATCCAAGAAAAAATCTAGTTGCCATCCCTGATATAATGGAAAGTGTTCTTATCATCATATACCTCATTTACTCCTCTATAAAATAAAAATCTTCATAGCCATGAAGAGTTATGGCAAAGCCAAGCGCAGTCCTATACATATAATAGTCACTAGCAAATAACAGTTACAGGTGTTCATTTTTTGTTATTTATTCACCCACTTAATAGCTAATGGACACCTATCATTTGCTAAACCCTATGCTAGATCTTGATCAAAGAAAAGCCCATTGAGATAAGAATATAAATTATAAAAGAGTTACCCAACTTAAAACATTCTTAAAATAAAGTATTATTATTTTAAAACATTCCTAAAATAAAGATGTTATTCTAACAGCTGCTGTTTCCAACACCACTACTAAAACAAATCTCAGGAGTCCCAAAAATGATAGGCCATACAGTGTGGCAGTGAAACACTGGAGAGAAACCACCTGGCTCTACCACCTACTGATGCACAAACCTGAGATCATTTAATTACTCTTCCTCATTCTCCTTTGTTTAAAGTGGGAATAATAATGGCACTTGACCCACAAATTCATAGTGAAAATTAAACAAGAATATGAATAACAAGCAATAACCACAGTGCTTGGTGAAAAGTTAATACTTGATCAATGTTTTAATAAACAGTTAACGAGATGATGTGAAATATTCTTTTTCCAATATTTTTCCAGAGGGATATCTTAAAATTATTCCATTTATCATTTTAAAATATGCCTCCTGTGGTATTTTGAAGTTATATGTACCTCTGCTGGACTGTTCTTACCCCAGATATCTCCATGGCTTACTCCCTCACTTTCCTCATGCCTCTGCTCAAATGTCACCTAAAGAAAGGACTTCCCTAACATCCTATATGAAACAGTACAGAAAAAAACAAAAGCCACAAAAACAAACAAACAACAACAGCAACTCCTCTCTACGGTCTACAACCTTTAATCTCCATTCTTCTTTAGCACTCACCACCACCTAACATTTTAGATACATATCTATTTATTGTCTGCCTCGTTCCATTAGACTTTGAGCTCCTCAAGGATCTGGACTTTGGTCCCCCAGAACAGAGTCTGGCATATTGAACATGCTCAGTAAACACCTGTAGAATCAATAAATGGATATATAATTCAGCCCATCAGAGCTCATAGCAGCCATGAGGGTTTTTTTTTTTTATCATCAGTTAGTCACACAATAAAAGATGTTCACACTCATGTCGTGGCTTTGAAACTAACAAAACTCTTAAACTATACATAATTATCCCTAATACTCTAAGAAGACAACTAGAATCATTATTTGTACACTAATTGTCCAAGGAAAACCATCAGAAATATTTAGAATGGAACTTGAGTATGGTGAGGAAGCTTCAACAGAAAGAAGGTCAGTTGAACACCTAGTCCATTGCCTTTTGGAAGGATAGGATGTTCCATGGTCTAACGGAAAACACATTTTTCTCTTGTGCAGACTGTCCTGGGAAGTGTAGGGCACAGTTAAAACTTTCCACTGGCATTACTGGCTATCATAGGGTCTTGACCCTAAGGATCCAGTAACTTGTCATTGTGCAAGATCTTGAGGGGGCTGCCTAAATAGGAAGGGAAGGGTTTTGAGCATAGTTAGCAACCCAGCTTCAGCTTACAATGGTCACATGGAATTCTGTGCCTATTAATAACCTGGGCTTCCCTTTCATCCTTTCATTCAATGAGTCCTTATTGACCACCTGCCTGGCATACAGCAGTGAAAAAAAAAAATAATCGAAAGCCCTCTTCTTCACGGAGCCTATAGACACTAAACAAAAGTAAATAAATAAAATATATAGTATGCCAGATGGTGATAAGTGTTATGAAGAGAAATAAATCAAGGAAGGGTAAGAGGAATTTGTGGGGCAGGTAACATGTTGCAATTTTACACTAAGAAGTTACACTTTGAGAAAAGAACCAGAGGATGTTGGGGAGTGGAGGGAAAGGGAAGGAAGAAAAGCTTTACAGATATCTTGGGAAAGAGGCTTCTAGGCAGGGGACACAGCAAGTGCAGTGTGCTCTGAGTGGATTGGAGGGAATGTGGCCAGCATGCTAACTGTTCTAGGAAGAGCTGGAAGGCCAGTGTTAAATGGAGAAGAGTGAGCAAGGAGTAAAGTATTAGGAAACAGATCAGAGCTTAGAGAGGGTCCAGATCAGGGAGGGCCTTGGCAGACTATGGTAAGGACTTTTATTTCCAGGCAGATGGGAACCATTGGAGCAGAGGAACAACTTGCTGGGCTCATTGTAGCTGCTCTACTGAGAACAGTAGAAGGGTGGAAGCAGGGAGCCTAACAGAAAGTTATAGCAATAATCCAGGTGAGACACGATGGTAGCTCAGGTTAGGATGGTTTGGGTAAAGAGGGTGCAATGTGATGTCAAGTCTGTGATAAAGGCAGAGCCAACTAGATTTATTAACCGTCTGATGTGGCATAGGACAGAAAAAGAGGAGACCCTGTGGGTACAATAACTTTCCACCATAAAGAAAATTCATCTCCTGACTCTTGTGCTAGGCAGAACCTTACATCTTGATGTACCCTAGAAATCTGACATGTAAAATGCATAGAAAGATTGTATACTCATGAGAGAGAAACAGTCTCAAATATAAGACAAAGCAAATTATTAAATTTATTCATAATCTGATTCTCCATTAAACTTTTTCCTAACTTCCCTCAGAATGCTACTAAATTTTTCCTCCAAGAAGCCTTCTCCCATTTTATACCGTTAAATTCATTCACTGCAATGATACCATTATTTGCTTTCTCATTTTACCCCAAAACCTTTCAAAATGAAAGTTCACCTCCAGATACTAGTTTATACTAAATAGCCTTAAAAAAGATTTATCATTTCCCAGTCATTAAATTTTAAACTATATAGTTGTGCTAACCCTGTTTCCCACTTTAGCCAGAGCATTTACTTCTGTCTTATCACCTGTAACATCTAACAATCACACCAGCTCCGAGCAAAGCAACTAGGGCAGGAGGTGGCCTGGCAGCACCTCCAGGCTCCTAATAGGGCTTGCCATCAGCAATCTCAGCGATCCAGTGATTTCCAGACTGCTTTTCTCTTACTGACTCCTCACCTGGCTCTGCTTTCTAACACACTGACCTTTACTAATCCCAACTCGAATTCAAATTTGTGTTTTGCTTCCTTAGGCCTCTGAACCCAGGATAAAGTTGCTACTGGTTGTATTATGCTTCCCTGTCCTAGAAGCCAATTTCATTTTTTGATAAACCATATCTTGAACCCCAGAGGTATCTGTAAGGTTACGAATGTGAGCAGGGTGGTGAGGGGTGGTTTGGGACCTGTTTAGTTTCTGATCCTTCTTAAATCACATCACATGGGTATTTGTTCATTCTTTGCAAGTCTAAATCTAGCCCTACTTAAATGCTCCCCGTAGAGGGATGGGCAGTTGGGAACTCAATCAAGTATGTTGCTTACAGAGTACAGTTGGTACCCACACTGTACTTTAAAGTACTTCATATACTTGAAGACGGCCTAATTGATTCCACAACCTCTATCCTCAAGCTGAACAAGCAAGCAGCAGAATCCTTAACAATTTGGCCTTTAGGGCCCAATCTAAATACTCCTTTCTAACACAGGCTTTGGTTGGAACCTAGCTAGAGAAGCCAGTTCTGCGTCAGTCTCTATTTAAAGAGACAGAGAGAAGTTACAAGAAGTTTGCTAAGTGATTTAAGCAGCAGCTTATAGGGAGGGTGAGAAAGAGAGAGACAGTGAGTAAAGAGTACTGGAATATTTAGCCTTGTGCACATGGAATTAAGGAACAATGATATAATTTAACTATGTGAAAGATTACCCTATTAAAATCAGTATATCTCTCCATTTTTTAACATAGGGCTAAACTTAGACGGTGGTTGAATAACTTAGATGAATTTTTCTGAAAATGGGACCGTTAAAATACTCTGAAAGCTTATTGTGAGATAAATGCAAAATTACTGACTTAAAAGTAGGATGGCCATGCAACCCTTTTTGTTCAAGGTGGTCCTGCTTTACACCTGTTGTCCTGGAGTAATTATTAATACTGTCTCCTTTCATTCTCAAAGTGTCCAGGTTTAGATCATAAATCATATGTTCATTTTACTTAAAAGGTATATATAAACTTACTTTAAAGGAACACAGAATTATATTATACATTCCTTCTAGTCTTGTCAATTTATGCTTTTACCAGAATACATAAGCTTTCATAGTGACAGAATGCAGTCACTATCTCTGTTTCTGCTTCGAGTTATCACAGTCCCACCATGTGAATATAATGACCAAGAACAATGACAAATAAGCAAATCCACCTCTCTAAGAATCCCTTGATCCCTGAGCCTTTTTCACTTCTTTGGAAATGTTACACAGAGAGTAAGCTCTAGGCAAACTTGGGAAGATGGAGCCTTGTTTTCAGTGCAGCTTACCCTAGAGCTATCCTTGGTAACTTTTTTTTCTTCCTATCCCTCAATGGGTCCACCAACCCCAAAGTATCCAAAATGTTGCTCTTTTCCAAATCTCATTAAAATTTACCCAACCTAGCTCAAAATGTCCCAGGACCATGATCTTGGGTTTGTTAAATCCATCTTACCTAGAGGTAGCACAGAACAACTTTTGGGCAGACAGGCATTTCCACATCTTTCACTACCAGTGAAACCAACCCTAAGACACACTTTGAGCAATCTGGAATCCCTTAGGTTTTGGCCTCTCAGAGCCACTTGAAATAATCATCCTTAGGGAACACAAGTCAAAAAAGCCCAGGCAGACATGCCCGGAGGCTGGAGAGGAAAAGAGTCCAGAGCATAATTTAAATAGAATTAAATGGGACTTTACAGCACAAAATTTTACTGTGGAGGAAATATTACTTCAGTTAGTTTGCCTCTGAAAGTGCCCAATTAGATTTCTTACATAATAAAGAAAAAGAGCCTGCCTAGAGATTTGGCAAGAGGAGTAAAATCCGTATGGCAGAGGCTGCTGGGCACACAGCTAGACGACACTCCCTTGTGACCCTCACATTTGTGAATTGCCATTAAACTGATTTCTGGCAAATGGAGTATAAGCAAAAGCGTGTCACTTCCTGAGTGAAGCAGTAAGAACTGGGTGCGCCTTCCCCACCGTTTCTTTCCCCAACCTCCAGCTAAATGAAAAGGACTCCTCAGACATGGAAAAGAATGGGCCACAGGAGAAGGAACCCGGGTATCTGAATGACCACATGTAGACCTGCCCAACCAGTCTTTCCACACTGGACTTAGACAAGAAATCGTTTGTGATTATGTTAAGCCACTGAGAATGAGGGGTTGTTTGTTACAGCATTTAGTTATGCTGGCTAATAAAAACCAGTTCTTAGATGTGTTTTGCAGAATCTCCATATATTAAGATCAAAGGATCTATAAGTGTCTGTTGAGAAGGATGCTGAGGCTAAAGAGGGACATTAGCTTCCGTAAAGTTGTCTTACCTTTCTCTGCAATTTCTCACTTTTCCAGGTGCTCTAATGCCCTGCATCAAGAGGGAAAACATGTATTCAGAAGTAAACTTGATTTTGATTTTAAGGATAAATATGAGCCTTTTGGTGGGTGGGGAATGACTAGTTCTCATTCCAGGACATATAAACAAACCACAGAGTGTTACTTACATATTTGTTTATTTGCTCATTTATTCTTTAATTCATTCATTTACAAATTGGCAGTGGAGAACTGTCAACAGGCAAGAAAAATGGGCAGGAAGACATGATTGTTCACCAAAAAAGTAAAAAGATATTTTTGTTTAAAGTAAATTAAAGCAACACTGTCTGCTGCACTATGAACAATAAGTTAGCATGAAACAGCTAAAGCAAAACTACTCATTTGATCAAAGCCTAGGATTTCCATTTTCAAAGCAGAGCTTTTTAGGACTTTAAAGTATGGCCAATATAACCAGAGTAAGACTATTAAGGTGTAACAGCAGGATGCCTTTACAACTCTACAAAATTATTTCCAGTGGTTCTGAATAACTAGACAGCATCACTGTCCTTTACTGTTCCAAAAAAATACTTCCCAGTATGTTCTGTATTATGTGAATCTCATGTTCTGTTTCATGTGAAACCTATAAGTTGTTCTGTCCAAATTCCAATTCCAGTTTTTTATAAATTCAGCTGTGATCTACGGTTCATTCTGCTAAGTCTTTTCCATAATCCCTCCATTCCATATTATATACACACCTTCAGTGCTTCCTTCCCTCCCTTACATCCTAACACCTTCACTTAATCGCCTCTTAATCATTTGCCTGAAAAGTAAACCCTCCAGTCACTTATTGTTTCCTTCCAGATGCTGCTGTGGAATGACTCCCCGTGGACATCACCTAACATTCCATCCATGTGAAGTTGGCTGTGCAGACTGTGATTCCAGCACTCCAAAGCTTTTAAGCTCTTTCTTTCCAAGAAAACTCATAGCTAACACCATTATTTCCTCACAAAACAGCTAACATCTGCAGACTGAAACTTCAAAACAAAGAAAAACTAATGCATGGTGCTGCTAATGTTGGATGCAACGTTTATCAGTCATTTTAGGCAATAAATCAATGTTCTTCTTTTCAATTTCTATTAAAATATAAGCCATAGTGGCAGATTTTCAATTTCCCCTCAGAGGAATAGTTAACAAACAGGTTACACGCAATGACTAATTTTGTCTTTATGCCTTCCAGCAAAATGAACTAAATCTCTACTTGGAAAATAAGTCTCTAACAAAATTCATCAGGTTGCTCAAAAGTTCATTCTGCATATCAATAATTCACTGTAGTAACATTATTTAATTTAGTTAATAATCTGTAATACCCAAAAAACTGCTTATTCTAAAGTAATAGCATGTAATGTTTGTCAAAATGATTTATTCTCAGAAGACTATGTTAACAACTTTGCATATAATTAAGCTATATTATCTTATAAAAATCATTTTTAAAACTTTGTCCCACAATCTCAGTTAATGTAAGTTCGTATTTATAAATTGGGAAATGAGGCCCCCTCAATATAAGATTCGGACAAAACCCAAGCTTCCTAATTCCCAGCTGTTTCCTGTATAGATCATAATAGCCTTTAGTCATGGATTATTCTTCTAGATCAGTGGTTCTCAAATTTTAACGTCTGTAAGAATCCCCTATAGAGCTTGTTAAAACACAGTTACCTAGGACCATCTCCAGAGATTATGATTCATTAGGTCAGGTTGGGTCCATGAATTTTCATTTCTACCCAACTCACAGGTGACGCTGATGCTGCTGATTTGAGGACCACAATTTGAGAACCATGGCTCTCCCTTAAGCCAATTAAAAAACAATCTGTATGATTATTTTTATAGGTTGTTTATAGATTGCTTGTAGATTAGCCCATCACCATCAATGATAACCACAATAAAATCCCTCTATCAGTATAACATAAAATAGATAAAAACCAATTTTTATATCACACGCATTCTATACTCCAAAGATTTAATTATCGAAACAGCAAACACATCATATACCGACGCCTGAGCCCTCTCATTTCAAAGCTTTCCAACAGCACTTTCTAACTCCTTCCTTTCAAACACCACTATTTTATTTCTAAGTGGAAATGATTCATCCTTCCTCACTTGGATCATTCCAAGTAGGCCTTCTCAACATACTTTAGACTAAATAGATGAAATTTTAAACTTTAACTCCATATTTTCAAACAATTCTATAAAAATCTCTTTAAAAAGCTGAAAAAGAGATCAGACTTCAATTAGAGATATGAATGAATGGATCTGGTTAGAACTAAGGTAAATCAGAACACAGAGTAAAGGATGATACTGTCTGTATTTTAAAACTTCAACTTTTGTTTGACACCAAAGGAAGCGATGTTTATTTGGTCCAAAATTTAATTTTCCTGTAGCACACTATCTAATTTAACCTGTCTGATCAGTTTATTTAAACAACCTAATTACATGGAACCTAGAAAAGGGAATGAGATCTTGTTATTTTATACAAGTTAAGATAATACTCAATACATTCCGGAGTATTTTGGGCAGAAAATAAAAAAAATATTTGCAAAGTCCCCTTGAGGGACTGGGAAAAAATGTGGAACTATTAAACTTCCCCACCTGAGGAATTCCTGATATTCTCTCAAGCATTAGGTATTCCCAATTTAATAAGCCAAGCCCTCAATCTTGAGGCTTGTCATTATGAAACTTATCTCTGCAATGACAAAGCTAAGCTTACTTAAAACTATGCCTAAAAGACAACCCCAGAGAACCTCTTTTGTTGCTCAGATGTGGCCTCTCTCTCTCAGCCAACTCTGCAAAGAAACTCACTACCTTCTCCCATACATGGCACATGACTTCCAGGGGTGTAAGTCTCCATGGCAATGTGGGACATGTCTCCCAGGGATGAGCCTGGCTGTGGCATTGTGGGATTGAGAATGCCTTCTTGACTGAAACGGGGAAAAGAAATGGAACAAAATAAAGTTTCAGTGGCTAAGAGATTTCAAATAGAGTCAAGAGGTCGTTCTGGAGGTTATTCTTATGCAAACTTCAGCCAGATACTGCAAATTGCCACAGTATGCCAAGCCCCAACCAACAGTATTCCTAAAAACTCTAACAAATACCTTGTCCCCAGTCTAAGACTTTATAAATATTTTACCTAGTAAATTTACTTTTTCAGAAACATAGGGTCCCAGATTGTTCCTATGGCAGATAAACCATGGAATACAGAAGTTCCAGTCTCTCCAAGAATATCATTTAGTTTCATTCTTCAACCCCATAAGGTCAACACCCCTTTCCAGCTCAAAGAAGTTAAAATGGTCATTGCCCAGATATCTCTGAAGATTGAGAGAATGATTAAATGAGGAGGTATAGCTGAGAAATTAGGATCTTACAAATGATTATGACTACTAACTCATTATACAGATATTTATTTTTAGTTTCTAGTGCATTAGAAAAGCTAGAAGGGAATACTAGAAATTATTGAACTGTAATCCAGTAGCCCTGATCTTTGATGAGGATTGTATAGCAATATGACAAAACAAAACAAAAAACCAATATTGAGTTCAAAAAAATGTACAACCTACACTGAAATATTCTGAAAATGGACTGATAAATTTACAGAGAGAGAGAGAGAGAGAGAGGAAATGATATGGCACATGTAACAAAATATTAAATATTGGTGGATCTGGGCATCTGGGGGGTATAGGGGTATCTCAGAATTCTCTGTATGGGATTTGTATTATTTTTGTAATTGTTCTTTAGGTTTAAAATTATTTCTAAATAAAAAGTAAAAAAAAGAGAGATCTTATTTGCAATGGGTTTACATCCACAAGAATTAATATTGGGTACATGTTTGTGCTGGGGTGCATGAGTCAATCCATCAAATGATCTTTGTCAGTCTAGCTAAAGGTTTGTCAATTTTATTGATCCCTTCTAGGAACTGAATTTTGGTGGTGTCAATTCTCCCGATTGTTTTTGTATTCTCTATGTCTTTCGTACCCACTCTAGGGTTTTATTATTTCCTTTCTTTTAACTTAAGTTTGCTTCCGTTTTTCTAGTACTCAAAATGTGAAATTAGGTTATTTATTTCATATCTTTATTTTTTTAACTTTCCCTTCCCTTCTCCCTCCATCTCTAATCTACGTCTCTCTCTGTATGAATTTGCTGTTTCTTGATATCTCATAAAGTAACATACAATATTTGTCCTTATGTGCCTAGCTTATTCTAAGCATAATGTTTTTAAGATTTTTCCACAGTGCATCACATCTCAGAACTTCATTCCTTCTCATGGCCAAATAATATGCCATTGCATATATGTACCATATTTTGTTTACTCATTTGTTTGTTGGTGGACACTCAGTTGTTTCCACTGTTTCACTATCATAAATAGTGATGACATGAACATTGGCATACAAATCTCTGTCTGAGTCCGTTTCTACTTAGTGTGGGTATATACCTAGGAGTGGAATTGCCAGGATATACGGTGTTTCGGTTTGCTAAGGCTTCCAGACTGCAACATACCAGAAATGGGTTGGCTTTTAACAATGGGGATTTATTAGTTCACAAATTTACAGTTCTAAGGTCATGAAATGTCCAAATTAAGGCATCAACAAGAGGATACCTTCCTAGAGGAAAGGCTGCTGGCATCCAGGGTTCCTCTGTCACATGGGAAGGCTCATGACAATGTCTGCTGGTCCTTCTCTCTCAGGTTTACTTTCTGGTTTCTGTGGCTTTCTCCAAAAGGTCTCTGGGCTTCTGCCTTAGCTTCTTTGAGCTCTCTCCAAAATGTCTCTGCCTTTTATCCTGTCATAGAGGACTCCAGCAAGGGGATTAACACCCACCTTGAATGGGCAGGGTCACATCTCCATAGAAACAACCTACTCAAAAGGTCCCAACCACAATAGGTCTGCTCCCACAAGATTGGATTAAAAGAAAATAGGCTTTTCTGGGGTACACAGAAGTTTCAAACCATCACGTATGGTAATTCCATATTTTATCATTTGTGGAAGAGCCCTATTGATTTCCACATTGGCTGTGCCATTTTACATTCCCACCAGCAGTGCATAAATGTCCAATTTTTCTACATTCTCTCCAAAATTTTACACTGTACTTTTTAAAATAATAGTTGTGGTGGATTGAGTTGTGTGCTCAAAC
Organism: Choloepus didactylus; assembly: GCF_015220235.1. Taxonomy (NCBI): domain Eukaryota; kingdom Metazoa; phylum Chordata; class Mammalia; order Pilosa; family Megalonychidae; genus Choloepus; species Choloepus didactylus. The sequence continues at coordinate 95,670,174 of NC_051313.1, read as the reverse complement.
ATAGACAAGTTCTTAATCCACATTCCTGTTCTTGTGGCTCATGGCAAATAGGACCTCTTGAGGATGTTACTTTTTAGTTAAGGTGTGGCCCAACTTAATGAGGATGAGTCTTAATCTAAACCACTGGAGGCCTTATAAAAAGAAGAAAGTCAGAAGATGGAAAAGGCCACAGAGGAGTTAGACACCAGAAATCAGTGGAAACCAAAGAGCAGACACAAGAAATGAGAGATGTCCATGTGACAGGAGGCAAGTCGAGGTACCCCAAGGATTGCAGCAAGCCAGCGCCAGAATGCTACAGACTTTGGGCAGAAAGTATTTTCTGGCCAATGTCTTCATTTTGGACTTCTAGCCTCCAAAATCATGATCCAGTAAATTCCTGTTTTTCAGCCAACCAATCTGCGGTATTTATCACAACAGAATGGCAAACTAAGACAATAGCGATCCTTGTGGGTGTGAGGTGGTACCTCATTGTGGTTTTGATTTGCATACCCTGTGGCTGGTGGTGTTGGTCATCTATTCATATGCTTATTGTCCATTTGTGTATCCTCTTTGGGAAGATATTTGTTCTACTCTGTTGCCCATTGTGTGACTGGGTTGTTTGTCTTTTTGTTGTTGCGTTGTGGAATTTCTTTGTGTATTCTGAATATTGAGCCTTCTCTGGTTTGAAACTATTTTGTTTCATTTGTGGGTCATCTTTTCACTTTCTTACAATCTCCTTCAATGGGTGTGCCAGTTTGTAGATATTATATCCCCCAGAAAAAGCTATATTCTCTAATGCAATCTTGTGGGGGCAGATTTATTAATCTTTCTGAATAGGGTGTGACCTTTTGATTGAGTGTTTCCATGGAGATGTGACTCAAACAACTGTGGAGCTAGACCTTTGATTAAATTATCTCCATGGAGATATGGGTCCTGCCCATTCAGGATGGGTCTTAATTTAATCAGTGGAATCCTATAAGAGAGAGGCATTTTGGAGAAGGCTGTTGAAAACTGATGCTTGGAGATGAGGACAGAAGGACATCTGGAAATACTAAACTAAGAGATGCTAGCCCAGAGTTTGCTCTGGAGAAACTAACAGAGGACCCCCAGACAGTTAGATGCACAGGAGTTGAAGAGGCTAACAGACACAAGCCCAGAGACATTTTAGAGAAAGCCATTTTGAAATACAATCTGGGAACAGCAGACGCCAGCCACGTGCCCTCCCAGCTGACAGAAGTGTTCCGGATGCCATCAGCCATACTTGGGTGAAGGTATCTTATTGTTCATGCCTTAGTTTGGACACTTTTATGGCCTCAGAACTAAATTTGTAACTTAATAAATCCTCTTTATAAAAGCCAATCCATTTCTGGTAGTTTGCATAACAGCAACTTTAGCAAACTGGAACAATGGGGGAAAAGGTTTATATTTTGAAGAAGTCAAAAAAAAATCTCTTTACAATGTTCATAGGTCATTACAACATGTTTCTATCCCTCTTCAAATTTTCAATAGTATTTTAGAAATACTAGAAACATTTAAATTTATTACAGTGTGGTGAAAGAAACACACAAATACAAACTATTTTAACACTAAATAATTTGAGCAAATGGGAGACAGTTGTTAGGGAGAGGAATCAGGGTCTGCCGACCTGCTCCTCCTTCCGACCGGCCCACACCATACTCCGTACACTCTAGGTCTCCCCTTTCAGCACTTGTAGAAGGAAGACGCTGGAAACTCAATGCCCAACTTCTGCATTTAGTAGTAGGAGTAGGTCCTGCTGTCCAAACTCACAAGATAGCAAACGTAGTAACTTAACATGGTCTTTCAAATTTGAGGTAATATATTGATGTCATAAGGACACTCAAAGACAACACCAGACCAGGGTAAACAAAGCAGGCAGGACAAACACAGCAGGTGTTCTGAAAAAGGTTATAAAGGGTTGAACGGGTTACTCTATCCTCATCAATGCCTACATGCCTACTTTTCAGTGGTCCATCTCCGTTCCTGATTATATCAATCTCATACTCAAATTTCCTCAGTTGCTCCAAGTCTTAATCTCTTTTAGGACAAATCATCACTTCCCCCTGATTGCTCCACCTCAAAAAAATATGCTTTGACAAACCACTATTTACCCCCCAGTAATAAACGCACTTACACATATACACAAAGCTGCACACAGAAAGACTTGCATTCATACACTCTCAAACATACTTGGATGTGGTTGGTATTTTCAGTGGTTATGTGAATATGCATACACATATTGACAAATAGACATATATTTACAGGGACAAGTCCCTGAAAGATAAATATTTGTGTTCATAAAATTAGAGCAATTAGATTTGTAAACATTGGAACATATTCAAAGTTTTTTAAATTTTGTTTTAGTTGACGATAATTAATGCATTATAAACTAGTGTTCCACAAAAGTACTGATACGTGCCAGTTGGGGGTGGTGGTTGTTAAAGTCAAAATTTCAAAATGTAAACACTCCCTGTAGACCAAATATAATTATGCTCTGCCATAATAGTAATAAAAATAGCAAAACTGTAGAAGAATATGCCCATATGTTAAGGGTTTAAATTACTGTGATTCCTATGGTATAGGGGAATTAGATATTTCACTAATGATAAGGTACAAATCTAATTTTTCACACAAATTTTTCTGTCCTAAAAATTAATGACATATTTTTTACAGCAGGTTTTAGCTCATTTCAACATTTTAAACTTTCTGGAAGAGTTTTCAGCATTCACTTTCTCCTGTCTCTATTGGATGTGGGAAAAGTCTTCAAATACACTTGATTTGAAGACAGAAAAAAAGTCATTGCATGTAATTTGAGTAATTAAATAACCTGATGCCAATTATTAGGTGGCTTCATCAAAAATAGTTATGTACCAAGGATCGTATCTTTATCCTCCTTTCCCAACAGTTGCAGGAGATGCTGGGTTTCTCCTGCTCCTTCCTTTAGTAAAAACAGGAAAAGTGGCATCAAGTATCGTGGGCCCTGTGGCTTCCAGAGACCTGGAAGATGCAGCACTGCAGTCTAATGCTCCCAGGAAAATAAGTGGGCCCCTGAGGAGAGAAAAAATGACGTGCCACTGAAACAGGGCATAGGAGATCTCCTGATCACCTCAACATCCAACACTTTGAAGCATTTTTTAAAATGCTAAGCATAAATGGAAGGATGGCAAAAGCTTCATGAAAGTGGGTTCTTTGATAACATAAATTCAAATGTTCAGTCATAATGTGACTGCAATTCCTGCAATTACTCGTTTCTCAAACGGAAGTACATTCACGTTTTTATCTTAGGGGCAGGGATGTAGGTATTGAGGCAATTGCATATCATTTTTTTTTCTTTGCTTTCTCTTTTCTATTTGATGGTCAGTTGTGTATATTTTGTTTCACTACTTTGACTTCTGTGCTTTTTGTAACAACTGAAACCATCAGAAAACTCTTGTTTTCTATGCTTCAAACAATCCATGTCTCATTATTACAGATTTTTATTAACTTCATAATAGCAGCTCAGCACATGTTAGGTGACTGAGCTTTTTACTCCATTGCTTGCATTATAGTGTGGTTTTATTCTACAAACTGGTTTTAGATGACTTCTTAGGAAAAAGAATAAAGATTCAAGGGTTGATGTAAAGTAAATGGATTTTTCCAACAGAAGTTACCTGAGAATTTTCAAAATCTATATATGAAGTATATGTACACAATATTTGGTACATATGCAACAATGAATTTTAAATAAATTGAGCTTTTTAAATATAACTTTGAGTCCATTGCATTTGCCCAGAATTTGAGACTTACTGAGAAACTAAGGAAAGATATAGTTCTCAGAAATAGCCTATAAAATTGTTTACTGGGGAATGGGGATGGAGGAGGACTGTGTACAAAGTGAAAAGAGAAGTCAGGAAAGATTACAAAGAACCACAGAACAATTTTAAGGCATCTAAAGAACCTGTCTCTGAGTTAAGAGTGCTTCATTCAGGTTCTGTCACCTAGGGTTGTAAATGCTGAGTCTCAAAATGAATTATTAGTGGAAGCTGAACTACATAATCTTAAACATTTGCAAGCAACTGTAGTTTACTTAAAGCAACAGATTAACCTAGAACTTGACACATATATTAAAAGAAAAGATTATCTTTAAATGAGTACAAATTAATTTTCTTCTTATAGTTGAAGTTGCTACTGGTTAATGGACGGCATGATGTTGTGGAAGAAATATAAGTTTTTGAACCTGAAATGTAGGTTCAAAACTAGTGCCTCTACCTACTAGACATGTGGCCTGGGGAGAGTTTTATTAGCTCCCTGAACCTCTATTTCTTCATATACAAAGTGGCAATAACAGGATTTTTGCAAAAGTATAAATCTTCAGAAATTATATAAGGCCTTTAGAAAAAGCACCAGAATAAGTTCATTGTCTAATAAAAAGTAGTTGATATTATTATTTTTGTTGTCATTGTTGCTATTATATCCAAATACCCACTAATAAAACTCTATTGGCAATTATGTAGCATTTTGTATCATATATATTCCTTCATTAGCCCCATGCAACAATCGAACTCTAATCTAGAGCAGATATTAACAATAATATTACCACCACTAAATAATACTTTTGTGTTTAAGACAAATGAGTGACATTTTATTTAATAAGTTATATCTATATCTTTCCCATCAAAATGTCAACATCTATATACATTCTTCAAACAACATGTAGACTTAAGAGATCCAGCTCTCTAGAGATAAGTATGCAAGTTTATTTTCCATCCTCTCTGGCTCAAGTTTTCCTTTCAAAATTTTCTAGAGCATACATTCAGCAGAATTAAGTTAAATTAAATACTAAAATCTTGTATAAGGGAACGGGGAGTAAGTGATAGCAGACATTCATGAGTGAAACCCTGAATAACTACATCTGTTTCTCTGCAAATTTTGCAAATGTCTTTTAAATACAGCCCTAAAAACTAGGCAAAGAGAGCCGCAAATTACTCTCAGCTTTTAGTTTGACCAGATTCACAGCTTTCTGTAAAATGCAAGGCTTGAACCATCCCACAGCATTTTAAAAATCAGGGAATTCTCAGCCCTTAAATCAAAATTCTCCGAAAGTAGAAATTGTGTCTAATGAAAATAAGATTCATATTTTGACATTAACCCACGATCGGCTTCTGTTTCACAGAGGAATAAATACAGATTGAGTAAAGATTTTAAAAAGTCAGTGTCAGACTCTGTACACCCAGTGGGTTACAGATGTATGAAAGTGGTGGCAGAGAGCCACTCCACTTCCTTTAAGATCGAAAAACATTTGGAAGGAAAACGCAGAAGGGAAGACCTTCTGACAGACGTGTTCTCTTTGGGGTTTCCTGCCTCCTTGTTTGCCAAGCTTCCTAAACCACACTGCTTGTTAATAAAGTTCACTAAAAAGACATTATGAAATGCTGACTTCATAGAGTGAAACTTACATTAAAAGTGTTCTTATGTAGTTGAAATTTCCTGCCATCTGCATTTCCCTACTTCACAAACCCAAGGAAGCATGAGTTGGAAAGTCCCAAGCATAAGATGTCATTTGAGGCACTCACTATCAGTGGGAGACAGGCCCACGTGCTGAAACCAAAACCCAAGGCTGTAGTTTAGACGGTGCAATGGAGAACCTGCATAATCCTGAGAAAACAGTCACACTCCTCAATGTTTCTACTCCTGTAAAATGGAGTTATGTGAAGATGCGTGGGAATTAAATCAACAGAAACACATACATGGATGAAGAAGAAAAAGCTAGATGCTACTTCCTCTGACCTTTACAACAGTAGGCAAAAAAGAAAAACAGTAAGTTCTCTAACTACCTAAAAACAACACCAGGATTTAAAAAAATAGACATAGCCATATATGAAAAACAATAAAGGAAAACTAAAATTACTAGTCTTATTATTCACAAAATAATGCTTCTTGATATAAAGACATATATTTACCAATGGGGAAAGACAATTAAGCTAAAAGCACCAGAAGTTTGGTTTATAGGTGTTTATTATATCTAACATTTACAAACTATTTAGTTCTATAAACATTATTGAGGAGCAAAGTATAGGTCCTCTGAATAACAAGTAAATAAAATGTAGCTGCCTCCCTTGAGAAGAGAACAATCCACTAGTGCAAAAATTATATATTTACTAAAGAGATATTTCTATATATTTAACCATATTTGGTAAGGACCTCTGTGTATACACAGCAAACAAAGATGGGTCCACTAAATACAAGTCAAGAATTGGGGTGGGGCAGGGAAGAGGTGAAGGATGTAAGAGAAACATAGCTTTAGCACCTGTAAAAAGTGGCCACCCTTCCTCAAATCAAATTTGAAAAAATAATAAATCAATTTAAGATTATGGGGCCTTAAAAATTAATGTTTTTTTTCCATAAGTTTCAGATAGATAGAGACATAGAGATATAGACTTATATGTATATATTCATACTCATATAAATGTAAAATAAAATGAATAATTCTCCATGATTTCACATATTAATTCTGTCCATAAATCTTCATTCACCTTTTATTCTGGCCATGAGTGCCTTCTATCTGCCTAAATCCCATGTGATCCCCAAATGCACCTCCACTGCAAAGATTACTATCTTCACCCTTAACTTTCCCTGCATTAAATTAGAATTCACAGGCTTGAGTTTTTGATTGAACTGCATATATTATATTTTTCTCCCCAACTATATTGTACTTATAATTATTTATTAAACTTTTTCATATTCCACCACATTAACATGATACTGATCGCAGCTTACATGCATAGTACTGTAGTGAATTAAAACACAATGCAGGGGGAGGAACCTAAGATCGGCGGCTAGGTGAGACAGAGAAAAAAACATCTCCGTGGAAAACACTAGATAAAGAACCAGAAAGTGACCCAGAACACCACTTCCAGAGTAGCACCAGCCGGACAAGTCCTGCTAAAGCCACAGGGAACGTGAGTTTGGTGAAACCAGGAGTATGCATTCTGAAACGAGTGAGTGAGTCGGCTGAGTCCCTCGGCCACGCTGCAGTGTGGAGAAACGGTGGGTTGGTGTTTTTAAAAAAAAAAGAAAAAAAAGAAGCCCGGGAACAGCTGCAGATAAGACAGGAGCGGTCTGGACTAACGCCTCGGTGTCTGGGGTGGAGGATACCCCTTCCCACACCCACTGCTGATTGTCTCGGGTCCAGGGGAGCAAAGGGGAGGCGCACGACTTGCAGCCATCTCCCCAGCAGGCGGGGTTACTACTGCCCGGGGCTGAACACACAGCACAGAGCCGAGCCAAGAAACCCAGCCTGACAGGGAGTCTTTCCCGCAGCACCGCTCACATGACACAATATCGGCCATGGACAGTGGCCTTGAATACACCCACGGCTGATCGTCCCAGAGCTGGGAGAGTGGAGCTCTGCGGAAAGGGGGAAGGTAATGCGTCCCATTCAACCACCTTTGAAGCGGGCTGGGAATGCCCCTACACAGCCCGGTGGCAGAGGGCTTCCCTGGAGGCCGGCGCTCACTTGTGACGTGGCACGGCCCTCCCCACCTCAGCAGAGGTCCTGGAAAAGCACAGCAGGGAGGAGGGAACCGCTCGGAAATCCCAGGGAACCTACGCCAATACCAAAGACTTTTGTGTCAGCGGCAGAGAACAGCCTTAAATCTCCGGGAACACCTGGGAGGTTTAATTGTTAAATCTGCCCTTCCTCCCTAACCATTCAGGCACACACCCCTCATTGAGGGCAGACAGCACCAACAACACACCCAAATTAAGTGCACCAATTGGATCCCAAAAGAGTCAGATCCCCACACACCACAAAGTTGGGGAGAACTGACTTGAGGGGAATAAGTGACTCACGGACGCCATCTGCTGGTTAGTTACAGAAAGTGTATGTCACCAAGCTGCAATTCTAATAAATTAAAGATCAAGTAAAGCAAATGCCAAGAGGCTAAAAACAACAGAAAATCTTAAAGCGTATGATAAAACCAGACGACATGGAGAACGCAAACCCAAACACTCAAATCAAAAGATCCGAAGACACACAGTTCCTGGCAGAATTAATCAAAGAACTACAGACAGACAATGAGAGCATGGCACGGGATATAAAAGACTTGAAGAAGAGCATGGCACAGAATATAAAAGACATAAAGAAGAACCTAGAAGAGCATAAAGAAGATATTGCAAGAGTAAATAAAAAAATAGAAGATCTTATTGAAATTAAAGAAACTGTAGGCCAAATTAAAAAGACTCTGGATACTCATAATACAAGATTAGAGGAAGTTGAACAACAACTCAGCCTCCTCGAGGAGCACAGAACAGAAAATGAAAGAACAAAAGAAAGAATGGGGAAAAAAATTGAAAAAATTGAAATGGATCTCAGGGATACGATAGATAAAATAAAACGTCCAAATTTAAGGCTCATTGCTCTCCCAGAAGGGGAAGAGAAGGGTAAAGGTCTAGAAAGAGAATTCAAAGAAATTGTTGGGGAAAACTTCCCAAAACTTCTACACAATATAAATACACAAGGCATAAATGCCCAGTGAACTCTAAATAGAATAAATCCAAATAAACCCACTCCAAGACATATTATGATCAGACTGTCAAACACTGAAGAGAAGGAGTAAGTTCTGAAAGCAGCAAGAGAAAAGCAATTCACCACATACAACGGAAACAACATAAGACTAAGTAATGACTACTCAGCGGCCACCATAGAGGCGAGAAGGCAGTGGCATGACATTTAAAATTCTGAGAGAGAAAAATTTCCAACCAAGAATACTTTATCCAGCAAAACTCTCCTTCAAATTTGAGGGAGAGCTTAAATTTTTCACAGACAAACAAATGCTGAGAGAGTTTGCTAATAAAAGACCTGCCCTACTTCAGATACTAAAGCGAGCCCTACCGACAGAGAAACAAAGAAATGAGAGAGACATATAGAGACTTTTAACAGACATACATAGAATATTACATCCCAGGTCACTGGGACACACGTTCTTCACTAGTGATCACGGGTCTTTCTCCAGAATGGACTGTATGCGGGGACATAAAAACAAGCCTCAATAAAATAAAAAAAAAAAAAAAAAATGAATTTGTTCAAAGCACATTCTCTGCCCACAATGGAATACAAATAGAAGTCAATAACCATCAGAGACTTGGAGAATTCACAAACACCTGAAGGATAAAAATGAGGGGGAGATGAAAACATTCCCGGATAATCAAAAGCTGAGGGACTTCATCACCAGTAGATCAGTCCTAAGCAGGCTGAAAGGAAGGGACACTAAACAATTGACTGAAACCACATGAAGAAATAAAGATTTCCAATAAAGATCACATGGCAAATATAAAGACCAATACTACTGTATTGTTGATTTATAACTCCACTATTTACTTCCTACAGGATCTAAAATACATAAACTGTAATGATAAATCGGTGGTTTTGGACTCAATGTAAAATATGTAATTCTTGACAAGAACTACATAAAGGTGGGGGAATAGAGGAGTATAGGAACACAGTTTACGTGTCCTATTGAAGTTAAGTTGGTATCAAAGAAGAACAAGATTGTTATAGATTTAAGATGTTAAATTTAAGCCCCATGGTAAACACAAAGAAAGTATCAGAGAATATGACCAAAGAGATGAAAAGTAGAGTAGGGGTTCCAAGAAGTGGGGGAGGGGGCAATGGGGAGTTAAGAAATGAGAGTAGGGTTTTTGTTTGGGGTGAAGGGAAACGTCTAGAAATGGATGGTCGGAAGGTGATAGCATTGCAACATTCTAAATGTGATTAATCCCACTAATGGAATGCTAGGGAGGGGTGGAATAGGAAGATTTAGGCTATATATATATATCTTTCCACAACTGAAAAAAAAAAAAAAAAAAGACAGTCTAAATAGATGACAATTAAATGCCAAGGTCAGAGGAGAGGAGGCTCAAAGGAACACAGATGAGACACAAGAAAAAAAAAAAAAAAGGAAATACAGAATGTAAGCTTTGTATCAATGTTGAATTTCTTGAACTTCTTAAGCTGCATTAAATGAGATTGCATAAAATAATGTTCTTGTCCATGGGAAAGGTATATGTGAATTATATTGTTTGTTCAAAGATATGTGCAGCTTGCTCCCATATGTTCAGAGGACAGAGCAATAGATGATGGGTGTTAGGGAGGGAGGGAGAGAGGGACAGAAAGAAAGAGACAGTGGTGTGACAGGATCTTAAAGGTCATGGATCGGGGTATCGGGGGAGAGGGGTCGGGGTATGATGGAGTTCTATGTATGGGGTTTGTACTGTTTTTGCAACTGTTCCTGTAAGATTGAACTTATTTCAAAATAAAATAAACCACAATAGGGGCTTTTGCATTGTCTTGATGCCTCACCTCTTGGACCCTAGCATTCAGGTCCTTCACTCACCATCTTATACCTACTTATTCAAGAGAAACAGCTTCTCTCTCTCAGGTTTGCGCCACTACCCCACCCCACCCCTCCACTCCCCAACCCTGAGAGTCAAACCTGAACTCACCATTTCCCCCTTTGCTGGATCAACCACTATAGTTCCACCCATAGACACTATAAAGGCACACTTCCCAGGTCCACTGTAACCTTTTGCTCCTGACACATTCCCTCATGCGACCCTGGGAGGCCTGCTGCTGTGCTCTGTTCCAGGTCCTGTGAGTACTAATAAGCCTTCCTTTCACATATCTGCAGTGTCAGTTCTCACTCCTCCTTGCTGCACCAGGCTATCCATATAAAGATCCTTACAACTCGAGTACATGAATGGACTGACTGCTAAAGAGACCAACCAACTTATACTAGTCAGCTTAGGAGCATCGTCCTGTCCCCGCTTAGCCAACAGCTGCTTTGCCAGTGGCAATGATTGCCACTACATTGGATAATGGTTTAGAGCTATTTTAAATACAATGTAGAAACTATTAATGTTATAACTCCTCACCTACATCTTATTTCCAGTTTCTGTTTTTTGAATATTCACATTTGTGATGAACAAATGATGTGAGGCACAAGAGGATTATTTCATCAACATCAGCTGGAAAACACAGAAGTCAGAAAAAAAAAAAAAGACCCAAATGAAAAGCAGAACGGAGAAACAAGATTTCAGAGCACTGCCTTAAGGACAGAAGCTCTAGGGGTTCTATTTCCCACAACCCTTTGTCCCTCCAGCTACACCCTGGTACTTACCACCCTGCAAGAGTACAGGGAAGGAAATATCAGTTCCCCTATCGGAAATGGGTTTGGATGATTAATAAAATAAAGACATGTATGGAAAAAGAAAAGTTCAGTAAGATGCAGAACTTAGAAGAATCAAGAAAATGAAAGGCTAACGATTCAAACAGAAAACTGAACAAAAGAAATTAAGAGATATTTCACAAAAGAGACACAAAAGACTTAAATATATGACAGGATTTTAAGCTTGATTAGTAATCTAGAAAATGCAAATAAAACCATAATGACATACAATTTAAAAAAATAAAATAAAGTAGGTTTGGAAGTCACAGCTCTTGTCCCTTCATCATTTCCTAAAAACAATAACTTTTATTTATATTTTATATTTTTAGAGAGTTTTCCCATTCTTGTTATTATTTGTCTTTTACATAAAAAAAAAAACTTGAAAAACAGTGTAAAAATATAAACCTTCCCAAACCTGAATCGTTTTTAAAATTGCTTATCTTCTCGTAAAATCCTCTAATTAAAGTCTAATTTCTAAAAGAACATTTTGGGAATGATATCCACTAACCAAAATTATTTTCTGTAAGAAAAGAAAATGAAAGTGGGCTAATAAATATTGTAAAGATCCAGGAAAAGAAATTCAAAACCATTAAGTGTTCGTTGAGGAATAAATTCTGATTACCCAGAAAAATAAGTTTATCCAGCCCTAAAAGGAAATTTGTAATTTTTTAGTGGTTTTAAGACTACTTCCTATTTGCTGAATGATTACAACTAGGATCTACACTGTTGAAAAAAGTGCCAGTGATCAAAATGTCCTGAATGATCTCATAAAAGTATTGCCATATGATTGTGCAACAAGGGTAACAAAATCAACCATACGCAGGCCCGGGAACACAACCTCCATACCTGAGGCATCCAGTGAGTACAGAATGAATAGAGTGTGCAAGTCCTGTTCAGAGGTGTTTGTATGTACTTATATTTTAAGCCTAGTCTTGACCAAACACAGTATTTCAGGAGGTTAAATTTGGCTCACCTGCATAACCAATTTGTATCTCCTACTTAGACAAACAATAGACAGGCCAGCAGGAGGAATCTGGGACCCTGGGGACCCTTTTACTGTAAAGGCTTCAAGCAGGCTGGACAATCACTTTCAAATCTCAATTCCTGTTAAAATAATATCCTTCAAATATATGGCTTTGCTTTATCTCTTTTAAAGGCCATCTGCTAGATTAGGGTGACCCATAAAGTTACGGGCCTGCAGAGTCTAGCTCCTTTGTTGATTAGGGGGAAAAAAAAGAAATGAAAATAAAAACCAAGCTTGGGGTGGGGGTAGACACGGAGAAGAAAGGGTCAGGGAAAGTTACAGCACAAAGTGAATAAGCATAAAGGAAGCCAGGAGACTTGGAGGAGCTCAGAGCTAATGAAAAAAAACAACACTGGGTTGGGGGCAGGGAAGAATGTGAAAGCCAGCTGGAATAAGGGAAAGCAAGAAATATAGGAGCCAACAGAAATCCAAGGACAGAAAGTATTGGAGATTGAAGGGAACAGGAAATTTATTGGAAACCAACTTGTTTTTCCTTTTGTATCCAGTGCAATTCTATTCTAGGCAGAACTCTATTCTCAACCTGAAAGAGGACAGAAGGGAAGTCAAAATTCGTAGGAGCCTTTTCATGGGCAGGAACCAGAAGCTCAGAAAAAAACGGGTTGGAGGAAACCTGATAGGACAGCAGATTCTCTGAAAGGGGTGGCAGCACCACCAGCACAATATTTTCCACAATTAAGTAAATTAAAAACAAAAATATTAGGGCCCCAACTCAGAGCTACTGAATCAAAATTTCCAGTACAATGAATAAACACCTCCGGTAATTCCTATCACAAGTTTGGGAAGCACTGATATAGTGGTAAAAATTGCAGGCTCTTGGACCTAGAACTACCCCAGCTCAAATCCTGACTCTGCTATTCACACTACTTCCTGACATTAAGTAAGTTATTTAAACTTTCTGTACCCAGTTAGTTAATCTGTAAAGCAGGCTGTGAGGATTAAAGGAAGTGTTTGGTACATGCTGAGCACTGAATAATGCCAGCTATGTAGCTATAAAAGTCCTTTGAATATGGAGCTCAACAAAATAACTTATCTTAATTGGTAAAAAGTAAAATACAAGGAACATAAAAAAAGGTTATATCTTTTATAAAACACCAGGGAGCACACTTCCTAAAGGCACAGGGACCAGATCTGATCCCAACCCCCAGGGCTTCTGCTCTAGACCTCAGCATCCACCAGCCAGGTGGTTCACTCTCTGGGCATCAAAATGCAAATAGCCTTGACCTCAATCTTTGTTCAAAAGTACACAGAGTCAGTCCAAATTAAAGGTGACTCCATGCTCTAGAGTCCCCATGCTGAAAAGACAAGACTTTCTTGAAATGCAGTTTATCCAGGACTTAGCTGATAGTGAGATACCTGAAGAGACCCACTTCCAGCATGAAACTGCTGAGTCTCATTCACTTGGTGACCCACCTTATTTCACAAGCCTATTCTTTGCAGTCATTTCCCAAGATATTCCCACCAACCATCTAACCCTTCTACATCATCATCCCACATCTCATTATTTTAAGACTCAAGCCTTTCTATTTTTTTCTTCTAGAAACTCAGCTCCATATGTAACAAGCTCCACTACATTTTCAGCATCTTTACTGAAAATTATCATCTTCTGGCTTCAGTTGAGGCCTGGCTTACCCTTCTGGAGGGCAACTAAACTGCAGCCCTCTCATATGGAGACTGCTCTGTCTCTGTGCTTCCTTAGTGACTGAAGGTGAAGATGGAATCTTTAGTTTCCATACTTCTTGCTGACTGTTACTCCTTTGACTTGCACAAACTTGCCCACTCCTTTAAGAACCACACAGTGTGGCCACACTATCTTTTACCCCTGCATAACAATTGCTATCCCTCATTATACCAAAAAGTTCACCATCATTTCCTTCCCTCTAAATCCTGACACCATTCTGCAGTATGTTCAATGTCCTAGTGGACCTTCCATCCAATATTCTAGCCTCCCTGTCCACTGAATTTATTCCCAGTGAATTCCAATAAAGTTTTACTCTATCCTGGCCATTAACTCACATGGTCTTACATAAGGCTTAGTATTGCTGTGGCTGCTCACCTATTAAACCGCTGACCATAAGTACCCATCTTTTCAACTCTCTAACTTTGCTTTGCCCATGACTAATCTTTGGCCTTATAAATATTATGAGTCTTTGGAATTCTGTACTTTCACCTCATCTATCAAATGTCTCATGTCAACCAGAGAGGGTCTTGACAATGGCACTGTGCCTGGCTGCTATCACGCTATTTGAGGAACCATAGTGTAATAATCATAAAACAGCTTTCCTTAAGGTAAATGAGTTCATTCTTTGACATGAACCATTTGCTCCAAATAGCCTTGACATATTTAAATGTGAAATAATAACAAAAATATATAAACAGTCTTAAAGATAAGTAATATAAAGCTATGAGTAAGGCTGGTCCATATGGCAGAAAATAGTATAAATATATCAGTAATCATATTAAACACAACTAAAATATAATTTACCTAATTAAACATGGAGACTAATCAGATAAGCAGCTATAAAAGATATATTTAAAGCAAAACAACAGAGAAATGGACATTTATAGCCTTGAAAGCATTTATTTTTTTAAAAGGACTAAAAACAAATGAGTTAATATTCAACTCAAAATATTAAAATGGTAATTCAAAGAAATTAGAGAAAGATTTTTTTCAAAAGATGGAAATGAGTTAGTAGCAAATCACACATATATACATACAGATCCAAACATAACCTATAAAGACAAGAGGATCAACAAATCCATAAGATGTTTTATGGTTAAACTGATAAGAAAACAAACAAAAACACAGACTTCTATAAAGGCCTGCAGAAAGAGAGAGACACACACAGAGAGACAGACAGAGACATAGAGAGATACAGGGGTTACAGAGGGGGGACAGAGAATCAGAGAATCAGAAGATCAGAAATGAAATGAAGTAAAGCAAAAGATAAGATTAAAAAGAAAAAATTAACAATATGAAAGTAGTTTTATCACTTTAGTTTTATGGGTAAAATAAAAAGATTTGGATGAGATAAAATATCATAAAGGATTTAATCATTCATTGATTCTTTCATTCATTTAGGAAGTTTTATTGAACACCTACTATGTCACCCAAAAAAGAGGGACCAAATAGGACATTGTTACTCTAAAGCCAGATATTGATGTCGGGCATAATAATATTACATTTCATATTCTTTAAAATTATCTTCATTATCTTTCACAACTTTTCTTCATAATGAAAAAGATCATAATGGTTAGATTTTCCATAAAATATTGCTTTATAATGAAACAGTCAAATCTTTTTCTTCTTCCTCTGAAATTTAAATTATTACTCTAAACTATTTGCATATTACTTAGAATGTAATTCAAAAATTTTTGTAATATGTTAAATGTAATATGTTAAATGTTTTAAAATTCTAACTAAATTGCAAAATGGGCATTTTTCTCTTCCATTTTCCCTATTAAATTGTTTATCTTCCAACTAGGGCAAACAAATTTGCTCATAACTTCTCACTGAGAACAACTAGTAAAGCTGGATAAAATATTAACAAAAATTCTTCTTCAATAATGTTAGACAGGTATAAAGTAGGGAGGACTTGGGGACCCATAAACATACAGAAAAAAAAAAAAAAAAAAAGCCTAAGGGGTGAGTACAACATTCAGCATCACTTTTCCCTTAGGGAATGTGCTGATTTTATACAAGCAGCTGAGATATCTAGGAAGCCTTTCAGTAGCTTTCCAGTTACCTTCCAGTAGGCTTCTAGTAGGCTTACAAGGCTTAAGAGGAAAAATTTTGAATTCAAGTCCCAACAAAGAGAAGAGGCCCTGGTAAATATGTTAGGGCCTTTAGTTAAGACACCTGGGAGGCTATAAACAGTACAGACAAAAAGATGATCCCTCACAAATAAAGGTGTGATGCAGTTTCAAATCAGCCAACCCCTGATTTGCTTAAAGTGAGCAATCCCTGTTTCTTCCAGGAGCAAAAAATAAACCCTTTCTGGAGCAGTGTCAAATAACCCAGATTTTTATGTACTGGATGTCCAGCATAAAAAGAAAAAAATTACTGAGCATACAAGGATAGATGTTAAATAAAGCAGACTCACTGGAGATCAAGATATTGGAATTATCAGACATGGAATTTTAAATAACATTGAAAAATATTCAAGAAATTTCTGACAAGATGGAGAATTTTGGCAGAAGACTAAAAACTCTAAAAATAAACACAAGGAAATCCTTTACCTCAAGAATATAATAACTAAAATTAAGAATTCAACAAATAAGATTAACAGCAAATTAGACAAAGCTGAAGAGAGAATCAGTAAAATGGAAAATAGGTCAGAAGAAAATATTCAAACAGAACATGGAGAGAAAAGAAAGGATGAAAAATACAAAAAAGAATGTAAGAAATAAATGAGGAACAGGAAAATTTCTATGAGTCTTCCAATTGTAGAACCAAGTAGAGATAGATAAAAAGGAAAAGAAGCAATATTTAAGGAGAAAATGGTTGAAATTTTTGCAAAACTGATGAAAGCTGACAAGCATCAAGCCATAGATCCAAGAAGTTGTATGACCCATAAGATGGATAAATACAAAGAAATCCACACCTGTACACATTATAGTCATGCTGTTGAAAATTAAAGTCAAAGAGAAAAATCTTAAAAAAAGCCAGAGAATAAAAGATATATCATCAAAAAAACAAGAATAAGATCTGCTATTTTAATTTTAATCAGCTGATTTAATTGTCTTTTGACTTCCATTGTATCTATTGAGAAATCTACCTTTTTTACTGTTGCCATATGTTTAATTCTGTATATAAAATATATATCTATACAATCAATATTCATTTATATTTAATACATTATATATATTTAAAAAACAAAAGCAAAATAAATACAATTCCAAATAACAACAACAAAAAAAAACTGAAAGAAATCATCACCAGCAGATTTTCATTAAAAAAATATATTAAAGAGAATTCTTCTGGATGAAGGAAAATTATCCCAGATCAAAGCATGGAGATGAAGAAAGGAATGAAGAGCAAAGGAAAGGGAATATATGGGTGTAAATATAAATACATATATTAAATACATAAAAATGTATAAATACAAGTACATAAATATATATTATAAATATCTCATATAAAGAATTAAAATTTATGAAAACAGCAATACAAAAAGCAGAAGGTAAATGGAGTTAATATTATAAATGCATTTTCAAGGAAGTTGTAATAGTACTAATTTAAATTATATTTTAATAAGTCGATGTATGTTGAAATCCTTATTATAAATATTAAGAGCACAGTAAAAACAGTGTATAAATTAACAAGCTTATGCAGAGGAAAATAAGTAATAAAATACTACATTATGTCCAAATGAGAGAAAAAATTAATAGCAAACATAGACAATAAACACCTCTTAAGGTATTTAATAATTGTGCCAATGGCTTCATAGTCACAAACTAAAAAGCACAGTCATATTATCTTCTGATTAAATTTAAACAGAAATATAATACACGTTGGTTAAATTCCCGAGACCCTTCAGCACCAAATGCTTTACTTTGAGTTGTAATTTTGCTGACAGCAAACACAACTTGAAGGATTAGAAGCTAATATAAAATAACTATAAATTTAATCTCACAAAATCTACAATTTTGTTATAAGAAACCTAATATGCTTGAAATGTTGTTTGCATTAGAATTTAGATCCTTGGGAATTTTATTATTGAGACAAGTATTAATGCATGAAGAGATTTAGCTACCACTTGAACAGCATCTGGAAATCAGAAAAGGATTACTTTACCAGGAGCCCTAGAATTTAATCAAAAATTTAAAACATACCACTTAAAATATATCAGCTTCATTGCATCCATTTTAACAAAGAGGAATTCAGAAAACAAAATGGGCCCTAAGAGATAGCTTGAATTATAGAATAAGTTTTAATCTTTAGATCAATTAGTGTAATTATCTGCAAAACCAATGCCATTAGCAAAATTGTAGAGACCCAAGTAATTTCATAAGTGGGTCTGTGTCAGAGTAGGCCTTTCATTCATATAGACTCATCTTATATTTGGTAATAAATTATGAAACTCTAAATATTTATTTATACACACATATGCACAATGTTTAATTACATCCTAAAAACTTATCAGGGGACATATAATGGATAAACTGAACATTTCAGGTCTAATGAGGTTATTGAAGGCACAAAAAGCACAGGATAAGGTGGCAGCACAAAAAAGTCTAGGTTTCTATTGCCTAGCACAAAACTTTTCAAAATACAGATATCATGTCTGTCCCACAGGCAGCCACATTTTTTTCAAATCACAGGGCTCCTGCTCATGATGCTCTCGGCAGATTCAAGTAGAAGACGGTTAAGCTGTGTGTGTGGTCTCTTCACAGCCTCCAGAATCCCTATCCACTGTTCTCCCCACCAAAGCATGACTAGGCTCTATGAGGAAGATGAGACACAAACAGTCATGGTTTCCGTCTACTGGCACTAAGACCAAACTCTATTGCCACCACATCCTCATTCTCCTCTCTTTACCATCCACTTAATGAATATTTATCCTGCCAATCACTGTTTGGGGCCCAGAAGAAAGCTAAGCAGGATGTCATGGTCCCACTTATGAGATACTTATTAGCCTAGAAGGGTAAACATTCATTCGTTCATTCACTCAACTAGCATTTACTGGCCACCAAAAACTGGCCAGACATTCTGTTAGTTGCTGAGATAGCTTGGAGGTTTGCTTTCTGGCTCCAGTGGTGCTTCGAGTCTACTAAGGGATTAAACATCAAATAATCATAAATATAAAAATATCATTTATATTATATATTATAAATAGTGCACTACACAGTGATGGTATAACAAGGGCTGTTTATTGTGAGAGTCTGGAAAAAAGGTTTTGAGAAAGTAACATCTGTGTTGCGATCTCAAGATGAATAGAAGTTAACTAGCTGAAAATAGTCTCCCTTGCAGAGGGGAAAATAAGTGAAGATTGTGTTTCCAGAAGAAACATGATTTATTGGAGAATTCAAAGAAGGCCACTGTTGCATAAGTGGCAAGAACAAGAGAGAACAGTTCAAGATGATGTAGCAGAGGGATATGGAAGGATGCAATGAGCAAACCATTTGTGGCTTTAGAAAACATTTGCAAAGTTTTATTACTCACTCTTAAAAGCAACTGGGATCCATAGAAGCTTGTGAAATGGGGGAACAGCATGATTCCATCTGAAATAGAGCACATCTCCCAACTAGCATATAGATGGTGGATTGAAGAGAGGTGAGAACACAAGCATGGAGAACAGTAAGGAGACTACTGCAACAGCTTAGCAGTCCATATGACAGGGAATACCATTTTCAAATTGGTGGTAGTACTGAAGTTGGAAAAATACATGGTTTGTGGAGAAATTAAAGATTAAAATTGCAGGACCAGAGATAGTTTGGGGCAATGAGAGAAAGGAGTTCTGGTTCGTGGCTTGCAGAACTGAATGAATGGTGATGGCATTCTCAACAGTAGAAAAGAGTGGAGAAGGTCCAGGGCTGCAGGGGGTTGGAGAACATGAAATCAATTTTGAAGATATTGACCTTGAGTAGCTTTAGAGATATACAAGTGATGATGTCATATTTGCAGCTGGACGTCAGGACTGGAGCTCAGGAGAGAGATGGGAATTTAAATCTGGAAGACACTGATAAATACACAGTTACTGAAACTGTGAGTTTGGATAGGAAACCCTAGCAGAAGTGCAGACAATCTTGGGAAACCTGAACATTTACCAGATAGAGAGCTCCAAGCATTCCAAAGAGACCAAGTAAGCAATAAAGCCAAGGAAGGAATAATTTCAGAGTCAAGTGTCAGGTGTCAAATGTTGTTGTGACTGCAGATAGGACAATTCATCAGGATAGCAGCTAAAACAGAATTATGTGTAATGCCATGAGAGCACAGAGAGAGGGACATGGACTCTGGAGGGGGAAAAAGATTGAAAAAAAAATGATTTAAACTGGGGTTGAGGGATGAACAGGAGTTACCCAGACAAAGAACTTGTGGATTTAAAAAAAGGGGGATATTTCAAGAAGGTATATAGCTATCTCTCCAAGAGGGAACAAAAAATCTTCATTAGGCTAACAGATGCCCCCAAATCCTATTCCTCATATTCCATGATCAGTTCTCCTAGTTATTTTAATTTACACTGTTTCCATAGCTTAACAGGATAAAGTAGACATCCCACTAGCTGCCTATCCTCTATCATTGTTCCAAAACCCACAGAATGTGTAAATCAAAACATGAGATGGAGAAAGAGAGGTATTACAATATTTACCCAGCAACAAAAATCCTAGGACATAAGTGTTAAAGATTCCTGATTATGTAACATAGACTGAATATGAAAGTTAAGAAAGTTAAGAGAAAAGTTAAAATAGAAAGATCAAAATAGAATATAGTAAAATTAAATAGAAAGACACATGAACATGTGAGACGATAAAGCAATTTTCCCCTTTTCCATTGCCATCAACAGGCTGAGTCAGACGACATGGTTATTTTTTAAGTAATGAGGAGCAAAGCTTCTTTTAAAGAATCCACAAATGATGAAGCCCAATTTG
Source organism: Choloepus didactylus (assembly GCF_015220235.1). NCBI lineage: Eukaryota > Metazoa > Chordata > Mammalia > Pilosa > Megalonychidae > Choloepus > Choloepus didactylus. The sequence goes on along the minus strand of NC_051313.1, from coordinate 95,649,339 downwards.
TAAAGCCAAGATAGTTTCACATATTGATATACTGAACAGAGAATACACTAAATGTAAATCCATAGGAGAATAAAAAGTTTACTACCTTAGAGGATTTAAAGCCACAGTTATAGTAAAATTATGCATCCCCACAGAATCATTATAATAATTAATAGAAGTTATTATGTTGGTCACAAGATGAATCAGGAGTAAACATTTTTACATACAGCACCTGTAATTCAAAAATAGCTAAGCCTTCATAATATCCCTCCTTTTTTCCATGTTTTAACATTTATGTAACAATTATAGCTAAGATACTATTTCATGAAAATTTAAACTAAAGCTCTTTAAGGGAAATATATATATATATGCCTTCTCCCATTTACCTGCTGCTTCTGGTTGAGTGCATTAAATCGTAAAGACGTAGATTCTATTGTCTATTGTCTTTACATAGGCTTTAAGGAATCATATATGATTAAATTTTACTCTGAAATGGCTGTTATTTACAATTTTTTCCAGGCACTTTGTTGGCACATTAAAATGTTAGGGATGAATCAGTGGTTTGCTGATCTTATATGTGGGTTTCATTCACTTTTCTGCCTCACATTATGACACATTTGTCGTCTTTTAGTTATACAGTACAAGGACCGAACTGCGCCTAAGGGTACTGTCCTTGGATGTTTGCCTATTGATATATAAATTATATTACATAATGCGTCCATTCAAAGGAAAAACAAAGAAGAAATCATTTCCTTTAGGCGACCTGCAAATGGCCACAGGTAGGGATTTTGTTTGTATGGATCTGTAGGGGCGGGGCTCACGGTGGAAATATGACGGGAAACCTTTTAAGGGGTGCGGCCTAATGGACCGCATGGCTGCAGAAAGAACCCTGGGGATGCGGAGGTTAAAAGGGTGGGGGTAATCAAGAAATCGATAGAAGAGAGGTCTGCTGGCAGCCATGTGCGAGAGGGTGGGGTCACCCTGGGCCGCGAAGTGGTACCTGCGCGGGGTCAAGCGCCCCTGCCACTGAGTCTCCGATCCAGAGATGCTCCCGGAGAAGCTGCTGGTAGCTGAGGCAGTGCTTCACCGCAGATGGCACGTTTCCCATGGCGGGGCCTGGTGCTGCAAACCGCGATGGGAGGGAGCGGGCAGGAGAAGGCTGCGGGGCGGGTACCGCGCTTGGAAACTACGCCAGCTACGGTGCGCGCCCCTACCGTGCGCGGGCGGTGGGGACCTGCTCTGCTCTGCGCACTGTGGCGGCGCCAGCAGAGGCGGAGAGGAAGGCGTGCGCAGGCTGTAGCGCCCAGGGGCAGGGGGTGCAAGAGGCACCTGCGGCGGATGCTGGGAACCCGGAGAGGGAAGGCACGAATAGCGCCAAAGGATGTTTAGTGGTGCAGCGTTTACTACGGCACGCAGAGCCTGCAGGGCTGACTGTATGTGCACACACCTATCCGCCTACTTCTCATCTGATTCAGGTCCTATCAAGAAGAAAAGATGTCTGTAAAAGGCATGGGGCGCTGTCTTTATGTGTGCTTGAGTTTGCTTATTCCCAGCTACAGATTTTCATGCTCAGGGTAGATAGCCCATTGCTGAGCTTACTTGCTTGACTTTATGCCTTGTGACAATAAGCTCTTTTTTTAAAAAAAAAAGAAAATCAATTTACAACTGTTAAAACACATATACAGAAGGATATCAAGAAGAAAAGGCAGAAGGTACTAAAGAAAAAAGGACAGAAGGGGAGATAGCACAAGTATTTGAACTAAGTCAGTGCTGCACTTAGCCCTGAAATGGAATTGAGTTGCTTAAAGACTCATGGCACAACATTATTGAAGTCCTAAAGTCTAATCCGAACTGCAAATTCTAAATAAGCCCATAGGGCATTAGAATATAAGGAATCTTGGGGGAGGGGGCTGCATTCGGAAAATAATCCTGTATCAGACCACCTCCTCTTCCTCTCCTCCTTTCACATACACACTTAAATCGTCCAGCTTAAAACTCCTCACAGCGGGTTCTCCAGCCTGCAACTGATAGACGTATTCACCAAGGAGACCCTTGTGCTGAGATCCTGGTTCTCCCATCAGCTGTCTGTGGCCAGGGATACCAGTTGGACCCTTCTGATAGCTGCGTCAAATATTTGTCAGGAGTGGGCTAATATGCACGCTGTTGCACAACCAGATGAAAGGATCCAGCCACTACCTTGTAAAACATAGTATAGAGAAACTCGGAGATTATTTTACACCAGAACAGATAAACAAACCATCTTTACCACTTGTGTTAGTTTGACTTCCACTAGTAACAGAAATAAAAGTATTTAAGGGCAGAAAAAGGGAAAGAATGGGAGAGGTGTCCTGAAGATCCTTTCAGTGGAACAGAAAGGACAAAGAGGATGAGGGGATCTTAAACCTCTTGCAGTTTTGATCAAGATAGTTAGCTTGGAGATCCTCTCTGAGCTGCCAAAGCGAAGTCATGTAATTATTGGACACTTTCAAGACTCCCTAAAGAACCAAAAGTTCCAGTTATTATTCACCTGAACATGACAATTTTAATAGAACTAAATCTCTATTATGTGTGTTTTCAGTAGGGTTCAATTACTAATTATTTTTCCATCAAAGATGAAATGTAGTATACTATTTACATCAATATTGTCTCTCTGTGTTGTAATTCTATAACAAGAATCATCATATTTGAAAGATTTAAAAGGACACAACTGGTACACTGATATTTTAGTAAGTTACCCTTGATAATGGAATCAATCCGTCAAAACTACAAAAATTTGACAATTCACATTGAAACCAAGTCTAAACCTTTGGAGAATATAACCTCTAACATAAACCAAATATTACATAATACTCTGCTACTAAGAAAAATGCCTGAAAGTTATCTATACTCCTGTTCCAGTTTGCTAATGCTGCTGTTTTGCAAAACACCAGAAATGGATTGGCTTTTATAAAGGAGGTTTATTTGGTTACAAAGTTACAGTCTTAAGGCCAAAAACATGTCTAAGGTAAGGCATCAACAATAGGTTACCTTCACTGAAGGATGGCCAATGGCATCTAGAAAACCTCTGTTAGCTGGGAAGGCATGTAGCTGGCATCTGCTTGCTCCCAGGTTGTTTCAAAATGGCGTTCTCCAAAATGTCAGCTTTCAACAGTTATCTTCAAAATGTGTCCTTCAGCTGCAGCTCTCTTCAAAATGTCACTCTCAGTTGCTCTGAGGTCCCTCTGTGAGCTCTTTTTATAGGACTCCAGTGAACTAATCAAGACCCACCCGGAATGGATGGGGCTACATTTCCATTGAAACATTCAATCAAGAGGTCACACCCTAATCAAAGGTGTCACTCACAGTTGGATAGGTCACCTCTCCATGGAAACACTCAATCAGAAGCTCCCAACCTAATCAACACTAATACATCTGGCCCCACAAGATTGCATTAAAGAATATGGCTTTTTCTGGTAGACATAATATATCCAAACCAGCATAACTGCTAAATGGATTTCTAAATGGGAAAGACCATCGGAAAACTTATATTCAAATCAGTTGACCTAGTACTATACTTTTTTACATAAACTTTATAAAATGAAGATAATTGTTGGCACAGTTTTATTTTAATGTATTTCATATAGAAAATACTTTCTCAAAATTCAAAAGACAGTTCCTATAAATCCCAAACCATTGGCAATTTCTCAAGCATATATTGTGAGAATGATTAATCTTATGAATAAAAGAGACTGAACAGATGTGCGTTTTTCTGGAGTAAAGTTTGATGTTAAATCAAAACATGAGTGCTTTTGCAGTTAATATTAATTTACATCTTTCCTGTTTTATGTTTAAAATGAATATTCTTGATATCTACCCCTCCCACTTGCAAATCTAAAAATCTTTAGGTGAATTGAGAATGGATTCAGCAAACCCCTGTGGTAGTGTAGCTCTCTCTCCCTATCACAGGTTAGGAAACTTGGGCTCTATTAGAACAGTAAAAGAATCGCTTGTTAAAAGTCACAAAACAAGTTAGTGTCACATCTTGAATCTGCTCTTTCTACTAGTCTCACTGCATCATATGACTAAGCAATTCACTGCACTCCATGCATTCAAATGTAAGATTTGAAGATTCATTGCAAATTAAAATGACTTAAACTTCCTGTTTCCTCTAATGACTTTATTGCCAATTTTAAGTTATGTGCAATAACTCTCAATTTTACCTTTCTCTCCTGAATCATTCTTGACTCCCTTCTCTTCTTAACCCCCCATCCTACATCCATTCTTTCAACAAGAGGTGTTAAACATCTTAGACCCTTCTCTTCTCTCCTCTCCCCTCTCCTACTCTCCTCTCTTCCCCACCTCTCCCCTCCCCTCCTTTCCTCTCTTCTCTTCGTTTCTCCCTCTTTCTCCCTACTATTGACCTCGGTCTGCTCCACTTCTCTTCTCTTTGTAAGGTACCATAGTACAGTGGGAAGAGCCCATATGCTGGTTTTAGCTCGCCTGGAATGGAAGCCTGGCACCACCAGTTACTAATTGAGTGACCTGGGAAAATTCTTTAGCCTCTGTTTCATTATCTCTACAAGGATGATGACAAAAGGTCATACATGGCAGAGCTGTTGCAAAGATCAAATGAACTTGAATATATAAAGTGCTTAGCATATGGTCTCTGGCACACAGTAAAGTGCCCCATAAATGGTAGCTATTGTTACTACATTAGGCTGGTTTTCTGTTTAATTTTGCATTCACCAATCTACACTCTTCAGCCTGAGTGATTTTTTGAAAATGCTTATCTAATCAACACTTTTGTGCTTAAAATCCTCAGAGGTTTCCCATAACCTTAGGAGATAAGTTTCTTAAAATGGAACACCTGATTTTATGTATCAGTCTATGGAACACTTAGTTACCTTTCCAGGGAAAGCTCCTGCAACTTTTCTAAACTCATCCTTAATTCCAGAAATATCTAATTATGTGTTATTCCCCAAGTTTTAAGGCTCTCATGCTTTCCTATCTATCGAATTATCTTTCTAATAGAAATTTTGGGAAATACTGAAAATGTATGGAGAGCTCAGTGAAATCACCCATCATCCCATTATCAGTAATATTTTAATTAATTTTCTTTCAGAGAGAAAAAAAATGAAATCACCCTATATATGCTTTTTTTATTCTGCCCTTTTCATTTAACATTGGTTTAAATTCTTTAAAACTATTATGCTCATGACTCTACAGTATTCCATTATGTATAAATATATATAATCAAAATCATTTTTCACAGTAATCCTCTGACTTATAGCTCTTTTATTAATTTATGTTTGAGAGGGAGGTGGGCATCTTAAATATGACCATTTGTTTGTATAAATATGTATTAACTTCCAAAGATAGCATGGCAGAGAAAAATCAAAACTATAGTTGTTTCTTTCCATTTCTATTCATATTTAATTTCATTTTGCTTCATATGTACAGCATTGCCTTGTGTAGTTAGCAGTTTGCTTGCATAAGCTTAATCTTGGTGAAGTTTGTTTTCTATGGAAATTTTTTTATGAGTTATTGAAAAACATTCCTAAAGATTGATTTCACTTTTGTTTGACCAGGTTATCTAATGAGTTCGTTTTGACTGGTCTAGGATCTATTGTTTGATAAGTTATTAGTTGAGGTTCCTGTACAAGAATGATTTTATGAATCCAGAACTTAAAATCAGGAATGAGGGTACTTGGCTTCAGTTTTCTTGCAGGAGTTTAATTTCTCACCCACAGTCTCAAGTGAAGCTTTCCCACCTCCCATATATGGAGCAGTCCTTTAGGACCCAACAGTTCATGCTCACAGCTCAGTTAGTTCCCCTTTTTGCAGGACCATTGACTTAGGTGGCCCTTCTCATGTGGTGATTAAAGCTCCAGACCCTGGCTATCAAGGCCTGTATTCTCTTGTCACTTCCCCTCTTCATATTTGGCACTTGGATTTTTCTTGCTATTGATATTTGAGGGAAGAGAGAGGCATCTCTCAGATAGGCTTAGTCCTCCACGTTTCCCAGAATTCTTACTGGAACTTTTTTCTTTGATTATTGTATTTGTTCCATAACTTTCAATTAATTCTGGAATACCTGTTCCTTGTAATAAATTAAAGGTAGGGACTAAGAGATGATGAACTGAAACCATTGGATTTAACTCAGAGAACCTGAGAATCCTGCAATATAGTTCTGATGTATTGACTAACCCACCAGACAGAAAACTAGACTAAAGCCACACACTCTCTAAACTCACTTCCTTCTCCCTATCTCTTTTAGTTATAAAATTACCACAATAAATTACAGGATTGTACATTAACTATATCCTATGAAAAGGCTCTCAAGAAACATAAAGGGGAGGGGTAGACTGACCATATCAAACTCTCAAGTGGCATGGCATTGGGTAGAAAAGGTCCGGGTAAAATAGGCTGATATTTTGTGAGTCCCTTTGGTCCCAGGGATGACTATTTAAGGATCTGGATGATGACAGTATGGATAGAATCAGAAGCAAGTGAAAAAATCATAATTCTTACAAGTGCCAAACTGGATGTAACCAAGGTACCTACTGGTCAAAGATCAAAGACACATATGGTGCATCTCAAACAATACCGTCATAGAACTTTGACAAGCATCAAAGGAGTAATGCACTCCAGCCTTAAATAACAAAAAGGAAGAAACAATACAACTTGGTTACCAATGCTGAATGATACCTTAGGGGAAGCAAAGTTTTCATCATCTCAGTTTTATTGCTGAGAAATTTAGGTAACTACTCACATATGTTATGTCTGGTTTATCTAAATTGGTGGGGTGGATAACAGAGTGTTTTAAAACATTTTTGGCATTTTATCACTAAAATCAAAGTTCTATTAACAATAGCATTGTTCTGAAATAGAGCATTCTTTTGAGAATAAGTAATGAGATCTATTTTACCAAAATAACACCCCATCCCAGGTGATGGATACCTGGCACTATACACAGAAAATCAGGAAAAAAAAAAAGAAGCCCCAAAGCACATTTCTCCAGATGTAGGAGTCTATTTATTCTTTCACTAATTCAGAAGGATCCAAAAGCATTAGCTTTGCCAACTGTATTGCAAATCAAAAAAAACAGGTATGGACTGTTCATTGAACTGTTATTAGTTCATTGGATGGTTACAATGCACATAGATTCTGACAAAACTTGTGAAAGTATGTTTTCATTCCATTATCTACAAATTCAATCTCTACTTGGAAAATGTTTTCAACAATCAGTTATTATATTTTAATAGGTTATATAAAATATCATCTTAGAAGGTAAATTATATTAACTCCTTCCTATGAACCATATCATTCTTTGAATCTATATCAAGGACTATTGAATGAGAAAACAAGTCAACATTGATAACAAGTATAAAACACCTAGCATTTTGCCTAGTACATAGGAGGTGCATTACTGCCAAGAAATATAAAGATATGGAAATGCTTTTCAAATAGACATCTTTATAAAAGTATCAGATGTAATGGTATTTAACTCAATGATTATTCAATAATGACTTTTATACACAGCTTTAGAACTTTCTAAAGTGTGCCATACTTGGTCTCCGCGGGCAAGGGAAGGAGGATAGTATTTATTACATGACTTGTACTTACCAGGCCCTTTGCTGAGTATATTACATATGTTTGGGGATTATCCCCATTTAACAGATGAAAAATCTGAGGCTCAAAGAAGTTGAACAATTTCTCCAAAGCAAACAAAAAGTGTAAGAAAGGATTCAAGTTTATGTCTAAGTCTTTGCTCTCTAGTTTTCATCTCATTACTCTCCAGAATAAATACTAAGAAGACATTTTTCACATGCATGGTAATTGGCTCCTCATAACAAGGCTTTAAAATGGATGTATTAACTTCCTCTTATAGAACAGGGAACCATGCTCAGAAAGATTAAATATATTTCCAAGGGAGGTTCCTTAGGACTTGAACTTGAACTCGGTCTTCTGACTCTTTATCCCATATGCTTTCTGTAGTCTCTGAAGGAGAAAATCTTGTCCTAAATAGGAAATCCAGGGATTTTTTCAAGTCTCACTACATTAAAACTTCTTTTTCATGGTAACAACGTAAAGTAAAAGAACTCTCGGTGACTTCAGCAGTTAGGTTGTATTCTGTCTTAGTTGATCATTAAAGAAAACTTGCAGAGGGGTACCTCATCATGGTGGTCATGTGTGGTGGTAGTGGGATCTCTCTTTTCATACGCTATTCAAGCCATGGACTTAGCTTTGGCTGTAAGTTTATCAAAACACCCAGGTATCTGATAACTGATTATTATAGGAGTTATGATTTTTGAGCTCTGGATCACTTCTTTTTTCTCTTCATTTTTTTTCTCTTTGGCCCAGAATACTCATTATATTTTTGCTGTTGTTTTCCTGAACTAATGAAGTTTTACTCTTTTAAGGAAGTTTTTTCCATCAAAAGAGTAAGTATTTTCCTTGCCAACAGTGTCCCTGAATTCTCTTGGAAATATAATTCTCTCCAAAGAATTCATAAAAATTGATTGGATAATGGAACTCCTTTATTACTAGAAGGCCGTAACTTCAGAAATGTTTAGTTAAATATTTTAAGGACAGAGATTTGTAAGAGTGCTTTAATAATTGTCATTATTAGGTGCCCTGCATTTTGCTAGCCTCAAATCTCCACTAAATTTACAAATGGAAATACACCAATATGGAATCATATTAATTCTCAAGGCAGTACTCTGTAGTTATTCTGTAATACAATATTAATTTTTATAACCCTTAAAGACTCATATTTAATATTTTAATAACGTTTCATTCATTTATCTAAATTATGTAAGTAACTAAAATGTTATAAACACAAGCCAGAGACTAGGGAGCTGGGGGAAGGATTCAGGGGATGTGGACCTGGAGGACTAAAATAATATTCCTCTTCCCACTCTATTCTTGTTTCTATCAACTTTCCTCCAACATCTTCTCTTTCCATCTTCTTTCCTCAATGCTACAGGAGCATACTTGTTACCTTAGTTACTATAAGATTCCCTCAGCTTTTCCCTATCTCATAATTGGATAATCATGGAGATTTCTGATTCTTGGTAATATAGGTTGCTTAACAGAAACTTAGAAAATGAAATGTAGTTAATAAATTAGAATTAAATGGCGTCATTTGCAATATTTTGAAAATGTTCGTTGGCCTTTAAACTTCATCTTCAACAATCTAATAGTTTAAGTCAGCGTTTCTCAGTCTTAGCATCATTGACATTTGGGGTCTGATATTCTTTGTATGGGGGTCTGTCCTAAACATTGTAGTAATTTTAGCAGACTGTCAGTTCTAGATCTTCAAAGAAAATTTGCAGAGTGGCACCTCATCTCAGTATCCTCTAGATACAGGTAATTTACTCCCAGTTGGTGACAATCAAAACTATCTCCAGACATTGCCAGAGTTTCCCTGGGATGCAAAATCGCCCAAGTGAGAATCACTGGCTTAAATGATGACGTTCTTGATGATGGCTATGACAACATTTACTGAGTGCTTACCATGTGCCAGGTCACCTTCTAAGTGCTCTGAGAGAACACTAATTCATGAGAATGATCCTATTATTCCCATTTCATAGGTAAGACAACTTGTGCACAGAGAAGTAAACTAAGCAATTTAACACCACATGGCTAGTTAGGAGGAGAGCCAGAATTCAAACCCAAATAGCCTGACTTCAGAGCCCACATTTTTGATTGTCAGACCGTAAATGCCTCACTGAAATGATGCTAAGCAAGAGTAAAATCCATCAAAGACATGGGTCATTTTAGGTTTAAATTGTTTTCCATGATTTTGAAAATTTGAACCTTGGAAATGATACTTCTTAGTAATTAACTACGTCTCCAGATAAGTAGGTTCCCTTTTTCCTGAACATTGAGCTGTTGAAATCTCTTTAAAGATGAGATTTTCTAAGCAAGGGGATTTAAAGCTCAGGTCAAAAAGTTAGATTCCTGAGATCCCATCTTGCCAAAACCATACCCATGAGTATGAGACTTGTGAATATCATATGGCTCCTTTCATGTTTTACTACTTTATAGCCAGCAATAGAGTATTCCATTGTGTATTATTAGTTCAGAATAAAACCATGTAATTTAGTTTATTAGAATTTATCCTACGTCTTTTCAGCATTCATATGACATCGTTTCTTTTATTTTCTTACAAACAATGGCCAGGAAAAAACAGTTGAATTCGTTTCTCACTTCTCTATATTAACTGCATATGGCAGACATGATACTTTTTATACAAAATAAAATGAAACGGTTTGGGTTATGGATGATGGTGATGGAACATAATATTGTGAATGTAATTAATACCATTTGATTGTACATTCAAAATGGTTAAAATGGGAAGTTTTGAGTCATATATATGTTACTATAATAAAAGTTTTAAAACATCACTGTGCATATCATATTATACATGATAGACGTATTTACAAATATCTATCACAGAAGTACTTTACCTTCAGTAAATGCAATTTTTCTCTTGCTCCAAAACCTTGTCATAGTTAGTTCTATGCTGACCATATTATGTTAAAAGGAATATACTCTAATAAATAAAGTTCTATATGTAGTCAAACACAGGTAATTTATATAATATTAATTACATGGTATATATTATATTTGTTCAACCTTCTCAGAAAGTTGATTGAAATAAGAATAATATATACTTAACTTGTATTTATTGATTGATTTCCATGTTCCAGGCACTATCCTAACATTTCTTCATATATTAACCAATTTAATCCTCATAGCAAACTACTTAGGAGCTACTACTATTATCCTTAGTTTGTAAGTGAAAAATCAGAACCTCAGAGAGATTAAATAACTTGACCAAAATCATATAACTAGTAATGATTTTGCTGGCTTATAAACCCAAGAAGTTTGCCATTGAAGGTGAGCCTATCAATATTCCTTCCTAAAATGGGTAAATTATCACAACATATTATTCATCATTTTAGTAGGTAGATGCATTAAGTTTAAAAATATGTCTTGTACTGACACAGAAGGAAAAATGTAATTGGTCTCTTTTTAAAAGTTTTACTACCTATAAAATTCTTGACAGCAGAGAGTAAGAATTTTATCTTGTGAAGAAACAAATTAATAATTATAAAAGTGGTTTTGAATCCAGTGACTAAATTTTTACATAGAGTTAATTTACTGTCTCTTCTTTCCTTTTCTTTAGTCCAAATGCCTGGGTTCCCTGTGTCTTCACACCATCTGTGTCAGTGGGACCACATGTTTTAGTTTGTCTGGTTTAGTCCTAGTTTACACTTGCCCTGGTGTCCTGTACAGTTTAGAATTTCCTGAGTTTCTTATTTTTTAACAAAGCATTTTTGTTTAATAGATTAATTAAGCCAGGATGGGTTAGGTCAACTTCTACATTATGCTTCCAACTTCTGCCATAATCTCATTTTAGAAATGTGTTCTGAGAATGGAGTTCTCATTTTAACACATGGTTAAATCTGCAAGACAACCAGCAAAAAGCCTCTCTCTTTGCTTTATCTTTTCCAGATGCAACATAACTGCTATCTCCCTTTCAATGTCGGCATGACAGTGCCACCTGATAAAATGAAGTGTGCTGTGAGAGAAACAGCTAGGGACAGCTAATTCTCTCTGATCTTGGGTGGTTTCTTAACCAATAAATTGATTTTATTACACTGGTTTACCCATAAAATATATATTTTCAAAATAGTGTTTTGAAAATGCCTTTATAAAATAAAATATACACCTATGTATATTAAAACAAATGAATTTCATTACAGTAATTATCTGAACATTAAAAATAACTTAAACACTATATTTATTCATGAAGTTAATCCATTTCTTAGTCATAGTTTTCTCTGACAGTATATCACTGATATTTTCTTAAAAGTGTGTATGCATGCTTTTAAATATGGTCTTGTTAAAAATTTTTCATAATGTTTTCAACATTCTTTTCCAAATGTATATAATTTGTTTAGTAAAACCAAAATTTATTTACTCTTTCATTTGACTCTTCTCTGTTGATTATAATATTTTTATACAGTTACTGAAGTTCCTGAAACCACCACAATGTATGAATAACATACTCAACAACTCGTGAATAAAAGCATAGTGAAAATTTGAGAACTTTATAGAATAGCATTTTTAAATGTTTTTAATTACATTTTCCCATGCATTTAAATTACATATATACTAAAAGGCAAGTAAACAAACAAAACGTAACATATTTCTTTCAAATCTATTATTAGCAATTAGTTCATGAAGCTTATATTGCTAGAAGTTCAATTTTTGTATTAACTGATCATTTGTCAAGTTAATCATTTTATGTTTAAAAACAGCTGTGGCAATTCTATTTACTAAGTAGATGATGAATAAGCAATGAGGACTACTAAAATACACGTAGCCCTTACCTAAAGCCCGTTCTTAACTCATCAACATGAAAAAGCATTTAAATTAAATGCTACAAAGCAAATGAAAAATATGTTAAGATAATGTATTATGTGAAATGCCATGTGAAATGAAATGATACTTGAGATCAGCAACCAAATGGGATATCATTTGCTTTTCCGAATTTCATTTGGGCTTTATGTCAAGGTCAAATTGAATCATTTAGATGTTCTTAATAACGTAAGATCTCCCTTGGAAGCTAACATAATGACAGGAAAATATTGTGATTTTTGGCTTCCATTACAAACACTATGTCAAAAAATTTAATAATATTTTAATAAAGAAAGTCTGGAAAGAAACCTCTTGGAATCATATTTACTTTTATTTTATCAAGTACAAAATATATGGTACCTCTGTGAGACTTCTCTTTCATCACAAGAGTACCAAAGGCATGCTAAAATAAAATGATTAAATGCAATTTACAGCTTCTTGCTATTGAGAATAACTTTTTCCATAATAAAACAGTTCTTGTTATGAGAATTAATCCCAGATTTTCAATGCTGTGATTGAAAAGTATACAGAAATTGATAAGAGAAATTGAAATCTAATATACAGGAAGAAATTGTTAAAAGAGGCGTTTATAAGAGCTCAGGGCTCATGATCCAGAAAATTACATATGTGGAGTCTGTGAAAATTCAAAAACAAATCACTACACTTATTCCATTATCCTTGAGGAATGGAGGAAAGAAACTACCAAGATAAAAACTCAGAAAGGAACATAACTGTCCTTGTTTGGAGCTGTGTGCACCCCAGGGGAAAAAACAAACAAACAAACAATCTGTTCAATCCCTTATGATATCTCCTGCAGATTTAACTGAGGGAGACTAACAAGGGACTTTGAATTAAAAGTATTTATTTTTCTGTTTTCTAAATAATTAGCCATCCTAGTGGCTGTGAAGTGGTATCTCACTGTGGTTTTGATTTGCATTTCCCTGATGACCAGGGATATTGAGCATCTTTTTATGTGCTTCTTTGCCATTTGTATATCATCTTTAGAGAAATGTCTATTCAAGTTCATTGCTCATTTTTAAATTGGGTTGTCTTTTTGTTGTTGATTTGTACAGTTCTTTATATATTTTGGATATTAAACCCTTACTGGACATATGGTTTGCAATTATTTTCTCCCATTCTTCAGGTTGTCCTACATGCCTCCTGTCTCTACCTCTCTCTTGTCCCTTTTGGCCACTATCCACACCACTGCACACAGCTTCTCTCTGTCCTTCACAGGCACATCCCCCATACCCCCAAAAGGCAGCTGCTGCAATGGCAGCTACAACAGCCATCAGCCAGTCTTTCTTGGTATTAGCCACGTACAGTCTTCAGCAGACAGGCAGTGGGACATATAATAAACTTCATTGACCCTGGAGAACAGAAATTGAGGCTTTCTAAGTTTTCAAGGAAGCTTTCACTGAACTTCTTGCAACAGTAAATAAATGCCTTCATTTTAGTCAGCCTAAAACATTTGCACCCTGAAGTTAGCCTACAAAGAGACAAACACCTCACAAGTGGAAAAAAAAGACACTTAATAGTATCTTTGACATTCAAAAACTTTTCATTTTGATGAAGTCCATTTTATCTCTTTTTGCTGAATCTTTTGGTATCATATCTAAGATATCACTGCCAAATATAAAATTTTGAAGGTCATTACCTATTTCTTCTTCTAGGAGTCTTAGGATTTTAGCATTTATGTTTGAGTCCTTGATCCAGTTAGACTTAATTTTTACATATGGTGTGAGGTAGGGGTACAACTTCATTCTTTTCCAAGTGTATATCCAATTTTCCAAGACCCCATTTGTTGAAAACACCAATTAATGTACTTGGCACCCTTGTTAAAAATGGTTGTCCATATATGTGTGGTGTTAGTAAGGATTCAGAGACATAGGAACACCTAATACACTGAATGCACTCTAGAATAGTTCAGCCATTGTGGAAATCAGTTTGGGAGTTCCTCAGAAAATTGAAAATAAAATTGCTATATGAGCCATTGGGTATGATCCAATTTTATATACCATAGACAATTGAAAAAAGGGGCCCAAACAGATATTTGCCCACCAAGGTTTATAGCACCATTATTCACAATAGCCAAAAGGTGGAAACAACCCAAGTGTCCATCAACAGATGAAGGGATAAACGAAATGCAGTATATACATACAGTGGAATATTACCCAGTCATTAAAATGAATGGAGTTTTGATATATGCTTCAACATGAACAAAGATGTCATGTTGCATGAAATAAGCCAGATACAGAAAGACAATTATTGTCTCTTGCTTATATGAAATTCCTAGAAGGAGCAAATTTTATATGCTTCAACATGAACAAAGATGTCATGTTGCATGAAATAAGCCAGATACAGAAAGACAATTATTGTCTCTTGCTTATATGAAATTCCTAGAAGGAGCAAATTTTATGTACCATGGAGACAGATGGTGGGTTATAGGTTACCAGTTGTGTGGGGTAGGGAGGGGTGTTAGTTTAATCTGCTTGAAGTCATGAAAAAGTAGGGGTAAAGATTTTGGTGATTCTAACACAACATTGTGAATACATTTATACTGCTGACTTTGTACACTTGAATTAGGCTAAAATGGGAAACTTTGTGCTGTATGCTTGTTACCACAATAAAAAGTTTAAAATAAATAATTAGTACCTATTTTTTTAATATATATATTTTTATTGAGATGTTCACATATCATGCAACAATACAAAGATCAAAAGTGTACAGTCAATTGCCCATGGTACCATCATACAGCTGTGCATCCATCAACACAATTATTTTTTTTCAATTTTTAGAACATTTTCATTACTCCAGAGAAGAAATAAAGACAGAAAAAAAGGAAACTCAGATCCTCCCATATCCCTAACTCTGCCCCCCTCCATTATTGAGTCATAGTTTTGGTATAATACATTTGTTACTGTTGACAAAAGAATGTTAAAAAACTACTAACTGTAGTATATAATTTGCAATAGGTATATATTTTTTCCCTATGTGCCTCTCTATTATTAACTTCTAGTTATAGTGTCATACATTTGTTCTAGTTTGTGAGAGAGATTTCTAATATTTGTGTACTTAATCACAGACATTGTCCACCACAATATTCACTGTTTTATACATTCCCATTTTTTAACCTCCAACTTTCCTTCTGGTGACATGTGTGACTCTGAGCTTACCCTTTCCACCACCTTCACACACCTTTCAGCACTGTTAGTTTTTCTCACAACATGCTACCATCACCCCTGTCCATTTCCAAACATTTAAGTTCACCCTAGTTGAACATTCTGCTCATAATAAACCACCGCTCCCCATTCTTTAGCCTCATTCTATATCCTGGTAACTTATATTTCATGTCTATGAAATTATAATTAGTTCCTATCAGTGAGACCCTGCAATATTTGCCTTTATGTGTCTGTCTTATTCCACTCAATATAGTGCCCTCAAGGTTTCTTCATCAACCCATTTCTTTTAAGATGGTTTTGTTCACACACCATACATTCCATCCTAAGTAAACAATCATTGGTTCCCTGTATAGTCAAGTATTTATATATTCAGCACCATCACCACTCTCTGTGTAAGGACATCTCCATTTCTTCCACAAAGACAGAGGAAGAGTCAAAGAAGGCAGAGGGGCAAAAGAAAAAGAAAAGAGAAAGAGAGAAAAAACAAACAAACAAAAAACAAAACTTCATAGCTAGAAAGAGACAAAAGGAAAGATAGCATTAACCTAAAGTAGAATAAAGAGTCAGACAGCATCACCAATGTCAGAAATCTCATGCCCTTCCCCTATTTCCCACCCCTCCGTAGGCATTTAGCTTTGGTATATTGCCTTTGTTATATTAAAGGAAGCATAATATTATGTGTTCATAAATTATAGTCTCTAGTTTGCATAGATTGCATTTCCCCCCAATCCCATCCTATTTTTAACACTTTGCAATGTTGACATTCATTTGTTCTACCTCACGTAAAAACACATTTGTACCTTTTACTACAATCGTTGAGCACCCTAGGTTTCCTTGAGTTACACAGCCCCAGTCTTTATCATTTGTCTTTTGTTCTGGTGTCCCACATAGTTCCAGCCTTCCTTTTTCAACCATATTCATGGTCATCTTTGTTCAGTGTACTTACATTGCTGTGTTGCTATTTCCCAAAATTGTTTTCCAAATCTCTCACTCCTGTCTTTTCCTTTCTGTCTGCAGTGCTTCCTTTAGTGTTTCCTGTAGAGCAAGTATCTTGTTCACAAACTCTGTCACTGTCTGTTTGTCAGAGAATATTTTAAGCTCTCCCTCGTATTTGAAGGATAGTTTTGCTGGATGTAGGATTCTTGGTTGGTGATTTTTCTCTTTCAATATCTTAAATATATGACCCACTTCCTTCTTGCCTCCATGGTTTCTATTGAGAAATCTGCATAGTCTTATCAAGCTTCCTTTGTATGTGATGGATCGCTTTTCTCTTGCTGCTTTCAGGATTCTTTCTTTCTCTTTGACATTTGATAATCTGATTATTAAGTATCTTGTTGTAGACCTATTCAGATCTATTCTGTCTGGGGTATACTGCGTTTCTTGTATTCATAATTTTATGTCTTTCATAAGAGAGGGGAAATTTTCATTGATTATTTCCTCTATTATTTCTTCTTCACCTTTTCCCTTCTCTTCTCCTTCTGGGACACCAATGACATGTGCATTCTTGCTTTTCATTTTGTCCTTAAGTTCCCAGAGACACTGCTCATATTTGTCCATTCTTTTCTCCATCTGTTCTTTTGTGTGTAGGCTTTCAGGTGCCTTGTTCTCTAGTTTCTGAGTGTTTTCATCTGCCTCTTGAGATCTGCTGTTGCATGTTTCCATTGTGTCTTTCATCTGTTGTGTTGTGCTTTTCATTTCCATAGATTCTGCCAGTTGTTTTTGAACTTCCAATTTCTACCTTATGAACGCCTAGTGTTTTCATTATATGGTTCAGCTCTTTCACCATATCTTCCCTAAACTTTTTGAATTGACTGATTATTGGTTGCTTCAATTCCTGTATCTCAGTTGAAGTGTAAGTTTGTTCCTTGACTGGGCCATAACTTCATTTTTCTTAGTGTAGGTTGCAGTTTTCTGTTGTCTAGGCATGTTTTCCTTGGTTACCACAATCAGGTTTTCCCAGACCAGAATGGGCTCCAGTCCCAGAAGGAAGAAATGTTCAGTATCCACTTTTCCTGAGGATGTGTCTTAGAAAATTGGTATACCCTGTGATGCCTCAGGTCACTGTGCTTTTCTGCCCAGCAGGTGGTGCCTGTCAGCCTGTAACTGCATACTGGTGTAAGGAGGTGTGGCCTGTGGCTGTTTTCTCCCAGGCTCCGGAGTCTGGTTCTGAATGGAAGGCAGGTAGTAGAGCTGGGCCCCACCCCTTTACTCATACAGAAGACAGACCCCCTAGGGAGAAGTCAATAGGCAGTTCAATGGTCTCTCTCTGCCTGTGCTATCTCCACCCTTGTCTGGGTCAGAGCACTGGGAACTGAAAATGCTGAGGCTTTCTCCACTGAGCTGAAACAGGGACAGAAAATTCCCCTCAGGTCTAGTTCATAGAGACCCTCTGGCTCTCCAAGGTCAGTCATCACCCAAAGCCTCTGTCTGCTTTTTGGGGACTCATAGCTCATAGTGAGCAGTCCACACTCACTAATTAAAACCCCAGTTGGAGCTCAGCTATACTATATTCACTTGCTGGGAGAGAGCTTCTCTCTAGCACCACAAGGCTTTGCAGCTCTGGCTGTGGGGGTGGGGAGGGGGGGTCCCGGCTTGGATCCACAGTTTTTACTGACAGATTTTATCCTGCAATCTCAGGCATCTCTCCCAATTCAGGTTGGTGATGAGTGGATGGTCCCATTCATCCCCCCACAGTTATTCCAGATTATTTACTAGTTGTTCCTGGTTTTTTATTAGTTGTTCCAGGGGACTAACTAGCTTCCACTCCTCTCTATGCTACCCTCTTAGCTCCTAGTATTTATTTTTAATATTCAAAAAGAAAAGTCTTTATTTTTAGCTGAAGTCCCAAGTCTGGAACTAGTAACCACCATTAATTAGAGATAACTTCCAGTCATTACACATGTTCCAAAATCAGCTTGTCAACAAACACACTCCAAAAACTACGCTTTTGAAAGATAGCCAATAAACAACAGCCCTAAGCTCCCAAAGTTTAGCCAATCAGTAATGAGCCCTATTTTGAAAGCCAACCAATCTGTCAGTCCTGCAATTCCAGACAATAGCCAATCAACAAGTGCCTCACTCCAATGACCATGCTCTGAAATACACCCGTCAACAGCAGCCTTACTCCAGTGACTGACTACATTAACACAACTGAAAGTCCTTCAGTCCTTAAACATTCCTCTTCTGAAAGTCCACCAATTCCCAGATGACCAGATTTCCAAAATCTTACAGAGGATCAGCTCTGGCTTTGCTGGGAAGCTGACTCACCATTACAGTGCTCTCTTATAGGCGAATGGAAAGTTAACCATTTGTACCAGATATCTAGTTAACTTGTCATTTTGGAAGTTTTCAACCCTCTCAATTGTTCAACCATCGATAATGATTAGTTATATGAGTTTGGCTTCATAAGTAACAGACACACTGAGGCAGATGTGAGATTAACAAATTAAATCTTTTCAGTTCTTGCTGTGGTTGCTAGCATCTAGTTTACATTCGTGTATCCCAATATGGCCCAAATCCAAACAAAACAAATGTAAATTTCTTGATAAATTTTCTGAACATTGACATTTATAAGTAAGGAAAAATTCCTCTTGGAACACTTTGAGCAGTAAGCAAATGTTAATTCAATATTGAAAACAGTGGAACGTCAGATATAATGCAGCATATTCCAACTAAGTTCTTCAACTAGCAACAAAGAAAGTGATAAAATACTGGATTTTTTTATTAAGACAAATTCAAATATAGAAGATAAGATAATCACAACAGGAGTTTTAATAGTCTTTCACAGTGTGTGTTATCATCAGTCTTTCAGTTCAAATGACTGAACACACTACTACCAGAAATAATATCTGATTCCAAAATTGCAAACAGATTTTCAAGTGCCAGGATAAAATCTACTATAATAATAATAATAATAATAATAATAACAAATAGTAATAGCACCATTTACTATTAGAGAGATTATCAAAGATGTAAATGATTCACATTTTATGGCAAAGAACAGAGGCAAATAATCACAATGCAGGGGAAAAATGTTTCTTTGCTTATGCAATATTTTTTCTTGTAAAAAAAGTTTGCTTATAAGACTATCGAAAGTAAAATCCCTTCCAGGTGACATTTTAGAAACCATATAAAATTTATGCAGACTCTTTTTCTGAGTTAGCAGTTGTCTTAGTTTCTAAACTACTAAGACAAATACCATACAGTGGGGTGGTTTTAAAATAAGAGTTTATTGGCTCATGGTTTCAGACGCCAAAAGGCTTGCTTCCTCTCAGGGTCAGTAGTGATCCGGCTGGCCGGCAATCCTTGGGTTCCTCGGCTTTCAAATTCCAGATGATATTTTAGAACTCCATTAAGTAAAGCCTACAGTATCTCTTTAGAAACAGGACTATACAAATTGAAAGACTAATAGAAACTTTTTGAATGTGTTAAAGAAAGAATTAATAAAAAATGTATTCCTTTAGGTGTCAAGGCTGATCTTAAAAGGGACAACATTACTTATGAACAAGGAAAGAAATTGTGATTTGAAGTGTATAATTGTTATGGCACTTGTCATGAATGTCTTTTGAAATGGATTTCATCCTTGAAGCATTTGGTTCTTCTACAAGGATGTTACAAAGCACTCTTCTAACACAGAACAAGTGAAATCATCATGTGTAGTGTTGAAAGAAAAGGTGGGAAAAACTGACAACAATGCTGTCTTTTGTAGTGGACACCAATTTTAAAAGTTATTTATCAAAATGTGCAACAGAATACTTTCAGTATACTGGCTCATAATACTAATGTTGAACATATTTCCTCATTAATGAATGTTCAGTGGACAAAAGAACAAAATAAGTTGGATATGACAACTGTAGAAGTTATGGTATAAGGTAAATGGAACATAGGCTGTAACTGCAAGGAATTTTTACAAGAAAATTCTACAAATCAAGGAACTGCTAAGGAAAGCCAAAACATGAGGGAAATATAGTTTAAGAAAGAAGTACAGCATTCAAATATTTAGTATTTCAGAAAATAAGAAATAATTTTTAGTATAAGTATGTATCATGCAATATTTTTTTCTTTTGTCTAAATGTATGTCTACATAGGCAATTATTCAAATTTAACTGGGTGCTGGGTATTTTTATTGGACAAATCTGGCAATCCTAATTGCCACAAATGCCCAAAGCTTAGTATCACACAAAAATAAATTATTTTTCTTGCTGATTATGAGTCTCCAGGTCAGCTGGGTGGTGCTGCTGACCTGCACCAGGCTTGGCTAATCTTGGCCTGATTTGCTCCAGCATCTTTAGTCACCTGGTTGGAAGGCTAGGGACTGGGTGTTCCATGATGGCCTAACCCATTTGTCTGGCAGCTGGCTAGCTGTTGGCCAGGACTACGGGGATGATGGGATATCCCTGGCTTGATTTCATGGCAACTGGGAAGGTTTCAAAGAGAAACAGTGGAAGAACACAAGGTTTCAGTGTCTGCTCTTGGAAATGATGCACCATCAATTCCATTGCATTCTGTTGGCCAACGCAAGTCCAACTCACCCTTTGATGCTGTTGAGTCACACTGCAAAGGGCATAGATATAGGAATGAGTGAAGAATTGTGGCCATTTTTACAATCAACCTACCACACAGGATTTAAGCAATTTAGCTCTAAAAACGATTTTTCCATGATAAATCAGTTCATTTTCTAACTGTAAAATTTTATTGATTGAGAAGTGAGTTGGAAATGAAATAGTGCTTAAGAAAATCATCTTAGTATTAATCACTGATTTTGACCCAAGTTCTTAATTAGTATGTTTTATAATATTAATTTCACATAGCAAATAAACACTATACAATGTAAATATTTAAACCCTAAGTAATGTGACTTAAGCTTGATACCTTTTCTTTATTTTTTCACAATTATTTTCCTGCACACACTTTTTTAATCTGGACTAATACAATCTATTTGATCTTAATATATTTCTCTTATAGGTCTTTCCTTAGTGCTTCCATGAAAGTTTTTCTATTTTAAAATCCAAAGAATAAGAGAAATAATATCTCATTGAAAAAGTATCTGTTGCCTCTCTTAAAACTTTTAGATCTAGATCCTTGGCTTGCTAAATAAAGTATACAAAAATTACAATAAAAGAATAGCCTCAGTCAAATAATGTAATCAGCAGGAAGTAAGTGTGCAGAGCATAGAGTACTATAAAGCTGATACGCTGTATTTGACTCTCTGGTACCCAGAGAAATTTTGTAGATAGGACTTTTGGTTTGAGAACACTCTTGTTTACATACCCACAAAAAATTAATATGTAGAAGTAAAAGGATAAGAAGAATTTTTCTGCATGTTTTCAGAGTGTTTCCATTCCTGGAGAGCAAAAACAGAATGTTATACAACCTGTCATTACATTTTCCCTTAAGTCAAAATCTTTGATTATTTTTTTTCTAACATTTCTTGCATTCTCTTCAGTTGCTTAAGTTTACTTTCAGAATTAAACACAAATCAAAAGATTAAGTTGCACAAGCATACAAATGAGACTAAAATTTAGCAACTTCTGATCTAGACTAATGTCTAAAGTGCATGTTATTTGAAATTCAAACGGATGACAGTTGAGGCCTGCATACAATTTTATAAGATGGCATTTCTCCCTTAAAAGCCTGTAAATTTTTTTTAGACAATTGTTCTCAATCTTTAGCATGCATCAGAATAACCAGGGCCTGTTAAAACACAAATAGGTGGGACTAACCTGAGAGATGATATAGTAGCTCTGAGGTAGAACCTTGGAATTTATATTTCTAACAAGTTCCCAGATAATGCTGAAGCTGCTGGTCTAAGGATCACGCTTTGAGAATCACTAGTGTAAGAAACCATTCCAGAAGGACAGAGGAAACAGTATAAAAACAGTATAAAATTATATTTATCACAGCATAAAAATTATATGACCTGATATTCCTGAGCCTCCAGTCTACTACTTCTTTGAACAGATTATTCTATTTTCTAGGGAACAATAAAACTGGCTATCTGTCTGTGCCAATCTAAAGGGAGATGAGACTAATAATTTTTACATAACTAAAAGAAGTCATTAACTTTCCTAGTACAGAATGTTAATCTCCTGTCTGTAACATATTCCTACCTGGTAGTTTTAGATATTTGGTACTGTCTTTGGAACAGTTTTATTTAAGGTTTCTTTAGGTTATAATGAATTTTAGGTCCTATCTCTAGTAAATAAAATCCATTATCTAGAAAATAAAGGATATCTAGTGAATCTATCTAGTAAATAAAGGATAGTGAGACATTTGTGAGCATTCTTGCTCCATATGCATATCCCCCAATCTGAGGGAAGAAAAATAGTTTTGCCATTTTAACTGATATAATATCATGTGTACATGTGTGCTGGTTTGGATATATTATGTCCCCCAAAAACACCATTATCTTTGATGCAGTCTTGTGTGGGCAGGAAATGTCTTGGTGTTGGTTGGGTTGGAGACTTTTGATTGGATGTTTCTGTGGAGATGTGATCACTCAACTGTGGGTGAGATCTTTCATTGGATAATTTCCATGGAGGTGTGGCCCCACCCATTCAGCATGGGCCTTGACTAGTTTACTGGAGCACTATAGAAGCTCAGACAGAAGGAGCAAGCTTCCTACAGCCAAGAGGGACACTTTGAAGAATGCGCAGGAGCTGAGAGAGGAGCTGCAGATGAGAGACAGTTTGAAGACAGCTGTTGAAAGCAGACTTTTGCTCCAGAGAAGCTAAGGGAGGAAAAATGCCCCAAGAGCAACTAAGAGTGACATTTTTGAGGAGCTGCAGCCTAGAGAGGAGCATCCTGGGAGAAAGCCATTTTGAAACCAGAACTCTGGAGCAGACACCACCCACGTGCCTTCCCAGCTATTAGAGGTTTTCCAGATAACATTGGCCATCCTCCAGTGAAGGTACCCAATTGTTGATGCATTACCTTGGACACTTTATGGTCTTAAGACTGTAACTGTGTAACCAAATAAATCCCCTTTATAAAAGCCAATCCATTTCTGGTGTTTTGTGAAAAGGCAGTGTTAGCAAATTGGAACAATATGTAACACATATATGTACGAATTATGAACACTGAACTCTTCTCAGTAGTCTTAGCATTTGATTCACTCAGTTCATGATTTGTGAGACAAAAAATATCCATGC
Organism: Choloepus didactylus; assembly: GCF_015220235.1. Classification (NCBI taxonomy): domain Eukaryota; kingdom Metazoa; phylum Chordata; class Mammalia; order Pilosa; family Megalonychidae; genus Choloepus; species Choloepus didactylus. Next base: position 95,625,614 of record NC_051313.1, on the reverse strand, counting down.
CAACAAATTAGTTTTGTGTCACTCTTGGTGGTACCTTTCCTACAGTCAATCATTCATTTTAGTCTTTATTCCATCTCACTAATCCAAAAGTTATTAAGACACTGAGCTTGCTTAACTATAAAAGACCAAAAGTTATATAGCCTGCTTAGGCTTTTCTAAACCCTATTTGGAAAATAAGTAATTTCCCTTGTAGCTTATGCTTTCTCCAACAAGAAAGTTTTACTTATTCCTACTAGGAGAAAACTAAACAGCAGAAATATAAGAAGCCTCCTGGTTCTATCATCTGTCGAAGTTAGATTGTTTTTTCACTTAAAACATTCAATAAAAAATGTAACTTGATTTTATTCCGTAAGTGCATACAAAATTTATATTGATTCAGTATCTATTCCCATAGAGAAGTAGTTTGTTGTATGTCTGGAGAGTTTGGTGGGGAGAAAGGTCACTCATAAAATTGTCTGGTCCAACATTTCTCTTCACTTTTTTTATTTTAAAGGAAGCATTTAGAGAAAAGGAAATCCAGCAAGGGAGCTAGCCCACTTGCTCCAGGTTCCAAGATCAGTGAATGTTTTATCTAAAGAGTTCTTGCCAAGTTTCCTACTGACAAAGAAGCCCTGAAATATGAACCTTTAAGTCAATTCATCAGAAAACAAATATTACATATAAATTAAATTGAGGGAAAGAAAATCATATGCATTTTTTTTAACTTCCATAGTTATTTTGAAAGAAAACAAACTCCCTCCTACTTCTGTCAAAGTATGTGAGAAACACATATTTTGCACATTTTAGGCTTTCATATTGAATTTAAATTTCTGTATTAATTTGAATTAACTCTTGTGTTTATGTTTTATAACTTTTTATAACCATCTTGTAACTTTATAATTACATTCTCAGAGACTGTGCATTTAATTTCCAAAAGCTTTTCATTAAGAAAAAAGAAAATTCAAAATACTTATGTAGAAACAAAATGATACTTATATAATCTAGAGGTATTAAAAACATTGGAATTTTCAGGGGCTATGACATGCAAAGCTTGCAGCTCTAAGTTGATTTTTTTCCTCCAAGTTTGAACTTAGTAATAAATGAAATGTTTTTCTTTAAAACATTCTAAATTGGCAGAAAACTTATTCTTACAGAACAATTATCACTAGAATAACACCGGCTATGAAGATTTCACCCTCTCTGAATACAGAGATTACATTTGTATTTTATAATTATTAGCATTTATTAAGAGGACAGTATATACCAATGATTAGTCTAAGCATTTTCACATGCATTAATTTTTAGAATCCTGTTCAAAAGTTACCCTTTTTTAAAAGGGGGCAAACTAAAGTACATGAAGGTTAAATAATTAGCCAAAAATCCTGCACTGTACTGTAGTTTATATTATATAATTTGTTGATACTTAATTCCAAAATGTGCTGTGTATGGTGGACATGGAGATCTGCCATCCAGATCCCCTGTCAAGGAAGGATTTGTTGCTCCAACTGCTAGAAATGCTGTCAGCAAACGGCCTTTAGCTGGCAGCACCTTCAAGAAATGCCTCAGCTGAGGAGAGCTGCAGCCCACTTCCAGTGACTCATGAAGGGAGGATAAAAGGCTTGTCCACATCCATCCTCATGGGACTACTCTGGCAGGCCATATTAGTTCCGGGGTCTGTTGTCAGGCTTACATTGAAGCTTGTCTAATCCCTTTACCCAATCCTGCTTCTGTTCCCCTCCTTTTCATAGGTATTGATCCAAGAACACTTCATAATAATATCCTTTTTCATCATTTATAAAAATTTTCTTAGAGAAGATGTGGGTTTACAGAACAATCATGAATAAAATTCAGGATTCCCACACACCAACCCACCACCAACACCTTGCATTGATTGTGGAACATTTATTTGCATTGGTGTGAAACATTTAATTGTTACAATTAATGATAGCTCATTTTTATAATTATGCTATTGAACACCATGGTTTGACTGGAGTTACTTCCACTGCTTATGTAGTGTAGTTCCATGGATTTTTAAAAATTTTTATTCCGTTACCACTTTTAATCATATTCAGATATATATTTCAGTGCTGCTAATTGCATTCACAATGTTGTGCTACCGTCACCACCAACCATTACCAAAAAGTTTCCATCATTCCACATAGGAACCCTGATCATTTGAAGCCTTAACTTGCCATCCACTATCCCCTGTCTGTCCTCTGGTAACCTATATTCTAGATTCTGACTTTAAAAGCTTGCTTATTCTAATTGTTTCAAAACAGTGAGATGATGCGATATTTGTCCTTTTGTGCCTGGCTTATTTCACTCAACACTATGCCTTCAATATTCATCCATGTAATTGCATGTATCAGAGCTTCGTTCCTTTTTGCAATTAAATAATATTCCATTATATGTGTATCCCACATTTTATTTATCTGTTCATTGGTTGATGGACACTTGTGTTGCTTCCATCTTCTGGTAATTGTGAATAATGCTGCTGTGAACATTGGTGTGTAAATATCTGTTCAAATACCTGCTTTCAGTTCTTTTGGGCATATACTTAGTAGTGAGATTGCCAGATGATATAGTTGTTCTATACTTGGCTTTCTGAGAAATTGTCAAACTGTCTTCCACAGCAGCTGTATCATTTTACATTGCCACCAGCAACAATTTAGTGTTCCTATTTCTGTACATTATCTCTAGCACTTGTTATTTCCTGTTTTTTCATTTAATAGCAGCCATTCTAATGGGTGTGAAATGGTATTTCATTATGGTTTTGAATTGCATTTCCCTGATGGCTAATGTCCTTTCATGTGCTTTCTGGCCATTTGTATATCTTCTTTGGAGAGATGTCTGTTAAAGCCTTCTGCCCGTTTTTAAATTGGGTTGTCGGTCTTTTTGTTGTTATGTTGAAGGGTTTCTTTATATATTCTGGATATTAATCCTTTATTGGATATGTGGTTTCCAAGTATTTTTTCCTATTGTCATTTTACTTTCATGATAAAGTCCTCTAAGGAACAGAAGTTTCTAATTTTGTTGAGGTCTCATTTATCTTTTATTTCGTTTGTTGCTTATGCTTTGGTTGTAAAGTTTAAGAAACCTTTGCCTAATATGACATTCTGAAGATGCTTCCCCACATTTTCATCTAGGAGTTTGAAAGTTATAGCTCTTATTTTCAGGTCTTTGATCCATTTTGAGTTGATTTTGTATATGGTATGAGGTAGGGGTTCTTTTTTTTCTTCTTCTTCTTCTTTTTTTTTTTTTTTTTTTTGCAAACGGAGATCCAGTTTTCCTAGCACCATTTGTTGAAGAGACTATTCTTCCCCAATTGAGTGATCTTTGCCACCTGGTCAAAAATCAGTTGGTCATATATTTGTGGACTGATTTCTGAGCTCTCAATTCTATTCCATTGGTCTGTATTTGTGCTAGTGCCATGCTGTTTTGATTACTGTGGTTTTGTGATAAGTTTTATGATCAGGAAGTGTGAGTCCTACAACTTCATCTTCCTTTTCAAGGTGGCTTTAGCTATTTGGGGCCCCATACACCTCAAAATAAATTTGATGATTGCTTTTTCCTTTCTGTAAAGAAGGTTGTTAGAAATTTGATTGGGATGGCATTGAATCTATAATTTGCTTTGGGTCATATTCACATCTTACTGATTTTTAGTTTTGCAATCCACGAACACAGAATATTCTTCCACTTATTTAAGTCTTCTATTTCTTTTAGTAATGTTTTTAGTTTTCTGTGTACAAGTCCTTTATATTCTTGTTTAGATTTATTCCTAGATGTTTGATATGTGCTGAACTCCATTGCAGAATCTGCTTCCCAGAGAACACAACCTGGGACACTATATTTGCGTACTAATGAAACACATTTGTGTCCATGAGTTACATTTCCAATTACATTATGCAATGTTTCAATAAACATATTGAATAAATATCTTTAGGTATTGGTGAAAACTTCATCTCCAAATGGATATTATTTTTTAATCAGATAGCTAATTTTGTTAGTTTAGGGTTCCAATCGGAAAGACTTAGTATCATATCTTGACTTAGAATGCTCATGATAGCTCTCTAATTGGAAAAGCTCTCTAATTGAAAGCCTCTTCTCCAACTCCAAAGGTAATATGATTGGTGATCTCCTTATCTGTTCTCTGCAGTGCCAGTTTCTGCAGTAACAGTGTGTCTATTCTTCCCACTGCATAAATCTTGTGAGTCACTTTCCCACACCCTGACTTAGAAATCCACTCTCAGTGTCACATCATTTTTCTTTTGTTTTAACCCAATCTTGGAATAGTTTTTCATCAATTTCATATATGCTTTGCCATTTCCTTTCAGGAAAATAACAATATTGTACAATTTTTACTATTTACTATTTTAAATATATGAAACAGTATAGGCTATTCCATTTATAATTGTCCTATTGGAAAGGTGAAGGGCTGTAAGTTATTGAAAAATCATCCTATGTATTTACTGCTGTCTCTGCTTTTGACTATCTCATTGTTCATTTTGAACTAAGAGATGAGTAGGGGAACAGGAAAAAGAATCCAAGCTACTGAATGGAGTGCATCCCTCCTAATAAAGCTTTGATTGAAGGATATGGTGAAATCCAAACAATTAATAAAACTAATATTTGAGAAATACAGATGACTTTTTCATGAACATGATGTAACTTCATAAGGGACAAATATCCCACTTATAGTTATATAGAAAATGATTTCAAGGAGACTGCAACAAACAACCTTACATAAGCTCCCAATTACTATGACTTGGAAGAAGCAAGACTTGGTTCCTGGCCAGTGCTCGTCCAGTCGCTGAATCAGTGTTTCATAGACTACCTAAACACAGTCTTCAGTTAACATATTATTATTTAAACTAATAGTTAAGCAGATTTTTCTAAGAAGTTTTTGGCAGGTATCCTATAAAGGGATGGTCTATATTTCGATATCAAAATCACCACAAAAGTAACACTTGCTAAAATCTGTTGCACTCTGTGTGGTATACAGAATAATGCCCCTAAGGATGTCCACACCCTAATCCCTTGGACCTGTAAATATGCTACCTTACATGGCAAAACAGACTCTGCAGATGCAATTAAATTAAGGATCTTGATATGGATAGATTATCCTGGGTTATCCAGGTGGAACAAATGTAATCATAAGGATCCTTGTAAGAGAGAGGCAGGGAGGTCAGAGTCAGAGGAAGGGATAGGGCAGTCAAAACAGAGGTCGGAGAGTGAGAAGGAGGTCTGAAGATGCTGTGATTCTGGCTTTCCAATGGAAGAAGGGGCCATGAGCCAAAGAATGAAGGTTTTCAGAAATTGGAAAATACAAGGACTTAAATTCTTTCCTAGGGCCTCCAAAAGTAATGCAATCCTGCCAACACCTTAATGTCAGCCCAGAGAGACTTTTCACATCCAGAACTATAAGGTAATAAGTTTGTGTTCTTTTAAGCCACTGAGTTTGTGGTAATTAGTTACACAGCAATAGGAAACTAACACAGGCTGCTTGACTTTTTGATCTACCATAGAGGTGTAAAAGAGGATCAGCAGAGCTAGAGAAGCTCAATTTTGTTGTATTCAAGTGGATATACGTACTTTTCACTACTCCACTGTTTCCATTAATGAGATGGTATGGTACAGCAAATTCTGTACACCTAACAAAAAGTTACTTTGACATTTATCAGGGGAATAAGTGGCTGTCAATTATATTCATCAACCATAGTTTGGAAAACTAATAACCAATAATTACAGAAGAATGCCTCCATCTTCCAAGGTTTGCAAAAGAGGCTCACATCAGAGGCAACAACAGCCTCTTCAAAAACATCAACCAGATGCATCCACCTTCCCCATAATGTCAACACCCCTTTACAGTATGAACAAGTTAGTGTGGTCACTGCCCAAATATTCCTGAAGATTGAGACAGTGATCAAATGAGAAGGAGGAGTAGCAACAGAGAAGATAGGATTTAGCAAAGGATTATGAATACTGACTCTTTATATAATAGATTTTATATATATATATATATATATATATATATATATATATATATATATATAATCTTTTTAGTCTCTAGAGTATTAGAACAACAAGAAGGAAATAACTGAAATTGTGGAACTATAACCTATAACACTCTTTGAAATTTGCTCTATAACTATTTGTTAAATTGTACTTTGAAAGTTATTACTTTTATGTATGTACTTTGAAAGTTATTACTTTTATGTATGTATATTTTATTTCACAATAAAAAATATTTTTTAAAAAAGAAGCTCACATGATGAGGCAATATGCTGGACATTATGATGTGCTCCTCAGATCCGCCTTCAAAGAAGGTTTTGTTACACCAGCTTCTGGGAGTGCTGTGAACATCTGTCTGTCCCTTCAGGGATTGTTTCAGCTGTAGAGTCACCTCAGCCAAGGTCTTGCCCATTCCCAGGCCAGCCCACATCCAAAGACATGTCCATGTGGGATTCTGAAGGTCTGGTCATCTTGACCCAACTGGGGACAATGCTGAAAGGTCATTGTAGTTCCAGAGTCTCTTGTGGGGTAAGATGAGATTGCCCTTAGGTCTGACTTCTCCCTCTGCCTAGCTCTTACTTTTTTCCTCTCCGTTTCCTAGGAATTGATACCAAAGGCATTCCTTAACAAACTTCCTGCATGCAAAACACAACCTTAACAGTCTGACTCCTGCAGAACCCAACCTGCAAGAAACAAGATTCCTTGAAATCTAGTTCCACTTCTGCCATTAAGTATTTTTGAGTTGATGAGCTGTTCAGACTTTTTGCATCTCAGTTTACTCATTAACAAGATGCAAGGAAAAAAAAATCCAATTCTGACTTCTACTCTCATATAAAAAAATAATATTTTTAAAAATATTTCTGTTCTTTTAATGTAGTTAACTCCAGTCCTTCTTCCTGCCAGACCAAGACCATTTCTTCCCTTCTAAATACACAGTAATTTACTTCTTATATTAGTAAGCATCTGAGGTATAAATCTTGGCAGACTCCCCAGTTTTCCTAACTAATACACAGTGTTTGACTCACTCTAAAGATTTAGTTGGTCAGCTACGAACTACTGCTACCAATTTTCTTCTAACTTTCCTTCAAAAGTCTTACAGTGTGTCTTTGGATATCTCCTCTGTGAGACACTATTACATAATTACATATATAATCTTTAAAGAAAATTTAACAGCCCTGCACTTGTCTTTGCCAGAGACAAATTCTAAGTTGTCTTGGGTGAATAATTCAGTGGCTCCAGAGACGTTTGTGGATATTAATTTCTCATTTGCCCTGCTCCAGACTGAAGAGAGATTTTGCGATGGGTTTACCTGTCTCTGATGGAGATGAAGGTACTAAGAACCAAAATGAATGTAGGAGAGGGCATCAAGCTAGCTCATATCCTCAAAAAAAAGTTTATTGTAGGACACCCAAGAAGACCATAGTAATTGCAGCAAGAAAATGAAAATGAAAAAGAAAAAAAAAAGCTGACCTTAGAATGGTGAGATAACTCTTTTTTCCCTATCTTTTTAATTCAACATATGCATGAAAATTAAGGAAAAAGTACTATCTTCTTTCAAGTCTCACCTAATATAATTTCCAGGACTCATACCATATGTTATGAGTTGAACTGTGCCCCACAAAAAGATATGTCCTAGCCTCCAGTCCCACAATTGTGACCCTACTTGGAAAAGGGTCTTTGAAAATGTTATTGGTTAAGATGAAGCCAATCTGAATTAGGGTGTGCCCTGGCCCAGTATGACTGATGTCCTTATAAGAAGAGGGAAATTTGGACACAGAGACAGACACTTACTAGAGAAGAAGACCATATGAAGATGGATACAAAGATTGGAGTGCTGCAACTACACGCCAAGAAATACCAAGGGGAGGCATCTCCCCTACAGGTTTCTGAGGAAGCCTGGCCCTGCTGACATCTTGATTTCAGACTTCTATTCTCCAGAACTTTGAGACAATAAATTTCTCTTTCTTAAGCCATCTGGTTTGTAATAATGCTACAGCAATCCTAGTAAACTAAGACACCATAAGAATCCTAGAGTAATACTAACCTGCTGTGTGGCAATTCTTAAAGAAGCATTTAAGCACATTTGAAAGCACTCGTACTTCTATTTTGGTTAGCTAAAAATGATATTATATTCTGATAAATAGCAGGTACTGATAAATTTTGATATGACTTTTAAAATGTGTTTCTTAAAAGTGATTTTTTTTCCAAAATATTCACAGTTCCTCCAAGCTCTTTTTAATGTAATTACATGTAATGCTATATGGAATTTTTAGATGTATTACATAGATAAATTGCACTAAAAGAAACATAAAAAATCTAAGTTTATAATATGAACTAATTCTAATCATACATACGTACACAAGCTTTCCAATTTATTGATATTTATGTTCTTGCTTCTGATTAAGTTAAGATTTGAAGATAACTGTGAGTTTTGTATTTTTGCTGTTGTCACTGACCCATCTTGCCCCAAAGAAAGTATGGGGTTTTATTATGTTCAAATTCTATAGGTAACTTATTACATAATTTCAAACATTTTATTTTAAGATTATAATTTTAAAACTCCAAGTATAATTAGGAAAAAAATGTATCATTTAGTCTAAACAACAGCAACTAATAGCTCTACATCTGGTCAGTTTCTCTATTTTAATGTGTTGCATAGAAAAAGTCATGCTCTATTCCAATGAATATTTTTATGACTAATAATCATAATCATGGATTATATTTTGGTGTCATTTATAAAGGCTGCATTTCATTTTGGATTGACTCAGTGTCAACAAGACAGTGTTTCCTAACACCAAATTATATGTACAAGGAGGCTTATTACAGCATTGTTTGTTACAGAAATAAAGAAAAGCAAAAGGGAAACATATCTACCTCCTCCATTCCCTCCTGAAAAATTACAGTAAAACTAATATCCACATAAACAAAGACAACAGGAAAGGAGATGATAGTAACAAAATGTTGAAATCTGGAAAACACAAATGGATAACTGACCCATCAGACCAGAGACAGCTAAATCCAAAGCTAGGAGTTGGAGAAACTGCAGAACACCAGCAAGGCTTGAGGAGCACAGGCATCTGACCCTTCCAAGGAGTGTGCATGTAGGTGGAGCTGAAAATGGAGATATGCAGGAAATCTTATTAAAAGATTTCTCCCCAGATTGATTACTTGATCCAGTATACTTCAGATAGTTGGAAAGCCTTTTGTGAAAGGACTTGCAGCTTACATGTACTAATCTTAATGTTTGATGAATGAAATGTGCAGCAGGTAATATTTGTGCAACAGGGAAAGATTTATCCATGGACTATTTCTGAAAAGTTGCATGGGAAAGTTCTCCTTAAAAGCTATTTTATTGTTGACTGCAATTACTAAATCATAGATGCATTTCTTCCCATTTAAGGCTTTGCTTCCTTTCTATACAGCAAAACAACTTCCTTTCCCTAGCAATAACAGAAGATTTTAGGTTTAGTCTTGGGAGAAGTTAAGCCTGAGGGTTTCTTGATTTAGGGGGAATGTGCACAGATGAATATGGGATGCCAAAATGAATATAGGAGATTAAAGAGAGATTGGTATAGCGACTGGTAAGACCCTTCTACTTGGACCAGTGGCAGCCAGACTTCTATTTCCTTGAAAAGTTTCTTTCTGGGTAAATTTTATTTAAAAGAAAAGATACAGATTTTGACATTGAGAATATCCATCAAATTGCCGTTTCCAGTTTGGAAACAGTCTGTGGCAGACTATAAAAATAATCCATGTTTTCTTTTCCTCCCTGCATCTTGCAGTGTGTCATTGCAGATCTTCCCATCAAGAGGTGAGTCTAATCTTCCCACCCTTTGAACCTGGGTTAGTTATATGGATTGCTTTGGCCAAAGGAACATTCACAAAAGTAAAATAAACAGATGCTTAAAAACTATTCGCACATTAGGGCTTGGTCTCTAACTGCACTTGGAATCTTGAAATCCACCACATGAGCAAGCCCAATCTAGCCTATTGTAAGATGAGTGGAGGAGAACAAAGATGCTTCAGGCACCTGTCTGCCAAAAACCACACATGAAATCCTAGAACATGAAGCTGTCGTCCAACCTGCTAACTAGCCAGAGAAGCATGAGCTCTACCCCTGTAAAATCAGCTGAGCCAGTCAAAACCCAACCTGAACCACAGAACCATGAGCAAGATAAATATTTATGTTTTAAGCTACTTGTTTTAGGACTGATTTCTTACACAGCAAAAAAAAAACTGGTACACCAGCCGAGGAACCTATTCTAAGGCCAACTAAGAAATTCTTGAACCAAGAACTTCCCCGTAGCTATACAAGACCAAATTCTTAAATAGTAAGACAGAGTCAAGTATGATCTTAACCGACATATGAGTAAAGCATCTAATTTGAAAGACTGAGACCCAAACAGACAATCCAAAGAATTGAAAAGATCTAGGAGGAAAAAAAAAGAGAGGAATAAAGCATCATGAAAATTTATGTAATGTCCTCATAAGAGATGAAAGATTATATTTCAATAAGACACAAGAAGATTATAAAAATAAAATATTCAAAGAATAAAACAGTACAGTGCTCTTGAAAATTGAAAATATTATAGCAGAAATGTAAAGTCCAATAGGAACACTGGAAAATACAATTGAGAAATTCTGCTAGAAAATAAAACAATGTAAGGCAAAGAAAACAGAAGGGAAAAGGATAATAATATAGGAGAATTAGTCTAAAAATCAAATATGAGCAACAGATGTTCAGAAAGAGCAGAGAAAATGGAGAAGAAATTATAAAAGAAATAATTCTAGATTTCTTTTTAGGAGTGAAGAATATAAATTTCCAAATTCCTGCATGATATTTTTCAAATGACTGAGCATAATTTAGGCTGGTGAAGCCAGGTTATATGATTTTGAAATCTTACAACTCTAGAAACAAAGACAAGATCCTAAAAGCTCCAGAGAGGAGAGGAGAGGGAATAAAAGGTGATATACAAAGTATCTGGAATAAAAACTTTATAGGACTGCTAAATAAGTAACATCGGAAACCAAAAAGCTAAAAAGCACTGAAAGTTAGAAACCAGTGAAAGCTTGATGCCTCACAAATTCTAAAGGGAAATAATTTTCGACTAGGATTAGGCTCCCAGCCAACCTAGTTATAAAGGGTGAGAGGGCACTGATGACATTCTCAGGCATACAAGGTTTTAAAGTCTTTACTGTCCATGCAACTTTTCTCAGGGAGTTATTTGAGGAGGTGTTTCTTCCAAAGAGAAGATAAAACAAGAAGGGGAAGAGCCACGGATCCAGAAAACAATGGATCTTTCACAGGCTGATGGGGATGGCTGATGGTCTCAGAGAGAAACTAGCCAAAATGGGGGTGGGAGGATGGTGGGGGCCCAAGGAGGGCCATCTTGAAGAAGATAAAAAGGGCAGAATATCAGATGCATTTGGAATACACAGAGGGGGAGGGAAGGGAACTTTCCTGTTTGATTCTGTACATGCATGTATGATTAGTTTGAATACATGTATAAATTGTAGTGAAATGATTTCATATAAAATAATTGTGCTATAATTGCATTAATTCACATTTTCTATAAAATGATGTCTCAAAAAACGTGATTTTGCTTTTAACATAAACTGTAAATTATATTGCCACAAAGCTAATAAAGCTGCATTTTCTCATATTTCAAATTTAAACTAAAATTAAAACAAGGGAGGTTTTTGTAGGTTACCTATATTTTAAATTATCCAATTTCATGGATTTGATTCCACGACAAACCAAGGAGTTAATGAATATTTTGTAATGACTTATTCACACCACTACAACTAAGAGCATTTTCCCCGGGAAAAAAAGTACTGAGCTCATGATTGTCTTGCCCAAAACCAGGATGCCGTGACAGCCTTTCAGAAGCAGTGCTGTCACAGGTGGAGCCAGGACCCTGCTTTGGTGCCCATGACTCCCAGCAGTACAGTGCCATTCCCATTATATTCTCTGGTATGGAACCAAAGGACACCAATTCTAAAACAGTTGTTTTAAAAATTTTGCAATGTAACAATTTTTTGATTTCCTCTCTACCGTTACTGGGTACCACTCCACAATTTACTCTGGAATTGATTCCTGCATTTTAGGTGCAACCTGGTGGAAAAAAAAGAATACATTTTAATATGCATATATGATATTGTTATAAAAAAGTTTGTATTCCCACCCTGCTATGTTGGGTCTGATGCTAACAGTGTGGTTCAGAAGTTCTGCAGGGTAGCGAAGGAAAAGGGCAAACCACTTTGAGGCAAGGTGTGCTACAAGCCTTACTTTTATTCTCATACTCCTGGAAGGTGCTCTGATACAGTTTCTGTGAACCCTTGTGTTTCCCAAGTATTGAGGTTTTGCTTGTTGTTTCCGTTTGCTAAAGCTGTCAGAATGCATTATACCAGAAATGGATTGACTTTTACAATGGGAATTTATTAACTTCAATTTACAATTCTTAGGCCATGAAAATGTCCTAATTAAGGCATCAACAGGATGATACCTGTACTCTGAAGATAGGCTGTTGGCATCTGGATACCTCTGTCACATGGGAAAGCACATGGCCAGTGTCTGCTGGTCCTTCACTCTCAGGTTTCATTGCTTTCAGCTTCTGATTCCAGTGGCTTCCTCTTTGTGTCCTGTGGTCCTCTCTTAGCTTCTCCAGGGCTTTTCTCTCTACACTCTCTCAACTTTTTCTGTCCTTTATCCTCTCATTAAGGACTCCAATACAAGGATTAAGACCCACCTTGAATGGGTTTGGTCACATCTCAATTGAAATAACCAAAAGGTTGGACCCACAACAGGTTTGCAAAACAAATGAATTGAAAGAACATGAAACTAGCACACTTGTTATTAAAACTTTTCAATGAGGCCATGACTGAAATATTTCAGTCAACACCTCAAGAACTCTCAAGGTAAGCAGTGAAAGTCTAACATTTGAGCCAAGATGAAGGTCATAAGATGTGCTAACAGAAAGACCATAGGACCATTTTTAACCACCACATATTTCACCTTAGTAAAAACATACAATAATACTGACAATTAGAAAAAGATAAAGGAAAGGTCTATTCAATCATATCTAAAAATTAGCATAATGAGAGAAAATTGAGAATATAGCTAATCATAATAAGTTAAAATAATATGGGCATGATCACAGCATCTTTATTAATTGCATGAATATGTTTTAATATATGTTTTTTCATCAAAATTTATTATTCTTATATATAAAATATCAAAAAAGAAAAAGCTTGACATTTTGGTCTAACCTACTAGGACATATTGCCTGTCCTGTTGTAGATGTTTATAATAAATTTTATGTCAATTTAAGTTTTTTGGAGGGACACATCACATAACTTGAGAGACAAGTAAATTTTGGCCCTACTTATATTATAGCACATAACATATCATCATCGATGGGAAGCCACTGAAAGTGAGTAAAATATCTTCAATAATGGATATAGTGGTTAGTAGATGATTTTCTTGGTTTGCCGAGCTGCTATGACAAATACCACAAAATGGAATTTATTGGCTCATGGCTTTGAGGCTAGAAGTACTGGCTCAAGGCTTGCTTTCCCTGGGAATCTGCAGCATTCTGGTGCTGACTGCTGACAATCCTTGGGGTTCTTTGGCTTGTATTTCTGCCCTCTGTCACATAGTGATGTCTGCTTCTTTTGGGCCTTTTGGAAATTCACTCTGTTTACAGGTCTGAAAGCAAAGGGATGGTGGGGTGAGTACTGAGAGGAATTAGCAGTGTTTTACAAGTCAACTACATCAGGGCATTTCATTACAATTTCATCTGGTGAATCTCAGAGGGAGATGTGAAGACTGTTTTCTCTGGTGAGGCAATTACAGGTTTAATTTAGGTGTTTGATGACCCCACCATCATCATGATCAGCCCATGTGTCCCCATTCCAGCTCTCAGGATCCCATTCCTTCCCAATTAATGCCTTCACTTCAACAGCAGACACCCTGCAAGGTGGAGAATTCCATTTACATTGTAATTCAGCTACTTACATCATGAGACTCTGCATTTGGTTTCCAGAAATCTCAACTTTGTGGCTATAAGAAATGAGTTTCTTCCATGCACATATAGAAACTTTCATGTCATTCATGCAGTACTTGAGCTAGTAATTTGAATTTGAGGCCCTGAGTTCATCCTTTTCTTTAATGACTTTGTCTAATGTACTTAGGAATAACCCACCAAGATCATTATACATTTTAACTTCAACATCATTAAACTTTTTAACATCATAAAAATCTGCTAAAGAATGAAATACATCAGAGTCTTGCCTCTTATAAGCATTTGAGTGGAATAGCCAATGGTAAAATTTTGTATATCTCTATTGCTAATTCACACCATTAGCTATCAGCAGTCTTTTGATAACTGGAAATAGACTCATTAGTGCCTTAAAATCTAATCAGATTAGAGAAATAATTCCCTAAACCCAGAACAAATTAAAAAATATCATTAAGACTCTGTTTCTCAAGTACCACTCCCAGCACCAAAATCTGTATTAGTCAGTGTTCTCCAAAGAAACAGAATTTATAAGATATATATTTATTGTAGGATTGACTCATATGACCATGGGGATGGGCAAGTCTGAATTCCATAGGGCAGGCTGCAAGCTGGAAACTTACATGATGGTGAAGCTGAATTCCTCAGGAGAAGCTGGTTGGCTGAAGTAGAAGCAGAAATTCTCATTTCTGACTTCTGAAAACTTTGGTTCTGGCCTTTAAGACCTCCAACTGATTGGATAAGCAGATTCCCCTCAATGCTCAGGATAATCTCTTTGGTTGATTGTAGATGCAATCAGTAGTAGATGCAATCAGTTGTCCATAGGTACAAATCCATCTATGAAATACTTTCACAGTAATAATAAGGCCAGTGCTTTCTTGACAAACAGCTGGACACCATAACTTAGCTAAGTTAACATATGAAATTAACCCATCACAGTGATTAATATACTTTTGTTTAATAAAGTCACAATTACATTCTTGTTTGTACTCTGCTAGAAGCTTTTCAGATAGAGAATTCCTTTGCATAAATTCAGTCTCCTGTGAATTTTATTGGCTGTCTGGGGAGACTAGATAGCTGTAAATAAAACAATTGGAAAACCACATAAGACTGCAGGTAAGAAGCTGACATCTCTGAGAGAATCATCTAGAGTCCTGTTTGAATATCCACATTGACAAGGATTTGAACTTGGGGCAGATGATATTTTTCATGTGAAATAAAAATGCTATTACCTTACAAAAGACTGTAAATATAAATATAAGCAGAGAAGTAAAGTACTAGCTAATTCACTCACTATTAAGTGACTCACTAGGCCACACCAGCCTTAAGGCATATGTGATTTAAATTTATGCCTCACCAAATTACATGGAAAAATTACATGGACTTTTGTGTTCTTGCAAAAGGTCAAAGCCACTAATATAAATATGAGATAACCTATTGTCTAAAATATTGTCAAGTGTGCCTTGAGTTACAGGAATCAAAAGAAAGGGTTAGATAATGTGGATTGGGTGAGTCATTAATTGGTTCATGGAGGAGATATGAGTTGAGAAATCTCAGAAGATTGTGTTTGAGTAGGCAGAGAGAAAATCTTAAGTAGACAAAGTAGCATAATATGGGAATAAAGATTGAAATGACAATGGTATGCTCATGGAACAATGAAGAAATTAATCTAATGCAAGTAGAAGGTAAATGTATGCAAAAATGGAAAATAAGGTTGGAAAATAATAGATGATTATATGCACGATTAATGTTAATCTGAGAAGTTCAACCTTGATGGAGTAGACCTTAGGGAACAACTTTTGGCTTTCCAGCAGGGCAATATGATGCAAGCAAATAGTGTTTTAAGAAGAATAAGCCAACATTACCAAACAGAACAGACTGAAGAGATGAAAAATTTTAATGCGGGAATAATCAAAAGGAAGTTTTGGCATTAATCATTTTGTGAAGTGTTTACTTAAACTAAGTGAAGAGGAATTACAGATCTAAAAGACACTGAAAACACAGTATAGTCAAAATTTGGTGTTTGGATATGGGGAAGGAGAGAGAAAAGTATCAAAAGATAATTTTGCTTTTCAACTGCTTTCCTCAGAAGTAGGAAATATTCTTCTGAATAAATTTGTAAATATCAACACTTTTCACTTTGGGAATTGCTCCAGCCTTTCCTTTAGAAAAGTTGCCATTCATGTCAGTTATGTATTTTTCTATCTTATTACTTTCAACATTTTCATATTGATTAAAGAATTATATTTTTACATTAGATTTATAATTTTATTTTTATTTTGTGTATATCTTTACCATTACTTTTTTATTTAGCTGAAGGAAGGTGAAATTCTGTTGAAAGAAAAAACATTGTTAACGTGTAATGAACAGAAGTCAAACAACGTAGGGTCCTTAATTCGAAGTGTCAATTACGGACTGAGAGCATGGAGGCCATTAGCCAGATGACAAATATTAATAAAATTGATAGATTTTGATCTTTATTGGAATGGGGGGTGGGGGGGTGGGAAAGCAGCATTTGCTAAAACTTCTGCTCAGCCACAACTGTACATCCAGCAAGAGTAACAGAGAAAATGAACAGGAAAGGGAGATAAAAGAGAAACTATATGTCTGAAACGTCAGAATCCCTGAGCAAACTTTTGCTACCTGACTTTAGCACACTTTCTTCAAGCTTACTACTGTGAACCCAGCAGGAATTTAAGACAAAGAGGAATTGGGGAAATGACTTAGAACATCACAATCCATGTAGCAGGAAGTGAAAAATGACATTTCTACAGTGACTAAAATGTTTCTTACCAACATTCCTGGAGTTCAATGCCCATAAAAATGAAGGTGAACACATCAAATCTCTTCCTCAAAGAGATATGTCTGTTAATCCCTTTCCTAAATTCTAAAACTTTACTTAGTTGAAATAATAAGAACCTTTATAACACATTGAGTAAATTACTCATCCATATGTGGTACATTATTCATAATCCGGAAGAAGGAAGATTCCTCCAAGGAGAATTTTAGTCCCTAGAATGTGTTTTACTTCCTTTGTTCACCACCTAATTGGGCCTTTTGTGAATGAAATCAAACATTGCTTAAGGTGAAGGTGGAAAATTGCATAATATAAAGGCAATTTGAAGATGAGGATTTCTAAATATTCTAAAAATAACTGAGACTGTTTATTATATGTTAAAGCGCACATATCCAAAGTCTCCAAGTAAACCAACCTCTGAATATAAAGACTCTAAATCTCCC
This sequence comes from Choloepus didactylus, assembly GCF_015220235.1. Lineage (NCBI taxonomy): Eukaryota > Metazoa > Chordata > Mammalia > Pilosa > Megalonychidae > Choloepus > Choloepus didactylus. Next base: position 95,608,365 of record NC_051313.1, on the reverse strand, counting down.
TGAGGGAGGGTTGGATGTGCCTACAAATCAGAAACAAACTGAACTAAACAAAACACTTAAAACTATATTGTCTGGATAGACAAAATGATCAAATTCTAATCTACTTTTTATCTTTATCTTATTCTCAGGACCTGTGGGTAACTTACAGATAAAGCCATATGTCCAAGACAACAAATATAGAAAAATCAATGTATATACTGAATATTTTTCAAATAAAGTTTGCCTCTCTGTGTCTAATAGTAAGGTAAAAGAGACAATTGAGACCTAGCTTGGAATTATTCATCATACAGCTAAGGGAAGCCCTAAGTCAAGTACTAGTTCATAACTTAATCTGAAACATTACAGAACTAGGGGATGTCAAAAGTTAGCTATGACTAGGAAGCCCCAAGCAAGAGTATTATGTCAGAAAATCTCCTTTCAGTTTAGTGGAAAATACCAGCTAAAAATAAGGAACTAAATTTCATGTATATTATATTTAAATTTTTGTGGTTGAACTGATTGGCATATTAAATGACTAAGACTATGTACATCCTTTCCAAAATGCATGCTAATTATCAATTAGATGCCACGCGTATAGAGGGCCAATTTTTACTTTTGCTTAAGGTTGTAGAGAAAGTGCATCATTTTGAATTGTTTACCAGGTATTATCAGCATGATTTCTCCTTTATTAAATCACTGGGGAAATGTGGCAGGGCAAGAAAAAAGTGACTTCAAAGGCTAAGGCAGAGGACCTGAAAGGAAAGTTCTTTGTCCGCTAGTTCTCTTGACCCTGGTCATTGCTGAATACAAAGAGCGGCAATGTTTAATAAGGCATATGACCATAGGAGTGAAGTTAAAACCCGGGGGAATTAGTGGTGGCACCCAGCTTGTCTGCTAGCCTCACCCACCTTCTGACCCAGATAATAGTCTCATAGGAGGCAGGAAGTTCTCCAACAGTTTGTTGAACACCTAGATAGAAAGAGACTCTATTCTAGAACAATAAATGTAAAGCTCATGATCACATTAAGCACTCACCTTTAGGGTACTTGTTTCCTTTTCCCAAATAATCTGAAATAAGACTTGGGAAATCACACACAATTCAATTCTGGCTATATATTAATAAAACTGAGGAATGATTAGAAATGTTTTAAATTAAAAATAAACATTTTGAAAGATTTTTGAAAAGATCAATGTGTCAGTATTATTCTGTAAATATCATACATGAGATATAACAAAGCATTCAGATAAAAATCATGAAGGAATTTCAATGGAACTTTTAAAGTTAATATGAATAATAAGTAAAATATACATGTTCTCACTAATAACAAAGGATCAAAGTTTCCTGAATATGCTAGTGCAGCTCCCTCAAATTTCCATAAGTTCTTATTACTATAAATGCTTTGTTTCCAGTATTACAGCTGAACTCACAACCTAAATCTTTTAAATTCAATTGCTGGTCAGTTAAATAGCTTATGGCTTATGGCCATATTTCTTGCTTTAAGTAATGAGTTGTTGCCTGTGGGGATGTGTTAAACTAGCATAAGAATAATTAATGCCTCCAGAGAATTCAAACAAAGGAGGTGCCTTGCATTCACACCAGTCCCCCATGCATTTTTTACATTACACTCAGACAAAATGGTATCATTTTTAAATCCATACCATAATAAAGAAGAAAGCTTAGGGACCAAAGTGATGAATGGTTTAGCAAATTTAATAAAAGGACTCAAGCTCTGTAAAAGAAAGTACATTGAAAGGAGGGTCACAGCTATGGTTATTCACTTCTGACAGATCCACCTGGAATATAGGATGATATAAGGGGCTTTCTTCTGTGTCATAAACTTGAAACCCTGATTCACTTGTCCCATGCCAAAGCTGAAAAAAGTATGATAATGAAATTACTTCTCCCACAAACATATTTGAAAAATGACTTTAAAATAGTCAACTGAAAAATGAAAACAAACAGATGAATTTTTTAATATACACATTTGAGGAATTTATTCTCTTCTCTGAAAATCCTTGTTAAAAACAATTTAGATGTTTCAGCCAAAGAACTAGTAAATAGTCCCATCTGATCACATGGCCTCTTATTATCTGACTAGAATAGGAACTCAGGACAAATATCAACGTGACAAACATGTTTCCCTAGACTTTGCTCTACAATTCCATGTGTGCTTTTTCTCATATGATTTAAACTGATCACACATGTACATTTTTATTACAGCATATTTGGCAGAATTGTTCAGGGAACACTATTATGACACCATTTGTTCTGACAATGACTGTGAATCCAAGACAAAGACTCTGAGAATGCATGGAAGGAAGAGTGCACAGAGACAAAAAATGTTATGACTTTAAAAAACAAATAGCAAAAAGGTGGAAGAAAAAGTGCATTATCAGTAGTTACTTTAAATGTAAGTGGATTAAACTCTCCAATCAAAAGGTGAGATTGGCAGAGTGGATAAAGAAGCATGACTCAACTATATGCTGTCAGCAAGAGACTTGTTGTAAATTCAAAGACACAAGTAGGTTGAAAGTGATGGGATGGAAAAATATTCCATGCAAGTAATAACCAAAAGAGAGCTGTGGTAACTATACTAACATCAGATAAAATAGACTTGAAGTCAAAAATGGCTACAAAGGACAAAGAAGGATGGAAGGACACTATATACTGATAAAGGAGTTAATTCAACAAGAAGGTAAAAAAATTATAAATCTATATGCACCTAACATCAGAGCCCCCAAATATATGAAGCAAATATTGTCAGATTTTAAGGAAGAAATATATGATTCTACATTAGTGATAAGGGGCTTAACTACACCACTTTCAATAATGAATAGGATAACATCTAGACTGAAGATCAATAAAGAAATTGAAGACTTTAACACTAGTATAATACAACTAGAGCTACTAGATATATAGATAGAGAGAGAGAGACATAGGTAGGTAGGTAGAAAGTATACTTTATGCAGCAACAGCAGAATGCAAAGTCTTCTCTAGTGCACAAGGGTCATTCTCCAGAATAAATCATATATTAGGTAACAAAACAAACCTCAATAAGCTGAAATTATTGAAATGATACAATGTATTTTCTCCAGTTACAATGGAATGAAACTAGAAATCAATAACAGAAGGAGACCAGCAAAACCCACAAATATGTGGAATTAAAACCATACTAATAAAAGACCAATGGGTCAAAGAAGCATGACAAGAGAAATTAGGAAATATTTGTAGATGAATGAAAATGAAAATTTAACATATCAAAACTTACGAGATGCAGCACAGGCAGTGCTTAGAGGGAAATTTATACATGTATATTTAATGTTTACATTGAAATAAAAATATCTCAATCAAAGACCTAATCTCACATCTGGAGAAACTAGAGAAAGAAGGGTGAACTAAACCCAAAATGAGCAGAAGGAAAGAAATAACAAAGATTAAAATGGAGATAAATGAAATCAAAAATTAAAAAAAAATCAATAGAGAGAATCAGCAAAGCCAAAAGTTGATTCATTGAAAAGTTCAATAAAATCTACACACATTTAGCTGTACTGACAAACAAAAAAAGAGAACTGGTACAAATAACTATAATCTGAAATGAAAGGGAGGACATTACCATTGACACCACAGAAATAAAAAAATTGTTAGAGAATATTATGGACAATTATAGGCAAAAAATTAGGCGACCTAGATGAAATGCAAAAATTCCTTAGAAGCATACAAATTACCTATGTTGACCCAAGAAGAAACAGAAAATCTGAACAGACTAATAACAACCAAAGAGATTGAAACAGTAATCACAAACCTCCCAACTAAGAAAAGCCCAGGACCAGATGTCTTTAGTGGTGAATGTTACCAAAGATTGAATTAACAAAAATTATGCTCAAAATCTTCCAAAAACTTGAAGCATATGGAAGACCTCCTAACTCATTCTGAGTCTAGCATCACCCTAATACCAAAATCAGTTAAAGGTAATGAAAGAAAAGAAAATCACAGATGGATACCCTTCATGGACATAAATGCAAACATCCTCACCAAAAGACTAGCAAACGAATTCACAGCCCATTAAAAGGTGCATACACCATGATCAAGTGGGATTTATCCCAGGAATGCAAGAGTCATTCAACATAAGAAAATCAATTAATGAAATACCCCACATTAATGAACAAAGAAACAAACCACATGATCATCTCAGTTGCTGTAGAAAAGGCAATTGACAAAACCCAGCATCCCTTCTTGATAAAAACACTCAGAAAACTAGCAATAGACAGAAACATTATTGACATGATAAAGGGGATATATGGAAAACCTATTGCTAACATCATACTCAGTGATGAAACTATAAGCTTTTCCCCTAAGATCAGGAATAAGACAAGGATACCCACTGTCACCACTGCTATTCAACATTGTACTGGAAGTTCTAGCCAGAGCAAGACATACCATGTTCATGGATTGGATGACTAAATATTATTGAGATGTCAGTTGTACCCAAACACTTTACAGATTCAACATAGGCCCAGCCAAAATTCTGACATCCTTCTTTGCAGAAATGGAAAATCCAATCACCAATTTCAAACAGGATGGTAAGGGGACCCAATTAGCCAAAAACAATCTTGGAAAAGATGAACAAAGTTGAAGGACTCACACTTCCCAATATTAAAACTTATTACAAATCTATACTTATGAAAACAGCATGGTACTGGCACAAGGACAGACATACACACCAAAGAAATTGAACTGAGACTTCAAAAATAAACCATCAAATCTAAGTCCAATTGAATTATACAAGGGTTCCAAGCCCACTCCATGCAGAAAAAAATAGTATCTTAAACAAACGGTGCTGGAAAAACTGGATACCCATATGCAAAAGAATGGAGGTGGACTCCTACCTCACATCATGTACAAAAATTTTACTTTATATGAGTCAAATCTACATATAAGAACCAAAATTCTAAAACTCCTAGAAAAAAACCTAGGTAAAACATCTTCAGGACTTTTGTTAGGCAATGGTTTCTTAGAGTTTACACCAAAGCATGAGCAACAAGAGAAAAAAAATAGATACATGGGACTTCATAATAATAAAAAAATTTTGTGCATCAAAGGACTTTATCAAGAATACAAAATGATAACTTATGAAATGTGAGATAATATTTGCAAACAATACATCTGAAAAAGATATGATATCCAAAATACTATATATAAATAAATGATACAATGCAACAACAAAAGGGAAAAAAAGCCCAATTTTAAAATGGGTAAAGTCTTGAATATACATTTCTCCCAAAATATATATACAACAGGCCAGTAAGAACATGAGAAGATGCTGAACATCATAAGCCATTAGGGAGATGCAAATGAAAATCACAAAGAGATAATACCTCACACCCACAAGTATGGGTACTTACAAAAATGGGAAAATAACAAGTGTTGGAGAGGATGTGGAGAATTAGGTACACTGATGGTGAGAACATAAAATGCTGCTGCCACTATGGAAAATATTTTGGCAGTTCCTCACAATTTTAAGCATGGAATTGCCATGTTACTCGGACACCCCACTTCTAGGTGTATACCCAAAAGATCTGAAAGCAGGAACTCACAGATATTTGCACACCATTGTTCATACCAGCATTATTCACAACTATCAAAAGATGAAAGTGACCCAAGTGTCCACAAACAGATGAATGGATAAAATAATGTGGTATATACATTCAGTTGAATATTGTTCAGCTGTAAAGAGTAATGAAGTTCTGATACATGCACATGATTGATCTTTGAGACATCATGTTGAGTGAACTAAGCCATGCACAAAAGGACAAATATCATATGATCTCACTGCTATTAAATAATTAGCATATACAAATTAATAGAGTCAGAAAAGAGAATGCAGGTTACAAGGGACTGAGATAGGGGTGGGAAACGGGAAATTAATGATTAATTGTTACAGAGTTTCCATTTGGGATGATGGAAAAGTTTTGGTCATGGATGGTGATGATGGTATCAAAATATTGTTTGTGTAATTAACACCACTGAATTGCCTATTTGAAAATGGTCAAAGTGGGAAATTATTAGGTTGTACATATATTAGAATAAAATCAAGTATATTATATATCTTTTAAAAGGGTAATAGATTGGGCATCAACAACCTACACAAACAACAATAACAAAAATAAAACACTTTAATGCAGTCACCTGGCACAGTGCTTGGGCAAAGAAATTTGCCTGCTCATGTATTATTCAACAAATCCTTTTTAGGGGCTAACAGATGTTAGACATTGTGCTATGTTCTGGCAATAAATAGTAAGCAAAAATAGATGTATTCCCAATTTTCATGGGTTTAATGATTTAACGAGAAACAGAATTAACAATCTCACTAAGGAAAATATAATTACAAACTTGGTAGGTGCAATGAAGAAAGCAAATGTATTCTAGGATAGAATGTAAGAGGACTATGAAGCAAATTGGGACATCACTGGGCCTTGTAGTATTCTCTAAGGATCACTCTGGCTGCAACATGGAGAATAGATTGAAAGAAGGGAGAGAGTCTACACGTGTAACAAATTAGGAGTTCATTTCAGCAGTCCAAGCAGGAGTTAACACTAGCTTGATCCAGTGTGGTGCCAGCAGAAATGGAAAGAAGAGGAAATATTAGAAGGATATTTGTGAGAAATAACTTATCACGCATGAGTGTATGTAGGTGGTGAGGGAGATGCAGGATGTCAAGTGTTACTCCTAGGCTCTGGCATATGCAACTGAATGGATAGAGGTGACATTTCTTGAGAGAGAAAATACAAGAAAAGAAAGAATGTTGGGGCAGGGAATAAGGAACAACTATTTGTTGAATGTACAGTACAATAGAATTATATGACACAGCCCTTAACTTGAAACAGCTTATGACTTCATTGGACATTGTCTCTCAGGGCTGAAAAATGTTCATCCTCCCCCCCTCCATATATATATGTCTGCCCTTTTCTGGAAACAAGAGAGCAATATACCCTGTAGAGATACAATCAGAAACATATGTCTTAGATGTCAAAATGAATGCTTTTTTTAAAGGAAATCAATGATATAATTGCTTAATTGCGAGATGTCAAGTAAGAGAAGAGGGGAGGAAATGCAATTAGAAGTAGGTGATTTTTCCAGATCCCTCATAGATATCTATCATACTCCTTTTTCTACTAAAGAGGTATATACAAAGTACAATTTTTCACTGACAGGTTTACTTATATATTTAAAATTTCCCCATTGTCTAAGGTGTTGCTTTCCTTTTATAACTGAATTATCCTGAAGTTCTCCAGACATGTATCCCTGTTCTTTACTTTGTGCTATAGATGGCACAAGGTGACTCTTTCCTGAAGAGAGCTGAGAGGTAAATTATGATATCCTCTAAACATAAAGTTGCCAAAGCATTTGCCTTAGGACTGGCAGTTGGAAGCTGCTTGATCAGTTACTAATCTTCCTTTACATCTTGGCAACACCATTCTATGACCACATGCCAGAGGGCTGCAGAAGTTAACTAATTCATTTAATAAATGCATCTTTCAGTATTTTCAGCCAAGTTAGATCCTCCCCAATTAAGGGTGAAGCTAATTAGGCATTTTTTTCCACCAGTGGCTTGCACATGGTAGTATTACAATTTTTTAGTGAATTGAATTGTCTCAGAAATGCACCTCACATCCCTGCATAAACAACAGGTATTTAGTAAGTTCAGAACTCCGTCTATGGTTCAGAAAGCTAGAGACAAAGCCTCATGCATTCTCACTATGCTTTTCCCTCTTTTTTTCATTTTTTATTTATTCATCATCTTTTAGTTGCCTCCCCAGTCCCCTCACCCTCCATATTCTAAACAATTTTGTCTTTTCTTATGACTGTGGCTATTCTTCAAAATTAAACACCAACTATAGTATTTGCATTAAGCCTTTTCTCAGTCTCTCTATAGTGATATTACCAAAGGAAAACAACCAATTCTTACTTATCTTTATATCTCCTTTGCTGACACTCAGTAGGTGCTCAATAAATGCTGAGTGACCTAAATACAGTTTAATTTACATTAATTTCCACAATTTAATTTCTAGAGGTTAACTTTTTATGACTGATTCAGCTCCCTCAATACTTATAACTGCATGCCTATAACAAAGTAAAAAAAACAAATGACAAATTGGGAAAATATTTCCAACACATAAAATAAACAAAAGGCAAATTTCCTTATATGAAATACTTTGAAAATTGCTAAGAAAAAGATTTTGTCCAGTAAAAAACACAGCAGTAAAGAAATGAACAGACAGTTAATGGGAAAAGAAATACAAAAGACATTTAAACATCCAGGGAAATGTTCAACCTCACTACTAATTAACATTAGACCTAAGAAATATTAAGGCCCAAAGGAAGGCAGTGTTTATGTGTGTGTGTGAGAATGTATTTTGCTTTTCTGATTGGCAAAGACATAAAAGTTTGAGAACAGTGTTAATCAGAGAGTAAGTAAGAGAGCACTGTCCTATATTGTTTACGTAAGTGTAAATGGGTACAAAGTTTGTAGAGGGAAACTGAGCAATATCTATTTAATTTTAAAATTCAAAAAATATTTTGAGAGAGCAATTCTATTTTTAAAAATATGTTCTATAGCTTTGAATACAAGATGTTCTTTTTTCTTTTAATTAAATTCAGTTTTATTGAGATATATTCACATACCATACAATCATCCATGGTATACAATCAACTGTTCATAGCACCATCATATATAAAAGTAAAAAAGAACATCCAAATCATCCCCTCCACCCCATCCTATTTTTCATTTAGTTTTTGTCCCCATTTTTCTACTCATCCATCCATACACTGGATAAAGGGAATGCAATCCACAAGGTTTTCACAATCACACTGTTGCCCTTTGGAAGCTACACTGTTATACAATTGTCTTCAAGAGTCAAGGCCACTGGGTTGGAGTTTGATAGTTTCAGTTATTTACTTCTAGCTATTCCAATGCATTAAAACCTAAAAAGGGTTATCTATATAGTGCATAAGAGTGCCCACCAGAGTGACCTCTCAAGTCCATTTGGAATCTCAGCCACTGAAACTTTACTTCATTTCATTTTGCATCCCCTTTTTGGTCTAGATGATGTTCTCAATCCCATAATGTTGGGTCAAGATTCATCCCCAGGGGTCATATCCTGCATTGCCAGGGAAATTCACACCCCTGGGAGTCAGGTCTCACATAGAGGGCAGGGCAGTGAGTTCACCTGCTGAGTTGGCTTAGCCAGAGAGAGAGGGTCACATCTGAGCAACAAAGAGGTACTCAGGGGGAGGCTGTTAGACACAACTGTAAGCAGGTTTAGCCTCTCCTTTGCAATAATGAGCTTCATAAGGGCAATCCCCAAGATAGAGTGCTTGGCATACCAAACTGTCAGTCCTCAATGTCTGTGAAGACATCAGCAACAATCCAGGTGAAGAAGTCCAACACTTCCACATTTTCCTCCAGTTCCTTAAGGGGGAAGGGGGGACTGCAAATCTATTTTTATTCTCTGCCCAAATTACTTTGGGATGTGTCACTATTTCACACTAACCTATACAACCTACCAGATCTCACTTCCTGTTCAAAGTTCCATGTAATTAGGGTGTTTGAACAAACTGACTGTAGAAGTTGTATTGTTTAGAAAATACAAATCCTGCACCAAATAAAAATCTCTTCCCTTGGTCTCACATGGATGTTGAAGCCTCAAAACACAGTTTTGACCCTTATCCTTTGGCCCAATTTGCACTCGTCTTAACCAGATCTGTTTCATTCATATCTCTAATTGAAGTCGGGGCTCTTTTTCAGCTTTTTTTTTACAGTTGCTGTATGCACTAATACTGACATTCATATCTGCTGAGCTCTAGCTCTGAGTTTCAGGTGTCACACAGATACCCAACACTCCAGAGACTGATCAGGTTGTATACAAGGGGATCAGCATCTCAGAGTTTGGAGATAGCCATTACAATTCAGGAATAGATGTGACTGCTGAAAGAGCTTACAATCTAGGGACCATTGCAATAATCGTTCCCCTGATAAGCTGTGCTCTAAGATTCAATTCTGAGTTTACACATTGTAGTTAGTCCATATTGGTGAGGCATTACAGTGTTCACCTTTGTTTCTGGCATATTTCATAAGATGTTCTTTTTAGCTTTGTTAGCAAAGTACTTTAAATCTAAATGAACACAACATGGTATGTAGACGTTAAAAAGAATAAAGCACCTAATACCTTGATTCAAAAAATATCAGTAAGTTAAAAAGCAATATGTATAATAGTGATATCGATGGCTACTATATGTTTAATGTATTGAGTAGTGTCAAATCTCCATCTTTTTGTTGTTGGTTTGATTTTTGGAAACAGACAAGGTCCTTTTTAAAATGAATCTGAAGAATATCGTGGGAAATCATGTTGGGTAATGTGATTTTATTCCAAATAAGGGTGTGACTGTAAAGTAAGAATACACTCCCTTGTTGAGTCATTTATAAGTTTTCATTCACCAGACCAGCCACAAGATAATTTAAGTGCACACATTTTCTTAATTAGGCTGTTCCTTTATGTTTTGGATAGGGGAATGTTAGTAGGATTATAGTTGATTGGGGAATATAAGACCTAGGAGGAGATTCAGATGCTGAAAGAAGTGGTGTACCCTCTCTTGATAATTTCACAAGCACATTATCTGCCTCTTTCTCCCATTCCACAATTTTGCAGCTGTAGAAGTTGCTTCCTTATCCAAGCCAGCTCCAAACCTTTCCTTTGATTCTTGCTGAGAAATCCTCTTGGGCTTTTAACTGGAATTAAAACATTACTGAAAAGTCATCTGGCTCAAATCTCAGCTGTGGTGCAAAAGACCATTAGCTGAACTAGTTACATGAGGAAATATTTAAATCATTGCTATAAATCCTCAATACAGTCAATTCTATAACCTCTCATAGTGAATAAATGGAATATTTCATTGCAATGTTACTTTTTCTGAGCTCTGAATTATATTGCACTATAGAAGAGAAAATAATATAATATATCTCCTGGGAAATTGATAAATTGGACAAATTGGTAAATTATTAGTTATACAATCAAAACCCACAAGAAGGGCCACATATTGCTTTACAATAACCATATTAGAACCCACTGCTCCCTTGACTAGAACATAAGTTTCTGAGAATGAAGCAACATATAGAGGCAGAGGAAAGGAATCCCTGTGCTCATAACTTTTCAGCACACAAGCATTCCTTACAGGAATGCACTTTCATAAACTCTCTTTTTTTGGTTCTGAATCAAGTAAACACTCTGCAGTCCCAATTGTATGCTAAAAGTAATGGAGCCAACATGACCTAGCCATGCAAATAATTTTTTGCAAATAGAGCCTAAAAACAGCATTAACTGAAACTGTACAATATGCTGGAAATGGGATCCTGTTTCAAGAATTTAATCCACAGGGTACTCAATAATTAGTTAACGCTCTTCACGGAAAACCACATTTTATCCAGTTAAAGTATCAGAACTCAGTGATTGTACTTTGAAAAGTGCCTAAGCTAAAGTCAGGGTAGGCACTTTTGCTAGGACATTAAGCAAATGCAGTTCTCTTTTCTTACTCCTTGTCATGTGAAAGAAAAAAAAAATACATTATTACACCTAATATGTTAAAGGCTTGTAAAGATTAAAGTCTTTTTTTATTTTTTATTATGGGAGAGCAATAAACTCAAATTATTTTCTCTGAACTCTTGTCTTCAAGGTTTGATTTATACCAAAAGGAAACAAATCCTACTGCATGGGTAGCAGCCAGTTTAGACATCTGCGCCAGCTAAACATTTAAAAATTTTGGAACACCCCTTTAACACACGTGGGAGAAGATCCCTCAAAGACTTTGCAACGAGGGTCTTTTATGTTATACATGAAAGCCAAGAAACATTCGCAAATTTTTTTTTTTGAAAAGCTTGAGTTTCTGTACGTTGTATGCTTAGGTAGACAAGGTTATAAAAGTCATGGGCTGAGTTCCCATTGACCTTTGCCCTGCCTTCTTAACTTTGAAGAGTACTGTGTCTGTGTCTGAAAATAAATGTAAGCGAGCTTCCAGCTGAGGTATTCCAGAGTCTTATCTGCTAATGCTACCACATACAAGAAGGTGGATATGATTTAATATTTAGAAGCCTTTTAATTTACTAGCCATTCACCAAGAAGGTACCTTGCTTCAGAAAGTCTTCATTAGCTGTAAACTGGTCATTCTGATTTTGGTCAACATACTTTTGACTATCTTAGAAGATAAAATGAATACATTTTATTAATGCATTAAAGAAAATAATGATTAATAATAATAAGCATAACTAAAATTTTTTGAGCATTTACAATGTGCCAGGCTTTATATTTATCTTTTTTAATCCTCTCTAATTCTACGAGCTCGTAAATGATATTATCATCCCCATTTTACAGATAAGAAGCCTAGATGTTGGAAGGTTAAGTTGCTTCTCCAAGTACTCAACTAATAAAGTGACAGGTAAAGATGAAAACATTCTCACTTTAGAGCTCTGTTATTAACCATTAAAATTTAAGATGTAATTACTTCAGATGGCCAGAATCTGGTTTGTGTTTTGTTGCTGTTTGTTTGTTTATAGCACAGAGTGTTATAAAGGAAACATATGGCATTATGAATCTAAGCACAAGTATAGGCTTCAGTATCTGCATACTGTTGTTTATTTTTAATCTACTGATGTTTAACGCCACAATAAAAGCACTGAAAATACCAGTTAGTTTTGTTGGATCTTCTAGATATGCAAAATGAACTAGTGTTTTTATAAAATATTGACTACACATTACTAGTAAATAAAGCAGGACTGAAATTTCTTTTTCCTTATACAAAATACTCTAAATGCATCAAATATTTGTTATGTTTCCTGGTTGTTCAGCACCTTCTGAATACCCTAGCTATGTGTGTGTGGTGCTGATAGTGAGGGTATCCCTTCTTCTCCAAGGTAGAACTCATAGAACCCACTTCCACAACTTTCCCAGTGATAAAGATACAGCTTAGACTTGAATTACGCAAGTTAGACTCATCTATGAGAGGCTTTGATTTAGAAGTGAATAACTTGAGTGAGGAGGCTTTGGGGCTAAAATGAAAATTAGTTTGAGTTCCTTATTTGGAGAAGACATACCTGCTGACAGCAGTGGCAGTTGTGGAAAAGTTGAGTTTCTGGTAAATGCCAACTCTCTGCTTATAGTAGCTGATCCCTGATCAAGCTGATTCTGTAACAGGGTTAAAGGTATTGTTCCTGAAACATAGCCTCCAGTCTGACTCTTCAACACTATTGACAGTCCTGCCAGTTATCCAACAGCCATTTAAAAAAGCAGATTTTCTTTATTGGACAGGGTCAGCTTCTATTGCTTATGTTTAAGAATTCTAAGTTAGGGGTCAGTTGTGGGGAAGATGGGATAAACACATGCTAACCTGTCTCTCCCACTGAACACAACTATAGAACCTGGACAGCTGAACATACAGGTCTTTGAAGAGCCTGAAAAGTGAAAAAACAACAGCTGAATCAAGGAAAGACACCAGAATTTAAGGTATCACCAAACCTCTGGTGAATTTACAGTTTCTTCTTTTCATTGTTCTCTGACCTGAACTCAATGCAGCCAAAAAAGCTGAAGTGTGCATAATGGTGGAAACAGAGAAGTTCTGGAAGAAGCCTGGCTCATGGACCAGGACAGGAAACTGCTAATGCCCAGAGAAAGAGAAGGAAACCTTTCAAATGTTACCTTTCTCTGCTTTTTCTCTATTTACTCATATCCATATCCAGGCAATTCCTTGGTGGCAGCAGCAGTAGCAATACTGGACAGCAACAGGAAACAGCAGGATGTAAAACTCAGAGAGAGAAATCTTTCTGTTTGGTTGTACTGTGCCTCCATAAGGATGGAGGCAGATCCAATTGCTTTCCCCTCCCTCTGTCCTCCCACTACATAGCTACAGACAAGGCACAATAAAGGGAGTGGGTGATTTCATGCTAAAGATCTAAAAAGTTGAGTCCCAGGGAACCAGAAACTACCAAGGAGATAGAAGAGAAGGAGGAGTTCAAAAAAGCAATACCATAAAGATATATATGGACACCTGGTTTTCCCTCCAACTTGTGCATGCATGAATACATCATGATTAGCATTTCGCCTAAAGACTCTGCCAATTGAGCTAATGGATAGACTTTCTCCAGGGTCCCAGACTGAACAGTATATCACATACACATAAGACAAATTTAAATAGTACTGCAAAGACTGAAAACTAACCACATTTTAGACACACATCTCACAGAAGGCAGTTTGATACTTGTGGCTTGAAGCAAACCAGGTCAACTTCCTGCAAAAATAAAAATATGGGCTTTCTCCATATGATTTAAAAAAGACTCAGAATCTCATAAGATCATTTTCAAAATGTCCAAGATAAAAATCCAAAACTACTTGAATTATAAAGAACAAAACAAAAGTCTCAACTTATGGGAATGACAATCAATGGACATCAATGACAAGATGATACAGATATTGGAATTATCTATTAAAGACTTTCAAGTGGCTATTATAAAAATGTTCAAACAAGTAATTACAAACAGATTTGAAACAAATATTAAAATACAAAGTATCAGCACATAAATAAAAGATACAAAGAAGAAACAAATATCAATCTTAGAAATGAAAAATAACTGAAATAATAGTCTCAGTTGGTGGATTGAATAGCAGAATGAAAATGGCAAAGGAAAAAGTGAATTAAGTTGGAGATATGTCAATAGAAATTATTCAACTTGAAAAACAGAGAGAAAAAATATTTTAAAAAGATGAACAAAGCCCCTAGGAAGTGTGGGATGACAAAAACATACCTAACATTCATGTCATTGGAGTCCCAGAAGGAGAGGAGAAAAAATACAGGAATGAAAAATATTGGAAAAAATAATGGCTGAACATTTCCTAAGTTTGGTGAAAGACCTGAATCTGCAGATTGAAGAAGTCAAATGAACTCCAAACCCAAAAACAGGCATACCAAGATACATTGTAGCCACATTGCTGAAAACCACATTCAAAGAAAACTTCTTCAAAGGAGTCACAAATGCAAAAATAAATAAAAATATACATTACCTGCATTGGCATAACAATTTGAATGACAGAGGATTTCTTACCAGAAAACATGGAGGTCAGAAGGAAATGGCACAATAATTTTGAAATGGTGAAAGAAAAGAACTGTTAACCCTCAATTCTATATCCAGCAAAAATACCCACAGAAATGAAGGTGAAATAAAGACATTCTCAGATAAAGGAAAAGTAAGATAATTCAATGCCAGCAGATCTCTACTACTAAAAAATTACTAAAGATGCACCTCAGATAGAAAAGAAATAATACCAGAAGGAAACTTGGAACATCAGGAATGATGAGATAATAAAATAGTAAATATATGAGTAAATATAATGAACTTGGACTCTTTTTTGGGCTCTTTTAAACATTTGGTTGATAGCAAAAATGTGTAACATTGTCTAATGGTGTTTTCAACATAGGCAGATGTAATAAATGAGGCATCTATAGCATTACTGGAAGGGTAAAAGAATCTGTGTAGTTATAATATTTCTACATTCCAATTTAAGTGGCAAAATATGAATTCTTAATATATAGTTAATAACTAAATATGTATTTATAATTCCTGGAGCAACCACTAAAAAAAATACAAATATATATAGTCAAAATCACAATGGATAAATTAAAATGAAATACTAAAAAAAAAAAGAAAAAGTTCTAACCCCAAAGAAGGCAGGAAAAGGGAAACAAGAGGAATAAAAAAGACAGAATAAATAGAAAAATAATAAGAGTGGACTAACAAATAATATATCAATAATCGCATTATATGTAAATGGGCTAAACTCACAAACTGAGGCAGAGATTATTAGAACAAAACAAAAAATTGATCTAACTATATGTTGGCTACAAAAACAAAAAACAAAAAACAAAAAAACTCACTTTGAATATAACAACATAAGTATATTTTTAAAAAAAGGATGCAAAAAGTTATTCTGAGGGAACACAAATCAAAGTAAAGCTGTAGTAGCTATAGTAATACCAGACATAGCAGATTTCAAGGGAAAATAAGAACTCCCATGAATACAGAGGGACATTTTATAATCATAAAACTCAATTACCAAAGAACACATACTCTTAAATGTGTATTCACCTGTGGTAAGCAGAATTTTAAGAATTCAATTGTCCTGTTTGACAATCATTACTGACAACTCAGTTTATCCATTGGTTGACTCCTAATAGCTCTTCCTTTGAAGATCTAGCAAAAAGTTGGCTTAGCAGGGTTGGCTTCAAGGTTTCCAGCTGAAATAAACGCTAATATGCAAATTTTGTAGGGAATCAGTGTCCAAAATAAAGTGTTTCTTACGCCACCAAGAGTTTTAAATCCAATTTGAAAGGTCAGGGTTTCCCAACTCTTAGGCACTTTATAAGTGTACAAGAAGGCAAGAAACTAGTTCCCTCTTCTAGTGGTGAATCCAGCTACAACCCAGCCCAAGTGTACAGTCCAGAGGCAAAGTAGTAGAGTTAGTCTAAAGGGCCTTCTGCATTCCTCTAGCATCTGCCTGTATGCTTCCTTGAGTCCATATTATCTGTTCTATATGGAGACTATCCTCTCCCCATGCTTCACGATTTCAAACTTAAAAAAAAAAGAAATAAAATTCAAAACTACTCAGTGTGATAAAAAAATATTAAAATGGACTAGAGATAATTATTTTAAGTCTGTACAAATGCAAATAAAAGTGCTATGGGAAAATAGCAAATAATAATAATAATAATAAAATCATACAAGGAAATAAACAAAAGAAAAAATATGATAGGAAAGTAGTAAAGTTAAAATATTCCTAAGGTTATTCATATACTACAAATCAGATATGAGTAATGTGTACAGAAGATATAAGTAATGTATAACAGAAAACTTGATTTTAGTGGTGATGGCCCTTAAGGAATGATGGTAGATAGTAGTAGTAAAAATAATAATACAATCACAGTGCTAGTAATAATATTTATCAAATATTAATTATGTGTCAGACATTTTAAAAAGCATTTCAAATGCATTATCCCATTTAATTCTCACAGCCACCCTATGATATTGTGGTCTCTTTTGGGATTGCCATTTTAAAGATGAAAACACTGAGATTTAAAAATATTCAAAACTTTCACAGGGATCAGAGAGCTAATAAATATCACAACTAATACTCAATGTCCAAGCTCTTTACTACTGTACTAAAAAAAATTGTTCACATCGATGAATACAAATGGAATAACAGTGAGATCCAGTAGAAAACTTTGGGAGTAAGGAGGGAAGATAGGGACTGCTTCAAAAGTTTCTAGCAGGTTGTAAATATTTGTAAATGGAAATGGCTTCAAGGCATGTTACCATTATCAAATTAATCTACAGATGCCTTTATTTCCATATATCCCAACTCCCACACAGACTTCTGTGTGCTGTTCTGTTATGTAAAGGAAAAGCAAGGTAATTCCATGACTCATTCTGACCTCTACTTATAAGAAGGATACCTAATCTAAAATAGGATGAATGACTTAAAAAATATCTAACTTAATTTAGATTTTAGGCAATAAGAATAACTAATTGCAATTATATACAATATAAAAGTACTAAATTGTGAAAAACAATGGAACTATCAAATGGTATTTACAAATTTACCTTTACTCTGTGTCATCATAATTAACTGAAATGTTAGGCAAAAAGCTAGGCAATCAGGCCTTTGCTGTAAAGTGTGATCTTTATGAGACTATTTTTCCAGATTTTGGAAATACTGGTAATGTGACTATCTGATCACATTCAGCAATTTCAGCAAGGACAATAGGATCGATCTATGAGGAAAAAGCAAGGCTTGGTGTTTAAATGAACTAAAAAAGACAAAGTTAAAAAGGGACTTAATATTGTAAGGGAGTGATGTCCAACAGCTGTTCTCTTTCCAGTGAACTAAGAGAAAGAAGGGATAGGCTTCAATTGTGGCGAGAGAAATTTAGGTTTGACATCTGCTGAGCTGACATAATGGCCCCATGTTCTTTTGGAAGTGGGAGAAATCCACGAGTCCACAGTTGAAAGAATCATTAAGATAATTTCATAAAATACAAAATTCCAGCCACATCAATACATTCTATAAGAAGGAAACAAAAACATTTACTTGTGCCCAAGATAGTTTGCTAAGTAAATATTTTTTGTAAAAGTATTTAAATCAAAATTCCATGTAAACATAGACATAAGGTAGAACTTGATCAGTGGAAGTCATAAGGATGTAATGAAAACTCTATTTACAGAGAATTTAAGGAATAAATTTCATTTTTTGTAAAAAGGCAAAAAATACTAGGGGAACAAACACATCTTTTTATCTGGTCTATTTCCATCCTTTCTGCATACACTGCCTATAAAGATAAACGTTGTTCCACACCCTTGGACTAAATTATGAATCTTCTCAGGTGTCACTGACTATGTTCAAACTGATTAGCATATCATAGATTAATTCCGGTTTTTCATGGCTATAATGACAGATATCTTATTGTGACTCTTGGACTCCTGGTTCCTCAGGCATTTGAAAGAGCAACGATGTGAAATAAACAAGTAATAAATGAATTTAGGCAGGAAACATACATGGTCGTATCAGTTTCCTGGGGCTATCTTAACAAAGTACCACAAACTCAATGGCCTGAAACGATAATTTATTTTCTCATGGTTCTGGAGGCTAAAAGTCTGAAATCAAAGTGTCAGCAGGCGGATGCTCCTTCTGAAGTTGCTGGGGAAAAACCCTTCCTTGCCTCTCCTAGATTCTGGTACTTTCTGGCAATCCTTGGTGTTCCTTGGCTTATGACACAGCTCCAATTTCCACCTCCATCTTCACATGACTTTCTTCCCTTGTGTGTCTTTGTAGCTTTTCTTTCTCTCATGAAGACCCCAGTGGTTGGATTTAGGGCCCACCCTAATCTAGTATGACCTCATCTTAACTTGATGACAGCTGTAAAGGCTATTTCCAAATAAGGTCATGTTGACAGGTACTGAGGGTTAGGACTTGACATTGTCTTTTTGCAGAGGCAAAATTCAACCTACTACAAGAGTGATGGTCATTTGCTCTCCCTTCTGTCATGCATTACCTTTCTGAAAGCCTAAAGATTCCTACAATCAATGTAACCTTAATTATGTCATTCTTTGTATTTGCACATGCACTAATTTGAATTACACCTGAATACAAAATAAAATAGGAATGTCTTGATTTGATTGCTCATTTTAGAATTGTTAGTAGCAAAATAATTTCCAATTTATATAATCAAAAATCTCCAGCTTCTGAACTGAAAATCTCTGGAATCAAGAACTGGATGCTTATCGGGCCACCTAAAGCCAATTTTGCCTAAAGTTTGGCTTTATATGTTTGATTACTTCTCCGTATTTAAGGCACATGCTTTTTGAGAAGTCCTACTACATATTTTTAGAATTTCATCACTCAGGGTCACAGCTGGCTAATGCCAAACACCACTCATTTCCAGACTTTTAATGACCATCAAAGTACAATTCTGCACATCATGGGAGCAGATACTCTGATGCTCAGCTAATGGAAAACATAAAAATAGCCAAAGATAAACAAAAAACAAGGTGCTACACATCTCCACTACTGTAAAGTACTGGCAATAGAGAGGTGTAGTAAATGTTCTTTCAATTCTCTTTCCAAAAAGAAAATGTTTGGCATACCAAAACAGTGTGAAAATTTGAGCATGCCCTTCCAAAATGTCAATGCTATTAAAAATCTGTGGAGGCTGAGTCCATTAAACAGCTTTGCATTGAGGAAGTGTTGAAAGCAAATTTCTCCCTTTTCCTCACCCTTTCCCCATGGCCCACTCCCAAGCATTTCCCCCACTATCGCACATTTGCCTACATTTAACCTCAGAGCAGGGACTTCATGGGATCTAATGTTGAGTAATCTTTACAGTGCTTGAAATATCCAAAACCGTAATAATCCTCATGCACCTCCTTTCAAAAATGCTTGAAACAGACACTATGCACTGAAGCTTTCCAGTTTGCAAAATGGCTTAAGTGTCCATGGTTTCCATATAAGAACCACAGGCAAAAACTTGATTTTAAGAACAAAAATTGCTTCTTAACAAAGAAAATATAGAAACAATTCAAACCGCCTATCTTGGTTGAAGTTAACTTCATAGGAGATGGTTCTCATATGCAGGGGGAAATGCTTTGTCTGCTCTTGTGGTTTCTTGGTACTGGAGACCTAGTTATTACTTCATATACTTGGACACAATGGCAGTTAGCACATAGATATAATGACTGAGAGAAGTGGTATTATGATAGATACAATCTGAGTGCTAAGAAATGTCACATAATTGTTACTTTCTAGGTGTTATCAATTGCAGATAATGGGACAGTTAAAGGCTTTGACTTTTCAAAATCCTTCCTACATGATACTCCTCACAGCCTGAGACAAATTGTGAGTAAAAATTTTCTCCATTTGTATTCACACTTCTCACAGCCAAGATGTTTACTTCCTATAATTCTAGAAACTGCTTTATACAGGTGGTCTACTATTTCAGAAGAGTCCAAAGCCTTTTTTAATGTTCTCTTGTGTATTCCTGTAAAGTAATTGTTCAATGAAAACATGTATTAAATGTGTCACAGAATGCAACAATTTCTACTTTAGACCTATCTCTGTTATCAAATGATTACATAGAGAAGAATAGCCAAGTTTTGGACATAAATCCATTTGTTTTCCCAAATAATTTAATCATATCTACCAAATAACTTAAACTTTCTACACCAGGGCATAAGCTCTTAGAAAGCTGATATCTTGAGAAAACAGAACTCTTCTTTTTTTTTTTTTTTTTTTTTTTTTAAATTTCCCTTCTTTTTTCAAATCACCTGTATGAAAAAAAAAGTTAAAAAGAAAACAAACATACAATAAAAGAGCATTTCAAAGAGACCATAGCAAGGGAGTAAGAAAAAGACAACTAACCTAAGATAACTGCTTAACTTCCAACATGTTCCTACTTTACCCCAAGAAAGTTACATAATATAGCAACATTTCAGTGAACTTGTTCCTACTACAACCATCAGAAATTAACAGACCATAGTCATTTCTGGGCATCCCCAGAACGTTAAATAGCTTATCTGTTCTTCCTGGATTATTGTTCCCCCTTCCTTAATTGCTCTCTACTGCTAGTTCCCCTACATTCTACAATATAAACCATTTGTTTTACATTTTTCAAAGTTCACATTAGTGGTAGCATATAATATTTCTCTTTTTGTGCCTGGCTTATTTCGCTCAGCATTATGTCTTCAAGGTTCATCCATGTTGTCATATGTTTCACCAGATCGTTCCTTCTTACTGCCGCGTAGTATTCCATCGTGTGTATATACCACATTTTATTTATCCACTCATCTGTTGAAGGACATTTGGGTTGTTTCCATCTCTTGGCAATTGTGAATAATGCTGCTATGAACATTGGCGTGCAGATATCTGTTCGTGTCACTGCTTTCCGATCTTCCGGGTATATACCGAGGAGTGCAATCGCTGGATCGAATGGTAGCTCTATATCTAGTTTTCTAAGGAACTGCCAGACTGACTTCCAGAGTGGCTGAACCATTATACAGTCCCACCAACAATGAATAAGAGTTCCAATTTCTCCACATCCCCTCCAGCATTTGTAGTTTCCTGTTTGTTTAATGGCAGCCATTCTAACCGGTGTTAGATGGTATCTCATTGTGGTCTTAATTTGCATCTCTCTAATAGCTAGTGAAGCTGAACATTTTTTCATGTGTTTCTTGGTCATTTGTATTTCCTCTTCAGAGAACTGTCTTTTCATATCTTTTGCCCATTTTATAATTGGGCTGTCTGTACTATTGTCATTGAGTTGTAGGATTTCTTTGTATATGCAAGATATCAGTCTTTTGTCAGATACATGGTTTCCAAAAATTTTTTCCCATTGAGTTGGCTGCCTCTTTACCTTTTTGAGAAATTCCTTTGAGGTGCAGAAACTTCTAAGCTTGAGGAGTTCCCATTTATCTATTTTCTCTTTTGTTGCTTGTGCTTTGGGTGTAAAGTCTAGGAAGTGGCCTCCTAATACAAGGTCTTGAAGATGTTTTCCTACATTATCTTCTAGGAGTTTATGGTACTTTCTTTTATATTGAGATCTTTGGTCCATTTTGAGTTAATTTTTGTGTAGGGGGTGAGGTAGGGGTCCTCTTTCATTCTTTTGGATATGGATATCCAACTCTCCCAGCCCCATTTGTTGAAAAGACCATTATGGCTCAGTTCGGTGACTTTGGGGGCCTTATCAAAGATCAGTCGGCCATAGATCTGAGGGTCTATCTCTGAATTCTCAATTCGATTCCATTGATCTATATGTCTATCTTTGTGCCAGTACCATGCTGTCTTGGCAACTGTGGCTTTATAATAAGCTTCAAAGTCAGGGAGTGTAAGTCCTCCCACTTCGTTTTCTTTTTTAGAGTGTCTTTAGCAATTCGAGGCATCTTCCCTTTCCAAATAAATTTGATAACTAGCTTTTCCAAGTCTGCAAAGTAGGTTGTTGGAATTTTGATTGGGATTGCATTGAATCTGTAGATGAGTTTGGGTAGAATTGACATCTTAATGACATTTAGCCTTCCTATCCATGAACATGGAATATTTTTCCATCTTTTAAGGTCCCCTTCTATTTCTTTAGTAGAGTTATGTAGTTTTCTTTGTATAGGTCTTTTACATCTTTGGTTAAGTTGATTCCTAGGTACTTGATTTTTTTAGTTGCTATTGAAAATGGTATCTTTTCTTGAGTGTCTCTTCAGTTTGTTCATTTCTAGCATATAGAAACATTACTGACTTTTGTGCATTAATCTTGTATCCCGCTACTTTGCTAAATTTGTTTATTAGCTCTAGTAGGTGTATCGTTGATTTCTCAGGGTTTTCTAGATATAAGATCATATCATCTGCAAACAATGACAGTTTTACTTCTTCTTTTCCAATTTGGATGCCTTTTATTTCTTTGTCTTGCCGGATTGCCCTGGCTAGCACTTCCAGCACAATGTTGAATAACAGTGGTGACAGCGGGCATCCTTGTCTTGTTCCTGATCTTAGAGGGAAGGCTTTCAGTCTCTCACCATTGAGTACTATGCTGGCTGTGGGTTTTCATATATGCTCTTTATCATGTTGAGGAGTTTCCTTCAATTCCTACCTTTGAAGTGTTTTATCAAAAAGGGATGTTGGATTTTGTCAAATGCTTTTCAGCATCTATTGAGATGATCAATTGATTTTTCCCTTTCGAGTTTTTAATGTGTTGTAATACATTGATTGTTTTTCTGATGTTGAACCATCCTTGCATGCCTGGAATGAACCCCACTTGGTCATGGTGTATGATTTTTTAATGTGTCTTTGGATTCGATTTGCAAGTATTTTGTTGAGGATTTTTGCATCTATATTCATTAGGGAGATTGGCCGGTAGTTTTCCTTTTTGTAGCATCTTGGCCTGTTTTGGTATTAGATTGATGTTAGCTTCATAAAATGAGTTAGGTAGTGTTCCATTTTTTTCAATGTTTTGAAAGAGTTTGAGTAAGATTGGTGTCAGTTCTTTCTGGAAAGTTTGGTAGAATTCCCCTGTGAAGCCATCTGGCCCTGGGCATTTATTTGTGGGAAGATTTTTGATGACTGATTGGATCTCTTTGCTTGTGATGGGTTGGTTGAGGTCTTCTATTTCTTCTCTGGTCAGTCTAGGTTGTTCATATGTTTCCAGGAAATTGTCCATTTCTTCTACATTATCCAGTTTGTTGCCATACAGTTGTTCATAATATCCTCTTATAATTTTTTAATTTCTTCAGGATCTGCAGTTATGTCACCTTTTCATTCATTATTTTGTTTATATGGGTCTTCTCTCTTTTTGATTTGTCAGTCTAGCTAGGGGCTTGTCAATCTTGTTGATCTTCTCAAAGAACCAACTTTTGGTGATATTTATCCTTTCTATTGTTTTTTGTTCTCTATGTCATTTATTTCTGCTTTAATCCTTGTTATTTCTTTTCTTCTACTTGGTTTAGGATTGGTTTGCTGTTCATTTTCTAGCTTCTTCAGTTGATCCATTAGTTCTTTGATTTTGGCTCTTTCTTCCTTTTAATATATGCGTTTAGTGCTATAAATTTCCCCCTTAGCACTGCTTTTGCTGCATCCCATAGGTTTTGGTATGTTGTGTTCTCATTTTCATTCGTCTCTATATATTTAGCAATTTCTCTTGCTATTTCTTCTTTAACCCACTGATTGTTTAGGAGTGTGTTGTTTAACCTCCAGGTATTTGTGAATTTTCTAAGTCTCTGATGGTTATTGACTTCTAATTGTATTCCATTGTGGTCAGAGAATGTGCTTTGAATAATTTCAATCTTTTTAAATTTATTGAGGCTTGTTTTATGTCCCAGCATATGATCTATTCTGGAGAAAGTTCCGTGAGCACTAGAAAAGTATGTGTATCCTGGTGATTTGGGATGTAATGTCCTGTAGATGTCTGTTAAATCTAATTCATTTATCAGATTGTTTAGGTTTTCAATTTCCTTATTGGTCTTCTGTCTGGTTGATCTATCTATAGGAGAGAGTGATGTGTTGAAGTCTCCCACAATTATTGTGGAAACATCAATTGCTTCCTTTAGTTTTGCCAATGTTTCTCTCATGTATTTTGTGGCAACCTTGATTGGGTGCATAGACATTTACGATTGTTATTTCTTCTTGCTGAATTGCCCCTTTTATTAGTATGTAGTGGCCTTCTTTGTCTCTCAAAACATCCCTGCATTTGAAGTCTATTTTATCTGAGATTAATATTGCTACAACCTGCTTTCTTTTGGCTGTAGCTTGCATGAAATATTTTTTTCCATCCTTTCACTTTCAATTTCTTTGTGTCCCTGTGTCTAAGATGAGTCTCTTGTATGCAACATATTGATGGTTCATTTTTTTTGATCCATTCTGCGAATCTATATCTTTTAATTGGGGAGTTTAATCCATTTACATTCAACGTTAAAACCGTGAAGGCATTTCTTGAATCGGCCATCTTATCCTTTGGATTATGTTTGCCATATTTTTCCCTCTCTCTATTAATATCCTTTATTGTACCCATACCGAATCTCTTTAGTACTGAACCTTTCTCCAAGTCTCTCTGTCCTGTCTTTGTTTCTCTGTCTGTAGGGCTCCCTTTAGTATCTCCAGTAGGGCAGGTCTCTTATTAGCAAATTCTCTCAGCATTTCTTTGTCTGTGAAAAATTTAAGCTCTCCCTCAAATTTGAAGGAGAGCTTTGCTGGATAAAGTATTCTTGGCTGGAAATTCCTCTCTCTCAGAATTTTAAATATATCGTGCCATTGCCTTCTCGCCTCCATGGTGGCTGCTGAGTAGTCACTACTTAGTCTTATGCTGTTTCCTTTGTATGTGGTGAATTGCTTTTCTCTTGCTGCTTTCAGAACTTGCTCCTTCTCTTCTATGTTTGACAGTGTGATCAGTATATGTCTCGGAGTGGGTTTTTTTGGATTTATTCTATTTGGAGTTCGCTGAGCATTTATGATTTGTGTATTTATGTTGTTTAGAAGATTTGGGAAGTTTTCCCCAACAATTTCTTTGAATACTCTTCCTAGACCTTTACCCTTTTCTTCCCCTTCTGGGACACCAATGAGTCTTATATTCGGACGTTTCATATTATCTATCATATCCCTGAGGTCCATTTCGAGTTTTTCAATTTTTTTCCCCATTCTTTCTTTTTTGCTTTCATTTTGCATTCTGTCATCTTCCAGGTCACTGATTCGTTGTTCAACTTCCTCTAGTCTTGTACTATGAGTGTCCAGAATCTTTTTAATTTGGTCAACAGTTTCTTTAATTTCCATAAGATCATCCATTTTTTTATTTAGTCTTGCAATGTCTTCTTTATGCTCTTCTAGGGTCTTCTTGATTTCCTTCATATCCCGTACTAGGGTCTCATTGTTCATCTTTAGTTCTTTGAGTAGCTGCTCTAGGTGTGTCTCTTCTGGTCTTTTGATTTGGGTGCTTGGGCTTGGGTTATCCATATCGTCTGGTTTTTTCATATGCTTTATAATTTTCTGTTGTTTTTGGCCTCGTGGCATTTGCTGTCCTTGATAGGGGTCTTTTAGGGTTTGTAGACCAGTTGAAGTCCTTATCTCTAATTTATCAGATCTACAGCTTCGTGGAGTACACTTTCTCTAACTAACCAGCAGGTGGCGTCCACGAGCCACCTGTTCTCCACAAGCCAGATCTCCCCCGCTTAGCCTTTTTGGTGAGTGGGGGAGTGAGTCTTGTGGGGCCCAATTGGTGTCCCAAGCTTGCGTGTGTAGTTGGTGTTGCCTGCCCTGTATGTGGGGCGTGTTTCTGGGCAGTCGGGGAGGGGGGGTGGCCCTAACAATCAAATCTCCCTGATGATCCTAGAGTTTTAAAGCTACTGCAATAGTCTAATCCTTCAGTTCAGTCCTGCCACAGTTTGTCTCTGCCACTGACCCACAAGTCTTTGGTATTGGCGTATGGCTCCTGAGACTTGCAAGTGGGCCCCTCTTCCAGGCTGTGCACCCCGGGTCCTCTGTTGAGGGATGACTGTGCTATGTCACAGGTGAGTGCCGTCCCCCCAGGGCAGTTCTGGGCTGCTGGGCTGTGTTGGGAGGCTCCCAGTCTGCTCAAATGATGGCTGAATGGGGCTCTGTTAATTCACACTGCTCCCCCTTCCCAGCTCTGGGACATTCAGCTGAGGTTGCAGGGAAGGCTAATGTCCACGCCCAGTTTTGTGGTGTGTGCCTGTTATTTGAAGCACTTCCGTCACACTGGGTTGTCTGGGGCAGCTCTGGGCTATGGGGCTGGCGATGGGCAGGAGTGTTTCCTGTCCACCAGGATGGTGGCTGTGAGCGGACACCCCCCTTTTCTTGGGAAGTTGTGTTGTTTAGTGAATTTTCTCAGCCACTGGATTATTGCCTTTTGTCTCAGAGCTCTCTTAGTTCTGCTCTTGCCTTGACGTGCCCAAATTTCAATTCTTTGAAGCTTTCTGTATTGAGCTTCTTAGAGTAATCGTTTTAGAAAAAGCAAAAAGGATTTAAAAAAAAAAAAAAAAAAAAAAAAAAACGGCCCTCCTCAGAGATCTAATGGGTTATTGAAATGCTAATAGACAAAGCAACCAGGGCCATTAAGGAAAGGTGCCCTGGGCAGAGAGATCAGCCTTGCTTCGGGATTTGCATATGCGCCTCAAGGCCTGATCTCCGCCCTTCCCCTTTCTGTGTTCACCAGAACTCCAAAAATCCTCTGCTTTTACTTTGGAGCTTCTCGTGTTGTTTTCCTTCTATGCCCGTCTCCTCTCTGCTGGGCTGGCTGCTCTCAGAGTCTCTGGTGTCTGGCCTCAGTCTATCTATGGTTGAAGTTTGAATCAGTAGAATGAGTTTCCGATGAGAGCAGCCACTGCAATTCTCCCTTCTCCTTCCTGGAGCTGACAGCCCCTCCTCCCCCGGGACTGAGCCTGGCAGGGAGGGGCGCGGGTCCCCTGGCCGCAAAAACTTACAGATTTCGCTGATCTCAGCAGTTCCACGTTTTCATGAGTGTTGTATGAAGTATGCCCAAAGACAGATTGCTCTGTGGTGTCCAGTCCACGCAGTTCCTGGCTTTTTACCTACTTTCCTGGAGGAGTAACTAAAACATACAGCTCACCAGTCTGCCATCTTGCCCCGCCTCCGAAAACAGAACTCTTCTAAGGTAATATTAAGTAGTGGTTAAAATGATTGGCACCATCCAACATAATCCCTCTAGAAAGAATACTCCAGGTCTATCTTTTGTCTTTCTCCTCAAAAATCTCTTACCATTACCCTTGAATTCAAAATGTAGATGCAGTTGTAAAGACTTCCGAACCCACTGAGCATAGGGAAAGATCAATAGCCTAAACTTTAAAGTCTCAATACATCTTCCTATAGATAAAAAAACAAGCAAAACAAAACAAAACAAAAACAGGGAATGCAATAAAAGGAAACATAGGAGATAAATTTAAAGGAAGTTGCTATTCTGTTAAACAAAAACAAAAACAAAAAAACAACAAAAAGAAAAAACAACAACAACAACAAAATGCTGAAAAAGAGCCCAGACTTCAATTAGAGATATGAGTAAAGCAGATGTGATTAAGACTAGAGCAAATCGGGCCAAAGAGTAAAGGTTGAAACTATGTTAAAACTTCAACTTCCATGTGAGACCAAGGGAATAGATGTTTATTTGGTGTAGGATCTATATTTTCGAAACAATATAACTTCTACACTCAGTTTGTTCAAACACTACAATTACATGGAACTTTGAATAGGAAGTGAGCTATGGTAGGTCTGTATAGATTAGAATGAAATAGTAACACATCCTAAAGTAATTTGAGTGGAGAATAAAAATATATATTCGGGGCCCTCCTGAAGAGATGGGGGAGAATGCAGAGTTGTTGGACTTCTTCACCTGGATTGTTGCTGATGTTCTCACAAACACTGGGGACTGACGGCTTGATGTGCTGAGCCCTCTGTCTTGGGGCTGGCCCCTATGAAGCTTGTTACTGCAAAGGAGAGGCTAACCCTGCTTATAATTGTGCCTGAGTGTCTCTTTGTTGCTCAGATGTGGCCCTCTCTCTCTAACTAAGCCACCTGGCAGGTGATCTCACTGCCCTCCCCACTACGTGAGACCTGACTCCCAGAGGTGTAAATCTCCCTGGCAATGCAGGATTTGACTCCCAGGAATGAATCTGGACCCAGCATCATGGGATTGAGGACATCTTCTTGACCAAAAGGGGGATGCAAAGGAAGCAAAATAAAGCTTCAGTGGCTGAGAGATTTGAAATGGAGTCAAGAGGTCTATCTGGTGGACACTCTTACGCACTATATAGATAACACTTTTTAGGTTTCAATATATTGGAATAGCTGGAAGTAAATACCTGAAACTACCAAACTCCAACCCAGTAGTAGCCTTGACTCTTGAAGACGATTGTTTAACAATGTAGCTTACAAGGGGTGACAGTGTACTGTGAAAACCCTGTGGATCTCACTCCCTTTATCCAGTGTATGGATGGATGTGTAGAAAAATGGGGACAAAACCTACATGAAAAATAGGGTGGGATGGGGGTGGGGTTGATCTGGGTGTTCTTTTCTTTTATTTTTTATTCTGATTCTGATTCTTTCAGGTGTAAGGAAAATGTTCAAAAATAGATTGGGGTGATGAATGCACAACTATAAGATGGTACTGTGAACAGTTGATTGTACACCATGGATGCTTGTATGGTATGTGAATATTTCTCAAAACTGAATTAAAAAAAAAAAGTTGCTGTTAATCCTGATCTGTAATTTTGAGGGAATCAACCTATGTGCAATAACTGGAAATGATGTAATAATAAAACTACACCTAAATTGTCAGGTAGAGCACCTATGAAATCTGGTAAGTCTAAGCACCTCTGAAATCTGGTAAGTTAATCAAGAAAACAGAGCAGCCTATGAAGGGAAAAGGGTTATCTTTATGTCATGCTATCCCATTGATTCAGTCATTCAGTTAGAAAAAAAAGAAAAACCCTTAGTTTTTTATAATTTAGAAATGCAATTATTTCACTGACTTTCCATTCCATTACTGTTATTACACACAGCCTAGAAAAGACACAAGGTTTTGAGGGAATTACTTTATTAAACACCTAGAAAACAAATGGGAGGGGGGAGGAAAAAAAAGAAAAAAAGAAGGGAGCAGACAGGTCTTCAACACATAAATTTAATAAAAAATTATTAATATTTATTGGTATTTTCTGCACTATTAAATAATACTGTTACTATCAATAAACCCATTGCATGGCCATGAATCTTACGGGCTTGCCTCAGGTGCCCATGGAATTCTCTAGAGCGGTGCTTCTCAAATTGGAATGGTTATTTAATCATGGGCTAACCTGCTCACATAATACAGGTTCTGATTTAGGAGGTCTGCACTCCCAGGAGATGCCAATGCTGCTTTCTGAGGACTACACTCTGATGACACTGCTCTAGGACACGTTATCAGTCCAACTGAAGATCTTAATAGCATCTTTCTTCCTTTTCCCCAATAGGTTATAATGGAGTTAAATATTTTCCCTAATAAAGCTTCGAATGAGGCCTTATTTTCTCAAACAATAAGATCCCTGCTCTAAGCAGATAGCATCATCAAAGTGACATGAAAAAAAAAAAAAAAATGAAGCTATTCAATAAGCTGAGGCCCTGCAATGTCATCTAGGTAGACATTAAGCCCAATGAAAGGTTTCATAAGGGCTTTTTCAAACAAAGAAAATTATGGAATTGAAACCTGTCTACCTGCAATGTATAGAAGTATGATTTTTCAAACAAGTTTTAGCAACAGATCTCTTGTTTTTCAACTGAAACCCCTCAACCCACTTTATATTCAATACCCAAATATGTGAAACAGATAAATGGGAAAGAGTTTGTTTCCTTAGGCATTGTCAATGTATATCGATGCTAGTTAAGTACCTCTGGGAAAACCTGGGGTACGAAAACAACTTTTCCAGTAGAAAAGTCCTGTTTCCTTAAGCCAAACCTGAGACAAGAGCCTCACAAGGAAAACCAACACAAAATGAGCCTTTGCTAGTCAATACTGGTTTTCAGCTCAATTAGCTCTTTCCTTCCAGTCCATTTACCACACTGCCAAGAGTAATTTTGCTGAAATATCACATTTTAGAGGCTACTCTCCTACCCAATAAAAACTTCTGTACTTGTACTTCCTTAGAAAATAGCATATTTTCATTAGCTCAGCATTCAATATTTGAAATTAGACATGGATTCTAATTTACTCTGTGATACATATCCTTTGTCCAATCTATGTTTTATTTTCTCAAACTCCAAAATAAGGACATATAATTAGGTTGGAAGAAATTTAGAAAAAAACTATTAGAATAAGATGAGGTTTTTGTCAAATGATTATTTGTTAAGAAATAAATTCAGTAATCACTTTTTTTTTCACAAACTTTTTACTTTGAAGCGTCACTGAAAAGTTTTTTAATTTCTTTTGTCTTTTGTTCAGAAATTTTGTTGGCTTTGAAGAACTTTATACTTATTTAAACTTTTTACTTCATTTTCATTCAAATATTATTGCTTTCCCCAATTCATATTAGTCATATTAAGTTACATTATGAATTAATATGCATGTTATACCCAAGAGTTATAAAATACAAGTTCATGAATGGAAATAAAATAAAATGAAAAATTTTAAGTACAAAAAATATCAACAAATCATCAGCACAGTTACAATGGACTGAAAAAAATTGTGGAAAACAGAGGGAGGGTTTGTTTTGGTGAACAGTCTTTCCAAATAACAGATAATTTACAAATTTTATTATTTTAATATTTGGTTTATTGACTTTGCTCCATTACTGTTGTTGAAATTTTAATAATATATAATATAATATAACATACATATAAGAAAATTGGCAAATATAAGAAGACTGTTAAAAAGTTACAAGTCTGTTCAAAGACAATCATTCTTTGCACATAGTTTTGTATCCTTCCAAATATATTTCTATATATAAATCAATGGGTTAACGAAATTGAGGGTTGTTTTGTCCCAGGCACTGTGCTAAACATTTTACTTATAGAACCTCATAGAATTCTCATGGCAACTTCAAGTGATGGGAATTATCCCCATTTTTCAGATGAAATAACTGAGGTTTAGAGAAGTTAAGTAACTTGTTGCAAATTATTCCATCGCACTGTTATAATTTATTTAGTCAGTTCTCTATTTTTGGAAATTCATTTAAAAAATTCATTACTGCACATAGCTAAGAGTAAGAATAATTGTCCAAAAATAGTTTCAAATAAAAGATTAACAAGAACAAAAAAACCTTATTACAGTGCTTGGACCAATTCTCACATCTTTACTTTAGCCTCTTTTTGTCTAGCCCAATATTGCAGCTTTAAATATATAGGTATTTAAATAATAGGTATTGAAACTCTGCTAGATGTTATGTTTTCTTATTTAGTTCCCACAATAACTTTGTAAAGCAGATTTATTAACTCCCTATTACAATGGAGAAAACTGTGGATTGGGGAGGTTTAGAAATATGTCCAAGGTCACAGGGCTAGTTCGTAATGTACTCAGAATACAAGCCCAGGTCAGTCTTATTGCACAGCTCTTAACCAGTGTGTCAAATCGATTCTCACCCCACCGGAATTTCCCCAAATAACAGAAACTTCGAACAACAGCAAACTGGTGCTCCGTCTCCTCAATTTTAAATCCCTCATTCCTTTATGCCCTTGCCAAAACAACGTCTGTGTCCCTTAATCCTAATTGCTTAAGGAAATTTACATCTATAACCCTCATTTGAATTTAGTTGTCTCCAGGTCTGTCTTTAATTTTGCTCGCATCTGTGTCCTATATTACTGCACCATAGGTGCATATTTTAGCTGTTCAGTAAATATTCAAGTGGCCACAAAGATAGAGGAGATAAATTAACTGTTTCTTTGGGTTCTTTTAATCATGATGCAAAGTTCTTTTTCATGTTGTTAAGGATTTGATTTTCTTTACTAGGTAAAGGCATCACTGCTGAAAAATAACTTTGGTATTGAAGGTAATCTAGTTAATAAAATGTATTTACTTATTGAATTTTTCATTAATCGTTTCATAGTAAGTGCCTTTCACTTTGTGACTTTATATTCTGTTTTCTCATAAAATAATTTTGCCTTAGCCAGCCACTTTCCTTTTGTTAGTATTATTTCTTTTTCTTTACTTTCAAGCAATTTGTAATGTGCCTTCTATAAAAAGGATATAACTAGATATTTTAAAAAATCCATGCAAACATACTTCATTTTTGTCTATTGATCTTGTGAACTCACATCAGTACTAGTAGGTTTGTTTGTTTTGGTGTATATTTCATTGGCTATTCTATGTAGCTGAGAACTTTGTCTGAAACAAATAAAACATTACTTCTTTCATTCCAATCTCCATGCTTCTTGTTTCTCTTTCTTGCTTTTTTCACTTGCTAGAACATCTAGTACAATGTTGAATAGAAGTGTTAAGAACTGACATTTTGTTCCTGATTCAAGGGGGAAAGTATTCAGTCTTTCACAATTAAGTACGACAGCAACTATAGGTTTTTATTTAGATGCCTGGTTTCAGGATGTATTCTACTTTTCTTATTCTTATATATACATTTTCTTGAAATTAGCAATGGGTACTTGATTTTTTCAAATGCTTTTGATGAATCTATTGAAATGATAGTATGTTTTTTTCTTTATCAGTTTGTTAATATGGTTAATTATAATGATTTTCCAATGTTAAACCAATCTTCTATTCCTGGGATAATACCCTATTGGTTGAAATGCATTATCTTTTTTATATATCGTTGAATTCTATTTGCTAAAATTTTTATCAGTTTCTTTCAACTATGTTCGTGAGGGATAATGGTCTGTAATTTTGTCTTCTATAAATGATATTTTTTGGTTTCAATATGCTGGTTCATGAAATGACTTAGGAACTGTTTCTTCCTCTTCAATTTTCTGGGAGAGTCTGTGTAGAATTGGTATTATGTCATCCTGAAGTGTTTGGTAAAATTCACCTGTGAAACCATCTGGCCTCAAGTTTTCCTGTGGAAAGGTTTTTAGCTGCAATTTCAGTTTCCTTAATAGATGTAGTGTTATTGAAGTTACCTAATTTTTTCTTGAATGAACCTTGGTAATTTGTTTAATTCAGTTTGTTCATTTCATCTAATTTGACAAATTCATTGGCATAAAATGGTTCAAAATATTCCCTTGCTATCCCTTTTGACAGCTGTAGAATCTCTAGTGATTCCACCTCTGCAGTGTAGATATTGAACATTCGTGTCTTCTCTTTTTTCCTTTTTTTCTTGATAACTCTAGTAAAAGTAATAAATTTTAATGATATTCTCAAAGAACTAGATTTTGGTTCATATATACTCTATTGGTTCTGTTTTCTATTTCACTAATTTTGGCTCTGGTGTTTATTATTTCCTTTCCTCTGTGTGCTTTTGGTTTAATTTGCTGTACTTCTCCTCCTCCTTCTTCATTCTTCTCCTTCACTTCCTCTTTTGCTTTTTTCTTCAGTGTTTTAAGGTGAAAACAGAGATCATTGATTTGACGTCTTTCATGTTATAAATTTCCCTTTTCAGACTGCTTTAGTAGCATCCCATGAATTTTGGCATCATGTGTTTTCATTTTTATTTGGCTAAAAGTAATTTCTAATTTCTCTTTCCATTTCTTCTTTACATATATGGAAGTGTGTTATTTAGTTTCCTCATATATGGGGATTTCCCCAGAATAGGGTTGTGCTATTTATTTCTAATCTAATTTTATTATGGTCAGAGAATATATTGTATATGACCTTAATGCTTTTGTATTTATTGAAACTTGTTTTATACCCTAGAATGTAGTCTACCTGGGTAAAATTCTGTTTCATAGAAAATAATGCGTATTCCTTTTGTTATTGGGTGACATGTTCTATAAATGCCAGTTAAATGAAGTCAGTTAATAGTATTATTCAAGTTTTTTTTTAAATCATTCTAAAATGACCATTTTTACCCCACTAATATTTTCTGCTTTAAATCTACTTTGCCTACTATTAACATGGATACTCCAGCTTTATTGACTATTGTCAGTAGAGTTCATTTTTTTCACCTTTTATGTTTCATCCCTTTGTTCTTTACATTTAAAGTTTGTTTCTTGTGAGCAACAGGTAGTTGGTTCTTGCTTTTTAACCCAATAGGCAAAGTCTTTTAATTGGAGTGTTTAGATAATTAGTAATTAATGTGATTATTGATATGATTAGGTTTAAGTCTATCATTTTACGATTTGTTTTCTATTTTTTCTATCTGCTTTTTGTTCTCTTTGACCCATCTTCTGCCTTTTTCTGGATTAATTGAATTTTTAAAATTATTTTTGTATTACACTTTATCTTTTGTTGAATTTATTAGCTATACTTATTTGTTTGTTATTTCAGTGGTTACTTTAAGTTTTATGGTTCTCATGACAGTCTATCTTCAAATGATATTATACCCCTTCTCACACACTTTAAGAACCTTCAATAGTATGACATTATTTCCTCCCTCCTAGTCTATATGTTATTGTTTCATTCATTTTATTTTTCCATACATTGTAACCCCCACGATACATTGCTATTATTTTTTAAACAGCCAATTATCTTTTCAAGATATTTAAATAATTTTTAAAAACTATTGTTTATTCACCCATGTAGTTACCATGTCTGGTAATTTTCAGTCTTTTCTGTAGATCCATATTTTCATCCGGAGTCATTTTCTTTCTCTCTGGACAACTTCTTTTAACATTTTTTGTAGTGTGAGCCTGCTGGTGATGAATTCTTTTTACCTTTGGATTCCAAAAGTAAAACTTTTGGTTTTGAAAGATACTTTAGCTGGATACAAAATTCTAGGTTCCTCCTCCCTGCACGGTGGCTTGGAAGGCAGTATGCTGGGGTAAGCTTAAGTCTCCCATAATTTGTTTCCTATATCTCAGGAAGCACTGTTCTTTGACTGATGCCCACTGTCTTTAAACCTTTGTTTTATAAATCTGTTCATTTTTAGTTGTTTCAAATGGGAGCATAAATCCAGTCTCTGTTTCACTATCTTGACTGGAATCAGAAGTTTCAGCTATTACTTTTTAATAGTTTTACTTTATTCAGCATTTTTGTATTTACAGAAGTGGAAAGGCTAGCTGCCTTAGCCATTCAACCATGTTACCAGAAGTCAACTTTGTTCCCTATATGACAGTATGTATTAAAAAAAAGTCCTCAAAAGGAAATAAGTAAAAGTTACATTTAACTAAAGGAAAGAAGAATTAAGCATTCTTAGAGCCAAATATCATACAAATTCTTTTCTTTTAATAGCCTTATTTAAAAATACCTCTTATAAGCTCATAGTATTGTAAAAAAAAAAAAAGAAAGAAAGAAAAAAAAAGAAAACAAGTAAAATCCTTTAGTGTTTCAAAAAGAAAAAGTTGACTAAATTATAATTAAAAGATTCAGAATAAAACTAAAAAAAATTCTTAATCAAAATAAATATAATATCTCTTGAAAAATAAATTTGACTTTTAAAAAAACTCCCTAGTATTCTATATGATAAATACAAGTAATAACATGACATGAATCTTTCAATTATATTAATGTTATTTTTTTAATTACCCCATTACTGATAAAGTCCAAATGGGTTATCTGGGGGTAAGTGGCAAAGATTCTTTTTAAAATAATATTACAAACATATTTTTAGATTTGGTAAGTGGCTTGGATAAGGATAAATACTGACATAGTAAGAAATCCAAAATAGTGAAATATTTCTTTCATGAATTACTTGCTGTGTCTTAAATAATGTAGACCTAATTTAATTAACCCTACCCTCAAACTCAGAAAAATATATACAAACTACTTCATTTATTTTATTCATCATACGTATTATATTTAAAGCAAATAGCAAAATGCATTCTATGCATAAAGTCAACTCTCCTACTAGTGCTTGGTGTAAACTTGTGTTTCAATTTCTCATGGGTGATGCACCAAATCTACCAACAAGAATTCCCACTCATTTTGCTGTTCTTAAAACAATTTAAAATCAACCTCTTGGCAAGTTGATTCCATAACATCCTTCTGTTTCTCTTTGTGTTCTTAGTATATTCTAGATTGAAATGCTATAAATCATTCCCTTCACTTCTGTTGCCCCCTACTATTTTTCCTTTCTGAAATATGAAATTTCTTAAGTTTATTGACTAAAGCTCTTACAAGCTTTGCAGTCCAATCTTGTGTGACTTACTCTAAGATGACAAGAAAGAAGTTAAACAAAATAGAAGCATTCCATGCTTATTAATAATGGCAAGATTTATATTTTTCGTCTAAGTTACATATTTGGAATAGTGGAGAGCATTGCAAATTAAATGGGGAGCATTCTCTTCGTGAAAGAAAAAACGATTTGTTAATGATTTTAGACAGGAAGAAATTTATTTTATCTTACTCCAGCCTGTAGAAAAGCATTTCCTTTTCTTTTATGTGGCCTAAATTAAGTAATAACAGCAATACTCTAAGTAGAGAAATCGTGGAATGGGCCCCTTGCTATTGTGAGCTGATATTAATATAGAAGAGAGATTTCATGGCTGGAAGGCATCCATGATGTTAAACAGGCCACGGGGCTGTGAAGTGCTGAGAGTGGTCATGCCGAGCAACAGGCCACAGGAATGCAAATCATCCACAAAGCCAAGAGTGAAGTAGCAGGTGGCCTCGCCCATTGATCTGATGTCAACACACTGCTCAGCTAAGGCCCTTTTAACATCTGGGAAGGACCACTATCGCTTTTAATTGCATGGAACAGAAGGCACACACACAGTGTTCTTTCACACAAGAAAAGCACACAGTCAAAAATAAATGGTATCTTCTACGATTTAGGGTCACTCTCATTATATAAATAAAGTTAATTAGATTGTGTTGAGGTTTTAATTTCATGTATTTTCTGTACATTATTTCAGCATTTTTGAGAAAAGATTTCTTTGGCTTTTTGGTAAATGACCAAATTTTCATGAAGGGAAAAATATGCTCTTTTGGCTGTCTTATGTTAGTACTTTATACCTTTGAAATATTTCCACTATAAAAAGTTTTGGTCTGAACAGAACACACCTTCTCAAAATGAGTTTATAAAAGGTTAACCTATAGCAGTGGGAAGTGTCAGCATATGGAGTTAAGTCATTTTCTGAGGTCTGAATCTCTAGCCAAAACTATTTGTAACTGCAATTCTACCTGTAAGTTTATACACATGCACATACATTCACATGCACACTGCCTATGTCGTTTTGCAGAATACATCACTGTTAAACACTACTCCAACCACCACTCTAACCATCATTTCAAGAGTGAAATTTCTTAAAGATACTCAGCATATATCATAAATATTTAAATTAGAAAGTTGAGTCAGGCTAGTAGTAAGGGTTTCAGAAGGTCTATTAAGAATTTCACTAGAATGATGAGTTATTTAAGTTTGCATTTTCCTCCTTTCGACATCTTTGAAAGGCAGAATTTTAGTTTCAAAAGTAAAAATATTCAATGTCTGTATGGGAAAATACTGGGTTTTGTTGGAAATGGGGTAAGGTTCTTCTACACAAGTAACTGGTTCAAATAAATTCTAAATTGGTAACCTATGGCATAATTTTCACTAAGACACTAGTAGAATACTGAGAGCATCACACTGAAAACTTCTTGAAATCAGGGATTTTATCTTTTATATATAAATCCAAAGAACTGTGCCAAACAATAATAGGTGCTTAAAACATGCTTGTTAAATGAATGAGTGAGTTAATGAATGAATGAATGGGGATGCTTTTGATAAGTGCTAAACACAAGTAACAGTATAATAACGGCACACAGCATGAAATAAAATACAGTACAATACACATAGGAAGATGAAACTCCCTCCAGTCCAAGTCCAAAAACTTGATCAGGTTGTTCAAGATTATTCAAATTCTAGTTCTATCTATATTTTGGTTAAGGTCCTGTTATTCCTTTCTATTAATTCAGTACTCTGTCCCTATGTTTTCATCTTTTTTGTGTGTCCATCAGATGCACTCATAGAACTTCTTCAAAATCAACATATTAGAGCCCCATTCCAGACTCATTGATTCAGGCTATCTCATTTGAGTGTTTGGTCTATAAGCCAGATAATAAAATATTACAGATGACTCTTATGCCCAACAAATACTGGAAACCACTGCTTTAGCCACATTAAATTACACACTTCTCTCCCAACAAATACATTTCCTCCGTACATTTACCTATTCTCTTCATTCTTCTTCAAATGCTCTTTCCCCTTCCATTTCTATTTAAAGCCCAAATATGCCTTGAAACTTTTATATCCCTGTCTCCAAAATTAAGCCCCTGAAAAAATTAATTGTTCTCTACCCTCTCCTAAATCACTTTCTTTATGGCTAACGAGACTATATTACTCCAGAACACTTTGTAGCCAATTAAATTTGGTTTCAACACCTCAACTGCCAGGAGATCCCAATGTAAGTCAATACTAGAGAACTGCTGATGTCATCAGGGATTGTTGGGGACTTAAACTAAGCAGAAAAGGTCTTCATTAAGACTGTCTGAACCCTCAAGCCCTTTCAAACGACTCTTCTCCTTCCCTTCAAAGTAGAAGTCTTGAGATCTCCAGCCATAGCTGAGTGTCCACACTCCTTAGGCACAGCGCATACTAACCCTTCCAGATCCCTGAGAGGGAGGGACCCAGGTCTTGCCCTTATGGGTTAGGGAGTTTTCACCTCCTACTCAATTCCTAAAATTAGTTTCCCAACAGGCTTCAACCTCCAAGAGATAACATCTGTGGAGGGAACCAAGAAGTTCCCCCAAACACTAACAGCCTCTGCTTTTTCACCCCACTATAAAAAAACCTGGAAGTCAGAACACAAAGTCTGTATACATTATTGGGTTTTCTCAAGGAAACAAATGTATCTCTCATGCTTTCCTGTTTCCATGACAATAAAAATACATCACAAATTAACTTCTTAACATATTTCCCTACTCACATGTTTTCACCAGTTACATAAATGGCTCTATTTCTAGAATGTCATTACATTGTTAAGAGATTCATAACTCATTCATTCAAAATCCTTACTAACCAACTACACTGTGATGAGCACTGTGTTAAATACTAGTGATAAGGGAAAAAATAGAACCTATAAATTCCCACCCTCGTTATGCTTATAATCTTCTGGGAAATTCACACAAATAAACAGGCAATTATAGTAGCATCCTGAATACAGTACTGAGAAGTACAGAGGGCTATGGCTATAAATGATAAGAGCATTTAATGAAGGTTTCACCTTTAGAACACAGTGCCCATAGATAATTGTGCTTAACATTTACTTTATAAATTGAGTGATTTTTAGAAGATTTAACTTAATCTACATTATGAATGTCCATAATCACCCATTCTTCAAGGTGGATATGCTTCCACTGTGAGGGAGATACTTAGAAAATTATAGAGCAGTTGGAAGGAATTCTCTTTCCTATAAGATTAAACTCTACTGCTTTGAAAATTAATATATATCTTTAGGAGAAAGTTGTTTGGAAAGAGTCTAATGTTATTTTCTGGACTATGAGCATAAAAACAGTGTATAAACATCACTCTGGTAGGGAGATATCTATGATATCATAATTGTACCGGGGTCTCTTTGTGACACATAGAGAGTTAAAGCCCTGCATGCCATCAGCATTCAGTAAGACCAAGGATAAAATGGCCTTGGAACTGTTACTCTCCAGATGGATTAATTTAGGTTTGATGGTGGGAGGATTGTGCATCCTGGGGCAAATAAATCCTGTGGATAGAAGATGGGGTGTCGTAAAAGGTAATAGATATTTGCATGATAGAAATTAGAAGAAAAGCAACATTGGATGGAGGGAAGCAGGGGCAATTGGCAATAGAGAAAGCTGACTGCAGTAAAAGGGTGTCCCCAAAAGCGGGCTAATTTGGGTATACAGAAAATCAATTTAACAATAAAACTATTAATATTCCCCTCCTATGTTGCATTCATTAAAATTTCCACAAAACTTTGCAGAAAGTTTGATAAAATCATACAATATTGGGTGGTGGTTATATGGAGAAAGGGGTAAGCTAGCAAATTGGAGACATGCTCCCCCACAACAAATTCTCTGCTGGTTCTCTGGTGGGGAAAGACGTAGCTCTTTAGAGAAGTGGGTCTGACACTCCAACCAATGACAAGTAATAAAGTGAAAGGTTTTCCATGATGGAGCTGAAAGCAGCTTGAATGGGCCCACAAAACTGAGGAGTGACTTCAGAATATGCAGCTCAGGAGAGAAATAAAATCACCCATCCCACCCACCCCGCTAATACATCTTGGAAGAAAGGAGGTAGGTAGAAGATTGGTTACCCTAATTTACCTTAAGCAAGCTTACATTTCTATCCCTATGTTTCTTAATTAGAAATATAATAATACCTTGCCAGTTTAGCTTCAGTGAATTGATAAGGAGAGGAAATAAATCAGTAAAACGAGTATGAAATTCTGTAAAGAAAGATACCACTTCACACCCACTAGGATGATTATTACTGAATTTAATAAAACAAATGGAAAATACAAGTGTCAGTGAGGATGTGGAAAATTTGGAACTCTTATGCATTACTTGTGGGTGTGTAAAATTGTGCAGATGCCATGGAAAACAGTTTGACAATTCCTCAAAAAGTTAAACTTAGAATTTCCATACAGCCTAGCAATTCCACTCTGGGGTATACAGCCCAAAGAACTGAAAGCCGGGGACTTAGATACTTGTACACCAATGTCTGTAGCAGATTTATTCACAAGAGCTGAAAGGGAAAAACAATCCAAATGCCTGCCCACAGATGAATAGATAAATAAATGTGAAATATCCATATAAAGGAATACTATTTAGCCTTAAAAAAAAATGAAGTTCTGATACTTGCTACAACATGGATGAACCTTGGAAACATTATGCTAAGTGAAATAAACCAGAAACAAAAGGATACCTGTTGTATGATTCTACTTATAAGAAACATCTGGAATAAGAAAATTCATACAGACAGAAAGTAGATTAGAACTTGTCAGGGGCAGGGGGAAGGAGGAATGGGGAGTTATTCCTTAATGGATATAGAGTTTCTCTTTGGGGTAATAAAAACATTTTAGTAATGGAAGACGTTGATGGTAGCACAAAAATGTAAAAGTGATTTTTGATATTGAATTGTACACTTAAAATGGCTAAAATGGCAAAATTTATCATTTATGCTCTATATATGTTAAAAGTATTGCACATGGGCTAGTTTAATTCTGATGGTGCATAGCAAAGATTGGGATCAAGTTTAAAATTTTAAAGTTCAAGTTACTAAAATCCCAAATAGAGTTAATGAGAATGTGATGGCCTGCTGAGAATTTCATACATGTTGATGTGAATATTAGTAAATAATGAAAGAGGAAACTTACAGAAATCTGTCAAAACTGCTGTAGAAATAATTCACGTATTATAGATTTTTATCCTTAGAAAAATGTGTTCCAATGCTCAAATATGCATGCTTTCTTTTAAAAACTGTATTCCAAAATATTATATGCTAAACTAACCCCTAATTGTTGCATCTCAACCTGTCTTTCATATTTATTGTTACAATGACTCTGTATCTGCTTAACTCCTATATTAGCCATGGTAGATAGGTCATAGGTACTTCTGAAAGAGGATATTTATTAAGGGTTTGAAAAACTATGTATAACAGATTCTGTCCTGATTAAATGTGGCAATAAAGATCCTCAGATTTACTATTATGGAAATAAAGTTTCTACTTAAGAATTCATGTATTTCTTCAGATTTTTTTTTAACTGATTGATTGAAAATATTAGTGACATTTTATTATCTCCATTCACTGCAAGTTGGAACCTACATCATTTTATTTATCAATTTATACTGATAACAGTCCAGGAGGGGCTTTTTGTATAAGAAGTTTGGCACTTAACTACATCTTTGACTAGAAATTTATGTTGTGTGTCAAAAATCTATTATATTATTCAAGTGTGCTAATAAAATATGTCTGCGCCATGCTAAAGAGAAAGTAGTTGAGAAAGCTTGATTCAAGCTTTATAAAAAAGGTATGATAGTTTCTTCTGACTCTTCGGGAAAAGGGCAGTCTTTCTAGTACTCTCCCCCATCCCCTGCTTCTCTGCAGTATTTTTTTCTGAATCTATAGAAGGTCTAAGGGGTTTGGGTCAGCTCAACACGGTGGAGAAGCAAACCTTATGGCCACATAGTGCCCTCTGTATCCATGCTAGTTTCTACTGCAGAGTCACAGGTCTGATTTGGCCCCTGAATGAGTCACTACCTAGATACAAATTGTTGAGCCTAAACTTTGAAGGTGTGGTGCTGATTCACACTGCTAGAATCCATGGTCTAACCTTTTGTCTCTGGTCACAAATAATTCTGTCCACACAGTGCATGACTGGCCATATCTGCACCTCCACATTCCTGCATATGTGCATTTAGTAGCTTCTGAACTCCCTATAAATAGTATAGGCCATGCAGAGCAACACAAGGCCCTCTATCTGATCACCTGTATAACCATTACTTCATTATTCCTCCTCATGTTAGCTCATGGCAGCTTGCTTGGAGTTGCCTTCCTAGGGCTCTAAATTTGCAGTAAGGAAAAGTCCTTTTAGTTTTGGCCTAGCCCCCTACAAAAGTGCTTCCCCTCTATGGGATTTGGTTTGGAAAGTAGATATCAGAACACCCATGATTGATACTCTCTTCCCTCACCTTTGTCTTGATGTTTCATGGTTTTATGGGATAAAATGGGAGGGCTTGACACTTCTTGTTTGATAGAGTCTTGCTCTATGTCAACACCCCTCTTTTAGAAGTGGAAATCATTCTGACTTCTTATCTGCAGCCATTAATGCTAGATGTAACCCAATATACCAAAAGGATAATATCCAAAAATATCATTCCTATTGCAGAAGAACATAGTTTCATTAAAACTTGAGTATGCTGCTGAAGTTGATTTTTAAAAATAGATTCCTGCATAAGCTACTCAGTGACTACACTAGAGAAAATATTATTCACAATAATATACATGTATTTCCTTAAAATGATTATTTCTTCCAACACCTCAGCCATCCCATCTGTCTTTACTTTAGCTATAATTATGTTGCAATAATAATTGTTCTTTCTAGATAGAGCACCAGATTATAATAGAAAGTTCAGAAACAATCCTTATTTTATAGAAATGTTGGTCCATAAAAAAGATGGCTTTCAAAGTAGAGAAACAAATAAATACCCCCAAATTAATGGTTGACTATTAAAGAAGAAAGTCAGGTTGATATTTCTGTGTTTGTCATTACATATACTTAAATAAATGCTGGATGCAATAAAAAGTGAAAACAAACTAAAGAAGCCATGAAACAGAAGAAAATATAGATGAATATGTATCAGTCTTTTTTAAAGGGGAATATTTTTCAAGCATAGACATTAGGATTTATTCTGTCACACTGATATGAGGCACCAATCTCAGCACTGTGAATAAGGCAGGGAACAAAACAGACATAGTCCTCGTCTTCATGAAGCTTAGCGTCTACTGTGAGGTGAGGGTGGGAGGAGATGCATTAAAGAGCCAACTAAAATAAAATATCAGGAGTTGGCAATATGGAGGGAAAT
Source organism: Choloepus didactylus (assembly GCF_015220235.1). Classification (NCBI taxonomy): domain Eukaryota; kingdom Metazoa; phylum Chordata; class Mammalia; order Pilosa; family Megalonychidae; genus Choloepus; species Choloepus didactylus. The sequence goes on along the minus strand of NC_051313.1, from coordinate 95,564,189 downwards.
AAAGCAGGGAAAGAAAGAAGGAGGAATTGAAATTGTATATAGAGATAGAAAATGTCATTCTAATAAAAAGACATTTGACTGAGAGCTGATGGAAGTCAGGGAAAGAACAGTGGGATGCTTGGGTGCAGAACACTTCCAGCAGAGGGAAGAGATTTTAAAAAGACCCTACAAGCCCAGCATTCATAAGGGAACCGCAGAATGAGAGGCAGAAGGTGTCAGTGGCAGGAGAATTGGTAGTGGTGGTGGTGGTGGGAGTGATGGTGATGGTAGTAATGACGGCAGTGGTGGGAGAGGTGGTTGTAGCAGTGGAATTGGTGATGGTGGTGTGGTGTGTGCTTGTGTATTATGCATGGGGACAATCACAGTCCATATTGAGTATGATAAGACCTTTGGAACTTACTCTGGCTGAGACGGTACACCAATGGAGAATTCTGAGCAGAGACTGAAAAGATCTGACTGACATTTTAAAAGAAACACCCTAGCCACCATGTAAAGTAAACACTCTAAAGAGAATAATTGTAGAGTAGGTGCAGGAATACCAGTTAGAAGACTATTGTTATAATCCAGATGAGAGGATGGCAACTTAGACCCGAAGAATATTTGGATTCTGGGTTTATTTTGAAGGTTGTCTGACAGTATTTGCTAACAGAATGGAGATGGAATTGGATACAAAGAGAGAAGTCAGGATGATTACAAGGTTTTTGCTTGCACTACTGAAAAAAGGAAGTTGTTATCTACTTTGAAATTATTAAGTTTGAGATACTCATTAAACATCCAAATGGAGATATATGAGTCTGAAGTAGAAGTCTGATCAGAGATAAAAATTTAGATCAGCATTTGTTGGTATTCATAGTCACAAAAGTAGATGAAATCCAGGAGGTAATTACAGAAAGACAAAAGCAAATTCTCCTGGGCTACTCTCACAGATGGAGTTCAGAGAGAGGTTTGCTTGCAGTCCATTTGGAAATCTGTAAAGCAATTTGAAAGAGTAAGTATTAAATAAAAAGTATAAAAAGTTAGGGCTTGTGTTTTGTATTTCATTTTTATTTAATTTTGCAGAAATAGTAATCCATAACAGATTGGATATTACAAATCAAAACACAGCTTGATCTTCACCAGAGATACTTTGGGAAGCCAATGATAGAGACAAGAAGATAAAGGAGAATGGGCAGAAGAGACTGAAAAGGGGTAGCCAATGAGGTAAGAGTAAAAACATGGGAGGAAAGTGTTGGAGGTCAAGTGAGGGGAAGCTGATGCTCATAGGTCCACAAGATGACCTTGGTGATTTTGAAAAGAGATGTTTCCTTGGAAAGGTTTCCATAGAGAACAGGAGAGGACATTGAGAGAAAATATAATCTGTTCTTTAAAGCAGTTTTGCCCTAAAGCAAAAAAGTGGGGTGGGATGGCAGCTCTAAGTGGATCTGGCATCTAAGAAGGAACTTCTTTTTCTTTAGATGGAACTTAACATGGCTTTGTTCCATCTTAAAAAAAAAAAAAATGTATATCCAGAATGAACTACTAGTGAGCGACAATTATAAGGCAGACAAAGAGGAAATCGTTGCTGGAATTAAGTAATGATCAGGGAAGAGGGACTGGGATCAAGTGAACAAATACAGTATTGGTCTTGCAGACGATCAATGACAGAATAAGATAGGACCAGAGGTTTGGCGAAGTGTTCCTCACAGATGCACAAAGTTGATAGGTGCGGTATTTGGGAAGTGTGAAAGTTCTCTGCCAATTGCTTGCATTGTCTCCGTGAAACAGCAAGATCCTCAGCTAGCTGTGAGGAAGGGGCAGCATTGCTAAAGGTTTGAGAAATTTTAATGTGACTGCGACAAAAAGGAAAGAGGTCCAGTGGAGGTTGGTGGTCACGAATTCACTGTGAAACCAGTTAAAATGGCTGCATTTTTTCCCATCATCATGCGGCAAACACCCCTAGAGTTGGATCCAACCAGGACTGTGTTTTGTTTTGTTGTTTTGTTTTCTAATAGGCAAAGGGTATAATAAGAGAGTCGAGGGAGTTCAGTTTGCATTCTAGGGGTTTTCTTGTCATGGTCGAATCTCAGCTTCATAAGGAGGGAAGTCAGGCTTTGAAGGAGCTGTGGAAGAGTGAAAGGTAATGGGGTTGATGGACAGAGGCCCTGTGGGGAAGAAGAGTTACTGGAGATGGAATATTAGAAGGAGTAAACCGGGGAGGTGAGAAGTGGGGCATGCTTCAGTAAAAATTGTGTAGTTTGTGCAGTTTCAATAAAAATGTCTAAATATGACAATGGGTGTTGGTGGCTGTTTTAAGTGTACATGAAAAAATAATTTGACTAAATATGTACCCAAAGTTGTATATAAAAAGCATTATAAAATTATAATGCGAATGATAGATAAAAAGGCTGCAGCATATATGATAAAGGGTTAATACATTTAACCAATAAATATTTCTTTCAATTCAATAAGAAAAGAAAAATATCCCAATAAAAACTGTCAAATGCAGGTTTAGGCAATAATCAAAAGAAGACATACAAATTATTGACAAATACACAAAGAAAAATTCAAACAAAAGCATCTGTAAAATTGGTAAAGATATTTGTAGATTGTAATACCCAATGTTACAAATTTATAGCAATATAATCATTCTCATACAATGCTAGTGAAGTGTAAGTCAGAATGCTTTAGTTTGCTAAAGCCGCTGAAATGCATTATATCAGAAATAGGCAGGATTTTAACAACGGGAATTTATTAGTTTACAAGCTTACAGTTCTGAGGTCATGAAAATGTACAGATCAAGGCATCATCAAGACGATATGTTCTTCCTGAAGACAGGATGCCTGCAATTCTAGACTCCTCCATCACACGGCAAGGCACACGGCAGCGTCTGCTGGTCTCTCCCTCTCTTCCAGGCTTTGTTGCTTCCAGCTTCTGGTTTCAGGGGCTTCAGCTCTGTTTCTGTGATTTTCTCTCTCAGCTTCTGTGTCTTCCTCTTATAAATGTCTCCCGTAAGAGGATTAAGACCCACCCTGTATGAGTGGGTCGCATCTTACCTTAAGATCCTATTCACTAAAAGATCCTACTTACAATAGGTCTACACTCATAGGAATAGATTAACTTTAAGAACATACTTTTCTGGGGTCCATGGAGTCTCCAAACCATCACAGGGAGCAACTTTGTCAAAACCCTTTTGGCAATTATTTTTAAGAACCTCAAAAACATGCATACCCTTTGATACACTATTCTGTATATAAGAATTTTTTCTAAGGACAAAATAAAAAATACATGTTTTCAGTCATTTTTATTTCAGCACCTATTTAACATTATATCAGTGAAAAACTGAAACTATCTTAAATGTTGGAAACACCTTGCAGGCAATGGTTACATAAAGGTAGAGACAATGAAATACAGGGCAGTTTTTGAACATTATTTTCAAATAAAATTTAATAACAAGGAATTTTTTTCATAATAAAATGCTAATTAACAAAGCATTCTACAAAACTGTACATACATAGTTTGCTCCCCAAATAATTATGCATGATTGTGCATGTGAGTGTATTGAGGGGTGTTAGATGTGCATACAAACATACATAAAGATGGAAAAGAAAACTGTTAGCACTGCTTATATCTGGATGCTTGATCACTTAAAAATACTTTTCAATAGTATTCATGCCACATATCATATGAGAAAGCTCAGTTACAGTTTGAGAGAAGCCAACACAGAAGAAGCAGAGATGAGACGCAAAGATAGACTAAGGGAGTCTTGACATCATTTAGGTTTCTGGATCCAGTCATGCATAAAACAAGCTCCACCATTGCTCTTCCCACGATTTTTACACAAACAAACATGTTACTCACACCTCATTTTTTGTTCTGTTTAGTTTTCTTTTATATAGGCTTAAGCTGGGTTTCCATCATCAAAGAGTGGCAAAAGGGTGAATTATGCAGCAATGAATTCTTGGCACATAAATCTTTGTCATCCCAGTTTCTCCCCATTTCCTTTTAATGGATCCTAGAAAGGACTGAATGTGTCAAAATCTTACTGGCTGCTCTTGTGGTTAAAAGAACTGCAACATAGAGATGCCATCCAGGAAGACTAGCCAGCCACGAAGGCAGTGTTTCAAACAGTGACCGTACTTTGATGTTTCACCATTTCTAGGTTCTATTTCTCAGCTTGAAAGTCAAGAATCTAGACTTTTATTAGTGAGCACAAAATTCAGAGAGAATGATACATACTAATCCCAGAAGGAATGCTAATTTATGGAATCAGAACTTCCTACCTCCAAGTCAAAAGAAACATTCATGACCTTTAATCAGTGCAACTCTTACCAGAGAAGAGCCAAATGCTCCTCAAGGGCCACTTGGCAAAGTCTGTAGACATTTTTGATTGTCACATCTGAGGAGTACTATCAACATCTAGTTTGTAGAGACGAGGGATGTTGCTAACTATTCATCAGTGCATAGAACACAGGCCTCCAGAATAAAGAATCCTCCTGCCCCAAATGCCCATATTGCCAAGGTTGAGAAACCCTGCAACGGAGTCATATGCTTCCCCAGTAATTCAGTTTATTCCAACTGATCAGTCATCTTCTTCCATGGGAAGCACTAGAGGCACATTAATATTCTTTTGACCTTTATTTTTCCTATTTCTAAGTTCAGTGCTGACCGTACAGTTGCCTTTCAACACACTCCAACAGAGTTAATTAGATTTCAGCTTTCTTGGTTCCAAACATTCCATCCCTATCTCCTTAGGTTTATAGTCAAGTCAAATGAAATGGAGTTTTAAAGTGTGATCACAGTGCTTCATTCAAACAGAAAAACTGGATCATAGGATATGCATATATCAGCTTTCCTAGAAATTTCCAAATGGGTTGTATCAGTTCATACTCCCTCCAGCAGAGTAACAACTCCAGAACTTAACCCATACTTGGCATTTTCAGACTTGTTTATCAATCTGGATATAGAGTGTTTTATCAATGTTTATCAATCTGGATATAGAGTGGTAATTCATTATTGTTAATTAACATTTTTCTTAATTATTGGACATCTGAGAGTCTTGTCAATGGTTTATTCTGCCTATCTCTTCTTCTACACCTAACCTATGATATCCTTCATTCATTTTTCTATTAGCTATTTTTTTAAGTGTTTCTTACTGACTTACACAAATCATTATATTTCCTGGAAACTTTTTCTGATTTACAATATGTTACAAACAATACATAATACAATTCAATAATTTCTTTATGCGTTTAGCATAGAGATCATCTCTATGATTGTTTTAGTCCACTAGGCTGTGAAAATGCAATATACCAGAAATGGGCTGGCTTTTAACAGTGGGGATTTATTAACTTATAATCCTACAGTTCTGAGGCATGAAAATGTCCAAATCAATACATCATCTGGCTATGTTCTCTTCCTGAAGACCAGCTGCTGGCGATCCTGGACTCCTCAGTCACATGGCAAGGCAGGTGATGGTGTCTGCTGGTGTCTCCTATCCTGGGTTTTGTTGCTTTCAACTTCTGGCTTCTGGGGCTTCCTTTCTCAGCTTCTCTGGCTTTCTGTGTGTCTGAATTTCATTATCTTATAAAGGATTCCAGAAAAAGAATTTAGACTCACCCTAAATGAGGTGGGCCACATCTTAAGTTAAGATCCTACTCACCAAAAGACCCTACTTACAACGGCTTAACACCCACAGGAATGGATTAGTTTTAAGAACATAATTTTCTGGGGTCCATAAAGCCTCCAATCCATCACAATGATCAAAAACACATTTCAGATCATTTTAGTATTTGACTCTAAGAAAATGTGTACTTGAGTGCCATCTCCAAAAAATACGACTCCCCAATAGTTTGCTAATTTCAAAGAAGCAGAGCTAATAATTGTCTTCATTTTGCTATGCTACTATCACAAATACTACAGATTTTGACGTAAATAAGAATTTATTGGCTCAGAGTTTCAGAGGCCAGAAGTACAAATCAAGGCACTGACTAGATTTTGTACTTCCTCTTGGTGTGTCTGTGCTTTGGCTGGCAGGCAAATCCTTGAGGTTATTTTGCTTTCCCACACCTTTATCTTCCGGGTTCTGACTTCCGGCTTCCAGCTCCTCCCCATGGCTTTCACTCTCTGTATGAATTTCTTCTGTTTATACAGGACTCCAGGAATCCAAATTAAGGCCCAACCTCAATTAAGTTGGGCCACACCTTAACTAAAACAACATCTTCAAGAGATTCTACCTACAGTGAATTCGTACCCTCAGGAATGCAGATCAAGAACAAGAATATGTCTAAATTGGGGTTTTAGTTCAACCCATCACAATAATCTAGAGTCTTATGTTAGAACATCTTTTTCACTTTTAATATGTGTTTTAAAATTATAATACCATTTTCTAGTTTTACTTATGTATATTTCAAGAAACCTTAATCTGTTCTTTATTTTATCTCTTGGTCACTTTCAAACCACAGATCTTCTGTAATCAATTTATCAATTATTACTTGCATTTGTGCCAATTAAGGGTATTCATGAATGGCCAACCTAATGATTCAAAAGTAGACTATAAGGTAATTTGATGGTTTTTACTTTTGCTTATGTAAAATCTATAACAGACATTTATTTTATTTTATACAGAGATGAATAGCATCTGTATCATTCATTTATTCAACAAATATTTATTGCATGACACTAAGTATCCAGTGGTACTTTAAGGACAGGAGCATACCAGAATATAAAGGAAAAGAAATCCCTGCCCTTATGGAGTGTGCCAGTTTGAATGTACTGTGTCCCCCAAATGCCATTATCTTTGATGTAGTCTTGTGGGGCAGACGTTTTGGTGCTGATTAGATTTGCTTGGAATGTGCCCCACCCAGCTGTGGGTGATGACTCTGATGAGATATTCCCATGGAGGCATGGCCCCACCCATTCAGGGTGGGATTTGATCAGTGGAGCCATATAAATGAGCTGACTCAAAGAGAAGGAACTCAGTGCAGCTGTGAGTGACCTTTTGAAGAGAAGCAAACTTGCTAGAGAGGAACGTCCTGGGAGAAATTCATTTTGAAAACCAGAACTTGGAGCAGATGCCAGCCATGTGCCTTCCAGCTAACAAAGGTTTTCCAGACACCATTGGCCATCCTCCAGTGAAAGGTACCCTGATTACTGATGTGTTACCTTGGACACTTTATGGCCTTAAACTGTAACTGTGTAGCCATATAAACCTCCTTTTAAAAAGCCAATCCATCTCTGGTGTTTTGCATTCTGGCAGCATTAGCAAACTAGAACATGGAGCTAATATTTTAGAGCAGACAGCAATAATAAACAGATAAATATGTAAAATATGTTAGCTAGAGAAGAGTGCCTGGGACAAAAATTAAGTCCAAAAGGTGAGTATGTGAGAGGACAGTGAGATTTCAGATGGGACAAAGCCAGGCCAAGCTCACTGAGATGGTAACATTTGGGAAAGACTGTAAGATGTGGATATTTGGAGGAAAAGCATTTCAATTAAAAGGTAAAACAAGAACAAAGAACAAGTCATGAGGCATGAAGTTTGGAGCTTGAGGTAAGAGAACTAGGGAGAGAAGAGTAGGAATATCCTCAATGAGACGGGAAAACTTTGATGAATTCAGAGCAGAAAATGACCACATCTGATTTGGGTTTTAACAGGATCACTTTAGCTTCTGTCTTGAGGACAGTCTGCCAGGAGGATATTAAAAAAAAAAAAAAAAAAAAAGAAAAAAAAAAATCAGTTAAAGGAAAGAGCCATCCACACTTGATTGCCCTCCCATTCTCTTTGAATTCACTCCTACTATCAGGTGTTTGCCCCTCACTCTGTTTTATACTAAGGGCAGTAATGATCTCTGCATAGCTCAACTCAGTGGTCAATTACAGAGCCTCATCTACCTTGACCTACCAGCACCTGTCAGCCTCCTCCTTGATACACTTCTCCCGCTTGGTTTCTAGCATATAACAACCTCTTTATTTTCCTCTTAACCTACTGGCTCTTCCTTCTCAGTTTTCTTTGCTGGTTCTACCTCACATCCCCAGACTCATAATGTACGACATTCCAGGTTTCATTCTTTGTCATGTTGTCTCCGTCTACAATGACTCTCTAGATATATGATCATATGCAGATGCTGACAATTCCCAATTTGAATTTCTACTGAGACTTTCCTATTGAATTCAAACATCGTAAATTTAATTACCTATATGAAATCTCTACTTGAATGAATAATAGGCATCTCATACTCAAACCAGCCGAAGCAAATATTTTGACATTTGCCCCAAGCCTCCTCTACATTCAGCCTTTCATCTCAGTCATGAACATTCTGTTCTACCAGTTGCTTAGGCTGAAAACCTTGAGGTCAGGAATTAGGTCTAGAAACCTAGGCTAGAAATATATTTTATAGTTCTCAACATGTAGGTGGCTTTCAAGGAAATTCCATAAAAATATATATTTGGTTTCTCTTTCTTAGGATCCTCTTATGGGGATCCCTTTTGTTTGTAAAGGACACTCTTCAATACACATTTATTTCTTACCTAGAGCTTTAATAAAATCTATAAGAATGGAGTTATTTAAGAAAATAATAATTATTACAAGTAATATTAATAGATTAATGAATGAATGATGAACTAAACAATTTGTAATAAAGCAAGTACACTGCTAAATATGTATTACCTGAAGTGGTTTGAATTGCTGATCACAGTTTGAAGATAACTAACTACTACTTATTTTTATCTTTTTCCCGTTTCTTTCAGGCCCTACATTCAATGTCTTGATAAATCCTTGATAAAGGATTATTTTCAAAAAAGATAAATCAACTACTCTAATATAGACATAAGATGAACATCTGTAGCATTTTATTTAACTAATTATTAATGAGGAAAATGGCAGATGTTAAATCTGTAAAAAGGAGAAGCCAAATAACAGACACATTCATAGATCAGGAATATTGAAATGCACTTACAAATAGACACAAAACTGACTTCCTCCACAATGGATTTAGGGAAGTCAGTTGAGCCTCTATCTTTCAAAACTTATTGTATATCTGTAGAGAAGACTTGTTTTGCATTGCTATTATTTAGCTACAGCTTAGAGTTGTGAAGTCAGACAAAGACAGTGAAAGTCACAGAGGCCCCATAGAATTAGAATCAACAAAGAACACTGATAAGGGAGTGCCTCTAAATAATGCATAGTTTGTTTTTGTTCTGGTTTTGTTTGGTTTTTTTCCCTTATCAGAGACACCAGTATCTTTTGCTTATTCCATATTTCTCACACCATCCTAAGAATTTACATTTACTATCAGTCACATAAGAGAAAGAGAATTGGAAAACTGGAAAATAATAAATAAAATGAAAAGAGGAAATTATATTTTTTCTTTAACTCATAAATATTAGATTTTCTATGAGGAAAGTAAAGTATATGTTAATTACAGTAAACATGTTCTATTAACAGGCCTTCTTCAATGATTTTTGTTCTATGTCTTTAAAATGTTATATTTCTAGTTCTCAGGGTTATATTCAAATCTTCTATTTCATAATCATGATAGTTCAATCGAATGGTAATAGCTCTTGAAGGTCTACTAAGAATCTATTATTTTCTCCTTGTAATAAACTGAACCTGAGAAAAAGGTCATTTTCCATTGTCTTGAACAACATTAATCAAATAACTTTCAGTTAAACTTATACATCTAAATACTCAGATTAATGTAGAATAACAACTTATGTCAGCAATTTGGGGAACTTATTGTCTTTAAGTGAGATACCTAAAAGGTGACCAAATTTGTTATTGTGTCTGTCCAAGTGGTAATCAATTAGCAGGTCAATTCCATCTAAAGGTAAATCAATTTATGAAATAATGTACATTTTCCTGTCCATGAGTATTGGAATCTAATTACACAGAAATTACAATAACCTTTACTAAAGTAATTTTTTCCAGAGGGCCTCCTTTCCCATCCACATAAATATATAAAGAGGAAGCTTCTGGGCAGTTCTTCCTAGTGCAAAGTAGCAAAATGGCAAATGTCCAATTATGTGAATAGTGTAAGTGGTAAGCCTGGATGAAGTAGGAACAAAACTACTTTTCAAGTCATCATATTTCATTGCTTACACATCTCTCTGGCATCAGCGCATCTTGAATTCATTTAACCAATTTTTCCAGCCATCTACAAAATAAAAAAAATAAGGCTTTTACAAAGAAATATAGGGAAAAATAAATTCAGTTATAAACAGTATGCCTACAGGATTGTTTTATCAGCTCCAATTATAATAAAAGCAATTTTTTTTAAGTTTTCTTGCATTATGAACATAATGCTCCCAGTATTTCAGAAGTCAGGAGTCTATTTATAATAGTCTTGGCCTCACTACACCAAATCCTTAACATGTCTACTGAAGCCAGAAAACCAAGACTCCAAATTATACCACACAGAATGCCAATGCAAGCTTCTTTTCCACCTCCTAAAGCATAATAAGACTAAGAATTTGGAAAGACTGGCTAAAAATATGCTTAACCTTGAATCTTCAAATTGTGAAATGAAAAAGCAAGCATTTGGTCTCCATTTCCTGATTTCTTTATTCAAATCTTCATAGAGCAGCACTGAAAGTATTCCAAGCTGATTTCATGGCAAAGTGGAAACATTACAAAGAATCAGAACTACACAAAATAAGATGTCTCTTCTTTCTTGCAAGACACAACAGAGATAGCTCCTTGGTTTCAAAGGGAGAAAAGAACTCACTATTATTTTTCAAAGATCTAAGGATAAAACTGCCAGAAAACAAAGTACTGTAATGATACCTGCTATCTATAAATTTCAGGTAATGAAGGAAAGAAAATGGATGGATGGTTGATGATAATCATTGGAAAGTTGTGCTCCGTTATTGTGCAGTTAGCTCACTGAGAATCTTCATTTCCACATAAGTTTTAATGAGACCATTGGTTTTCATACTGGTATAGTATTAAGCTATTTTGCAACCTGGAGCAACCAAACCCTGGGACTTGAGCTATTTTCAACTATTGAATTAGTGCCAAGGCATCAAAACTGTCTGTTTATTATTACCCAGGTTAAAAGCTATGAAGCTCTGAATATTTCCATTATAAAAATGCCCTACTTGCTAACAGTACTAAAAGTTTCCTTAGCCTGCATATTCTAAAGTGTCCTTTAATCCAAGAATGAATTCTAAGATGTTTAATTTCATATTTTCAATTTGGAAACAAAAATTAATAAACATTCTGTTTGGTAGGCATTGCCTTTTTAAAATTATTCATTCAAAAGATAATTGGCATACCATGTTCCTATACTCAGTAGGCATAGAACTTATAAAGAGTCACCCAGTGAGGCTCACAACTAGCTCCTGACTTCCCATGGCTACAAGCAAGAAAGACACTTCTCAAAACTGGGAGGCAGAGAAAGAGAATGATGTAACAAATGTGACAGAATGTTGAATGTTAAATGTTGGTGGGGGGTATTTTGGAGTTCTCTGAATTATTATTTTATTATTTTGGGAACTTTCCTGCAAACTTGAAATTATTTCAAAATAATAAAATTAAAAATAAACTGGGATGTATGAAATGTCTCCTTGGAACCCCCATCATACTCTTCAAGGCATTTTGTTGCTTCCTCATGTTGCCCCAGGATCCCCCTCCATACCAAGGACTCCTCTGAGATTATTTATGTTTTAAAGGGTAGTTTCTGAAGAGGGCAATGCTAAACAAAAAGATATAAGTTATATTCATGATATTTCAAGTATTTCACACTGCTTGGTCGGCTTACACATTAGCCTATTTCTGCCCTGTGCAATGACTGAGAATACAATTTAGCCTTTACAACAGTGAAACTAATTTGATTTACAGACACTTAGGAGTGATCATTTAACCCAGAAATATTTACATGGAAATGCTGTGAAAATGCTATATTTTGGCATTCATTCTTTATGAATAATAAATAATATTTATTAATAAATAACATTTAATTATTTAATAATAATGAAGAGATGTTTGTCTATATGAACATATATTAACTCTTGGTGATCCACTGTGCTGGTTTGAATGTATTATGTCCCCCAAAATGCCATGTTCTTTGATGCAATCTTGTGGGGACAGACATATTAGTGTTGATTAGGTTGGAACCTTTGATTTAGTGTTTCCATGGAGATGTGACTCAAACTACTGTGAGTGAAACATTTGATTGGATAATTTCCAGAACCCTGCCCATTCAGGGTTGCTCTTACTTAAATCACTGGAGTCCTATATGAGAAGCTCAGACAGAAGGAGCTTGCTGCTGCAGCCTAGAGAGGAATGTTCTGGGAAAAAGCCCTTTTAAAGCCAGAACTCTGGAGCAGATGCCAGCCATGTGCCTTCCCAGGTAAGAGAGGTTTTCTGGATACCATTGGCCATCCTCCAGTGAAGGTACCCAATTGTTGTTGCCTTACCTTGGACACTTTATGGCCTTAAGACTGTAACTTTGAAACCAAATAACCCCTCTTTTATAAAAGCCAATCCATTTCTGGTATTTTGCAAAATGACAACATTAGCAAACTGGAACATCTACTAAGGGTTTTGATCTTTTAAATAGATGATGCGTTACCTTTTCAACTTACTTGTCTTTAAATATGTATGTAGTACCTATATTTCCATGAAATTTATTTGTATGTAAGTAAATAAAATTCATTGTAATGGAGTATTGTTTTCATTATTTCAGATACTTTCAAAGTGCCCAAGAATAGGAATGCTTTTTGGTTGGTAAAAATAAGGAAAAGGAGAGATAAGAAAAGCAGTATTACATTTTTCTTTTACGACTCTAGCAAGTCAATAACCACAAATATCCCCAAGTAATGATTATTTTATTTACCGAACTCATATCTGTTGTCTAAACTTCCAAAAAATTTTCATTACTTAGAGGAAAGAGAACATTTATCTTTGTAGCAATAGGCAATATATTTTAAAAGAAGTATATTATTTAAACAAATGAAAAAATCACTTAATCTCCTTATAGCTTACCTCTTACATTAACAAGAGGTTGTATTTATTGACTTTTCTTTATTACTCACTATAGGAACTTCTGAAAAGACTTATCAACTCTTTAATAGAATACATCAACAGTAAAGTTATCAAGACTCTTTGAATGCTTTGCCTGAAAATCCTGGTACTCCTGTTTATACCAATTTAAACTACTATATCACCTTACTTACTAAACCTAATCAAACCCTCCTCCTTTTGCCCTCTCTTTCCTGGCCCTCTGCACTGAAATTTTCCCCTAAACCAAACTTCAAAATCTCAACAAAATCTCACCTTGCCCACCCCCCTCCAAGACACTGCTAGTTAGTGTTCTCTCTAACTGCAGTGAGCAATAAATTCAGCTTTGTCTTATCCACAGTTTCGGTGATCTTTGAGGAGCTGGAATTTGACATAAATATAATTGAAAACATTTCTACCACCCAAAGCACATGTAGATAGTCAAAGAATTTCCAAATTAAACACAGGTTTGGACCTATAATTCTAAATTGGTTGGAAAGCTTACTTTTGTTTTGGCGTCTCTTGGGGAAGTCCCAGATAAAAGTACATATTGCAGCCTTAACACTATTGAAATAGTTACCTGAGCAATATGGTAGTAAAAGGTTCATATAAGAGGGGACAAGGTTTTTAATGTTATAAAAGTAGTAATGGAAAGGAATTTTTCCAAACCTTTTCCAAATTATGTTAAAGGTCTACCTACTGTGTTTGATGTAGTATTTATAAAGTTCTACTGCAAAATGAATAGCATTGGAAAAGCCATTCACTACCATATTCCAAGGAGTTGGAAAACATAACATGTGTGATCTTCTTTATAGAAGGAAGAAACAGACATTGATTCCTTTGAAAAGTGCCACAATTAAAGTGCTTGTGGTAAGACCTTTCTGAAATTTAGATATAGGCCCACATGCATAACTCTTTTCATGGCAGCTTTCCACTTCCCCACAGTGTGGGTTCATGTCAAACCTCATACACTATCACTCTGTTCAACAGCAGTGGCAGAGCTTAATACATGCTTCTTATTTTAAAAATTGTGTGCTTTTAAGTGTTTGATCAGTGCATTTGACCTAGTAAGTCAGCAAGAAGAATTTTGCTGAGGCAAGTTAAAGAAATAAGGTAAACACAGGCAAGAGGGGAAGGTAAGATTGAGGGAAGGTGGGGAGATATGGTTCAAATGGGAAAGTACTCCCAGGATTTATGGTCTTCTGCTACAGGGTAAGCAATACTTGGAAACACAGAACTGCTAGTTTCAGTTAATCTAAAACAGGAAATCAATGAGGTACAAAGACAGATATAGTATACATGTTTATATTTCCTAGATTTTTGTTGGGAGTTGGTAAGCCCACTTTATAATCTCTTTCTCTCTGACACACACATACCCATACACATGAATTCCTCATATGAATGTTAATTCACTTACACACTGAGTGATATGATTTCTTAAGGATAGTTTTAATCTTCTTTGAAATTGCTTCAAACAGATGCTGACTCACAATCTCTTTTTTTTTTAATGGCCCATTCTTAGGATGCTTGACTGTGGCTTATTTTGCCTTTATGCTTTTTTCCAGGTACAAATGCATTTCTCCAAGAAGTATTTAACTTAAATTCATCAGTGTACATATGCCTTGGGATATTTTGAAGGGCAGATTTTTTAGTAACTAAGCTCTATTTTTTTATTATTATTAAAAAATGCAGTGTCTTTCAGATTCCCTGAAACTTTATTTAGGGAACTATACATATTTTCCAGAAGTATAGACAAACACTGTTCCAAGAGGAAGTTTGAGTGAAGTGTCATACTTTAAATTTGGGAATAATAGTGAACTATCAGTGTGGAAAGCACTTAACACATTTCTAGAAGGAAATGTTGACAATTATCTGAGATTATTCTTTGAATTTGCCTGGAACCATTGCTAATCTTGGTCTGATGTCTCTTGTAGATCCAGAAGCTCATAGAATTAAGAAAAATAGATTTTTCTACCTTTAGGGTATATATATGAATAAAGAAATTAAATAGTGAAAAAAAAAAGGTTACATAAGTTGTGCTTTTATCTAATGCCTGGGAGTCCATGCTGTTTGATTATTTTTAAAAATATGATACAACTATTTTTCATTTGTCTTGCTGGAGGGGGCAATCCACATGAGATTTTCACTTTCATACAGCTAGTATTGGATTAAAATTAAATGTAACAATGTATAGAATTTACAAAGTGCCTAGTACAGTTCCCAGCATATGGTAGACTCTCAATAAATGACAATAGTTTGAAACATTTAGTACCTAATATATGCCATGCATGCACTATCTCCATATTTGTTTGTATGATCCTCACATTATGAGGTAAATGGGGATATCATCATCCCCTTTTTACAGATCGGAAACTGAGGCACATTAAAATTAGGCACAACACTGTGAACATAATTAGCAGCATTAAATTATATGTATGAATGAGGCTAAAAGGGGAAATTTTAGTTTGTATATATGTTACTAGAATAAAAATTTTAAAAAATAGGACTGTACAACACAAACAGTGAACCCCGATGTAAACCATGGACTATAGTCAATAGTACAATTACAAAAATGTGCTTTCATCAGTTGTAGCAAATGCACCACACTAATGCAAGATGTTACTAATAGGGTGGTGTATGGGAACCCTGTATTTTATGCATGATTTCTCTGTAAATCTACAACTTCTCTAATATTAGTAAAAAAAAAAAAAAAGAAAGAAAAAAAGAAAAAAAGAAAAAAAAGAAAAAGAAAAAGAAAAAGAAAGAAAAGAAAAGAAAAAGAATAGAAAAAAATTGACTCAAGGAAAGTGGGGGGAGAAAACAGATACTTCATGTAAGCAAAGTTTTAATTTTCTGTTTTTGGTTAAAAAAAGCTACATCAGTATGCTTGAAATTTGATACTTAAGTTTGAATCCTAACTTTCCCACTTACCAGTTGGACACATTATGAACCAATTTGAGCTTTGTGTCCTCGATGATAAAACCACCTTCCTGTCAGGATTATTGTGAAGATTAAATTAGAGAATGCATATATAATGCCTAATATATAAGATGTCCTAAATAAATGGTAGCAGTGGGAGCAGTAATAGGCATTATTGTTATCATCTCTCTACTCGCTCCTACTCTTTATTCTCTTTTCTCAGAGGGGAAAAAAGGGAATAGGTCAGAAGATCCTAGAATGTGGCCTTGGACTAAGAGGCATTCAACCACTATGGCTGGGAAAGCAGACAGAAAAGAATAGCATGTGCTGAAGTCAGAGGAGAGGGATATACACACAAACCCCATGCTACAAATTCCCCCTTTTTTCTTCTTCTTTTTCTAAACTGCTCCCATTACTTCTCTATCTCACTTTTGTCTGTTTCCTCCCTGCCTCGTAGACTCTCTGAATATCTCCTCCAATGGCTTATTCAGCCATTCATCCATTTTTTGGAACTTTTCTGAATATTATGCTAAAATTCCTTTATATAGCTGACCTTTTAAAGTGTGAGAGTCATTAACAGAATGACATTGTATCCTTGGGTCTTGAGAGAGTGGGAGTCCAACCCTTTCCAGAGGCTTTTGTGGCAGCCCTTTTCTCTCCCAAGAGGTGGGGAGGGACCAGATCACAGGGACTTGTCAGCCATTGGAAGGAGGTTTCTCTTTACCCTAAGGACACTGGGAAGTCACTGAAAAGTTTTTAAGCAGGTAAAACTTAGCATTTTGTATCCTAAAAGCCTGCACTTCCCTCTGACTAAAAATCCTACTCACAAGGTTCTATTATTTGCTGAGGCTAGCAGCTAATATTAAACTATCCAGTTAAAAGCAATTAAACACTATAGAGGGAGGAGCTAAGATGGCAGCATAGAGAGGAGTGGAATTTAGATAGTCCCCTGGAACAACTAATAAACAACCAGAAACAACTAGTAAATAATTTGGAATAACTGCTGGGGGATAACCGTGACTGTCCACACATCATACACCATCCTGGATTGGAAGGAATGCCTGAGATCACAGCATAAAATCTGTAAGTGCAAACTGTGGAACCATGCTGGGAGTCCACTCCCCACACAGCAGGCTAAGCTGCACTTGCTGTGGTAGAAAGCAGCACTCTCTGAGCAAGCTATTATAGCTCAGCCCAACTCCAACTTGGAATTTAATTAGCAAATGTGGACTGCTGAATACAAGCTACAAACCTCTAACAAGCAGACAGAGGCTTCTAGTGCCAACTGACCATAAAGAACCAGAATACTCTGCTATCCCAGGAGGGGGAGCCCAGAAGACCAAGTGTTACCTCTGGCTGATTAGTGAAATTCAGGGGCTATGGACTGGCTCTGAAAGGGGGCTTCCTGTACCTTTTTCTTGTCCTCAACCTGAGGGGCTCAGTGCAGAGGGCCTCAGCCATTTTCAGCTCCCAGCACTCTGACCCAGACAGGGGTGGAGATAACAGAGCCAGAGAGACAAAGAAGCTATTTAAATGCAGATGATTACTCCTTAGGGGGTGTATCTTCCCTAAGAGGAAGGAGGCGGGGCTCAGCTCTACTGCTGTTTTTCCCTTCAGCACCAGACACCAGAGCCTGGGGGAAAACAGCCAAAGCAGAAACTAAAGGGGCCACACCTCCTTACACCAGTCAGGAGCAACAGGCTGACAGGTGCCATTTGCTGGGCAGGTTAGGAAAAGCAAAGCAGCTAGAGGCCTCACAGGAAAGTCTGTCAATCTCTAAGACACGCCCTCAGGGAAACTTGACTCTGAATATAGCCTATTCTGAGACCTGAACCTGGTCTGGTCTGGGAAAATCTGATTGAGGTGACCAAGGAAACCAGATGCCTAGACAACAGAAAACTACAATCTATACTAGGAAAAACAAAGATATGGCCCAAAGGAACAAACTTATACCTCAATCAAGATACAATTGAGATATTGTTTCACTTTAATGAAACAATCTATTAAATATTTTCAAAGAAACATGCTAAATCAAATCAAAAACAAAATCAATGAGTTCAGGGAAGATAATGGCTAAAGAGATGAAGGCTATAAAGAAAACACTGGGAGAATATAAGGTAGAAATTGAAAGTTTGAAAAAAAAAAACTGGCAGAATCTATGGAAATGAAAGGCACAAGAGATGTAAACCACAATGGAGACATAAAACAGCAGCTCCCAAGAGGCAGAAGAAAACCCTCAGGAACTGGGGAACAAAACTCCTGAAATCCTACACACAAAAGAACACATAGGGAAAAGAATGGAAAAATATGAGCAATGTCTCAGGGAATTGAATGACAACATGAAGCACATGAATGTACATGTCATGGATGTCCCAGAAGGAGAAGAGAAGGGAAAAGGGGCAGAAGCAATAATAGAGGAAATAATTAAGAAACGGATAAGTTTAGCTTTCACAAAGAGACAGCATGGGATGGGGAAAATGGGGGCAGAACCAGCTTAAACAGGCCCTGTGGTAAAGGGAAGAAAGAGAGAATCTGTGCCAGCTCCTTATATGGAAAAGTAACCATAGTTACTGGAATGTAAAGAGATATGAGGTAAAATCAGAGGTGGGAACTTCCAGCAGAAAATTTAAACTGAATGAACTCCCTCAGATAGGCTGTACAATTCAAAATCTCAATAATGAGCTAGCTGGCTCTCTTGGATAGGATGTACTAATTAAAATCTCAAAGATGGGCTAGTTAGTTCTCTCAGATAGGCTGTAACCTCTGTAGTACTCAGCCAATGGGAAACAGGGGAGGGACTTGCGCATTAGGTATAGGAGATTAAAAGATCACCATTTTCTTCCTCCCATGTGCCAGCCCACCATATTTCTGGCTGTGCACCCTATCTTGCAAGATTGCAAATAAATTCTTTTCTCCTCCAGAACCAGGTGAGCAATTTTTTGGTATAATGCTTGTTTCTAACAACTTGGGGGCTCATCCAGGATCCAAAGCATCGAGGGGAACCCCCCAGGATGGAAGAAGGGAAGGCATGCCCCACTGTTTGAGTGGTCTCGGACTCCATGGCTGGGGGCCTGCCTCTGACTGCTGAGGAGACCCGTGATCAGATGCTTAGGTCTGCCTGTTATGGACAAGAAAAAGGGAAGGGAAAACGTGCCTCAACAGCAACCAGGTAACTCTATGCATAGACCAAGGTAAGAAAACAAAAATGAATATTAAATATTACCTTGGTGATTGAAACATTCTGAGAGTCTGGGGCTGATCCTGAGGGAAAGATGCCCAAACAAGACTCAGAATGGGAACACTCTGATGAGCCTAAAGCTGATCCTAAGGGAAAGGTGCCCAGGCAAGACTCAGAATGGGGAATTGAGGCAGTCAGCCGGCCAGGAATAAAGGGAAGGAGGTACCTTTAGGATCCCCTAGGAACAGTCCTCTAAATAATCCATTGGGAAACACATTAAAACATTGGGCTGAAACTGATCAGATCAAGGGAAAGGATAAAAGAAAATGATCAAATATTACTGTTACGTTTAGACAAAAAAAAAAAAATTTTGCTGCCAGATGTATTCTGGCCAAAATATAAGGCAGAGAAGGGTTGACTCTGTGCTAACTTCGTGTGTCATGTTAATAAAAATAAACCTTTTTCCAAGGCACAATCAAACTGTGCCATGTGCTGGCTGCAGGGAAAGGAGAAACTAAAACCTGGGATAAGCATTCCCCCAACTTATGGTTTCCCCTCCCCCACTGGGGCAGGAACCATTAAAGCCTGGGGTTTTGGTGGGACCAGTCTATGACCCCAGGCAATCGGAGAGCTGGTTAATGCTGACTGCTCCAGTAATTACAACCCACCAAAAGTTAAGGAAAAAAAAATTGAGAGATATCCAACAGTTTCCGTTTCTGAAGGCTCCTAAGGAAAGGAAGGTGAGAATCATTAATGAAAAGCCTAGCAAGGCTAGCTGAATAACAAATCAATACTTAGACCCTGGTTTATGTAAATATCCCCTTCTTGGGAGAAGAAAGGGGAAAGGGGAAGAGGGCAGCTATGGGAGAAAGAGAGAGGCAGCATCCACCTAAAATAAAATTGGCTGTACCCATATCCCCAAGCGAACCATGGAAGTTGAGGTCTGGAGTCAAGTGGTCTCGGGCTGGGAGAGTGGAGTGGCCCACATGCATGAAAAGGGTGAGTTTGCCCTGGAGGTTGTGGGTGAGCCTTCTGCCTCAATGCTCCGGAAAATTTTTGCCACTGAAGGACCCAGAGGGTGGAGAACATTCCCAGGGGAATGGGGAGATCCTGGCTGCCACCCCACTGTTCAGAGAGGGTAGAGCCTTTGCCCCAAGAGGTAGAGTCCGGGTGGCACCCCGATGTTTAAGGAGGGTGGGGCCAAAAAGGTAATCTCCCCAACATCACCCCAGACTTGGGAGAGAAAAGGGCTGCCACAAAAGCCTCTGGAAAGGGTTGGACTCCCACTATCTCAAGACCCAAGGATACAACGTCATTCTGTTAATGACTCTCACACTTTAAAAGGTCAGCTATATAAAGGAATTTTAGCATAATATTCAGAAAAGTTCCAAAAAAATGGATGAATGGCTGAATAAGCCATTGGAGGAGATATTCAGAGAGTCTACGAGGCAGGGAGGAAACAGATGAAAGTGAGATAGAGAAGTAATGGGAGCAGTTTAAAAAAAGAAGAAAAAAGGGGGAATTTGTAGCATGGGGTTTGTGTGATTCTCTATTCATATACTTCTGTGGGGCTAAATGGATATTGATGAATACATTTACATATTTTAGTGTGTTGTGTAATTAAGTCTAAGGCATGTGGAAGTTACATTTAAAGATCCTTAATGTGTGTATCAGGGTGCACAGGAAGTTATATGCACATTTTCTGGGACTGTATTTGAATGCATTCTAAGAGTTAAAGCTTTATGAATCTAATGGGAGTTTAAGTTGTATGTTTATACAGGGATGTGGGATAGTTGTATTTGTATGTAATGAAAGCATGTAATATAATTACATAGGACTCTTTGGAACTGTGGAAGTTTGTCAGTGTATAATTTAAAACTTGGCAAAAATTTCCTGTGTACTTGTCTATAGTAAACTGAAGCTATTTCTTTGTGTCTTTATAGCGTATACTAGTTTGTGTGTACTCTAAAGCTGGGCAATTGTGTGCACTTTCACAATAGTGTGAAGAATGAAAAAACAGTGAGAAAAACTGTGTAAAGGTTTTCTATGTATGTGTAACAGTAGTGTACTGGCTATATATGCTTGTAAATGGGCACAACGTATGTGTGTTTTGTATGGTTATGGGTGTGTATATAAGTTATATGTGTCTGTCTGTGCTTCAGATATATGAGACTGTGTGTTTTTGTAAAAAGCAGTATGGTTTTGCTGATATATTTTGGGCAAAAGCAAAAGGTTCATACTCAAAGTGCAAGTAAATGTTCCTATAAAAGGGGTTAAGGTTCACTAAAGCTGAATTAAACAAACTTAAGACAATGAGTGGTTCATATCTCTTCCCAGCTCTCCATTTGGTGATGCCAGGTTGCTAACTTAAAATTGGGTCTAGTGGGAATAAAGACACCATGTATATTGTCAAATACTACACACCAAGGCTTGTTCTCCTCCCCCTGGAGAGTGGGTTTTTACTCTTCTGACAGAAAAACTTGTGTGTATGTTCAAGGTATACATATATGTGAATCAAGTATATTCAAGCATCACTAAACTAGGTGTACTAAAGACTGAATTTTAAGTGGGCATTTAAGAATGGTGAGCCTTTTTGTGTTCATTAATCTTGGGTTATTGTAAATTATTGTTGTCCTTTAGTCTAATTGTTTCAGCCCAAAATGTTGGTAAGTTCTTGCCGCTGTTCATGCACATAAGTTCAGGAGTGTCTGTACCTAAAGCCGGTATTAGCAGTTTTACACTAGGGGAGTCATTAGGGGGGTGCAAGCCATGTGTGATTTAGTACTTAAGCAATTTGGAGGTGTAGGCCTTTATGCAGTTGCTAAACAAACATGTGAATGGTGCATAATTTGTACACTGAAATGCCCTCAATAAGTCATTTAAAGTATTGTAGACCATCTCACCAGATGGGTGGAAGCCTACCCTCTATCCTCAGCCATAGTGTTAAGAACCCCTAAAGTTATCCTTGGACAAATCATTCCCCATTATGGGTTAGTGGAAAATATAAACTCTGGCAATGGTAGCCACTTTACCTCCAGCGTATTGCAGAACATCTTGGGAAGCCTAGGTGTCAATTAGGACTTCCATACTCCCTGGCATCCACCATCCTCTGGGAGAGTGAAGAGAATGTTGGTTTGCCTTTTCCCAAAAGGACTGCAAAACTCCCTTCCCTAGACCCACACAAAAAAACCTGTTCCTTAAAAATTATATACTGGCTTTGTCTTCTATTTTACCATCTCTCAGGCACTGTGAATTGCTGGCCCAGACCCCGCCTCTTGAATTTGCTGCCCATCGACATCAGCCTGGCAGCTGAGTTCTGATCCAGTTGTGGAAAGAATCCAAACTTCAAATAATCTGGCAGGAACCCTATCAAGTCTTGCTGATGACTGAGATGGCAGTCCAAACAGCAGAAAGAGGCTGGACTCATTACACATGAGTATAGGGACCAGTGCCTGAACCAGACAATAAGTATCCAGCAACTCAATCTGGAAAGAACATACTAGGAGGGAGGAAGGGCTGGATTAAACCCTGTGTTTGCATTGTGTTCTGTGTATAGCTTAATGATGAAATTACTTGTACTGATCATAATGTTCCATATTTAAGGAGTAACAGGTTCTGCTAAGCTGGTTATAAGTGTAGTCAAAGGCTTAGAGTCCCAAACTGTACAATTTGACATTTGTCAAGTAATTAGCTGTAAAAATCTAAAACATCAGTGACAACTGAAAGAGGAATATGAGCATTTATGTAAGCAGACTGTTCAAATAGAGAGCAAGATTGTTGGGGGGCAAACATTTGAGAGTATAACTTATGAGTCACCTGACCCCTGTTATTCTTGAAACACTGTTTGGTGGACAACACAGTTTAAAGGATGTGTCTCACCCAAGTTGGAGGAAAAACCATTAAGGGAAACTTAGCTGGATTTTAACTCTCCAGTTCAAATTGACCCCAAAGTCATTAAAATTCTTAAGGCCAAAGACTTAAAGCAGACCATAGAAATAGACACAGGTTATGGAAATACAAATGCCTGGGTAAAATGGGTCAAATATACCATCCAGAGTCTAAACAGAATTGACTCATGTTTGTGCAACCAAACAACCCACTGTTCAGATTGTGCCCTTCCCCTTGGGGATGAAAAAGCATGAAAAGTTTAAATGTGTAACACTCCTCTTTCAAAATGCTACTCCTGGTGAAAGTTGTAGTACGTTGTCCTCCCTTTTCCCTCCAGTCCAGAAGGGAAGTGTCAAAACCATACTAGCGTCTCAACTTGGTCCTAGAAACCACTCTGCCTCTCTCTCCAGATGGGAAGAAGGGCTCCAGGATCTTGGTACCATGGCTTTGTGTACACAAGTGTGGAATGTGAGCAAGGATAGTACTGGCAACTTCTCCAGCCTAACTATACCCCGAGCAGACCTCTGGTGGTACTGTGAGAAGGGCATCCTCTGGCCAACACTACCTGAAAGGTGGGGAGGAACCTGTGCTCTGGTTCAATTGGCTACCTCTGTGGGAAACTGAGTCTTCCATGCTGCCTGAGGCATATCTAGGGTGGTGGCTGAGAATGCTGAGCCGCAGGCCTGCATAGAATGCCATGCAGGCCCGCCCTGTAAAGATGAAAGCCTTGTGACTATGATAACGATATACGCCTGATGTATGTGTCTTGTGACTATGATATACACCTGATGTAACTTGTGACTATGACGTTCCTGATGTAAACAAGATGTAAGCACCTGGTGTAAATGCATCTGATGTAAACGTAGGTATCTGGTGGGCTCTCCCAAGCCCGAGGATCTTTAGCATATGCACGTGATCTGCTCTAATAAATAGCTGGAGCAAAAATGCATTGGCGTCCATTCACCCTAGAGGCGAGTGGGCCCCCTCGTCCCTTAACTCTTAGCTTTGTGTCCGTGTCTCATTCCTGCGTCGCCCTGTCAGCAATATACCTCATTTACCCTGGCATTTGAAAGTAAAGAAAACGTACCAACCCAAGGCAAAGGAGAAAAGAAAAATGTACAAAATGTACCTGGTTCCTTCAATGAAAAAATTTATGCAGACAGTATAGGAGTTCCCTGGGAAGTTCCTAATGACTTTAAAGCTAAAAATAAAGTAGCTGCAGGATTTGAATCATTCTTATTCTGGTGGGTCACCATCAATAAAAATGTAGATCATCAGCTGAGATTTATCAACTATACCAGGAATGTCATTAAGGGAATAGCAGAACAGTTAGATGCCACTAACCAAATGGCATGGGAAAACAGAATGGCCCTAGACATAATGCTAGCTGAAAAAGAAGGTGTCTGTGCTATAGCTGGGGGAAGTTGTTGCACATTCATCCTCAATCATACAGCACCTGATGGAACTATCACCAAAGCTCTACAAGGCTTAACAGCCTTATTTCAGAAACTAGCAAAAAATTCTAGCATTAACAACCCACTCAAAGAATGGTTGGAAAATTGGTTTGAGAAATGAAAAGGAATTGCAACATCTATTTTAATTTTCCTTATCATTCCAGCCAAAAATGTTTACAACAGCTGGGTGCTACATCATCCTGTGTGCCCAGAGGCTAGTTCAGAAACCCATCAAAACCACTCTAATCAAGGATATCAGCAGAACAATCTATACTCTCCAAAAGAAGAAAGATCCCTATGATGAGGAATGTGAAAAAGCTCTTAGCAAATTTGAGAATCTAAAATGTGAAAACTAAAAGCATTTAAAAAAAGAAAAAGGAGGGAATCTGTAAGAAAGGGATAAGTTTAGCTTTCACATAGAGACAGCATGGGATAGGGAATATGGGGGCAGAACCAGCTTAAACAGGCCCTGTGGTGAAGGGAAGAAAGAGAGAATCTGTGTCAGCTCCTTATATGGAAAAGTAACCATAGTTACTGGAATGTAAAGAGATATGAGGTAAAATCAGAGGTGGGAACTTCCAGCAGGAAATTTAAACTGAATGAACTCTCTCGGATAGGCTGTACAATTCAAAATCTCAATAATGAGCTAGCTGGCTCTCTTGGATAGGATGTACAAATTAAAATCTCAAAGACGGGCTAGTTAGTTCTCTCGGATAGGCTGTAACCTCTGTAGTACCCAGCCAATGGGAAAACAGGGGAGGGACTTGTGCATTAGGAATAGAAGATTAAAAGATCACCATTTTCTTCCTCTCATGCACCAGCCCACCACATTTCTGGCTGTGCGCTGTATCTTGCAAGATTGTAAATAAATTCTTTTCTCCTCCAGAACTGGGTGAGCATTTTTTTGGTATAATGCTTGCTTCTAACAATAATCAATGAAAATTTTCCATCTCTTATAAAAGACATAAAATCACAGATCCAAGAAGTTGAGCATACCCCAAACAGAATAGATCTGAATAGACCTATGCCAAGACACTTAATAATCAGATTATCAAATGTCAGACAAAGAGAGAATCCTGAAAGCAGCAAGATAAAGTGATCCATCACATACAAAGGAAGCTTGATAAGACTATGTGCAGATTTCTCAGCAGAAACCATGGTGGCAAGAAGGAAGTGGTGCGATATATTTAAGATACTGAAAGAGAAAAACTGCCAAGAATCCCATATCCAGCAAAACTGTCCTTCAAATATGAGGGAGAGTTTAAAAATATTCTCTGACAAAACAGACAATGAGAGAGTTTGTGACTAAGATACCTGCTCTATAGGAAATACTAAAGGGAGCACTATAGACAGATAGGAAAAGACAAGAGTGAGAGGTTTAGAACACAATTTTGGGTGATGGCACAGCAAGGTAAGTACACTAAACAAAGATGACTGTGATTATGGTTGAAAGAGGAACGTTAGGAGCATGTGGGACACCAGAAGGAAAGAGGAAAGATAAAGACTGAGACTGTAAACTCAGTGAAACCTAGAGTTGTTCAACAATTGTGATAAAATGTACCAATATGTTTTTACATGAGAGAGAGCAAATGAATGTCAACCTTGCATGGTGTTAAACATAGGGTGGTATTTGGGAAAAAAATACAGTCAATGAAAACTAGAGACTATAGTTAACAGAAATATTGTATTATGCTTCCTTTAATGCAACAAAGGCAATACACCAAAGCTAAAGCTGTAAGAGGGAGACATAAGGGAGGGGTATGGGACTCTTGGCATTGGTGATGTTGTCTGACTCTTTTATTCTACTTTAGTTTAATTATATATTTCCTTTTGTTGCTTTTGTCTGTCATGTTTTTTTTCTTTCTTTTTCTTCTTTTTTTGTCTCTCTACCTTCTTTGACTCTTCCTCCTTCTTTGTGGAAGAATTGGAGATGTCCTGATACAGGTAGTGGTTATGGTAGTGAATACATAAATATGTGACTATAGAGGGAACCATCAATTGTTTACTTAGGATGGAAAGTATGGTGGGTGAACAAAACCATCTTAAAAAAAAAAAAGCAGGTTTGTGAAGAAACCTTGAGGGCACAATATTAAGTTAAAAAAGTCAGGCACATAAGGACAAATAAGGTACGGTCTTGCTGATATGTGAAAACTCATAGACATGAAATATAAGTCACCAGGATATAGAATGAGGCTAAAGAATGGGGAGTGGTTGCTTATTATGAGCAGAATGTTCAACTAGGTTGAACTTAATTGTTTGGAAATGGACAGATGTGATGGTAGCATGTTATTGTTAGAGTAACTAACAGTGCTGAATGGTGTATGTCTGTGGTGGAAAGGGGAAGCTTAGAGTCACGTATGTCACCAGAAGGAAAGTTGGAAGTTAAAAGATGGGAATGTGTAAAACAGTGAATCTTATCATGGACAATGTCTGTGATTAACTGTGCATATATTAGAAATCTCTTTCACGAACTAGCACAAACATATGACACTATAATTATATATAGAGAGAGGTATATAGGGAAAAATATACCTATTGCAAACCATGTACTACAGTTAGTAGTATTTTAACATTCTTTCATCAATAGTAACTAATGTCCTATACAAATACTATTTGTCAATAATGGAGGGGGGTGGTTAGGGGTATGGGAGGATTTGAGTTTTCTTTTTTTTTTGTCTTTATTTCTTTCCTGGAGTAATGAAAATTTTCTAAAAATTTGAAAAAAAAATTAATTGTGGTAATGGATGCACAGCTGTATGGTGGTACTGTGGGCAATTGATTGTGCACTTTGGATCTTTGGATAATTGTATGGTATGTGAACAATCTCAATAAAATTAAATTTAAAAAAAGCAATTAAACACTATAATGCAAACATCTAGTTTGTTCAGGTTCAAAATTTAGCATAAATATTACATCTTTTGGGAAGTCTTCCTTGAATGATGATCCTGCCAAATACTCTAAATATTATCTCTCATACAGAACACAGAACTGAACAGTGCCCTTCAGTAGCCACTCAATAAATGTTAGTGACTTTTAGTTGGAAAAGGAGAGTCCCACAAGACCAGTTAATTAACTCAAGTAAATTTGTATCTAGGAAAATCTGTGGAGTATATGTGTTTGGGTAAGGAGACTTCTTACATGAGGAAATTAGCATATATGTGTATTGTGGGAGTGGGGAGGGATGTGTTAACTTCTTCAGGAAGCACTTCTGCACTTAATTATTACACTAATTATTACACTAGGAAATAAAATCCATGGTTAACATTGTTTTCTTTCATGCAGCCTCATTTCTACCTAAATAAATTGCCCCCTTTTGTCATTACCCATACAATATATTTGGATATATTTTCAAAAGACTCTATAATTTATTGGACTGAATAAAATATTTTTAAAAAACCCATGAGGGAAAAAAAACTCATTGGAAGAGATATTAAAATTTGTGAATGATAGAATGAACAGCAGAGAGAATCTTGTGCCCATATATATTCATTCATTGAAAACGATTAAAAATATTTGGTGAAAAACATAAAATGGCTTTCTAACTAAATGACTGTCCAGTTTGGAGGTATTATGTCCCCCAAAATGCCATTATCTTCGATGCAATCTTGAGGGGGCTGATGTATTAGTGTTGATTGGGTTGGAACCTTTTGATTGGATGTTTCCATGGAGATATGACCCACCCAACTTGGTGATGACTTTGATTGGACAATTTCCATGGAGTTGTCACTCCACCCATTCAAAGTGGGTCTGAATTAAATCACTGGAGCCATACAAATCAGCTGACAAACAGAAGGAGGAGAGCAACTGAGAGTGACATATTGAAGAGGAGCTTCAGCTAAGAGAGGACAAAACGCCCCAAGAGCAACATTTTGGAGAATGCCATTTTGAAATATAACCTAGGGGCAAGTGGATGCCAGCCATGTGCCTTCCCAGCTGACAGAGGTGTTCCAGACGCCAATGGCCATCCTCTAGTGAAGGTATCCTATTGATACCTTACAATGGACACTTTATGGCCTTAAGACTATAACTTTGTAACCAAATAAACCCCCTTTATAAAAGCCAGTCCATTTCTGGTGTTTTGCAAAACAGCAGCATGAGTAAACCAGAACAATGACCTATTTTAAAAGTTACCTGGCATTTCTATTTCTTTTATAAACATTTATTGATTGTCTGTTATGTACAAATTTCTATGAATGACACAATTGAAGATATAAAAATAAAAATAAAAATTATATTTAAAATAACAGGGTGTCCTTCTCAGAAAGACGAAGTTTATGTGTAAGCTTATTTAAATAAATTCTATATTCCAATGCCTAGAGGAAAAATCATAGTCATCCATGGAAGTTGTATCCTTTTAGAAATGTTCCCTGTCACAAAGTGGCAATTATTTCAAAACATACAAACAAAAACCCTAGAGATTCACTGAAGTTAGACTAGAATTTCTAGTGTAGAATATCTATAGAAGTAGTAAGATCATTATTTTGACTCACTAGAGCCCATGTTGTGTAGTTTACAAAAGACTTTTTTTAAATTATAACAGATGTAGATTCTAATCCCATCCTTTTCTTAACACACATAGGACTCTCAATTTATATACATAATCCCCACTTTGAGTGGCAGGGATTGGAAGAAATACAGTATACTAAATGCCTAGCATGGTACCTAGCACAGAATAGGAAATAGCCACAATTAACAGACTGACAGGTCCTCCAAAACTAAATCTGGGTTTGAGACCAACACCTACTGTACTTCAGCTATGGATCTGTCAGTGTAAACAATGTGGCATATTAGTTGAATGCAGGCAGCTATGCCAGAAATGGTAGGGACACAGGGGTGGTGTACTGGCTGTGGTGATTGATCCTGACTATCAAGGGGAAATAGCACTGCAACTACACAATGGAAGTAAAGAAGAGTTTTCCTGGAATGCAGGAGATCCCCTAGGGTGTCTCTTAGTACTACCATGCCCTGTGATTCAAGTCAATGGAAAACTGCAACAACCCAATCCAGGCAGGACTACCAATGGCCAAGAAACTTCAGGAATGAAGGTTTGGGTCACCCCACCAGGCAAAGAACCACAGCCAGCTGAAGTGCTTGCTGAGGGTAAAGGGAACATGGAATGGGTAGTGGAAGAAGGTCGTGATAAATATGAACTACGGCCACGTGACCAGTTACAGAAATGAGGACTATGATGACATGAATATTTCCTCCTCGTTTTGTTATGATTATGTTTGTATTTGTCTGTAAAGCAAATATCTTTGCTTTCCTCTCTGTCTTATCCCCTTATCATATGGCATAAGCTGTAATGTTCATTTTGAAGGTATGGTTTTAGGTGATGTGTATAACTGCCAAGTTGACAAGGGGTGGACTGTGATGGTTACGTTCATGTGTCAACTTGGCCAGGTGACCCAGCTGTCTGGTCAAGCAAACACTGGCCTAACAATTGCTGTAAGGACATTTGAGGCTGGTTAATAAACCAACAGGCTGGTTTATTAAATCATCAGTCAATTGACTGCAGCTGTGACTGATGACTCATCAAAGGGCATGCCTTCCACAATGAGAGAATGCAATTGGCTGGATTTAATCCAATTAACCAGGTGAAGACTTATAAGCAAGACAGATAGAGGACCTTCACTTCTTCTTTGGCTGCCCACTGAGGAGTTCGTCGAAGTTGCTGGTTCGTTTCCTGAGGAGTTCATCGAACACGTTTGTCGAAGATCCCAGTTCATTTCCTGAGGAGTTCGTCGAAGTTGCTGGTTCATTTCTTGAGGAGTTCATTGGACATCTTCCTCGGAGTTGACAGTTTGTTGATGGCTCTACAGAATTTGGACTCATGTATACCCACAGTTGCATGAGTCACTTTTACAATTTGATAATCAGAGACACCTCTCATTGATTCTGTTTCCCTAGAGAACCCTAACTAATACAACTTTACTGTGATGGTGATATTTCCTTAACATTTGAGGACACTCAATTTATAAAATTTTAGAAAGAGTGTACACATGGGCAAGATCCAGCTTGTCTTCTGTTGTTACAGCCTTGATCTTTGAGGTGGCCATGGGTAGGTCCAGGCTCCCCTTAAAGGCTCTGCCCAGTCTAGTCGGTTCTAGTTTCCAGTCCCATAGCCCTGCTCCGCTGTACTCTGACAACCTGTGTTTGCCTGGCCAGCCCTCTGCTCCAGGAAGCTGGACATGTCCCCCTACCCACTTGCTCACTGGGCTGCCCCAAAGCTGTCCTGTCTGCCCTCCTGCAGCACTGCATCTTGGTCCACCTCCCTACGTCCCACCCACAGTACTTGTTGGGCCATGTATTCCATCTCACCACAGTTCTTGAGAGTACCTGTTCCCTAAGCATTTTTAGAAAGGTTGACTTTTTCTCCCCCTCCTATTTATTTCACTTCAGAAATGAGGTATACCTTTTCTTGTTCTCAAATGAAGCATACTTTTACTTTGTGCCTCTAAGTGATTACTGTTAATTGGAATTATACAAAATCGTGTTAAATTTTGGTTTGCATTATATTTTGCAATATTTTTTGTGTCTTCAACAGTCAGGCTGTCTTCTACCACTGCTCTCTTTTGAAATCATGCCATCTGTCTGATTTGTTCTTTTGAGACAGTTTTCAGACTAGGATTTAAGGCAGTTTTCTTAAATGCTTTCCTCTTAATACCAATGCAGCTAGTCTTGTTACAACTAGTTTTCTTTGCTTGTTTTTAACTGTCCAAATAAATATGATTACATTTGACCCTTAGCCTATCTTTCACATGTACTTTCTAGGTCAGTTTAGCACTTACAACTAGGTTAGCTAGTACCTACGTGAAGTGGATAGAACCGTGTTTTTTCTGTTGGTCATCTGGTAGCCTTTTGCCCAGTTTCATGTTAGAACCTTGTGGTTTTTGTTTTCCTGTTTTCAAGACTATTAGTATACTAGGAATAAGTAAAAATGTGTTCTAATTTTCATTTGTGGCCCTGAACTATTTCTACTGGGGCCAGACATAGGTCTCTCTAAACTGACCAATACTTACCCAAAAAAGCAGCAAAAAGAATCTAGATTCATGAATCTATTAGTAGTTTTTCTCTTTGTAGCCAGAGTTGCAGTCATCTTTGTCATTAAACTGAGTTTGATCATCGGTAGAATTATTTGCTGAGTTTTAAGGAGTCACCCCACTCCTGGTACCAAGTTGTATTAGTTAGGGTTCTCTAGGGAAACAGAATCAATGAGAGGTGTCTCTGATTATCAAATTGTAAAAGTGACTCACGCAACTGTGGGTATGCATGAGTCCAAATTCTGTAGAGCCGTCAACAAACTGTCAACTCCGAGGAAGATGTCCGATGAACTCCTCAGGAAACAAACCAGCAACTTCAATGATCTCCTCAGGAAATGCTTCACTGGGCAGCCGAAGAAGAAGTGAAGGTCCTCTATCTATCTTGTTTATAAGTCTTCACCTGATTAATTGGATTAAATCCAGCCAATTGCATTCTCTCATTGTGGAAGACACACCCTTTGATGAGTCATCAGTCACAGCTGCAGTCAATTGACTAATGATTTAATAAACCAGCCTGTTGGTTTATTAACCAGCCTCAAATGTCCTTACAGCAATTGTTAGGCCAGTGTTTGCTTGACCAGACAGCTGGGTCACCTGGCCAAGTTGACACATGAACCTAACCATCACAGGTGGGATTGGTGAGGATGGGAGTGGGGAGCATTTTGTGAATGTGATTCCCCACGTGAGATTTCTTCCTTCAGTGGAAGAAGAATGGGGAAGGAGATGAGAGTCAGAGAGCTTCCAGAAAAGTTGAAGGTAACTGTTAGAGCATATTGAATACAGATAAAGGCTGAATATAAATTGATAGATTTTTTTAATAGGCCAGCTAATCTGGATATTGTGACTTGATACACAGAGTCGATTACAGGCATTGTGGAAAAGGGTTGGGCCTTGCACCCATGATTAGTGGCTGGTTTCCTGAGCTGTGTGGTAATTCACATAACACTCTGGAAAATGTAACTGAACTCTTGTCAGCTCCAGCACCTCTCCGTTTGTCCTCTTAACACCCCATTAATCTGATTAGTGGGCAGTTAAGGGGATGTATGAAAAAGAGAATATTCCCTATGTGTACCAACACAGAGCACCACTCAATAATATTTATGATCATATGTCTGGGATTATAATAAATCTCTTGAAGTGGAGCATAAGCTATTGTGAGGAGAATATGGAGTGAGAATTTCCAGCAAATAAACAACAGCTGTATCTAAGACATATTCACTCTTAAATATAATCAACTGAAATCTTAAAATCAAATTGAAATACTCTTTGAGGTCAATGGTTATTTAAGATTCAAAAAGGAGGTTTATGAACCAAATTCTGAACTGAGGGCTATATACTTAGTTAAAATCCACTACCAATCTTTTCTGTCTAGAAAAGGACAGGATCCCCTGTGACAAGTCCCTCCAAGAGGAGTGGTGAAGACAGACCAGCCAACCTACACTTATTTGTGACTGTCCATTCAATGAAGATGTTTCTATAACTGCCTACTAATCCTTACATAAGTGCTATCCTTTATAATTTAAGCCATTACTGGTAAATCTGGGGAATCCAATAATTTTACTTTTAATACACAAGACTTTCAATAAGCAAGATGAGAAGGAATTCATGGGATCATGCCAGACGTTCATAATAATCAAAAGCCCATAACATTAGCAAATGTTTAAATGATTTTAGATGTTGTCAGCTCAAAACAAACACCTACAAAAACAAATGCCAACATATCTAAGTGTTATTAATTCTTGAAAAATAAATATTTTACTGTCCATTTATCAGGTAGCATTTTCTGAAGCAAGAGCCAAGAATGCCTGAAAGTAGTTAGAAAACCAGTAACACACCTTATCCCACACAAAAATAAAAAAAAGAGTGAACGCTATGGCCTAAAGAGTGAGCCCAGAGAGATATAACTTTATGGCTATCTTTCTTTTGTCCTAACCTCTTCCATCAACAAATGACATCTTAGTTTGATTAACAAAGCTACAAAAACTGAAAAATTACTAATGGAGAGGAGAGGACTTTTATTTAGATTGATTTTGGAATTCTGATAATATTGAGTGGCTGAAATTTCAGCCAGTGTCCATGCTAATTAATACCCACTATACAGTGTGTTAAGAGCATGCTACAGACACCAAGAGTCAGACTGACTGTGGGAGAGCTTTATTTCTAAGAGCAATGTACTATAAAATAGAGATACTATTGGTGTTATTTCTAACACAGTTAAATATAGGTATTTTAAACAGGCATTTAAGAGTATAAGCAATATTGTTTTAAATGAATTAAAAATAGTACACAATAAAGCTTTAGGGACTAAGGTGGGGGTGTTAGGGTGGGGGTGATTTGAGTGTTCTTTTTTACTTTTATGTTTTTATTCTTATTTTCACTTTTTCTGGTACAAGGAAAATGTTCAAAAAATAGATTGGGGTGATGAATGCACAACTATATAATGATACTGTGAACAACTGATTGTATACTTTGGAAGATTGTGTGGTATGTGAACATATCTCAATAAAATTGAATTTAAAAAAAAGCTTTAGGGAAAGTAAATTACCTATTTTCTCAGGAACGACAAACTGCAATATGAGTACACTTTTTAAGGTAAAAAAAAATCCAAAAACATATGTTCTTGTTCCAACATTCCCATTGAGGTTATCAGGAGTTTGCTGTATACATCTAGAATATATAGAAAGTGTAAATAATTTTGTTCTTGGTCATGGCATGATTTTCCCTTTTGCATATCACATATTTTCATTTAAAAATAATTATTAAAATATGTAAAAATAAATCTTTTTAAATATGTATGGCATAGTATAGGTTTATAAAGGTGCCCTACATAGAGTAGGCCTTTGATAAATATTTTATTACTTCTCATTGACAAATTTCCCTCTGTGAAGTCTGAGGATGTCAGAGAACAATGAAAATATTAAGAGTACATCTCACAAACCATTAGTGGTAATATACTCCTTGATTAAAAAAATAATATCAAAAACATATTTTTAAGATGCTGCATGAATTTATAAGTATTACAACCTCTTGAAGAGTTAGAAAAACCTCACCCACAGAAGCTCTTTAAACTAAGTGTTTTCCATGTAAAATGATTTTTATCAAGAGAGGGATAAAAAAAGTTTTGAGTAGTAGCAAGGATACATAGAACTACACACTCTTTTTTTGTAAGTGTGATGTAGTTGCTGTAGATTTTCCTAACATTTGGGGTCAATTTGTGAGGACAGGCAAAAAGCCAAAGATGATTCAAAACCAGTAGATTAATTTACTTTTAGCCAATTACAATTACTAACACATCAAGGCTGTTTATATTTCTGCTGTCATCCACATGCATTAGCACCAGGTTAATGTGCAAACCATGAACCAAATGATAGCTTGCATAAATCTCCACTGTTAGATAGCAGAGTCCATTGCCCTATCCTTACTTCCTGGTAATAACCTTTGATCTTCAGATCAACAGTAAAAATAATTACTGACTTTGGCCAAGCCAGGATTAGTCATTTCAGTTCTGTGTAACTACACAGCTGGAGACAGATGTGCAGGTCTCTTTGCACAGATCCTAAAGGATCTTCTCCAACCATTAATATCATACTTGTCATTAGTTTATCAGAGGCAAATGTTATTCTTTGTAAACGTGTGTAAAACATTCTCAGAATTTCAAACAATAACAAATCAGGGCTGAACATGGCTGAACGCAAAGAGGAAGTTCCCATCTGTCCAAATCAAACAGTTGCATTATCAGAAAATGAAGGATTAAAAACAGCACACACACACTCTCTCTTTCACAAACACACACTATTTTAATATAGATTTTCAATGATTTGTCCAAGCAAATCATTATATTCAGAGACTATGTCAAAAGTTTAAGCAAGAAGAAAGTGAAGAACATTATTGGGAAAACTGAAAATATTTTTTAAACATGTTTATCCATGGAGTTAAATTTTCTCATTAAATTTGCTTCTCTTCTTTTACTTTGTCAATATTATTAGTAGTACTATTTTAAGGGGAAATGCATATTAATTCAAAATCCTATGTCATTTATTAAGGGATTGTTATTCACTCATTCATCCAAACTGTTATTTACAGTCTGGTAAGACCCAGGCACAGTTGAAGGCAATGGGGATACAAATGTGAATAAGACAGATCATGTCTCCACAGGCTCATATGGAGTACAAATCCTCTTGAAAAGAGACAGACAATAAAAGAATAAATAAACTAGTTAATTTCAAGTAGTGATTAATGCAAGGGAGACAATGAAACAGAGTAATGTGACTAAGAGTAACTGGGGTGCTTCAGATAAAGGAGCTGGTTAGGGAAGAACCCCACCCCAGGATGGTTTCCACCAATGTAAGGCTTAAATATGAGGAAAAAACAATCAAAGGAAAACCTGGGATTAAAAACTGTCTAGGAGATTTCAAATCAGACAGCCTCAAAACTGGGAGAAATAGAAAAAGGAGAGCAAACTAAGCTGAAAACAAACAGAAGGGAGGAAATAAAGATTAGTGTAGAGACAAATGAAATAGAGAATTAAAAAAAAACTATAGAGAATCAACAAAACCAAAAGTTGGTTCTTTGAAAAGATCAACAAAATCAACAAACTTTAACTATAGTACAAAGAAAAAAAAGAGGACACAAATGATTAAACCAGAAATGAAAATGGGAACATTAAAACCAAACTCACTGAAATAAAAATGAGTATAAGAGGATATATGAACAATTGTACACCAACAAATTAGATAACCTAGATGAAATGGACAAATTTCTGGAAACACGCCAACAACCTACACTACTTAAGAAGAAATAGAGGATCTCAACAAACCAATAACTAACTGGTAAAGATAATGCAATCAAAAACCTCACAACAAAAGAAAAGCCCAGGACCAGATGGCTTCACAGGGGAATTTTACCAAGTATTTCAAGAATTAACACAAATCCTGCTCAAACTCTTCCAAAAACTTGAAGAGGAAGGTTCACTCCCTAATTCATTCTGTAAGGCCACATCACCCCCATACCAAAGCCAGATAAAGACATCGCAAGAAAAGAAAATTACAGACCAATATCTCTTATGAATACAGATGCAAAAATTCTCAAAAAAAATGGTATCAAACTGAATCCAACAGCATATTAAAAGAATTATACATCATGATCAAGTGGGATTTCTCCCAGGTATGCAAAGTGGTTCACCATAAGAAAATCATTTAATGCAATAGAACATACTAACAGAATGAAGGGGAAGAAAAACCACATGAACATTTCAACTGATGTAGAAAAGGCATTTGACAAAATCCTTTACCCTTGGAAAACTAGGAATAGAAGGAAAATTCCTCAAAAAAATAAAGGGTGTATATGAAAAATGCACAGCTAACATAATACCTAATAGTGAAAAGACAGAAAGCTTTCCCTCTAAGATTAAGAACAAGACAAGGATGCCAACTGTCATCACTGTTTTTTAACGTTATACTGGAAGTTCTATCAAGAACAATTAGTTTGAAAGAATAAAAGGCACCCAAATTGGAAAGGAAGAAGTAAAACTTTCCCAATCATCAGCTGACATGATTCTATATGCAGAAAATCCTGGTAAATCCATAACAAAGTTCCTAGAGCTAATAAATGAATTCAGCAAAGTGGTGGGGTAGAAGATCAACACTTATATAAGTCAGTAGTGTTTTTTTATACTAGTAATGAGCAATCAGAAGAAGAAATAAATAAAAAATTCCACTTAAAATCCCAACTGGAAGAAGCGATATCTAAGAATAAATCTAACCAAAGATGTAAAGGTCTTGTTCACAGAAAACTACAAAACATTGCTAAAAGAAATCAAAGAAGACCTAAATAAATGGAAGGACATTCTGTGTTCATGTTTTAGAAGACTAAATAATGTTGAGATGTCAATTCTACCCAAAGCTATCTACAGATTCAACACAATCCCTACCAAAATTCTAGCATACTTTTTTTGCAGAAAGGGAAAAGCCAATCATCAAATGTGTATGGAAGGTTAAGTGGCTCTGAGTAGCTAGAGCCATCTTGAAAAAGAAGAATGAAATTGGGGACACACACTTCCCATCTTAAAACTTATTACAAAGCCACAGCAATCAAAATAGCCCTGTATTGGCAAAAGGACAGACATATAGACCAATGGAATTGAATTGACAGTTCAGAAATTAGACCTCACGTTTTTGGCCAGCTGATTTTTGACAGGGTGCCAAGTCCATTCACTTATGAAAGAATAGTCTCTTCAACAAATGGTGCTGGGAAAACTGGATCTCCCTGTGCAAAAGAATTGAGGTGGACCCCTATCTCACACCATATACAAAAGCAACAGAAAGTGGAGCAAAGATATAAACAGAAGAGCAAGAACTATAAAATCACAGAAGAAATGTAGAGAAGCATCTTCAAGACCTAGTGTTAGGCAAAGCATCTGCTGTTCTCTCCCTTCTTTTCTGGGTTTTGTTAATGTCAGCTTCTTGCTTCCATGGCTTTCTTGTCTCTTTGTCTGGATTTATTCCAGTTATAAAGGACTCCAGTAATAGCATTAAGACCCACCTTAACTGAAGTAGCCTCATGAAAAGGTCTTACCTGCAATGGGTTCAAACCCACAGGAATGAATTAAATTTAAGAACATGTTTTTCTGGGGAACATACAGCTTCAAACCACCACAAAGCATATTTGAAGTTTTTTTTTTTTTTACTCTTTCCCCCAAGGAGCCCAAGGAGCATGAATAGCATGAGAGAGCTAGAACCCTCTCTTTGATAAATTAATGAATAGAATAGAAAAATAGGCACAATGATGTCTATTTTAACATTGATGGAAAAAAACTGCTTAGCAGACTCCTCTTGTTTTGAAAAAGAAATATATAATATAGCCAAATTATTATAATTTTTTTTGGCTTATCTATTGCCAAACACATGACTAAAAGGGAAATTTCAGGTTAGATTTCACAACTGCCAAAAACTTCTTCAGGTTAATATTTAAATTTATTGAAATTGGCTCCTAGATTGTCTGATTTGACAGAACTGACTTTACTTGGGTATCACAGGGACACAGAATAAATAAACTGGCAGGATTTCAGGAAATCCATTGTTTTCATTCCAGTTGTTCATTGGAGATTCCCCCCCACCTCTTGTTCACATGAGAAATGATCATTTGGATGTCACAGCTGCCTAGAGAATAGTTCATGATCAACATATTTTTAAACCTAAGAAATAAACTCCCAAATAAATTAGAAGTATTAATTTCTTTAAATTGAAAATTTCTGTTAAAAAGAATTTCTTCTAAATGAATTAAATAATTCATTAAATGAACAGTATTTTAATTTAGCTTCCTAAACTCAATATACCATGCTCTGATTAAATCTGATATATGATTTGTAAAGACAAATTGAAAAATACCAAGAAAATCTCAGAGGTAACCCTACCATCTGGAGACAGCCATGGTTAATATTTTGGTTTCTACCTTCCAGATATTAAGCCTAAATATTTAGAATCAGTCTACTTACTCTCTTATTACTTGTTTTTTTAACTTAATTTATTGTTTACAGTGTTTCATATTCTTCTAAAGAACAGATTATAGCCTATTAATGACCTATAATTTATATAACTGTATCCTACTGCCATATTTTTAAATGTTCTAAATTTTCCCTTTTATAAATGAAGTTTTAAAACTTCCTTATATGTATATTTGGGGCAATTTGTGCAAGAATTTAAATAGTTTTTTGATTGAAAACCATTGCCTAGGATGACAAGAGCTAAAGGAGTCTACCATTGCTAAAGGACAAGTCCTTTTTTGCTTTAAAATCTGGATAATTTTACTTAGTAATCAATGAGACTGTTTTCCTTTGCTTACTTATTCTGACAGACTGTTTTATTTATAACTAATTCAAATAAGTCAAAGTGATTTTGTTTTTGTTTTTTGGGTTTGTTTTTTCTTTTTTGGTTTTGTTTTTTTTGGTTTTCCAGTTTGATTCCAATCTATTCCAAACATTTGGGAAACTAGTACACATAATAGCCGCATCATACCACTGGAGCTCTTCTCAGCTTTTTCTTCTCTCTGGTCAAAGTAAGGATGTTAACATAAGCACACTTAGGGGACAAAGTGCACTGAAAAGAGGGATTATGGTAGCCCCCTTACCTTGAGGAAATCTGAGCAGAATCCCTGCAAAAGGAGCAGGCTTTATACATTCAGTTTTCATTAAGATGATTTTTTGGATCACCAAGTAAAAAGTCGAATCCCATTGCAGCAGGGAAAAAGAGCCATGCCAGCTTACTTTTCCTTTGGTTTTGAGGATGTGAAGCAAATGTGTCCTTTCAGTTCCCCGGGCTTAAACAATGGGACTTTATCATCTCAGAGGCTGGGAGAGTTGGTTCCTCCCAGGTTGGCAGCCTCCTGGCTTGCTGGCAAGCCTTTCATTCTGGGCTTTCTGGTCATATGTTGATGTCCTTTTCTTTCTCTTCCAGGTTCTCACTGACTTCCAGCTTCCAGCTCCTCCCCATGGCTTTGTCTTTATAAGACCTCCAGTAATAGGATTAAGACCCATCCTAATTCAGTTGACCACACCTTAAGTAAAATAACATCTTCAAAAGGTCCTATTTACAATGGTTTCTCACCCACAAGAATGAGATGAAGACTAAGAACATGTTTTCTTCTGGGGTACATAATTCAATCCACTACACGTTCAGTGATTAGCTATGAGTTGGGTTTCATCATCTTTTTTTTTTTTTTTTTTTTTTCTCTTTTTGTTTTTGTAAGTGGATCCAGAAATACAACATATTTTTTTCTCTTTGTTAGAGAAGTTGTGCATTTACAGAACAATCATGCATAAGATAAAGGATTCCCATATACCACCCCACCAACAACACTTTGCATGATGTGGAACATTTGCTACAATTGATGATAGCACATTTTTATAATTGTACTATTAACTAAACTCCATGGCTTAATTTAGGGTTCATTCTTTGTGTAATGTAGTTCCATGGATTTTTTTTTAATTTTATTCTGTAATATTCTCTAATATTTTCCCTTTTAATCATATTCAGATATATATTTCACTGCTGATAATTATGTTTATAATGTTGTGCTACCATCGCCTCCATCCATTACCAAAACATTTCCATCATTACAAATAGGAACCCTGTACATTTTAAGCCTTAACTTCCCATTCCCTATCCTCACCCTGTCTGCTGGTAACCTATATTCTAGATTCTGATTCAATGAGTTTGCGTATTCTAATTGTTTCAAATCAGTGAGGTCACACAATATTTGTCCTTTCGTGTCTGGCTTCTCTCATTCAACATGATGTCTCCCAGGTTCATCCATGTTGCCACGTGAATCAGTACTTCATTCTTTTTTATGACTGAATAATTATTCCATTGCATAGATATACCACTTTTATTTATCCATCCATCAACTGATGGACACTTGGGTTGCTTCCATCTTTTGGCAATTGTGAACAATGCTGCTACAAACATTGTTGCACAAATATCTGTTCAGTCCCTGCTTTCAATTCTTTTGGGTATATATCTAGTTACGAGATTGCTGAGTCATATGGTAGTTACACATTTAGCTTTCTGAGGTGCTGCCAAACTGTCTTCCATAGCTGCTGTACCATCTTGCATTCCTACCAGCAATGAATGAGTCTTCCTATTTTTCTATACATCCTCTCCACTGTTGGTTATTTTCCATTTTTGAATAGCACCATTCTAATGGGTGTGAAATAGAATTTCATTGTGGTTTTGTTTTGCATTTCCCTGATGGCTAATAATGTTTAGCATCTTTTAATATGCTTTCTGTCCATTTGTATATCTTCTATGGGCAGCTGTCTATTCAAGTCTTTTGCCCATTTGTTAATTGAGTTGTTTGTCTTTGTGTTGTTAAATTGAAGGATTTTTAAAATATATTCTGGATATTAAATCTTTATCAGATATGTGATTTCCATATATTTTCTCCCAACAAATGTAAGTTGTCCTTTTTACTTTCATGATAAAGTCATTTGAGGTGCCAAAGTTTTTAATTTTGATGAAGTCCCATTTATCTAGTTTTTCCTTTGTTGCTTGTGCTTTGTAAGTCTAAGAAACTATTGCCTAACACAATGTCCTGAAGATATTTCCCTACTTTTTACTTTTTCTTCTAAGAGTTTGATAGTTCTAGCTCTTATATTTAGGTATTTGCTCCGTTTTGATTTTTAATATGGTGTGAGGTAGGGTCCTCGGTTTTTTGTTTGTTTGTTTGTTTGCAAAAGGAGTACCACAATACCACATGGTGAAGACAGACAGGAAACCTGGATGAATGGTCCCTAT
Organism: Choloepus didactylus; assembly: GCF_015220235.1. Lineage (NCBI taxonomy): Eukaryota > Metazoa > Chordata > Mammalia > Pilosa > Megalonychidae > Choloepus > Choloepus didactylus. The sequence continues at coordinate 95,522,445 of NC_051313.1, read as the reverse complement.
ACCTGATGGAATGGTGTCATCTTTACCTCTGGCTCCATGAGGCACTAAAGTAACCTTATATTTAATTCCTACAAATTACCTTTAAAGGGTAAAGGCTAATGATTGATCTTTCACAAGAATCTATAATATATGTTTCATTGAAGACTCAGGACAGTAATTTGGAAGTCAAATCAGGCTCAGCATAAATCAAATAAGATTTTCTTTCCCAAATACGGACTTTTACATCAAGGCGAATATCAATGCCCCTGGTTCACCCTTTTATGAATTGGAGATATATTTTGTATTTTCTCTTATTAAAGTGAGTGTCTTAAAATAAACTGTACCAACTTGGGAAAGTATTTTCAAATTATGTACCATGATGTGGCAGATTGATCTAATGATAATGCTTAAGTATTATATCAATCAATATAGAAATTGATTCCCTTAAAGCTTCTCATCCCATGGAATTCCAGAACCAGAGGTCTGAGCATCCCATATTTAAGGTCACTGTCCTAGAACTGGTCTCCAAAGTAAGGTGCAAGAACTGGAAGAATGCACAAGACCATCTCTCAAGATGCAGAAAAAATTGATATTATAGTTTTAGTTTGTTCTTAAATAAAGGAAATCTAGTTTTCACAGCATTCAATATATGAATTAACACTGCTTACCCAAATACCTAGAGTTAGCCTAATGGAAGAGTCCTACAATACTGACCAGGTTAAGAGTTGGGTTCACACTTGATCATTGGTTACCAGAATATTGTTATAGATTGCAGTTTACTCATGTCTGATTAAGAGAATTTTTTGGCTTCTATTAGTTTAGGTAACACAAGCTTCATAATTTTTCAATATAAAATGGAGGATAATCATGAAAGATCTTTTATATTCCACCTAAGTTCATCAATTATTTCATGGCAAAATATTTCAAAGAGTTGTTAAATATGAATCAGACAGGAAAAAAAGAGAAGAAAGAAAGAAAAATCCACAAAGAAAATAATAATAAATTTTGCTGTTAAAAATCAAGAAGTTACATTCATCAAAAGAAAAAGAATGGAAAAACTAGCATCAACATGGGAAAAGATATTTGTAACTCATAACCAACCAAGGATTAGTATTCTTAAAGTATTTTTAGAATTCCTACAAATCAATAAGAAAGCATTCAACACTCTTCCTCCCCATAAACAAAAGAAATACACAGGAATTTCACATTGTAGTATGTAAAAATGACCCTAAACTCATGAGAAAATGTTTCATCCCATTAGAAATTAGATTAAAACCACAAGGAGTTACCTTTTCACTCCCATCATTTGTCAATTCTAAATGCTTATGAGGACATAGACCAAGAGAAACTCTTTTACTACTGCTGGTGAGAGTGAAAAATTGTGCAATACATTTGGAAAACAATTTACATATCATAGTAAGGTTAGACATACTTATAGCATACATCAAGTAAGCCCACTCCCCAAGTGTTATCCTAGATGTGGAGACTCATGCACAATATTATACAGAGATATTTGTTAACTAGTTTAAGAATATTTCAAATGAAAACTTTTAGTGCATTTTTAACCAATTTGTTAAAAATTATTAAAATAGTTCAATTTCCAAATAGTTTGCAAAAAAAAAAAAATGATTGATGTCAAGGAACATGGAAATTTACTAGCCAAACTGCAACAAAAATTTTTCATGATAATATCATTTTGAGTTATCTTTACTAGCTATGACAGCTTCAAAACCCAGCCTGAAAGAAATAATCCTGATATCAAAACACAGCTTCACATTTCTGCATCACACATTATTAAACAAAAATTATAAAAATAATGAAGTAAATTCAATTATATTGCACCCATGACAATATTACATTGAAAAAGATGTTTTGTACCATTAATAAATAAACAAATTTAAAATTCATTAAAATACTGTTTATTTCAAGCTTATCAAGTTATCTCATCCTTTTAAATGTGAATTTTGAGTATAATGATTATTGCATACCATTCCAGTGGTTTAACCATATATTGTTCATATGCAAATAATTACACAAATACTTTATGCTCATGTTAAAAAAATTTAGTAAGAGTGTATGATTTAGAGGCGGGGCAAGATGGCAGACTGGTGAGCTGTAAGTTTTAGTTACTCCTCCAGGAAAGTAGGTAAAAAGCCAGGAACTGCGTGGACTGGACACCACAGAGCAATCTGACTTTGGGCATACTTCATACAACACTCATGAAAACGTGGAACTGCTGAGATCAGCGAAATCTGTAAGTTTTTGCGGCCAGGGGACCCGCGCCCCTCCCTGCCAGGCTCAGTCCCGTGGGAGGAGGGGCTGTCAGCTCCGGGAAGGAGAAGGGAGAAGTGCAGTGGCTGCTCTTATCGGAAACTCATTCTACTGATTCAAACTCCAACCATAGATAGACTGAGACCAGACACCAGAGACTCTGAGAGCAGCCAGCCCAGCAGAGAGGAGACAGGCATAGAAAAAAAACAACACGAAAAACTCCAAAATAAAAGCGGAAGATTTTTGGAGTTCTGGTGAACATAGAAGGGGGAAGGGCAGAGCTCAAGCCCTAGCTCAGGCCCTGAGGCGCATATGCAAATCCCGAAGAAAAGCTGATCTCTCTGCCCTGTGGACCTTTCCTTAATGACCCTGGTTGCTTTGTCTATTAGCATTTCAATAACCCATTAGATCTCTGAGGTGGGCCGTTTTTTTTTTTTTTTTTTTTTTTTTTTTTTTTAAATCCTTTTTTCTTTTTCTAAAACAATTACTCTAAGAAGCCCAATACAGAAAGCTTCAAAGAATTGCAATTTGGGCACGTCAAGTCAAGAGCAGAACTAAGAGAGCTCTGAGACAAAAGGCAATAATCCAGTGGCTGAGAAAATTCAATAAACAACACAACTTCCCAAGAAAAGGGGGGTGTCCGCTCACAGCCACCATCCTGGTGGACAGGAAACACTCCTGCCCATTGCCAGCCCCATAGCCCAGAGCTGCCCCAGACAACCCAGAGTGACGGAAGTGCTTCAAATAACAGGCACACACCACAAAACTGGGCGTGGACATTAGCCTTCCCTGCAACCTCAGCTGAATGTCCCAGAACTGGGAAGGTGGAGCAGTGTGAATTAACAAAGCCCCATTCAGCCATCATTTGAGCAGACTGGGAGGCTCCCTACACAGCCTAGCAGCCCAGAACTGCCCTGGGGGGACGGCACTCACCTGTGACATAGCACAGTCATCCCTCAACAGAGGACCCGGGGTGCACAGCCTGGAAGAGGGGCCCACTTGCAAGTCTCAGGAGCCATACGCCAATACCAAAGACTTGTGGGTCAGTGGCAGAGACAAACTGTGGCAGGACTGAACTGAAGGATTAGACTATTGCAGCACCTTTAAAACTCTAGGATCATCAGGGAGATTTGATTGTTAGGGCCACCCCCCCTCCCCGACTGCCCAGAAACATGCCCCACATACAGGGCAGGCAACACCAACTACACACGCAAGCTTGGTACACCAATTGGGCCCCACAAGACTCACTCCCCCACTCACCAAAAAGGCTAAGCAGGGGAGAACTGGCTTGTGGAGAACAGGTGGCTCGTGGACGCCACCTGCTGGTTAGTTAGAGAAAGTGTACTCCACGAAGCTGTAGATCTGATAAATTAGAGATAAGGACTTCAGTAGGTCTACAAACCCTAAAAGAACCCTATCAAGTTCAGCAAATGCCACGAGGCCAAAAACAACAGAAAATTATAAAGCATATGAAAAAACCAGACGATATGGATAACCCAAGCCCAAGCACCCAAATCAAAAGACCAGAAGACACACAGCACCTAGAGCAGCTACTCAAAGAACTAAAGATGAACAATGAGACCATAGTACGGGATATGAAGGAAATCAAGAAGACCCTAGAAGAGCATAAAGAAGACATTGCAAGACTAAATAAAAAAATGGATGATCTTATGGAAATTAAAGAAACTGTTGACCAAATTAAAAAGATTCTGGACACTCATAGTACAAGACTAGAGGAAGTTGAACAACGAATCAGTGACCTGGAAGATGACAGAATGGAAAATGAAAGCATAAAAGAAAGAATGGGGAAAAAAATTGAAAAAATCGAAATGGACCTCAGGGATATGATAGATAATATGAAACGTCCAAATATAAGACTCATTGGTGTCCCAGAAGGGGAAGAAAAGGGTAAAGGTCTAGGAAGAGTATTCAAAGAAATTGTTGGGGAAAACTTCCCAAATCTTCTAAACAACATAAATACACAAATCATAAATGCTCAGCAAACTCCAAATAGAATAAATCCAAAAAAACCCACTCCAAGACATATACTGATCACACTGTCAAACATAGAAGAGAAGGAGCAAGTTCTGAAAGCAGCAAGAGAAAAGCAATTCACCACATACAAAGGAAACAGCATAAGACTAAGTAGTGACTACTCAGCAGCCACCATGGAGGCGAGAAGGCAGTGGCACGATATATTTAAAATTCTGAGTGAGAAAAATTTCCAGCCAAGAATACTTTATCCAGCAAAGCTCTCCTTCAAATTTGAGGGAGAGCTTAAATTTTTCACAGACAAAGAAATGCTGAGAGAATTTGCTAACAAGAGACCTGCCCTACTGGAGATACTAAAGGGAGCCCTACAGACAGAGAAACAAAGACAGGACAGAGAGACTTGGAGAAAGGTTCAGTACTAAAGAGACTCGGTATGGGTACAATAAAGGATATTAATAGAGAGAGGGAAAAATATGGCAAACATAAACCAAAGGATAAGATGGCCGAATCAAGAAATGCCTTCACGGTTTTAACGTTGAATGTAAATGGATTAAACTCCCCAATTAAAAGATATAGATTCGCAGAATGGATCAAAAAAAATGAACCATCAATATGTTGCATACAAGAGACTCATCTTAGACACAGGGACACAAAGAAACTGAAAGTGAAAGGATGGAAAAAATTATTTCATGCAAGCTACAGCCAAAAGAAAGCAGGTGTAGCAATATTAATCTCAGATAAAATAGACTTCAAATGCAGGGATGTTTTGAGAGACAAAGAAGGCCACTACATACTAATAAAAGGGGCAATTCAGCAAGAAGAAATAACAATCGTAAATGTCTATGCACCCAATCAAGGTGCCACAAAATACATGAGAGAAACACTGGCAAAACTAAAGGAAGCAATTGATGTTTCCACAATAATTGTGGGAGACTTCAACACATCACTCTCTCCTATAGATAGATCAACCAGACAGAAGACCAATAAGGAAATTGAAAACCTAAACAATCTGATAAATGAATTAGATTTAACAGACATCTACAGGACATTACATCCCAAATCACCAGGATACACATACTTTTCTAGTGCTCACGGAACTTTCTCCAGAATAGATCATATGCTGGGACATAAAACAAGCCTCAATAAATTTCAAAAGATTGAAATTATTCAAAGCACATTCTCTGACCACAATGGAATACAATTAGAAGTCAATAACCATCAGAGACTTAGAAAATTCACAAATACCTGGAGGTTAAACAACACACTCCTAAACAATCAGTGGGTTAAAGAAGAAATAGCAAGAGAAATTGCTAAATATATAGAGATGAATGAAAATGAGAACACAACATACCAAAACCTATGGGATGCAGCAAAAGCAGTGCTAAGGGGGAAATTTATAGCACTAAACGCATATATTAAAAAGGAAGAAAGAGCCAAAATCAAAGAACTAATGGATCAACTGAAGAAGCTAGAAAATGAACAGCAAACCAATCCCAAACCAAGTATAAGAAAAGAAATAACAAGGATTAAAGCAGAAATAAATGACATAGAGAACAAAAAAAAATAGAGAGGATAAATATCACCAAAAGTTGGTTCTTTGAGAAGATCAACAAGATTGACAAGCCCCTAGCTAGACTGACAAAAACAAAAAGAGAGAAGACCCATATAAACAAAATAATGAATGAAAAAGGTGACATAACTGCAGATCCTGAAGAAATTAAAAAAATTATAAGAGGATATTATGAACAACTGTATGGCAACAAACTGGATAACATAGAAGAAATGGACAATTTCCTGGAAACATATGAACAACCTAGACTGACCAGAGAAGAAATAGAAGACCTCAACCAACCCATCACAAGCAAAGAGATCCAATCAGTCATGAAAAATCTTCCCACAAATAAATGCCCAGGGCCAGATGGCTTCACAGGGGAATTCTACCAAACTTTCCAGAAAGAACTGACACCAATCTTACTCAAACTCTTTCAAAACATTGAAAAAAATGGAACACTACCTAACTCATTTTATGAAGCTAACATCAATCTAATACCAAAACCAGGCAAAGATGCTACAAAAAAGGAAAACTACCGGCCAATCTCCCTAATGAATATAGATGCAAAAATCCTCAACAAAATACTTGCAAATCGAATCCAAAGACACATTAAAAAAATCATACACCATGACCAAGTGGGGTTCATTCCAGGCATGCAAGGATGGTTCAACATAAGAAAAACAATCAATGTATTACAACACATTAACAAGTCAAAAGGGAAAAATCAATTGATCATCGCAATAGATGCTGAAAAAGCATTTGACAAAATCCAACATCCCTTTTTGATAAAAACACTTCAAAAGGTAGGAATTGAAGGAAACTTCCTCAACATGATAAAGAGCATATATGAAAAACCCACAGCCAGCATAGTACTCAATGGTGAGAGACTGAAAGCCTTCCCTCTAAGATCAGGAACAAGACAAGGATGCCCGCTGTCACCACTGTTATTCAACATTGTGCTGGAAGTGCTAGCCAGGGCAATCCGGCAAGACAAAGAAATAAAAGGCATCCAAATTGGAAAAGAAGAAGTAAAACTGTCATTGTTTGCAGATGATATGATCTTATATCTAGAAAACCCTGAGAAATCAACGATACACCTACTAGAGCTAATAAACAAATTTAGCAAAGTAGCGGGATACAAGATTAATGCACATAAGTCAGTAATGTTTCTATATGCTAGAAATGAACAAACGGAAGTGACACTCAAGAAAAAGATACCATTTTCAATAGCAACTAAAAAAATCAAGTACCTAGGAATAAACTTAACCAAAGATGTAAAAGACCTATACAAAGAAAACTACATAACTCTACTAACAGAAATAGAAGGGGACCTTAAAAGATGGAAAAATATTCCATGTTCATGGATAGGAAGGCTAAATGTCATTAAGATGTCAATTCTACCCAAACTCATCTACAGATTCAATGCAATCCCAATCAAAATCCCAACAACCTACTTTGCAGACTTGGAAAAGCTAGTTATCAAATTTATTTGGAAAGGGAAGATGCCTCAAATTTCTAAAGACACTCTAAAAAAGAAAAATGAAGTGGGAGGACTTACACTCCCTGACTTTGAAGCTTATTATAAAGCCACAGTTGCCAAAACAGCATGGTACTGGCACAAAGATAGACATATAGATCAATGGAATCGAATTGAGAATTCAGAGATAGACCCTCAGATCTATGGCCGACTGATCTTTGATAAGGTCCCCAAAGCCACCGAACTGAGCCATAATGGTCTTTTCAACAAATGGGGCTGGGAGAGTTGGATATCCATATCCAAAAGAATGAAAGAGGACCCCTACCTCACCCCCTACACAAAAATTAACTCAAAATGGACCAAAGATCTCAATATAAAAGAAAGTACCATAAAACTCCTAGAAGATAATGTAGGAAAACATCTTCAAGACCTTGTATTAGGAGGCCACTTCCTAGACTTTACACCCAAAGCACAAGCAACAAAAGAGAAAATAGATAAATGGGAACTCCTCAAGCTTAGAAGTTTCTGCACCTCAAAGGAATTTCTCAAAAAAGGTAAAGAGGCAGCCAACTCAATGGGAAAAAATTTTTGGAAACCATGTATCTGACAAAAGACTGATATCTTGCATATACAAAGAAATCCTACAACTCAATGACAATAGTACAGACGGCCCAATTATAAAATGGGCAAAAGATATGAAAAGACAGTTCTCTGAAGAGGAAATACAAATGGCCAAGAAACACATGAAAAAATGTTCAGCTTCACTAGCTATTAGAGAGATGCAAATTAAGACCACAATGAGATACCATCTAACACCGGTTAGAATGGCTGCCATTAAACAAACAGGAAACTACAAATGCTGGAGGGGATGTGGAGAAATTGGAACACTTATTCATTGTTGGTGGGACTGTATAATGGTTCAGCCACTCTGGAAGTCAGTCTGGCAGTTCCTTAGAAAACTAGATATAGAGCTACCATTCGATCCAGCGATTGCACTTCTCGGTATATACCCGGAAGATCGGAAAGCAGTGACACGAACAGATATCTGCACGCCAATGTTCATAGCAGCATTATTCACAATTGCCAAGAGATGGAAACAACCCAAATGTCCTTCAACAGATGAGTGGATAAATAAAATGTGGTATATACACACGATGGAATACTACGCGGCAGTAAGAAGGAACGATCTGGTGAAACATATGACAACATGGATGAACCTTGAAGACATAATGCTGAGCGAAATAAGCCAGGCACAAAAAGAGAAATATTATATGCTACCACTAATGTGAACTTTGAAAAATGTAAAACAAATGGTTTATAATGCAGAATGTAGGGGAACTAGAAGTAGAGAGCAATTAAGGAAGGGGGAACAATAATCCAAGAAGAACAGATAAGCTATTTAACGTTCTGGGGATGCCCAGAAATGACTATGGTCTGTTAATTTCTGATGGATGTAGTAGGAACAAGTTCACTGAAATGTTGCTATAGTATGTAACTTTCTTGGGGTGAAGTAGGAACATGTTGGAAGTTAAGCAGTTATCTTAGGTTAGTTGTCTTTTTCTTACTCCCTTGTTATGGTCTCTTTGAAATGTTCTTTTATTGTATGTTTGTTTTCTTTTTAACTTTTTTTTTCATACAGTTGATTTAAAAAAGAAGGGAAAGTTAAAAAAAAAAAAAAAGAAAGAAAAAAGACAAACAAGGAAAAAAAAAAAAAAAGATGTAGTGCCCCCTTGAGGAGCCTGTGGAGAATGCAGGGGTATTCGCCTACCCCACCTCCATGGTTGCTAACAAGACCACAGACATAGGGGACTGGTGGTTTGATGGGTTGAGCCCTCTACCATAAGTTTTACCCTTGGGAAGACGGTTGCTGCAAAGGAGAGGCTAGGCCTCCCTATATTTGTGCCTAAGAGTCTCCTCCTGAATGCCTCTTTGTTGCTCAGATGTGGCCCTCTCTCTCTGGCTAAGCCAACTTGAAAGGTGAAATCACTGCCCTCCCCCCTACGTGGGACCAGACACCCAGGGGAGTGAATCTCCCTGGCAACCTGGAATATGACTCCCGGAGAGGAATGTAGACCCAGCATCGTGGGATGGAGAACATCTTCTTGACCAAAAGGGGGATGTGAAAGGAAATGAAATAAGCTTCAGTGGCAGAGAGATTCCAAAACGAGCCGAGAGTTCACTCTGGTGGGCACTCTTACGCACACTTTAGACAACACTTTTTAGGTTCTAAAGAATTGGGGTAGCTGGTGGTGGATACCTGAAACTATTAAACTACAACCCAGAACCCATGAATCTCGAAGACAGTTGCATAAAAATGTAGCTTATGAGGGGTGACAATGGGATTGGGAATGCCATAAGGACCAAACTCCACTTTGTCTAGTTTATGGATGGATGTGTAGAAAAGTAGGGGAAGGAAACAAACAGAGAAAGGTACCCAGTGTTCTTTTTTACTTCAATTGCTCTTTTTCACTCTAATTATTATTCTTGTTATTTTTGTGTGTGGGCTAATGAAGGTGTCAGGGACTGATTTAGGTGATGAATGTACAACTATGTAATGGTACTGTAAACAATCGAAAGTACAATTTGTTTTGTATGACTGCGTGGTATGTGAATATATCTCAATAAAATGATGATTAAAAAAAAAAAAAGCTAACTGGTTCACGTGATGAAATTCAATTGTTTTCTATGAAAAATGCCTATTAATAAAAAAAAAAAAAAAAAGAGTGTATGATTTAAAAAAGTTTGGAGACCAATGATCTCAAAATCTTTCTATCATCATATGAAATATTAAAATTGGGTTTCTCTTCCATAACCATAAACACGTGATGAGAGGACAAGTACTAGCCATCGTATTAATAGTCAGAAGTGTTAAATCTCCATGTCGTCTGTGATACAAAACTGGGCACTTTAAAGATAATTGTTTCGCATCATCTTATAATTTGATTCTTTCTTTAGTCTGAGTTTCTGATCACTTGCATACACTCTGCAAATGTTTTCTGGTTTTTCAATATCTGGCTTAAGTTATTAAATAGCATGTTATACAGGCTATATGAGTGATTGAATATCTAAACAGAAAGGATGTGAATTTGGAAGGATGAATAATTACTAATACATGAACTCTGTAACTATGGTTTTAGGCACTTTGTAGTTTCACACCTTGCAAAACATTTTATAGTCATCTACCCAAAACATCTCTCTTTCATTTGGCAAATGCTTTGAGGGTCAGCAGATGCATGAACATTTGATGAAATTTTCCTGTCTTCCTGAGCCAGGCTCATGCCTTCTTTTTTCTGGTCTATTTGTCTTTCTTTTAGAAGTTTCATTAAAGTTATCATTATCATCATCACCACCACCACCACCACCACCACCACAGTGAATTATAATTCTTTATGTATTTGTGGTAATCAGTGAACTGCCAATTCCTTACCGTCAGAGACAGTGTCTTATTATCTAAACTTGTAATAGTAATTGATGATCCAAGAATTATCTTTGAATGACTAAATTAGTCATACACTCATTATTCCTTACATCAGTATTTCCCAAAAGATGTTCAAGAGAATAGTACTGCTTTGAGAGTATGGTAAAAGAGTTCCACTGACAAATTATTCTGTGTAATCTTAATACTACATTTTCTTATTGGACATCCAGAATGCACACCAATCTTTTAAAAGGCTTGAGAATTCCTACAGCAAAGAAACCTATTTAAATTTATTTAACTCAATATTTCCTATATACTTACATCAAATCTCTTTTTCATTTTCCAGAACACATACTAAAGTCCCACGGAAGTGGTTTTCTGCGCAATGTACTCTAGGAAATGCTATATTACATTCCTATTGTTAAATATGAATTCAGAGAAAGCAATCAAGAAGAGCCCAATTATGCTTATTTAAAGTCATTGGACTGTGTTGCTGCTAAAATAAAGGAAATGAATTCTAAATAGTTAAATTATTTACCTCAGGTAAAATTATGTCATTTGCTTATATTAAAAACACATGTTCTAAATTCTATTCCATGTACATTTTTAGAAGGAAAAAGTTTTGAAATTTGACTTTATCGAAAAAAGACTGTAATAAACTTAAAAAAATTATTTAAGCTAATTAAATCAACAGAACTCATAAATCCAGCAAACGGTTGTCTGTTGCCCTCTGTTGTGTTAGTCTTGAGAATCTACACATTTAAAACCATGATGTCAAATATATGTAAAGACTGTTCACAAATCAAAAAGAAAATCTTTCTCATTTTTTTAAATTTTTGTCTTGAAAAAGCATTATAAATTTGACCATCGCTTTAATTCTTCAAATTTGGAATTCAATAAATTTAGTCTGTTTTCTGAAAAGCAAACCCATTCTTAAAAGGTGGAAATTTTTATCTGTTGAAGTTATTCAAAAATATTTGATTGGGTATATAAAAGTAAGTTTTAGTTAGTAATACACATTCCAAAATAAAATTTGGGATTTAAAAATTAGTCTCATTAGTTTACATGGTTGTCATATGAATTTAGCAATAAATATGTTAGTCATTTAGGATATTCCTAGGGTTGCATATTTCATTAAATAAAAGGAACTATTGAAATAAAATATATTTTAGTTGATTAAGATGCTGAAATAAATTGCAAGTAATTGGTCATCTTGATTTTTTTTCTTTCAAAAGATGCCACTTATCTATGCTACTAAACATAATGAATATCAGCGAATGATTATTAGAGAATCTGTTTTGATAGCAAACCAGCTTTAAAGTTTGACTTTTTTTAGTACCAGAAAATACTCTTTGACAGATGTTTTTTCACATGGAAAAACAAGGAGTTGCTTCATCTAATATCAACCAATGTGCTTTAGGGAGGGAAACAAACAAAAACCTAAGAATCTGACTCATAATGCATTGGTACTCTTTATGCTACTGATAGAGACCCAGTCAAAGTGCATTAATAAAGATTCTGCAAACTCTTAAAAATCTGTTCTTATAGACAACACTACAAAAGGAGGAAGGAATTTTCAATTATAGTATCTTTTATAATTTCTTGGGAGAAGAGGTCAAAGGGAAGACATCTACACCTAAAAAGGAAAAAGTTTACACCTATTCAAGGAAGCATCAGAAGCAAGGAGAACATTCCAATAATGAGGAAAGGATTGCATTCTTCTAAGTGATTGAATTACCTTTGTCAACATAAGTGTGGCATATGAATGAAAATGAAGTCACCATGAGTTAGGGGAGAACTGCAGGGCACTCCTTCGCCTTGCCTTTCAACTATCTCTAAGGGAGTCACTGTAACAGAAGAAATAGGAAAAGAAAAGGAACTGGGACAAGAAAGGGAAAAATAACTAACTTCGTACAGATTTTTGGACCACAAGCTTCCTTTTTGAAAACTATTTTCCACACCGTTTTCTTTCCTGTTCAAATGTTATTAATAATGCATGTATATTATTAATATAAATATAGACTGGGATAGAATAAGGTATTTAACAAAGTGACACTTATAAGTTGGGAAAAGAAGGGATAAGGTTATTTCCAAAAGCTGAGGGGTGCAATGCTCCTTTCATACACAGTGGAGTCGCAAACATTTATTTCAATACTTATTTTGTTAGCTTTTTTGAATTATTTATTAGTGGTGCTTACTCTGGTATTTTAGTAAAAATAAATAGCTACTTCTTATTTCTATATATACAGCACTATTACCATGTAAAATTTCAACAATTTCAGAATTTGGCATAAGTCAAACAAAGTGATTTTATATTATTAAATTTAGAAGACTGGTGACTGGAAATCACACTGTATATTCATGTTTTTGCACATTTGCCCACAAGTCACAGTACTAAAATGTAGATATGACTATAAATCATGCCAAAATAGAATGCACTGAAGCATATAGTGCAGTGACAGTGATCTATATACCATGACCTTGTCCAAAAAGTCAGTTGCACAAAGAAAAAGTTAACGTATCTGATAAATAGTCTATTAAAATCTCATCCTGTACCCTAGTCTTCCCTGCTTTTAAGAATGTTGGCCATGTTGTATAAAGTGAAGCTTTTGTTAAACGTGATGCTTTGGCCAAATATCCACTCTTGTTTAGAGGAGTAGGCCATTAGATCCCAGGAGACTGGAGTAGAAGGAGCAAATTGTTTACCTAAAGCTGCACAAAGGGAAGTGTAAGGAGTCAATAACTGAGCTAGAAACAGAATATAGGGGTAAGTCAAAATCAGGGGACCAGAAGGACAAGTTAGAAAATAAAGGAGTGGGAAAAGCAGGTGAAAACAATATGGGGTGGTGTTGTGAAGGGTTATTTATTATGCATACTGTTGTCAGAGGCTGTCTTTGAGGAATTTATTACAGGGTGACCTGTGGAAAGTCTAGCCTGTAAAGGACCGACAGTTTGGACTACCTCATTTGGTTTCCTTTCAGAGTTTTCAGAGGTACATATGTTTTTCTCCAACAAACTAAATTGTGAGCAACTTGAATGAAGAGACCTACTTTTTGTCCAATTAAAGGAGAACTAAACAAGGAGTCAGAAAAACTTAGCTCTGAGTTTGATGTTTATATTAGTCTTCTGTTGTTGCCATAACAAATTATCACAAGTTTAGTGGCTTAAAACAACGCATTTATTGTCTCAGAGCTCTGTAAGTCAGAAGTCTGGATTGGCTCTCAACTGACTTCTCTGTGAGTGTTTCCCACAATCATAATCAAAGTGTTGGTGTGATAGATTCTTATAGGAAGGCTCTAGAGAAGAATCAGCTCCCAGACTCTTTCAGGTTATTGGCAGAATCCAGTTCCTTGTGGTTGTAGGACTGAGGTTCCCTGGTGGTTGTTTTCAACTTTCAGAGGCCATCCACTTATCTTGCATCATGGCCTATTTCCTCTATTTCCAAAAACCAGCAGTGGCAGGTTGAGTTCATCTCACACTTCCACTTTTAAGGACTCATGGGATTCATTGGGCCCATCCAGATAGTTGAGGATAATCTCCCTATTTCAGGGTCAGCTGATTAGCAAACTTAATTCCGTCTACAAAGTCCCTTTATAGTGGTACCTAGAGCAATGTTTGACTAAATAACCCAGGGATGAGAATCTTAGGGGCACACCTATAGAATTCTACCTGCAACAGTTTTACTACCAAAAAAATTTTGTCATCCTGGGAAAGGCAGACATCTCCTCTTAGATACAATTCCCATTGCAAAATTAAGAAATTAGGCCAAATAAATGTTAACTTTCTTTACAGCTCTGTGTTTATAATTCTCCTGCCTTTAGCACTATGCCTAGGAATCAGTTAATGCTTAATGAATATTTGTTGTTTGAGATGAAATAAATGGCCATGATTGTTGAATTTTTGAGGTTGTCTCACTCTTTTATTTGATAAAACTATATTACACTAATAAAAGTTCATATAATTCATTGTGTATGTATACATACATATATATTCATACAACATTTTTAAAGAGTAATACCAGCACATGAAGTTTAAAAAAGTAACTCCACTGTCTCATTCCCTACCCCCAAATGTCAAATCCTGCTTTTCACATCTTCCAGTATTACAAGTATGACTTTAAATAATTCTTATATGCTTTTATTTTAATGTAGAATTTATCTACTGTTTATCCATTATACAAAATGAGGAATTTACCAAAGCTACATGCCATTCCCTTACTTCTCTTACTCACATCCCAAGTACCTGAATTCAGATTTATCATCCCTCATGCTCTTCCTAGAATGTGATATTCACCCTCCTCTTTTCGAGAGGTGTCATGTTTGTTTCAGTTAATGCTTAATGAATATTTGTTGTTTGAGATGAAATAAATGGCCATGATTGTTGAATTTTTGAGGTTGTCTCCCTCTTTTATTTGATAAAACTATATTACACTAATAAAAGTTCATATAATTCATTGTATATGTATACATACATATATATTCATATAACATTTCTGCTTGTGAAAATAGCAGAAATGGTGCTACTTTGCTTTCAAGGGTAGGTCATAAAAAGCAACACAGTTTTCACATAGTTCTCTCAGGATGTTCATTCTTGGAATCCAGCCACTATGCTCTGAGGAAACCCAGACCACAAGCAGAGACCATGTGTAGGTGTCCCAGCCAGCGGGCCCAGCTGAGGCCCCAGCTGACAGCCAGGATCTGCCATCAGATATGTGAGCAAGCCTTTGTGATGACTCCTCTCCCAGCAACCACCTGACTGTAACTACATGAGGACCTGGAGTGAGAACAACCCCGCTGAGGCATCTCAATCTCCGCAACCATGAGAGACAATAATAATATCATGAATATTGCTGGTTAAAGCTACTAAGATTTGGGTCAGCAAGAGGTAACTAAAATGGATTTATCTATATTTTATATTGTTAAGTTTTATTGTCTAGGCATTCTTAACAAAAATTCAAATTTAGTTTTCTTTGATTTGTTCAATGGTGATTTTAAATATTTAAAGAATAAAAAGAAAATTTAAAGTATTATGACTATAAAGTGTAATTTAATGCATAATTAAGTAATGTGATCACACTCCAAGAGAGGGAAATACATTGCTATATAAATAAAACCCTGAAGCCAAAGAAGAATGTCACAAATATTAAGATCCAATGTATCCTCTATTATGTTCTTTCAGCTTTCTTTGTGTTTTTAATGGTCATAATCAACTATCATTCTTCTTGCATCTGAAGATAATCCTCTTCTTATAACGCTTTTCTCATTTTGCTTGAGCAATTTTATTTTCAATAAGGATACACAAGCAGTTATTACAGATTTTAAAATGTCTTTATTTTACCATCCCACTTTATCAATAGCATGCCTTGGTATAGAGTTATAAATTTAAGATATTTTGTGAAAAGAAATTGAAGGCATTGCTCTATTGTCTCCTAGTGCCCAATGTTATCATTGACCCATCTTTAATTCCTTTGTATGCAAATTGTTTCATCCTCTCTAAAAGGTTTTTAAACTTTTGCCTTTTCACTGGGATTTTGATTTTTCACTGGGAAGCACTCAAGTGTGGGTCTTTCTTAGAAAAGCCCTTTGGACAATTGTGGGTCCTTTCAGTTTGGAGAACTGTGCCTTGACGCAACTTGGGAAAATTTTCTTTTATTGTATTTAATTGGTGTCTACAATCTTTTCTGCTTCTGAATATCTTATTAAATGGCATCCTGGATCTATGTTCCATTTCTCTCAAATTTTTGCTCATGTTGTTTTCATATTTGTGTTTACCTTTATAAATGTGGGTGTTCCTTGTTTTTATGATATAGATCACTAGTTTGGATTTTTTGCCTGATCCCATTTTATTCTTGATTCCATTCATTGGATTTGTTTACATTTTGGAAATAATATTTATTTTTTATAGTCCATCTTGATTTCAAATTTTCACATTTTAGTAGCAGTCTGTTCTTAACTTTTTGATATAATATTATCTAAAAGATCTCTGAATACAATTTTACCCCCTTGGGGAACATTTGACATCTGGAGACATTTTTGCTTGTCAAAACGTAAAGATTGTTACTGGTGTCTAGTGGGTAGAGGTCAAGAATGCTGCTAGACATGCTAAAATTTGCAGAACGTCATACAAGACTTACTTGGCCCAGAATGTCAATAATGCCAAGGTTGAGAAACCCTGGTATATACATATTATAAATACTTTTAAAATCTTTTTGTTCTATATATCACTTTTGGTTCCTCTGGAGTTAGTGGATCTATTTTCTTCTTTCTCTTTTTTTCCCCTAAAATATGTGTTGATCTTGGGTTTTAGCTCATATTTATGCTAAAAGTACAAAATTGATTCATGGATTTTCTCTCTGGTTGTGTTTGTCTATTTTCCCAAGAGCTTCAAACTTAAAATGAGAGCACAACTAATGGTTTCTGTTAAAAAGTGGAGCCAGGTAAATGGATTAATACCACTGTAGGATGCTTGGGTTTACAACAGGCACAGTAAAGAGCCCATTCAAGGATCAAATTAAAGAGAATTTAACTCTGGGAATAAAATGAGTTATGTATTAACTACCAGATAAAACATTTCCTTTTTTCCTCCTCCTGTCTTTATCCTTCTCCTTCTCCTCCTCCTTCTTCTCTTTTTTCTTTTTTTCTTTTTTTTTTTCTTTATATATTTTGAAAGTTTCTGATACAAAAGTTTGGAGTTATTTCAAACCCTTACCTACTCTTCTCCTAGGCCCAAACTCATCCTAGAATACATCCCCAGGCAGGGCTTAGGTTCTAGCCTAGAGGTAAATACTGCTAATGCCAGCCATATCTTTGGCATATATGGTAGGAGATGAAAGAGGGAGAGTAGGTCTCTCTAGCTCAGCTATTATTAAAGCAGTTATTTTATTAATTAATTTCCCTGATGACTCCCAGGACCCTCTCTATGCTTTGTATTGCTGTCACTGATCTTAGAGATTTTCATAGGCTCCATTAGGATTGATTACTCTCACTTCTGGAATCTTGGCTTGAATTCTTCTGCTCAGCTTTCTCTAGTAATTCTATACCACCTTCTTTTTTAGCTTCCAAGATTTGTTTAAACTTTCTGGCCTACTGATAGCTCTATTTTCAGTTTCCCAACACTATTGTGTTTTGATTATGAACATTACTGAGTTTTTATTCTTTATTTAAAATGTTGGTCCTAATCATTTCAATGAAGCCATGGGCAGGAAGAGAGGCAAACATGTAAACCAGAAGATCTCTTAAATAAATTACAAATCTTGGCTTTAATAGATATTTGTCATTTTTAATTGTCAAATCCCCTGTATTTAGTCATTCCCCAGAAGCAGATCCTGAGAAAACAATTCCTGAGCAAGTGATTTATTAAGGAGATTCTTCTAGGAGAAACTAATATGGGAATCAGGGGAGCAGGACAAGGGTGGGGAGGATACTAAGTCTAATAGGCACAATAATACCCCCTCAAAGGTGCACACGTCCCAATCCCCAAGGCGAAAGGGAACTTGAAGATATAATTAAGTTAAAGATCTTGAGATAGGGGATTATCCTGATTGCCTAGGTTGGCCCAATATAATCACAAATGTCCCTATAAGTGAAAAATGGAACCCAGAGTATCAAAGTCAGAGAGAGATTTGAAGATGTTACATTGCTGTCTTGGAAGATGGAGAAAGGGGCCACAAGCCAAGGAATAAAGGCAGCCTCCGGAAGTTGGAGAAATGGATTCTCCCTTTGAGCTGTGTATTAGTTAGGGTTCTCTAGGGAAACAGAATCAACAAGAGATATCTATAAATATAAGATTTTATAAAAGCATCTCACTAAACCATGGAGATGCATGAGTCCAAATTCTGTAGGGCAGGCCAGCAAATTGGCAACTCTGATGAAGGAGTATGATGAACTCCTCAGGAAATACTTCACTGGCTTGCTGAAGCAGTAAAGGTTGTCTATCTTTCTTGCTTAAAAGTCTGCAACTGATTGGATTAAATCCAGCTGATTGTATTCTCTCATTGTGGAAGCTTTCTGGTTTATTAACCAGCCACAATGTCCTTGCAGTAATGGTTAGGACAGTGCTTGCTTGACCAGACTCCTGGGCACCATCACCTGGCCAAGTTGACACATGAACCTAACCGTCACAGGGGGACTTTAGCCCAAGGAAACCATTTCAAACTTCTGACCTACAGAGTATAAGATAATAAGTGTTGTTTTAAGCCACTAAGTCTGCAGTAATTTGTTACAGCAGCAATAGGTATCTAACACACCAAGCAAGGATGAGATACAGGCAAAGTCCATCTGAGATCATCTTCATTCTGATACCATGGGAAAATCAGAATTGTGTCCACCTGATGCAAGGGCGCTGAGGTTTTGATGCTCTCTTACCTGTCTCAGTTAGCTAGTTACAGTTAAATTCTAGATACTTCTGCCTGAGGTGGGGTATCTTAGTTTCCTAGGGTGCTCAAATAAATACCATGAAAGGGGTCAGCTTAAACATCAAGAATATATTCACTCAGAGTTTTGAGGTTAGGAAAAAGTCCAAATTGAGGTATTATCAAGGGGATGATTTCTCCCCAAAGAATGTGATGTTCTGGGGGAGACTGTTGGCAACACTTGGTCCTTGGCTTGTCACATAGCAAGGCATATGGTGGACTCTCCTGGTCTCTGACTTCTCTTCCAGGTTCCGTTGATGTTCATCTTCTGGCTGTTCCGTCTGGCTTTCTCTTTGTCTGTCTGAATTTCATTCAGCTTATAAAGGACTCCAGTAATAGGATTAAGAACCATTCTGATTGAGGTGGGCCACAACTCAACTGAAGTAACCTCATCAAAAGGTCCTACTTATGATGGGTTCACATCCACAGGAACATGTTTTCTGGGTGCATAGCTTCAAACCACCATATGGGGAGAGCACAGAAAAAATTTAAAAGGGATTCAAAGTGTTTGGGGATGAGCACTGACATTATTTGCTATTCTTCCCTTCACCTAATCTTCCTTTTTAGAAATTCTCCCATGTTTAAGATTTTAGAGGGGCAAAGCCTCTCTGAATGTCCATTTACAAGCCTGGTTCTCCAGCAATCAGTTGATTCTCTATGACTTTAATCTCTAGTTTTCTATATAGAAAATTCTTCTCTTAACTAAGATATAGTCAGGTTGTGTTTCTTACAATATAACATTTAAATAACATAGAAAATGTTTTGCAGGCAAGAATCCCTTAGGAAACTGTAGGGAACTTGGGATTGGTCATCTGCTTGAGATGGAGCAGAAGGCAGGGAAAGTCCCCTCATTCCCAGATGGGAATTAAACAGTAGTTAACATGAAGTAATGACACCTGATTAAAGGCATTATTATCTAAGGTCATCTGTAATCAACTGCCCTTTGAAGGCAAAGATCTAGGGTATAGTATGTATATATACCATACGTAGGGTATAGTATAGCACTACGCAATAGTGTAAAAGGTATTAACAAATCAAATACTAAGAGGTGGGTGATTAATTCTCCTGAATTAGTAAAGTTTAGAGCAAAAAAAATACAACTTTAAATATTAAATAATAGACTCGACACACACTGATTCTAAAAAGCTTATGTCACTATTTTTAGTGATGGAGTTGAAAATAATTTGTTCTCACTTTTAAAGTCATGTATTGAATACCCATCTTCGTAGATGAAAAATCATACCTAGCTTCAATCCCACATATTACTGAAGTCCTTTGGAGACACAGGTTTGGCAGATACCATATTGGAGCACACATCAGAAATAAGTGGGATGCCAAGAACTGGAATGGGAATATTTGAGAAGAATCAGAAGACTCAAAGCATATTAACTTTTCTACCCAGCACTGAGCCTTTCTTAGTCAGGTGAGCAGCTCCATACTTGAAGATGTTCTTTTGTCACTTAAAAATCATGTTGCTCCCTTGTTGGATGCAAAGAGAGTGCCCCAGCTGGTCTAGGCTACAGGGCAAGAAATTCTAACACTTGAAAGGTATGAGCCAGACAATCTTAGGTTGCTCAAAGTTTCTGTGACATATCAATGCTATGTAGATCCTAATACAATCCCCTATTTAAGAACCACAGAAGAGGGTTTTAGAGCAAAACCACATTCTCTTTGACAAGTCAACAATTCTGTTTTTGGGAAACAGTAACCAGTTAAATCCCATGGTCTGCTGGACACTCAATATCTGACTATAGGACACTGAAATAGAGACTCCTTTTGTCTTCAAAGAGTTTCTGCTGCTCACCACACCTCAAACAGCATCAATATTTTTCAAATAATTTACACATCTTGTATTCTCATTGTATGCTAGATAACATCAGTTCTGCCAAAGAACTAAATTTATACAAAAATAGTAAGGCGATTGATGCCTGCATGATTATTCAGAAGCAGCTGACATATTAGGCAAAATAGGAGTCAATTAAAGACTAAATTATAGAAAGAGCTGAGACAGAACTTTAAAGTTTAAGCTGTTCAGCAGGATCTTTATGTGCTCTTCTAAGTGGTCAATAATGGTGCCAGTTTGTTCATAGCCACAGAACACAGGTCTGGAAACTAGAGGGTGCAACAGAAGTGGCACCTCGCATGACAACACTGAATAATTTCCTCATATAAACTTTGCTTTCCAAGTCTGCAACTTTACATGATACAGATGTCACAGCTGTTGTGACCATGTGCATAGGTGGCATATCTTTGAAGCATACAACTTGGAGCTAGAAACAGTAATTGTTGATGCAAATTGTTTTCTTTGTGAAGGGGATAAAAGAGTCATAAGAAATTTCTTGCCTTATGTTACGTGGGATTTTTTTTTTCTGTATATTTCTGTGGGAAGAAAATTTGTAGATGTTGGGCAGTTAAAGGGGTGGACCACAGTTGACTGTTTTTTTTTCTGCACACAATTCAACCTTTCTCTTCCTATTAGCACCACTTGCTCTCGTTTGAGATATTCCTCATTGTGTGGAATCTTGGTGGAGGATACATCTATGGACTTTGAAGTGAGCTAATCCTTTCTTTTTCTATAATGGTGAATTTGGACAGCAGGAACTGACTTGGGCTTTGTGAATTGAACTCTATTTTACAGGAACCTCAATCTTTAATGAGAACTGCTAGAATATGGGTGCTTTGTAGCATTTTCATAAAGATATTCCATTTCCTGAAATCAGTTTAACATGTTATGTCTCTCTTAAGTCACTAACAAAATGCTCTGTGGAAGTAAACCTGGACTGTTGTTTTGTTCAGAAATAGCATCCAATGTGCTGCTGATGCATTCGGTGGTGACACAAAGAGTGACATGCAAGCACTGAGACTGGGGAGGAAGGGATTGAGGTCAATTTTGGTAAAGGAATCTCTCCTAGTTTTGTTTTGGAAGAATTAAACTGAAAAATCTAATGCATATGTAGGAAGGAATCAGAATTTTCATTTGAATATCCAAATTTTTACAGTCTGTTTCTAGACTATTCTCCAACTAACGGGGTAAATGGTTTACTACTAGAGTCTACTCTTTCTTATGTTTCATTGAGACACAGAAAACAAAGGCTAGAAAAGCTTTCTTGTGGGTTCCTCAGAGTACTGTCACTCTATTTTTAGATTTTATCTACCTGTCTTATGGAAAAGTAGGTTACTGACCATGACCTTGTCCTCATTAAGTGGTCTTCACCGTAAACTTTTTTCTTTAAATGGATTCAGGGCAAAAAAATTTTTTCTGGGACTCTTTTTTGTTCCCTTTCTCCTTCAGACATAAAGAACACAATGCAATTTACCTGAGAATTCTGCAGTAGGGGTCTAAGGATGTACAATCCCTAAACCAAACATGCGAGACTATTCTAGATATAATCCAGTAGCACATATCCTGAAGACTAAACTTCTGCCTTTAACCTAATAAATGAAACAACCTAAATGGGGTTGTTTCATTCATTCATTCATTCATTCATTCATCTATCTATTTATGATTAAGTGATGTCTATATATAAGGCACCTGATTAGATATAAGAAATAACAGGAGTAAAACATACAACATATGAAAACAAGCTTTGCCTTAGGAAGCTTACAATCTCTTAGTAAAGGACAGGTGAAGGAACCTAAATATTAAATGTACATATGTTCAGTAAATACAAATATATTTAATACTTTCATTAACTAAATTAAATACTTTGGTCATCATTATTTTCTTAGTACAAGGCTGATAAGAAGACAGTTCTAGCAATTAGATCATTGAAGATGAAAAAAATATATACTGGTTCAAGAGATACTGTGGATGGTTTAACAATTATCTTGAGAACATGGGAACAATCAAAATACCCAGTCTTGCTAACAGCATCTGTCCCACCAACACACTCTTCCTGATTCTACAAAGAAGGTAGCATCAGCTTTTGTTTGAAAAACTAGACTATGTGACATCTTCACCATTTGAAAAAGTAATTGCCTATTTAATCAGATCAATGGTGTTTGTATGTTTCAGGAATTCTCCTTAAATGCGTAAATATTTAATGAGCTGTTTATTATTTTACCCATCTTTAATTTTACTTATTTTAAATGAATATGGAACTTGTGTAATTGCATGATATGGGAATTCAAGACTCTCATTAGCAGAGGAAATGAGGTTTGAAATTGAATTTTCATATTGACACTTTATACAATCTTAAATTTAGAATTGTTAATTTTAAAACAAGGATCCCATTGACAAAATAAAACTATTTCTCTACCTCAGAAACTATTCTCACTTATGTTCCAACCAAAAAAATAAGTTCCAGTTATAACCCTTTGGTGAAATAAAGTAATCAAAAGTGATATTTCTTCATAAGAATTTCCTTTGAAAAGCTTCAATTTTACATCTTAAATGCAAAGTATTTACTGTATGTTAATTTTCCTGGATTTGAATTTGTGTCCAAAGATTTTGGGGTAAAATTGAGGTTTTAGGAGCCCAGCAGAACACTTGTATATTAGCTTTGGTTTGTCAATTCAGTTGGGTATATTGAAATCTAGGTGAGAGAAATTGCAATTAAATTTGTTGGCCCCTTTTATAAGCCAGAAATCTTCCAGTCAAAATAATAAAAAAAATATAATATTTGTAAAAGATTATTTTTTTTAAAAGATTCTCCTTTTTCATTGGTTTAATATGGCATACAGGATTTTTAACCAACTATCAATACCATTGCTTCTTCTGTTTGGGAGGTTATTTATGATTGTTGCTGCTAATGCTTTTGTCATAGAGATAACAAACAAAATGCCATTGTTCAGACTTCTGTGAAGGACGACATAACCAGGGATTCAGTCTAATGTTTCAGAGAATAAGTCCTTGAGGATAGAACCTTGGTGAAGGAAAGTACAGTGGGTAGTCCTTTGTGAATCTCCATCAGACCCACCTATGCAAAAGTATTTTGTCCACTGAGTAGTTTCCGAATTTCCAATAATCAAACTAACTCCTTTCAAATTGATTCTTCAGTTCATTGAAATTGAAATATACCACTTGAGCTCAAACTAGTGACACCATCTTCATGATATCTGGATATGCATATAATAAGAGCAGGACCAAACAAGAATGGGACCCAGTAGTATTTTGGATCACTTAAGGATAAAAGGGAAGAGATAAAAAGAGTTTCTGGCCTCGGGGACTTACGCAGGTCTGGCTAAACTGAACTGGGAAGGGATACCAGCCTTCCAGATGCCTGGGGAGAAGTAATCAGAACTGAGATGATGTTCCAAAAACGAAATATTCAGAAAGAGGGATAAGGCAGAAGAAAGAAAATGTAGTCTTACACTATGCCATATTTCCCAGGACCAACCGTTGTAGTACATCACATTGTGAATAATTTTCTAATGTGTTTTATACATCAGAGGAATACTCCTTTAGGAAGCTGTCCAGTTATAAGTGCTTTCAGTTTGTGCAATGATACATTTTATCTTATAATTCCCCTCAAAGGATAAATAATTTACATCTTGTGGTTCAAAAAATAACCTTAAGATAATTAGAACATGTAAGGAACAATAGACCACAGCTATATAGATGAGCATAAAACAAAATAAATCAGGGAGCAGGAGACAATATTTAAATAGCTGGATCCTTCTACCATGGAATTAAATTATAAGCTATCTCTTTTTCATGATAGTCACTGAGTAATAATTCTCTTGACACAAAATAAAAGGTGAGATTTTTATTATTCTTTGGAAATAATTTGACCTCCAGCTTCCCAAAGTGACAATTTGGAAACTTTTAACAGAAATGCATCAGTTGTTCTTGATTGCCATGAGAACTAATGGAAAATAAAGATTGTAATGCAAGACTATACATTTACGGTCTGCAACATTAAAGGAAAAGAAATCATGTGAAAGCAGTTTCCCCTGTAAGTGTTGCTTTGAGAAAAGATTATAACAATAATAATTACCTTTGTGATTTGATAACCACATTGAAAATTTTTTATCCTGTTCAGCAAAATGAACTTTGGTTGCTTCCTATTTTATTATAATATAATATGTGATGTCCTCCTGAGGGCAGCCCTTGAGTTTAATTCCCATAGAAAAACAATAAACATACAGGAGATATTAGGCATTTATATTCTTTCTAGAAATAATCCATACAAAACAGATCTCTCCCTTGCCCAGAACTAACATTTCTGAGCAACAAGAACATAATGATACTTACACTCAAAGCTTTTGCTATATTGACCAAGTGTCTTCCACCACTGAGAAAGAGAAGAGCACCCTTGGAACAACATTCCAACGTATGTCTACAGCCCTGTATCCATTAGCTAAGGCCACAATAACACAGTGTAACAAAGAAAAAAATTTCCAGAAGCATACAGTAAAAAGCATTTACTTACTTAAAAATCTTCAAGTTAACCGAGGAGGAGCTAATCTAAGAGGGGCAAGGCATGGTGGCTCTGTTTATCTTGACTGTGCTCTTTCATATGTCTATAGATCCTTGGCTCTATGAGATTTTCATCTTTCTTCTTCCTCAGCAGGCTAGCCTGGACTTGTTCTTTACATGGCATTAGTAGAGGTTCAACAGAGAAAGCCCAATCATGCAAGTGCTTTTCAGGCCTGTGTTCAAGTCACACCCATTAACCTCCCATCGGCCGATATAAGTCACATGGTCGAACTCAAAGGCAAAGGTAGAGAAATACACTTCACTCTCTTTGTGAGAGGAACTTAAAGACCAATGACAAGGGATATGGACCCAGGGAAGAGTGACTAACTGGGTCTATTAATATAGTCTACAATACTCCCCACTATAGCGCAAAAGTTAGTCATAGCAGAAGCTGGAGGAAACTCTTTTGTGAATCCTGGCAAGGGGAGTACCATGGAATGGATGCTGAGATACAGCAAATACAGCCTCCTGGAAAACATTGCCCCAGCCCTGCAAAGTATTGTCACCCAGTTGGTACCATAATTGAGTCTTCAAAAAATCACTCCACCATTCTATCAATCCAGCTGCTTCAGGATGATGGGGAACATGGTAAGACCAGTGAATTCCATGAGCATATTTCCATTCCTGCACTTCATTTGCCATGAAGTGGTTCCTTGATCAGAAGCAATGCTGTGTGAAATAACATCATGGTGAATAAGGCATGGGGTAAGTCCACAGATGGTAGTTTTGGTAGAAGTACTGTACACAGGAAAGGCAAATCCATATCCAGAGTACTTGCCTATTCCAGTTGGAACAGAATGTTGCCCTTTCCATGATGGAAAAGATCCAATATAATCAACCTGCCACCAGCTAGCGGGCTGATGACCTTGGGGAATGGTGTCATATCAGGGAGTGAGTGTGGGTCTTAGCTAGGTCAGCCTTGATGAGTGGAAGTCCATGTTGCTGAGCCCATGCCATGCATAACCTCCATCCCTATCACCATGGCCACCTTTTTCATGAGCCCAATGGGTAATGACAGGAGTGGTGGGGAAAAAGGCCAACTGGCATCCACAGAACAGATTATTCTACCCACTTGTTTATTAAAATTCTCCTTTGCTGAAGTCACCCTCTGGAGAGCATTCACATGGGACACAAATATCTTCATTTTTTTTTTTTTTTTTTTTTTTTTTTGCCAATTCAGATAGGTATATCCATACACCCCTCCCCAGATCGCTTTGTCTCAAATTTTCCAATCATGCCCCTTTCAAGTACCTGATCATCCCTCCAAACCATTGGCAACAGCACATGAATCAGTCTACAAATGCAGCTCTGGCCATTACTCCTTCTAAGAAAAATGAACAACCAGGTTCACTGCTTGATGTTCTGCCCACTGGGAGGATTTCCCTTCACCACTGTTGTTCAGGTACATCCCAGAAAGCAGCTGGAGTGCTGCAGCTCTCTACTTTCTTGTGGAACCTGTATGTGGTGCAGAATCTTCTATAAATCAGGTCCAAGTTTTCTCTTCCTCAGTCAACTGATCATAGGGAATTCCCCATGAGGTCATAGCTGCAGTCTGGGGAAAAGAAGGTAATGTGGCAGGAGTGGGGGCCATGGACAGTTTGGCCACTTCCACTTGGAACTTACTTGTGCCTTCATGGCCTGCTTGAGCAGATCTTGTATGTACTTTCCATTTGATGATGGAGTGCTACTGTGCACACCCAAATTTATACCTTGACAAGTCAGACAATACCCAGTTCATGATAGGCAACTCAGATTTCATGGCAACTTGGTGGTCCATGGTGAAGCATCCAGTCTCTACCAAGGCCCAGAAGCAGGTCAAAAGCTATTTTTCAAAAGGAGAGTAATTATCTGCAGAGGATGGCAAAGCTTAGCTCTAAACTCCTAAGGGTCTATACTGTAATTCTCCTATAGGGACCTGCCAAAGTCTCCAAACAGCGTCTGTATTTGTCACTGAGACTTCCAGCATCATTGGATTTGCTGTCTCCTACGGCTCAAGTGGCAGAACACCTTGCATGGCAGCCTGGACCTGTTGCAGAGCCTCCTCTTGTTCTGGTCCCCCACTCAAAATAGTGGCTTTTTGGGTCACTTGATAAATGGGCCAGAGTAACACACCCAAACAAAGAACATGCTGTTTCCAAAATCCAGAGACCAACTAAGCACTGTGCCTCTTTTTTGGTTGTAGAAAGGGCCATATGCTACAGCTTATCCTTCACCTTAGGATATCTTGACATGCCCCACACCACTGGATGCCTAGAAATTCCAATGAGGTGAAATACTCCTGAATTTTTGTTGGATTTATGTCCCACCCTCTGACACACAAATGCCTTACAAATAAGTCCAAAGTAGTTTCTACTTCTTGTTCATGAGGTCCAATCAGCATGATGTCATCAATATAGTGGAAGGGAAAGATGAAAGTTCCCTGCAGACTCGATTATGACATAGAGCTGTAGAGTTGAAATACTCCTGAAGTAGGATAGTAAAGGTGTATTGAGGACCTTGCCAGCTGAAGCAAACTATTTCTGGTGGTCTTTACTAATAGATATCAAGAATTAGGAATTTGGAAGATCAGTATCTGCATACCAGGTACTAAGGTATGTGTTGATTTGCTCAAGCCATGATGCCACAGCTAGAACAGCAGCTGTAATTAGAATCACCGCCTGTGATAATCCACTGTCATCCTCCAGGATCCATCTATTTTCCATGCAGGCCAAATAGGAGAGTTGAATGGGGTGTGGTAGGAATCACCACTCCTGTATCCTTCAAGTCTTTGAGGGTGGCAGTAATCTCTGCAACCCCTCTAAGAATGTGATATTGCTTTTGATTTACTATTTTGCTAGGTAGAAGCAATTTTAGTAGCTCTGCTTGGTCTTTCCTACCATAGTAACTCTCACTCCCCAAGTCAGGGCTGTATGGATTCTGTCAGTTGCTGAGTATGCGTACTCCAATTATGCATTCTAGAACTAGGGAAATAGCCACAGAATTGATTCAGGGACCCACTGGACCCACTGTGTGACAGACCTGTGCTAAAACTCCACTACCCACCTGACCTCCCTAAGCCCCTTCTCTGACTGGTGGACCACAGTGACATTTCAGGTCTCCTAGAATTAATGTCAGTTCTGATCCAGTATCTAATAATCCCTGAAATGTCTGATCAGTTCCTTTTCCCCATGCACAGTTACCCTGGGAAAAGGCTATATGTCCTTTGAGGAAGTGTTCTAGTTTGCTAATGCTGCTGGAATGCAAAACACCAGAAATGGACTGGCTTTTATAAAAGGGGGTTTATTTGGTTACACAGTTACAGTCTTAAGGCCATAAAGTGTCCAGGGTAACATATCAGCAATCGGGTACCTTCACTGGAGGATGGCCAATGGTGTCCGGAAAACCTCTGTTAGCTGGGAAGGCACGTGGCTGGTGTCTGCTCCAAAGTTCTGGTTTCAAAATGGCTTTCTCCCAGGACGTTCCTCTCTAGGCTGCAGTTCTGCAAAAATGTCACTCTTAGTTGCACTTGAGGTATTTGTCCTCTTTTAGCTTCTCTGGAGCAAGAGTCTGCTTCCAACGGCCGTCTTCAAAATGTCTCTCATCTGCAGCTCCTGTGCTGTTCTTCAAAGTGTCTCTCATGGCTGTAGCAGCTTGCTCCTTCTGTCTGAGCTTATATAGTGCTCCAGTGATTTAATTCAGAACCCCCCTGAAAGGGCAGGCCAACACCTCCATGGAAATTATCCAAACAGAGTCATCACTCACAGTTGGATGGGGCACATCTCCATGGAAACACTCAAAGAATTACAATCTAATTAACACTGATAGGTCTGTCCACACAAGATTACATCAAAGATAATGGCATTTGTGGGGCATAATACATTCAAACTGGCACAGGAATGCTGGAAGGAAGAGTAACAGAAAAAGTTTTTGGCAATGTAGCAGTGTCCTACCCCACAGGGACCCAGCCTTCCCTTCATTAAATGGGTTCTGCATTTGTAAACTGTCTCAAGTCTTGGAATTTATTGAAGGGAATGACTCTTTGTTTCTGTGATTCAAGTTAGACTTTTGTTCACTTGACCCAGAACTTTTCTGCTTATACAGATTGTGCGAGTTTGTATATATTATGTCCCCCAGAAAAGGACATATTCATTGATTCAATCTTGTGGGAACAGACATATTAGTATTGATTGGATTGGAATCCTTTGAGTGTTTCCATGGAGATGTGACCTGCCCAACTGTGAGTGTCACCCTTGATTAGGGTGTGACCTCTTGATTGAATGTTTCCATGGAGGTGTGGCTCCATCCATTCAGCATGGATCATTATTGGATCACTGGAGTACTTTAAAAAGAGCCACACAGGCCCAGAGAGGAACATCCTGGGAGAAAGCCATTTTGAAGCCAGAACTCCAGAGCAGATGCCAGCCATGTGCCTTCCCAGCTAACCGAGGTTTTCCGGATGCCATTGGCCATCGTCCAGTGAAGGTCCCCGATTGTTGATGCATTGCCTTGGACACTTTATGGCCTTAAGACTGCAACTGTGTAACCAAATAAACTCCCTTTATAAAAGCCAATCCATTTCTGGTATTTTGCATATGGCAGCATTGGCAAACTGGAACACAGATCAAGTAAGAATTTAGTAGACTGCTCATCTGTTTTACTTCTAGATACCTCATGATCAACTAGCCAACACTATAGGTCTCTATAGGTCAGACTGTCCTGCTTTGAGTCTGCAATCCATTATGGTAGCCACACCCACCTCGTCTTTGGCAACTAAATGCCATGACTTGGCATCTGCCAACTGGGGATCTGATCTTGTGTTTAAGGATCCAAGGTTGTGTTTAAGGATCCTTGTGTTTAAGGATCCAAGCTCAGTGACAGGAGTTCCCACAGTAATATCTTGACCTACAGAGAACAGCAACCACAGAACTCTTCAGGGATGATGGAGCTGCTCTCACAAATGTATTACTCACTTCCTGAAGTAAAGTATGAAGTGTGTCTTCTGGATATTCCTGGGGTGTGTGAGCAGGTCTTACATGATAAATCCACTTTAACATTCCAATCTCTAAGCCTTTGGATACTCTCATCTACATTACACCTGGGCAGTTCAGGCATTTCAACTTCAGGCAATATAGGCCACCTTTTGGTCCACACTTCAGCCAACCACCTAAACTATTAAAACCCTTTCCAACCCCTTGAGCTACAATGTTAAATGTTGCTTATTGACACATATCAATAAATTCAGCCTAATCCAATTTTATTTTATTTCCACCATTATCCCACACCATATCCATTCCCACACATATTCCCCTTATTTCCATCTATATAAATTAGAAAAATCATGCAGTTCTTCTGGAGTGCAGTATTCCTCTTCATGGGTCAAACTTTGTACCTCACTTTTCAGGGCCCATTGGGATTTCAGTCTAGCTGTAGTTCTGGAAGAAAAGAGGTGGTAGGGTTGGGCCACAAGAAGGATTAGAATTGTCTTGCAAGCCAACTACCTCAGAGCATTCCATTGCAGTTTCATCTGGTGAAACAGGGTTAATCTCTTCAGACAGAGGAGTAAAAGCTGTTTCCTCAGGGGAGGCAGTACAAGTTTACTAAGGGCAGAGATAGAGGTGGGGTGGCTGATTCTTCAGGACAGACCATTACAGGTTTATCTGGCAAAGAAATCTCAGCAGAATCTAGGGTTTCAATGCCCCCACTGGCATCATTATCAACCCATATGTTCCCATTCATTTCCGATCAGTGCCCTCACTTTAATAGCAGACAACCAGCAAGGTTGGGAATTCAATTTATGTTGTATTTCAACCATTTGCATAATGAGACTCTCAGTCTGGTTTTCAGAAATCTTAAGACTGCGGCTACAAGAAATAAGAGTTTCTTTCAGGGCACACATAGAAACTTTTATGTCCTTCATGCGGTGTTTAAGCTGTGAATTTAAAGACTTGAGTACATCCCCTTCTTTAATAATTATGCCCAATGTATTTAGGAATGACCAGCCAATATCATTATACATTTTAACTCCAAAAAACTCTGTTAGGTTATCAAATAAAGTGTCACCCACAGCCTTGCCTCTTATAAGTATTTGGGTAGCAGTATCCAATGGTGATATTTTGTATATCTCTATTGCCAATTCATGCCAGGGACTATCAGTGCCATATTGATCATTGGAATTAGTCATTAATGCCTTTGAATCTAGTAGATTAGAGAACCAATTCCAAATACCCCAGAGCCAACTCAGAAATCTCATCCTTAAGAATCTTTTTCTCAAGAACCACTTTCATACCAAATCTGTGTTAATCAGAGTCCTCCAGGGAAGCAGAACTGACAAGAGATAAATATATGTATGATGCAAATAATATGAAATTTATTATAGGAATTGGCTCATGAACTATGGGGATTGGCAAATGCAAATTCCATAGGGCAGGCCACAAGTTGAGAACTCTGCTGAATTCCCCAAGAGAAGACGGCTGGCTGAAGTAGAGATAGAAATTCTTCTTTCTAGTATCTGAAATCAACTGATTGTAAGAGACTTCTCTCACTGCTGAATGCAATCTCCTTTGTTGATTGTAGACGTAATTAACCATTTAAACCATCATCTGACTGATGATTTAAATCCATAAAATATCCTCACAGTAACAATCTTACCAACACTTGCTAGACCAAACAACTGGACACCATAACCTATCCAAGTCAACACATGAACAATTATCTCATTATGGTCTTTATTTTCTTTACCACAAATCTTCATAAATTTTCATGTATTATTTGGCTATAATCTTTTCCTTTTCTGGGCAATGCCTACTCAAATTTTTACTCATTTTTCTAATGGATTGTTGCTATACACTTTCCCATCCATTGCTTTAAATTTTTTTGTTTCTTTTCATCTTAAGAAAGTGTCTCATTAAAATGAGTTAATAAATAGACATTTATTTTCTTCATCAAGGAAAGCTACTATTTTTATGTGAGACAAAGGTGTCAGTTTGCACAGCTTTCTCATGGTAAGCAATTTTTTAATTTTCTTTTAAACACATAGTATTTTAATAAATTTTGGTACAATTAAGTTAAAAACAGATTAAACATGTTTCTTTCCTGATTTGATTATTTGGTGCTTTCTACATCCTGTAAAAAGATGCTTGAAAGAAAAGTAAGAACACGAAGTTCTTCAAAATGCTCATCTCAGTTCAAAAGTAACCTACTTGGCTAAGCTCTTCTAAATGAACTCCCACAGCATCATCTAGGATACAGCACTCCCTAGGAGAGCTGTTACAAACCTCACATAATAAAACAGATGAAATGCAGAGCACACTTAAAAGACTTCTTCAGAGTCTAAAGTCAAAATTTGAGGCACTGGTATTTGAAGCTATTAAAAATGAAGTTAAGTACAACCAGCACAGCCTAAAGAAAATTATCAGAAAAAAAGTATCTATGTATTCTATTTCTGTAATTAGTATTGACACTTGATATATATCTAATGATAAAATGAAATATCGTAACACAATAATAATATTGCCAACCTGCAGAATAGTCACACTACTGCTACGTCATCTAGAACACTTGAGGCTAAAATTCACATTTTCCCATGACTTAAATTGTTTTTACTTGTATATGTAGTTCCATAGAAAACAAGCTCTCTTCACTAATCCCTAATGTAAACAAGGTTTAAGTTATACAAAGGGAAAATAGCTACACTTCTGCCCAAAATAAATCTAAATGTGTAACCAAAGAAACTTTAACAATAGACAAAGAAAATTACAATTGAAAGGCTCAACAGCACTCTGTGAAGGATATTCCAAAATATTTTCCTGAACAAGCATTTTAATGTTCAGTAGTATTTAAAATCATAAATGCCTTCCTTATGTCTGTTCTAAATTTTTATGCTACCATTTATGCTTCTTTTCTCATTATATTTACAGACTTGATAGAGTTATTTTTCTTTTTCATTAAGAACTCTTCATATGCATACAGCATTTATGTCAATGAAATTTTATATAAATGTTCCCAGATATTTGGTTTCATAGATTTTTTTTTTCTCAGTACTCTATTTGCTTTCCCAAGAACTTCTTGGACTATCTTAAATGCACAGCAAGTACTATTATAAAAAAAAATGCTTAGTAAACTAATACCTAAATTTTATTATTGGCAAAACTAGAGAGTTCAAAGTGGAATTTCTCAGTAAATCTTATTGCGTAAATCAGGTAACGTGATTTATAAAGCTCTGTGACAGACAGGAACATCTCCCAGCACTATGCTGATTTACTTCATGTCAATACCTGTTTGCCACAGGTAGACTTGGGGCATGATCAAGCTGTCAGGAAAAGCTGGAAAGCGGTTCTCATTTACCACTAGTTCCTTGCATCTTCAGTGGTGATCTCATTGATTTCATGGCTTTAAATGCCATCGTACGCTGATGACTTACAGATTTATGTCTCTGACAAAGAACTCACTTGTGATCCCAGGACTCATATTTCTAAATGCCTTCTGGGCATCTCACTTGGAAGTTAACATGCTCAAAATCAAGTTCTCAACTCCTTGAAATAATTCTTCCCTATCTTATGCTGATGCTCAGAAATGATTCCTTCTTCCTCCCAGTTACTCAAGCCATGTTAATGGGAGTCATCCTTAACTCACTCTGTCAGATTCCATCAAAAAATCTTATCAGTTTCAAAATAGATCCATATTCCAATTGTTTCTCACCACCTGCACTGTCAGCACAGTGGTCCAAGCCACTATCCTCTCTAGGCCTGGATTATTTCAATATCCCATAAACTGTCCTCCCTGCTTCTGCTTTTGCCATCTACCCAGGGTGCGCCACACAAGGGTCACAATTCCTTTTATAACACAAAGAATGATCTCTTCTGCTCAAAGCCTCCAAATTGCTTTGCATCTCACTTTTAATAAAAATTCAAAGTTTTAAACAGCTTCCAAGACACTACACAATCTGACTCCCTGCTGCCAGTGTGAATCCATCACTTCTTCTGCCATAGACACACTGGCCTCCTAGCTATTTCTCAGAAATGCCAAATACTACTTTGCTTGGAATGTTCTTCCCACAGATATCTACATAAATCACTCCATTTTTCTCTGCGTTCAACACAGTATCACCACTGTTTGAATTAGTCAACAACTCTTTACCTTTAAGGAGACTTAAAGAAGATCAAAATCATCCTGTGGGCTACAGATTATTTTTTTGTTTTAGCCAAATTAGGATACCCTAAAATTGAAAGATACCTTGGAGTCGTTTCTTTTAAAGCAAGGAATTTAGTCCTTGTCACTATTTCAGCTTTGCTAGTATTATCTGTACAGTATGCTGTTTATTTTCCATTAGAATAACAAAGTAAGCCACTTTTTATTGATTTCCAAATCACTTATTGTGCATCAACTATGAGAATATCTTTGTGATAGTATTTTAAGTAATTAAAAAATGAGCAAACATGGTAGCTTTTCTTTATCTTATAATTTAGAAGGAATGTAAGTTCCTAAATAACAATACTAGATGGCATAACATGATGCATGTCATAGAAGTAAGAGTGCTATAGTGGTTTATTAGATGGATTAAACACATGGTTTGGTGTATCCAGTCTTTTTGAAGGAAGTATCAAATGAGAGGGGTCTCCAGGAATCAAAACAATATCAACAGGCAGAATTTCAGGGAAGATATTGCTAGCAAATGGAAAGATTGATTAAGTCCCAGAAGATGTATTGGTGCACTGGGGATGTATAAATGAGTTTAACTTGGTTTGACTTAATGAGCCCAAGGAGGTTAGTGTGAGATGAGGTTCTCTGGATACATGATGTTCAGTAGCCTAGATTTTTCAAATAGCCCCACTTCCCATCATGACAGTCAACTGCTCATCCTAGATATTCTCCAAGCATCTTTGCAGAAGTGCTTGCCTTCTCCTCTAGACTTCATTTAATTTACTAAATAAAACACCTTAGAAGAGTTTACTGACATCAAGATAAATTGTTTAGTTTGATATTGTTGGCTTTCACTTTTAAGTCAAGTGCTTTTCAAATCACCAGTAACCAATCAATAACCTGAAGAAGAGGATGCCATTACATGTCATAAAAAAATCCTTTTGAATTTATTAATTAAACAAATAATTAATGAAAAGTTATGCCAAAATTTGAATAGGCACAGCAGTATTCTCAGATTCAAAAGGGCCCTCTGTACCAACAAGAATGGAAATTACATTTGTCTCATAGTCACAATCTTTCTAAAGGACATACTCAGTTCATTTTTCACATTTAGCACAACCCAGAGACAGTGAAGAGAAAAATTGTTCCAATATACTCACATACACTGGCTACAGATGTGACTTTATGTAATAAACCGATTCTTTAAAGTTCGTTGAAAGGATCAATTTTCATAAATGTTCTATGTTTACTTGAAAATAACATGCATTCTGCATGAAGTTTGTGTCTGTTAATTGGGCACATCTCCTCTATCCTTACTGAACTTTTTCCTTTTCATCTATCAGCAAGTGAGATGTTTGCTAAAATCTCCCAATAAAAGGTACACTTTTAATTTCTCCTTATAGCTTGATCAATTTTTACTTTTTTTGGTTCTAAGACATAGTGTTAGGTACATGTAAATTTAGAAATGAGAATTTTGATTAAAATTTTTATCAATATTTATTGATCCTCCTTGTCTCTAGCAATCACTGTTTCTGTGTTCATGTGTAAACACACATAGTTAATATGATTAAACCAATTTCCTTTGGTGATTATTGTAGTGCTATGTATTTTCCCTTCATTTTACTTTCTAACCTCCTTTATTTTTCAGTTTCAACAGTATGTAGTCAGTTGTTGAAGTTAGCATTTTTAAATCTAATGTGGCAATAATGATCTTTTCAGGCCACTTACATTTAATATGGTATAATTACATATGGATTTGTTTCTATCATATTATTAAGTGCAATATTTCTAACTTTTTATGTTTCTCTCATTTTTTTCTCCCCATTTTTTCTTTTGTTGAAGTGATTTCATTTTACTGCATTGCAATTGTTTTCTCTACTAGTTTGAAATAGGGGTCAGCAAACTATAGCCAATGGGCCAAATCCCACTCACCACCTGTTTATTTAAATAAAGTTTCATTGGAACACAGCTACACTCATTCATTTATGTATTGGCTATGGCTGCTTTCATACTACATCAGCAGAGTTGAATAGTTGCAACAAAAACTGTGTGATCACAAAGCCTAAAATATTTATTATCGGAGTCCTTACAGGAGAAGCCAACCCTGGTTTAGAAGATACATACTATTTTTCCAATCTTTCATTTTTGCACTTGAAACTACCATGTGTCTTGTGGTTAACAAATCTAATTTAATCACCATCATTAAGTAAAATGAAAACCCTTGATTTCCAACCATCTACCTTCTGGTATATATTCTATAACTGTGCATATTTTAACTCTATTTTGCTTCTTTCCAACAATGAATTTTAGTTATTATTACTTATTTTAATCCACTGAGAGTTTTACCATTTTCTTCCTTATATTTTTGTACTTATTTCCTTTTGAGGCCAATTTCATTTCTTCCTGAGGTATACTTTTTATTAGTGACTTGGCTGATAATGGTAAGTTTTCTGTTAGTTTTCAATTTATTTGCCTAAACCTGTTTTTATTTTGCCATCATTTTTGAAAAATTGGTTTGCTGAATTTAGAATTCTGAATGACATTTTTCCTTAATTTAAAGATAGTATTTAAATGTTCACTGACTTCAAGTTCAGAAGCCAGCTTGAGATGTCAGCTGTCAGCCCAAAATTCTTCTTAATTCTCTGGTATACTGATCAGATGGATGTCAGAACTCCCTTTGATCTCCATGCTAATTAAGCTTCTTTGAGATTTTTGTCTCTTTATCTCTCTCAATGCTGTCTTCTGGAAATTTCTTCAGCTCAGTCTTCCAGTTCACTACTTATCTTGTCAGTGACATCTGAGCTGCTCTTCAGCACATCCAATATCCAATAAGTTTTAAAATTTAAATATTATATTTTTCTTTCCTAGAAGTTTTATCTGGTTTATTTAATATGTATTTCTACCAACTCTTGTTTTTGCTTGCCTCTTTTTTCTTTAAACACATAAAAATATACTTTCTTATATCCTGTATCCAATAGTTCCAATAAACAGAAGTTTTACAAGTTTGGTTCTAAACTTTGCTATTTCTATTGACTCTCATAGTACTTTGTGTATTTGTTTTGTGTGTGTGCTTTTGTTTTGTTGTGTTGTGTTTTATTGTGAGCTTAAGTTCCTTGGCATATTTTCAGTGGGAGTTCTTTGAGGCCTGGGTTGAAGGTCCAGTCCCCGGAGAAGATTTGCATTTGCTTCTGTAAAATGATTTTTCAGCTCTGTCAATCATATCAAGGGCCACTTTACAAAGTTCATGCCTTGGTTGTATGCATGAGTGTATATATAAGAGGAGACACTGCACATAGTGTGATTTCTGGACACAAGTTCATGTGAAGGCTGGACCATGACCACGAATTCCCAGAGTGGTATTTTCCTCCTGCAACCCAGAGCCAAGACAAACTTCCTTGTTGTCTTGCCTTTCCTGATTTCCTGCTTTACATGGAGGGCTCTGATATGAATCACTGCCCTGCATGGGTCTAAGGCTTTGCCTCCTGGTTTGACCATTGAAACCAAAACAACAGTCTACTAGGAATCAGGAGATTCTCCTAGGGCGGCCAAGAAGTTCACTATTCATTTATTCTCCTGGACTCATAGTCTGGTTTTATCCCCTTACTTTGGAAATTTCCCATGGTTTCTCACACTCTCATCACACATATGTGTGTGTGTGTCAGAATATTTGGTCTAGATACCTTATTGTCTTGTGGCTCAAATTAGAGAGTTTGTCTCTTATTTAGGCTTTATCTGTAGGTTCCTGAAAAAAAAAAAATTGCAGTCCTGCTTTTTAAGTAAGTTTATACTATTTTTCATCATGTTGTAGTAGCCACAAAGAACTGAAAAAAGAAAAAACACAACATTGTTGACAACCCACTAAATTATCAACTTAGGTCCTTTTTCCTGACTGGTTATGTCTTCACGATGTTTATTTAATGCTTCTCTCTCATATCCTTATGTATAATTTGCTAGATTTGAGACTGTGGTTCATTTACCCATCTTCCCCTCATGTGTATATACACATTGACCTCTGAGGAATGATTTTTGGTTAGCTGCCTCTATACAGTTGAAACTAAGATGCAAAGGTTCAGGTACATGTTAAATTTCCTGAAATTTCTTTTCAATTTTTAAAGTCTATATCTGATAGGATTTCTCAGGTCTTTGAAACTCACATCTTGCAAAAAACCTTTAACAAATTTCACAAAGGACTTAGAAGTATTTTTTTTTTGCAGAACATGTACTCTTTTTAAAATTGCTAACTTGGAAATAGTGTCATTTTCCTACCTAAATAAATAAGGATGCATATTGGCATTGACTCTTACTTTTCATACTTTCCATTTAGTTATGATCTTAAACAAACTTGTTAAAACACAGACGTATACTTAGCAATGTATATGCTTTATCAACAAAAGCATCTTCACTTCTAACTTTAACAGAAGTTAAAGACAAAAAAAGAGAGAGGGAGGGAGGGAGAGAGAGAGAACATAAAAGAACAGGTTCCGAGATGGAAATTGGGTGTTAGATTGAACACTTGACTGAATAGTTGTGAGAGGGATACTTATGTTTTGAAATGAGGATTTCTTCTGCCATGAATGGAACTGCAGCATAAGCTAATTATTCATTATAAATGCCTTGGGAGATGAGATTTGCCAGGCTGTAAAGTAGCCAGAAGACTCTAACTGAGATTTAATGACAGTGATACAGGGCTTATAAAATGACAGTCCTTCAGCTGAGGAAAAAAATGATTCAATGTAGACTATTCCTTTTTTTCTTGGTTTTAAAGAACTTAAGTGTCTATGATTTATGCCTTTCTGTTTTCAAAAAAGATTAAGGCCACTTTAAAAAGCAAAACACATATAAAGCAGGAAAATTTAAAACAAAAAGAAACAAAAATTCGTTTCAATAACTAGCTAAAAGACCTCAGGAAAGTAATTTGGATCCTAGTAAAATAGGCCAAATTATCTGGATTTCTGGTAATAGCTTTAGTATTACCAAAGTAATACCAAGAATTTACTATAGTACTTATTAGAGAATAATGTGACTGAGCATAAATGCAAGTTTAAAACTTCATGATATACATGGTTATAGATATATATGTAATTTTTAAAAATGAAAATACTGATGCCAATTATTTCCCTTCTTCAATGAAAGTGCACAAGCGAAGCATTTTCCCTTCCTAATCATTTTTTGACATTTCTTTAATTTCTTTTTTGTTTGAACAGATTAATGCAATCTTTAATTGAAGGATTGTTGCTTTGTCCAGTTAATAGTGAATTATTTATTAATGACACAAAAAACAATTTTGGCCATTTAAAAAATATAAATAATCAAGTATTCTATAATCATTTTATAACTGATACACATTCATAGTCTCAATTATGATGAACCTACATTTTGTACCCCTCTTAAATAAAGAGCCAAATCAAGAAGCACAGCAGAAACTAGCATCACACGTTTAATACATTTTAAATATAGAAATATATTTAAACAGCACATTTAAGGAATAATATAATAAACTTCCATTTCTTATTCTTACAATGGTATACTATTAATTCAAAAATATATTACTTAATGAACCTCCAACATAAGTATCAAATTTTCTTTAAGATAAATTGTATTTTAAAACAGCATTTCAATAAACCTGAATAACAAACATAGATTTTTAAGCTCCTTCTGCTATAAGTTTTATTCAAACAATCCAAAAGGTTTATTAATAAATGTTACTGTATGAATATTTTTAGATGAACTGTAAATAAGCTTAACCATGGAGCCACCATAAATAGCAAGTTATCAATACTAAAAGTCATTCTTCAAAAAGTTGGTGTGTGTTAAAAGAAGGCCTTAGAAGACATTCCAACAGGGAGAGAAAATAAATTAATTTCAGAGGGGAAAAAACACATGCACACACACACACACACACACACACACACACACACACACACACACACATACATACAGACCTTCCCATTTGGAATTACTTTTGCTCAGAGGAAGGTTTACAAAATCTCCTTACAAAATAAGGATTTCATTGAGCTCATTCTCAAAAACATGAAAAATGGATTTCAGCTGTTCTTTTGAAATGGCAATTCTGTCAAAGCCATTCTGGGATTTTTGGTAATTTCCTCTAATTTATTTTCAGTGCCTTTACCCCAGATAAAATCCCTGTATCACATCAATCAGAAAACTCAGTTATAAGGTAGAACTAAAGAAAATGGCTCTGTTGACATCTTCAGCTCTTGTACATTTTACATGTGCAGTAGGGAGGACTGTCTGTAGGGAGGACAACGGATGTAAATGTTTCTTTATTTTGGACTAAGTTTTTAAATCTGAAAAAAAAAATCTGCAGCAGTAGTGTTCTAGATAATAGGCAGATATGATTTACTTGAGGTAAGAAGGTTGCACTGCAATTTTTTAGTGTTAACTTGGAAAGTTATGGACACAGGCTCAAGCCTGTCTACACAGAATTCCTGAAGCTTTGAGCTCTTTGCAAAATGTACAATCCACAAGCCAAGCAGGTATATGCTCCTACAGTTACACCAATTCTGTTAAGCAGTTATAACAATTATGTGCAATCTTCCAGCTTCTATGTTCCACCTACCATGTACTTATTCAAATCCAGTTCAACATTTCACTTTATCTAATGAAGCAGAAACTATAAAGAAAAAAGTGTTTATTCAAGCATTTTTGTTTAGTCTTATTTTATTTCAGTTTTATTTCTAAATAAATATCCTATCATAGTTTTCATTGGCACAGCATAACCAAACGTATTCAATTTCCTTCAATAATATTAAACAGTCAAAGGCGTTCTGTCTAATTTCAGAAAATTATATAAAACTCATATTAGAAAAAAATGTTGAAATGGAATTGGACTTAGCATATCCAATTGAAAGTTAGACTGAGCAATCTATTGCATAAAATAGTGACCTATAAAATAGATTTTATTGATAATACACCCACAAAGGAGACTTATATATCTCTAAATAAATAAAAATGGTTATATACATGATATCGTACATATGAAAAGAGATTAAATGAGCCAGACTAATTTTAGGAAATTCCCCTTTTTTTCTGAAAATATGCCTTTTTATTACAGTCATAAACCTTAATACAGATCTTTTGATATTATCATTATCATTTAATATTAGTGGCAGCCACATGAGCGCACTACCATATTTCTATATTTTTTCAAAATGACATTAGAGCTGTCATCGAAATACAGCACAGAGATGGCATTTAATTTGGTTGGAGCACAGCAAGGCTTTGGTACATGGTCAGGAAACATCAGGTGAACCTGGAGGAACAAATGTTTTAGTTTTTTAAGAAATAAGGTAAACATTTTGTTTGCAGCTTTAAAGTAATATACTTGTTTTGTTACTCACAATCAGACTCACCTTTAGGTTAATCACCCTTTTCCTATTTCTCTTCAATTGAGGGGGGTGTGGTGGGGCAGTTGGCAGTAAAGGATGCATTCTTAAGCTTTAATGCCTAGAATCAACCCACCAGTTCTAATTATATGCTGGGACCTTGAAAAATATTCCGCCAAGTAAGGAAAACTGTCTCTAGGGAATATTCAGTGGAAAATTTCCTGGGGGAAAGAACACGGCAACTAGCACTAAGTTGCTTTTGGTTAAAATGACTATTTCTATGTACTTCCTGAGAAATAAGGAAATCACAATACAAGTGAAAATTGGTGAAACATTTAGTAGGACTGTGGAAAGATTTTGGATATAGAAATTATGCTTAACCAGGATAATTAAACAGTAAGTCATAAAAGTTAGGCTAACTTTAACTTTTCCGTGGTAAAGGGAGCATAAAAATCATAGTGAAAAAACTCCAGATATAATACCAAATGTGATTTAAACCAATGATTTTCACTCTTCTCCACAGACTTTTTTTTACCAGATTGGCTGGAGTTTAATATTCTTTTACTTTCTTTCCCCTGTGCCCACTCCCTAGACAAATGCCAAAAAGCATGCTAAGCAAAAAACAGGAGAAAGGGGCCCAGGTATTTTACAAATTATATATCCATCTCCTCAAAAGCCTATAAAGGTGGCTATACATGAAAATTAAAATGCTTATGTGAAAAAAGAAAATCAGTATACTGATTTTGATCAGACTGGCAGTCTGCCTGTGATTTACAATCACTGAACAAGGAGCCAGAACATGTTTCCCCCTCCCCACCTACTCTGGCCCTTCCCCCAAAGGAGCTTATGGGAAGTCCCATTGATGAGACTTAAGGGATCTACAAAAGGCCAATACAGCCTCTTAGAGTTTTGGCTGCACAAAATCCTGGCTGAAGTAATATAGAAGCCCTGCATGTGGACAGAAACAGCAGGAAAAATGAGGTGATCTGACATGAACTTGAAATTTCCTAAGACCTCACAAAACTAAAACTTGGATAGCTTCTACAAATTTCAGATGCAGCTTATGTCCCTCATCAGCTTTATCTTCCATAACCCTCACATACATGATTGATAATCCCCCTATTTCAATGGCTTTGGCAGCCTCACGGAGCAGTCGCTCATAAAAAATGGATTGTTCTTGAATGGTTTTTTCAAACATATTCGTCACAAGCATGCTTTCCTTTAACAACAAACATGCCTGTCTTCTCATTTCATGTCCTTCATAGAACAAACGTACAGGGTGCACAATGCCAGGAAAAAAAAATCAAACTTCCCATGTATGCTTAAGTTTTGCAATGACTTATGTCCTACAGCCCAGGGCAGTGATGCAGAGCAGGTTCGTGTCCCAAGTCCATGTCAGACTTTTTTTAATGTTTGTTTTTCAACACTGTCTTTGAGACTACAGACTTAAGAGCTGACAATATGTAATAATATATTTATAAGGGAAAACAAAGAAAAATGAGAGAAAGTGGGAGTGTTTGATGAAGGTTTGTGTATGTTTCAATAATTAAGCATTGCTTAGCCTGAGGGAACATTTAATACATTCAATACACATCTAAGGAAGCAAACGTCTGCTTTCTGAGTCATTGGAATGACAATAAAAACAGGCAAAGAACTTTATGAGAAATTAAGTGCAACTTCTCTATTAGCAAATGGTAGCTTTTCTTCTGTGGTCATATAGAAAAAATGTGATCACAGCTGTCCTTTCAAGGAATGACACAGCGGCTTTCCTCTCTGTCTGACAGCCTTTCCTGTCAACATGAATTCTCCATAGACAAGGAGAGAAGGCTAAACTTACAGATATATATATTTTTTCTCAGTGAAAACCTTGAATACAACATACCCATCCTGGTAGAGCATGCCTGCTTCACTTCCCCCAAGAAACGTTATTCCTCATCAAGAAGTGCTCATATTTATAAGTAGCAAAGGTGAAGGCATATCAGACATTAAAAATGTAAATTGCATATGGCACTGAAATAAACAATCTTCTTGGTCAACAATCAATAAAAAGAAGAACAATTATAAGTGACTATCTTTCAAAATACATATTTGCTTGACCCTTCTGTTTACCTTTACTATGAGCTGTCTCCAAAGCTTTTGATAGTTCCCATGCTTTAATTTGCCATAGATGTGCCTTTTTTGATGTCTGGCTGTTCTGCAGCACTAATCCTTCCCTTACGAAGTCAGTGAAAATATCAGTAAAACATCATGTCATTCAAGGATTTGATCTGTCAGTTCATATACACCACTCCTTATTCAGAAGCTACTGGACACTCCTTCATCAGCTTTAAGTTTTAGATTAATTGTGAAAAAACTCAGCCTTTTAAAGACTCAAATATTCACAACTTCTAATAGCAATTCTATTTTTTTATCCTAAACAAGCCTCACCCACAAAGGTAGCTCTTTTTCCTAATTCTCCCTGTTCTTCTACTGCCACTTTCCAACAACTCTACCCCATCACTGTCTTGATTTTAAAATAATATGTTCCTTCCCTTTCTTCCTAACACAAATTAACATTTTCATATTAATTCAAAGACTAATTTGGAATTATATCATATAGTCAACTAAGCCTTCTAGAATCCTCCTACTTAGTCTTCTGGAGGTTGTACTTCTGCCACATCAAGAAATAATACACCATAGGTATATTATACTCTCAAGAGGTATCACAAGCTCTTTAGATATAACACAAACATATAGAGAATGTGAGGTCAAGACATCAGTGCAGAAGGACCACTTCATGTGATTACTTCAACTTTCCTAGCTAAGTCCTTCCCCCATTCTGGAATCAGGATTATTTTTTAAATCAGCTAGAAATTCCTGACTATACCCATAATCATTACTTTGACTCTAAGAGGTAACAAAGGAGTTTGAGA
Source organism: Choloepus didactylus (assembly GCF_015220235.1). Taxonomy (NCBI): domain Eukaryota; kingdom Metazoa; phylum Chordata; class Mammalia; order Pilosa; family Megalonychidae; genus Choloepus; species Choloepus didactylus. The sequence continues at coordinate 95,477,550 of NC_051313.1, read as the reverse complement.
AGAGAAGAGAATCCAATGATGCTCTTCTTTAAAACTATTTAATATTCTGCTTGCATTATAAACCATTTTCAATCCTACATTATTTTATTAATTAGAGATAAATATTATTTCGTTTACTAGAGATTTGAGCACTGCCAAATTTCTGTGAATGTGGCATGAAAAATATGAAATTTATTTTACACCCTAAAGATTACAAAAAAAAAAAATAAAAGAATCAAGAAATAGAAATGAGTTTTCTAAGTATTCTATTTATATTCTACACTGAGGAACTTTCATAGCACCAAATATTATGGAACATTATTAAGTAATTAGAGCAAAAGACTTCAGGTGAAATTCAGTACAGCTGTTAGTCAATGTTTTTGCAATAAGTATTAATGAATTGCTAGGGTAGTAGTCCCTGGGAACCTGGGTGATTAATTCCTATTGCAAAGTGAAGACATCAGTGCAGAAGGACCACTTCATGTGATTACTCCAATTTTTCTAGCTAAATCCTTCACCCATTCTGGAATCAGGATTATTTTTTAAATCTGCTAGGAATTCCTGACTATACCCATAATCATTACTTTGACTCTAAGAGGTAAAAAAGGAGTTTGAGAAGAGAAGAGAATCCAATGACAATAGTCACTGGATGCTCTCCTTTAAAACTACTTAATATTCTGCTTGCCTTATAAACCATTTTCAATCCTGCAAAAACAAAGCATACCAGAGTCTGAACTATGGCATGGTTGGTAGCATTCATGTGGGCATTGAGTGGGAAAGAACATTCTCCATCACAGTAAAATGCAGCATATCCTTCTGGTGCTATAATCCAGTCCTAAAATGCACACAAAACAAATAACACATTATCATTAAGATTAAATAAATAAAAATAATTTTTGAAGAACACTCAAATGTATTTAATCTCAATAGTTTTCCCTTCTTGGTGCAACACTTATCCTAATGGGATAGCCCCACCTCCCACTTATACCCAGTTTTATTTTTAAGTTAAAATTTACAGCTAAAGTATAAGTATTTTCATAAGAAATTGTCCTCCTTATTTTCTCCCAGGATGTTACCAGGTAAGATACTCATAGCATGTATTAACCCATGTATTCATGAATGAAACTACAATCATGAAATAGCATTCTAAATATTGTTTAAAAAGGAAGTGATGATCTCTGAGAAGTTCAAGTGGACCAGAAAGGAAAAGAAGAATAAACTTAACTGAGATAATTCTCATTATTTCTAATAACTTAAAGTTTTAATATTTGTTCTATGTGCCGTTTTTCTTTCCATTCTTGCATTAATTTTACCATCTCTTTAGACGAAATGAATTGGAACAAATTTCTGGAAACTGTACATGGAAAATTTTAGGAGTTAAACAATTGGCAGGTAGAAAGATTGCCCTGTTTTTTGCACCCCGCCCCACCAGAGAAATAAAACTTGGTACAAATGTAGTATCATAGAACTATCAATTTTGAGGGTTTTTAAAATGTGTATTACTTAATAGTATGTCTCAATAACATACCTCGTTTGCTGAGAATCCATTGCAATGGGATATCTGAAGTAATCTAAAAACTTCAATTTAAACTGTCTCTACATAGAACCATTAAAAACTATTTTAACTATTTGAGTTAATTCCTCTCCCAACCCTGTTTGTGAAGCATAGTTAAATGACAACAACAGGATTTTGAAGTGCAAGAATTCTTTTTTCTGTAGATCTACCCCAGGATGGCAATACTATGGTTGAGAGTTCTAATTCCTAGACCCAGATGGTTTGGGACCATAAAGGGATAAATTGAGTTGTCTAATTAATCTGAGAAAATCTTTTATTTGTATTAAAATTATTGTTTTTGAGGTATTTAAACAACAGCACTTTTTAATTCACTTCCTAAATACCATGAGATTATATTTCTCCTTCTGCATAAGTTAGTTTGGACTATAAAACCTACCAACTATGTCAATGGTGAAAGAATAATGGAGAAAGAAAATTGCTATGGATAATCCATATTCTGAATATCTAGTAAAAAAAAATCGTTGATTCTTGTATTGAAAAGATTATGGAGAAGGATTACAAGTTACTAGGATTTATGATAAAACCAAAAAGAAGCATCTGAGTTGACTTAATATTCTTACCTGCCATCCCAGGTCCCGGAAACTCACATAGAGTTCATGCTTCTTACAGGCTTGTTTTTGTTCACTTGTATTATATTCTGAAGAAAAAAAATCACATTTTAAAAAAATTATGGCTTGTCAGGTATACTAATATTTCTTTTCTGGGACCACTGATAAAATAAAAAAGACACCGTATTTGAACCTGTGAAACATGAGTTTGAATCTTAAAGCTAGAGCCATCTACTAACTGTGTGAACTTCAGGCAAATCACTTGTCCTGATTTTCTTCTTCTGTTAAAATGTAGATAATATCATCCTCAAATGAGGATCTGGTTAAACAACCTACATGGCAGTGCATGGCATGGTGCCTGTCATATGCTACCTGCTTAGTGTTCATTCATTAATTCCTCCATACTACAGGGCCACCTAATATACTCAGACATATTAAATATTCATACAATATTTTGAACATCTTCCATGAGGCAGACACTGGGAAAGTATCAACTGGGATCTTACTAGTTGATTTTATGTTAATAAGCATCTTAAACTCAGGAAATCCAAAATTGAACTTATGATCATCCCCCACAAACCTGTTCCACCTGTAGTAGACTTCTCCATTCTTGGCTGATGGCAGCAATCAGGCAAAAAAAAAAAAAAAAAAAAACATACAAATAAACAAACGAACAAATAAACAAACCTGGAGTGAAAACATACTCCCTTTTTTCTCCCACATCCACATGCAATCTGTTGGGAAATTCTACATATTCTACCTTCAAACAGGTCTAAAATCCATCCACTCTGAACACCTCCACCGCTCTCATCCTGTCCAAACCACCGTCATCCCTTGCCTCTCTGCTGTTCTCCCTCATTTTGCCCTTGCTCTACTACAACACAGCAGGTAGGTGGACCTTTTGAAAGCAAATTGAATCAGGTCACTCCCCTGAAAAAGCCCTACAATTGTTCCCCATATCCCTAAGAGTGGAACATCCTCCCAGTGTCTTGCAAGACTCTACAAGATTTGGCTATTACTTCTCTGACTCCTCTCCCTCCCCTCTTCCTCTCCCTTCTCTCTGCTACAGCCATGACACTCCCTTGCTGACATGTACCCAGGCCAGGCCAGCCCCCACCTCAGGCCTTCACTCTCGCTACTTTTGCTACCTGAAATACTCTTCCTCTGAATATCTACATGGCCATTAGATCTTTAAGTCTTTGATTTAAATATCATCTTGGTGAGGACTAGTTAAAATTGCAATTCCCATCCCCAATATCCCTGATCTTTCTCACCTTCCTCTGATTTTTTTTCTATTTTACTTATCACTTTTTAATATGCTATGTCATTTTCTCATTTATTATGTGCATTGCTTATTGTCTGCTTCCTTCCACTAGGATGTAAGTTCTATAGGGGAAGAATAATTATCTTTGGTTCACTGATACATCCCAAGTGTCTGGAACAGAGCCTGGCACACAGTAGCATTGAATAAATATTAAAGGAATTAATGAAAGAATTCCTCATATTGTTCCACAAATGATTTGAGCAGAGGAAGTACATTCTTTTCATTATATATTTTGGAATGTAATCTGAAAAAGCCTATAACTTTTTATAATTGTTTAACAGAATTAAGGGTAAATGCAGAGAGTCTCAATCTTCCATCTAGAATAAAGTGCTAAATAAACACAGAACTTTACAGAAAATCTTTCTATGTTGTTTTTGAAGCTTGTTCACATTTTATATGTATAACATTTAAAAAGTGAATCTACTTTGGTTATTTCCAATATGAAAAAAAAGAAAAAGAAAAAGAAAGATGGAAAATTTAGGGTAGGGGAGTGAGCAATATGACTTATTTTAAAAGAAAACAGCTAATTATTCGTTCTAGGAAAAAAATACTATATTCACCCTGACAGTTATCAATGGCAAAACAGCTAAAACAGGTTACTATGCAGAAGCTGTTTATGTTACGTTGTCATCTTCCAGCTTAATTATCTTCAACCTCTAGTGAAAATACAGGCAATCAAAGATTAAGAGACCTATTTAGTGCCCTGTCATTTATCTTTCATGGTTACATCAATGAGTTATTTATTTTACATCAGTCTGGAAGGTAATTTTTAATTAAAGCAGATTAAATTGGTAGTTATGACCAAAAAATGAAGGAGAGAGAATTCATTCAATTCTCACTTTCTTTCTTTTTTGGGGAAAATTCCTCCCTTAATCTGAATAGCACAGAGGAAAAGAGTTTGTTCAGGCAATAAAAATTTAACATTAAGTGCAGCAACATGAATAATTTCCCTATATCATTGACAGGGAAAAAGAATAATTGGTTCTGGTATCAGTTTGCATACATTTATCAGATTGCATACATTTATTGATATTCAGAATAGAAAAAAAATAACAGCTCTGAATTAGACCAGTTAGCAAACTTTTTTTGTAAAGAACCAAAGAGTCAATAGTTTAAGCTATACAGTTTCCATCTCAGCTGATCAACATTGCTTCTGTAGCATGAAAGCAGCCATAGATCATATGTAAATAAATGAGCATGGTTACATTCCAATAAAACTTGAATTTCATATGATTTCCAAGGGTCACAACTATTATTCTTTTAATTCATTTTTCAAACATTAAAAAATATATAAAAACCATTCTTAAGTAATGGGTGATACATAGACAGGCAAAGGGTTAGATATGGCTCATGGACCTTACTTTGCCCAACCCTGCACTAGACAATAAAGGGAATATTTATTCCTTCATCTTTGTCTCAATTAAAAACACTGAATATGACTAAAGACATTGTATTCAATACATATACAAGTATATCTGTAAAGCCATAAACATATGGTTATTTAAATTCCATAGTCATAAAAAATGATAAAATTTAAAAGTAAAAACATATCTGTTCCATCTATGCAGCCTTTCATGGAGGCTAAGTGATATATATAATGTAACATCACATAAAGGTAACAGGCAATGAAATTTATAACAGAGTTTGGTTCCAAGAGTCTGATTTCATAGAGCATTAGGACCATATGCTTATTCTGTCAGGAATAAAAATTAATGGATACTGAGTGAGGCAAATTTTGTACCCAAACCAACAAGGTCTGTAGTTAGGTTTACTAAAAATAGTTGGCAGAACAAACTGTCGAATGAAGGGCAAGGAAATAAGATTTGTATCTTTTAAAAATATAGATTGGCAGCTCTTAGGAGATTAAAATGAAATGGACATTATGCTACTGTTGGCAAATGTGCCTGCTAATGAAAAGTCACACCAGGACTGACTAAAATGTTCTGGTGCTACAGCCAACACTAGAAAACATGCTGACATTCCTTACCTATGCATGTGTAATAAATACAGAATTTCTTTGTTTCGTCTCTTTATGATAATAATATTGGGAAACCAGAGCCAAAATATTGAAAATATTGTTAAATACTTTATATTTCCTTATGATCAATTTCTGGAAACAATGCAGTTTAATCTTTTTCTTATTCAGTTTGATTTTTTTTTAAAAGGTCATTCTGTCTTAGGAAAAAAAATCATGACAAAATAAAATACATAGAGGTTCAAATTGGTTAAAAATAAAAGTCCCTGTGGTCTACACAGCACTTTGATCATCTGCACACTAGTCCCTGAACAAACAAATAAACAAATAAACAAAGGTTAACCTAGTTATAAAGGGGAAAAAAGAAAGCCAATTCCAAAAAACTCCATACATCACTACTGGTTTCTTTTTCTTCAAAATATAGTATTAGTTTCTTTAGAGGATGAAATATAGATAAGTCTATAAAAGAAAAATCCAAAATAGAATTTACTATTTGAGCAAGATAAGAGTTTAAACAAATACAATAAGCAAAAGAGGAGATATCACATTCTCACCCTTAGATCCCAAAAGGAAAATGAAGAGGAAGTCCACTCCTACACATCAGGACAGAAGACCATATTTTAATTAATTTATAAAATTCAAAATAATGAATGAAAGTACAAAAGGTAAAGAAGTAAAGGTGGTGTTAAAGTATGCTAGTCAATAATGTAAAGTTTGGTATGGCCTCCAGGTTGAGAAATTCATGATAACCTCGAAACAAATAAAAATAGCCCCCTCCAACAATGGGGAATTTCAAAATGCTTGCTACTCTAGCTTAATCACCATCTTCCTTACTCAGTGAATTACTTGCTTATATTTATGCACAATCCCATGGGATTACTATGTATATAGGGATATCTGTGTCTGTCTATGTAAATATAGTTGACACAGCATAAAATAGTAAGTGTGATTGCTTAACTCTGCTTAGCAAAGCAACCATCTGACATAAGGCAACTAACACCCTCACCTTAGAGCTCTCTGACATAAAAATCTATTGTCAAACCTCAGTTTCCAGATGTCTGATGGATGTCTCTAAAAGCAAGTTTCCCTGATGCCTCTTACTCAATATGTCTACTTCCAACTTCACTCTCCTCTGATGCTCACTATTTTAGTTAACAGGATCACTAGTAACCTAGTGTCCGAAGCCAGAACATTTGGTAAGCCCCTTGATTTTCTTTTATCTCCCTCAGATCTTACCTTAAACAAAAGTTCTAAAATTTACCCATTTCCATCTTCATTTTAGTTAACTCATTGGCAGCTCTTTGCATTCCAAGTTACTCCATGCTTCCTCAACATCCTCTTCTGGTAACTTGGAATCCTGATATCATACTTCAGCCCTGCTCTCCTCCTATATCTCTGACAACACATCTTTTTGTCTTTTTTACAGAATTGTTTTTTCTTCTTTGCCTGCACCTAAAGTGTTCATGTCCCCTAGGAGGTCCCATCCTTGTTTTTCTTTCACTGTGCTTTCTGTGGCACTGTCAGTCCCATGCTTCAACCAACAATTTGGACTCATATCTCTATCCTTTTTCTGGGCCTTCCATTATTCTCGACACTCCTTTCTCCATGGACTCTGTCTCAATGGCCCACTCCCACTCTCTGCCAACGCCATCTCACGTTTTGGTTTCCACTTCCCCTCTCTCCAATCAGTAACCTTCATTACTTGGAGTGATGTACTAGACTCCTAAACATTATTTGGGCTTTCAGTTTCCTCCCTCTGAACCCCATCCTTTGCTCTGCTGCCAAATTTAACTTTTTAAAATGGTATGTCTGATCATGGCACTCCTTTTTCAAGTTGCCTGCCTGAAGGCATCATATCTCCTTACTATCACATACCCCATTCTTTATGATTTGGTCTTTGCAGACTTTCATAGCTGATTTCACACTCCTCTCACACAGAACACTTCATATCCCATTTGACACTGGTACATGACTTATTACTGTGCACATCTGTCTGGAATGGCTTCACCCACCCACCAAAAAAAAAAGTTTATCTTTTAAGCCCCTCATGAAATGTTCTGGGCCATAATTAGCACTGCTAGGTGCTCTGCCCTCACTATTCTCACATCACTGTACACCTGCTCTAATATAATTCACTTCACAATAATACTAATGTGCATGTCTTTCCCCTTTAAGAGGCAAGATTCTTGCAATATTGATCTTCTATCATCATAGAGTGTACCTGTCACATAAAACATATTTATTTAATCTTGAATAAATCTTAAATAAATATTACTTGACAAGAAATTTTGCCCCGTGGATTGTCTCTAGACAGAGAATTAGCACCAATGGCAATCAATGTATTAATTTCTATTAGCAATTTTTTAAAATTATGTAATTAATTGTTCAAATAGATAAGTGAAATTGAGTTAAGACTCTAAAACATCTGTTGCTGCTGAAGTCTCAAAGACCAAGAAGTCCCAACAAGTGACCAGAATTACAGGTATTCATTAGAGAGACAGAGGGAGAGAAAAAGTTCTGATTTTCTCTGGTATAACCCCTAGGCCTCAGAGGACACAGTCAGAATTCTTTATGCACTAGTTTTGGAAACCAAACCAAATATGCAGTCATTTATAAAATACCAAATAAGAAATCATTTATAAAATGATAAAAATATGGACTGATGTTAATAACTAACACATGAGTACTTACCATGTACCACTCTTCTAAATTCTTTACATACATTAATTCATGTAATCTTCACAAATCATGAAGCCCTCCTTATGAAGCAGGTACTAGTAACATTCCCACTTTACAGATGAGGAAAAAAGAGGCAGAGGGAGTTGACAAATCTTGTCCAAGATTATACAACTAGTAAGTGGTGGAGTCAGGATTAAATGATAGAATGATAGATAGATATTAGAAAATCTACAGTAGATACATAGAAATAGAGAGACAGAATATGCACCAAAATAATTGTTGTTTTAGGAGTATTTTCCAGAACTTTCATGCCCCAGGGCACAGATATCAACTTTTAGTGTTCATTTATGTAGAAATCATATGGATTAGAAATATATTCACACATGCACTGGCATTTTCATGGCAGCATTGATTTTGAGAGCCCCAATTTAAACCAAAATGTCCTTGAGGAGTAATAGGATCAAATAAACTCTGGAACAAGTACTATTGAATACGTTGCAGTACTTAAAAAGAATGAGGTTACACTATTTGAAGAAATGGCTAAGCCATACGGTTAAAAATACCTAAAATATCATTCATGTAATTAAAAACACATGAACATGTATTCTTCAAAAGAGACATAAATATGGAGGAAAAGGTTTGGAAGTACATGCTGATATCACAGTAACCTACTGGGGAAAGACGAGGTGGTCGAAGAAATTTAGCTTTATTTATGATTTGGTTATTTTTAAATAATGAAAAATTTACATTTATTGTAAAATATAAAACATTTTAAATAAATAATTCCAACTAACTGAACTTCTCTTGTTTTTATTAGTATCTGTTATTCCAGGAGGCACAAATTTGCATTGTATCCATTAGGCAGGAGATAGTGCCTATTAGAGTTTAGAAGAAGTACACAATGTTTCAATTTTAATATCTATTTTAAGGGCTTGCCCTAAGAAATCATGGTTTTAGACAAGGCCACCACATGACTAGATCCACTTTCAAAGAATCCTAGTATTGAGCATGCAATGAGCAATCTTTTCGAGCAGTTCTGTAATGAACGAGGACTTATCATTTGCCTTGTTAATTCTCCAACATTCTTAATACTTTGTATCTTAAAGAGGGCTAGCTTAAAATGTAGATATTGCTTTCATTTACTTTTTCCCCTAATTCAAATAAATATCCATTGCACTGCCTCAGTGTGAAACAATTAGGCAATATATTCCCCAATGTGTCTGCTCATCCTTTCTGCCAAAAATCTGAAGGAGGATGAGGGTGACAGTTACTGCAGAAAACCTGGGAGTAGTGGCTAGAAGCATATAAAAAGAAGTTAGTTTTTTTCTATACAAACAATACATTCATTCACTCAACAAATATTTATTTGGCTTCTACTTTCTGCTAGGCACTGTTCCAGGCTCACCTATTATATGGAAGGGAAAAGGGGCATTGAGACACCAGAAGGCAGGAATCTTTGAAATGGGAAATAAATGGGGTAAAGGCAGTATGCATGGCCTGAGTTTTAATCCTTCATATAATAATTGAGACTTAGAACATTTGATGATATATTTTGCAAAAAAAAATAATAATAATAATTAGGCAAACATCTCATAAAACTCTCCCCCTCCTTGCCCTCTCTCTTTTCTTTCTTAGCCATGGAGCTTTTGCACAGTATTTTATTGTAAAATGCTAGTAATATTACCTCATTTATTGTTTATATCTGGATATTTGAAAATTTCACTGGAATTTCAAATCTCCCATGTATCAAATTTTCTGTTTATGTTAGCATTCTCTTTCCTTATACCTCTGTAATTTGGATTAACTCCTATGAGACTTTTTCCTGTCTGCTTGATTACTACCTATTGAAAGGTTAAGTCTCATAGTCACAAACCAGTTACTTTCTTTTTATTATCAAAATATGAACACACTCCCAAACCATGAGCCCCATATTTCATATACATGATTGCCAAGGACAATTTTTTAGAAAGAAAATATTGGTCTATATCAGAATAATTTTGTACTCCAACTGGTGTTAGGGAACTGATGAAAAGGTACATGATTTTCTACACCATCTGTTTTATTCATCTCTAGTTATAGTCGTACATTTACCTATGGTCTGGAAGGGAAGATAAATAGAGTTCACCAATAGGGAAAGGACTTTGAAGATTTCATTTGTTGGAACACCTCTGCCAGAGACATTATAAGCTCTAATAATAAGTATGGTACTTATACCTTCTCTTTGTAATTTCCTCAAAAATTATTTACTCTTCAAGGTTTAGCAAACCTTTTTCTTAATGTAGTCTGCTACATTAAATTAAAAAACATTTCAACCAATTTTAGAACCATTCTACATGAAAAGAAAAACATACGACTTTGACAGGCTCATATTTATAAGGAAGAAAAGGTCTTAGAAAGTTATTTTTCTCCATCTTTCATATTAGGCAATTACAACTTTTGCCAAACAAAATATCTTGTAAAGACTGTTACAAAATATATTTGTAATAAGAAACATAACATGTTTCACTTTCAAGTGAAAAAGATGGTTACACTTATTTGTGGGAAAATTGTATTAAATCATCATTGTATATGCAGCATGTTATTCAGTATAATGCAATTCCATGTGGAAATCCTCCTCCCTGCTTCTCTTGCTAGATACACTAAAAGAGCGTCTTCTAGCATGATTCTCCTGGTGCCTATGTTTTGGGAAGGCTCAAGTGAGTTCTACTTAATATTTTTGTCGAGAGTCTCTGGTACAAAAAACAAAACAAACAAACAAAAAAAAAGCAACCTTTATATATATTGTGTTTTATTTATTATCATCTATTTCTTATCTAAACACTCATACATATTTGAGTAATAAGTAAATGCAATATGATTTGTCACTTTCAAGTAACCTGGGGAAAATGAATAATTTAGGAATAACTGCAAACACCATTTGATTGCCTTTTACCAGAAGAATGAAAGATACTCATATGCTGAAATACCATAACCAGGGATCATGTCTTTTTTGTCCACCACCTTCTCCGGATTACTAGGCATATGAAGATCACTAACATAGAAGAATACATATTTTACAAATTAACAAGCATGTTGTACTAAAATGGGATGCTCTATGGTAACTTTCCCAACATAGATTCATTTTTATAAATAAAAATGCTTTCTTGGAATAAAATAGCCATCATTTTCATTTAAGGATAGCTTATTACAACCTATTTGAAGCCTGAACTAAACAAGATACTTATTGGTATAAATAATATGATTAAGTCACTTCAGATCTGGCAGTTTAATGCCTTCTGATTAATTGCATGTTAATCTCCTTTCCTGTCAATTAACAGATTAAATTGCATGCATATTGAGATCAATTGTACATGTGTAATATTCTGTTGAAAGATTTTACATGTGTGCATGTGTACACATATCTAAAGAAGATTATCCAGTTAATAGCTTCCAAATAACTAATGAAAACATAAATAATACCTTAATTCTCATACATCTATCCTGTTCCTATTTTCAGCAAGGATTTAAACTTCATGATTCACATATATTGTTTTAAATACAGAAGAAAATATTTTATGTTGAATTGACCTGGTTACCTATCCATATTTGAGGGGCTTAGGGGAAATGAGCCCAGCAACTCATGCAGTTCAGTTTTGGCTAGCCTTTGTTGAATGATTTCATAATTTCATTACCGCCAGCTTGATTTTAATTTGAATGGAATCTTTCAACATATGAAAGCAAGTCATGCTGATTTTAAAATGCATCACTGAGTGATTCATTGATGAAACATTCTGGGGATGCTAGAAACATCACTGGATGATTTAATAGACCAAATGAAGGTATATAGAAAAGGCAAATTTATCGTGGCTACTTGATTTGCAACATATGACCTTATAACTCTCTGTGCACAACCACCACTCTGGTTTTCTCTTACCTCCAACACTGGACATTCTGGAGGAGTCCTGATGAGAGGTGGATTTATTGCGGTTTTGATTTTTTCGTTTGTTGGCCGCTCTCACGGATCGAAGAAGTACCTCACTTGCCTTGAAGAAGGCCACCATAAATGGTTGTTTTGACTGAGGCCCATGTCTTCCCACAAGACCAGCGGATTTTACGTTTATACTGCGTCCTAGAACATAATTCACAAGTACTTGGTTTACGAAAAAGAGATAGTTGACCTGACGTGAATGAATTCTGAGGTTACTTTGTTTTGAAAACATTATCAGAGCATTTCCTTTACAGGCCCAAGCTTCTTATAAACATTGAAGGTTTACTGTTACAGACAATTATTCATGCTTGGTTTTTCATTTTGCATCATTCTTGCACCACAGAACACCCTCTGGCTACTTCACTAACTGATATCTTCTCAGACCTTGAAGTAAGCAATGGAAAGACTTGACTACAGCCGGCCTGGAAACGTCCACATTAAATAGCAATTTCAAAAATATTAGCTATGGGCTCTTCTGCATTAAATGCCCCATAATTTTCCTCTAAGTGATAAAAGCTAAGTGCCTGGCAGGGTGTTTCTACTTTCCCCAGTTTATTTCCAATAGTCCAGGCATTCCTTAGCACTGATAGACCTCTTGCCTCACCTATGGCCTATGCCCAGCAAACTCTAGAAAGCTGTGCTGTACTTAAAGTTCTTCACATATCATTCTAGAAGCCCACTCTGGGGATGGAGATTTTGTTTAAGCTCTAGCTCATTCTCAAGGTGAAGTATTTTGAAGTAAACATGGAAATTTCTGGATCCCTTCCCCTCTGTGTTTTGATATAACCTGAATATTTACTAAAAGGATTTCAGAAGAAGCAAACTGAATCTGGAGACTCTCAGAAAGGAGAAAAATCCCAGGTGTGGTTGGAGATTCACTTCTGTATTTAAACAAGCCTACATCCTAGACACAGTCTGAGCCTGTTGATGTGGTTGTATATTAGAGAAAAGGAAGTGGTATCAGGCGCTGTGCATGAAAGTGTGAGAAACCAGGGTATCTTATAGGCTAGATGTACAGGTTGATAAAATATCTTTCCTGGAGGGTGGTGGTGATGGTAGTAATACATAATTATAATAATGGCAAATAATATGCAGTATTTGGATGCCTGCTATGTATGTGCCAGGCAGTTTTCTAAAATAAATTCTTTTAAGATCAAGGGTTTATTTGCTAAAATGCCATTGATGCTGCTTCAGGGACTTTTTTCCTTTCCTTTCTTCTGAGGTGGGTCAGAACTTATAATGGACAAATTATTCATTATTTAATTTGATTCCACAAATACCTCAGGAGTTAGGTATACTCTTCTCCCCTTTCTCACAATCCACCTTTCTTAGGCTCTTCTAATTAAAAATAATTATCTGTGAAAATGAAAAGCATTATGATAATATCTCTCTATATAGGAAACCATTGACTTTGATATCTGGCTCCATGGAAATTGCCCAAAGAAGATGAACTATTTTAACTTAAGTTGTAAATATAGTTGAGATTTACTCAAAACGCATGTAAAGTTTCTGTTATGGATACAGAAGTTTGAAATATGTTCCTGATTGACTCTGGCTTACCCCTTGAGAGATGTACATATTTTCTTAAAATATTTATTCAGTAAAGACTGTGTAGCAGCCTCAGTCCATTATAAGATCTGACCCACCTCAGAAGAAAGAAAAGGAGAACAAGTCCCTGAAACAGCATCAATGGCATTTTAGCAAATAAACCCTTGCTCTTAACAGAATTTATTTTGGCAGCAAAAATACTTTTGTGTATACTTGTATTGTGCTGAAAACTACCATCAGAAAATGAGATTGTGTCATGTGAAGCTGTGCAGCTGTTGGGAGGGACACAGAGGTCCTTTAACTGTGGAGGTATTGGTCTAAAAAAAAAAAAAAGCATGCACCAACCCAGGCAGCATCAGCGTCCTCAACAACTGTTCTACAAAATATTGGGAAAACTCGATCATTTCCTATAAGGAATAAAATGGTCATATGTCTCACAAACGCCACTATATTCATTCCTACCAGAGAAAGAACTTACAAATAATCAAAGCAGTAAACCTTGAACAAATAAGCACATAGGTTTCTCTTTTAGATGTAAACTTACAGTGGCCCTATGCCAGAGTCTGTATTTCTTAGAAAAACTCTATCACTGGCATAAATGAAAGAGGCAGTTTGATTTGTGGTCAGAGCAGTTTCCATTCTACTTCCACTGTAACAAATGTATTAATTCAGCTCAGACTTCCTCCTTCTGGCAGCCTTTTTGCTGTAAAAAGAGAAATTAGAAGTTCCAGCCAAATACCGTACCTTGAACTGACCCACTTCAATACATAAACACTTTTACGACGTGTTTATTCAGGTGTAGCACTTGAAATTGGTTTAAGATGTTTCCAGTGACAGAGAGCTCAGCAAAGGGGGAAAAAAACTGAGAAACTTAACTGTTATGGAATAGAATAACTGGCAATCTGTTCTTCAAAATTTTATTTTTTTTCCTTCTTGGAATACAACATAAAAGTATTTGTTGAAGCTTTTATTTTGATTTTTAATGGAGTGTTAATTTAACAGGAATTAAATTTTTACTTGTATATACTGATGACTGCAGAAGTCATTTTTAATATATGATCTTTCTAATACTGAAATAGTTCATCGAAAGATGTTCACAAATAGAATACAGTAAAATCAGTTTCCATTCATTACAACACACACTGATCCTTTTATTGTTAAATAAGCACTTAACGCAAAGTTCCAAGTTTCCTTTGGTTTGCAAGAGGGTTTCTTTTATTATTATTCCAAAGACTTTTCAATATTTTAATTTTTATCTGCGAAGAAATGATACAGAAATAATACTGCCCTAAGGATTTATGTTCTGAAAACTGTAAAGATGTTGTGTATGTTACAAATATGGGTTTCTTGGACTTTACAAAGGTGGATATTGTGTGTGAAGCAAAGTACCCTTCAAACCAATGTGAACTCCCTTTAAAATAACTTTTAGTATTATTAAGTTTCCTCTCGGTTTCCTTTTTACTTCAGCAATGAGGTGACTATTAAGATTCCATAAGTTAATGCTTGCTCAGTTACCCTTGGTCTTGAGCTATACTACAGAAGCATTAACTATTTGACCTACTCCTTCAGACACAATATGCCTACATTGATTATTATGACTGAACTTTTTAGTTTGTTTTGTAGGAAGTGCTGTTGGAAACCCAAACTATATTGTATGCATTGAGAATAGTGAATTTCATATAAAATTTATTTGAACATATTGAATTCTACTATTAAATGTATGCTATTTTTAAAATATTTCAAATATATGAATAAAGAAACCTACCTCAAACATTATGATTTAGGAAAACTTTATGTTTTTATCACTGTGGGTTTACTTTTAAAAGCTGACCCTTATTTTTGAGTGATTTCTAGTGTGTGTGTGTATATATATATATATATATATATATATACACACACACACATACACACATACACACAAAGATTAAGTATTGAATATACAGTGGAAATGAAAATGGGGTGGGAGGATGGAAAGAATATTTTTTGTAGTTATCTTTTTTAATGTATTTTTTATTGTGAACTTTAACATATATACATAACAGTGATAAATTTCAAAGTATGATTTAACAAGTAGTTAGAGAGCAAATTTCAAAGAACGTCATGGGTCACAGTTCCACAACTTCAGCTATTTCCATTATTGTAAAATATAACATAAATACAGAAAGGTGTTAACTCTTGATGTACAGCTCAACAAGCAGTTATAGAGGTAATTTCAAAAATTGTAATGGGTTACAGTTCTACAGTTTCAATTCTTTCCTTATTATGCAATACAGGGTATATACAGAAAGGTGAAGACTTTCAAAGCACAATTCAACAAATAGCTATAGACCAAATTTCAAAGGATGTTATAGGTTACAGTTCCACCATGTCATTTACCTCCTTCCAGCTATTCCAACACCCCAGCATCTAAATGTATGTATATATATATATATATATATATATATATATATATATATATATATATTTATATGAAGTTTCAGCATTCATAGACCTTTGTTAAATCTTATCTTGTTGTTGCTGCCCCTTCCTCTCACTTAATCCCTTTCTCCATCTTCAAGAGTGTGTAGGCCATGAGCACCCTAACTTATTCATATTGAAAGAGGGTGTCGACAGTATGGGGAAGGGGGCTGCATCTGATTATTGACCTTAAAGAGGCTGTTGTCTCTGGGTTTTAGGACTTGTCTGGCATAGGAACACTCTGGTGGATTTAAGTTTCTGAGAGATAAAACTTAGTGAATCTTTTATAGAATCTCAGGTAGGTACCTAGGTATTTGGGTCCCTTAATAGTCCCCAAATACTTAGGAAAGAATATTTTTTAAAAAAAGGAATGGTAAGGACATGAGCTTGATCCCAAGCTTAGTCACCTTAGGATTCCATCACATCTAGCATGCCTGGAGCATTGCTGGGTTTAATTCAACAGGAATAAACTTGAATGAGGATTGAGCAATCTCATAGGAAAGAACTTACACTGAGCAAAAGGTGACCCCTTAAAGCACAGATTCAGAACAGTGTCGAGTAGAGAAAAGCAGTGATATCATTTAGAATTACTTCTGATGCAGCAACTAGAGTTCTATGGCTGTTACTTAACAAGGGATTCAAGGAAAATCTAATAGCACTGTTTTCACACAAAATCCCCGTAAAACGCTAGGAGAGCAAGGTAGCTTTACTTTGGGACTTTGTTAACTGAGTGTGGTACAATGTGGTAGAAAAATATTCTCCCTAAGTCAGAAAAGTGTCTTCAGAGCAGCTCCACAACGGTAGAGGAGGCAGCAGCAGAACGGAGCTCCAAGACAATCCCCCGCACCAGGAGCAGCATCAGGCAACATCAGTGGCAGCATCAGCTTCAGAGAGTGGTAGAGGCTTGATGGTGAGCAGAGCAAAAATCTGAAAGCATTGGAAGCTTTAGGATGTACCACCAAATGTAGCAAAGAAAGAGGCAGTGCCAATGATGGAATGGAGCGCAAGAGGAAAATTCCTTTGCATAATCTCCATGTCCTAGTGCCATACACTGGGAAGAGAGCAGGGATGAGATCTGCCAAATAAATTGGATAGTAAGAGAAGAGGAAGAACTCTGTTGTTGAAAGGAGTTGTTCAAGCTTAAATACTTTGTTGGGGAAGGGAAAGGAGAGAAAGTAAGAGAGAGGAACAGGAAAGTTTTTTAATATGCTAACATTCCAGTGTTTTAACTGATGACAGCTAGATGCAAAGAAATACATCCATGCCCAGTTACCCATTCTTGTCTCATAAAATGTTCTGATTATTAACTGAAATGGGTAATGGGAAGAAATACAGGAGTCCAGAGCTCGGTATTGTCTTTTTCTATTTACAAAAGAGTATCCATTGAATGTGGACCCGGCATCGTGGGACTGAGAGTATCTTCTAGACCAAAAGGGGGATGCAAAATGAGACTAAATGGTTTCAGTGGCTGAGAGATTCCAAATGGAGTCAAGAGGTCACTCTGGTGGACATTCTTATGCACTATATAGATAACGCCTCTTAGGCTTTAATGTATTGGAATAGCTAGAAGTAAATTCCTGAAACTACCAAACTCCAACCCAGCAGTCTGGACTCCTGAAGACAATTATATAATAATGTAGATTACAAGGGGTGACAGTGTGATTGTGAAGACCTTGTGGATCACACCCCCTTTATCTAGTGTATGGATGAGTAGAAAAATGGGTCTAAAAACTAAAGGACAAATGGGGTGGGCTGGGGGGATGATTTGGGTGTTCTTTCTTCACTTTTATTTTTTATTCTTGTTCTGATTCTTTCTGATGTAAGGAAAATGTTCAGAGATAGATTGTGGTGATGAACGCATAACTATGTTATCATACTGTGGACAGTGGATTGTATATCATGGATGATTGTATGGTGTGTGAATGTATTTCAATAAAACTGAATTTAATAAAAAAAAAGAATATCCATTAAATTTTGGCATATGAAAAGTATTTTTAGAACTATTAGTATTTTGGCTATCTTATTTTCATCTCAAAATTATTGTATAGGTACAGAGAGATGAAAAGCAATGTGGGCACTTTTGGGGGTTGAAATGTATGCTCCACAGAAGACATGTTCAAGTCTTAATCGATGCTCCTGTGTGTGTGAACCCATTCCTATTTGTAAATAAGGATCTTTTGAAGGATGTTGTTATTAGTAAGGTGTGGACTCATTTGTGAACAGGATCTTTGAAGACCCTATTTAAATGAGGCTAAACTGAATCAGGGTGGATCTTTAACCCATATGGTTTAAGTCCTTACACACAAATTGGATACAGAAATAGAGGAAGCCAGAGGTCAATGAGAATCAGAGGATCAGACACAGTGAGAGGGAAATCGCCATATTGACTGAGAATTGACAAATGCCACAGACTCTGGGAGAAAGCAAGCCCTGCCACCACTTTGATATTGGACTTCTAGCCTCCAAAACCATGAGACAATAAATTCCTGTTGTTTAAGTCAACCCATTGTGTGGCATTTGTCATAGTAAACTAAAACAACCCTCAAATACATAGACCCATCGTTGCTCAGTTTTATTAACTACAGTGAGTAAAGTTGGGGTTGGGGATGATATCATCTAAAGAAATGATTATTTTCTTCACATAGAAATCAAGAGCAAAGTATGTGAGGCTGGGGTGTGCTTTGACCTACTAAATTTGACCGTAGTTGAGGCTGGAGATTCAAGACTTCCAGATCTACTGTGATCCTTACGGCTTTATAAGCACTACAATCGGGTACTGCTGTCACATCTGCCTAAGGATGCAACTAAGACTATTTCAAATTTAGAGTCATAAAGAAGATAGGCTGGCAAACTAAAGATCCACCACTTCTTGGTTTTGTATTTCAGACCATTCCTTCTGGAGCATGTGACTTTCAAAATGTTTATTTCTTTTAAAACGGGGTTATTAATGGAGACTGACATGGCACAGCTCTTTACAGACGTGTTGATGTTATAAGGATAAGTGGTTCCAAATATAAGCATTTAGTTTCCCTGAAGGATACACAGTTTGAAAAACATTCAGTTGAGGATTTATCAGAGTCTAAATGATGCTATCACTCTGAGTTGTTAACATAAATACGAGTTTGTTTCTTTCTCCTATAAACCCACAGTAATTGATGGCTTAACCCGAAACACCTGTGATAGAGCTTACACACAAACTACTTTGCCTTCATTTCAAAATATGCTTGCAGCATCCTTTATGGACTATTTCATGGAAAACAAATCAGTGCATTGTTTCTCATCTGCATACCTACCTGATCTTTACCTATTTTCAATCTATGATTACATTTGGTTATGGTGCTCTTAAATTATGGTTTCTGTGATTCTAAATTATATTGGAATTTCACCCTTTTGAGAAACTGATGATTTAAAATGTGCAGAATTCTCTACCCAGGGGATAGACTAAGCCATTTTTAGATCAGATTTTAAGGAATGTGGGAAAGACAGACTTTTGCCTGCTTAAATTCCATATATATTTTAATTCAATGTAGCCTTAAATTAAACATATTGTTATCTATCTATGAATTTCAACTTTGTTATATTTTGATTAAAAACTTACATATCCGACACCCAGCAAGGCAGAGGCAGGAGGCCAATGAGCCCCATGAAGGCTCCCGAAGCTCCGCGTCTGCACCGCAGCATCCTCATGAAAACTCACGGAATCTCCCAGAAGGCCAGCTGCCTTGGAAGGAGACAGCTCCAGCTGCGAGATCCGAAACCTGGAATGGTAGCTGCCCCTCCAGCCCTGGAGCAGTTAGCTGGAGCCTGGGCTCCCTCTGACCATGTGGATGCCGGAACCAGGGCAGAGCCTCCCGCCCACCCGGGCTTGGAAAGGTTACCTATTTTCTTAATGTGAAAAAGCTCTCAAGAATGAATCTGGGAAGGAGGAGCTAAGATGGCGGCATAGAGAGGAGTGGAAGACTGTTAGTCTCCCTGGAACAATTCATAAATGACCAAAAAACTAGTAAATAACCTGGAATAACTGCAGGGAGACAAATAGGGTAAAAGCAATAATAGAGGAAATAATCAATGAAAATTTTCCTTCTCTTATGAAAGACATGATATTGCGGATCCAAGAAGCACAGCGTACTCCAAATAGAGTAGATCTGAACAGACTTACACCAAGATACTTAATAATCAGATTATCAAACGTCAAAGACAAAGAGAGAATCCCGAGTTACAAAAGAAAAGCAATCCATCACATACAAAGGAAGCTTAATAAGACTATGTGGAGATCTCTCAGCAGAAACCATGAAGGCAAGAAGGAAGTGGTGTGATATATTTAAGATACTGAAAGAGAAAAACTGCCAACCAAGAATCCTATATCCAGCAAAACTGTCCTTCAAATATGAAAGAGAGCTCAAAATATTTCCCAACAAACAAACAATGAGAGACTTTGTGAACAAGACATCCACCCCACAGGAAATACTAAAGGGAGCACTACAGAGTGATGGGAGAAGACAAGAGTGAGAGGTTTGGAACACAATTTTTGGGGGAGATGGTAGCACAGCAAGGTATGTACACTGAACAAAGATAACTATGAACATGGTTGAGAGAGGAAGGTTGGGAGCATGTGAGATAACAGAAGGAAGGAGGAAAGCTAAAGACTGGGACTGTATAACTCGGTGAAATCTCGAGTGTTCAACAATTGTGATAAAATGTACAAATATGTTCTTTCACAAGGGAGAACAAGGAAATGTCAACCTTGCAAGGTGTTAAAAATGGGGAGGCATTGGGGGAGGGATGCAATCAACGTAAACTAGAGACTGTAACTAACAGACACATAAGGGCAAATATTGCTGGGTCTCACTGATAGGAACTAATTATAATATGTAAACTCATAGACATGAAATATAAGGTACCAACATATAGAATGAGGCTAAAGAATGGGGAGCGGTTGCTTAGTATGGGCAGAATGTTCAACTAGGATGAACTTAAATGTTTGGAAATGAACAGAGGTGTCAGTAGCAAGATGTGAGAATAACTAACAGTGCTGAATGTTGCGTGAATGAGGTGGAAAGGGAAGCTCAGGGTCATATATGTCACCAGAAGGAAGGTTGGAGGTCAAAATATGGGAATGTATAAAACTGAATCCTATGGTGGGTAATGTCCATGATTAACTGTACAAATTTTAGAAATCTCTTCCATGAACCAGAACAAATGTATGACAATACAACTAGAAGTTAATAATAGAGAGGCATATAGGGAAAAAAATATATACCTATTGCAAAGTATATACTACAGTTAGTATTTCAACATTCTTTCATAAACAGTAACAAATGTACCATACCAATACTATGAGTCAACAATGGAGGGGGGTTGGTTAGGGATATGGAAGGATTCGAGTTTCCTTTTCTTTGTTTTTTTTTTTTTCTTTTCTTTTCTTTTCTTCTTTTGCTCTATGTCTTGTCTGGAGTAATGAAAAGATTCTAAAAATTGAACAAAACTTAAGTGTGGTGATGGATGCACAGCTGTATGAGGGTACCAGGGCAATTGATTGTACACTTTGGATCTTTTGATAATTGTATGGTATGTGAAAAATCTCAATAAAAATAAAAAACTAAAAAAAAAAAAAAACAAAAAAAAAACTTACATATCCTAATTTTATAGTGAAAGCACAGACCTATGCCAGATATAAGCACATTGATTCAAAGTATCACAAATCAACAAACAGAATTTAACATTCGTGCTCAAAATGTTCTTGTTTTTAAAGATGGTTTTCAAAGTATTATAAACTCAAACAAAAGCAAAGAAAATCTGGAATTTTAAATTCTTTCAGTGATGTTGGAAATTCATAACTGAGCAGCATTTGTAGAAAAAATTTGAATTTTAGAGTGCAACACAGTGATATTTTGAGTGATATTTCATTGTAATTCTGGGATTCTGTTTAACAAACCAGGTTTTTCATGCAGTGCCTTTGCTGAACCTCTTCATTGTCTTCTTTATACTGACATTTTAAAAGAGAAATTTTAAAATAACCTTATTGCTATTGATTAAATATTATATATGTATGCTTATATAGTAAATATTTTAAATGTATCAAAAACAAAAGAAGAGACAAGTTTAATAACATATGTGAACAAGCTTAGGAGTACTATGGTTGATAAGTAAAGGAGAAAGACACATTGAAGGCATGAAATCCATGGAAGAAAATTGGGAACTGTATCCTGAAGTTCTGACATAAACTGTGAATTGAAAGTTATCTTAGGATAAAGGATGTGGTTACAATTTCTGGTAGCATATAACAGTAGAAGGAATCCATTTTCTTCTATGATTGGGGCAGGAGAGGGATAAAGGCAAGAGAGTTCAAAAAAAGTGAAATCCTTTCTGAAAAGCTGGCAGAAGAGATTGTAATGCCCCATAGTTTGAGGAAGTGGTGGGAATTAGAAAAGAAAATGGGATATTTGGTCAGAAATATTAGCACAATGGCTAAGGAGTGATGGGGGAAAATGCAAAGAGTTGAGAACCCAAGCACATGGGATCTTAGGAAGCAGGATTTAAGAAAAGAAAGGCCAAGGACCACAAAGGAGCAGGGCCAGGTGTTTGTGCCTAGCTGCGGAAGCTGTCCAGAATGCTCAAAGTATTTAATTGCATTGAGGATGGTACTGAAGTGATGGAAAACAATTAGTCTATTTCCATGGGACATCCGTTTGAAATGAAGAGGCTCACTGTCTCAGACGTGACAAGTCCAACAACTGCATTTTCACTTGGGCCCCATTTTCAGCTAGTGGAAATATGAATCTCATGCTAAGAACTGTAGTTTACCTCCACATAAGCACTTACTTTTTAATAGCTCTTGTCTTTATATATAACACCCTTCCCCAGAGGCCCTAAGTGTTGTACAGACATCATCTGTCACATGCCCCAAAGAGATTGGTTAGCAGTTGGTCTTATAGCCCTCATTTATTTTAAGAAAGCAGAGACTTTCTATTTTTCAAAAGCACCATGGGAATAGAGAATTATTTTTAGTCCTTTTTCCAGTTATTAGGAGGCTTTTAAAAATAAAAGTATACATGTACGCATGTGCACACACACACACGCAGTCATACAGTTCTTTCCTTTAAAATCAAGGAAAATTTAAATAAAACTGTAACAAAATAAAGTTTCAGCAAAAATCAAAAAGGTCTCTAAAAACTATTTCTACATGTTGCAATATCAATGAAGAAAAACTTTTAGACCTCACTTTTAGTTTGTTTCATGACAATGAAATTAATTTAATTTAATACTCTGTATTTTATCTATAGTGGGTAAAAGTGGCCTTTGAAATGCACTTAATGCAGATACTTGAGAAGTTTATGAGTTTCTTAAGGAAACATTTTTCTTTACCAGCTTAAATGATATATTATTCAAAAGAATTTTTATCATACAGAAAAGCATGGTTCATTAAATATTTGACCTTCTCTTTCAACTTGATGCATGAACCTGTGAAATGATCATAAGCTACTTCCAGAATCTTTGGAATTTCCACTACCACCAAAATGGAAAAAAAATAAATTATTTTGACACCTAATAAAGAGAAAGCATGAAAAGGAACAGAGTTATTTGCAAAAATATGCAGTGGAGAACTGCATATTTATATATTAGATAGCTAATATACTATAATAAGTATCTCCTTTACATACACACACACACACACAGAGATGCATAGTTAAGACATTAGGGGCTTAGTTTCAATTTACATATAAAGACTGGATCACAAAACCCTCTTCTGAGAGAAGAGAAGTGGAACTTTTTTCACCTGTTTGCCACGTCCTTGGGTATGGCAAGAACGTAAACTGGCCTGCCCCCACATAAGGGACCAGCCACCGGGTGAGAGGTCACACCAAAATATTAGTATCCTTCTGAGCTACCTACATGCAAAATAGAAGCTGGGTTCAAAGAGCGGTTTGCCTTTTGGTCCATCTGGGGCAGCGGCATCGTATCATCTGATTTCATATCTTAAGCAGAAATTTCATATTATCATCAGTTGTGTTACTTCAGAGAGAAATCATATGAATAATACATCTGCATACAAATGTAGCTGATACTAAAGAGTAATAAGAAGTATAACTTTCCAAGGCATCAGGAAAATTGGAAGTTGGAAAAGTATTGGTTAGCCAATCCAATACTTCAGGAGTTAAGGCAGAAGCAATAGCTGCCATCTGTGGAACCCAGGTGTTTTGTCAGTTGATTTATATAAAACATCTTATTTATTCCTCACAACAATACAATGGTTACATTTTTATAGCGATTAAAATAAGGCACAGAGAAGGGTTACATTTTTAAATCAGCCCTGTCAACCCTGGCTTCAGGTACAATGTTCTTCTCTAGTTGGTTAGGGCTGATGCCTTGTTTTGAGTCTCCATGTAAAATTCTCCCATCTTGATGACCAGAGAAAATCATCCATATCATCTGTCTGTCAGTGGCACACACTGTGGCTGCCAAGAGCAGTGTTATAACTGCTTATTTCATTAAGTTTAACATCAGAATCTCCTTAATGAATAGGGAGATAAGGACTCAACTTTCCTACCTAGCCATCAAAAGGCAATTTGAACCAAAAAAGAGAAGCGTTAACATCAACTGTCACAAATTTTCCACACCAATGAAATGATAGTTGTGGAGTGGTATATGGGTGTCCTAGTTTGCTAATGCTGCAGAATGCAAAACACCAGAGATGGACAGGCTTTTATAAAACGGGGGTTTATTTCACTACACAGTTACAGTCTTAAGGCCACAAAGCATCCAAGGTAACACCTCAGCAATCGGGTACCTTCACCGGAGGATGGCCAATGGCGTCCGGAAAACCTCTGTTAGCTAGGAAGGCAGCTGGCGTCTGCTCCAAAGCTCCGGCCTCAAAACAGCTTTCTCCCAGGACGTTCCTTTCTAGCAAGCTTGCTTCTCTTCAAAACATCACTCCCAGCTGCACTCTCTTCCCTCCCCCCAAGTCAGCTCATTTATATAGCTCCACCGATAAAGGCCCACCCTAAATGGGCGGGGCCACACCTCCATGGGAACATCGCATCAGAATCATTGCCCACAGCTGGGTGGGGCACATTCCAAGCAAATCCAACCAACACCAAAACTTCTGCCCCACACAAGACTACAAAGATAATGGCATTTGGGGGACACAATACATTCAAACTGGCACAATGGGAATCCTGTACTTTACGCATGATTGTTCTATAAACCCACAAATTCTCTAATAAAGAATTTTTTTTAAAAAAAGGCAAATTGATTCCCAAAGTTTCTATTCCACTCAGATTGAAATTTTTCATGCTACAGAGAAAATCGTATGTACTTTTAAGGGGTTGGAATGTTTGCGTATCACAGTATTTTCCTCCTAATTTCAAAGTTTGATTGTCACTTGCATATACATACAGGTATCTGCAATAAATATATAATATTAATATATGTACAATGCTTTTTGGCTTTGGTTTTTAGATACTTTTGGTTCTGATTTCAGTTTTAGTTTAGGTTTTCCTCTATCCCCTGTGAGCTGATTCCAGGTATACCAAGGTTTAACTCTAAGCAGCATAGAACCACTGCGATGGTTCATGCCTCATGCCCACTAAATGTTCTTTCTTCCCTCTTGTGTTCTCTGCCCAGGATGTGAATACTAGAGCTGCCATTATTATTCCAATATATCTCTGAGAAATAGATATTAGCAACAAGTTAAACTTACAGTGAAAAGAACAGGAAAGAGTGAACTCATTTATATAGTGAGAATAAGCAATATCTCCTATTTTTCTTGGCCCTAAATTGATATTATCATGGAAATATAACATACCTTTCAGATCACTAGTTTAACACAGGTTAGAATCTAGAACAGGAAATATAGCAAACAGCAAAAACTGGAATTGTTCTTGGATTGGCATTTGTTTGGCAAAGTTGGCGCTCCATGTTTACTATTCTGAATTAAGTAAAATGAAAAACAGAAATTCAGATGTAGACAAACACTCCCATATCCTTTTTCATTAAGGAGACCTGAAAATTGGTAAAATACATCTTTCATCAGATAATGAACCAAGACTAACTCCTGCTTACTTTAAACCATTTATTTCAAAATTTTTCTCATGTATATGTTTTTATTTGAGTTGTGATGTTAATCTTTGGATAAGGAAATTTTGTTTATCATGTGGCTTTCACTAAAATATAAACATAGTATAAGTTAAAACAAAGGAAATTACTTTTAAGACCTAGTTTTAAAATGTATGTATAATGGCTATGGCAAAGCAGCAAATTAAAGTTTATCAGTTTATAATGATGTATTTTAAAATCAACATCTATTTACAATGGAGAATGATTTTATCTCTATGAATCATTATAAAGAACATTAAAAACCTAAACTAGGCTATAAGGGTCTCAATTCAGAGTACTAATTAAGGAAAAATATAATATAGATATCAAAAATAGACATAGATATTTAAAAATAGTTCACATTATTTAAGAACATGATTCTTAATTTTCAACATAATGAAGGCACCTGTAAATTACATTCAAACCATTTTGTTCAAAATATGAGGTTTTGGAAAGCAAATCATGGTTCACCCAATTAAGTTCTGCTTGTAGAGATAACAACAAATTCAAGCAAACTGACAAATACTAGCATGCTTCATTGAAAAGAGATTTTCCTTTTAAAATTTTTTGGGAAAAAAATTACCTTAAGGCATTGCTCCCCAAACCATAATCCAGATACTCACTCAATGACCTCTTTAGGGGTTGGGACTACCCCAACACACTATCAGTTTTGATGCTGGTAGGTGGGATGGCAGGATGAGAGAAAGAACAGATTTCATATTGACATTTTACCAAAGAAAAAAAGTTTTAGGGACTTCCTGCTTGAGTAGTCTCATGAATTTGCTGCCCGCTGGTCTGAACTCGAAACTTGAGTATCAGTTGTTGCAAATTAGAAAAAGAAAAGGTAGATAAAAGATTCCATATTGGAGCCTATGGTTTAGAGGAGAGTGAAAGAGAGAAGGAGAGAAAACAAGAGGAAGGGAGCCTATAGCATTGCTTTATTTGGGAATGGCACAAATACTTTTATTTTTCAATTTGGAATTTATACAGAATTTCATATAAGTTGTGAGAATAGTATATTAAGAAATTGGCTCTGAAAACAAATCATTTTTTGATTGATAGGCAATAATCTTAAATTTTCTAATGTTCAGTTTCCTCACCTGTAAAATGCAATAGTAATAGTGATGATGAAGTTGACATACCCCTTACAGAGCTTAGTAAAATGCCTGGTACATAGTGAACTCTTAGTAAATGTTAGTTTCCATTAGGGTATTAATATTAATTCAATTGACTATTACAGCAAACACGATTTGAATATTTATTAAAATGAACTAAATATGAACTTAGGAAGTAAATGCTGTGTTAACCATGCAGAACTCAAAACAATGGAATATTAGCATGGAAGCACAATTGGCATTGGAAAAAGTATTGCCAAAATCAAAGTGCAACAAAGCAGATGTTTGTACAGAAAGAAAATAAATTTTGATAGAGTTTGAAAAAATAAGAAACATAGTTTATGAAAACCTTATCTGCCTAATAAGAGAATGGAGAATGAGTAAGTTTGGGGTCGAACGAGCAAAGTAGAAATTTATCAGTGTGCCGATATTTATGTTCAGTTACTGTAGCTGTGAAAACTATATTGATGCTTTTGCTCATTTTTATGTAGGGGGCAAACTGCAAAAAACTGAAACACACAGGAAAGATTTATGTTCCCCAATGTGCTTTAAGACATTACATGAGTTAGAAAACCCATAGGTCACAGCTTACACAGGTTTGGAAAATTATCAAATACTGATTTCAAGCCCCAAGGGAATCTATCTCATATTTATTTTCAGTAGAAATCTTGTCATTTTCGCCAAAAAGGGATAGTAATTCTGCTCAATGGAAACTTTAATCAATGCAGTTTTTCTTTTAGCCATCTCATAAACAGTTCTTCATGTTCTTGTCATATAAAAATGAGTTTCAGAAATTAATCATCATAGATTAATGTTTTATGCTATTAAAATTGTATATAAATATGATAGAAACAAA
This sequence comes from Choloepus didactylus, assembly GCF_015220235.1. Lineage (NCBI taxonomy): Eukaryota > Metazoa > Chordata > Mammalia > Pilosa > Megalonychidae > Choloepus > Choloepus didactylus. The sequence continues at coordinate 95,449,431 of NC_051313.1, read as the reverse complement.
AAACATTCTAAAATATTCTGGAATAATTTAGATAGAAAACTGTTTTGTTCTGATACTGAAAAATATACTGTGGTACTTTAAAGGAAAACTATATTGAAAACTCTCTGGAAACCTTAATAATGATAGATTTTCAACTATGAATGTATAGCTGATCCTTGTGACTGATTGAGAATGTGTCCATGCCTGGATATTACACCCCTTCCTGCACACACATGCACACACACACACACACACACACACACACACACACCCCAAAAGAAATTTCATGAGATGTCTAACCTTTCTTGCTTCCTTTTATCAGTTTCCATTCCTGATATTTGTTTTAAATCATTACATTCAAACCAAAACTTAAGATATTATAAAAATATAATTTTAAGACAGTCCATTTCCACTCACTGTACCATCTCTCAATACTATATATATATATACACATATGTACATATATATATAATGCTTAAAGTTTAAACTTATGTTTATAGGTTGTAAGTGGTTTACCATTATATGATGCACTACATGGTTGGAAATAACCCTAGAAACTATCTCATGCAATATTATAATCCCTTTACAAATATATGTCAAGTAAGTGGTGAGTTCTTCTAGTCACATGTAGCTTACTCTTTCACAGTCCAAATAATTCCATGGCCATTCCTTTTCATTTGTTAAACACTTTTTCCTTTTTTGGCCATATATCTGATTTTTTTTGCACATGGACTTAAATCTTGACTGGGGAAAAAATATACAATTCCAAATATTTTAAGATAATAATTCTATCCTCCTAATTTATTCTTAAATATTCATCAAAAAGTTAAGCATGGAGCCTACCCCAGTCAAGATGGAAGAGTGACATGCTTCAGAGCTCCATCCTCCTACAAAAGTTTTGAACAAACTGGCAGAAACACCTTTCTCAAAGTTCCAGAAAATGTTAGAGAGATGCAGTGACATGAACACCAAATCAAGAAAACAGCTACTTAAAAGCAATGGAATCTCATGGCTTACTGGCTGGTCCCATCTCCACCCTCACTAGCTCAACATGGAGCCAGCTTTGTTTCCAGTGTGGATCCCAGCTCCCATTTCCAGAGGGGCAGGTAACCCTCATTACAATCTCTCTGGTTATGGCCTGAGGTATTCACCATCCCAGAATTGCCCAATGTGTAGAAAGCAGCTCACCAATCTCTTCTACAGAATGCTGTGGGAGAGCAGACCAGTGGCTGCCAGCAGCAAGGGATTGCTGACTGGAGCATATACAGTGCATTGTCCAAGTCCATGAGGAGACTGTTTTGTAGGAAAGAGGGGATATTCATATTCATGTAAATGGGGGAATTCCCAGGACCACATGTGCATGACCAAGATAAGACATTTGCATTGAGGATCACGGTGGCCCTATAATTTGGCCTTGAGCTATTTTCTAAACTTATTATATGGATAGGCCCTGAGGGAGAGCACTGGCTCAGACCAATATACAAGGACTGGGAAAAGTGTTTTCTTTTTTCCTTTCTTTTTTTTTTTCTTTTTTCAGATAACGGCATTCAAGGAAAGCTGTCAGAATAGTGGCTGGATACAAGCTTAAGGAACAGACAGTTCAGAGTCTAAATTCCAGAAATAACACATTAAAATATAAAATGTTCAGGTTTCAACAAAAGATTACAAAACATACAAAGAAACAGGAACTGATGGCCCAGGCAAAGGAGAAAGCCAAACATTAGAAACTATCAATAAGGAGGAACAAACTTGGACTACTGCAAAAAACTTTTAAGAAATGGTCCTAATTATGCTCGAAGAGATAAAGGAAAATTTGGAAAAAGGAACTAAAAATATCAGGAAAATGATCAATGAACACAAAGAGAATATCAATAGAAAGATGGAAATTATGTAGAGGAAAAAAAACAGAGCTGGAGAAAACAGTAACAGAAATTTTAAAAATTTCCTAGAGGCTTTCAACAACAGACTGGAGCTGACAGAGGACTCAGTGAACTTAAAGATAAGAAAACTGGAATCATTCAGTCTGAGGGAGAAAGAATAAAGAAAAGTGAACAGAGCCTGAGGAACCTGTGGGACGCCATGAAGAGCACCAGTACACACATTGTGGGAGAACCAAAACGAGAAGAAAGAAAGGGGCACAGAGACAATTCAAAGAAATAATGGCTGAAAACTTCTCAAATTTAATGAATGACATGAATATACACATCCAAGATGCTCAACGAACTCCAAACAGGATAAACCCAAATGCTGTGGCACATTATAATCAAAATATTGAATGTTGAAGATAATAGAAAATTCTGAAAGCTGCAAAAGAGAAGCAACACGTCACATCCAAGGGAGCCTCAATAAGATTAAGTGCTGATTTCCCATCGGAAACCATGAAGTCAAGGAGACAGTTCAATGACATATTAAAAGTTCTGAAAGTAAAAAACTGCCAACCAAATAATTCTATATCCTACAGAACTCTCAAAAATGAGAGCGATTAAAACATTCCCAGATTAACAAAACAGGAGAGAGTTAATCACCACTAGACCAACCCTATAAGATTGAATGAAAAAGACACTAAACAATAGATCAAAGACGCATGAAGAAATAAAGATCTCCAGTAAGGGTACAACAGGGGTAAATATAAATACCGGTACTGTTATATTTTTGGTTTTCAATTTCACTTTTTACTTTCTACAGGATCTAAAAGGTAAATGTGTAAAATGTAATGAGAAATCAGGGTATTTGGACTCCTGTAAAAACATGTACTTGTGGCAAGAACTACATGACGGTGGAGGGATGAAGCGGTATAGGAACATAGTTTGAATATACTATTAAAGTTAAGTTGGTTTCAAAGCAAACAAGATTGTTCCAGATTTAAGGTGTCAAATTTAAGACCCATGGTAACTACAAAGAAAATATTGGAGAATATGCAAGTTCATAGAGAAAGAAATTAGAGTACAGGTTGCCAGGGGCAGGGGGAATGGGGACTTAATAGAAAATGGGTGTAGGGTTTCTGTTTGGGGAGATGGGAAAGTTTTAGTAATGGAAGGTGGTAAGGGGACAACATATTCATATTGGGAAATATGAAATATTGGAATATAGACTGTAAGTTTTAAATCTATGTTAAATTTCTTGAACTTGATAATGGCGATAAGTGGATATCCTTGTTCTTAGGAAAGGTACATGGCAGGATTAAGTGTTCAAGGAGCATGATGTATACAACCTACACTCAAGTCTTCTGAATATGGATTGATAGACAGAGGGATAAACAGATAGATAGATATGAATGATTGAAGGACAGATGGATAGAATGATTAGGCAAATGTGGCAAAATGTTAAAATTGGTGAATCTGGGTATCTGGGGAACAGAGGTATGTTGGAGTTCTCTGCATAGGGTTTGTAATACTTTGGTAACTGTCCCATAAGTTTGAAGGTATTTCAAAATAAAAAAGTTTAAAAATCAACAAGCAAATAAAATCATATTTATAAACACATCACCAAAACAAAAACATAAACATGCATGCTCTAATCTTCTTTAACATTAAGACAATATACAAAGAACTACTTCATTTATCCTAATGTTTACCTAGCAGAAATAATGGGCGTATATGTTCCTTTGTCCTTTCAGAGCATATAGCAAAGTGTATGATTCTTGTGGTTTCTTGGATGTAGAGGCTCTCTCATTTATTTATTTGAAACCAGTTCTTGTCACCATAAATTCATTGAAAAGAAAGGCATATGATTTTATGAACAACAATGACTTAATTGCTTTATAAGATAAAGTTCAGATAAGGAAAGAGAATATTATCAAATCTCAAAATGTTTAATAGATCCTCTGATAAATGGACACTATACAACTTTTTGAACTTAGATAAATAATAATGAGAAGCTGTAGTCAAAACAGCAAGAGGAAAAGAAAAATATCACCCTTGATCTCTAAATTGCTTCTGCTACTTATTAGCACTATGTCAGCTGATATTCAGATTAACCAGCCACATAGATCATCTGACCCTTGGCACAGATAAACAGTCTTCTGACACACAGGGGCTTACTTTGGAGATTTTTCACTGAGGTGAAAACGACCGGCTTAGGGATCCTAAGGATAACACAACAAATTCACTTAACCAGTTACTTCTATTTAAAAACAGCAGATTCCAAGATTTATTAAACTTAAGTAGATACTACAATAATAACTTTCCATCTCTCTCCCTCTCTCTCTCTCTCTCTCTCTCACACACACACACACACACTCACATTTATAAAAGAATATAAAATTTGTTAACTTCTGTATTAGTTTAGTGCATAATGGCATGAGGACTTTAGATACTATACCATATTTTTTCTAGTTACATTTTTTAAAGTATATATAGTAGAGAGACCAGCCTTTAAAACTGAAATGTTGAATTACTTTCTCTTATTTTTTCAAAATGGTCATATGAGGTCTGTATGCTGGGCTGCCGAATACCCAGTTTTTCTTTACATTTTTCCAGTTATAATTCTATATGCACCAAACAGCAAGTATTTATTGAACACCAATTGTATTCCAAGTCCTGCTTTACATGCCAGAGATACAGAGGGAGCAAGACAGACCAAGTCCCTACCCTCAAAAGAGCCTTCAGAAATGCCTAAACAAATAAGTAAGACAATTTCAGATAATGATAAGTGTCATGAAACAAATATTATGGAGTAATGTTAAAGAATGGAACCCTTTGGGAAAAGGGTGTGATGTGAGTTACTTAAATAGGACACCAATAGGAGGCAACTTCTGAACAGTAATGTGTGTGCAAAGGAAAAGCAAACAGCCCCGAAAAGGTCTAGGATAAAAGATTTCCAAGTATAAAGAACAATGTATGAAAAGGCACTGAAATAGGAATAAATCTCCTAAATTCTAGAAGTAATAAGAAGTTCTGTGTGTCCAGAGCAGAGTGAGTGAAGTGTGCTAGGAGATCTCAGAGAGACGGGGGTCAGTTCTTGTAGGGCTCTTTAAACTATAGTAAGGAATTAGGATTTCATTCTGTGTGTGCTGGGAAGGCATTGTCTGGTTTGGGGGTGGGGGATGGGGGGTTGCTGGGATCTGATTTACATTTTAACAAGGTTTTTCTGGCACTCCAGCATGTATAGTTCTGATAGATAAGGAAATGTCTGAAAAGGTGAGTGAGATGAGTGGGCAGGAATTCAGAGGAAAATCAGTCAAGTGTGTGTTATGCATGGAAGGCAGAATGTCAAGAAAGAAGTGGTCAGCTGTATCACCACTAGGTCAGCTTTAAGATAATAGTTTCCAAAAAAGGAAATTTGGGGGTGGTGTAGGGGAAGAACGTCAAAAAGAAATAAGTAAAAACAAAGAAGAAAAATTGCACTCTTGAGCCCAACCTCTATCGACAGCTCCTTCCTCTTTGGTTCCTTTCTGTCATTCTCTTCCCTCTGTCTGAAATGACCCCCCTTTCCACTTCTACTGATGTGGCAACACCCAGCTCAATTCCATTTCCTCTGGAATGCTTTCCTTCATCCACCATCAGAGAAATAATTTTATCCTTCTCTGTGCTACCACAGCAATTTTATATATTTGGCACTTCTCTTAAAATTTTGTATCATTACTAATTTCTCATATATCTACCTTTGAGCTCACTGAAAGCAAGACCTATGTCCCCATATATCTACATTCCAAGCTCATGGCATAACACCTAGCCGTGAAACATAGATATTCAGTATTTCTGAAATAAACAAATTTTGAACTACTAAAGTACAGTACAACAAAATGCTGACACACACATACATCATTTCAGTCAATCCTTATAATGACCATTCAGGCTGCTATTTTGTCAATAATGAATGCAAAACATAGATATGTTGTGACTTGTCTAACATCACACAGCCCTTAAATAAATCAAAATTGAAACTCATATTTTCTGACACCTACCAACCTTCAACTATACAGCATATATACTTTTTCTTTAAATTGGTGTTTCATAGCCATGAAAAACATTCACTAATATTAATTATTGGTGTAAGTTATTGAAATAAAAGTATCATGTTATGAGCAAGCACAGTTATCTCAAGTATCAATCATTCTTCTCTAACACCCGAGGTCCTTTAACAATTCAAAAGATGTTATGGAATTTTCAAAAAATCTGAATTTTTTAATATAGCATATTTAGGAAAAATTGAAGGATATTGCAATTTTGAAGAAATTATAAACAGTATATTAAATTACCCTGCACATAATAAGAAATAATGGGAATACAAAACACCTCAAAGTTGTAGGAAAAAAAAGTGACTAACTCCATTCCTTGTTATTAATGTTAACAGCTGCAGTTGTCACTTTCCAGGAATGAAAATCTGTTTCTCCATCTCTTTATCTCTCTTTCTCTCTCTCTCTCTCCATCTCCATCTCTATCTCTTTTTCTTTTCTTTTTGCTTTCTATCTACCTACCTACCTATCTAAAGTTGAAGAGTAGAGAACTTCGCAAAACCCTGAATAATTAAACTTTTAAAATACCCAGTTTCAATTTAATTTTCCTGATAACTAAATTTAAAATATGTTTTAAAGTTACCGTAGGAATCTTGGTGAAAATAGAAGGGAATAAAGTGAAGGCACATTTAGAAAAACTCTGATATATAAAATTTCTAGAAATGGAATTTCTCTTTTTGAACTAACAAGTAGATAAGAGTCATGCCTTTACCTCTTTTACAACGTTTGGAAAATATTGCTGCTCACCAGCATGGGTTATAATCTGAGGATAAGGCAATCACTATCATGGTTTTGTTTCCTTGAGTTTCAAATTCACCTCTGATGTTTTTCTAATTAATTCATGAGGTCTCTTCAATTTCCTGATTATTCTATGGAAATGACATCTATATAGTAGGGAATTTTTGTGGTTTTGCTATAAATATCAGCAATATAGATATATAATATAGATATTAATATAGCTATAATATATTATAGAAAACATTGGCCTTACCTTTTGGAAAAGACTATCAATATTTCTTTAGCCATGTGTTCTGTAAGCATTAAAATCTTGCTTGTAATTCCACCTTGAAGAAGTCACCTTGTGTGACTGTGTGGCTGTGAAAACCTTATGGCTCACATTCCCTTTATCCAATGTATGGACAGAAGAGTAGAAAAATGGGGACAAAAAAATGAATGAATAAAAGGGGGGGATGGGAAGGTGGAATGTTTTCAGTGTTCTTTTTTACTTGTATTTTTATTCTTATTTTATTATTTTTGGAGAAAGGAAAATGTCAAAAATTGACTGTGGTGATGAATGCACAACTATATGATGGTATTGTGAACAAATGATTGTATGATACGTGAATATATCTCAATAAAAATGAATTTAAAAAACAAGTCACCTTGATGCTTAAGGCTTGATAAACTAGGTTTAGTAATGAAACACTAGCAACTTAACAATGAGTCATCACTGGGAAAATTCTTATTCCTATTATTCTAATATAGGCCAGCCCTGTATATTACCCCACTATATAAAAAAGAAGTTGCTTCCTTTATTTCCATCGATGCAATTAGTTATCCCAAGAAATAATTACATCCATTTCTCAGAATAAAAAGATTGGGCCTCAAGGAAACTACCAAATAAAATACTGATAATGTAATCTTCTCTGGTGTTTATGACTACCCAACAAATACAAGCATCAACTGATCATGACACATACCTCTGAGTGTTCATTTCCATTGGCTTCTACTACCAATACAGAAAAATGTGGAACTGGCTTTGGAACTAAGGAGTGAATAGAAGCAGAAGAATTTTGGAGGTGCTTGGTAGAAAATGCATTGATTACTATGAAGAGACTGTCAGTAGAGATATGGACATTAAAGGTATTTCTGGTGAGGGCCCAGAAATAAGTGAGAGCTGTTGAGAAAGTTTCTGTTGTCTTAGAGAATACTTAATTCATCATGAGCAGAATGTTGGTAGAAATATGGGCAGTAACGGTACTTCCAACAAGGCCCAGAAGGAAATGAGGAATGCGCTATTGGAAACTGGAGGAAAGTCAATACTTGTTATAAAGTAGTGGAGAACTTCACGAAATTGTGTTCTGATGTCAGGTGGAAGGCAGAACTTGCAAGTGAAGACCTTGGATATTTAGCTCAAGAGATTTCCAAGCTAAGTGTAGAAGATACAGCCTGGTTTCTCCTTGCAGCTTTTAGTAAAATGTGAGAGGAAAGGAATAAACCAAGAACTGAACTCTTATGTACAAAGGAACCAGCAATTGATAATTTGGAAAATCCTCAGTCTATCCAGATGGCATGCTCTGAGGTAAAGGCCAGAAGCTACTCTATCAGGGCCATTCCTGAGCTCCCAGGACAGGGTCCCCCAGAGAATGGGGCTCTCTGTGCAGGTGTAGCTAAACTACCCTTCAATAAGGAAATCAAACTTATGTAGAAGCATTGCCATCCTTGACTTAATGGGACAGAGAAGGGATGAATTGAAGGGAAATGACTTCTGTGACAGAACCATGGAAATAGAAATGTGGACAAAAGAGATCTCCTCCAGCAAACAGAGAGGACCTACCCATGCATGTGGAAAGGGTAGGATCACCCAGTGTCTGGAGGGAGCAGGGTGAATCAGGGATATTTGGCCACCCTCCAGTGCTCAGAGAGGGTGGGGACTATGTCTAGGTGTTCAGAGGAAAGTTAGATCACCACCCCAATGCTTGGAGAAGGTGGAGACTACACCCGTTTTCAGGCAGAGTGAGGCCCCTACCCCAGTGCTCAGAGATTATGAGACCTAGGCCCCAGAATTTAAGGAGACCAGGGCTGCTGCCGCAGAACTTAGGAAAGATGAGGCTGCTCCTCTAGCAGGCCCACAGGACAAAGCATCAATCCACAGATAATTCTCAGACCTTGAGATGTAGTGGAATTTGCCCTACTGGATTTCAGACTTGCTCTGGACCCATGACCCCTGTTTTCCTTCAAATTTATCCCTTCTGGAATGAGAATGTCAGTCCTATGCCTGTTCCATGATTGTATTTTGGAAACAGATAACCTGTTTTGTAGGTTTCACAGGCCCACAAAAGGAGATAAATTTTCGCCCCATGTGGACCACACCTATACTGATTTGGATGAGACGTGGTACTTAGAGCTGTTATTGAAATGACTAAAGGCTTTGGGGATATTGGAATGGGTGAGCACATTTTGCATGTGGGAAGAACATATCTTTGGGGGGTCCATAGGGCAGACTGTGGTAGGTGGAATTATGTACCCCAACAAACACATGTTCTTAATCTTAATCTGCATCCCTGTGGGGTGAACCCATTGTAAATAGGACCTTTTGAAGATGTTATTTGTAGGTAAATTGTGGCCAACTGAAGCAGGATGGGCCTTAATCCAGATTGCTGGAGGCCTTAAAAAGCAAACCCAGAAATCACAGAAGCCAGAAAGAAGACTTTGCTTTGTAATAGGAGGCAAGCCAAGGAACCCCAAGGATTTCCAGCAACCAGGACCAGAACCTCAGACTCGAGAGAAAGCAAGCCATGATATCTTGATTTTGGATGTCTTCTAGCCTGAAAGCTGTGAGCCAATAAATTCTTGTTGTATTAGCCAATTCATTGTATGGTAATTGTTACAGAAGCATGGCAAATTAAGATAGATTCATACCCTAGATTAGAACATACTTAAAAGTTGCCTACCAATAATCATTTTCTTAGCCAAAGGTATTAGACGTGAAACTAATAACTTAATCTTCTATACTAGGTGGTACCAACTCAAAATTTTAAGAGCATTCATTAATATTCTTACCTTTACTCTGTGGACTACCACTTATGAATTTATCTGAAACTCCCTTAAGTCATCTGTAAAACCTTGATGATAAAGAAAAGGTCCTAAGTTAAAGGAGTGCAACCTAGAACCAATGTAAGTGAAAAGTCTTCATTCAATCTCTAGGTCAAGCCTGCATACCCTCATTTTTGCCCTCCCATATGCAAGGCACAATCATCTGATATAATCTAACACTGCCCTTGTAAATCAATTTGCATTGCACTCATTTTACTGATGTAGTGACTAAAAAATTAAATATTTTTCAGAGATAAGATTTGAATTTAGTTTTCCCAATGATCTCTTCTCAGAAAGTATATTTCTAGAATGGAGATTTCTAGTCTATTTATTTATCCTAGTTGTTTAAATTAAACACTAAAACATTCAATTCTAAGTTATCTGTAACAATAACTATAATTCTTTATTTATATTTAAGCATCAGTTATAACTGAATTTAATTTGATACTCTGAAATCTGTTTCTCTCAAGTGGGGTACAAAATTTAAAATTTGAAATATCTGACTTTGGGACCTGAATTTGCACCTTGATATAGTTGAAAATTATGCCACTACTTCATTCAAAGAGAAAGGACTTTCAGAGATTTATTTAAAGGAAAAAAGTTTCTTGTACATTAAATGATACTCTAACAAAACAACAGTTTGAAGACTTGAATATATATGAATCAGAAACATACAGGTAAAATTTTCCTTGATGTTTAAGAAGGTTTGAACAGACAGGAAAAAAGTCATTGGCAAAATTCATTCTGAGTATTGCCAAATCTAAAATGTCCGAAAATACAGCTTTTAAAAAAAGAATGACATCATAATGAACCCAAAATACTACCTTTGTTTTTCCATCTTGAAATTATTCTATAAACCCAAGTTTTTTAAAAAAGAATTAATTTACTGGGAAGGTTTAAACTAAGTAAAGCATCCAACAATGGAAAATTAAAGTATTTGGGGGAAAAAAGTCTTCTCAAAAGCTGGATTAAATTGCTGTCTAATTTACTCTGTGCATATGTTTGTAAGGAAGGAAAACAATTACCACAGAGGTACTGACAATGTTAAAAAACCTAACAGATCGATAACTAATGTGACTTTATAATTTAGGGAACTGAAAATCATCCTATCAGTAAAACATGAGAGGGACCTAAACTTATGCACTTTTGCTATTAAAACACATAAATAATAGCTGCTTTATCATAAAGGTTTATTAACCACCTGAGAGAGGATTTAAGATCTTTGATTTTTAACAAGTGGATATAACAACTTGCTTGGAATCTCTAGATTTTGCTTTTAAGAAGCAGGAAAGTTTCTTTTTTATTTGTTTCCTCATAAGTTTGCTTTATTCTGCAGAAACAAACATGGAACTCAGCAAATTATCTATTCATCATGAAAAAAGTCAATAGAGCATCTGTAAACTTTCCTGCCAAATCCATTGCAGTTTATTTATTGAATCTCTAAAAAGAGTTCCTCACAAACGGACATATTTTTCACAGGCCCTCTGAGGAATCATAATGCTACTTTGATTTCCACAGCCATTTGATTTCTGAAATATATTTAGACCTCTCTGATATTTTTTCTTTGCAGGGGGAGGATAAAAAAAATTAACAATATACATCACTGACTCTTTCCTTACCTTATAATTGAAACTATTTTAACTACGGAACTGTGGTTTGCTCTGCAAAATTTTGCCACCTCGAATGCACCAAACTGGTTTGGTTAATAACCACCCAGACTTGATAGTTTGGAATGCCTTCTTAAGCATATCTTATGTTCAGTGGCAGGTGGCCAACGAGCTTTCAGGGGTTGTTCTAACATCTACTGCATTGTGCCAAGCATTGAGGGCACAATTGTGAACAAGATATACACATCCCATGACCTCATGGAACTGAAATTCATTTAAACTTGTAATCATTGTGATGCTACTATGATTGATTAAAGCAGCAAGCCTAGTTCTTTTATGACTTGTGATCAAACTACAAGAAATTATACTTGAGTCAGAAGTTAGAGTATACTTAAGTTCTTTCTGCAATTTATTCCCAAATAACTTTCCTAACAGCATCTACAATCATATACCATACATGAAAGTTTTTCTGGTCACTCCAGATATCAACTTTTTCCACAGCATACCATGCCATGTTGCCAGTCTATGCTTTTACTCACTTTGTTTCCTCATCCAGGAATGATGTCTCCCCTCCTGTTCTTACCACCACTCCCCACAACCCCCTCCGGCCTCATCTCCATTTCTTGAATTCCCACCTAGATGACCCAGCTTAAAAGCCACCTCCACCATAGTCTCTTTGGCTCTGTCCTATTTGGACTTAACTATCCCTCTTCTGTTTTTCTATAGCCTCTAAATTATATCACTATTTTTAGCATTAAAGGTAATTTATTCTTTCTATAACATGAATAAATGAATGAATAATAGTCAACAAATGAACTTGAAAGTAAACTTTCCTATTATCATTTTTTGATCACTTCTAATTCCTTTTTCTGAGAATAAATATCAGAATCCATTATTGCACATAAAAGATGGTGCATCTGTTCTGGCCAAAGCAATATCACCTTGAGAAATGAGCAGCAGTAATGAGTGAAGTTGTAATACGCTGAAGTATCTGGTTATCCATAGTTATAGATAAATGTCTTATGTATATTATTCATGAGGTTGCACTTAATAAAATAAAGGTATCAGGAGTCACTTGCAATTCCAAGGCCAAATAGGCTCCATGTCAGGTTAAAATCTATTGTTAAGTATTGCTTTACTGCATAAAGCCAGCTAGCCTAGTTCACTTCATTTTAATATTATTCCTTTTAAATGATATTAGAGAGACAGAGAAAAGCAACATAAGGTTGTATATCTCAAACTTAACCCTTAAATGAAATAAATTAGAAAAGTTTGAAAAGAGTAAAGTTATCCCTAAAATATAAATTAATCAGAAAGAGAGGGAAAAGCAAAACATAGAGTAATTCTTGGAGATAAAAAGATAAATTAAATGCAAAAGAGAAGTAAGATTGCATAGACAGTAAAGGAAAGAGAGACCCAAGACAAATGTAGAATGAAAAAAAAGTCAGAGAGGGAAACCAGAATTTTCATGTGGGGTGGGGAATGCGGGATAGAAATTAAAAGGGTTCAGGCTGATCATATTTCATGGGTCTCTTGAGTTGCATAGTTAGACATTTCAAGCATATCCCCAAGGACAAGACTTGGAGAAGCATGTACCACTTATTTAATTTCTCTTGTTTCGGCCACATACCAGGGAAGAAATGATTGGCTACCCAACAGAGCTGATTTCCCACTCACATAACTAACCATAAATGTACAGTAGTTTAACATAGCAAGAATTCTTGTAAGATTACTTAAGTATGTTCTCTTCTCAGTCTACATTTAAACTGCTTGAATGCTGAGGAATTATAATCATAATCTCAAATCCATAATTAGAAAATAACCTATAATTCAAAATATTTGATTTGTTTATAAGGAATTCAAAAACTTAGCATTACAATTAAAATCTATAGAAAAATCTGGATTTGGGGGGTGGAGGAAGTTCTGAAACTTTGCCTGTAATAATTTCAGTCAGAATTTTCTTTTTATAGATCAAGATCTTAGGCACATGAAATTTTCAGTAGACTAACCCTGTAATATACTTAGTTTGTATCTGATAATCCTTGGAACCGCATTGTTGACGGCGTAATCCTCAGAATTTGAAACTGGTTTTAGAGTAAACAATGCAACTGTGAAGTCCTATTTCTTACAGTAGTGAATCTCTTTGAAATAGGCCCAAGACAAACCCAACTTTTTTTAACTCTGCAGTTTATTAAGACTTTAGTATAATACAGCAAGGAGAAATGAGTGAAACAGATTCTAGGGTTAAAGTTTGTCTTGATTGATTCTGTGAAAAGCCAAAGCAACCAAAACTTAAATATAAGGCATGCTCTCTTATTAATCATCCCCTTAAAAATTACCCTGTCTAGGCCTGTCCCTAACGTTTAGGAAGCATGGGGCAAGAGCGCAATATAGGCCCTCAAGTGCATGTCTAAATATTTAAAAATCACTAATCAATATAATAAACTATTAACTACATTATGGTCTATCCTCCTCCATGAGAAATATATTTTTAATGACCTGGAAGTCTAGGTTTTCATTTAGGATTTTTGGACTCTTTGAGTGAGTAAAGGCCAACAGGACTCTGAGTAAATTGGTCTTACTTCCCTGGTCTCCTTATCAACTGTGCCAAGGTCGCTCTCACTTTGCCTTTGCAAATTTTGTTCCATTTTTCTGAAACACTCCCACCAGCCCCCTCCAACTTCTTTCCCTAGTCCCATTTTCCTTATCTTTCAGATTGCAGCTCAAGTTCGCTCACTGTTTATATTCACAAGAATGGCATTCTGATATTCCATTGGACTGTTCTCAGTGTGCGGTGACATGCATTTATTAATATTATTATGTTATTACTACCCCGTGCCTCACTTGACTATAAGCCTCCTGAAGCCAGCTGCTCACCATTGTATCTCCAGCATCTGGCCAAGTATACAATGTCTTGTGGATCCTAAATGAATATTTGAGCATAAGAATTTCTTCTGGAATTTCTAAAAAAAAAAAAAAAAAGCAGATTTCCTATGGACTCCAACCATAGGTGATCCTGGAATGATTGTCTTTGAACATACATTGCAATGCACTGAGACCCAACTTTCCTTTGTCTAGTCTCTGTAGCTTTTCGTCACTGTTGATCCATCATCATCTCTTCCCCCTTCTATTATCAGTAGCACCTTCAGTTGTTTCCATTGCACATTTTTTTGGTATACACTTATTTTTAGTTTTAGTCATTTTTCTGAGTTATAACTTGCTATATTAATTTTAACCCTTCTTTTGGTGTACAGTACTATAAATTTTGACAAATTGCACATTTGTATAACTACCACCACAATCAAGACATAGAATCAGTAACATTTTGTATATCACTTTCTTTTATTATTTGTCATAAAATGCAGTGGTGCTACTTATCTACATGCAGTTCTTTAACACTAGACTAAAAAGTCTATGGGATCAGGAACAGTATCCATTTCATCTTTAACCATTCCCAAAGGTATAACAGTAAATGTGTGTTGGATAAACATTTTGATAAATTGATGAAGCAATTAATATATTGTTCTGTCCTACAGAGTATGCTACTGTGCAAATCACAGTTACAAAATATATTTGTTAAATCTCACAGAAAACAAAAACTCTCAACGTGTCAAAACAAGACCCCTAAGAAATATATGAAATCCAGAACTTACCATCCCCTGTTTCTGCACAGAGCTGTAAGCCCAAATTGTTCTGTGGATTTATCACCCAGTGATTGCTAGTCACAGTGATATCAAAGACGAGCCAACCCACATCTAAGGCTTCAGCCTTTCTTGTGTCCAGCAGGAACAGATCTGCATCCCTAAAGAGAAAGAAAAACAGGAAAAAAAAAAAAAGGTAAAGTTTGAATGAAGATCATCATTTCCTATTCTTAAGTGAAAACATTCCAAAAGGACTCTTTAAAATAACAGGAGTGAATTAAAGAACAAGGAGAAAAAGTGACTCAAGTGATGGAGTAATAAGACACAGAACCTCATATTGCAGGCTCCTAACTGAAATCTGGTGCAGATTAGTAATATTTGAAAGTAATTTCCATTTCCTGCTTTTCACTAGCCTTTACAAACAGACATAGTAGTCTTAATTTGATCCCTGGTCATCCCTGAAACTATCACCTTTAAGTAGCCCTCACTGGCAAGTTCATAAACAAGGGAAACAACAGAACAGAGGAAGAAATGAAGTAGCTGCTCCAGTTTGGATGAATGTAGATCCTTGAAGAGATGGAGCACAACAGGGTGTGATGCCAGCATCTGATCTAAGACAGTTACCTAACATTTTCCATTTTTTATTATACAATTTATTTTATGGATGCCAAAGGTCAAGAGAGATCACAGAATGCACCTTGAGAATAAGTGACAAATCCCATGAGATGAGCTGCAGATTCTACCCTGACTTGCTTTGTCATCTTCTGCAGTTATAAATTCCCTCAGGGCAGAAATGACTGTGAACATATATTATATATTCTAGGGATAATTTCCACAGTGTTACTGGGATTAACTTTTATGAACACATTTTTGAACCTTAATTTCAGCATTAAATTTATAAATATATGAATATTTATTAGAATCCAATTGCTTTATTTATAATTTTCTTACCACGGGTACCCTCTGAGGTAAACGTTAGACACTGTAACATTTAATCTTTAAAACAGCTCTCTCCTACTCATGAAATTGAGGCTCAGATAGGCTAATTTTGAAACATTAGAACGCCTTCAAGGTACAGTAAAACTAACAATAAAATACATTTTTGTGAGCTTTTATACTGTGATGAATCTATTTTGAGCATATTATTTATCTATGGAAAATCAGAACTTCTTCATAACAAGCTATGGTAAGCACATTTTACTGCTTTTTCCATCTACCTACATCATCGAAGGCACTTCAAAGATGGGTTAAGAAATGCAAACAATTTTAAATGAAACTAAATCATACACAAATATTATTTCTTTAGAGAAAAATTACTCCAGCAATGATAATTAAAAATTGAACTATTTTTAACAGAAATGAAGAATTTTGGACACTTAGAGTAGTGAAACTAAAAGTAAAGCCTATATTCACAAAAGAAGTAAAATCTATTTGCATAAATGTATCTAAGCAAATGCTTCAGTATTATACCCAAAAAGATAGGAATAATCCTAGATGGGAATATTCTGTGCTTATTGATCTTAAAGCAATAAACAACATTGAAATATATTCAAAAACAAATATACAGAATTTAATTTATATTGATGGAAATAATTTATAGTTACTAAACTTTGGATTTTCCTGTTTTAGGTAGAATTTGAACATTTGTCTCGATTATGAAATAGATCAAGAGAGTAATTTCTTATACAGTTAAATGGAAGTCATCATACAGTTGAGAAATACAGAATCATATTTAGCAGGTAATGGATATACAGCCCCCAGGTATACTTACTGAATATGTAATATATGGATATATTAAATATATCTCCTCAAAGGTTAAAAAGTAATTTGTATACTCATATATGTGAGATATATGTGTCTGTGTACACTTGTGCACACACACAAACACACTTCTAGTTTAATGCAAACACATTTTAGCAGATCCTCCTTTAAATCATATTAGAGGCTTAAACATGTTTAGTCATTTATTGGAAATTGTTGGGTTTATATATATATGCAAGGGGGCTTTTCTTTTTCTGAAACAGGAAATAATTTTGCATATATTCCTTGGGGAATCTAAAAACCAACAGAGGGGTACTTTATAAGGAATGAACAGCAGTAGTCAAAATTCAGCAAAATTTGAGTTACTACCATTCTTACAACTCATCTAAAAATATAGATTGGTGGAATAGGAAAATTGAGGCTACATATCTAAGAACATGTTATTGGAAGAGGTAAAGCATGACTTTTATCATCTTTAATATAAATAACAGTGTAGTGAAATGGAATAATCAAGGATTTGGGGATTGAACAGAACTTGACACAATTAAGGAATTTCTCAGCCTCAGTTTCCCCATGTATAAAAAATGATATAATAATCCCTGCCATAAAATGTTTTGTGAAAACCAAATGGACTATAATATGAACGTCTATCTGGATAAGAGGCAAATTACAGCCAAATATTTACAAGATCTGTCATTCTACAAAGAGTTCTAAATTGTTTAATTTCAAACTGTGAAGTTTGGGAAAGTATTATTTGGAGAGGCACATTACCTTCAAATGACTTCAATCAATATTAGTTTTGGATACTTATAGATTTTAGCTGACAGAATCGGTTACAAAAAGAAGAAAGAAGAGGAAGAAAAGGTAGAGAGAGAGGAGTAAAAAGGAGAAGGAAAGGTGAGAACAAGGAGGAGGGGAAGTAAAAGAAGGCACAAAGAAATTTTGTAATTATTACTGGGAGTATTGTTTCAAAAATCCAACTACTGGCTGTTCCTGTATATAACCCTTTAAAAATAACTCATATAATCATAGAGGAAGAGGTTGTATTGTGGTTACAGCATTTATCCATCTAAATAAAGCCTAAAACAAATGAACAACCAAAAACCGGTGGGTGCTTGTGCTTTTGATAACACAGTTTTTCTAGTGACAGTATCATGCATGGATTCAAAAATTGCTTTTTCAAACAACACAGATGGAACTGAAGATGAGGTACTTTGTAAAACTGTGATATATGATTTAACATACGGCCATAGTGGCAAAGACATGATGTCAAAGATGCATATGAAGTGGTTGAACAAATTATCACATACATATCTTGAAAGTGGAAACAAGGAATATGGCTATAATGAATTATTTTGTATAATGTGATTTAAAATATGTATTATAATTATATTAATAAACTATTATGTTTGGGTGATTTTAACTGCATCCCTTATATATCCATATCTTATCTAGATCTATACACAAATTCAAGGGTATAAGTATTCAACTGACTCTTATTTTTTTTTTTTTTGATCTTTTAATTGGGTGAGGGGTGCACCATTCTTATGTGTTCATATCATGATTATGTGGCCCTCATAATCAGGCATATACAGTATTTCAACATGCCTAGGAGCATGCCATGCATATAGTGTTTAACGTTAAATGTTATCTTTCCCTACTGTCTCTGCAGGTGAAAAAATGGAGTATTCTCATTATAACACTAAAAAACAAATCATGACCAAGAATTTCTGATGTGAAATCAACTAGTATTGGATTCTACTTCTGTAAGTGACCCAAAGAAGTCATAGAATACTTGAACTAAGTGGAACATAAATTACTTAGCTACACCATTACTTTATTGACACGGAAATTTAAAGAGAAGCCAAATGATTTCCCCATGGCCATTCAGCCAGTTGAAGAATAACCAGAACCAGAACCCAGCTTTCCATATTCCTTTTTACAAACACTTTCTATTGTATTATGGCAATTCCTTTTATTCTCAAACCATATCTTAATCACTCTTGTTTTACTGAAAGACCGCTGGTTTTCAGATTGTGGCACTGCAAGTATGACCTGGGCCACCAATCTAAAATAAGATGGGTAGAAATTAATTAATTCACTTTCTCAATTCAACATTAATTGACTCCCTGCGGTGGTTTTATGCTAGAACAAATTCATTAAGCTGGAACTACCAACCTGTATGGTTCTGATTTTAGGGTTGGCCACAAAAGAAATTTGCGTAAAATTTGGAAGTAAAAGTGAAGCAGTAACCATATTTATCCTTGGAAGATTGCTGCAGGGTCCAGCCTTACTGCAGCTTGAATATATTGTTGAGATCTCCTGTCTCACCTCGTCAATGTGGGGCAGAAGCTGGGCCCACAGCTGCTTCAGATCCTGCTGAATAAGGATTCAGTTCCTCTGAATCCAGAATGAGGCATGTGGGCAGCTCTTCGATGGAGGATTTGTTAGTGGGTGTGCTTAGGATCATCAGTTGCAGTTGAGCAAAGTTGATAGAAATCAGATTGCAGAGGGTTGAGATGTGAAAAAGTGTTGAAGAAGTGAAGGGAGCTTGGCTAAGATATGAAGAAGAGAAATACTGTGGAATTGGGGAGAGCAGGAGCAAACAAGATTAATTAGAGGAATCTTTTGTTAATGCAAGAGAAATGATGACATGATATTTATAGGACACATTTAAACTCATATGTTTAGAGAAATCTAAACATGCGCCACTGGGTATATTCACAGGAGGTCCCCTCATTCAACAAGAAACATAGAGGTGAGATGGTTACATAGAAGACAGAACATCTCAAAATATGTCAACGCTAGAAGAAATGTTCATAGTCAACGCTGAAAACCTAAAATAAGCATATGCTTGACTCTCCTTCTGTAACACTGCCTTGGACTTTCCATCCAAGACCTTTATGAGAGTAACTTAACTGGAATTGGGTAAACTGATTTGCACTAGAAGGGTTCTTAGATGGGACCAACATTCATTTTTTGCCACAATCTGTTTTAATGAAAGTACTATATCATAGACTCATGGCAAATAAATTCACGTGCTTGTTTCCAAATATGACTAACGAAATTTCTCGTTGATATCTTCTTATTACCTGAGGAGAAAGTGCGAGACTCGTGGACCCTTTAAAGAGCCTCACTATATGTCTGGCTTAGTAAAGCAAGAATCATAGTTATAGGTGAGGTTGGCACCTAATTAATTCCAATAATGACTTTCTATAAATAGGCTTTGCTTAAAATTTGGAAAAATAATTATGCCTTTTTAAAGTAACCTCCTTAAAAAAAAAAAAAAGCTCTGGCTTATTTATTAAAGAAAATTTTTATATGATTTACTTTTCATCAGTCTGTTCTGGCATGCTTCTATTAATACCAGAATCACCTAGAAAATAAAATGAAACACAGCAATTTTACAGTTCATTTAATGGCAGCTAGTAATAACAAAATTTTCCCTCTTTAGTTATCACTTTAGACATAACCGCAAAATCAGCACTGGCTATTTTCAAAAAAGTTATTACAGTTGCTATATCTCTTAAGGTTGACCAAAGATACCTAGAGTTACAGCCATTTCCCATACAAGATGGTCATATAATAAATCAGACTTGGTTTATCACCAGCATTTTAAAAACCAGATCTAGGGGAAAACCTAGGTCTGCAGACACATGCACGGTCCTAATATAGCGAATATTTAGCCTACCCTGATTATCACAAAATCAGAACAGTGAGAATATTTGCATAAAGTCACCTCTTTAAAGAGAGGACAAATGAGCCTCTGTTTGAAGAATAAAATAATATCTAACTCATAAACCTATTGTAAGGATAAAATTATGCACAACTAAACATTCTGTACAAATTACTATAATTGCTATATTCTTAGAAAAACATGCTCATGGCATGTAAGTGTATATATTAGGTTGCATGAATTATGCTTGATGGCATAATCAGGGTCAGAAGTGATTTATGCAATTATTGTAAAAGTTTAGTTAGTAACCTGTACATATAAATTTTGAATATAGAAATTCATGCATTTTCTACTTTAGGAACATTTAATTGTGTATAGTTCATAATGACTCCTGATACTGAAATTCAATTAGAGGGAAAAAATAAGCTGAAAACATAAAACAGAAATAACATTATTTATATAATCAACATTATGAGATAATGAAATAGAACTATTATATAGGTCATTATGGTTTCAATTATATTTGTGTGTGTGTGGTGTGTGTGAAGAGAGAGAGAGGACAGCAGAAGGAATAGTTAATAATCAAGAGGATAGCCCTTCTCACTAATCAAGAAGCAATAAACCTGTCCAAGTAAAGGAAATTGTCTGGAAGTTACAGACAATTTTGGAGGAAATACTGTAATCCTACTCCACTTCCATGAAGCATGCATGCTATAGTCCACAGTGACATTTTCCGAAAATTTCTATTATTATAACTATTTCACATCCTCCCTTCTCCTTTGTCTCTGAGTATCTCATCAAGTCTAGTAAAAATGTAATGGTGGTCACTCAAGGAGAAAGCGTACATCTTCTTTTAGGTATTCCTGACGTAAAACCATCCTACTCTTTAGAGAACCCATTTTACATCTTCAGTACCGAACACGTTAACAAGGTGCTACAAGTTAATAAGAAATTTTCTCTGGAGTTTATAAGGGCAAAAGTTTTTCTCTTGAGCAGCTTTAACTTAAATGTATTATAAGTTGAATTTGTTCGTTGATTGATCCTTCCAAATGGTGATTATTTATTCTCTCAAATAGGAAGTTATAAAATTCTTTAAATCTCACTGAGCATCAATTTTCAAAATGTCTGATTCCATGCTTTATTTACATTTAAAGGTATACATGCAAGTTGGTAAAATAGTAATAGTAGATAAAATTGACAAGCACACTAGAAATGGCAAAGCAAATTGAATTCCCACTATGAAAATTCAATCACTTTTCTCTCCACAGAACACATTATCTTTTTAAAAATTGCCAAGAGGCTTTTAATGTTTAGTAGGTTTCCTTATTTTACATTTTATTTTATTTTTTTTATCCTACATTTTAAGTTTTTTTAACCTACATTTATTTTATTTTTATTGTTTTATCCTACATTTTCCCCAGCAGAGAAATCTAAACATGTGCCACTGGGTATATTCATAGGAGGTCCCCTCATTCAACAATAAACATAGAGGTGAGATGGTTACATAGATAATCCAACCACTTTGAATGCCCCCTAATGAATGAGCAATGTACCCAGTACAAGTTCCTATGATTTCATGTGTATCGTGACTCTTATGATCCAAAATAGGAAATAGTCAAAGAAAAACTAGCTGATAAAATGCTTTATGACACAAATTGTTCCCATTTTTCAGGTTATAAATTCAATTTTCAAGTAGAGCAGGATTTCTCCACCTTAGCACTGTGGATATTTTAGATCAGCTCATTCTTTGTTGTGGGGAGGAGCTGTCCTGTCCATTTTAGAATGTTTAGCAGCGTCCTTCCCCACTCCCCACCCCAGCCTTTCAACCCATTAGATGCCGGTAGAACCCCCACCAACACCCCCAGTTATGACAACCAAAAGTGTCACCGGATATTGCTAAATATCTCCTCCTGGCACGGGGGTGGGGGTGGGAGGACACACAAAATCTCTTCAGTTAAGAGCCACTGAAACAGAGCAAGAGCCATGCATGATGAAGGAAAGCCAGCTTTGCTTGGGTACTGTCCTTAAATTTAGAAAAGGCAACACGGATCATCCGAGTGTCCCGCTCTGCTCCACCCCTCGTAAGAGCCCATGAGATCTTCCCAAGTGGGAATTGTCAATGTACACTCTACAGTAGGTTCACAGAAGAATTTCACATCTTAGAGAAGCAGGAGCAGGGAGATGATGTAAATACGAAGCTGACTGTGAACTGGAATGATGACAGCTTCACTAAATTTATCCAAGCAGTGAAGGTGGCTAATGACATCGAGCAGGCTAGCTTAAAATGTTTTTACAATGGAGTACAGAAATTTATATTCCTAGCAGAGCCTTAGGAAAAGGTTGAATTATTCATAGCACATATTCTTTGGGGAATATAGAAATATATATACGTATTTGTGAAAATTTTGATTCCCCTAAAGCACTTAGCACAGTGGGAGACACATGCTGAGTGCCCACTAAGTGGTAAGTGCCGGCTGCTATTCTTATTAGTAGTGATATTGGCCTCGACTTGATAATTTTATTTAAATTATTTCATTCATTGTATCCCTAAACATCTTAATGCATAAGGATTCTTCTAGAATACAATTTTCTTTCCTCCTGTCCCCTCCTCTCTCTCTCTCTCCCTCTCTCTCTCTCTCTCTCTCTCTCTCTCTGTCTCCCCATCTCTTTTTGCCTAGGAATCTCCTACTTATCTTGAAAGTCCCAGCTCAAACGTAAACTCTGCTCAAGGGCTTCCGCAAAGCCCCCCTCACTCTCCCACCCAAAGAATTACTTTTCCCTTCATCTGTTTTTCCACAACCCTTAGTACATACTTACATCATTATACTTAGCACATTGTATCGCAGTTATTAAAGTCCGTGTGCGGCAGGCCACACAGTCCCCGACCCCCAGGCTATGAGCTTTCGAGGCCTTATTTACTCGGCCTCATATCCCCTGTGCTTGCCACATGGTAGGCGCTCCACAAAAGCATGCTGAGCTCAGCTGAATTATCTGGAAAATTCAATCATGCGGAAAACCTCATTTCCCAATAATTCCAGATATATGAGGTGTGACTGAAGAGCAATGCCTTCCATAGAGAATTTGAAGCTGTCAGCCTCATATGTAAAGATTAAATAAGTGAAATGATGCAAAGTGTGTTAACATTTTACCAAGAAAAATAAAGGTGTAGATTAATATCAGAATGCTCCTTTAAATTGCACACACTTGAATAGGAGTTGGGATAAATGGGAAGGGGTAGGAATACAAGGTATAACTTTAAGGGTTTTAACTCACGTTACGATAAGTAAGGGAGAAAAGAGATGACATAAGAAATGTCATTTTTCTTTGATTACATAATGCTGTCACAGAATTCATGAACTAGATAATTCTTGGATCAGATGGTGTCTTAAGGTAAAACATACCTATAAAACATCAGTCTAGATTACTGTAAGGATATCACCATTCCCAGCACTCCTTGGCAATACCTTAAGGGAAGTGATCCTTGTGTATGCAGGAATGCAAATGCACTTTCAAACACATTGTG
Organism: Choloepus didactylus; assembly: GCF_015220235.1. Taxonomy (NCBI): domain Eukaryota; kingdom Metazoa; phylum Chordata; class Mammalia; order Pilosa; family Megalonychidae; genus Choloepus; species Choloepus didactylus. Next base: position 95,425,472 of record NC_051313.1, on the reverse strand, counting down.
TTAAAGAGTACAGTCTACACTGACTTTTCATCTGCTTCTGAGTTTAATTCAAAATACAAAGTAGATAAAACACCAAGTTTGATGACAAAAGTTCTAAGGAGTTAACATAGCTTTGAAAACGGCCAAAGTTGCTTTTCCTACCTCTATTTTAGTTCTTGACTTAAATAATGTATGAAACCAAAGTTATCACTGCTAAAAGAAAATGTTTAATTGGAATTTTAAATTACCTTTTCAAATTGAAATTCTTGCAATTTTAACTGTGATGATACGTAAATGAGGTATTATTAAATCTATATGTCCTCTCTTTGATACAAAGTCGAAGTTTAAATGTCAAGAAAATTTTCCTTTGAGTAAGGGGAAAAACTTGTTTTTCTTCACTGTGGAAAAAAAGAAAAGTTTTGTAAATGTTGATGTTTTGTTTTGTTTTGTTCCCTTTTTTGCCAATTCCATGTCCTAAATGGAGAGGTTGGGAATGCTGTTTTATAAAGGTAGCAAAATGTTGTTTCATAATCTGGACTTTCCCTTTTTTTCTCTCTCTCAGTTATAAAAATTTAGAAAGTACAGAAAGGGATGAAGAATTGAAATAAAAAACTACTCATAAGCTTGCAATGATAAACATTTGATGCTTCTTTCCAATCTTTTTTCTACAAGAATTTATTTTAAATTAGTGTAAATATATATATAATTACATTTTTCTACTTTTGTTCAATTAGTTACAGTCTGAGCATTTTCCAAAGTTATTAAATATTTTTTTTTATAAACCACAGTTGTTACTTGATATGTGATATTCTTTCAGGACACAGAGCATAATTTTTTTCTCTTATGTGAACTTTGAAGATGTTTATAATTTTTGCAATCATAAACAGTAATACTGTGTTAAACATTTTTACCCAAATTTTTTCTGATAGTTCTGTAGTATAAACTCATAAATAAGAAGTCCCACACTCCATCCCCATATCTCTTCAAGTATATGTTAAAGAAGAACTTGGATATTTATCTAAAACTTATGCTTCAGGGACAAGCTCACAGATAGCTCCACCAGTATTGCTGTTAAGTTAGGTGCTGTTAATTTTATTAGGCACCAAAACATACAAATTCCTTTTTTATGAGTCAAAGATCAGATAATAAAAGTGATTTTTATAAAGTAAAGACCTAGCATCATTTTATTTCCTCACTTTTACACAAAGATAAGTGGTCAACAAATGGTAGCTGCTCTTACTATAATACTCATATACTTTTGTTTCCTCTATGATACAGTCTTCTAAAATACAGTAGAACAGATACTATTAGAAAAGCCATATGAATACATGTATTAAAGCATCAGATATGGTCTTTGTTTTGGGTCAAGCATTAGTCCTTTCCAAATCATCAGCAAACTTTTTGTTGTTATTTGCTTTTTGTTTTTATTCTTTCCAGATTTGTAAACTGAGACTCTAAGAGGTATAAGAATTCCCCCAAGTCACCCAGCTGATATATGTAAAACTCAGGCTTGAATCCAGATTTGTGGGAATCCCAAAGTCCGTGCTCTTATTGCTATTACTGTTTTCTACAGTAACTGTGAAATCCTATGTAGAAACCTGAATTATCCTATAAAGTGTATGTGCTGTTTTTACATATTACGTCTCTTAAAAGTTTCTCTTTAGAAGAGAAAAGAGGGTGTAAAAAGTGAGTTTTAGATCAACAGTGCCATTGCACAAGGATTGCATTTCCTCACAACGCAAAATAATGAAATCCTAGCAGTGGATAAATGTCTATTTCAAAGACAAAGATGAGTTTATTCTATTTTATTTTATTTTATTTATTTTCCAGAGATTCACTGACCTGATCAACAGTATATGAAACTGAAATGTAGGGTATGCATGTGTGAGTGGGTATGCATTTGGAGACTGAAAGAGGTAGATGGAGGAAAAAATCCTTTATACATTAGCAAAAAACAAATTCCACAGATGACAGTGGGTATGACACAACCCTAGAGGATGAGACACATAATTCAACAACAATGCTTAGTTGTAGAAGTTTAAAAATGTGAACTTGGTAGAATGAATTAATATAAATTAGTATATACTGAATTGAATTTTAAAAAATTCAAATAAGTACTATGCCACTCCAGAGTGTAGAATGGCAAAGCAAGAGAATACCAAGCAAAGACATACATGTGCTTTGACATTAGAAATCACTTTCAAAATATTTGGGAAAATATCAATGAAAATCTGGGTCTAAGGATAGGTTTAAACATATGTTAAAATAAAGACTTTGCAAGTAAATACCTGTTTTCTGTAAATTATACTGTATCTCCGTATACTGCCCAATTATACCCAAGAATAATTAAAGAACTTGCAGGTGTAGTTGCAGAAATATTTGAGAGTAATGTTTTAAAGTCAGGTATAATTAGAGAAACACAAGGGGTTCAAAACAAACAAATGTCCCTTTTCTTAAAAAAAAATAAAATAAAACTGAAATTCCCCCATGCCGTACAATTTGATAAGCTAATCATCAATACACAGAAATACTCTAAATTGGATTATTAAATTAAAATCAACATAGGTTCATTCAGAAAAGAATCTACAAATTATCATCAATAGATTCTGCTACTAGATCTGTGTTTTCATCATTTTTATCATGTCTTGAATTATACAGTTCCACATCCTTAGAAACAGAGAGATGAGGGAGAATCCAAGATGGCAGCTAGGAGAGACAGGGCAAAAAAACACCTCCGTGAAAAATACTAGATAAAAGCCAGAAAGTGACCCAGAACACCAGTTCCAGCAATGCACCAGCTGGACAAGTTCTGCTAAATCCACAGGGACCATGCATGTGGTGAAACTGGGAGTCTGCATTCTGAAACGAGTGAGTAAGCCGCTGAATATACTGCAGCCACGCTGCTCTGTGGGGAAACCGAGGGTTGGCTGTTTGGAGGCGGTCTAGTTCTTTTTAAAAAAAAAAACAAAAGCGGCTGCAGATACGGCAGCAAGAACCGCACAGTGAAGCATGGCAGGAATGGGCTGTGCAAACGCCTCAATAACTGGCGTGGAAGATAGCCTTTTTTGCACCTGCTGCTAATTGTCTTGGAGCAAGACAGGCAGAGGTGAGCCAAAAGGGGAAAAAACCATGCCCTTTGCAGCCGTCTTCCCGAAGGGCTGGGAATGCTCCTGTCTGGTGCCAGAGCCACAGCCCAGAGCCATGCCAAAAAACCCAGTGGGACAAGAAGTATTTCCAGCAACACACGCACATGCCACAATATCGGGCATGGACAATAGCCTTTCGCGCACTCACAGCTACTTGTCCCGGAGCTGGGGAGGCGTAGCTGTGCAAAAAGGGGGAAATCACCATGCCCCATACAGCCATCCTTACAGGAGGCTGGGAATGCACCTACACGGCCCAGTGGCCCAGAACTTCCCTTGAGGGATGGCGTGCTCTTGTGACATAGCACAACCTTCCCTCAGCAGAGGTCCTAGAAGGGCACGGCTTGGAAGAGGGACCCACTTGGAAATCCCAGGGACCATACACCAATACCAAAGATGTGAGTCAGTGGCAGAGACAATCTGTGGTGAGACTGAAATGAAGGCTAGGCTCTTGGAACAGCCTTAAATCTCCAGGAACACCTGAGAGGTTTGATTATCAAAGCTGCCCTCCCTCACTAACTGCTCAGACACAAGGCCCACAGTCAAGGCGGACAGCACCAACACACCCAGACTTGGTGCACCAATTGGAACCCACAAGAATCAGACCCCCACACACCACAAAGACAAAGTTGGGGAGAACTGACTTGAGGGGAATAGGTGACTCATAGACACCATCTGCTGGTTAGTTAGAGAAAGTGTATGCCACCAAGCTGTAGATCTGACAAATTAGAGATTCATCTTTGAATAATCCTACATATCCTAAAAGAATCCTATCAAGTAAAGCAAATGCCAACAGGCCAAAAACAACAGAAAATTTTAAAGCATATAATAGAACCAGACGATATGGAGAACCCAAACCCAAACACCCAAATAAAAAGATCAGAGGAGTCACAGGACTTGGCGCAATTAATCAAAGAGCTAAGACAAACAGTGAGAGCACGGCATAGGATACAAAGGACATGAAGAAGAGCATGGCACAGGATATAAAGGACATGAAGAAGACCCTAGAAGAGCATAAAGAAGAAACTGCAAGAGGAAATAAAAAAATAGATGATCTTATGGAAATAAAAGAAATTGTTGACCAAATTAAAAAGATTCTGGATACTCATAGTACAAGACTAGAGGAAGCTGAACAATGAATCAGTGACCTCAAGGACCACAGAACAGAAAATGAAAAAACAAAAGAAAGGACAGGGAAAAAAAATTGAAAAAATCGAAATGGACCTCAGGGATACGGTAGATAAAATAAAACATCCAAATATAAGACTCATTGGTGTCCCAGAAGGGGAAGAGAAGGGTAGAGGTCTAGAAAGTGTATTCAAAGGAATTGTTGGGGAGAACTTCCCAAACCTTCTGCACAATATAAATACACAAAGCATACATGCCCAGTGATCTCCAAATAGACTAAATCTAAATAGACCCACTCCAAGACATATTCTGATCAGACTGTCAAATACTGAACAGAAGGAGCAAGTTCTGAAAGCAGCAAGAGAAAAGCAATTCACCACATACAAAGGAAACAACATAAGACTAAATAGTGAGTACTCAGCACCCACCATGTCAGCGAGAAGGCAGTGGCATGACATATTTAAAATCCTGAGAGAGAAAAATTTCTAGCCAAGAATACTTTATCCAGCAAAGCTCTCCTTCAAATTTGAGGGAGAGCTTAAATTTTTCACAGACAAACAAATGCTGAGAGATTTTGCTAATAAAAGACCTGCCCTACTTCAGATACTAAAGGGAGCCCTACAGACAGAGAAACAAAGAAAGGAGAGAGAAATATGGAGAAAGGTTCAGTACTAAAGAGATTCAACATTGGTTCAATAAAGGACATTAAGAGAGAGAGAGGAAAAATATATCTGACAAACAGAAACCAAAGGATAGGATGGTTGATTCAAGAAATGCCTTCACGGTAATAACACTGAATGTAAATAGATTAAACTCCCCAATTAAAAGATACAGACTGGCAGAATGGATCAAAAAATATGAACCATCAATATGTTGCATGCAAGAGACTCATCTTAGACACAGGGACACAAAGAAATTGAAAGTGAAAGGATGGAAAAAATATTTCATGCAAGCTACAGCCAAAAGAAGGCAGGAGTAGCAATATTAATCTCAGATAAAATAGACTTTAAATGCAAGGATGTTATGAGAGACAAAGAAGGCCACTATATACTAATAAAAGGGTCAATTCAACAAGAAGAAATAACAATCATAAATGTTTATGCACCCAATCATGGTGCCACAAAATACATGAGACAAACACTGGCAAAACTAAAGGATGCAATGGATGTTTCCACAATAATTGTGGGAGACTTCAACACATCACTCTCTCCTATAGATAGATGAACCATACAGAAGACCAATAAAGAAATTGAAAACCTAAACAATCTGATAAATGAATTTGATTTAACAGACATATATAGAACATCACATCCCACTAGTGATCATGGAACTTTCTCCAGAATAGACCATATGCTGGGACATAAAACAAGCCTCAATAAATTGAAAAAACTGAAATTATTCTAAGCACATTCTCTGACCACAATGGAACACATTTAGAAGTCAACAACCATCAGAGACTTAGAAAATTCACAAACACCTGGAGGTTAAACAACACACTCCTAAAATAAATGGTTTGTAATATAGAATGTAGGGGAACTAGCGATAGAGAGCAATTAATGAAGGGGAAATGGTAACCCAATAAGAATAGATAAGCTATTGTGGGTGAGTTTAACATTCTGGGGATGCCCAGGAATGACTATGGTTTGTTAATTTCTGATGAGTATGGTAGGAACAAGTTCACAGAAATGTTGTTATATTAGGTTATTTTCTTGGGGTAGAATAGGAACATGTTGGAAGTAAAGTAGTTATTTTAGGTTGGTTGTCTTTTTCTTATTCCCTTGTTACGGTTTGTTTGAAATGTTTTTTTATTGTATACCTTTTTTTGAAAAAAACTTTTTTTTTTGATATAGTTAATTTAAAAATAAAAAAGTTAATTAAGAGTTAATGACAATCAATGCAATATATGATACTAAAGTGGATCTAGAATGGAGAAGAAAGCTCAAAGGGGCATAAGGAAAAACTGGAACATAGAATTTAAGCTTTATATCCATATTAATTTTCTTGAATTAACTGCAGTTAAGTTAATGACATAAGTGATTATCCTTGTTCATAGGAAATGTACATGGAAGTGTTATGAGTTCAGGGAGTATGATATATGCAATCTGCTCTCAAATGTTCAGAAGATGATAAATGGGTAGATAGATAATTGATAGAAAGATAATAGATATAGTTGAAAGGGGGGGGGATGGGAGGGAGAGAGGAAGGAAGGAAGGAAGGAAGGAGAGAGAAAGAAAGGTACAGCAAAGGTAGCAAAATGTAAAATTGGTAGATATGTATATCTGGGGGTGGGGGGGTGTTGGAGTTCCCCGTAAGGGCTTTGTATTGTATTTGCAACTGTCCTATATGTTTGAAGTTATTTCAATATATAAATTTGAAAAAAAAAAAGAAACAAAGAGATGAAAGAAAACTCAGATGGGTAACCAGTTCATTGGATGCCATTCAAAAGGGTTACTCAGTGGCTAGAACAATGCACCAACATAAAGGTTAGGTATTTTGTGATCAATGTAGAATTTTGTATTTAGGTTCAAATAATCAATAAATACATTCTGGAAGATAGAGACCCAGAGAACAAATGACTCTCATGAAAAATACTAGGGTATGTTAGAAAATCAAATATAAATTTAGCATGCATAAAATATATTGTGACCAAGCAAAAATAAAGATAATGGAAGCAATTTTACCATATACTAATGGAAGTATATCCAAGTCATGGATAACAATCATGCCCTTGAAAATATTAATTTATACCAAGCAAAGTAGTAATGCTAAAGAAAAAACAAATCTTAAGACACCATCCCATTTTAAGGAGTTCACAATCCAAGTTTAGAAATAGAAAAAGAAAATTGTAAATAAGACAATTGTTAGTTACGGAAATATAATTGAACAATATATGGGAGTCTTATTTTTAATCCTAGTCATAATTTTAAAAGACACTATCATTATTATTATTAAAAATATTATAGTATTCACTATACACCCAAGTGCTATGAGAAAATAATATGAATATTCTCCTTTTATAATTGGAACCACAGGATTAAGAAGTTTTTAAAAATTAACTCACCCACAGACAAATAGCTAGTAAGTATTAGAGCTGGAGAAAGAGTCCATTTCTTTATGTCTTGCAATTATTATTCTTAAGAGGAAACTTTGCCTGCAGATCAGTATTAAAGTGTGTCCTGCTTAACTGGTGTGACATAGGACATTAATAAGTATTATACACCCAAAGAAAAAGACCCCATTGGCAAATAATTTGAAGGAAAACTGGGTAAAACAAAATCAACAGATTTCTTTACCGTAAGGCCCTTCTAACCCTCTAATATTCTAACTGCATTGCAAATCTCCTAGAGGATGGTCTAACAGAACATTTTAAAACGTATTTGACCTTGGAAACTTTTGAGTAAGTGTTCCCTGGCACATCCACTGGGAAACTCTGATACACTGGGAGACTAAGAAAAATTTAAATGTCGGAAGCTAGAAATATTCAACATGAAGAAAAGGCGGACTTTGAGGCACATGAGAGTTCCCTTTAAATATTTCCCTAAGCAAAGAAGGACATGGTATTTCACCAAAGCAAAGATCTAGATCTGATGAAAGGAAACTACTGGGAGAGAGATTTCACCTCAACACAGGATTCCAAGAGGAGTTACAAATATCATAAAGGAGCTATCCAACAAATCTGGCTAATCACCTGTTAGAGATGTTGCCCAAGGGATTTCTGCACTGGGTGACAGGCCAAAGAATGTGGCTAAGGTACCTATGTAACTCATATCTGATGGTTCATTTTTAATAATCGTCTACTGTGGTTTTTACACATTTAGCATTCCAGACTACCTGTCCAATTTTGTACCATTTTAAATGAAGCATTTTATAGACAAAACACGTACAGATTAACTGTCAGAACCTGTTGCAAACACAATTGTCTCACATCAAAATACACATACTATCACACATAGAATTTATACTTATACCAGTGAAAAATAAAGTAGCTCTTCTCTAACTTACAGAACACCAGGTGATATAAAGTGTCTTAACTGTAAATTTCACATGGAGGGAATAAGATGGAAACTTTCTGGAGTGGAAGACAAATTTACAAAATGTTTACAATAGGCAATAGAAAGCATTTCTGAGGAAGCATGAGATCATTTAGTACACAGATTGGTGTCAAGATGGGGAATAGTTGTAGAAAGTAGAAGGAACTTTTCAGATGAATTACTCTTACTTTTCTGTGTGTCTTCAATGGGCCCTGGATGCTATTACACCCAAAGAACACATAACTTGATAGAGCACATGGGTTATGAACAGGTTTCACTACAATTTAACATTTGTTTGCTAAGATAAGTTAGATATAAAGTTGATACCTATTTGTGTATTCCTTGATGATCTGATATATGCTAATCTTAATTGTTTCATTTTCAAATCGATTATTGCTCCGGTCCTTGTATATCCGAAATTCCGCTGCTGTCACTGCTTCTCCATGAGGAATTTGAGTAAGATCAAACCGAAATTCTTTATAATGCCTTCGCTGGTGAGAAAAATCTTTGTCTCTTTCAACTGGAAAAAAAAAAAAAAAAGAAGGAAAAATGTTAGTCCTCTATAAAATATGGAATTAATGGTAAATTCTTCAGCTTTGAAAATAAACAAACAAGTGGGATATTATAAAACTGGGAAAACAGAAAAACCTCAGACTCATAGGTGTTCCCAGTTAAAGGAAATTCCACAAACCAAATGCCTTAGTTCAAAAGGAAAAAAAAAAAAAAAATTCTCTGGGGTTTTATACAAATTCCAGAATCCTGAATAGAAAGGCCATCCAAAAATGTTTTAAAAAGAGAAGGTTGTAAAATGATTAGTAGTATGTATCAAGCACCAGAACACAGAAGGGTTCATGCATGAATTAGGAATATGCTACAGAAAACTCAAGAATTCCAGGTGAATTCATCAATGAGATTTATCACAACCCCAGGAAGAAAACAGGAAGGAGGGATGAGAAAGTGCAGGTACCTAAGGACTTTGTTTATGACATTTCAAAGGTCAAGTAAATGAAATAAAGTTATTCCTTCAAGAAACATTATTTCTAAAATGTCTTCTCCTGAAGAGTTTTTATCTCCTTTCAGTAAGTGAAATGTTTCTTCTTTTATTTTTCTTAAAGCACTTTTATAAATTCCTAGAGAATGTTACCCCCTGTTGCAGCATAGAGCTTCCCAAAGACCTCTGTTTGTTCTTACTCAGAATTGAGAGCGGAACGTATCTTCACCCTTCAGCAACCTTCCTACCAAATGAAGTCAGAGAACTTTTCTTTTGGGAATATTAAGGAATTCTGAAGAATTTTGGAATTTGTATAAAACCCCAGTGGGTTTTTTTTTTTTTTTTTTTTTTTTTTTCTTTTTTTCTTTTTTGAACTAAGCCAGGAATGGCTCTGGGGAACTGAGGCTGAGAGAACGCTGTATACCAGGACCAGATGGGGTTCATATCAGAGAGGAAGCTTATGACAATGGAACCCGCAATTCCTAGCCCTCATCCTCCAAAATAGTCTCTGGTTAATTTTCCCCAGAGGAGTAGGAGATGGTTTGTGCAAGCATGGAGCTCATCTCTACTCTCACCTCAGACACCCAAGCCATTATACAGGAAAATGTAAGATGCACTTCAAAGCATTTTTGTCCTGTGGAACTTGGCAAGGATGGTGCTCTTATCTGACTCGCACGGTTATACACCAACTCATATGCTTTATGCAGTTTTATTTTTAAAATATCATTATCTTGGTTCTAATAGAGATCCATTCCCAGGGGGATTATTAGTCGACATTTCCATAAATAAGCAAGAAAACCCCATTTTTAAGATATAGTTTTTACTCCATAATTTAGATGTTTTCTCTGTCTAAACTTCTGCTGGTGATAGTGCAGATTGCTGTGAATAGATCTCCTTTAGCTGCCTTCCTTCCATTCTTACGACTGAGCCCTGTGAGAAGGAAAGTGTAAGTGCAGAAAATACCTTCAAACTGGATGTCTAATAACAGAAGTGCATTCATGAATATTAACTAGCCACAGCTTTCCTTTTCAGGGAACTAAATTTAATTTGTGGATTCTTGTTATTTTCTGATCCTAACTTTAAATAAAGTAGATGACATTATATAAAAGTATTTTAAAAAGCATTTATCATATTTCAGGCACTGTTCTAAGCATTTTATAAATATTAACTTATTATGCTTTATAGCAATCTTTGAGGTAGGTTCTATTATTGTCTTCATTTTGCAGATGAAGAACTTAGGAGGCATAAGAAATAAATACCTTGCCAAAGCATTTGAACCCAGGCATTCGGTGCCAGTAAACTATGTTTCTTAAATGTCAAGATATGCTGTTTCCCTTTGTAGACTATTACTTTGCCTATTTTACTTAGTATTTATGCTTTAATACAGATCTAAAAGCTCACATTCACAAGTCCAAAGTCAAAAAAGCTCTGAAAAATCAACGTTTAGTTTCAAGCTCATTTGGCAGAAGAACCAGAAATTGACTGACGTGAGGCTAAACTCTCTATCCCACTTTACATGAATATTTATTGCTTTGCTGCAGAAATGTTAATGTGTTTGACTAGATGGCACTGTCCCAGACCCTGCCTGAAGAGTTCCATGCTTTACAATACAAACAGCAACCAGCCATACAAAATACATTTTCTCCATTTTGAAAGAGTATATGAAATTTAAAGTGATAACAATCATTATTCAATTTTTCATTGTCAACAATTAGTTTTACATCTGAAATGTAGACCAAAAAAAAAAAAAAATCTGTATTCCTGGAAATAAGGGCTGAGCACTGAGGTTCTTAGGATCCAATCTAAAGCATGCACCTGCATAATGCAGATGAGTATTGAATTCATGCTATGTAAAGTCATTTACTGTTCTGGAATCCCCTGTGAGATGTTAGTGTAATAAAGTGGAAAGCTAGTATTTCATTTGTTATTATAAAATTTCAGTTTTCTAACCCAGGCAATTTAACTTAAACCCTTAAGGAGACCAATTTTCAAAGATTTTAATAAAATGTTATATTAAATATACCACACAGAATAAAGTTGCTTCACAGATTTTGTCCAGTGATACAAAATCCTATATCCTACCACTTTGGATCATAATTGCACCAGTAAATTCCGTGAGACATGTTGGAGTGACTAATGGAATAAGACTTGTACTTATATAGCCTCGCACTCCTAACGGTGCCCACAAATATTTGACAAGGTAATCTCAATTACCTCAAAGGGCAATGCTAGGGAGGTGGCAAATATTAATATCCCTGATTTAAGAAAGAGAAATTGGGTGATGACAGCTGGGTGGTAACAGATGTCTGTCTCTTAATACCCATTATAAATCTTTGTTCTGTATCTATGCCACCTATATAACAACATCCTATGGCTCTGGATTTAGAAATTAGCTCATTATTAGTACAGTTAAGCCATGTCTTTCAGCAGAGCATGCAAAAAAAAAAAAAAAAAAGTGTAGAATAGTGTAGAGAATAAGGGATTTGGTCACCAATGTGCAACTGGTACCTAACACAATAACCTAATTCAGGTAAGTGTTCTAAGAAATATTGGTTCAATGAAAGAGTGCATGAATGGATCAAAATCTGGTTCCTTCTTGTGTTACTTTGCCTGAGCTGCTATAAACAAATACCACAGACTGATGGACTGAAACAACAGGCATTTATTGTCTCACAGTTTTGGAGGCTGGAAATCCAAAATGTAGGTATCGGCAGGCCATGCTTTCTCCAAAGTCTGCAGCATTCTGGTGGTGGCTGGTTGGCAATCAGTAACAGTCTCTGCCTCTGTCACATGCTCATCTTTTTCCTTCTGTCTCCTACTCACTCCTACTACTATGTCCAAATTTTCTTTGCTTATAAAGACTCCAGTCATATTGGATTAAGGCTCACCCTAACTCACTTTGGCCTCACCTTCTTCAAAGATCCCATTTATAAATGGGTTCACATCCACAGGACTGGGGTTAGGACTTCAACATGTCTCTGTGGGGGACGATTCAATCTGTTTCAGTTTGCCCTTTGGACCTCCAAAAGACATGTTCTTCCCATTTGCAAGATAAATTCACCCCACCCTAACATTCCAAAAGCCGTAAGTAGAGTAACAACTCTAGGTCCAAAATCTCATCAAAATCAGTTATGGGTATGGTCCATCCTGGGGCAAAATTCCTCTCCTTCTGTGGACCTGTGTGACCCAGAAAATAAAGTTGTCTGCTTCTAAAATACAATAATGGGACAGCATTGGTTAGATATTCCTACTGTTAAAGGGATAAATCGAAAGGAAAACAGAGATAGTGGGTCCTAAGCAAGTATAAAACCCAGCAAAGAAAATTTCATTAGATTCCAATTTTGAGAGTAATGTGGCTCCAAGCTTTGTCCTCCAGGTCTGCTGGAGCAGGCAGCCCCACCCTCTCTGAGCACCAGGGCAGTGATCTCACCCTTTCTAAGCACTGAGGTGGCGGCCACACTTTTCCCACACTCACCAGGACAGTGGCCCCTCTCTCTTGGCCTGGGGACATATCTTCAGCCCAGACTTCTGCTTCCATGGTTCTGCCCTCGAAGTCATTCTTCATTTCATCTTCTTTCTGTCACTTTCAGTTCAGGCTAACAGTGTTTCTCTAATGCAAAATTTTCAAAAGCTTTGTCGTTCTTCTGTGCATTTTGAGGAGCCCAAGCCATGAGACAAAAAGATCTTCCACAGATCCTTCCTAGATAATTGTATCTCCATCCCTCTGACTTCATCTGCCACGATTGATTGGATCCATGAGTTATATGCCTATTTTCTTTAGCAAATGGTTGTTCAGCCACACCCTCACACAGAGCTCTGTTTTCTGGAACCTCACCTCCCAGGAACTCAAGGAGGGCTCTGGTCCCACTGTCAGAATATGCTATCTGGATAGACTGAGAATATTCCAGATCATCACATGCAGGATCCTTTTAACAGTCCAGTGCTCAGTTTATTTTTCTCTTGTATTTTACTGTAAGCAGTAAGAAGAAACTTGGCTTGGAAATCTCAGCTACAAGTGCTTACAAGTCCCACTTTCAGTTCAACACTAGGACATAATTCAAACAAGTTCTCTGCTACTTAAAACAAGGATCACCTTTCCTCCAGTTCCTAATAACACAATTCATTATTTCCTTCTAAGGCCTCACTGGGAGCTCTTTTAATGTACAGGTTTCTACAAGCATTCTGCTCATGCATCCTCTAAGATGATAGAAACTCTCTATAGCTCTCCTCAGTTCCTTCTAAGCTCTCACCAAAATTTCCTTTAATGTCCATGTCTCTGTCAATAGACTCTTTAAGGCAATTACTTTTTCACTTCAAAATTCTTCCAGCCTCTACCCATTATGCAATTCCAAAGCCACTTCCATCTTTAGGTATTTTTCACAGCAGCAACCCACTTCGAAGTACCAAGAACTGCCTTAGTTTTTCTAGGCTGCTCTTAACACAATACCATAGACTGGCTGGCTTAAACAACAGGTATTTATTTTCTCACAGTTTTGGAGGCCAGAAGTCTGAAATGAAAGTTTCAGGAGGAGCATGCTTTCTCTGAAGTCTGAAGCACTCTGGAGGAGGCTTGCTGGCAATCCATAACTCAATCTTTGCCTCTGTCACATACAATCTATCTCGTTCTGTTTCCTACTCATCCCTACAACCGCATCCAAATTTCCTTTACTTGTAAGAATTCCAGTCATATTAAATTAGATTAATCCCACCCTGATTCAGTTTGGCCCCACTTTAAATAATAACATCTTCAAGGAGCCTACTGACAATGAGTTTATTTCCTTGGGACTAGGGGTTAGGACTTGCACCCTTATCTTTGTAGGTGACATTATTCAATATACAACATTTCTCTTCCACTGTCTTGATAAAGTATTAACCTCAGCATTATGCTACTTCTACTCCCACCATTGACTGCAGGCATGGTAATTTATCTAACCATCATTTCCAAGACACTTATTTCATTTAATCCTCCCAAACTTACTTAAGTCCATAAGTTTCTATTACTTTTTCAAGAGGCCACAATTTATAATTGGGAGAGAACAGATTTCACCCTAAGGTCAGGATTTCAGTTCCCAAGCCCTCATCAACATAACTCTGAGGTGTACATAATTTTCCTTAGAAAGCTGATTTCTTTCATTACTTCTTCTCCTCTTCCCAAAGAAGTTCCGCTCCTGGAGCGCTGCTCAGAGGGGATGTCCACTCGCAAGCACTCTGCTCATTCTTCTAGGACAGCCCCCACTCTGTCTTAGCTAACATGTGTGATTATATTCAATATCTACTCTGATTCCATTCTATCTAAGGAAATTCTGATGCAAAAAAGTGAACAGATTAGTAACGAATTAATATAAAGTATGTAATGTCTTCATAGTATGCAATGTCATACTCTTACTATGACCATATTTTGAAAGCATGTAACTCTCAACTGGATCTCTCTATACCCCAACATTTTCTCTGCTAGACCCCCCCCAAATGCAAAACTGCTAAACAAATGAAAAGGGAAATACATGTACATTTTACATTCTTTAAATGACAGCTTTTAATAGGAGAGATCCTTGTCTTGCTCAAATTGTAATAATTCCAGTAAATAGTAAGCAGTCTCTTTCTCCATATATTATAATGTGTTATAACCCTTTGCAATGTGAACTGGTTTAGGACATTTAAAAGATAAAGAAGTAAAGAAGAAGAAAAAGTTCAGAAAAAAATGTTACTTTTGTTTTATTGATTGACATTAAGTTAAGTGTTCAATTCTTTTAATTAATTCTTATGTATATGTTACGGCAGCTAAATACCCTTAGTTTCATAAATGATTTTTATTACATACCTAAGAAAATCTGTATGACCAGATGGAAATTTGAAAGACTCATTAAAACCATTCCTATTTGGTGATAGGAAAGTCTCTTAAATACTGGACAAATAAAATGAAACAAACAAACAAAAAAACCCAACCAAAAGCAAGAGGGGAACTCACTTAAACCAGACCCAGATTGTCAAAGGGGACAGAATGACCCTAGTATTAAGACATACTGAGATAAGGAAGTTAACACCTTTCTCTAGCACACAACATTCCTTTATTCCAAACCACAGATACCATTTATCTCATGTAAGTAAGATAGAGCATTTAGGAACAAATATAACTAGAGTGAAAAAACACCTTGCATCAATCCATTCACCTATGAAAATTGGATTGAGAAAGAGAACACAACAATCTTCCTAAACAGATATTTTTATATCTTCTGACATATCTTACAAGATCAATAGGCTAAAATTTGCCAAGCAACCATATATAGACTACATTAATGCCACATGCTTTTCTTTCATTGCCATTTCTGCACATGCATGCTCTGAAGATTGCCAGGTGTAAGCCAATGAATATCACCATAAACATAAGAAAAAGTAAGGCTTACAGTGATAAACTTTATGTATTCCAATGGAGGGGATCATAGGATCATACTAAGTATTAGCATGTGAAATTATTCCTTTCAAGTAAGTCCATCAGGATAGTTATTTATTTATTGGAGCTGATGGTTGCCAACAGAGCTCTCTAAAAAAAAAAAAAACAAGGAGCTGTTTAACTGCACACATGCACACAAACACATGCAAACTCACAGAAAATAAACCATCAAAATATCAAAATTGCAACAAGACTTAAACAGTTTACCACTCAGATCACGATCACGATGCTGAGAGTGGATATACCTCCTTCTTGTTCTAGGGGGCAGGATTTTATGTACTCAAAACATTTCCATCTGTGTGAAACTACAGAGCTACCTAAAGCAACAGAAAGCTCAACTACACTGACAGAACCAGAGAAATAATTTATTATTATATTTTTGTTTTAAAAAGTGATAACATCAAAGCACACAAGAGATGAAATACGAGTTGAAAGCTTCACATTCTGTGATTAATGGACTGATAATGAGAAAAGAAAAAAAAAAAAAAAACAGTATTGCCTTTATATAAGCACCAAACTATATCCTAAATTGCCAAAGTTCTGCAAGGATTAAACTTCTTGTGTTTAAAGACGTACACTGAAGTCTTTTATTTTTAAGCTATAACTAAAGAGAAGTTAATGACTGCAGTGGTTTTTTTTTTCCAAACAGAGACCTCTCTGAATGACTTTATCTTTAATAGAAATTGGATAGAAATGAGCTGGGTCAAATATTTTCATGTCTACAATATCTGAAGAGTAGAATTAATTAACAGAGGATTTCAGTTTTATCTATTTAGTGATTTGTCTGCAGTGTTAAGGAGATGCATTCATGAGCAATCAGTCTTAATCTCCCACATAAGAGCTGTAACTTGCAAGACACAAATAGAATCAGTAGCTGCAAGGCAAAGATAGAATTGTCCCAGGAGTCTGGCCAGCTGTTGAAAAAATACAGATCATTGTTTGCTGCTGAGTGCAAAAATCATTAAGAAATCACTCATAGAATTATTACTTATCTGGGTTGTATTTTAAGAGAAAAAGAAATAAAAGCAAAGATATGTGATTACCAAGATGTATCATTTTGCAAGACATCCTTCATTGACTCTCCACTGAGCGACACAAACTTGGTCCTATAATGACCTCTTCATTGGGCAGTGAATGCATTTGTACATGTTTTCCATGAATGGATACCAGAGTGTGATAAACTCCAGATTCCAGAAGTCCTAAGAGCTTCTTTCACTACAACAATGAGTACGGTATCTGGTGGGTTTAGTAGTGGAATGTGAGGAATAGTAAAAGTTTATTGGACCCAAGTTTTTCTAACTTCAAACCTGATTTGAATCAGTTTATTACTGATCAACATTTTCCAGTATTCACCTCAATACATCCTACAGTGTAATAATTAAGGAAAGGAACTTACTTTATTAAAATAAAAAACACTGAGGACAAAGGTTTTGGAAGAAAGTTGAATGAATTAATTAATGACTTCTCAATAGTCATCTCCTATTCCCAACCTGATACTTTTGCTCACCATTTCTTCTAATTAAAATGCCTTTTCCCAATTTCTAAGGTTCAAATCCCATCTCTACTTAAAAACTCCAGTTCCAATGCCACAAAGACTACTGTGAATTTGCTATTCAAATCATTTCTCCTGCTGGGAACCCCAAAGATCTTTTTCTTTACCTGTCTTTTTGAAAATGCAGATGACATAATCATGGTTAAGCATGCTAGGTTTGAAGTTAGAAAAACTTGAGCCCAACCTTAGTTCCCTTACTTGTTAGTAGAATGTGATATAGGGCAAGTTATTTAAAATCCTTGTGCCTTTATTTGCTCATCTTTAAAAGGGGGTTAGATAATAAAAGTTCCACTCCATAGTGTTGTTGTAAAGATTAAATGACACTTCTCCTATGGAGATAGACATAAAGATAGAGAGAGAAGGAGAGAGAATCTTAACAAAGTTCCTGGAGCATAGCAAGTGCTCACAAAACAGTAGCTACCATGATATTAGTTATGTTCCACTTGCATTATAATTACCGGTATCACCTCATATTTACCCTATGAGTGCTGAAGATACTTGAAAGATGTACCTGTATTTTCTTTTTGTTTTGTTTTGCTTTTTATCTTTGTATTTTCCACATACCCCAGACTTTTCATATAGAAAATTGTCAATAAAAGTTTAATTATACAAAATTGCTACCTGACTTAAATGCCAGCTTTTCATTGTCTGAATAACATTTTCCTTATATGACTATTAAGAAAGGGGATTAATATTATTATCTTCTATAAAATCTTGTTATAGCAGAATTAAAAAAAAGAACATCAGGATCCATTGCTACAACAGTGGATAGATATAAAAGATAACATTTACTTGATATCTTGCTTAAATATTTCATGTCTACAAGATAGAACCAAATATTAGCACATATTTACATTTTTTGACTTTCATATAATGCACAGAATCATCAGTTCAATCAAATTTGCTGGTTCTGACACAACTGCTCCTTAAAAGAATCATAAAGTCACTTAGTTACTTTTATCTCTGAGTACAACAATGTATCCTAAACTATAGAAAATATTATTTCTATTATAAGCATTCTATATTAAAAATATTAATTTGAATTTTAAAATAGATATTCATCTTTTATGGGTTAAATATTAAAATTAAACCTCAAAAATTACTTTAGAATACCCACAGAAGATGGTATCATGTCTGGTTTTCTCATTTTGTATAGTTCATGAATAAATGTTACTTAATATTTTTGATGAGTGAAAAAACAATATACAACTAAAGGATTTAATTCAAGCTATGTACAAACATTTGAGAAAATTTTATGATTGCCTGTAAAGAATCTCCATACTGACACAACTGTCTGATAATCACCTTTTGGTAAACATTTAGTGCTTTTGTTTTCTTAAGTGGAAATATCTGTGGGTTTTATAGACTGCCTGGCAGCTAGAGGTCACCCAGCCTAATCTCACCAGATTTCACTAAGTGACCTCATGAATTCTTCTGCTTCAACAGTAAAATAAACCAGTTCATTTTTAACCACCCGAAGGTGATGGAGATTACAGTAAGTCAATATAAAGTAAAGAACCCTCCTTTACATCTTGAATTCAGTGAAAGATGGTTTATCTACAGTGAATATTTGTGGTTATCTGACAAAAACAGGTCAAAGGTTCTGTGAATTTTCTTCTGAAATTGCTCAGTGCCTTCTCTAATGACTGGTAATTGAAAACAGAGACTGAGACTATCCAATGTGGTGGGTGACAGATAAGCAGATTAATTCCAATACTTGGTTACAAGGCACTAAAATGTCATGGTTCACCGGAATTAGCTATTGTGCTACTGTGAAAAGACAGCCATCAAATGTCTATTATCCCCTTAATAGCTCTTTCCCAAGCTTGAAATGCATTATCATTTCCTTAGGAAACCATATAAAGATAAACTCAAAATCATTTAAACCAAAATGTCAAAGTGGAGTCATTCACCATAAGTATATCAATATCTAGGATTGTAAAGAAAAGTTTTTTTATACCACATTATTAGTGTGTTCTCTGTTCATTTTGGAGACACTTAGGAATATTCTGTCCAGAAAAAAACAAGAAATTTTACTCAAAGGAACATGTTTTCTATGCCCAAGTTAACAAAGAATACTTGAGATTTAAAAAAAAAAAGAAAGAAAACTTGGCAATTGTCTTAAATTTGTTCAGAATTTCTCTATGAGAAAAAGGAAGTGGGTTTAAAACAGAATTTGCCTGGTTTAAAAGATATGAGATTTTTTTGTAGCTAAACAAGTAACTGTTTTAAATTTTAAATTGGTATGACAACTTTTACAGAGTTCACTAAAGTTCAATTTGTGATTGTTCCAGTTTGCTAATGCTGCCATTTTGCAAAGCACCAGAAATGGACTGGCTTTTATAAAGGGGGTTTATTTGATTACACATTTACAGTCTTAAGGTCATGAAGTGTCCAAGGTAAGGCATCAACAATCGGGCACCTTCACTGGCGTATGGCCAATGGCATCCAGAAAACCTCTGTTAGCTGGGAAGGCACGTGGCTGGTGTCTACTTGTTCCCAGGTTGCATTTCAAAATGGCATTCTCCAAAATGTCTGTGTCAGCTTCCAACAGCCATCTTCAAAATGTCTGTCTCAGCTGCATCTCCTCTCCAAATGTCACTCCCAGGTGCTTGCCAAAATGTAACTCTTAGCTGCTCTCCAAAATGTCACTCTTTGCTGCTCTGAGGTCCTTCTGTGTGTGAACTCCTTTATACAACTCCAGTGGGTGGGGTAACACCTCCATGGGAATTATCCAATCAAAGGTTTCACTCACAGTTGATTGAGTCACATCTCCATGGAAACACTCAATCAAAGGATTCCAATCTAATCATCACTAATATGTCTGCCCCCAGAAGACTGCATCAAAGAACATGGCTCTTGGGGGACATAATACATCCAAATTGGCACAGTGATTCTATCTGTCATTTTGAAATGAAACCAAACTATAAATTCTGTCCCCATCCACCTTGGGCTAAATCAGTGAACTTTGGTACATGGATGGAGGTCATAAAGAAATGTGATTATATGTATTATTAGAGCCACAATTACTTAGTTTTATACACTTTTAAGAAGATAATAAAATTATCTATCTTTCTATCTACTCTATGACTAATTTAGGGGTAGCTGATTCATCTGTTTTGTTAGGACAAGGACCCCAAGTGGCCATTTGTGGCACAAGTTTGTTTCCCAAGAAGTGGTAATTTATTTGCTTTCTGTCTCACTCACTAGATTTTAAGCTTCACAACAACAGAATCTTTATTTTGCTTACTACTGTGTACCCAGCAACTACCTGAATCCCTGGCACACAGAAAGTGTTCAATGTATATGCGGAATGAATGAGTGTAAGAATATATATCTACTGAGAGAGTTCATGAACAAAAGACTTGCCCTCCGAGAATTGCTAGGAAGTTCTTCAGGTTGAAAAGAAAAAACAACAGAGAGTGGCTTGGATTGGATTGTGAAGAAGTGTGTTTATAGGTGGGGAGGGCATTACTACTGACCCAATAAAAATAAGAGGGTCACAAAAGAATACTATGAACAGCTGTATAATAACAAATTAGACAAACAATGAAATGACACACAAACAACCTACACTGGCTGTAGAAGAAATAAAAGACCTAATAGACCAATTACAAGTGAAGAGATTGAATTAGTCATCAGAACCTGCTAGCAAAGAAAAGCCTAGGACCAGATGACTTCACAGGTGAATTTTGCCAAACATTTCAACAAGAATTAATCCTCCGCAATCTCTTACAAAAAGTTGAAGAGGGAATACTACCTAACTTATTCTATGATGCCAACATCACCTTAATACCAAAGCCAGATAAAGATACTATAAGAAAAGAAAATTACAGACCAATATCTCTTATGAATACAGATGCAAAAATCCTCAACAAAATAGTAGCAAACCAAATCAAACAGCATATTAAAAGAATTATACACCATGATCAAATGGGATTTATCCCAGGCATTCAAAGGTGGTTCAACACAAGAAAATCAATTAATGTAATAAAACATATTAACACAACGAAGAGTAAAACCGAATGATCATCTCAATTGATGCAGAACAGTCATTTGAAAAACATCCAACATCCTTTCTTGATAAAAACACTTAGAAAAATAGGAATAAAGGGAAACTTTCCTCAACATGATAAAGGGCATAAATGAAAAACCCACTGGTAACATCATACTCAGTGGTGAAAGACTGAAAATTTTCCCTCTAAGATCTGGAACAAGACAAGGATGCCCACTGCTACAACTTGTTATTCTACATTGTCCTGGAAGTTCTAGCCAGAGCAGTTAAGAAAGAAAAGAAACAAAAGGCATCCAAATAGGAAAGGAACAAATAAAACTTTCACCATTAGCAGAAGACATGATATTATTTATAGGAAGTCTTGAAAAATCTACAACAAAGCTACTAGAGCTAATAAATTCAGCAAAATGGTGGGGTAAAAGATCAACACGCAAAAATCAGAAGTGATTTTATACACTAGTAATGAGCAAAACAAGGAAAAATGAAGAAAAAATCTGGTTACAATAGCAATGAAAACAATAAAATATCTTGAAATAAATTTAATGAAGAATGTAAAGAACTTGTACATGGAAAGCTAAAAAACTTTACCAATAGAAATCAAAGGAGATTTAAATAAATTGAAGGACATTCCATGATCAAGAATTGGAAGACTCAATTTTGTTAAGATGTGAATTATACCCAAAATGATTTACAGATTCAATGCAATCCCAAAGAAAATACCAACAGTCTACTCTACAGAAATGGAAAAGCCAATCATCAAATTTATTTGGAAGGGTAAGGGACCCCGAATAGCCAAAATCATCTTGAAGAAGAACAAAGTTGGAGGAATCATACTTCCTGAATATGAAACTTAATACAAAGAAACAGTGATCAAAACAGCACGGTTCTGGCACAAGGATAGATATGTTGACCAATGGAATTGAATTGAGAGTGCAGAAATAGACACTCACATCTATGGCCAGTTGATTTTTGACAAGTCTGTCAAGTCCACTTAATTCAGAAAGAATCATTTCCTCAACAAATGATGCTGAGAGAACTGGATATCCAGATAGAAAATAATGGAGGACTCTTATCTCATACCATATAGAAAAATTAACTCAAAATAGATCAAAGACCTAAATGTAATAACCAGGACTATAAAACTAGATGAAAATGTAGTAAAGCATCTTCAGGATCTCATGTTAAGCAATGGTTTCACAAACTTTACACCAAAAAGCACAAGCAACAAAGAATGTATAGATAAATTGGGCTTCATCAAAATTAAAAACTTGTGTGAATCAAAGGATTTGATCATTAACATGAAATACAACCTATTCAATGGGAGAAAATATTTGTAAACCACATATCTGATAAGGGTCTAATATCTAGAATATAGAGAAAAATCCTACAACTCAACAATAAAAAGACAAGCAAACCATTACTAAAAACTGGCGAAAAGACTTGAATAGACATTTGTTCAAAGAGGATATGCAAATGGCCACAAAGCACATTGAAAAGATGCTCAGCATCATTAGCCATCAGGGCAATGCAAATCAAAACCACTATGAGAAAGCATTACACACCCACTAGAATGACTACTAATAAAAAACCAGAAAATTACAAGTTCTGGATAGGATGTGGGGAAATAAAAACATTCATTCATTGCTGGTAGCAATATGAAATGATGCAGCTACCATGGAAGGCAGTTTGGCAGTTCCTCAGAAAGCTAAGTATAGAATTGCCATATGACCCAGCAATACTGCTGTGCTGATTTGGATATATTATGCCTCCCACAAAAGTCATGATCTTTTAACCCAATCTTGTTGGGTGGAACCTCTTGATTGAGTGTTTCCATGGAGATGGGACTCACCCAACTGCAGGTGATACCTTTGATTAAATTATTTCCATTAAGGTGTGGACCCCACCCACTCACGGTGGGTCTTGATTGGTTCACTCGATTACTTAAGATAACTCAAGAGCCAATACAGACACTTGCTGACACATAGAGATGTTTGGAGATGCAGACAGAAGGACATTTGTAGATGTTAAGCTACTAGATGAAGCCCAGAGTTTTCCCCAGAGAAGCTAAAAGAGGACCCCCAGACACTTAGAGAGAAATGCCCTGGTAGAAAGAAGCAAGGACACAGTGGAGCTGAGAGAGAGAAGCAAAAACAGAAGCCCAGAAACAATTTGGAGAAAGCCATTTTGAAAGACAATCCAGGAGCAAAGAACAAGCAGACACCAGCCGTGTGCCTTGCCACCTGACAGTGGTATTCCAGATGCCATTGACCTTCCTTCAGTGAAGGTATCCTCTTGTTGATGTGTTAGTTTGGACACTTTTATGGACTTAGAACTGTAAGTTTATAACCTAATAAACCTCCTTTATAAAAGCCAATCCATTTCTGGTATTTTGCATAATGGCAGCATTAGAAAACCAGAACACCTGCTATTACATATATACCCAAAAGAATTGAAAGCAGGTACTCAAACAGATATTTGCACACTGATGTTCATAGCAGCATTATTCACAATTGCCAAAAGATGGAAGCAACCAAAGTATCCATCAACCAATAAACAGATAAACAAAATGTGGTATATATAAATAATGGAATATTATTCGGCATTTAAAAGGAATGTTCTGATTCATGTGACAAAATGGATAAACCTTGAAGACATGTTGAGTGGAATAAGCAAGACACAAAAAGACAAATATTGTATAATATCACTGATATGAAATAAATAAGATATGCAAACTCATTGACTCAAAATCTAGAGTATAGGTTAGGGGATAGGGAATGGGGCATTAATGTTTAAATTGTACAGAATTTCTTTGGGGGTTGATTGTTTTGGTAATGGATGGTGAGGATGGTAGCATAACACTGTGAATACAGTTAACAGCACTGAATTATATATGTGAGTGTAGTTGAAAGGTAAAATTTTAGCTCATATATATTTTACTAGAATAAAAATTAAAAGAAAAACAGGATTTGTGGTGGTTTAGAACTGTATTTTTCCCCCAAAAATCATGTTCTTAAAGATAATCCATTCCCATGGGTGCAAACCTATTTTAAGTAGGACTTTTGATGAGGTTATTTCAGTTAAGGCATGACCCAGGGTGAGTCTTAATCCTCTTACTGGAGACCTTTATAAGAGAACAAAATTCAGACAAAATGAGAGAAAGAGACAGGAGCAAGAAGCTGGAAACAACGGAACCTGGAAGAGAAGGAAGAGCCCAGCAGATGCTGCCACATACCTTCCCATTTGACAGAGGAGGCAAGGATCACCAGCAGCCAGTTTGGGGAAGAAAACATTATCTTGATGATTCCTTGTCTGGATATTCTCATAGCCTCACACTCTGAGCCAATAAATTCCCATTGTTTAAGCCAACCCATTTCATGGTATTGGTTTTGAACAGCTAGGAAACTAAAACCAGACTGTACAACACAGTGAACCCTATTGTAAACCATGGACTATAGTTAGTAGTACAATTATAAAAATGTTCTTTCATGAATTATAACAAATGTACCACACCAATGCAAGGTGTTAATTATAAGGAGGTATATGGGAACTCTGTATTTTGTACATTTTATGCATGATATTTCTGTAAACCTGCCACTTTTCTAACAAAAAAAATTATTAATTTAAACTAAATAAATAATAGTATTAGTCCTAACAATATATTTATTGTGGCTTTTCTTCTCTGAAAGCAATTTCAGAAAATAATAACTTACGTAGAATCCTAATATCATATATTTATTTTCGTTGCACACTAGGTATGCTGGTACTTTAAAACACATGCTAGACTAATAAAATCTCTGTGTTGCTTGGATATATTACTTTTGTAGAAGGAGATATAGGTAATTGGAAAAATAAATGATAACACTACTTTTATCTTACAATTATTAATAGAATAGTATTTAAAATAATTTGCATAATAAAATGTATTTGTGCAGTTTTTTAACAAATGCTATAATTCCTATGTCCTCATTGACTTTTGCCTATGTCCATAAGAAGACTAAAGAATTTCATTTCTCCAAAATATTTATATATAGCATATTCAAATGTTTGGTAACACGTTTAGTACTCTTTATCTTTCATCTAAATTATTGAAAATAGTGGCTCCTTTCAAAAACATGTTTTGTTTTCATGAATTTCTTTTTATTTGGCTGTTTTACTGCTTTTATGTAATCTAAGTTTTTCTAACATCATCCTTGAGAGTGAAAGTTCATTTAATTATTTAAACTGTGGGTTATGTGAGTCAATAAAATGTATTAAAATTTTTTTCTATAATCAGATACCTACTTCAAAACATGTGTTAGATTTAATAAAGATGTAACAGGTGCTAGATACAATAAAGAAATCACACAATCTTCCCACATTTCACTGAATGTAACCACATCATAATCAGAGTCAAGGGATCCTTAGCAGTCTCAGGTCACAGAATATTATTATGAATAGTCTCATATTTTGGTTGATCTGGTTTCATACTCTCGGGCTTTCTTTTGTAGTGGGAGTTTAGGTCAACCACAAAACTCAGAACAAAATTTAGCTAAGACTCATTGAGCAGTATCTCTGGTCTAAACTTCAGAAACACTCCAAGAGTCTTAAGATGTACACCTGTAAGGAACAATAAGTCTTTTGAGATCCATTTCAAACCATTTTATTTTAGATTCAACTTTAATAATATTCTGAGTCTCCAATTTTATATTATCAGATGTCCTATTTTTTATGCTTTTGTTGCTAAAAGATGGAATTTTCCTAGTGTTATTTAATAATCCATCCAACTATCCCCTAGTACTGTTATACAAAGAGCAAAATTCAGCAATAGGGAAAGCTGAATACCAACATGATTTAAACAACATATTTCTCAATATGTGGAAGTGGTGGTACATGGTGCCTCCGGAAATGAATATAAGGTATTTGGGGTTAAAATAAGGAAGTTTGGGTATTAGATATTTATGAAGCAGATGGATTCTTAGATCTCCCTCTGGGATCTGTGCTCCTGAGTGACTATCCAAGCCCACATCAGCAGAAGTTTAAAAATTTACTTTCTGGATACAGTTAAATAGAGGGCCCTTAAATGGTATCACTAGGCACAATTGAGAGTCGGGTACTATACTCAAAACAGAAGAACAAGGCAAACATATGCAGATCGAATGTTGAGTTTCCACGCTGCTTTCTCTACTTGATTCCAAGAATGTTGACAGTCAGCCATTTACCTTCCAGGCAAGAGAATGAAACAGTCCTCTCTTTGACATCTTGACCAGTCCAAGAAGAAACACTAACACTCAGTTTCTGAAAAATGACAAAGCCAGAATATCTTAAGAAAATGATACTGACAAGTTCCATTCATATGCTAAGAGCTTCTAATCAATGTCTTAGCCATTCACTACTAAATAAGAGCAGATAACTAAAGATTACCAGATATTTGATATTTGATAGATTATTTGATAAATCTTCTAGTTTGAAAGATATAAACAAAAATAGATTAAAATAAATAGAACTTGAAGGAACTTTTAAAAACTTACTAAAAACTGCCGTAATATTCTTAGAGAGCTAAGTGAAGCTATTGTACCCATGAAACAAGAAAAGGATGGTGTAAAAATAAATATTCAAGAGCTCTTGGAAATAGAAACACGATAGTAGAAATGGAAATTTCAGTTTGGAATATTAAATTGAGGAAATTTTCAAAAAGAAAAGCAATTAGTCAAAGGGGTTGAAAATAAGAGCAGAAGATTAAAATATATATATATATTAGTCTAGAATTAGTCCAAAACCCAAATAATTGTGGTTCAACAGAAAGAAAATCATCAAAGAAATGCAATTCAGTGATCCAAAGTATGCAAGTCTCAAGATTGAAAATGTCTATTGTGTGCCTGGCTCAATGGGCACATATTATTGTGAAATTTTGGAACAATGAGGGCAAAGAGACTATTCCAGGAGTTTCCAAAGACAAAATACAAGTCATGTACATAGGGATCGAAAATCAAAGTGGATTTAGTTTTCTCAAAAGCAATATTGTAACCTAGGAGACAGTGGCAATACTTTCAGCATCACAATACACAATTATTTCCACCCTAGAATTCCATATTCAATTAAACTATCCATAAAATATGAAGGTTTAGAACTTTCAGTCATGGGAAGCATCAAAAATTTGATTCTCAAAAACCATTTCTCAGCAATTTCCTGCAGAACGTGCCCCACCAAAAGAAGAAAGAAACCAGAAAGATGTGGGCTACAGGAAAGAGAAGGTGTAACAGGAGAGAAGCAAAGAGAATTCCCAGGATGATCAAGAAGGGAGATCTCAGGATGACAGTTGTGCTCCAGACATAGAAGGCAAACAGACCATATAGGAGCAATGTGACTCAACAGAAAGGTATGTTAAGGGCTGATTTCACAAAGATCGCATCCGTCTTTTGTACCATCCTTTAAAACTGACAAAGCCTAGACCAGACTTTTACCTATAAATAACTTGCCTGACATGTTCTAATAACGTTTCTGCTCTCTCCTTAAAGTCCTGCCTGGGTCATCGGAGAATACCACTTCTTCCCACAGAGGTTTACTTTTTTGCCCTATTCCTGACAGCTGGCTGTTGACTATGGTAAGTCTAGAAGCTGTAAATAAAGAAAAGCTCCTACCTCTTTACTATGTTTGAATGAGTTGGCTGGACCATATCTGACATCGCCACATTATAGCCCACAATTCCCAGGACATTACTTCCCCAGAAGGGAGGCTTTGAAAACTCAAGTAGACTCAACCAGGCTTTGACTCAAAGGTTATGTTTAGCTCCTTTCCTGGGAGCGTTCACCAAAGCACCTTTCCTTAAACATCTAGCTTTTGCTGGCTTCTGTACGTTTTCATAGTAATCACTTTCACATTTATTTATATGTTAAATACTTATAGTTTATATTTTATAATTTGTTTTATAATGATTATAAAAATAATAATTAGTAACTAACATTTATGAACCATTTTGTTATATTGCCATAGTCTTATTTAATATAATACGTATTGAGAGTTGAAAGAGGAAAAGAGAGAAAATAGCTAACATTTACTGAATGCTTATCATTCAGGCACCATGTTAGTCACAGAAGGGCAAGGTCAGAGGGAATAAAAAGTTATCTTCCCACAGGCAATTGTCCAATTACTTTCTGCGGTAGCTTGATTCTAAAAGAAACAAAGATCATGGAAAATAACATGCAACTGGTGTTAATCAAATTAGAGTGTGAATTTTTATTTTCATCTGTGATTTATGTTTTGCTTGCTGAAATATGAAATTTTCCTGCTCTCTTAAAGTCACTATAGGCTATATTTCATAAGCAGGAGTTTCCTTTCCTCTTTCCCTGAATCCTGCTTTTCATTCACTCCTAGTTACATTATGAGAAAAGAATTCAATAAAAGTAAATGTTATCAATGTTACCTGCTTTAGATTGATAAGTAAAACTAAACATTCATATGTTTAACATTACTTGCCTCTTGTCTCTGGCATAGAGAGACACCTTTTTTTTTTTTTTTTTTTTTAGGATTCTGAATTGCCTCAAAGGAAAACCTGCACTCAGCTGATTCATGTGTTTTTTTTTTTTCAGATCTATATCCACTCATTTGGATTATGGCTATATAAAATTCAATGCAGCTAACATTTATTAAAACTTTGCATGTGGAAGATCCCATACCAGGTGCCATGGGGAATATAACTCCTCTCCCCCAAGAAAAGTAAAACTAATAGTTCGTATACCCTCGTTGATTTAATTTTATAAATAAAAGAGTATGTTGAAGTTGACAGCATGGATAAGATTTCAGAAACAGATTCTAAATGTGCTGAGAAGAAAGCAAATAATGGATACAAAATTCTGGATGGGGTTAGTTGGAGAAGACTTCACTGTGAACATCAGTCCCAGTTTAGGCTTTTGACAAAACCCCATTTGCAGAGAAATGTTCACTTTATTCTTTAAGATGTACTTCTAATCTTAAAATTTTATGAAAGCCAGGAACTTGTTCCAAATTTCTCCCACCAAATTCCCAACAATGAAAAGAGAAAAAAAAGCCCAAGCTTTCATCAAAAGCAAACAAGAATAAATGCATTACATGGATGGGGCAAAACTTTCTGAATAACTGAGCAGGGATCTTCTCTTTGATTTCTTATGCTTACGTACAGAATAAAATTTTATTTCATTCAACAATGCTATTTTCCCTTTTCAAATTTGAATTTGAATAAATTCAAATTGCAAATGTAGTTCCATTCTTATTTACTGAGCACCTGTTATGTACAAGACACTATATTAGCTTGAAGTTTTGAGGGGTAAGCAGTTTTCATCATCAAGAGCACATATTATAGGCACTACTTTTGTGCTTAAGACTAAGCTACATTGTTCAGGGCTCAGGGGTATATATTTCTATTTTCCATCTCCGTCTGACTGAGGCTTGGATTCTGTCCAATTTCCAGCAGCCCATTTTTCCTTTCTAGAATGCCAACTATATAGCCTTCACTGTGTTCAAGAGGAAAGGCAACAAGATAGAGTCGATTTGCAACACTTGAAAATCACTTCAGTGGCAAGGGACTAGGAAAGGAATTTTCTGTCAGAAACTATGTGGGGGAAAGAGTTACAGTCTTCAATTTAAAACCAAAGCGAGGGATATATTTAAAGTTAAACAGCACTAGTTTAGAACGACAGAATAGGCAGAAAACTACACCACTGTGGTAAGTTTTCAATACATTTTGACTTAAAAATAAAGTCCTGACTTTGTACTTTCATTTCTGCAAATATTAAATGGAACCATAACACCATCTAAATGCTTACTTACATGTCAGCTGCAAGGCTTGTTTTCCCCAGAAAAACAAAACAAAACAAAACAAAATTAACATACTTGTAAAGTTAATTAAGATTCCTAATTAAATAAGATATCTAATAATCTGTAAAAATCAGAAAATGAGCAACCATTATAATTACAGATGGTACTTTTTGAGCCCTTAAAGTGCAATGAATTAAGAGCTATAGATGCATTATTTTATTTAATACTACATAAAAATCAATAATCGCAATTAAAAATAATCATGAATGTGGTTGTTATTGAATTTTTGAAACAAATTTGTTAGTATTAAAAAGTGATAACAATTAATCAAGTCCTGGAACTTCTACCTGCATAAAACTATTTTCCAAGGACCAAAGAGCTTGTTTTAAACACAAAAACAAACAAAATCCTTCCTTCTCATGCTAAAGGAGTTTAGGCGTAGAAGTGATAGTTCCAGTATCCAGCATGCAAATCTGACAGCCTGTTTAGCAAATTCATATGATGACTCACTAGTAGGGATGAGATTTTTGTCCACTGACTTTGTAGACTCTCAGTTGACAAACTCTGTGTAAGTGGGTATTCACTGGGAGACCTCCCAGAATATCTAGTTTACTCTCTCAGCCTTCAGGCTGGTGCTAACTAACATATTCCAGAGGGTGCTGTCAGTTCTGTACTCTTGTAATTTCTTGTTCCATTGTGAAAACATCAATGTTAGGAAGTTCATGGATCTTTCAAAATCCTGTCTCACATTACAATTTAAAAACATTTCTTCATGTTGAACTTGATAGAAACAAAAATTCAAATGACCAGGAGAAATAGGTGGGAGATTAAAATAAATTATTAGCAAACTTCTTCAGATTTGTAAGATGTTCTCAAATGCTTGCTTTTTTTTTTCCATTTTGAAGTATGACAAGAACTGTTGAAATTATATAACTAGAATAAGTTTGAAAATAATCTTTATATCTTCATAAGATATAAACAATGGAAAGAAAGAAAGAAAGAGAAAGAAAGAAAGAAAAAGAAAGAAAGGAAGAAAGAAAGAAAGAAAGAAAGAAAGAAAGAAAGAAAGAAAGAAAGAAAGAAAGAAAGAAAGAAAGAAAGAAGAAAGAAAGAATGGAAGGAAGAAAGGAAGGAAGGAAGGAAGATATAGTTTATTTTGGGCTAGATAATCCATTCTTTTTAAGCTGTCTCATTAAATGCAACTTTTAATATTTCTGGAGTGCTTTTCAGTTCAGGATCTTTTCTAAATTATTTATATCTTTCTTAAAATTATTCTGTATCCTATTATTATGAGAAAAACATCTAAAGAGTCAAATATTGTCATGGTGCTTTTGTGGCTATACCTCTCTGTAATATAAATCACAAATAATATGTTCCACATCCCTTTTCATTCTAATTACATTTTAGAATATCACACACAAACAATGCCTTAACTAATAAGGGATCTAGAAACCATAGAGAGGGCAAATTTTTCATTGTATATTTTAAAGAATTGATTAAATTTGTCACGTCTATTAGAATGTTGTTACATTGCACGATTTTGAAAAAAAAATGCCTTTGTATAGGAAGTCTTAGTAATCTTTTTGTAGTAGACTTTATTAATATCATGGCATTTATAGGAATGAGATTCGACTAACTTTCCCAGTGTAATCTGATCATTAGAGATTCTTTATTATTTCACTTGATTTTTTAAACTTATTTTGTAAATCAGTTTTAAATATTTAAAAAATGTAACTGGAAAATCTTACTATTAAACCGTGGAGAGAATAATATTTTGCTTTCACACTTGATCACTGACACATGTTAAATATTCTGTCTATTCTAACTCCGAGATAACTTTTAGGACATATTAATCATCACTTATTGCATAATTGGCACTCTTACTTTTTTATTTCTTGCAGCAATTTCCTTTTTTTTAATCTAAAACTTCATAATTAACTGGAGGGTTGACAGGGGATGAGAGAAGGGCAGGGAACTAGGAGAGACATTGGGTGAAGGTTGCCAATATTCCAGCAAACTCAGAGTATAATGACAACAACTCACCAGAAGCTACATCTCAATAAAACTTATGCATACACACACATGCACAGAAACAGCCTTCGCTTTGTATAGTACTGTGTTGACTGAAATTTGTGCAGATTTGAACTGTGTCCTTGCTTTGCACTTCCATGGACTCAGTTGCCATGGAACCGCACAAAACAAGGACAGGGTTCCGATATGCATGAGTTTCAGTTAACACGGCACTGTGCAAACAAAGCAAGGACTGCTTGTATGTTTCTGTGTGTGTGTGTGTGTGTGTGCATACATATTTAATTTCACAATATAATGTACACATACACAAAGTAAACTCTGGTGCATTTTGCCTATGCTAAAGCAGTTTGCCATTAGAGGATAACATTCACATTCATGTAAAAAAATGTGTAGTCAATTTCTCAGAAGGCTCAAATTCATATATTTAAGTCTTTTTTTAATAGAACTTTTTCTTAATTGAGGTAAAATTGCAATACAGTGAAATGCACAGATCTTAAGTGTACAATTTGATGAATTTGGGCAAATCAATACACTCTTGTAAGCAATACCCCAATTAAGATATAATTTTCACCACCTCAGAAAGTTCTCTCATAGATAAATATTGCTGGGCCATAGAGTGGGTGCATGTTTAACTTTCTGAGAAATTTCCAGACAGTTTCACGGAGGAGTCACACCATTTTATCCTCCCACTAACTGCATGAGAGTTCTAGTTGCTTTCTATATTTATCAACAATGTTGCTGTTTATCCTTTTTAATTTTTGCTATTCTAGTCAGTGTAGTTTCAATTTGCATTTCCCTGTTGAATAATGATATTGAACAGCTTTTCACAGTTCCTTGACATTCATATATCTTCTTTGTGATGTGCCTATTCATTTTTTTGTCCGTATATTTTTCAGTTGCTTTTGTTACTCAGTTGGTTTAGGAATCATTACACATCTTAGATGCAAGTTCTTGGTAGGATATGGTCATTGATAATATTTTGCCTGAGGCTGTGGCTGGACTTTCCATTTTTTTAATGGTGTCTTGATAAGCACAGGTTCTTAATTTTAAGTCCAATTTATCATTTTATTTTATGGTTTGTTCTTTCAAGGTCATGAAAATATTGTCCTATGTCTTCATCTGGAAGTGCTATAATTTTAAATTTCCCATTTAATTCTATGATCCAATTCTAAGTCATATAGGTCTACTAGGTGATGTAGGAGCTGAGATTCTTTTTTTTTTTTCCCTCTATATGTTTATCCATTTGTTTCAGCACCATTTGTTGGGAAGACTTTCCTTCTCCCATTTGATTGCTTTGGCATCTTAGTCAAAAAAAATTAATTGAATATAATTCTGTAGGTTTATTCTGCACTCTCTAGACTGTTCCATTGTTCTCAATATATCTGTTCTTACTCTAAAACCACAAAGTCTTGGTTATTGTAATTGATGTAAGTCCTAAAACAGATAGTGTAAGTCATCCAAATTTGCTCTTCCTTTACCAAGATTATTTTGGTTATTCCAGATCCTTTGCATTTTCATTAAATTGTTAAAGCAGCTTGTCAATTTAGAATCTTAAAATATTTTGTTGATATTTCAATTCTGATTATCATTGAATATGCAAATCATTTTAGGAAGAAAAATCATCTTAATGATACTGAGTTTCCATACCATGCACTTGATCTATCCTTCAATTTGTTTGAAACTCTTTAATTTATTTCAGCTACATTTTATAGCTTTTTGCAGAGCTGTTTCATACCTTTGTTCAGTTTATTTTGGTTTTGATGCTATTATAAGTGGTATTTTTAAAATTCATTTTCTAATTGTTTGATGCCAGTATGTAGAAATACCATGATTTCTATATTCACCTTATATCCTGTGATCTTGCTAAATCCACTATTTTTTCTTTCAGTTATTATGTAATTTTTTACTTTTATTTTTTAGGATTTTCTACTTACTCATTCATGTTATCTGCAAACAGTATTTTACTTCTTCTTTTTAAATCATTATGCCTTTTATTTCTTCTGACTTATTTTACTAGAGAGGCCATCCAATACAATGTTGAACTGTTTCAATGAGAGTAGATATCCTTGCCTTGTTCCTTTTACCTTTTAGTATAAGGTTAACTATAAATTTCGTGAAGTTGGCCTTTACAATATTGGTATCATTTTCCTGATTGCTCAAAGAATTTATTCCACTTCGCTTGTAGTGCAAGTCACTTTGATTTCAATTATTTTCACTTTCGTTCATCTAAATTATATCCTTGTTTTAGCCATGATTTTGAAGGGTGTTTCCACTAGATATGGAATTCTGGGTTGACTTTTTTTTTTAATTCAGCATTTTAAAGATGCTGTTCCTTCATCATCTCTTTTCCATTTTGTTCAAATGAGATACCCATGATTTGTATCATTGTTTCAATGTATGTAAGATGTCTTTTTCCCCCTGGCTTCTTTTAAAATTTTTCTTCATCTTTATTTTTCAACAGTTTGAATATGATGTGTCCAGGTGCAGTTTTCTTTGGATTTGTCCTGCTCAGAGTTTATTAACTTGTAGGATTTGCAGGTCGAAGTTTTTCACCAAGTTTTCTGCCATTATTTCTTCAAATATATATCTTTCTCTACTCATTTTCTCCTTCTCCTCTCTTCCTGGGACTCCTTTTAAATGATTTTATTCTACTTGATAGAGTCCCACAGGTACTGAAACAGTTTTTCTCCCAATCCTCTTTGTTCTCTTTTCTTCAGTTTATATAGCTTCTATTCATCTATCTTCAAGTATATTGACCCTTGCATTTTCAGAGTTCAATCTTCTATTAAGCCCATCCAGTAACTTTTTTTTAATTTTATATGTCATATTTTTCAGTTATCGAATTTCCCTTTGATTTGGGCTGTGTGTGTGTGTGTGTGTGTGTGTGTGTGTGTGTGTGTATTTCTGTCCCCATTCGTTTACTTATTATGTCCATGTTTTCCTTTTAGGTCTTAAACGTATTTATGTTTTTAAATCCTTGTTTGCTAATTCAAACATCTTCATCATCATGGAGTTGGTTTCTCTTGACTGCTTTTGATCTTGATTTTGGGTGACATTTTCCTACTTCTTGTTTCTAGTCTTTTATTTTTTTTCCCTTTGCTTTCAGTTGGACATTATGAATGATATGTCATAGGAAGGATGGCCCATGGTTTCATTATTTTAAGGGCATTGAGTTTTGCTCTGTAAGCAATTAATTGAATTTCTAGTGAATCCCTTTAAACCTGTCAAGTTTCATTTTGTCCTTCATTAGAGTGCATCTATTTCAGCTTGGTCTTTAGTTCTAGGTCATCATGGCCCCTACCTTAGGTGTCCTTTACTCCAAAAATATGTCTTTTATGAGGTTCTATCTGAATGCCCAAGAGGTCTTCAAGAGGTCTACTCTGGTTGGGCAAGAACTCCAGTGTGTCTTATCATTTGACTTCTGTCTGATCTGTTCAACAATCAGCCCTGCAACAGTTGCTCTGTGCTAGACCTACTGGAGCCTTGTCCTACATATACATATACTGCCCAACCCTTGATCAAGTTCTCTAGGGGAGCCACAGTGCATCAGCACACTCCCTCATCTGTGGCATCTTTCCTGAAAATTCCAACTGCCTCAGTAACACCAAACTTAAATCACTACTTCCTTAGCTCAGTGGCTAGAAAAGTGGCCTCATATAGTTTTTACAGTCTCATTGCTTGTTTGTATTCTTTTTTAATGTTGAGAATATAAGTCTAAGACTAGCTAGTCTGTCATGGCCAGAAAAGCATATCTTATTTACATAGTTTTAAAACATTTGAGCTAAAAATATATATCATCTTTAAAATATTGTTTTCCCTCACCCATTTAATTACTTTTTCTTTGTTGTGTTCTTTCCAAACCTAGTTTCTTGCCTGCACCATATGCTTCCTAAAAATAAAAATCATCAAATATATTACCTAGCCATTGATACAGATTTTTTTTACAAACTTGAAGAAATAAAAAGGAAATTATTTTCCCATTTTTTTCAATAGTTTTATCAAATTAAAAAAAATAAACAGTCATTTTCATGGCTATATTACAGTATGTAAAAATACCTTTTTATTTTCTCTACTAGTAGTATCCCCAGTTAGAATACATACAATTATTAGATTTATTGATAATTAGCTTTTAAATCAGACTGGCTATTCGTTAGATTGCTTTGACACAGGTAGAAAATTTAAAATATAGTTTCCTTTAAATTTTGAAGCATTTTACAAACCAGTAAAATAAAACACTTCTGAAGTCAAGATATATAGCCAACCTTAAGAATTTAATTATGCTCATTGTAATGTGTTTTTTTCCCCCAAATTCAGAGTTACATTTTTTCTGCATTAATCTAACATATAGGGCCTGGATTGGATTCAGCATCAGTTAAGATGCCGTTATTTCTTTGAAGAACCAGATGGTTCTTCTGTAAGTGCAGACAATCATTTAAAAATAGTTAAAACCAAATGAGGTATAAATATGTTTTGACAAAAGCCTTGTGGCCTGGCTAAAGATAATTTGAACAAAGTGATGAATTTGTTATATAGTATTTGTGAAAGTTTCAAGTTCTAGTATCTCTATTTTAATAACCAAACAGATGTAACTAAAATATTAGTTCCTACCTTGGTG
The DNA here is from genome assembly GCF_015220235.1 of Choloepus didactylus. Taxonomy (NCBI): domain Eukaryota; kingdom Metazoa; phylum Chordata; class Mammalia; order Pilosa; family Megalonychidae; genus Choloepus; species Choloepus didactylus. Next base: position 95,388,770 of record NC_051313.1, on the reverse strand, counting down.
AAGTTTTTTATTATAATTATAACTTAAAAATTAGTTGCCATTTTAAGGTGAGGCTTTATATAATTAATTTGTTTAATGAAAAGGAGGAATTATGGTTGTACAGTAGGGAAATCTGGAATCAGATGAAAAAATAAGAAGAAATAGCAAAAACTTTTTACCTGGTGTAATACTATATCAAATATTGTCTTTGACACATAATATGTGCTTACTAAATGGATGCTGAATAAATTAACAAGATTTCCCAGTAGTGCCTGTGCCAAGATTCAAATGAAGGTTTGCTTGACTCCAAAATTGGTACTCTTCAACAATATCCTAGATCACACAAAACAAGATGAATACTCTGAGTAATAAATTTTGAAATTCACATTATTACACTTTTGTTTAAGTAAGAAAGGAATTGTCTTTAAATTTAAATAGGTATCAGTCACCGGATTTTTCACTGCAAGTCAACTGGCCCTGAATGCTCCATTCACATCCCTACCAATGTTACACTAAGGGATAAGGACTGAGAGAGAAACTTACATATGACTCTGTATTTATAATAAGGGATGAATTTCTTTTAGATTAATGAAGTTTCCACCCTCAACTTCGAATAAAGCACCATAGTATTCTTCCAAACACAGCATGAGTCTTGGAGTTGATTGCTCTGTTTTCTGTATTAAGCCATTTGTCCCACTAACATTCTACATTCAGAAGAGGAAAAGCAAGCAGAGTTTGGAGATGATCCACTGATAATTTATCGATTCTCTTAAGTGTGCTGCTGTCATCGTGCCTCATTAATCTAATTTTGATTTGGGTAATCAAATAAAAACACTGTTCTATTTCCTTTCCTAAGACATGAATCTAAAGTATAGAAAACTTCTTAAAATTACAAATAAAAAATAACAGAATAGGAAGTTACATCATGACACTATGCAATTCTGTAACTAAAACAGATTTTGCATATTTGTGAACTCATTCTTAATGTTATGTATTTAAACTAGAAGTAGTTTCCTTTTTTAAAATGGACTTTTTCCTTGAGAGTGATTTCATAAGTTCCACAGATTACTTTGTTTTCCAAACTTCAGACTCCAAAACAGTCCACAGCAGATTGTAAAAATTTGGTGGATATTGAGTAAACGGAGTAACCAATGCTTTTTATTAGCAATTTTATAAATTACATACTCTACTGGAAATTTGTTTTCTTAACCTTTAAAATTGAGTTAGTGTAGAGTTTAACCCTCTCTATAAGTAATTTTGAATCTCTACAGAAAAATACTTATGATCCCATACCAAATGCAATATTCAAGACATACAACTTATAATGCTGTTTAACACCTACCAAAATATTTTCTAAATGACCTAGGTGTTTGTCTAAAAATGAACATTTTGAAATATTGATTTTGACAATTTTAATTTATTTTAACTTCATTTCAAAAGCAAGAAAGTGACACTTTGTATATATAGTATAGCTTCAGTCTAGTTCACCATTTAAATGACTGTCAGTTGTATTTATTTCTTATACACATAAAAAACCATAAACAAATGCTATTCTGCAAGTTATTTGAAGCATACTAAAATTTGAAATCCCCTAGAGGACAGTCACCAAATTTTATGGCCAATATCTTTACACTGCACATGTACATAATAAGAAACAGATCTGTCGTATTTATTTCAATGGAAATTTATAATGAGATTTATATTTTTGCCAAGAAATTTGAGTTTCACAACAAATCAGATATGCTGAGACAATGAAAAATAAACATGGAACTTTATGAATTATTCCAAGATATGATTTAACCATACAAATTACTTGACATCTGCAAGTAACTAAATCTCTCTGTAACAAATTTATCTGAAACCTAAAATAGGTCTGTGAAGCAACTCTAGAAACAAAATTATGACTGTCTGGATCCTCTGATGTACTGATATAATCAGAAGGTGGAGAGACTTCCACAAATTTGTGAAAATGCAACACTTCTTTTACTGTGAAGATGAGTATCTCCTACTAGCTTTAAGATTTTTTAAAAAATGTAATACACAAATCTATAGGTCATAGAACTGTTACTTTAAAGTCACTAAAATATGCAATATACTCTCTTGGATTAAAATATGAGATTTAACTTACCATAAAACCACAGAAAGATGTCAGAGGAATACATGGTCTCCTCTCACATGGGGGTGGAGGGGTGGGGAGGGGGGTGGGGGTGGGTGGGTAGGGGGGGGCTCATACAGGGAAAAGCTAAGGGGGTCCTGTCTCTCCCTAGCTTTGGAGGATATGCCATGAACCCTCTGGTGTCAGTTTATCAAATTTCCCCACCTTAGTCTTCTTGGAAAACATATATTGTTCCATTCAGCAGCTATTTTTAACTCACCATTCCCACACATCTTATCATACAAAGTATTTAGGAAAAAGGACACAAAATCCAATGTTTTTTCCTCTCTCTCTGAGACACAGTCTCAAATGGGAGCATTGCTGTGACCTAGAGTTTTGGAAATTTTGCAAAGCCTTGCCATTTAGCAGGAAGGGCAAGGGATACAAAATATTTTGTAATTCAAGAGTCCCTCATAAGGAAGAATTATTTTGGGCCCCACACAACCTTTGAATAGTCCACCAGATTAAACCCCCGCAAATATAAATTGATCATTCTGTAGTACATAATAAGACTGAAGAACGTCTTACAAGCATTTACATGGAAATATCAGTAATTCTGCAGGAGGTCACCGTGGAGAGGGACGTTTAAGTGGAATAAAGGAATTGTCTTGAAGTTATTGAATCATTTTCTTCCTCTGCTCTATTCTAATCTAGGTACCATTGAAATGCTATATGCTGATTGTAAATGAAACAGAAAATGAGATATTGGTATTGATTTGATTATTTTCATTTTTGTTAATATTTTATTCATTGTTACTGAAGACCCATGGTAGTTATTTGGATTAACCCTTATTACAATATTAAAGAGAGGAAAATGTTGTCCACAGTAGTTTAGAAAAGGTGGCAATCTGAAGTGCTCATAATAGCATTATTGACATCCTTATTTTCTCCACTTCAGTAATTGATAATGTTTCTTGGCATTTATCCATACATCAATTAAACTTGCACTCTTATCAACATAATTATTACTATCCTCTTTCTCTTATGTACAAATAGCCCAGTTTCTTATTATTTTTCCTAACACTAATTTATATTCTCATATTCTCCTGAATGTCTGCCCTTTCATTTCATTTCATTTCTTGAATGGAATGACTTCTAACATTACATCTCTTAAATTCAAATATTTTCATTCATAGTAGGTGCCTATATCTATTTTATTGTTTTGTCTACTGAACTAATTACCCAAGTTTTTATACATTTAAATATGCAATATTACATATAAATTACTTTCATTTTCTCCATTATATTACACTTAAGGCATGAAGCTGAAATTTTAAAAGTATGTGTTAATTATATTTTTTGATGATTTTCATTTCATAAAAGTAAATATTTTTAATTAAAAAGTGGCTTCAGATGAAATCACTGCTCTATGGCAAAGAAAAGAAAGTAACCACCAACGACCAACCATGGATCAGAACTGTCCCGAGCATTGTACACCCAGAGCAGTCACACTAAGTAGGAATTACAGTTCCTATTTTCTAGATGTGAATTTGAGGTTCCAAGAGGTTTACTTGCCCAAATTTGCACAGCTAGAAAGTGGTGGAACTGGGATTCAAAGTTAATGCATTCCAAAACGCAACCAAACCCCTCCAGTCATCTTTGTCTTACCCAGGATAAACATCCATGAATTCTCATTTATACTGTCACTCTCAACCCAGTCAGACCCAGCACTTTCTTTCATGGCAGATATATTGTAATGCGTTCTTCTCTATTCTGCACTATTAGGTAATGTATTCTACTCACCCTTATAGCTTCTGAAACAACAATGGTGCTTGTTAAAATTCCAGACAAAAAAAAATGTGCAATCATCTTTCAGCTTACAAGATAGCTACCCTTCTGGAGAATTCAATTTATATTAAAATGCAAGAATATTTTGTATTTTTATGTTAAATATATTTAGAATCTAAGCTTTGGTAGATACAAAAAGAAATTTCACCTACAGGAATGTCCAGTAGGAGATTGGAATTTGTACAAGAAGCAAAACATTCATCATGTGAAATGTCCAGTGTGGTAGGGTGTCTAGAGCCCCACTTACAAAATACCAGTGATATCTCTCAATATTGTGCCAAAGGAAAATACACCCCAAAGTTTCCAAAAGAACTTTTAGGGCACATCACACCATTCCTGTATTATTTATTCTATTCCAGTTAATTTTCCTTAGAAGGATAAATGATTCTAATTTATGAAGTATGGCTGTTAGACTATTAGTTTAAAAACAACTTTATAAAGGTTCCTACTTACTACTGGTTTTAGTCAAAACTGCTGGTGTAGCCTAAGTTCCATTTAGATTTCTCTGTGTGAGGCCAAAAGTTTGACCAGAATGATTCTTTGTGTATATTTCTATAACTCTGCTTGTAGAATGTTCTGTTTGTTGTTCTGTTTCCTGGAAGACCACCCTAAAGAATGAATAAATATTCTGCAAAAATTCAGCTGACTCCTGGTTTCTGGTTGACTAACTGCTGTCACTTTGGTATAATCATTCAACGGCCAAAAGAATGTAAATTTGTAAACAGAGAAAACACTACATCAGAGTCACTAGATTTTATCCCCTTTTTAAAATTTAGTAATAACAACGTTTAACAGATTGATACACTACACTACACTTGAAATAATTCATTGAAAAAAATTATAAATCAAATATAGTTCTATTCAAAAAGTCAATATTATGTATAATCCAGATTTATGCAAAATAAATTTTGGATTTAAAAAAAATCATTTTGAAAGTGATTAGAAAGCTCCAAAAGAAATATAGAATGTTTAGTATCCCACATGGGTTTGCTAATAAAAAGAGGCTATCTCTATATACTTTCTCTCTCTCCACTGTACATATATATACTGTAAAACATTAAACATGTGTATGTGTGTATATTTATGCATTTTATTTGTAAAATTTAAAACATTATGAACATTTTATATTATATACATACATACAGTATTACATATGTGTATATATATGTATATAAACTACCAGATGATGGATGCCATCACAATAATAGGAAGTCCTTGTTTATCTGGTTTGCAACCTTAACCCCAGGGTTGAAAAGAGTGCCTGACATGTAGTTGGAGCTTAATAAATATTTGGTTGATGAAAGAGGAGATCAGGCTTCATGGTGTGGTTTGTGGATGGCCAAGTGGGCTTAGTTGCAGAGAATTAGTATCATTTACTAGCTTTCAACTTCATTTTCTGTATGATCTCTCTATTCTTTGTCAACCTTAAAATGTTATGATTCTGAAAATGCCGGACAAAGGATGCTGTAGGTGTCATTTTTCTGTTCTTCCCAATGATAAAAATCAAAGAAAGTAGGATTAAAACAGCGCTTAAAGTTCATCTAGTCTGAGCATGATGTGAACTTTCATCTAAGGACCTCAAGCAGATCCTGCTTAAATATCTTTGGTGACAGAACGAAACACTTCCTCTTGGGACAGCTCAGACTTTGTTACAAAAGTCTTCCTCATCGTGAGCCCAAGGGCGATTACCAGTAATTTATCCCTATGCCAGATTATATCTAAACACACTTCTATATGAAAGCAGTTCAAGTATTTGAAGGTAAGTATTAGTTAACCTCACTTCATTTTCTCCCTCTCCAACCTATATAGCCAATAATTTTTTCTTTCAATAAATATTTATTGAGAACCTAACCTGTGCCAGGCACTATTTGGGGGTGGGGGTACAACAGTGAACAAAATAGACAAATTCCCTGTCCTCAAGGAGTTCACATTCTGCAGATGAAAACTGTAATAAAAACAGCTGATAATTAATGAAAAGATACATGTTAGCTGGTCTGTGCCATCTTATGCACATACATAGATATCAAGATAAGGAGATACAGAGAATATTGGTGCAATTTCATTTCCTCTCTGAGGAAGTAGCAAGTGAATAAAATAAGGGAATAAGCCACACACAAATGTTGGGAAGAACATTTAAGCAGTGTGGATGACATATAAAAGCCCTGAGGCAGGAAAGTATTTGGCCTGTTTGAGAAGAGCAAGGTGAGCAGACTGTATTGAGCTGACTGAGATGTAAGACGAGTTAGGGAAACATGAAGGAAGCTACCCCAAAACTGGATTACTTGAGACTGTAGGACAGAGTAAGGAGTTTTGATTTCTCTCTGAATGTGATGAGAAGCTTGTAGAAGATTTCCTCTAAGTGCTCTTGAACCAATTAAATAATTAAGAACACTCTCACAACCTGCAGTCCTCTCCTATGAACCTGTTCATCGTTCTCTAAATATCCTTAAATCATGCAGATCAGAATGAATGAAAACAATCCTAGATTTGTGTGATCAACAACAGTAGAATAGTCCTGTTTCCACCCTACTCAATACTCTATTCTATTAAGAAGCCTACATTTATGGTACATTTTCTGGTGGACCTATCAACTTTCTTCCTCTTAAATTTAATGTCAAAGAATATTCTGATGTCTTTTGCACACATGGTATTTGTCAAGGTCTATTAGTGCTGTATTTTTATTTTTGATTTTGACCTAGACCAGATCTTCAAGTTTATTCCTAACACATCACTTTTCCTTGGATGACCTGTGTTCAAAACCCAGCTAAATCATTTAACTCTTCTATACTTCATTTTATTCATCTGTAAAATGGGGATTTATAATAGTATTGGTATCATAATTTTGTTGTTGAGGATTAAATGAGATAATACATACATATTGCTTAGAATATGTTTGGCAAATGTGAAGTAGTCTATAGATGTTAAATATTTGTAACATGACATTGATATATATGTATATAAACTCTCTAAATATTATATTTCCAAATCCTTCCTCATGAATCCCTTATCAGGGGTGCTGGGTCCCCATGACACATACATCTCCTATATTCACACCACTACTCAAGCCATTTCTCTATCCCACATTCCCCTCTAGTCCCAAATTCTAACCAGTGTATGCCTTACTTTGTGCTTGTGTTTTCCTTCCCCCCTTCTCTATACTCACACTGATGCTCTTTTCCAAAACAAGTACTCATGGTAATACTTATTTGACAGTGGGACTGCCAGATATCATAAACCATTGGTTTGTTACCATAAGTTCTTTCATCAAATATTTATTTAGCATATAATAAATGTATATCTATGGGGCTATTTGGCATAATGATTTAAGAGAAAAGGTTCCAATCCCAGCTTCTTAACTTACTAGCTGTGTGACTTCGGGCACTTTATTTAGCCTCCCCAAGCCTCAGCTTCTGCATCTGCAAATATGGGATGGTATAATAACTTTCAGGGTGTGGAATGGTTTAAATGGATAAAATCTGTGTACAACATTGAGAATTTTACAGACTGCATGGAAGTTGTATGGTAAAAGGTGGTTTTTACCAAAGTTATTATTTTGATCTTTCTAATGTACCATAAACTTCTTGAATGAGGTTTTCTGCCCCAGAGCTGTTTATATCCCTTAGAGCACAGAGCATAGCCATGAAATGTTAGTAATGTGCTTTTTTTTTTTTTTTGTTTTCTTGATTTGTTATTTCAATAGAATGAGGAAAAGAAAAGCTATTTATATAATATTTTCCATTAATTTTTCTTTACCCATTCCAAGCAGCTAGACAGATCTTAGTGGAACTATTTCTATCAGGGGATGATTGTGTTTTATGACAAAAAATAGAGGTTGCCATAGGTAACCCACCTTCCTGGATTTTTTTATGCCTATAACTTGCTGTTGAAATTATTCTAGGTGTGTCAGAGGAGAGGGAGAGAGGTTAATGCTCTTGAAGGGAGATGGGTGGGAACAGCAAAACAGAGCAGATAGCTTTCCTAAGACTACAGTTCACCATTCACTTTCTATTAAGATCACTTTTGTACCAAGAGAAGGTGGTGAGAGCAGTTCATGCTTGGTACAGGCAAGAAATGGATTCATTTTCTTGAGAATTTAAAAACAATAAAACCAACTACAAGTCATTCTGTTTTTTATTATTACCATGCCTCAGGAACTCTAAACAGTGTCAGGGATTAAATACTCCTCCCAGAAAAAGTTTTTGGTTGATCCAAGTTCTAAAACTTGCTGTGGTTACTACTGTGTTTGAATAATATATATGTAAACTTCAAGTTAACACATTTTTATTGCTTACCCTTTAATAAACATTGTATTCTATGGAAATTAATGTGGAGAACACCCAGTTATACAATCGACTCCAGTACATATAGGAAGAGAAAAAAACTTAATGTCGATTTTTTTTTTTTTTACAGTCACTGTGGTATCATTTTTCTTATTGAATCCATTATTTAAATACAGGAATATGTAGTATTACATGGAGTTAGATTTACAAATGGCACCTAAAGTATGCTCAGTTTTGAGCCATTAGTAAGTTCAGAAATTTTTACCAAATACAATGGAATTTTATGACAAATTTTTTGGTGAAGATTTTTGGGCAGAAATTTTTACTTTGTGGAAACTTTTAAAAGCCACCAGAAACAATCCAAAGAAAAAAAGACAGACAATATTGCAATTTCTGGAATTTATGGTGAAATGGGATTTTCATGGATCCCTAACAAATTTATCTTTATGTTTAAGACTTCTAACTATCTGTATATTTGTTGCTGTATGAAAGGAACTTTTCAAAATTAAGACTTACAAAAACCATCCTTTACTCAAGAAGTAAAGGCAGGTTGACAAATCTGGCTATACTGCTACCAAATATAAATACACAAAGATCATTTTTGATGAAATCATAGAAAAATCTGGAAAACAGAAACTGTAATATTATTATTCATTAAATACTGACCAATATGTTAGTATTGGTTAATATTTCCTTTATTTCAAAAATGATTAATAAAACTGAGAGTATCAATCCAATGCCTTTTCCTATTATACTGTAATATTTATTTTTTTGGTTTAATTATTTTACTGACATATGTATAACATTTAACATAGAACTTTTTCACTGTCTGCATTTCCTTTCTGGCCTTAGTTCATTGATTTTATTTTATAATTATTGTTGAAAATATTTTTGTCATACAGCAGAATGTAACCTGAAAAATGATCTGCTCTGAGTGTCAAATATGCTAGGTATCTCATCAATTAGGATTATGTAATTTTTCTAATTTGACCTTATATGCTTTATAGAATTGACAGATTCCCTAATGCTAAACCATATTTTCATTCCTAGGATCAAACTCAATTGGTAAAGATGGAAAACTTTTTGAAGTACCCTTGATTTTGATCCACAGGTATTTTTATTAGGATTTTTACCATGTAAAAAGAAACTCTTTCTTTATATTTTTCTATCCAAGTTATGTTAATTTATTAATAATTTCTATGTAGCTTTCCATCTTTTTAAATATTTTGAACCAGGTTAGGTAGCATTTGTTTTTCTGCTTCTTAATTTTTTCATTCTCCTTCACCAAAAAATACAAAGCTCCAAATCTTCTTTGAAAGAAATATTTTGATGTATTTTTCAGTAACTACCAATATGATGCTTGTCATTCCTGAATCAGTATCAGTAATTTTTATTTTAAGAAAAAGTGACTATTTCATTAAGATTTTTAAATTATATAAAACTGATGTAGTAATCTACAATGTGTTAATGTCTGTATTTGTAATTATATACCATTCCTCTTTGTTATTCATGTGTTTTCTTTCTATTTTTCTTTCTCAGAAGTTTGTTGATTTTTTGGCCTTTCAAGTTACCAGCTCTTAGATAAATGAATTCTACAGTTTCTGTTTTCTAATTCAAGAAATCTTGTTTTTATTTCTGTTTGCCATCCTTTTAAGATTTAATTGAATATGTTGAATTGAATGCTTAATTTATTAATCTATATTCATCTCTTTTTTTCTTTTAGCACAAAAGCTCCGAAGGCATGAATTTATCATACAGTACAGCTTTGGCAATTGTTCTTATGTTCTCATAATTTGTCATGTATGGTATTTACTTAATCTTATTCATCATATATTTAATTTTCTCTTTTAATTTACTTAAAAGATATATACAAATATTTATTTTATATTGTATGAGTATTAATTATATATGACATTGAAGTGCCTATTACTTTGTAATTTACCTTTACAAAGTAAAATCTACTCTTATTTCTATGAATTTTGACAAACGTGTAGAGTCATGTAACCACCACCACAATCAATATTCAGAATAGTTCCATCACTCCCCTGCAATTCCTTTGTAGTTAATCCTTCACCGCATCTTCAATCCCTGACAACCACTGAACTGTTCTCTGTCCCTATATTTTTTCTTTTTCTAGAATTTCATATAAATTAAATCAAACAATATGTAACCTTTAGGGTCTGATATTTTCACTTAGCAAAATGTATTTGTGGTTAATCCATATTGTAGGATGTATTAATAGTTCTCCCTTTTTTATTGCTGAGAATTCCATTGAATGGAGACATAATGGTTCTTTATTCAAACATTTAAGGACATTAAGGTTGTTTCCAATTAGGGCAATTATGAATAGAGCTGCTATAAACATTTGTGTGCAGGTTTTTGTGTGAACTTTAAGTCTTCATTTCTCTAGGGTGAATACGTATAAGTGGGATTGCCAGATCTTAATGGCAAGTGCACATTTAACATTGTAAGAATGGCCAAGTTTTTTCCATGCTGGCTCTATTTTTTTGCACTCCTACTAACAATTTATGCAAGTTTTGAGTTACTCCATATCAACTCCAGCACTTAGTGTTGTCAGTTTGGTGTTTGTCTTTTTTGGTTTGTTTTGTTTTCGTTTTAACCATTCTTATAGGCTATAGTGATATCTCATTGTGGTTTTAATTAGTATTTCTCTGATAATTAATGATATTGAACTTCTTTTTATGTGCTTATTGGCTAGCCATAAATATTACAATATTTCTAAATGTATGTTTCACCTCATTAATGATTTATTTAACCATTCCATGGAATCTCAGAAGGGTATATTCTCCAAATTATATGATAAGCATTAATAAATTGGTACATGTCAATTAATTTAACTTTATTAACTGTATTATTCAGATGTATTATCTTATGTATGTATGTGTGTGTGTGTGTACTCTACTATTCAACTATAGTTTATGATAAGATTTCATACTACAATATTTTTTCCATTAACTTTTACTTATACTTAAAAAAATTTTTATGATATGTATTTTGCTTTGTTATATTTCATATAAAGATATGGCAATGCTGGGGCTTGGTTATCATTTATATAGTTCATGATCACAGTGATTTATTTTATTCATGTCATTCATTTTGTCTTGAATCCCAGACTTTGTAATATAAAATAGTTACCCCTGCTTTCTTCTACTTGTATATTCCTGATATATCTTATTCCTTGATTCAGAATTTCTATATTTGTCACTTCAGTGAGTCATTTTGCAGTTAGCATCATATTGTGCTTAAATTTGGATTTTTAATTGTTGCTTAAATATCTTTTCAAAAACAACGTTACGGTACAGTATTGAAACTCAGGAAGTTATTTTGCAAAATTGAAAAATTTCAAAGCTAGGAGAGGTTGGTAAGATTATGAACACATGTACTTAAACAACATAATTTAAGGACCAGATTTTGCTAAATTAAAAATGCAGATATACCTGGCACCCTTCCATAATCCTAAGAACTAACTATTAACCTAAACGATGCTAAAGAAGTCAAGGTGATGAAAGTGGGTTGGGAATAGCAACACATCATTGTGATAACTTGAATAACTGCTGATGGCAAAAAGTGATTCCAAAACATCCTGAGTTACTGTGAAAAAGGCTTCCAAAATCAAGCTTGATAATAAAATAGGAAGTACATAATTAAATGGGAATGTATGCAATTGTTAATTAAAAATTAACAGTGTGCATTTATTTAGTATTCCTTCTCTTCAATCTCAAAATGCCATCTTTAAATAGTATAAAGAATGAGATATTATACTTGTGCCATCCTAATTGTTCTGGGTTACGCATGTCTGCATATTTTATAATTAAATTACAAGAGATCATTTGGACATAAGTTATTCGACAAAATCTATTTGTCTAGCTGATTTTATTTCTCCAAGTATGACTCCTTAAAATCTAGGAATTCTCCTATCGTCTTAATTTTGATTTGTCCAGGAAGCTGCTACAGTAAAACTTCGAGCAATTATTTCTAAAATGGAATGAGAGTGACATATTTTCCAAACTCTTAAATATCCAAAAATGTTCTCACATGACTGTTATGTTAAGAATGACAAGTTAGCAAGATATAGAATCTTTGTTTCAAACTTTTCCTCTCCAAATGCCATGGACAAGGTTCCATGTAATCTGTACATTCTGTTTATAGGATTTCCCTATGTCTTTAAAATTCAAAAATTTGCAACAAAATTTAATGTATTTAAAGCTTTATTATATTACGGGGTTGGAAGGGGGGCTGGCAGGCACTATTCACTATAGGTTAAATCTTTTCTTAAAAATTTTTGTATCTTCTTCTGAAATCCTTGTCTATTTTTTTATATATTGATTTTTTCACAATAAATAATACATATAGATCCTCAGTAGACATAAGTTGAATGAATGAATGAATGGCCCTATCTATGTTGTGTTAATAAAAATTCTTCACCCCTTCTGGGAAATGGTGATCCTCATATTTAGTTTCCTGGACATTGTGATTTTTCAACTTTGTGATAAATTTACAAGTATTTTCATAAAATATGGGACAGGGCTTATACGAGACAGAAGCCTATAAGGGCCCTCACCTTGTTCTCAACAAGCACCCTATAAATAAGAATTTGTTTAAGTATTATTTATTTTTATTACATATTTATTTATATAAAAACAAATGGAAAAAGGATCCATAGACAAGCTGTTCCTGATATTAGAATAAATACAGATGGAAACAACATAATATATATATTATTACAATATAATAAATATGCAAAGTAGATAAGCTCAAGGTGAAGTCAGGATAAAATACGCTACTGCTCAAAGACAAAGGCCAATTTAACCTACTGAAATAATAATGCATCTAATATCATGCTATTGATGTAAGTGAGGAATTCAAGAAAATAAAACATGTGGGGTTCCTAAAGTAGACTCAGATTATCATAATTGTAATTCAAATTATGTGTATTGGTTGAATAAATCAGTGTAAATAGCTAAGATAATTTTAAAAATTCTAGGAGAGACAGGTTACATATAATATTAAATATTAAAAGCCAGAAATATTTCACTAAGCTTCATATTTTAAATGAGAATCAATATATACATCATTGTGTTAAAGAACAAGTTTTATACACATGTGTTTTCATAAATGTATGTATGATACAATTAAATAGGATGATGGGGACATTACAAATCACTGGAAATGTGGGGGACTATTTAATAAACAGCTCTGGGATAAACTGATTAGCTATTTGTTAAATATAATAAATAGAAGACATAAAGGCAATTTACTAATGAAATTATCTATTTAAAAATACATATTTGCCCTTTATCTACAGCCACATTTTAAATAAATTATAGATAATCAGATTGAAAGTAAGAGATGAGCACACAAAAATGGAAAAAAAGGGAATACGTATTAAGTACCTAGACGTAAAGAATTGCTAAGCATAAATAGCAAATGGATAAGGCAAATAGAAAAATTATCAAACGTAACCACATAGAACTTCCCAAAGGGAAAACCTAAATGGCCAACAAACACATGAAAATCAGTCTCATAGGAAACACTAATAAAAAACAGTTTATTTTTTGTTATGTTTTAGATTATCCAGAATTTATATATGATCATTCTCAATTCAGGTTTGGGTCTGGTAAAATAGCATTAGCAGGGAGAACCTAAGATGGTGGCTAGATGAGACAGGGCAAAAAAACTCCTCTGTGAAAAACACTAGATAAAAGCCAGAAAGTGACCCAGAACACCAGTTACAGTGTTGCACCAGCCAGACAAGGTTCTGAAACGAGTGAGTGAGCTGGCTGGAAGTCCAGAGGCCATGCTGCAGTGTGGGGAAACCGTGGGTTGGCGTTTGGAGGCAGACTACTTCTTTTAAACAAAAAAACAAAACCCGGGAGCAGCTGCTGTTACGACGGTAAGAACCACGCAGTGAAGCACAGCAGGAGCGGGCTGTGCCAATGTCTCAGTGTCTGGCGTGGAGGATAGCCCACTGCTGATGTCTCGGGGCCAGGGGGCAGAGGGGAGCCAAAAGGAGAAAGAAACAGTGCCCCTTGCAGCCATCACCCCGGCGGGCTGGAAACGCTCCTGCCCGGGGCAGGAGCTATAGCAGAGAGCCACACCAACCTTCTCAGTGTGTAGTACTTCCCACAGCACCACGCACACACCACAATATCGGCCGTGGACAGTGGCCTTTAGTGCACCCACAGCTAATTGTCCTGGAGCTGGGGAGGCAGAGCTGTGCAAAAAGAGGGAAATTAACACACCCCACTCAGCCATCTTCACAGCAGGCTGGGAATGCCCCTGTACAACCCAGTGGCCCAGGGCTTCCCTGGAGGGCTGGTGCACACTTGTGACATGGCACAGCCTTCCCTCAGCAGAGGTCCTGGAAGAGCACAGCTGGGAAGGGGGACCCACTCGGAAATCCTAGGGACCCTATGCCAATACTAAGGACTTGTGTGTCAGGGGCAGAGACAATCTGTGGCAAGACTGAAATGAAAGCTTAGACTCTTGCAACAGACTTAAATCTCTGGGAACACCTGGGAGGTTTGATTATTAAAGCTGCCCTGCCTCCCTAACTGCTCAGACACATGCCCCACATGCAGGGCGGACAGTACCAACAACACACCCAAACTTAGTGCACCAATTGAACCCCACAAGAATCAGATCCCCACACACCACAAAGACAAAGTTGGGGAGAACTGACTTGAGGGGAATAGGTGACTCGCAGATGCCGTCTGCTGGCTAGTTAGAGAAAGTGTATGCCACAAAGCTGTAGATCTCATAAATTTATATCCAGAAATAATACTATCAAGTAAAGCAAATGCCAAGATGCCAAAAACAACAGAAAATCTTAAAGCATATGATAAAACCAGATGATATGGAGAATCCAAACCCAAACACCCAAATCAAAATATCAGAAGAGACATGGTACTTGAAACAATTAATCAAAGAACTAAAGTCAAACAATGAGAGCATGGCACAGGACATAAAGGACATGAAGAAGAACATGGCACAGGACATAAAGGACATGAAGAAGAACATGGCACAGGATATAAAGGACATAAAGAAGACCCTAGAAGAGCATAAAGAAGAATTGCAAGAGAAAATTAAAAAATAGATGATCTTATGGAAATAAAAGAAACTGTTGGCCAAATTAAAAAGACTCTGGCTACTCATAATACAAGATTAGAGTAAGGTGAACAATCACTCAGCATCTTTGAGGACCACAGAATGGAAAATGAAAGAACAAAAGAAAGAATGGAGAAAAAATTGAAAAAATCAAAATGGATCTCAGGGATACGATAGATAAAATAAAACGTCCAAATTTAAGACTCGTTGGTGTCCCAGAAGGGGAAGAGAAGGGTAAAGGTCTAGAAAGAGTATTCAAAGAAATTATTGGGGAAAACGTCCCAAACCTTCTACACAATATAAATACACAAAGCATAAATGCCCAGCGAACTCCAAGTAGAATAAATCCAAATAAACCCACTCCGAGACATGTTCTGATCGGACTGTCAAATACTGAAGAGAAGGAGCAAGTTCTGAAAGCAGCAAGAGAAAAGCAATTCACCACATACAAAGGAAACAACATAAGACTAAGTAGTGACTACTCAGCGGCCACCATGGAGGCTAGAAGGCAGTGGCATGACATTTTTAAAATTCTGAGAAAGAAAAATTTCCAACCAAGAATACTTTATCCTGCAAAACTCTCCTTCAAATTTGAGGGAGAGCTTAAATTTTTCACAAACAAATGCTGAGAGATTTTGCCAATAAAAGACCTGCCCTACTTCAGATACTAAAGGAAGCCCTACCGACAGAGAAACAAAGAAAGGAGAGAGAAAGAGAGAGAAATTTAACAGACATATGTAGAACATTACATCCCAAATCACCAGGACACAATTCTTCTATAGTGATCACGGATCTTTCTCCAGAATAGACCATATGCTGGGACATAAAACAAGCCTTAATAATTTTTTTTTTTAAATTGAATTTGTTCAAAGCACATTCTCTGACCACAATGGAATACAAATAGAAGTCAATAGCCATCAGAGACTTAGAAAATTCATAAACAACTGGAGGGTAAAAATGAGGGGGAGATGAAAACATTCCCAAATAATTCAAAAGCTGAGGGACTTCACCAGTAGATCAGTCCTATAAGAAATGCTAAAGGGAATTGAGCAGGCTGAAAGGAAGGGACACTAAACAATTGACTGAAACCACATGAAGAAATAAAGATTTCCAGTAAAGATCACATGGCAAGTATAAATACCAATACTACTGTATTTTTGATTTGTAACTCCACTATTTATATCCTACAGGATCTAAAATACATAAACTGTAAGGATAAATCAGTGGTTTTGGACTCAATGCAAAATATGTAATTTTTGACAAGAACTACATAACGGTGGGGGAATGGAGGAGTATAGGAACATAGTTTACATGTCCTATTGAAGCTAAGTTGGTATCAAAGAAAAACAAGATTGTTTTAGATTTAAGAGGTTAAATTTAAGCCCCACGGTAAACACAAAGAAAATATCAGAGAGTATGACCATAGAGATGAAAAGTAGAGTATGGGTTATGAGAAGTGGAGGAAGGAGCAATAAGGAGTTAAGGAATGAGTGTAATGTTGCTGTTTGGAGTGAATGGAAATTTCTAGTAATGGATGGTGGGAAGGTAATAGCATTGCAACATTCTAAATGTGATTAATCCCACTTATGGAATGCTAGGGAGGGGTTGGAATGGGAAGATTTAGGCTGTATATATGTTTCCACAATTGAAAAAAAAAAAAAAAAAAAGACAGTCTAAATAGATAATGACAAATGCCAAGGATGATCCTGGATGGGATCTGAGGATGGAGGAGAGGAGGCTCAAAGGGACACAGCTGGGACAAAAGAAAGAAAAAAAAAAAAAGGAAATACAGAATGTAAGCTTTGTATCAATGTTGAATTTCTTGAACTTCTTAGCTGCGCTTAATGGGATTGCATAAAAGAATGTTCTTGTTCATGGGAAATGTATATATAAATTATATTGTTTGTTCAAGGATGTGTGCAGCTTGCTCTCATATGTTCAGAAGACAGAGCAATAGATCATGGATGATAGGGAGGGAGGGAGGGAGGGAAAGAAAGAAATAGCGGTGTGACAGGATGTTAAAGTTGGTGGACCGGGGTATCAGGGGAGGGGGGTCGGGGTATGCTGGAGTTCTGTGCATGGGGTTTGTATTGTCTTTGCAACTGTTCCCATAAGTTTGAATTTATTTCAAAATAAAATTTTTAAAAAATAGCATTAGCATTTACTGCTGGTAGGAAAAGAAACTGAAACAAATTTAATGAAAAACAACTTAGCAATATTTTTCAGGGGGCTTACAATCATACCTGTTGTTCTCATAATTTCTTTTCCAGGAATGGATCATGAAGAAATGGTCAGTAATAGCCCAAAATGTTTGCAAACTTGCACATATAAAGAAATCCATTGCAACAAAGTTTGTGATAATGAAAACAGGGAAAACTTGCCCAACAATAAAGGAAAGTTTACATAAATAATGATAAATAATTCAGCTGGAATATTATTCAGTCATTAAAAATATGCTCATAAGGAGTCAGGAAAAAAATGAGAAAATTCATATAATAAAAAAGGGTGCAACTTCAAATAAATATTGCTCTATATGAAAAAGAACATTTAAAAAGTATGAAAGGAAATTCACAAAAAATATCAACAGTGGTTGATATTACCCTTTTATTCTAAGAAATAGAATTATGACTCTAGGTAATATAATTATTATTACTGCTTCTTTATAATTTTGGATATAAAATGACCAAAGTGTCAAAAAATTAGATTATCATATTGTTCTGCTTGCCATATTTCCTATTTGGCTCTTTTATAAAATAGTATTTCCACATAAAAGAGTATCTCTCAGTGTGACTTCCATCTAATAACCAGCACACAGGGTGCTCTGTTAGGAGAATTCCAAAGTGAAATACAAGTCATAACCTCCTTGCAGAGATCCACAATGCTCATTACCATAATAAAGACTGAGTCTGGTCCTAAAAATATTAAAAATTATTTAATTACTTTTTCTCAGCATGGCCCAAGTATATGTGACTACAAAATTTCTTTTCCTTTATCAGATAATACTCTTAAAATTACATAGAAATACTTTCAGTGTAATTCACTTTAGGAAATACTGACAAAGAATTTTAATTAAAAAGAATAAGCAATTCAAAGTACCCAAGAGATTTGAATAATTGTGAATAAGCACATGATTTAGTTATCAAAAGTCATGAAATTAGTCTAATTGAAATGAAATGAAATTGTTGACCCATTCATAAACTACAATTTTATCATCTGGTTTCCTGAATGCATCTCAGACCAGATACTTAGAAACCAGATGGTGAGATCCTTTGCACTTCTGACACTAGATTGCATGAGGGTGGCTAGGTAAAAGGGGAAGACAGAGATAGAGAAATCAAAAATTTTTTAAAGCGGCACAGGACATCCTGAATGCAGCTACCTCTTAGCTTGCTTTGCATAGCCGAGATTAGTTTTCAGACTTTTAGCTACAAGTCGATACATTAACAATGATATTTGCTTTTCACAATTGCTATTTTAGTTTCTTCTGCTTTAGTATTGATAGCTGAGCAGAGCTGGGACTGAATTGTCCTCATGTATTTTAGCATTTTCCTTTGAGAAATGTATTTCCAGAAATATTATATTTTTTAAAAAAAGTATCTCAAGGCCTCAACCTTTCTTTATAAGATACATGAGGAGCAGAAATAAAATATTTTGCTTTTGTTTGGTATAGGGGCAACAAGTGAGCTATATGAAAGGAACTCACTTTACACATGCAAGAGATTAAAACTGCAGCTGCTATAATTCAAGAGATGGGTATTAAATGTGAAGTGTTCAATGTTATAAAGAACACAGAGTTGGTTTCAACCATAACTAGCAACATGAAGAATAGGCTATTTGCCAGTTTCTATCTGCAGCAGCAGGGGTTTCCTAATTTACAGATTGTAGATGGTCCTGCAGCCCAAGCTTGACCCTTAGTAGGTTTCTCATGAGATTCACTGGCCAATCTGGAGTTATGCCAGAGAAGCTGAGTTGAGGTGCCCATATTTAGCTGCAGGGAAGCCTGCTTGTGTGGCCTTTCATACTGGCCAGTAGATTGGAAGTCTTCCAGCATCCAAATGAACTCACTACTAGTTTATTCCACTCTCCAACCACTGCCTTTGAGGTCTATTACTGTTTGCAACTTTGACATTTTGTTTCTTTCCTATTTTGCCAAATGTTACTCCTGTTCATGCTAGCCTGTCTTTTAAAGATGAGAGTTAACACAGGCCACCTTTCCACTCCTTACTGACCCTTTAGGGTCAGGACCCTTGGTGCCTGCTACTTCTTTCCCTTTGCCTTGTATTTGTCTGCAGAAGGCCACAGCATCACAATTCTATCAAAGGTCTATAAACACTGAAATACAGAGGTAAAGACACTTGGGAAAATCATTATTAGAGATTTTCCCTAAAATATAGAACATTTTTATGTCCACTACTAATGAAGTAAGAATATTCTAAATCTAACACACTACGTTGGAAAAATGTAGAGAAATTTAGAAAGAGCTCAAACAACATCCGGACAATGACAAACTTGCCTCCAGCATTTACAGAAACAACACAGCACAGCAGTGAATAGTTTGCACTTTGAATGCAGTTCCTCCTCTTACAAGAGGTGAGACTTTGGCAAATGACTTAACTTCTCAGGGTCTCACTTTCCTTATCAGTAAAATAGGGTCACTTTGCCAGAGTTAAATGAGTTAACACTCGAAATGTTATTAGCACACTGTCTTTCACTTAATAAACACTGAATACATGCTAGCTGTAGGAGACAGTGAATTTCCAGTCAAGCAGAAATCATTACAAGTCTTAAGTTCTACATCTCTTATTTCATTTTGATGTTCTGGTGTCCATTGTTATGAATTGACGGGTGAACACAAATAGCCATGGTAGTGAACCAATAGATTTAGATCCCATTTTGATGCAATTTGCATTTCATAGTCACAGCAAGTCTTGTTAAAGAATAAAGCAGTCATAGGATATTGGTCAATTGCTCTCAATTACCAACTTGAAGTAATAATTGCCACATGCCCAATATTCTGAGTATATTCAAGACAATGTTTCAAAGAGGTCCTAACACCAACTCTTGGAATTCTCTTGTATTTTCTAAATTGTAAAATTTGTCTCCATTGACTCTTATTATAACCTGAATCCATATCATCCTCTCTGTGCGCAGTTTAACAGGCAAACACTGAACAAAGCTTTGTTGGAATAGAACAAAAAGCTTTATCAAGCACAATTGAAGAAGTGTAGTAGAGGCACAAGGCAAGATGTAGATAGATCAACTAATTTAAATTTTAAAATTCATGTGCTCTTTTATCCTTATTTCCTGATTCATGAGTGTTTGAGCATATGTTTATACTCATTAATGTGTAGTAAGCATCAGCTATAAACTGTAATCCTTTTTCAGCTATTCCCTTTCAAACCACTAGAACATCAATAGTAAGGTCCTGCACCTACACAAACAGGTTACTGACAGAACTCCAAGCTTGCTGCCGCTTAGTTCTACCTTTGCTCCATGTTTTTGGACTAGTAAACCTTAGGTTTTGTTTGCTATCAACAGACATTTTTTTCCTTTAATTTCCTTAAAGGGATTGAGATTTCAAAAATATTTTTTTCTGTATACAGGCAGAATTGGAAACAATTCTACCCAATGTTTAAGTAACAAAGGAGTACATCCTTTAACCATTTTTTTTAGTGTTTTAAATTTTGCTTGAAGCTGTACTTGTTGTGTGATTTATTTCAAGTATTTGATATTGGACTAAAAAAATCCTAGCACGGGAATTGGGAATTTGGGACCTAGCCCTAGCTCCATTGGCCCTGTGATTTTGGCAATGAAACACGCACAGTCGTTCACACAGAGCCTGGCCCAATGGTAGGTAATCAGGTTATATTTGTTAAATGATTGAATGAATGACCTTTTAGAATCCAATTCCCACAGCTATGTATTGTGAGATCATGTCGACTTCCTTGAGTGCACTATACTTCAGTTGTATGGATGAAATATTTATATTCATAAATAAATAAAAAATATTTAATTTTATCACAGTCCAATATTTATCCTAAGAACTATACTCACCACAAATAAAGTTCTAGCAAATATCATTGAATAACATCTTTCAGTATGTTATAAAAAGATGAAACAACAATAAAGCCATATTTTCCTCTCAATATATTACAAAATATCATAAATCAATGTAATAACTACATTAACACATATTGTAAATAAAAGAAGCCTACAGTTCATATATGGTGTTTGTGTGGATTTGTTTATCAAACCCATAAATTCAAACCCTTGCTTCAAAATAATATGACAGGAAGCAATTCAAGAGAATTAACAAAAAGATTGGATTGTCAGCTAAAAAAATTAGTTCAAACAAACAGTCTAGGAAAGTAACAATATTAAGACTGAATGGTATTAAATAGAAACAAATGATGATAATAATGCAAAGAGTAATGGCAATGGTTAAAAATTAGAAAATCAAAAATTCAAACATGATTCAAGTTATGGACAATAGTGAAAGCTCCAGAACTGAATGATTATTCAAACAGAATGGCTCTCCTACTTGGAGCTCATTTTATTTGCCTAGATTTTAGTACTGAATCAACTTTTTGAAAATTAAAACGAAAAAAAAAAGGTTGGCTTATGAAAATAAACATTAAAAACACTTCAAGATTTTTTTTTTTTTCATCTTTCAAAGGGTCTTTTAGAGTGTACCCATGCCTTCACAACTAAATAGTTTCTAATTGTGTATTATTACTTTGGCTTGCTATCAATGTCCCCTTCTCCATAACAAGCAAGGAAATGGAACAGTAATATTTGAACTAAAGTAAAACCATGGGATAGTTCTAGGAATCTGACCAAAGGCAATATGAAAGCACCTTTCAGCAGCACATTACAGGAATGTTGCCTTCGGGTGCTCGAAAAGAAGCACCACCATCACCTAAAGCCTGTGTCAGGGCTTGTCCTTTCCCAGAACACCCTGACAGGGGAAGAGTCCATCAAATGTCAAATTTGAAGACAGAGTCAATGAAATTCAAGGACTCATTTCCTTTTGAATAGAAGAAAAGTCATGTGCATATGCTCCAGAATTTCAGCAAGGCATTTATTTGGAAAAGTTTGATAGACTGGATTTAGCTCTCGTCTAACATTAGGACACTATATATTTTATTCTAGAAGAAGTAACTGTGGTGGCAGGAGACTATTGATCAAGTACTTATATCAAATAGGCTTGAAGGCCTTAAACCCACACTTTATTTAATCTTAATACAATTCTGTGTTATGATCTCCACTTTAAAGATGAGGAAACAGTTCCAATGAAGTGAAATGATTTGATCAAGGAGATGCATCTGTTAAATGCAAAGCTGGTGTTCAAATCAGTCTGACTCCAAAGCCTTTACACTTAAACCCTACAGAGCTTGAAGGAGAAGCAAATGATCCCCCTTCACTCTGAGCAAGGAAAACAACCATGAAATAGTAACTGTAAATCCTATTTAACTGAATGACTTTCCTTCCTTCCCCATTCATTGGATGTCTTCAATGCCTGCTTCAGGATTCTTTCCAGAAGAGCCTACGCAATGTCCAATTTGAACGCTTTATTCCTCTGCTTTTGATAATTATGGAAGTAAAACCAGGTTTCATTTACCATCCTTAGCAGCTTTGGAGGGGAGTATAGTCTAAAGTGGACAGGAACGGTTTTATTCAATGCATGTTTGTGATTAAAGGGCAAGGGGATGAGTCTGGCTTCAAGGCATAGCGTTGATTATTTACAAGAACTAAAAAGCAGACATACCTGCTCCTCCATTAAATTCTGCTTCTCTGAATCACAGGAACTCTTCCAGAAAGCAAAGGTGGCAAAGAAGAAAGGATAATAATCCCAATTTACCTCATCCTAACATTATTTCTGCTTGCAACATTAACTGTGGAATGTTGAATACTACATAGGAAAATATCATATAATTCCACTAAGAATTCAGAAAGCTTTAACATGCAGCCATGGGTCATTTCAGGAAGTATGGCATAGGATGGAGAATAAACAGGTCTAAAAATTTTAAAAATATATTGCTCTTCATGTTTGGCAATTATGCTGCTGGCAATGATTGCTCTACATATTTGTGAAGTTTCTAAATGCTTTGCAGGATGAATCTTCTTCTTCTTCTTCTTTTCTTTTTTTAATTTTGGTTCAGTCTAAAATAGTTTTTATATATAAGCTGAAATTACTGGCCCATCTGCAATTTAAGGATTTTTACAGTGTGTCATGCTTGTTTTACCACTTTACTTAACCAAATCCTGAAGTAATTATCTTTTACACTAAAACTATTGTTTTCTCTTGAATTTTAAAATATGTTAATTAGGACAAAAGTTAACATATATCAGCAATTTGCACAGAAATTAAAATGATTCTAGAACTCTTGCTGACTAACTATCCAATACTCTTTTTCCCATTTCTGTCATATATCTTCAGTTTGTCCCTCTAGATCCACTCTCTGCATTTCTCTACTCTGCTCTCTGCACCAAGGGGCTGACTTTAGTGAGCCACATTATGGGCTCCATCGCCCTCTTACTTTCTTCAGTGAGATTCAGCCAGTGGAAGGCACTGCGGAAAGTATTGTCTGAGCAGTTATTCCTCATTCTCCTTCCCTGATAGCACAACACAAAATCACATATGCAAAATGGGTCCCCAAGGTCAGAAGGGTCCATGCTAAGTCTAATACTCTGCTGCCACCATCTTGGAATTCTTAATCACTTTTTAACAAGGGGCCCTGCATTTTCATTTTGCACTGGGCTCCAATTATTATGTAGCCAGTCTTGCAAATATTGTACCGATGTTGGACACAAATACAAATATAATAACAATAAGCCATTTATAGAAGGCTCACTATGTTCCAAATACCGCTCTTAAAGTATTACGCATATTAACTTGTTTAATCCTCTCTACACCCAGTGAAGAAGGTGTTATTATTATTTATATACTTTTTAGATGAGGAATGGATGCTCAGAGAATTCCAGTAATTGGCCTGAAGTCACACTGCTAAGAAGTGTAGAATCTGGGTTTCCAATTCAACATTCTGAACTCCTCTATTCTACTCTCATTCTACCACGGAAGCACAGAAGAGAAAGCAATTTAATTTGTAATTAAACCTTAAAGCCATTTGAACAATAGTATTCCATGGAAATAAGATTCTGGAAATGAATATGTCTCCTATATAGGAAGGCTAAACACAAAGTCACAATTAGAACACAAAATCTGTGCACAATAAATAATATCAAACTATCTTCTCTGTTCTTAACGAATCTAGTAAAGCTGTTTAACAATAAAAACAATAAAAGTTCTTAACCATTACTTCTAGAAAGAAATTAAGTACATACAATATCTAAGTGATCATTTTATTAGGTTCATTTATTTTTAAAATACAGAGTTCTGCTAATACAAAAGCCAATATTCCATTGTTTATGAAAGGAAAAACGAAAGAACACATAGTTATGAAGACAAAGACCTTTATTTTCCTAGAAATTATAAAATAGCACATGCCTAGTTTAATTTCTATACTATTCAATTTATTTAAAATTATAGAAGGATTTGGTCTCTGAGTTTTATTTAATAATCATTTAATTCATGGCCTTTCGAGCAGGGGTTAAGTCTCTCTTCAGTTGTGGTTGTTTGTTCTTGTTGTTGCTATTTTTTTTCTCCCCAAACCATTAAAGACCCTTCTTACTAATCTTCTAATGATTGGTGCTTTTTTCTCATTTTAGGCATTGTATACTTTAATAGATTTTGTTTCTACCTTTTTAGATTATAATTTATGCACACTCATTTAGACAAGAATCGTACAAATCAGAGATTACTACTTGGTTACATGGATTCTTTTAAGCATCTCCAAAAACTGCAGGTGAATACTCCCACCATTATTTTTATCTTGCTGACATAACTTTGTGAGCTGGATCTCAAAACACCCCAATCTGACATCTGAATCACAACAGATCCGTTCTCTGCCCCCAAATAAACGAACTGGTTGTCAAGGGTGACTGGTGTATTTTCAAGGATATCTTAGCCATGGGTATTATTTTAAAAGATGAGCAAATGGGGAAACCCCACAGCCTAGCCAATAAAATATGAACTAAAGGTGCAAAGAAGCACTCATAAATATTACTTAGAACAAGGGGATTCATTGTTTCCCTCTCACCCTTTCACTGGCTTCTCTGAATTCAGCCCCTCTCGTGCGCCGTGCGCCAGGGCAGCCTCTTCCCTTGCCCTGTGGTTTCAAAAGCTGAACTACTACATTATTTATGACGGTAAAAGTGAGCAGCCTGTCTGTATGCTCCTTACACACACACTGAGATCTGCACACACACACCCCTCACTCTCTTCTCTCCACTTCAGTATTTTAGTGTATAAGGATGAAAGAGTTTTCCCCTGGAGCTGATGTGGTTGTGGAATTAGCTGCTGTGTCAGTGTGAGGTAGACTGAGAATTTCCCAACACAACCTCCACCTGCACAACCCAAAGACGAGTTCTTAATGATTGATTTCACTCTTTTTCTTTCTTTTAAATGTTTTAAAAAATATTTTCTTTCTCTAGCTTATCCTCATTGTTCTATGCCTGAAACTATTTGATCTCTTTAACCTCACTCATCATCTCTTCTCCTCCTAAAAAATGAAATAATCCTTTCTTCACAGGTGTGACATGAGAATTAAATGAAGATAATATAAGCAAAAGCTTTGTATAAACTAAAAGGGAATTGCATATTGATGAGTGACACTGTCATTCAGTGTTGCTTTGTTTGCAATTTTTTAAACTTTTACCTATACTTCCTCGTTTTAAAATTTAATTTTTTTATAAAATAGTATAGGCAAAACTAATTAAATTCTGTCAACGGGATCCTCAGCTAGAGGTGAGGAGACAGATGAGAATGGGATGGTGGGGAAACAATTATGGGGATGGCAATAGCCTGAGCAGTTCTGACGCCCTGGGGAGCTTTTCTCCTGGTGGGTGAAGGCTGCAATTGGCACGTCATGACCTTTTCCTCCTCAACTAGAGAGAAAACAGGAGACTGCACCTAAATGATCAAACTGTAACCAATTGATTTTCAGCTAATCTAAGCCTCTAGCTATGAAGAAACTAGGACCAAAGACAGACCCATGGAAGGGCGGGGGTGGTTAGGAGCAGGGTGCCAAGAGAGCCTGGGGCTAGAGAGACCACAGAGCTAAGGAGAAATGGCCAAAAAAAAATTAAGGAGGTGGGGGGTGGCATTACAGAAAATGGAAGATGAAATGGAAGGAACTCGAGGTCGTGGATGAGGCAGCCTCAAATCCATCTAGCCCTTGTGATCAAACCTTCTTACACCCAGCTACTACCTTTTATTATATTTTTTAAACCGGTTATTTGTGAGTAACCATTTAAAGTGGTAAAATATTTTAATTATATTATGATTACAACTATCTCTGGCAGCCTGGCCAGTCATTTGACAAGAAAATAGCATAAAAGGAGAACTAGAATCCCTTTATTGATGTTTGTGAATGTGAGAGGGTGCTGAAGGAAAAGAGAACAGGTTGCCCATACCCAGCAACCTTTTTTTCTCATTGAAAGGGAGAACTTTTAGAGTGTGTGTTGTTTTACCCAATATTAGCATTTGTTATTGGAGGCATGATTCATGAATTCGTACTATAATAATTTTAGAACATCTTTCTTCCCATCCCATCCCCCGCCTCAAAAAAGAATCTTGCATGTGTTTATGGGTGTGTTTATGCTAAACAAGTGTTAATAAACCTCCCAGAAAGACTACACAGATAGCATCTTTAGGTAGATCTGGAAATAAATTCCTCTCAACTGGGCACTTGAGTCAGGCAAAAACAATAAATATCAATGATGTCTTTCAAATCTGTCAACTGAGGACATAAGCATTTTTTTTTTCCTTCCAGTACCAGGAGAATTGTTATGATTTCAGGAAGTAGAGGATATAGACAATGAATACTAAAAGTAAATTTCCTATTTTTACCATTTTATTGTAATTTCCTCTAAAATGCCTACAATATCATGTCATTTATTATACTGTCGTCAAATAATCAAATAAAAATTAGTTTCAAACTAAGATCTTAGAATTACACATATTTATCTTTACGTAAATAGTAGACATTTAATAATTGCAAGCAAATATTCTAACCATTCTTTTCATTTACATAGGCACTTGATGCAGAAACTAACCCTTAACATTTATGAAAAAGAGATGGTTAAAAAAGAAAAAAGTTACAGGAAAGATATTTCTGTTACTAACAAAATGATGTGGTATTGACTGAGAAAATTCCACAGATATTCTAGGGACAAAAGAGAGAAGTCAACCTGTGAAAGCTATATACTATGAGATTGACAAAAATTGGCCTAAGAAGAATAATTGTAATAAAGTAGAAAGTTTCTCCTCATACAACTGATAATTAATATTTATTTTCAAGTGAACAAGTCTTGAAAATATTTTAAGGTCAAAAGAATAAGTTTAGTTCCATATTTATTTACATTGGCCTTAGGACAATTTGCTTACATTTCACTTTTTCTTTTAGTAAATTCTATTATTTTTCACTTACAACACAAAACTAATTTCACCTGAAATTTGTAAAGTAAATATTTTGATAGATATTCAAATTAAGTTTGTTTGCTCTTGAGGAACAAAACTTACGTTGGGGGAAAATTCTGAATGACAATATAATTGCAGAAAATCCCTTATTGGACTGAAAATATCAACAACGTTGCAAGCACTAAACAAAAGGATGCCACTAGCTCTCTTTTATACAATTCATCTTATCATAGGAAATGTCAATGTACTCTTTCCATGTATTTAAATATCTAAGTGACTTACACTGTACAGATTCTCCGGCCTATTGCTAATTTGATTCATTTGCACTTAGTCCCCACTGAATACATATCGCTCTCACTTAAAAAACAAAAACAAAAACAAACAAAAAAACACTAAACCACTTCTTGAGTCTTATAAGAACATGAAACAAGTTGCAGGTAAAATTTATTAATGAATATTACATTAGAAAGCACCAAAATTCTAGGTGCGGTTAATATATTATATTTTGGTCTTTTCTGAATATGGTTTGACCTATGTATTATGGATGAAATATCAGAATTTACAGCTTTTTACTAAGTAGTGATGGTTGCAAGACGGCATAGCCTGAGGATAATAAAATTGTAGTTCAACTTTCCTCAGACCCTACTAGGAGAAATTCAGCTAATATCAGAATCAACTTTTTGTCAGTAATTTCATATGAGACATTTGGTTTGGAATTATTGAAGAAGAAAATTTATGGTTTGTTATTGAGGATCAATCATTATTCAGTAGTTCAAGCACGATAAAAATAAAGTTTTCTGAAGTTTATGCCCAATATTGTTTCTCAAGGGTAAAATGAAGAAATTGTTTTCTCAATACAATCTGAACAATTTAACCAAAATTTCATTGATTTCAAAATGTAATATGCCTTTATAATAAAAGCAGGCTCTAGAAATCACTGAATAAATCTGTCTATTACTGGTTTTTTATTTTTTTATTCTATATAGATGTATAAAAAAGTAATAGTGCACAGATTCAAAAATCATACATGATTCTCTTCTAAAAAATAAATATACCCCTTGTGAATGATCACAATATTCACTTATAATAAAAAATATTAAATATATTATTAGGACCAATTCATGACTGAGCTATTGTTTTCCAAAGTATACAATATAACACATTCTTCTCTGTCAGATCTGAGATGACCTGAATTGATGTTTTCAGTGACTTGTTTTATGAATATGTAAATTATGCTAGAATGGAATTTTTCTATTAAAATACTGAAACTAATTTAAATTATTGAATAATATTTTAGAAATGCTGCAAAGTAAAATGTACCATGAGCCACATTTAGCATATCCCTTATACTAGAAAAACCATTCAAACTAATTTAGAATTAAGATGTATTTTAATGGCTTATAAGTGCCAATGAAACCTGTCAATTATATGTAGGAGAAAAGGCCTCGAGGACACCTGATTAATGCAACCAATGAAGACTTACTAAAACTTAATAATGAGGAGCTTTGTCTCTAGCAATATGAAACATATGATTTATTAAGCACCTTATCCTTCATAGCAGGATTGCTAAAAGCAAATGAGTAGAGCATATTAAGCAACATACATTATAAAAACATTCATATGTTATTAGGATTTGTTGCTATCTGAATTTTCAAGGACTATTTCCTTTGAGATATCATGAGGATGTTTTTAATTAAGTATTTAATAAAACATGTCAATTTTAAGTCAAAGCAGATTGCATTTGTAAAACAAAGTTTTAAAACTTTTACACTAAAAATTTCTCAATTCTTTCCAATTGTGTAAATTTGTTGGTAGGATTTTTAGTCTTCACCAATCAAATATATTCTATGTTTTGTTCTTTGAATAGGTCTGAAGATAGTAAATTTTCAGCTTCAGTTTCTACTGAACCTTTAAAGAAAATAACAGCCTTTGTAAATTCATTTTAAATTGATAAGCTCTTTAATATTATTGCAAGAGGGAATATTGGGCATTAGTATTGTACACATATGTTTTACCGTTTGAAGCTTGTTCATATTGTTAAAATATTAAACATTGAGTGAAAAATATTTTTTAAACTATTGTCTAATAATGTTGCTAATTACAGAAATTTTCAATTAAATGTCTCATCTCAAATAAAAACAAATTTTGTGTAGGTAAAGACCATCGTGTTTTATATTTCTGTTGTCAAAAAAAACACAAATAGGTATGACATATGAAATATTTTAATCATTTCAGTTAAGAAATATTAGATTGACACTTTTAAAATAATGCTAATAAAATTTCAGAATTCCCTCTTGAATTTAACAGTCATCTTTTACAGTATTATTTGATCTTAGTTAATGTCATACCAATATTTTCAGAGTAGTTGCTTCCCCTAAATGAAAGTTTTGAAGTAGCAGATAAATATATAGTATGTTATTTAAATTACTAACAAAAACAAAACAAAATGCCACTTACCCTTTCCCATCTCTAAATGCTTGGGATCTTTCTTTTTCTCCCATTGCATAGCTATCCTCATAAATTTCCCTTTTTCAGACTACTGCCTAAACCTTCATATATTTAAGCAAGGTTGAAATTTTAACAAGACCTGAAAAGACCCAAACCATAAGTGTTTAATTTTAGACTTTTCATATTAAAAATATATATATATATATGACTTTGTTTCCTAAGGCAAAATTTACATTACATCGGCAAAAGAAAGGAAACAGAAGCTGAAGAAGAGAGTTATAGAAAATGACTTTATATAAACATGACCACCTACCAGGCAGCTGCTTTACCATTGCAAAAACTTCCCCTTTGTAATAACATAGATTAACAAATGAATGAACAACATACCTAAGTTGACAAAGCTCATGACCATGTCAGCATCGTTCAGAAAGCTGGCATCATGTAGGCTGGCTAGAGGAGGGCTCTGGGTAGTCAGGGGAGTCGTCCGAGATAACTGTATGCGGCGAGGATACCCATTGGGAGAGGCTGGGTATCCCTGTCTTGTCCCTCTGGTGTCTCCTGCCAGTGATGCCCTCAGCGAGAATTCCGACTCCTCAGGATTTTCTTCGTTGGCCATGGCATTGTAGAGGTCCAGCATAAAGAGAGGTGCCGAAGACGCTTGCTTTCCAGGTGAAAATGGTCTGGGTCTGTGAGGCAAACCCAAAATAGAGAGAATTTCCCTCTGTATTTCCCGTCTTTCATGGTTCCGTAGTCTTCTGTAAATAAAACTGGAGTGAACATGATTGTCTCCCAAACCTCCTTTGGCATAGCCAACTAGAACCCAGCAGCTCCAGAGGAAACCCACAATACCCCTAAGTAAAGATACAGTCAGATGCATTTTTGTCCAAAAGAAAAAGTTGATATTTTTAGTCCTTCTTGTCCTTGTTAATAAAAAAAATACAAAGACACTAAGTTCCCAGGAGGTACGCTTTCTCAAAAGCTGAAAAAAACAAATTTACCTATTCTTCGTGACAGTGACGTCTCTGAATATAGCATCCTTACTGATTTTCCTGTCCTATTTTGAATATTTTGGAATGTGTCAAGTTATTTCTAAGCAAGCTGAAACTCAGGTTTCCAATTATCCACAGTTGTTAAGAGATTTTGCTGCACTGATGTAGCAGAAGACGGCCAATATTACTTGATCAGATGACCTATGCATTCCTATATGAATTTATGATAATCAGGCCTTTGGCATTTGAATTAACAAAAGTTGATCTTCTGATAAACTGTAGTTCCCAAAGTTATCTTCACTTGCTCTTGAGTTCTTCTCAACCCTCCAGCTCTCTCCAAAACAAATCCTGAGTTCTGAATCACGGATCTATGCTGATCTGCACCTTGGTGTTGGAATACATATTTGTCCGGCAGCTTGGTGATAACTTTAACATCTTTTATGTTGCCTTAGTGTAAAATAAGACTCAAGGTTGTACTAGTCAAGTAAATGTGTTTCCCTGAATTTACTTGAAAACCTTCCTGTAAATCCATTCAATCCCTTTCTCCTTCTTACTGTTAATTCCACCTCCAGCAGGCACAAATATACCAGCCCTCTTCAAGAGAGATCTAAAGAGTAATGTAAGCACAACCCTGCTGGGAAAGAAGAGGCTTCTCATTGTAATTTGAAACTGGTAAAGCGAAAAGAACTTAACCCCTTTGCTACCAGAAAAGCCTCGATTTTTACAATTTTATAGCCACGCGTCTAACCTAACACAGTGATGCATGGGCATGTAAGTGCTAGGAGGGAAAAAAAGTCAGTTTTCAAGTAGCAGACTGAAAATTGTGCCATCCATTTTATGTAGTACTTCTTTAGATCTTTCTTTTAATGGCACGCAGTTAACATACTTCTATACTAAGTCTCAGGTTGTGGCTAAATTAACATGGTATGTCTCAGTTCTATATTTGAGATTTTTTTCTAGCTTTTATAAGTCATTACAGTTTACCTCTTAAAAAGTAAAAGGAGGAGTTGTAAATTTGGGGTCAATCTGCTGTTTCTTGATGACAGCCAGATAATTTTAGAATAAAATACAGTAGAGAATTAATTGTGTATGTATGCTAGCTCCCAAAGCAATGTATAATAATTTAACAAATGACTAAATCCAGCTTTAAGGGTCTTTTAATTTTGAAATTTTAAGAAGAAAATCATATTCATATTTCTCTTATTAAATCAGTACAGTTGAAACACAAACACCCTAAGATGCAGTATCACGATTCTTAACTTTGAAAGTGGTTTCAGTTGAAATGTAAACAGACTTACAAATTAGATATTTCCCATAAGTTGTACTCAGCACTCTGATTTGTTTTAACCCATGCAAATAAACACCAGTCAGATATTCTTCAGGACTACATGCAGATTGAAATTTGAGTTTTTAAATTTTGATGGGTATAATGGGGAATGTGTGTACCTTTCTAAAATACCATACTTAATCCAAGGAAATGAGAGAAGTACATGTTTATCCTTAATGTTTCATGCCTTTAAAATTTAGATGTCTCCAATGTTTTTGTTCAGCTATAATTTTCTTACAAGCTCTGTCTTAACCTTGGCGCTCACAGTGCTTTTATTGTCTGGGATAGTATTCTGATACCAATGTAGATTTATCGAGCAAATTCTAGAACTATTATAAAATGTTAATGTTTTTACTTCACCTGGAGGTGCCTGGTTTCTTGTTTAATTTCTTTTTCAGTATTTCCTCTGAGTGTTCTAAGGCAAAGTCATATTTCTCACAATGCTTCAGTTTATTGGTGAAGGCAAGATACTGAAAAGGCTTAAAGAATCTTATTGTATACACCATTTTTCTTCTAAAAATTCACTCCACTAAAACTTGATGATGCTTAATGTTTGCCCTATTGAAAATTCTTTATTAATAGCCACATAAAATGCTTCAGTAGCAGATTCAAATATTGAAGTCCATGGAACACCTGTATGAAACAGATAACACGTGAGGAGCAGTAATGCAGGTTGGAGGGAAGTTGAAAGAACACCATCCCAATAAGAAACTCATGAAATTGTTTACTTAGTATCCAAACCGAATTGAGAATTTTTGGCCACTGGTACAGATTCAAATCAATTATTTTGAGATACAAAGTTTCACCTCTACATTTAAAAAACATATCCCATATAAAGCAAACTACAGTTTCCCCTATATTTTCAAATAAATCATCAAAGTTATGAATTTGCGACATGTCTCTAGAGCACAGCAAAGAGTTACAAAGTAAATATTGGCTACATTAGTAGGAAAAAAACTCATTATCTTTCATATGAGTTGATTTTTTTGCTAAGATATATGTGAAAAACAAAAATGAATCTAGGAGTCATGAGTCTAAAACATTCATTTTCCCAAAGTATGATGTTTAATATCACTTAGTGTAATTGTAATTTAATTGTTGAACCAGTCATACAGCCTACCTCTATATGGGGAGGTAGTTTGCTAGTTTGCTTGGTCAGAAATTTTAGTATCTACCCTCCCCGCACCTTCCCCTTCCAACTCAGACTGGATTTGGCAAACATTCATTTTTCAAAAACATCAACATGTGCAATGAGAGAAAGAAAATAAAAAAGAAAAAAAACTGCCAGGAACAAAGGGGAAATGCTAACCACTAAAGGAAAAGCCAGAATCATTTTCATTTAAAAGTTAATGTATTTTACATCATTTGGATTCCCAGGTACATTTGCATGAAAGTATGTAAGAGCAATTTGAAAGATAAAGCATTTTGCAACTGCAAGGTACAAACATCTAATATTTCAGAGCATATCTTTATAATTGGTATAAGAAATTGAACATACTGAGTGAGCATATTCTGAAACAGAAGAGGTGCAGAGTAAAGGAGAAAACCCCAGGGTATCAGAAGAATTGTTCATAAGTACATTTTAAGAAGAGGAGCCTTTGTAAGAATCTGCCTCTCACAATATAGTATTTGCCTGAGGTATATTCTAATGCAGGTGACCTTCTGGTGAAGAACAGGGATGACTGAATCCCTGTAAGAAGTTTTTCTCTACTGTCATTCTTTCCACTCATTTTTCACTTTTCCTCATAATAATTTGACACATGGATATGTCCAATTTGAGTCCCTTGATATGGAAACTGACTGCCTCCATTTTTTCCCAGCCTTTCAAAAGAAACTTACTCATAAAAAATGTGAAGTTTGTTAAGTGTGTTTTATTCTAGAAGGGTCTTTCTATTTCACTTGTTTTTTTTTTTGTAATGGCTGTGTTGTGTTCCCCCCACAACAAAAACTGCTAATTGAAAGATGTGCCTTCAACAAAATGTATTTAGATCCCCAATATAAATGGAACGACATTCCTAAATTATCTCTCAAATTGGAAAATAGTTCAAAAACATTGGAATATGATCACAACATTCTGAAACAGAAGACATCTTAGGTTGTGCTGGAGGAAGTCCGGGGAAAGGGGGGGAATGAGAATGCTTAGGAAGTTAGGAGGCTTGCAGCAGTAGCAGAATTCGGGGAAGACATCCCCTTCTGGTATCTTTTCAGAGGACACATGCACAAGTGAAGAACAGAGCAGCATCTGTGGTATAAAATTGCCTTCAGCTCATTATTGTGGAGCCAAAAAGATAGTCTACATATGAAGAGAGAATATCATGCCCATAGTAACAGTCAAAAGAAAGACAGAGTAGTGCTACAACACCACCATCTGACTTAGATTTGCCACAATAATCTGAAAGGGGTTCTAACAGCAGGCAGCCTCTACTCTTTGTCTATCTGATTAGTAGTTAAGGAAACTTTGGAAATGAATAATAAAATGCAGTCACCAAACACTTTAGAATGTTTGGTATTATTTTTAATAGATAGTGACATTATTTAATTGTTGTAAATGACAGAGGATGTTTTAGTGTGCTTTTTATTAGTACATGTTCCTAAGATTGTTTTATGTTATTTCATCATAATAAAGCAATATTTAATCATTAAAATCTAATGCTGTTAATGAAATGCCAGTCTAAAGACTGTATCTGACAAATGAACTGACCCCAGGACATTTGGTCAATTAAATTATTTGACTGGATGTTTTATCCATCAGCCAAATTGAAGGAAGTTTTTAAATAATTAAGTAGGTTGACCTAATAATTAAGTAGGCTGACCTTTAAAAAGTTATGCAGTTAACCATGAATATAGTTTAAAGAACTCACAACAAACCAGTATTTGGAATTATTTCTCTATTCATTTATTCATTCAACAAATATTTATTCATTCAACAAATATTTAATGAATGCCTACTATGTGGCTACTTTGTGCTAAATGCTTTAGATACAACAAAAAGAAAATCAAACAAGGTCCTTGTCCTCACAAGGGCTACAATGATGTGTATTAACACTTCCACTGATTTCAGAGCAAAAATATATGGTTTAAATGTGGTTATTAATCAAGGGTGATTTCCACTTGTTTTCATTACATATTAGCTAGATTGAGAGCTGCATGAAGGCAGGAATTGAGTCTATTTTGTTCACTATTGAATCACTAATGCCAAATATAGTGTATATTAACAGTTCAATTAATGTTTGTTGACCATGTGAGTTTTTAACAAAAATGAACACTATTCCAAGGATTTTTTAAGGACAGCGCCCTCGGGAAGCATAGTTAAAAGGATTCATTAGGCCCAGTAGCTGACAAATTACTCTATCTCTTAATAGGTAGGCTTCTATTAAAGCTGCCTTTTATAAGGGCATGTGTTTATTACATCTCATCCCACAGTTATGAATCTAAATACAAACTTACATCAATGTCAGACATTTGTAAATACTCAAAGGAAAACCATCAGGTAGTGAATCACATTAACACTTGCAAAATACGTTGGTCTATAATTACAGAGAAAGGAGATTTTGGTGACTGCTATTGACTTAGAGCAGGCTCTGACCCAAAAGAGCAGCTTCTGCTCCTGACATGTAATGCCTCATTCCTTTGAGTTGTAATGGCTTATGTGTGTTGTTGTTGTTGTTTTTATGGCCCCATGTAAGAAACCCTAAGTGTAAGCACACTTTGTTTAACAAACATTGGCAATTAACATGACACCTGCTAAGGCTCAGCAGGTACAAACAGAGACACTAGCATGAGGTATGGTCTGCAAATGCCTGGAGCAAAAGAAAGGACACTTTATAAGGCATCTTGCAGAGTACCAAAGTAAAAGTCTTACCCCCATCTTTCTCATTCTTCACACTAACTCCAAGTATCCTACAATTCAGCAACTGTAGGGGTGTGACAGTCAAATGAAAGGTTCAACTGCCAGATTGCCCCAATAATTCCCATTAACAATGATAATCCTCTGTGGAAAAGAAAATCTATACATTTCACTACACATGACATGTTCAAACTAAGATTTTACAACAATAAAAAAATTTAATTAAAATTAAAAATAAAATTACTTTACCTAACGCAAAATTGCCTTGATGGCATACTTCTTACCTGCTGTATTCAAATGGGCTTACTTTTCTATAGCACCTCTTTTTCCAGGAAACTGTCATTATTTCCTAAAATCTTCATCAAAAGCTTTAAGATAAATTTACAGCCTACAAATTAGGCCCAAATATATCACAGAAATTCTCCATCAGCATCAGAAAGAACGTATGTATATGTCACCCCAGATCCACTCATTAATAGGCGGATATGGACTCTGCTTTCTAAGACATGATGCACCAGGAAATAGAGTTAATAATGGAGAAGATAGACAATCATCACTAATATTCAAGTAGTAAGCATAGGATATATCTCTAATACAAACATTCTCAATCCAGGCTACACATTAGAAGCACAATGTGTGTGTATGGGGTGGGGGTGCTTCTAAGAAATACTAAAAGCTGAGCCACATACCACACCAATTAAATTTCATCTCTTGGGGAGGGGCCCAGCATCAGTAATTTTTAATACAGATTAATGTGCAGCCAAAATTGAGAACCCGTAACAAACTGTCTTGGCCACATATAAACCACTGCATATATGAGTATGTTTCAGTATCAGCATAGAGTTCCCAAATTGGGACAAGGTCTATGATTTTTCCTTGACTTCTGCTAAGATTCCATGGTATGTAATAAAATGTTATTTAAATAAATACACAATGATTTTGCACCCATTTATACACTAAATTTTGCTTATTCAGCATCTACCATAGCAATAAGTAAGACAGTCCCTGTTCTTCTCAAACTTGGAAATCAGTTATTTCTAGAAAAATTTCCTTAATATCTATATTTAAATGCTGAGCTTAAAATGCAACTCCTTATACACAAAGTGCTACTGTTTTCTCAGATTAAGAATATATTCCTCAAAATGGCATCTGCTTATTACACCGTCTGCTCTCATCTGCAGCTCTTTCTGGGATTATAATATAGGAGTCATAAAGCCTCCTCCATTATATAACTCTTTAAAATTCAATTTAAAAAATCAGTCATCTGAACTCACATTATAGGTGCCCTTCATGCCTATGCTGGGTATGTTCGGTTCTGAAATTTTCCCACTTTCATGTTTTTCGGAGACTGTGTGTAATGTGTGTGTTCCAAAGATGTGCATGTGTGTATCTAAAGTTCCCCTTTGCACTGGATCTCCTTTCCACTTATATTTCACATGTTTTTTTCTATATATAAAAGCTATGGACTTTCTCTTCTTAACTAAACCCTGCATTCTCTTTATATCTTTTGTTCTTCAGTTTTACAATAAACTCTTTATCGCTGTGTCTCCATTTTTAAAAGTCTTATCCCTCCTAGTTCTCTTATCTAGAACTCTTTTTCAAGTGTGTAACTCTGCTTTCTTTATCTCTCACCTTTCATCACCCCTATCTTCCAACAGAGGGATTTAATCCTACCGCACCCTCCCCCCCATCTCCAATTCTTTCTTCTTTCTAGAACAGTTGTGATTTCTAAAGCTGCATGTTCATTAGCAAGGCAGTGATAACATCAAGCAGCAGTATAACAATATTCTTTCCATCAGATAATTGTACTTTACTTATGAGCTTCTGTGGAAAAGAATGCAAATATTGGAGCCTATCAACCCAATCCTAGAAAATCAGTGTTTTCAGATGCATAGATAAATTCTTTTCAAATATTCACAACATTTTGTATATTTCTGGTCAAAATCATCATCATCATCATCATCATCATCACAACATCTATGAATTTTAGGGAGAGATGCCACCCAATAGTGAAAATACAAGAAAATAACCTAAATGGCTATTGAAATTATGAACTGATGCCAATCCACACTTAACATAATGGATAATTATCTTTGAGTCTTTGAGTCTAAAGAATTAATTTAATCACTCTCAGTATTTTTATGTTGCAACATCAGATACATTTCTCTTAATAGGAGGCTCTAATCCAATATGCAATATCACTCAATATTATGTGTCTCATTTGCTTAAACAATGGGAATTTATTGACTTACAGTTTTGAGGCTAGGTGAAATCCAGAATCGAGACGTCTGCACAACGATACTTTCTCCCCAAAGTCTATAAATTCTGATGCTGGTGGCCAGTATGATCTTTGGGTTTCTTGGCTTGTATCCTTGCTTCCCTCCATCACATGGCAATGTCTTCTCCTTTCTCTTCCAGGTCCCCCTGACTTCTGGCTTCCAGCTCCACCCCATGGCTTTCTCTGACCTCTGAATTTTTTTGTCTATAAAGGACTCCAGCAATCTGGATTGAGCCCCACCCTCATTCAGTTGGGCCACACCTTAATTAAAATGACATGTTGAAGAGATCCTATTCACAACGGGTTCACACCCAGGACTGAGGTTCAAAACAGAGAACACATCTGAATTGGGGAACATAATTCAATTCACCACACTATGTCTTCTAAAATGACTCAAGATTTTTACTTCCCTTCCTAGCAAATTTCTCTAGGCATAATGCTTATCTATTTTATATTATGTTTCAGTCATTTTTAAGGAAAAAAAAGTGAAGCCAAATTGTCTACAATTTCTAATGTAATCTAATTATTCTTCTTATGCAGATATACTGTACACATTTACATACATTTTCAAACATGCTTCTTTATATAATGAATGAGAATGACTCATTATTCAAAGACCAATCTGATAATATCCTTTAAACAGAATGGGACAAAAGTCTGTATTTATAACTGGTCAGGCCTTTCTAGAGCTCTGTAGGTGGCAAAATTTATTTCCCCAGAACTTTGGAGCATTTCAATTCATCCGAGCTACTTCTTTGCTCTATCTACAGATTTCAATGGGTTCTTGGCTCTACAATTATAAGCCCACCAATCAGTGGCATGATCCCCTCTACGAAACTAAAGTATGAATCATCCATATATACTGGAACCAGAATCCCTAAGAAGGATAAAAACCAATAACTACAGGCGATGAGTTTTAAACACGTTGCCCTATAATATGAATACTGTTTTGTCTGCAAATATCCAAATGTTATCTGGAGATGTGAATCTTTCTAGTAGAGACTCACTATATAGCTTATCACTTAAAGTATGCTCAGAGAATGTCACAGAAATTCTTTAGTCTCCCTTGCTTATAGTTTTTCCACTTCCTCTCATCCAAGAGGTGTTTGAGGAACATAGTGGTTAGCAAGGAAAATGCATGGGATTCACATACAGAATTTATATCTAGGTTGGGCCACTTACTATCTGAATGACTTTGGAAAGTTACTTTGAAGTCATACAAATAGAGAGCAACAGAAGAAGGAGTCACTTTCATTATTCAAAGTCTCCTCATCTGTAAAATGGGGAAAAAACAATACCTTGCCACCAGATTCTCAAACCCATTAAATGAGAGAAAATGCACTGTAAGAGTCAGTGCTTCATAACTTATTTTCATGGGCACATTGCCTAAGGGAATTGAGATTCTCCTAAGCTTTTCCACTGGTTGGTGCACCCTGACAAACTGAGGCTCAATATTTCTATTCCTGTTCAATCACTTGATAGGGAAAAAAAGACATGAGAATTACTGTGGAAATAATCAGACCTCAAAAGAGGGTTGTTATGTCTGCAGCTAGACAAAGCCAGGAATTTTAAGCTGTTATCTTTATGCATTATCTCCTAATATCTTGAAGAATATACACCATTTCTCTCTTTGGTGATACCCTTCTTGTTTTATCAGTATATCTCAAATCTGTTCCTATGGTATCCCAGGGCAGTAGTGAAAAACAGGCTTGATTAACTAACTGTTCCTCAACTGCACAAGAAAGAAAATTCAATATGTACATCTACTCTGAAATTTTCCCTTAGCACTAAAGGAAGAAGTCAGCTTTGAAGCATAACGCTTTGACACAAGTAAGCAACAGACGACTGAGGGCTAGAAAAAAGAATCATCCAAAGCATATAGGTAACATGCCTGCAAGCCCATGGGGTTCAACTATGGAAACCCTCATTTTACACATTTAGGGCACTGGGGTTTGCATCAGAAGAACTGATTTAAGTACTGGTTCTGCTAGTTCCTAATTTGCTACACATGAGAAAAGTCATTTAACACCTCTTTCTCAGTCTCCTCATCTTTACAATATGAGATATTAATAACACCTGTTTTACAGGATTGTTACAATTATATGACACAGTATATGAATGCCCTTACTTAAATATAAAGCAAGCTCTACAACAGCATTCACCACATTTATTATTCAGAACACTGTCTTGGAGAGGTGTGTTGAAC
This sequence comes from Choloepus didactylus, assembly GCF_015220235.1. Taxonomy (NCBI): domain Eukaryota; kingdom Metazoa; phylum Chordata; class Mammalia; order Pilosa; family Megalonychidae; genus Choloepus; species Choloepus didactylus. The sequence continues at coordinate 95,347,804 of NC_051313.1, read as the reverse complement.
AGTTTTCACACCTTTACTAACTGCCCAAAGCATTTAGCATGTTAGTGCACATTTAAATAAACAAAGATTGTTTAGTGGTGGTGGTAGTGAAGGGGAATTACAGTATGCAGCATTTTTTCAAAAAAAAATTTTACTATGGAGTCATTTATTTAGGAGTTGATCACTGTTTTGCAAAACATATCCTAGAATTGCTCTTTATCAGCACATTTTAGTAAAGAATCACTCTAAGTACGGTTAATACTTGAGAAGCAAGATAACACAAAGGTTGAGCCTGTGCTTAAGAACCGGACTGTCTGAATTTGAATCTTGACACCACCATTTGATAACTGTGTAACCACACTCTGCCTCAGTGTCTTGATCTGCAAAATGGAGAAAATAATGGTTCTGACCTCAAAGACTTTTATGAGGATTTAATGAGTTAATAAATGTATGGAGACTTAGCACAAGACCTGGTGCATGATAAATAGTAAATGTCAGGTAGCAGTAGACGTCACTATATAGTGAAGGACAAGGCTCCCTACTTATGCATCATTGTATCCCCAAGCCTAGCACAGTGTTTGGCATACAGATGTCCAATACAATGATTCTTTGTTCCATTGTTTAAAAAATAAATATTAAGTATTGTCCTAGGCACTAGAGATGTATTGATGAACACGTCACACAAAAATTTCTGCCCTAGTCGGGCTTCTGTTAAGAATAAATCAATTTGGGGAGGGGATGTATCAATGGAAATTTTCTAAAATTAGTTTGGAATTATAACTCTGTAAATTTATGACAAATCATTTTAAAAAATACTCCCCCTTCCCCCTCCTTTCATCTCTGCCTCATAACCTCTAATCTGCTCTCTATCCTTGCAATTTGCTATGTCTAGTCATCTCTTGTGATACACAATTTTTATCCTTATGTGCCTTGCTTATTTCACTGAGCATAATGTTTTCAAGATTCTTCCATGTTGCAGCATGTCTCATAACTTCATTCTTTTTTATAACCAAATGACATTCCATTGTGTGTATGTACCACATTTTGTTTGACCATTTGTTGCTGTACACTTGGGCGGCTTCCGCCTTTTGGCTACTGTGAATAATTCTGCTGATAAACGTCAGTGTACAAGTATTTATTTGAGACCCTGTTTTCACTCTCTTTGGGTATATACCTAAAAGTGGAATTGCCATGGCATATGGTAATTCTATATTTAATTTTTTGAGAAACCACCATATTACTTTCCACAGAGGGTCACCATTTTACATTCTCACCAACAATCACTAGTAAAATTTCTCCACATCATCTCCAACACTTGTTATTTTCCATTTTTAAAATAATTGCCATCCTTATGGGTGTGAAGTGGTATCTCATTATGGTTTTGATTTGCATTTCTCTAATGGCTAATAATTTTAAGCATCTTTTCATGTGTTTATTGGCCATTTGTATATCTTCTTTGAAGGAATGTCTATTCAAGTCTTCTGCTCATTTTTTAATTAGGTTGTTTGTCTTCTTGTTGCAATGTACAAGTACTTTATATATTGTGGATATTAAGCTCTTAATGAAAAGTCATTTAATGTTACAGTTAAAATAAGTGAATATTACAGTATGTAAATTATACTTTAATGAAGCTGTTAAAAAAAGAATAAATCAAATAAATCAGTGAATAATAAGATGGTTTTATGAAGTACTTAAGGAAGAAGATGAGTTTTCTGATTGAATATTCTTTAGCTTTCAGTCTACCTTGATTACTTACAGTGGTTCCGCCACCATTTCAGTCCTGATCCTCTCCTATCTCTCCTAAACCATGTCAAGGCCTAACTCTTCCATAAGACATTTCCTGAGTAACTCATTCATCTTTTAACTTAGGTCAAAATAACACAGAGTATAGTACATATTTATTTTCAAATCAATTAACACAGTTTAATTTGGTTTTGCCAGCTGTACTATAAATTCATTAAAGTGATTATATCTATTTCCACTTCTATATCTCTTTTTATATCTATTTCTTCTTCTACATTTATATCAATATCTGTTTCCAAAAACACTAGATACATAGACTGTCTAGGCAGATTTCTATGTAAAAGTTTAAAAATATATAAAAGGCTGCTTTACTTTGTTTGTTATTATATCCTAAAAATAGGATTTATAATTTTCTAAGTAGGAAATCCTCAACAATGATTTTATATTCTACATGTATACATAATGAAAGTTTTTTCATTTCATCATAAACTTGGAAAACAAGAACACTTTACAGATGTTAGATCTGAAATATGTAAAGCAACTACCCCTAAATGCTTCTATGTAGATTTGCTGTTGTTTAGAAACATTAATATTTACATTTATTACTTCATTAACATAGTAATGATCATGATTGTAACTGTTCTGTACAAACTGCCTACCATATTGATAAAAACAGTTGAACAAAATGCACTCTACAGCTTAAAGAATAAAAGGTCAAAATGGTTATCTTCTAAGGCATTTTCTTATACCAATGTGGCCTACAGCACCACTAGCCAAGTGCATCAGAGGGGCTATATAATCTGAATTTAGAAATATGTGCTTTTAACAGTAGTGTTCTTAAATTGAAAAGGTACGGTTACTCTTTTTCACATTATACAAGTACCTTGAGAAATACTCTACAGAAATAGCCACAGTATGGGTCTGATGAATAAAAATCAGTTCATGACTTTTATGTTTCTTCTTCCCACTGACCAACCCAAGACAATTTTACTGTCTTTTGCTTTCTTTCAATTGGGAGGCAAGAGAGTAGAAGAAAAATGAAATTAAAACTAGTCAAACCTGTTCTATACTAGAATTGTTTCTTAGGTTAAATGGCCAAGGAGCTTTAGAGGATTAATGTCATTTAAAAATACTTTGCCGCTAACACAGATAACTGAAAAATAAATGCATTTTTTACATTGTTTTGATAAAATCAGTTACAGAAAACTTATTTAGATTCACCAATAGCTATCATGCAAACACATAAAGACATTGTTTAAAAATTATTTTAAAATTAAAATAGCAACAAAAGGCTCATTAATTTATAGTTAATATTACTTACTAAATATGGTCAATTCATGACTTTTATATATAATGGATAGACAGAAATGAAATTCCCAAGTTCAAAAATGTAATAATAATAAATGGAAGAGCTTACATTCCCCACATTTATAAGATTAAAAATGAAAGTTTTTTAGTGTTCAGACTAAACTGAAAACAAAATCCCTAATCTTCTTTTTTAGAATTTTTATGCCAAGCTTTAGCTAAGGAAGTAACAATCCACAGCACTGTTGCAAAGCTCTAAAAAAACGGGTTTTTATACAAACACTGACAGGCTTTGACCATCAGTGGCATTAGAAGGCGCCACCATAATTGCAGTCTCCTTAAGACATAACTTATTTCAGGCTATGTAGGAGAGCCAATATTTTGTATTTTAATTAAGAAACCTGGATTTTGTTTATAATAATTGACTGTTAAGTCAATTCTTGCCAGGATATACTTGTAAAAGAGAATTTTTCCCTCAAGTAAGCTTTCATTTAAGCTTTGGAACAGATTTAGGATTTGAGATTGAAATCTTTTACAATTATTTATCTTAGTTGCTTTCATATTGTATTACTAATAGCATAAGAATATATGTACATATATTTTCAGTTTTACTCATCAATAGCCATAAATGTTTATTATTTGCTTCTTTAGAAAACTTTTAAGCATAATGATGAAAATAAATTGTCTGCCATGATACAAAAGCCATATTGTTTCCTTCATTAACTGGTTATAAATGAAAATATGTCACTGCTTGCATAGTGTTATAAAATAGATCAATAAATATTCAAAGCAGAGTAGAACACCAAAGACGCAATCTAACAGCAAATAAAATACCTTTGATGTGAAACATCCATACACTGATTTTGAAAATGATTCATTTCTCAGCTATTCATATGAAAGCATTCTATACAATAAACCCTTTAATGCTCCTATTGTCAAAACAAATTTTCTTCATCATAATTATCCTTTGGTGCATGTGATAAGAGTAATGTTGCTTAATATTTATTTTAAAAGTAAATTAGAGACAGAATACATCTGAAAATTATCCTGGTAAAAAATAAGGCTCCAACGGAAACCAAATGGAACAGTGCCACCTTTTGGTTATAGAAATTATAAAGTTGCAGGAGCTTACTGTAGCCTTTTTGAATGGAAATGCTTGGAAATACTCCCAGCTTTTAGAAATAATAATCCTATCTCTGTTAGTATGAAAATATTCCTCCTTAAATTTTTGTTTCTCAGTTATGGTCCTTTATGTTTTAGTATTTTAGTTTCCTTTTGCTAAGTTTGTCCAAAAATTCTTGAACTTTAGAAACTGGAAGCAGTTCTTCCTGTTTATTTTGTAAAGAATGGCAAGTAATGACCTAGTAATGAAAAACACAAAGGGACTTTTATATCCTAGGGCTCTGCTGTGAACAGTTCTATTACTTCTCTTTGGACACAAACCAAACCATACCACTATCCTATGGAACAGCCCTCAGAAATGCCACACTCAAATTCAACAAAGCACTAATTGCATTTCTTTTAGCTAGAAGAATTTAAGCCTTCTCATGCTGTAAGTGTTTTATGTATACAGTTTTAAATTATGGGGTAAAAGAGATATGGCACAGTAGATGCTCAGGCACAACTAGGAACTAATTGGTGGTTTCGAAGAAATGAAGGGCTAAAAGTGAACATAGGTTTCATTGAGGGCAGCATCTGAAAGTATGAGTTCCTCTAAGTACAGGCACCAAATAAAAAAGACAAAGCAAGAATAGGGAGAGCAGACAAGAGTTAATAAATAACAGAGTGGAGAGTGGTTCGGTAGGTCCTTGGAGGAACATCTTTGCTTTGCTTGGTGACTGTTCCTCTCCATTGGGTAGAAGCAGCAGCACGTCGGTCAAAGAAAACCAAGAAAACCATCGGACCCAAAGCAGACTGCTAGTAAATCCATGGGTGGGAAAACTCTCCTATCCCCTCCCCACCCCAGGCAAACAGCAGGCCACTAAGGCCGCCCAGAAAGGGAACTGAGGCACGTGGAAAGATTCGCGGAGAAATTCACCAAGCTTCTGATCAGGAATCTGCCTTTCCAGAGGTTGGTGAGGGAAATGGCCCAGCATTTCAGACCTGACTTGAGGTTTCAGAGCACTGCTGTTGGTGCCTTCAGGAGGCTAGTGAAGCGTACCTGGTGGGTTTATTCAAAGATACTGATCTCTGTGTCATCATGCTAAGGGAGACACCATCATGCCCAAAGACCTCCAGTTCGCTCACCAGATACCGGGAGAGAAAGCCTAAGTGAAGGCAGTTTTTATGGTGTTTTGTAGTACATTCTATAAAATACTTCGTTATTTTGTGACTCTTTTAAAAATAAGAGATTGTTTGTAATGTGTTGCATTTGTACTTAATTCATCACATGCTCCACTTAGGATGAATGTGAAAAGTGACAGTGCACGGACCTCCATGACCTGAGCACTCAGGAAAGATGAGTGGCTAATATGCAGACGGATATTTCTTGCTTCTCGTGATGCATGTTTCTGTATGTTAATGACCTGTTGGGCAGCTATTAAGATACCAGAAGTGATAAATTTGTGCAAGGTCTTTTTGAAATAAAAACTGGTTATGACATGATCCAAGTGTTCAACAGTTGGGACTAAGTCTGATGGTCCATCACTGTGAAAGAATGGGGGCTTTTTCAGGATTAAGATGCCAGTCTTAACCACAGTGTAACTTACAACTTCCTAAAAAATTTAAAAAGCAAAACTGACACCTTTAGAATACACTGTGTGCATTTATAATAGCTATTTTTATATATCGTAGTGTCAACATTTTAAAAATTAAACGTAGTGCATTCACATGTGGTGGGGAGTCTTTTCATTAAAATGTGAAGACATTGGTTTTCTCCTAGGCTACAGTTGTTTTCATAGTAGTAAAACACTATGGCATCTGTTACCTTGCATATGTCCTCATTCTACCACATGTTAACTAATCCTCTAGCTAGTGGGGTTTTTTACAAGAGCTCAAGAATATGAAAGTTATTCACACCAGCATCATATGTTACTAATAATAATCTGAACTAGTTAGTGCAGATTTTCATTGTGTTGTGGTTGGTCTCATAACTAGGGTGAGTTTTTCTCTTGTACCAAGAGAAACCGATACTGAAGTTCTTTTCCTTGTGGAGTTTGTATTATAATAACCCTTAGAGTAAACTTAACTATGGGAGAAGGGCACACAGCTCCAGCTTATTGAACCTCTGCCAGTTAAGATGATGTTGGGTTAGGTTACATCTAGTATACCGTTCTGGGAAAATCACTTTTATAGAGTCGGCCTTCAGAGGTTTTAAAATTTATCCTTCTATAGAGGTTTTTAGGTCAATCATGTATTTTGATTAAATGTACAAATAAAGTTGTCTATCCAACTAAGTGTCAAAAACCTGAAAAAAAAAAAAAAGTTAAATTATGTAAATAAACTGGCTGAACAGCAAATTATACTATTTTTTCTGTTTTTTCCCATAATTTGTCAGACTGTACTAAAAAAGAGCTCCTTCAGTTACAAAAGGAAACAGTAAATAACATGTAATCAAAACAAATAAAATAAAATAAAATTATATAGATGAGCAGACTTACAGTAAGAGAAATTCCGAGGAGTAAGCAACAAAGAAAAAATGAAAAACAAGAGAATTTGTAAAGTGACTTTTAGCTATTCAGGGGATTATCAGACTCAGTTAGAGCCTCATTTCTAGGGGCTGCAGATCCACACAAGGATGTGAACACGGCTTTGGACATATGTGTTTTAAGATGTTGGACCTGACACCCCTGTAGATTGCTCAGAAAATGAAAGGGGTGACTCCTGAGTGATAAAGAAGAAGGATGAGATAACTTTACCCATCGGGCTAGGGAAGTAACAAGGATATTTGTTTTAGCCTGAGGATCTAAGTGGAAAAAAATACAAGTGCCCTTTAAAAATTAAAACAAAAGCCTGCAAGGTACTATGGTATCTTCCAGCATAGCACTGAAATTCCCAAGCCTAAAACTTAAAAACTAGCCCTAAGCAAATTGAACAAACACAGCATGGGTACATAGTATCACTTCAACCATCTAGGACATGCAGTTACATCAAAGAGAAGTTCTAAATAAAAAAATTACAAACCACATGAGGAAACAATCTTCCATGAGAAGCAGCCATCAGTTAATACAGCAGAATATATTACATCTCCAAAAACTGAAGGAAATGAAGCCATCTGAAACAGTATTTTTTAAAACTACACTATGTTTAAAATGGTTAAAGAGAAAACAGGAAAAATAGAAAACATATTTTAAAAAAAAAATCAGTATATTGAAAAAAGAAAAGGAGGATATGAAAAAGAACAAAAGTCTCATAGAAATAAAAAAAAAACATGGTCACCAAAATAAAAATTAAAAAATCAGTGAATATTTAAACAACAGATAAGGCACAGTTGAAGGAAAAAATTAATGAACAAAACAATAGATCTGGATGTTTTCCCATTGTGCTACAAAAAGATAAAGAGAAAGAAATATGAAAAAGCAATTGTTGGATATGCCTGCAAAAGATTAAAGCAGATTTCTCGTCAACAAACTTAGGGTCTTTTTCTAAAAGTAATATTTATAAACAGATTTCAAAAACAACTACCCTAATATTCACCATTTTTATACTCTGAAATATTGTTTGAAAGAGTCAGAGATTTTTCTATGGTGCAGGTAACCAAATAGTAAGAGTAACTTTGAAATCTTTAAAGTTAAGAATTTTCCATAACCTATAGCATGGAAATTTGAATTCCTCAAGAAGATTCTGGCTTTGGCATTTCGAGTTTGATGGGTAGCCTCTGAAATGGTGTTCATGTCCTTCTGTAATGCCTTCCTTCCCTTGAGTTTGAGCTGGACTTACTGACTTGCTTCTAATGAAAAGAATATGGCAGAAGTAATGGGATGTCGCTTCTGATTTTATCTTATAAAAAGACTAGCTTCCATCTTGGGTGCTCTCTCTCACTCCCTGCTCTCTCCCTTGGATCACCAGCTGTCAGGATGTGAAGACACTCAGACAGCCTACGGAGAGGTCCACACAGTGAGATACTGAGACCTATCAGCAACCACATGAGGGAACTTGGAAGCAAGTGATGTGAGTGAGCTTGAAGCGAATGCCTTCCCCAAGCCCCAGCCAACAGCTTAACTGCAGCCTCATGGGGTTCTCTGAGCCAGAGTCATCTATCTAAGCTGTGGCCCAACTCTTGACCTACAGAAATTGTAAAATAATAATTTTTTGTTGTTTTAAGCTGCTATGTTTGGGGGCAATTTGTTTTACAGCAATAGATAGTTTCTTTATGTGTGTAAGACGTCCTTTGATTCAGGAAAATTACGAGTATTAGTATCTCAACATTCACAGTGTCATGTTAAATAATATCTAATAGTTCAATTTCCAAAGATTATGGATCTGCCATCAATCAGCAATACAGATATCAACATTCATCAAAAAATATAAATATCAAAATCTGTTTTCTGATTAAAAAAAACATGACTAAGAACTTTACTATTTAGGTATATGAATTTAAACACAGATATTTACATAATTGTAAAACGTGCTTTCTTGGGAAAGAGTATTTTTTAATTCTGAGATTTTGCTCTTCCTACTTTTTCTATTTTAAACCTGTATTTCATGTTAAGGAATTATAGTGATAGCACATTGGCAGTTCTCTTTTTATTGCACTTAATTAGTAAAAGTAAATTAAAAAAATTACAGCTGGCAAATCTATGTCAGTAAAGTTTAAAATTTTATTGATCTATGAAATCTAAATGTCTGGGAATCACAGAGAATCTAATGATAGGACTTTCATATGGGCCACTAGAAAAAAAAGACAACCTTTTACCTTTTTCTAAACTTCTTTTTTTTTTTTTTACCTTTGGTCCTATTTTTACCCTTAATCCCCATACATATTTCTCAGTCCATTCACTCACTGTTGTCTTATTCATCATAGTCCAAATGGTCACTTAGTTCAGTGCCACCCTTGATAAGGTCTCTGAATTCCTCATCTCCTTAAATTTTTAGCATTCCTATCTAACCAATTTCCCTTAGGTCATGCCTGTTGACTTTATTATCTGCCGAATCAGCTGAGCCTCATCCCTGCTCTACAAGCCACATTTACTATTACTAGATTGTTGACTATTTAATATCTTCACAGTGGCTGCTCCAAGTTTGACAGGTTTGACCTTAACCTCCTACCCCAATTCTATATTTCCATTACCCACCTCTTCAGCTGATGCCATAATTTACTAGGAAGTTTTAAGAAATATGAAATTAATTCCCTTAACTATTATCCTTTCTACCTTAAAATGATTCTCTATCCCTTTCTCTCTTCTGGGTCATGAGAAGATGTGCCCCTCAACCTCCGCAATCTTCTACCCTTGCGGTGATTCCATGCTGTCCTGCTTTCCCTAAAACTATCCTCCACCTCTCATTCCCTTTTTAATATTTCTACCATCCTGCATTTGTCAGTCATTTGCTCCTTCCTTGGCCTTGATATGAAACCATTGGTCTCAAAATCTTGTTTTGTACCTGCCAACCCCACAAATTGTCACTCATTCTTCCTCCTGCCCAAACTTCCATCACTCTAGCTCTGTATATTTTGTCAACTACTAGTATTAAAATTTTGTCCCTACTAGTTAGCCAAAATAGTTTCCTTAAATGTTAACACTGAACTAATCATAATGTAGAATGGAACTTCTCCATCCTTGACTTTTCTGATATATCTCAACAACATTTGACACAGTAATTACAATATTTAGCATTGTTGATACATTATTTCACCTTGAAACTTTTTCTTCTCTTGAATTATATGGGACTGATTCTCCTTCACCTTTTTGTATATTTATAAATACTCTTTTTTCACTAGCTCTTCATTCTCCTCTACTTCTCTAAATATATATGTTGACAAAATTTCTGATTGGTCTTCTTTTAATCTTACTTTGCTTAAAAAGATAAAATCTACAGTTTGTAGCTTCAACTAACATCTTCCTACAAATTATTACCAAATCAATGTCTCTAGTTCTGACGTTTCTCAGCTTCAAGTCCCACATTTCCAGTTGCTTGCTGGGTACTTAAAACTGAATAACCCCATGACAATTAAGTATCAATATGTACAAAATGAAATTAATTTTTTCTCCTTCAAAACCTAATTCTCCTCTATTCCATAAAGGCATTCATGCATTTAAGTTCTATCTATCTATTAAATGTTCTCTGCGTTTCTGATATTATGCTAAGGCCTTGGCAATACCAAGTTATAACATATGGTTTCTATCCTAAAGGAGTAAACAATATAGTCCCTACCTTAAGGTCTAGTAGAGAAGACAGAAAAATACAAATTGGCATATTTTTTAGAGCTAAACCCAGATTTCTGAGGATACCTAACCGAAACTTAAGATGATTCTAGAAAAATCTCTGGAATGATGATACCTAACCTATACCCTGAACAAAGTGTAAATCACCCGAAGAGCTCTTGTTTATTATTTTTTCCTTGTGTGCTCTCCAGTAGAGACTATTTAACAATAGTACTTAACGCTGTGTGTGTATCACAATAAACTCTAGAACTGTTTTTCAAAATTGAAGTGCCTGGGCCTCAGTTAAATTTCCTGATTCAGCAGTTAGGATGGGACCAAAACCACTGCATTTTCCCAAAGCTCCCTCTTTAAACTTTGGCACTGATATAGAATATCACTGACTGGTCCCATAGAGGACAGAATCAGGATCAACTAGAGAAAGAAAAATATATACTGAACATAGGAAGGCACTTCATGATCATTAAAACTTGGGAAAATACCATGGGCTGCTTTCATATGTTCACCTCTTCTTAGAAGCCTTCTAAGACCACCCCTCAATTCCAAGGACACTGCCTGGGATATATTTTTATCAATGTCATCTATATCAATACACTTATCTCTGTGTCTGCCTCCTCCAATATATACTGATGTCTTTATGAGTTTTCCTTCTTCATTTTTGGGACTTCAGTGCCAAGACAAGCCTAAACACATGGTTAGATGTTCTATAAATGTTTATGAATAATCAAATTAGTGGCAATTAGCCAGTGGCTAGAACAGTGGCTAAGGAATAGCCTAGAAAATGTAAGAACAAATATAAATGGCTAGATGTCAGGGAAAATATGGCTATTCCAGGGTAGGATGCAAGAATGGGGTTGTAGCCAGGGGTAAGGCTGGAGAGGTAAATATGAAACAACTTGTAATGGGTCTTGGACTTCATGCTACAGTTTTTGGTCTTTACACTAAAGGTTATGGAGAAGCTCTGAACACTGTTTAGAAGGATATTGTAATTGAACCAATTGAAGCCATATGTTTAATCCGAATATTCAGGTAGGCAAAAACATAACATTCTTTTTCTGTAAACCATTTCAATCTCAGTTTTTAATTTCTATTGCACCACTTCAGTCAATTCTAGGAAAATTCAGTTTTTTTTTTAAATTTAAATGCTATCTATTTAAGATTTTCCTTCTTTCCACTCCCCTTTCTCTGCAGGGGGTGTATTTAATTCTATGTCACAGAAGGAAGGCATATGGTCTCTGGCCATTGACTTCTGTCCAAGCAGTCATCTACTGAAATGCACAGTCAAATATGGCTCCTGGGATTCTATTCGGGTCAACTGGATGAATAATATTGCCATTTACTGAGAATCAAGATAGACCAGTAATAGCAGGTCTGGAGATAGTAAAAATAGACTATGTTATCTTTGTGAGGCCTGGGAGACAATGAGGGGATTAACTCAAGTCGACAGATGAGCATCTGGGATCTGGAGATCAAGAGAAAGAACTTTGCTAGAGATGGTGATTTGGGATTCATCAGCCCAATGCCTGGCAAAGGCAGTTGGGCTATAAATACTTGCTTAAAGAATTCAGAAATGATGATTGAAATCATGAGAATGCTCAAGTGTAGAATAATAGGATAAAATGGCTGAAAACAGGAGGCTAGGAAACACCAATATATATGCGGTAGGTGAAGGAAACATCATTCTTTGAAGAGCCAGAGATGTAGGAAAAGAAAAAAAGAGATAGTGGCATCACAGAAATCAAGATAGGAAACAGTTCAAAAGGTTGAATTAATTAACTTTATCAAATAGTTTAGTGAGGTCAAGTAAGATAAGGAATAAATATTGCATTTCATATTAAGTTGCAAAAACATCATCAAAGAACTTTGCTCCAAAAATTTTGGTGGAGTGACCTAGACAGAAAACAGATTTCAAAATGTATGGAAAGTGAAATAATGGGAATAGTAAAAGAAAGCAATGATTTTGTGAAAAATCTGAAAAGTGAAAGGAAAGGAAAAGATCAATTTGCTACCAAAGTTAAAGTTAGGGCAAAAATTTGGATGGTTGGTTATGTTTAGGTTGAAAGAAGATCATTTTTTTTCACCAGTTTATTAGATAGTTCATTGGTTATACTCTTCTCTTCAGTCTCTACATCACTTATATCAACATCAGCTGCTAAATGCTGTGGATTCCTTCTCTGTAGCAGTTTTCACATTTACTTCAATTGTTTATTCCATTCTCCTATCAACACTCTCCTGGAGTATAATGGCTTCCTAGCCTTCTTTCCTTAAATTACCTTGTACAACATTCTCACATTAATTTACTAAAGCAGTGCTTTGATCAGGGCACACATTTTCACATGACATTGCCTATCAAATAAAGTAGACATTACTTTACTTGATGGAAAGAGAAAAAAAAAGTTGTTGCTCAGGTCAGACAGTAAAATTTCACTTTTACAAAACAATGCCATTGTTCTTGCCATTCCATCTGCCTGGAGATAATGCTCTCTCCACTTATCCAAATTCCACTCATCATCTAAGACTCAGTCTAGATGCCATCTCAACAGTGACGTTTCCTTTGATCTCTTTAGGTGAAAGTGATCCCTCTGTCCCAGGCAGTCTGACAGTCCTGAATTTTTACAGCCCCTATCACACTTTTCACATGCTGTTTGTGTTAAAGTTATTGGTGTGTTTAAATCTCTTATGAGATACCAAACAGCTTGATGATAGAGAATACGCTTGAGTATCTTTTAGCCCTCGCAGTGCCTTACACAGTAGATGTTCAATAATATCAGTAAATACATGAATCTATTCGTTAGAAATGTTAGCACAAGAAGAGTGAAGACAAATAGCAGGTGGAAAAGAGTGAGACAAAATTACTTGCTACCTCTTCAGTAACTGAGACATACAAAATGCCTTTGTTATTATCACTTTTGAATTTCACAGATCATCTCACGAAAAACGGCTTCTTAATTAGGGCTGTGGAAAACCAATTTAAAAATGAATTTAATACAGATATAATAATGATTCTAATGGTAGAGTCTCCAATACACATAAAAACACTATTTAACTGTACACTTTTAAAGGACACTAACCCTTCTGGACAGTGTAAGGGGAGTTAGAGACAGGGTCCTGCCTGCTTATTATCCTGAAAAGTGTTCTAATGAATGAAGGAGACTGACCATAACATTCCCATGGAAAGTTTACGGACTAAGAAATCATTCCAATTCAACTCAGAAAATAACTTTTGAGCGTATTTTATGTACAAAACAATTTGTGCTACATTCGTGGAATAGAAAAATGGTAAATTACAGGACCTCCTCAATAATTTTCCCTATCATGAATGGGTTTTGAATTTTATCAAATGATTTATATACATCTATTGAGAAAGCATCTTTAGGTTTTTTTTTTTTTTTCCCTTCCTCTCTTAATCTATTACAGTGGTGAATTAAGTAACAGATTTGTTAATGTCAAAACAAACTTCAATTTCTGGACTGTAACCGTTTTGCTGTGATCAATTTATAATTTTTTTTTTACTGTCTGGTTTCATTTTGCCAGTATTTGCTTAGGAACTTTTGCATCTATGTTCATGAGTGGACTGACCTGTGATATACTTTTATTTCTACTGTCCTTATCTAATTTTGATATCAAGGTTATTTTAGTATTATTAAATGGGAGAGAGGAGTATTCCCTGGCATTCCATAATCTAGAAATTTTCTTATGACTGAAACAATCTATTTCTTTAAAGTTTTGTAGAACTCACTTTTAAATTTGCCCCAGATCTGGTGTTTTCTTTGTGGAAAGATTATTCACTCAGTTGCTTTAAATGTTATTAATCTACCCCAGCTCTCTTTAAAAAATTCAGAGGAAAAGTCAGACTCAAATAAATACTACACTAGAGATAGAGACCTAGGTGTTGTGAAAACATAAAGATCAAAATTGCTAAGGAGAAAAGGTAAAGAAGATGTGACAGGTCCTGAGATAAGATTAAAAGATGAGTGAAATTTTGAGAAAGGAGAACTGGGGTGGGGTAGAAGAGGGAGTGGGAGTTCTGGATGAGTGAACCTCATGAGCAAAATTTCAAAAGCATCAATTGGGGTAACATATTCATGGAGAGGCAAGTCGTGCATCTGGATGTGCTGTTTGGAGAAATAAGGAAGAAAATGAAAATCAGGCTGGACATTTGCATGCAGTGCTCAGGTCACAAGTACTGACCTTGAAAATTCTATGTAGGAGGTCAAGAAAAACAGAACTGCTTCCTTCTTTGTTCTTTGACAGATCAGGACTTGCCTAATATTATAAATCAACATGTATTACACTCTTCTAAGCTACTTTCTTCAAATTCCTCTGAGCTTTTGTGTTCTGGGAATATAAGCACTCTGAGAGAACTAGCAAGTGATTACATCACATCTTGAATGACTTTGCCTTTCAAGTTTTATATGAAAAGAGAGAATCAGACTCATAGTTAATAACATTTCCTGGATGAAACAATGATTTTCACTGTACCTAAAAAAAATAAAATTTTTAAAAAGTAAAAATTTAGGAGTTGCTTTAAACCTGATTGAATGTATATCTAAATTGCTATTTTACATTTTATTATGAGTTTGCTTAAGTTCTTTCCAGGCCAGTTTAATACTGGGAACATCAAATGTGGTACATAATGAGATTCTGCTCCTACTACCAGGAATTTAGCAATTTTATAGCTGCAGCAGCAGGGGGGGAGTAGATATAAATGTTTTGCATACATAATCTCATTTACTTCTCACAATAAATCTATGCATTAGATATTATCTTCCTTATGATTAATGATATAAAGTTCTGAAATTTATCCACTCAATGAATATTTTTAAATAAATAAATAAATAAATGTATTTTTTTCCATAGATGCTTGTTGGATAAAATGATGTTGAATAACTTATACAAAGTCATACATAAAATTGAACCCTCATCCTAATCCCAGGACCGTACTTTGAAACATGTTTTATTGACTGATTGCAGTATGGTTCATAAAATACTGTGTTGACCAAAATGAGCCAAAATGAATGTATTGTTTTTTGATAAATCTATAAATCTTATATTACTATGTATGTAAACTCCTTAAGATAGCAATAGCACGTAAAAAACAACCAATCAATGCCAGTCATTATTCCTAATATAATTAATAATATTCATTAGTAATATAAGCCTAGACAAACTATTAAATAAAATTTCCATTAAAAAATTGAATTACTGTGTTTGAATTTACCATATGACTATAAATTCTTCACTTAGGAATAAAAGAGCTCTGGGGAGAAGGAGCTATGTGAAATGGATATGAAGGCTTTTTATCTGCTGCACAGACACAGAAAGGGTAATAGCCAAGGAATTCTTAGGAAGAAAAGTTCAGAGTATTTGTGTTTCTTTTCCCCAGGCTCAGATTTCCAGAGGCCCCAAACATAAGCAAAAGAAGGGAAAAAATAATAGAGTTGAAAGGTAAGGTTTAGATAAACGTGTCTCATTTGTTCAGAGAAAAAGGTTGAGCTCCAAGAAGATAATGGGAAAGTCAGTCCCTTGAGGTCTGGGGCAGCAGAGACAAGCTCAGACAGGGTCTGTGTTTTGAAGAGACATGGAAGAAAGTGTCTGTTAGGTCAGAGGAGCCAAATAGAGAATCTGATAGCCAAGAGAACTTATAAACCAAGAAATAACTCAGAATTGGTCCAGAAGCCCAATTCAGGGACATAAAAAGAAAGATATAGTCTCATGTCCTAACTAGATAGCAGCCAAACTTGAGTGTCACATGATATCAAGTAGAGATTTTAAAAGCACACAAATTGAAATTTTAAGTATTTATGATAAAAGTTACTGTAGTTGTGTTAGGTGATTTTTTTAAAACAAGGAAAGACAAAGAAGAAAACCAAAGTTGTATCTTGGCACTATTTAAGTGTCTTTCAGGAGAAGACCAGGCAAATCAGAGGCAGAAAATAAATAGAATTAATGAAGAAGAAATAATGCCAATACCTCTGACCCTGAGAAAAGTTACTTTAATGTCTAATTCAAGAGGAATAGTGATAAAATAAATAGTGAAAACATTTTACCCAGAAGAAAATACTGTTTAAAGCATTTAGTAGTAAGGAACTATTATGAAATAAAATGTAGATGGTTGAATTGTGTCCCCAAAATAGATTCTTTCAGGTCTTAACTCCTGGTACCCGTGAATGTGACCTTATTTAGAGATAGGGTCTTTGCAGATGTAATCAAGCAAAGATGAGGTCACATTGGATTAAACTGGGTCCTAAATTCAGTGATGGATGTCTTTATAAGAGAAGGGAGAGGGAGGTTTTGATACAGAGACACTGAAGAAACGCTGAAAAGACCCTGTGATGACAGAGGGAGCACCTACAAGCCAAGGAACACTAAGGATTGCCAGGAACTGCCAAAAACTAGAAGAGACAATTTCTTCATCACTGCCTTCAGACACATTGCACTGGCCCCGCAGACACCTGGATTCCAGATTTCTAGCTTTCGGAACTGCGAGAGAATAAATTTCTGTTGTTTTAAGCCACCAAATTTGTGGTAATTTGTTATGGCAGCCTTACAAACAGTATACAAGGTATCTGAAGAGAATTTTTAAAAGCAGTTTATTAAAGGGCTCACACAATCTCTAGTGTAATCTTGCTCCAACTAAAATTTGAAATAGAGTATTTCCCACAGACTTAGAAATAATCCTTCCAAAAACTTTGTGTCTTACAAATGCAAAACTCTTGATTCTCTCTCTCTCTCTTTTGTTTTTTTACCCCCACAAGGAAAACTCCAAGGTACGTTCTCAATTATTACATGGACTACTGAAGGTCAGTGACCTGGATGCAACCCAAGCCCACAAGGTCAAAGTCAAAATGAGGAAGCAGATGCATTTAAACTGTTTCGTTCCTTTTGAGTGAGGTGGAAATTGTGTGTGTGTGTGGGGGGGGGGGGGGGCAACACATTCTGGATGGTGTTTTAAGCATATGTTAGTTTAATGAGGCCAATATTACACTAATAATTGTTGGAGCCCAATGTATGGTTAAGAATTCCTATTCTCAAGTTGCCAGGGGATGGGGTTGTGGGGGTGGTAAAAGGTAAGTATGATGCTATCTCCTGTTTCGTCACTTAAAATCTTGCTCTTTCTCTCCTCCAGGAATTCAAAAGAAGTCATTTAATCTTTATCTAATTAACTACACTTTAAAAATTACTTCCCTGGTTTGAATGGGCACTAAAACTCACAGAAGGATAACTCCTCAACCTTAAGAGTAAGGATGGAATTTGGGAGCAGTACAAACAAATAATGTTACCTCTCTGTCATAGGTGTTGACATGAATGAAAGGAAAAATACATGGGGAGCAAGAGGAATGAGCAAGGGGCTGAGGGATGGAAAAGTGAACTTGTGAACATTTTGGGCATGGTGATATTTGATCTCATCCTCAAGAAAGATTTTATTCTTTTCTACAGAATGGTCTTCCTTTAGCTGACAAGGTCCTCTGTTTCAACCAACTGTGTACTGTTTTGGAATACTTGAGCCCAAAAGGGAGGAGAATGGGGACAACTACATAGCCAGTAGATAAATGAATTACCACAACAGATTTTGCATACTAGTTTTACTCCCTGTCAAGAAAGGACTAATAAGAATTTGAGAAGGTAAAGAAGGTATGGAAAAGATGTTCCTGGTCCTTACACAAAAGCAAAAAACATGAGGATTTGTACTCTCAGGAACTTTTAATATTTAGAGCTAGCACAGGGTATGTTTTGAAGAAGAGAGGGAAATGAAGTCAGGAAAGTGGGACTGAGCCAAAATGTAGAGGATCTTGCATTCCACATGGGTTTTTAGCCTGTCAGGAGTGGGGAGTGAAGTTTTTTTTTTGTTTTTTTTGTTTTTTTTTTTTAAGCAGGGACATAATCAACTACTTGTAGTGGTTACATAATCAACTACCTGTAGTGGTAATATGGAGGAGAGATTGAGAGCAGGGAGATCAGGTGGAGACATTAATCCAGGAAAAAAAAAAGATTTTTGGTCTTGAACTAGTAGGAGAGGGGAAGAGTGGATGGTATTTAACTATATCTCACAGATAGATTCAAACAGTTTTAGAAATAAATGTAGACATTAACATTTTTACTTCTATTTTGATTTGATTTGCAAACAATTTTCTTTCCTATGAAACTAAAACACCTTTGTCAAGAAGGATCTAGCAAATTCTTACATGAACCATAGTTCTGATATTTTTTATAATGAACAAAGACTATTTGTTAATTGAAAAATAAGCAAAGGCTGGGAACTTAAAAGACCCCAAATTTTAAATTGACAAACTAATGATTAAAAATTTGTTATTCAAAGTTTGCCTTGAAAAGCAATATATTAAGAAGAGATGATAGGATTGTTATTCAACTGTAGAATTTAATTAAAGTAAACTTTTATGTGTCTTGGTCATAAGTAGTGGCCAATAAAATCATTATTTTATTATATATTTCCTTAAAATTTAATGCCCACCTAATTTATAAGGGACTTCAAATAACTGATAAATGTAATTACATATAATAAGCATGGGAGAAAATTTAAGAGAGAGGCTGATAAATACTACTAAAATATGGGCTTATGTCAGTTATTTAATTATATGGCTCCAAAGTAGATAAGTAAATCAAGCTGGGGAAGTATCATTCTATTCTATATGAAAAAGAGGGAGACAAGGAGACAAAAAATTAACATTTTTATATATGATTTTGGGTCAAATTTATGTGAGAAAAATGAGGGACTATATTGGCAAATACATCAGAGAGAAATGATTAACTATCATAATATATTAAAGGCTTTTATAAATTTATAAAGCTATAAATATACCTCATCTTAAACATATAAAGCATATAATTAATTCATAAAAGAAATACATATGGAAACTAAATATGATAAAATCCTAAACTCAATAGTAACTGAAGAATTGAAAATTAGAATTGGATACCATTCTAAAGAATCAAACTTGATTACTAAAAATATCCAAATTATCCATGCACTGTTTCTGATAGTTACATTTTGTCATATAGGGCTTTTCTTAATGTTTATGTTACTCAAATAAATAAATATATAATTAAATTGAATTATTTGACTGATTTATTAATTTTATGCTCTCATGTATCTGCTTAATCAGTATCTGAAAATCAATGTATCCAAAACTGGCCTTAACTTTCCCCAAACCTTCTCTGCCCTTGATTTTTCCCACCTTCCCAGTTGCTCAGGTCAAAACTGTGTCATCATCCTTGAGTCCTCACTTTATTTCACCCACATATCCAACATGAAAGGAAATTCTGTTAGCTCTACATTCAAAATCTATTCAGAGGCTGACAATTTCTCATATCTCTATCCACTGTTGGTGGAGTGGTCCCAGCAACAATCATTTCTTGCAATCATTATTAAAATAGCCTCCTGCATGGTCTCCATTTTCCTACTGTTGACCTCTATGGTCTTATACCAACAAAGCAGCCAGAGTGAGTTTTTTTTTTTTAATGCAAGTTTATTGAGATATATACACATACCATACAATCATCCAAAGTGTACAATCGATTGTTCACAGTATCATCATATGGTTGCTCATTTATTACCACAATCAATTTCTGAACATTTTCATTACTCCAAAAATAAAAATAAGAATAAAAATAAAAGTAAAGAAGAACATCCAAAGCATCCCACACTCCCCATACCCCTCTATTATTCATTTAGTTTTTGTCCCCATTTTTCTACTCATCTGTCCATACAAGATAAAGGGAGTGTGAGCCACAAAGTTTTCACAATCACATGGTCACACCACATAAGCTATACACTTATACAATCATCTTCAAGAATCAAGGATACTGGATTGTGGTTCAACAGTTTCAGGCATTTCCTTCTAGCTATTCAATACACTAAAAACTAAAAAGGGATATCTATACTATGCATAAGAATAACCTCCAGAATGACCTTTTGACTCCATTTGAAATCTCTCAGCCACTGAAACTTTTTTGTTTCTTTTCTCTTCCCCCTTTTGGTCAACAAGTCTTTCTCAATCCCATGATGCCAGGACCAGACACATCTCCAGGGAGTCATGTCCCATGTTTCCAGGGAGATTAACACCCCTAGGAGTCATGTCCCATGTAGGGGGGGAGGGCATTGAGTTCACCTGCAGAGTTGGCTTAGAGAGAGAGGCCACATCTGAGCAACAAAAGAGGTTCTTTGTGGGAGACTCTTAGGCACAATTATAAGTAGGCTTAGCCTCTCCTTCACAGTAACAAGCTTCATAAGGACAAGGCCCAAGATCAAGGGCTCATCCTATTAAGTTGGTAGCCCCCAATGCATGCAAGAACATCAGGAATTCCCCAGGGGGGATGTTTAATATTTCCACATTTCCCCCCAGTCCCTCAAGGGAGCTTTGCAAATACTATTTTATCTTCTGCCCAAATTACTCTGAGATATATCAGGGCCCACTCTAACCTGTACAAACTAACCAGATCTCACTCTCTATTCAAGGTTCCATGTAATTACAGTGTTTGAATAAACTGACCATGCCACAGAAAATAGAGATTTTGTACCAAAAAACATCTCTTCCTTTGATCTCACACAGAAGTTGAAGTTTAAAACACCATCAGTTTCATCCTTCACCCTTAGTCCTAACAAAGTCCATTTCATTCATATCTTTAATTGAAATCTGATCTCTTTTTCAACTTCCTTAATAGTTGCTGTATGGGGTAATGCTAACATTCATAGCTGCCAAACTCTGGCTCTGAGTCTCAGGTGTGATACGGATACCCAAAGTTCCAAGGACCGACCAGGTTATACCCAAAGAAGTCAGCATCTCAGAATTCAGAAACCACCATTACAACTCAGGAATAGATGTGACTGCTGCATGAGCTTACAATCTAGGAACCTTTACAATAAGCCTTCTGATAACCTATGCTCTTAGATTCTTTTCTCTGAGTTTGCACATTTTAGTTAATCCATATTAGTGAGGCATTATACTGTTTGTCTTCATTTCTGACTTATTTCACAGAGTGAAAGTTTTAAAATGTAAGTCAGATCACTCTTCTGCTCAAAACCCTGCCCAGGATCCCCATTTCACTCAGATTAAAAGCCAAAGACCTTGTAACTTATAACTTCTTTTGCATTAGTTGTAATAAGTAAGGCTAGTTTCCTGTTTAAAAACAACAACAAAAAATCTTGATGGTTCCACACAATGTCACAAAGCAAGCAGGTTGGGTGGCTCTCCTAGAAGGCTCTCCTCCCAGGGATGACTCAGGAATCCAGATTCCTTCCATTATGTCATTCTGCTGTTCCTGGAGTCTTTTCTGGATCTTCTCCTTCCATCCAGACAACAAGGACAAAGAGATTGAGCAAGGGAAAGTGAGCAGAGCTTTTCACTGAAGGGTGTAAAGGCCACCCTTGGAAAAGGCATAAATCACTTCTGCCCACATGCCACTGGCCAGAAATCATTACATGTCCTTCCTGGACTAAGGGGAAGTATAATCTAGCTGTTCATCCAGGAGGAAAATGAAAAAAACATGGTAAATGCTTCATTTTCTTTGCCTCAGCCACAGGTCTACATGATCTGGCCACACAGCACATATCTTTCCTTACCTTCTAGGACTCTCCTCCATGATCGCTGCACTCCAGTCATGCCCCCTTGGAGCTTTTCCATCAGCTCTTCCCTTTACCTGGATCTCTCTTTTCCAAGATATCGGGAAAACAAAATCTTTCACCTTCTTCAAATATTTGTTCAAATGTCACTTTCTCAGTGAGGGCTCTCTGACCAACCAATTACAATTTTACTCCATAACCATCGTTTCCTTTATCTTCGCTTTTTTTTTAACAGAGTATTTATTTTTCTAATGTAATTTACTTATTAATTATGTTTCTTATTTTCTCCTTCCCTACTGCTAGGATATAAGCTCCATGAGAATATAGATCTTCATCTTAGTCCACTGAGCCTTTCACATCTAGAATGGTGTTTAGAAAAAATCAGGTGCTGAATAATTACTTTTCAATAACTATTATTAAAATGGTCATAATCCTATGGTTTCTAAACTTTGATTTCAAAGGTAACCTCCTTATGTAATTTCTCAGAGGCATAATCACTCATTTGAGTTTGATTAGCTGAAATTTTATATATTTTTTCACATGGCAAACACTTCATTTTACTTATTGTTTTTCATTCTTTTATGATTTCTGGCTATTCGTTTCTGGTTTTATGCTTAATGAAATCACTCTCCTATATTCTTGTGTTTTTTCCCTCTAAATTTTGATTTCAATATTTAATTACTTATTTTCATGCTTTTAGGAAAATTAGAGAAGTTATGAATTCCTCTCTAAGTAAAACTTTGAATACATCCTGTAATTTTATTTGTACTCTCATTGTTTCAGTTTCTAAAACATTTATAATTCTTAAACTTCCTTTTAACAAAATAATTAATTGCATAGTAAAGCATTTTTCAAAATGGTGCAAATATTTATTAATGTAAATGATTATTAATTTTTAGTTTTTCTGCATTGTGATCAGATACTGTTATCTGAATAATTTCTATTTTTTAAATCAATTTTGACATATATTTGTGATCTATTTTGCAGTTTCTATTTTATATTTCCTACTGTTTCCATAATCAATAATTTCCTAAGTATCATCTATTTTTTTGATGATTTCAAAAGTATGCATCCTACTTATGATTCTAACAATGACTGAAATCTGAGTTTCTCTAATTATGAAGATTAGAAACAAAATATTATATATTACATTTCCTCTAAATTATGTAATGAAATTAGAACACTTTTTCTTCCTCCATTCATTACCCATTCCAGATCCCTATTATATCATTAATAGAACCTGAGAATTCAGACCTGTGCATTATTGTTACTTTTTATTGTATTTCTCATTTTTTAGCATTTTCACATTTGTGTTTTGTTTTGAACACATTTTAATTATTTAAAGTTCATTTTATTTGTTGCAATTTTCATTGCCAACTTTTAAACAGAATATCCATTAATGCAAACTAGTAGCAATTTAGCTGGACACAGAAATGCTAGATCAAAAATTTCTGTATCTAATCCATAGACGTTGTTTCACTATTGCCTTGTGTTTAGTGGGTTGTAATTTATTTGGTCAGTCTGGCTTTTCTTTCTTTGAATCTGATGAGTTTCATTTTCAGTTTTATTTTACTTCCTTACCGAATGTTGGAGGACTCTCCTGATCTTCAAATGGAAAAATTTCACTAGAATTTGTCTTGATGCTAGTCTCTTTTCACTAATATTTTCATTGTTTAGTGGAAGGGTTGTCAATATGTAGGCTCAACTCCACCTTTGGCTCAGAAAACATTACTCCTTTGTATCTTCAATTATTGTTTGTTGTGGGGTTTTTTTTTCTTTGAGAGCCACTGTCTGTATTCATGTTCTGCTCTCAGTACTTCGTGTTTTTTTTTTCCTATTCCCAACCTCCAAACCTTCCACAAAAACTTAAATTTTCTTCATTAGATGGATTTCAGATTGTAATCGTTTTAGTTGATAGTGTAGATAGTAGTTATTTTATTGCATGCTTAATTTTGTTAGCTCACACAGCTAGCTCCCTTTGTATTTGTTTGTCTCTGAGCAGGTTCTCATTTCTTCTCCATCAATTTTCTTAGCTGTTTGTCTTTCATTACTCTTCACATTGTCTTGTGAGCATGAATCTGTCAACTAAGTTCCCACCCTACTCCTGGGTCTGCAGTTACCTGGGGCCCCAAGGATCCTCCAGGTTCAGGTCCTTTGGATGCCTTAAAGTGAATTCAAGTGGTTTTTCTTTCTTTCTGAATTGTGCAGTCTCTTCTGTGTTTTCTTCAAGTCCCCAGTGCAAAGCTACTTTACCAAAAGGGAAAATTTGTTATTGGGCCCTTGGAGTTCTCATCAATCTATGCTGTATCAGGAATAAACTCCTGAAATGTGGCAAATTTACAGCATTCTTCTCTAGCTCCCAACATTAATTCTGGGTTTTTCTGTTATGTTTGTCATTACAAGCAGTACACAAAAAGAAGAGTTAGAAGTCAGTTTTCAGGTAATCATTTTATCTGAAAGTCCTTCAAACAGGTTTTACAACAAAAAGTTTTTAAAGTAGGGAAGAGTAAAAAAGTAAAGTCAGAGGTACAGGGATTTTATGTCACTGATACTGGTCTATTTTGCTTATCTTTGAAACTCTTGCATCAAAAAGACCAGTGTCACAAAGATTGGTTATTTTTAGGTATATCAGCCCCATCTTGGTTAAAGTTCTTAATTGGGAAATTTGAGTAATAAGCTGAATCTCTTTCATTTTTCATGATGCTAACCAAAATAAGCCAAACATTTAAAATAGCTGACAGTCAACTCTTCCTTATTGCACAGGTGACAAGGGTAGTACTCTACTCAAAGAAAGCAGTCTTTGGCTACAGAAATCTTCCTTCATAGGGCCTACTTTACTTCCTGTTATAATATTTTTCAGGGGTAAGTCCCTTCCCACAGGGTCTGTTCACCCTCCTGTACACACTTGGGTGACTGTGCACAAGCTACTGATGGTCCTATTGTTTATGCTGATCTTGCAGTTGACATCCAGTTCTCTCCTGCAGCTTTGAGATGATCTAAGGTCTCTTCTTGATAAATTAGTCATCTTTCCTTTCATTCAGCATTTCTCAACAGACTCCGTAGAAGTTGTTCCCTACCTGAGAAGAGCTCCATTAAAAGCAGCTGTGTCAAGCACATTTAGGACCCCAAGGACACAAAAGAACAACTGTAAACTCCTCAAAATTATGTGATTTATTTAGCTCTGTAGCTCTAGAATTTAGTATAGTATCAGACACCTTTTAAGTACTCAATGAATGTTTAGAGCCCACAGGATCTAGATGCTTCCTGTCACTAACTTTGTGTAAGACAAGGTTAATTACATTCTTATTAAAGTTCTACCTCTTTAGTGACTTTAAAGGATTTTCAGAAAGGGTAGAGTGCTCTTTCCTTTCAAAGTCTAACCTTTACTCAAAACCATCAAGATATTTTTTTCATCTTTCTTTGCTTTATACCCATGAGGCACTTAGGAACATTTGAAATTTAAGGGGAAAAAGGGATTACTATGGCTTGAACCAAAATTAATCTAATATGCATTAACTAATTATAAAGAAGAATTCAAGGCTTATCAAAACATTTTTCCCAAACTGTACACAAATTTTTAAGAGGACTAGTATTAGAATAATTTCATTGTGACGTACATTGAAATTCTCATACAAATAAATTGGCCTCAGCCATAATAATATTTTTAATTCCACCTGAACATCAAAATATATATGAAGTTTGGCTGGTGGAACAAAATAGAAATTGCATTATATAACATTCACGTGGTATACTTCTCAACTGCTTCAAACTGTAAAATTGGGTTAGGACAGATTATTGTTAATAAATGTGGTATTCTTGAATAGAGAACATACAAACTGTTTTGTTGAAATAAGTGGGCTCGGTGCTATCTATTAATTTAATTTTTCAATTTAATCCCTTAATATATCATGCCATATTGGTGTTAGGAAGTCCTTGCTTTCATTTAAGATTCTTCACAGCAAAATATCAAAGAAATACTTTTATATCTGTCAATATCAAAATTCTAAGATTATACTTATAAAATTCTAATCTTATTTTTAATTTTTATTTACATATTATATACACTTATATTATGGGAAAAATGTATTGGTTATGTGCTGATGAATATTTAAAAACCAGCTATCTGGTGGAGGCAAATTCTGACTTGTAGCCTTTGCCAATTTCCTTCATGTAAATATTTCCTGGCTTATCTTCAGCTAGAGTTCTGGACGCAAATTAGATGCCACTGATTAGAAGCACTTCCACAATGTTCAGAAGGGGAAAATTGAGCCAGAGGCCAACTCCTTCTTGGCTATATTCTTTTGGGAATTAAGATTGTGAGGACATGCACCACTCCTGCCACAGCATCCCACTCTCTCACCCCGGTTTCCTGGGTACCCAGAGTCTTCAGTGGCAGCAGCAGGTGCAGCTTCCTAATCCCTGTATACCAGCTTCCTTGGGGTATTAAAGCGAGTAGCTCCCATGGCAACCTTAAAAGATGTAGCAGAAGATTTTGGTGAGAGGATTCTGAGAGTTTTTCCTGGAGAATCAGCTTAGGGTCCACTCCTCCACACCTTCCATACATTTTTTTGGTCCTTAATTTCCTGTTAAATAATTTTTGCCTAAAATACCCTGACCTATTCACCACACAAACTGAATTTCTTTGTTTGTCGTTACAACTTGACCTTTCTTAACTCTGCATATCTGGCCATATCCTCTCCTCCACTCTCCAAATATCAGATCAACTATTACCTTATTTATGAAACATTTTTAGACAAAATTTTTTTATTCTCTGAAGTTCTGTAACTTTTTGCCTCTGCTATATTATGTTACTGGGACCCAGCTGTATACAAACCGCTCTTGCTTTGGGAATTAGACAAGACCAGACATGTTGGCAGAAAAAGTGAGATGTATTTACATGAAAACAATAAACTCTGGGAAAGACTTTGAATAAGAGAAATAAGGATAACAAACACGATTGGCTCAACAACAGCACAGCCATTGTCAGAGGGTCTGAGTTATTTTGGTACCATATTAGTTTTTTTCGTACTGCCTTCCTTCCCAATCCCTGACAATTTATATCTGAAACCCAGGAAGAGAGGAAGCTAAGGGCAAACAAAAATAAATGACTATGTTGCTAAAATTCAGAATATGTTTGGTGTACATGCCAAAAAGATGGAGGGAAAGAATTTGGTTGCACAGTATAGGTAAAGTGCCTGAAATTCACCAGCTCTGCCAGTGTGTGAAGCGTTTTCACCCAGTGCACAGAGCAGCTTCAGGTGGGACATCTATTTGGCACTTCATTTTCAGTAGGTAGTTGAATAGCACATTTGGCAGACCCAGGAATCCAAGGTACAATCAATGGCAAACACAGGCTTTGATACCTATAATTTGGGGGGCAGAGTAAGGCCATGCTAACACAGAAAATGAGTTCAGTGTCTTTGAGAATGACGAGAGACAACAAGATGTGTAAATACACACACACACACAAAACAAAACAAGGCTTTTGATGGCATCCAGTATCCCAAGTAAGTTCACTTACAATCTTTGTTGTAGAATGTGTAACAAAATGGTTTCAGAGGAAAAAAATGGCAAGTGGCTACTGTAGGTAAAACACTTCTAACATGTGAGTTAAGCACTTCTGGAAATAACTAGAAGTATTTTTATTGGTAGGGAATATGGTCAAAGCCATAATGTTTGTTATTTGAAATATGATACTACAGCTACTTCCAGGCCAATGTGGCCTAGAATTGGTTCGTAAAAGTAATGGGTGGCATGCAATGATGCTAATATATGTTATCTTCTCCATCTAGGTTGTAGATATTTTAAAGCTCTTCATGAATTCCACACCATACCTAGCACAGTGCTAGTAAGTAGACAAGATGTGTTAAAAGATGAAGGTTTTTCTTTAAGATGAATATTTTTCTTCTCTACCAAACACATACACACACACACACAAACACTGCCAAAACTATAAATCTCATTGTCAGATTTTATTCATGTAGAATTTGCAATGATAGACTTACAGCAAATGCTGTCCTGAAAAAACCCAGAGCACTTTCACATTTATTCTCTTATTTATAAAGCACAATATTTCCTTAGGTGGCAATATGATATCAACAATACAATTTACTTTTCAATTTATGTAGTTATTTCATATCTGAGATAGAAGTGAGTAAAACATTACATCACTAGACAGTAATATTTATGCTAATATTCATAAAATATGCTATATTCTCGAATGTCCACAATAACTCTGATTGTGTTTTCTTTTGGAAAGCATTTAGAAGGGTTTTAACCAATGATTTTTAAATGTGTATGTATGGTTGTAGCAGAAGGTACATTTTTTTCCTTTGTAGAGTAATTAGAGTTTCATTTTGGAAAACCAAAGAACTGAATAAATACATTGAGAATTCTTAGTGTCTTTTAAATATTAGCTGTGCTAATTTCAAAAGAATTGGTGGAGTTTTCTGGGTAATATGCAGGGTAGAGAGTTTCAAGATTCAGCTCATCCTCCAGGGCAGCTAGTAAACAGCCAGGAAATGTCTGAAACAACTGTTTGAGGCTTGGAGACCAGAAGAACACTGTACACCCACCATCCAGGAAAGGGCAGAAGGAAAAGACTGACAACCTGCTGTGAAGAGCTGTGAATGAAACTCTCCACACCCGAGGCTGATGCCCATCCCCCACCGGATCCAGGCCCTGACTGGAGGTAAAAGTCCTCTTCCCCAAGAATGGGGTTGGGGCTCACGACCAAGCACTGATCATGGCTTTTGGTCAGCATATTTGGAACACTATGTCCCAGCTCTGAGGGCAGCTACAGTTTCAACCAGCCCAGGACAAAAAGCAGCCTGCGGCCTCTGTTTCAACCTCACCCTGGCAGAGGTGGAAGCAGGGGTGGATTTAAAGTCACGGTGCCATTTTAGGGCTGCAGGGTACCGTTCGCTGAAGGGTGGCTCTTCCCTAGGAAAAGGTGGGGAGGCATGGCTCAGCACTGTTTGCAGCTTTTGATTAACAAATTCAGATTGCTTGGTCCCAGCTCTGTGCTAGGGTTTTTTTGTTTTTTTAAGAGTAAAAGGAATATTGTATTTCTTCTACAAAAGTCATAGCTTAATTAGTAGAAATGTTTTCAGTAAACTTTTGCAAATATTCAAGGTTAAGTCTGAGTCTCTAACAATGCTGTAAATACCCTCCTTTATATATATATATATATATATATATATATATATATTGAGATTGTTCAGATACCATACAACTATCCAAAGATCCAAAGTGTACAATCACTTGCCCGTGGCACCACCATACAGCTGTGCACCCGTCAACACAATTATTATTTATTTTAATTTTTAGAACATTTTCACTACTCCGGAAAAGAAATATAGACCAAAAAAAGGAAACTCAGATCCTCCCATACCCCTAACCATGCCCCCCTCCATTATTGATTCATAGTTTTGATATACTACATTTGTTACTGTTGATGAAAGAATGTTAAAGTACTACTAACTATTGCATATAGTTTGCAATAGGTATATATTTTTTCCCTATATGCCTCTCTATTATTACTTCTAGTTATAGTGTCATACATTTGTTCTAGTTTGTGAGAGAGATTTCTAATATTCGTACAGTTAATCACGGACATTGTCCACCACAAGATTCACTGTTTTATACATTCCCATCTTTTAACCTCCAACTTTCCTTCTGGTGACATGCGTGACTCTGAGCTTACCCTTTCCACCACCTTCACACACCTTTCAGCACTGTTAGTTATTCTCATTACATGCTACCATCACCCCTGTCCATTTCCAAATATTTAAGTTCACCCTAGTTGAACATTCTGCTCACAATAAGCAACCACTCCCCATTCTTTAGCCTCATTCTATATTCTGGTAACTTATATTTCATGTCTATGAGTTTACATATTATAATTAGTCCTTATCAGTGAGACCCTGCAATATTTGACTTTATGTGTCTGTCTTATTTCACTCAATATAGTGCCCTCAAGATTTCTTCATCAACCCATTTCTTTTAAGATGGTTTTGTTCAAACACTTACATTCTGTCCTAAGTAAACAATCATCAGTTCCCCGTATAGTCACGTATTTATGTATTGAGCACCATCGCCACTCTCTATATAAGGACATTTCTTCCACAAAGATGATGGAAGAGTCAAAGAAGGGCAGAGAGGCAAAAGAAAAAGGCAAGAGAAAGAGAGAAAAACAAACAAACAAACAAAAAACTTGATAGCTAGAAGGTGACAAAAGGCAAGATAGCATTAACCTAAAGTAGAATAAAGAGTCAGACAACATCACCAATGCCAGGAGTCCCATACCCTTCCCCTATTCCCCACCCCTCCATATGCATTTAGCTTTGGTATATTGCTTTTGTTACGTTAAGGGAAGCATAATACAATGTTTCTGTTAATTCTAGCCTCTAGTTTGCATTGATTGTATTTTCCCCCATCCCACCCTATTTTTAACACCTTGCAAGGTTGACATTCATTTGTTCTACCTCATATAAAAACATATTTGTACCTTTTATTACAATTGTTGAGCACCCTAGGTTTCCCTGAGTTACACAGTCCCAGTTTTTATCATTCGTCTTTTGTTCTGGTGTCCCACATGATCCCAGCCTTCCTCTTTCAACCATGTTCAAAGTCAACTTTGTTCAGTGTACTTACATTGCTGTACTACTATCTCCCAAAATTGTTTTCCAAACCTCTCATTCTTGTCTTTTTCTTTCTGTCTGCAGTGCTTCCTTTAGTGTTTCCTGTAGAGCAGGTATCTTGTTCACAAACTCTGTCATTGTCTGTCAGAGAATATTTTAAGATTTCCCTCATATCTGAAGGATAGTTTTGCCAGATATAGGATTCTTGGTTGGTGGTTTTTCTCTTTCAGTATCTTAAATATATCACCCCACTTCCTTCTTGCCTCCATGGTTTCCAATGATAAATCCACACAGTCTTATCAAGCTTCCTTTGTATGTGATAGATTGCTTCTCTCTTGCTACTTTCAGGATTCTCTCTTTATCTTTGATGTTTGATAATCTGATTATTAATTGTCTTGGCACAGACCTATTCAGATCTATTCTGTTTGGGGTATGCTGCACTTCTTGGATCCATAATTTTATGTCTGTCATAAGAGATGGGAAATTTTCATTGATTATTTCCTCTATTATTGCTTCTGCCCCTTTTCCCTTCTCTTCTTCTGGGACACCAATGACATGTAAATTCTTGCTTTCTGTTTTGTCTTTAAGTTCCTGGAGATGTTGCTCGTTGTTCTAGTTTGCTAATGCTGCAGAATGCAAAACACCAGAGATGGATTGGCTTTTATAAAAAGGGGGTTTATTTGGTTACACAGTTACATTCTTAAGGCCATAAAGTGTCCAAGGTAACATATCAGTAATCGGGTACCTTCACTGGAGGATGTCCAATGGCGTCTGGAAAACTTCTGTTAGCTGTGAAGGCACGTGGCTGGTGTCTACTCCAAAGTTCTGGTTTCAAAATGGCTTTCTCCAGGGACATTCCTCTCTAGCAAGCTTGCTCCTCTTCAAAATGTCACTCACAGCCACACTGAGTTCCTTCTCTTTAAGTCAGCTCATTTATATGGCTCCACTGATCAAGGCCCACCCTGAATGGGTGGGGCCATGCCTCCATGGGAATATCTCATCAGAGTCATCACCCACAGCTGGTGGGGCACATTCCAGGCAAATCTAATCAGCACCAAAACATCTGCCCCACAAGACTACATCAAAGATAATGGTGTTTGGGGGACACAATACATTCAAACTGGCATACTCGTATTTTTCCATTCTTTTCTCTGTCTGTTCTTTTGAGTGTAGGCTTTCAGTTCCCGAGTGTTTTCTTCTGCCTCTTGAGATCTGCTGTTGTATGTTTCCATTGTGTCTTTCATCTCCTGTGCTGTGTGTTTCATTTCCATAGATTCTGCCAGTTGGTTTTTTGAACTTTCAATTTCTACCTTATGTATGTCCTGTGTTTTCATTATACAGTTCAGCTCTTTCACCATATTTTCCCTAAACTTTTTGATTGACTTATTATTAGTTGTTTCAATTCTTGCATCACAGTTAAAGTGCAAGTTTGTTCCCCTGACTGGGCCATAACCTCATTTTTCTTGGTGTAGGTTGTAGTTTTCTGTTGTCTAGCCATGGTTTCCTTGGTTACACCAATCAGGCCTCCCCAGACCAGAATGGGCTCAGGGCCCAGAAGGAAGAAATATTCAGTATCCAGTTTCCCTGAGGGTGTGTCTTAGAAAATTGGTACACCCTGTGATGCCTCAGGTCACTGTGCTTTTCTGACCAGCAGATGGCACGTATTAGCCTATAATTCTTGACTGGTGTAAGGAGGTATGGTTCTTTTTTCCCCAAGTTCTGAATGGAAGGCAGGTAGTAGAGCTGGGCCCCACCCCTTTCCTCTTATAGAAGATAGACCCCTACACGGAGGTCATTAGCATTTCAATGGTTTCTCTCTGCCTGTGCTATACCCTTGTCTGGGTCACAGAACTGGGAACTGAAATTGGCTGAGGATTTCTCCACTGAGCCAAAAAAGGAACAGAGAGTCCCCTTCAGAACTAGTCCGAGGTGACCCTCCAGCTCTCCAAGGTCAGTCGTCAACCAAAGCCTCTGTCTCCTTGTTGGGAATTGGTACCTCGTAGTAAGCAGTTCACACTCGCTAATTAAAACCCCAGTTGGAGCTCAGCTGAGCTGTATTTGCTTGCTGGGAGAAAGCTTCTCTCTGGCACCACAAGGCTTTGTAGCTCGGGCTGTGGGGGAAGGGGTCTCCTGATTTGGACCCGCAGTTTTTACTTACAGATTTTATGCTGTGATCTTGGGCATTCCTCCCAATTCAGGTTGGTATATGATGAGTGGATGGTCACATTTGTCCCCCCGCAGTTATTCTGGATTATTTACTAGTTGTTTCTGTTTTTTTTAGTTGTTCCAGGGGGACTACTTAGCTTCCACTCCTCTCTATGCCACCATCTTAGATCCTCCTCTGTGCTAGTGTTTTAACCCACCTGGACAAAAGTGACTGGCAGCTCTGTTTCAACTCCAGCCCCAACAGGGGTGAAGTCAATTGAAAATATACAACTTTAGGATGGGAAACAACAGTTTGCTGAAGAGCCCCATTTACTGGGCAGGCCAGGAAAGCACTGATTCAGGGAACCATCAAAGAGAACTTTGGTGTCCTTTCATCTCTCCCCACTAGGGCACTTTGGATGCAATTTATGCCCATTTCATGGGTTGCTGGCTCTGTTTGGACTGGGAACACTGACTTGGAAAAGTCGTCTCTGGGGTGACCCTTTCCCAGAATTTGCCCTCCAGGCAAGAATGGCTAGAGACAATGAAAAGAGTGCTAAAACACTGCAGAGGCAAATAAGAAACAAATACAACATATCAACATGCCTGGAGAAGGAACAGGGGAAAGGAAGCTTTATCCTGGGGGTGAAATAGTTGCATAAATATTACAATCTTAAAATTTTTACCATATATCCAGGACAAGAATCAGATGAATAAGATCTGAAAAAGTCTGATCAGTTAAATACAAGCTATTCTAAAGGTCTGTAATATATTGAACCAAGTGTCACAGAAGAGCATTAACACAAAGCCAATCAACAAGAAAATCCAAGGCAAGAGAGAGGAAACTGACCTCCAGAGTAAACTCATCAAGACAATCAGATGCCTAGAAACCAGAAAAAATTACAAGCCATACTAATAAACAGGAAGACATGGCCCAGTCAAAGGAACAAATTAAAACTTTGGAAGAGACACAGAATTTGAAACAATTAATCAAATATGTTCCAACAAATCTCCTAAATCAATTCAATGATATGAAGTAAAATACACCTAAACAGATAAAGGATATTAAGAAGACAATTGTGAACATAAAGAAGAATTTGAAAACATAAAAAGAAATATAACAGAAATTATGAGAATGAAAGACACAATCGAGTTTAAAATAAACTAGAGGCACACAACAGTATATTTGAAAAGGTAGAATAAAGAATCAGTGAGCTAGAAGACAGGACAGTAGAAATCTTACAGACAGAAGACTAGACAGAAAAGAGTGGGAAAAATTGGGCAGGGTTTCAGGGATTTGAATGACAGCACAAACATATGCATCATGGGTGTCCCAGAAGGAGAACAGAAGGGAAAAAGGGGCAGAAAAAATATCTGAGGAAATAAAGGCCAGAAATTTCTCAACCCTTATGAAGAACATAAATATACATGTTCAACAAGCACAATTTACTCTAAACAGAATAAATTCTAATAGACCTACTTCAAGGCACCTATTAATCAGAATGTTAAATGCCAAAGATAAGGAGAGAATCCCAAAAGCAAGAAGAGAAAAGCAATTCATCACTTGCAAGGGAAACACAATAAGGCTAAATGCCAGTTTCTCATTAGAAACCATGAAAGCAAAAGACAGTGGTATGACATATTTAAGATAAGGAAAGAGAAAAATTGCCAGCCAAAAAATACTTTATCTAGCAAAACTCAACTTCAATAATGAGAGAGAATTTGAAAAATTCACAGATAAACAGAAACTGAGACAGTTCATCAACAAGAGATCTGCCCTACAAGAAACACTAAAGGAAGTCTGCAGGCTGAAAGGAAAAGACAGGAGAGAAAGGTTTGGAGGAGAGTATAGAAATGAAGATTATCAGTAAGGGTAATTAAAAGGGTAAAAAGAGAGACAAAAATAAGATATCACATATAAAAACCAAAGGATAAAATGGTTGAAGTAAATACTGCCTATACAGTAATATCATTGAGTGTTAATGGATTAATCTCCCCAATCAAAAGACATAGAATGGAAGAATGGGTAAAATAGTATGATCCATCTATATGTTTTATATGAAAGACTTGCCTTAAACACAAGGGCATAAATAGGTTGAAAGTGAAAGGTTGGAAAAAGATATTCCACACAACTATAACAACAACAAAAAAGAGCTAGGGTAGCTATACTAACATCAGACTAAAGAGACTTTAAATGCAAAACTGTTATAAGAGAAAAAGAAAGATATATGTATTAATAAAAGGGTCAATCCACCAAGAAGAAATAACAATTATAAATATTTATGCACCTTACCAGGTATGCCAAAATACAAGAGGCAAATACTGGCAAAATTGAAGGGAGAAATAGTCATCTCTACAATAACAGGTGGAAACTTCAATAAACCACTCTCATCAATAGAAAGAACATCTAGACAGAGGATCAATAAGGAAACATAGAACTTGAATAATACAATAAATGGACTAGACCTAACAGACATACCTAGAACACTGCACCCCAAAACAGCAGGATATACATTCTTTTCAAGTTCTTATAGATCATTCTCCAAGAAAGATGTATGTAGGGTCACAAACCAAGTCTTAAAAAATTTTAAAAGATGGCAATTATAAAAAGCACTCTCTCTGATCATAATGGCATGAAGATGAAAATCAGTAACAGGTGGAGAACCAGAATATTCACAAATATATGGAAGTTAATGCACTCTTTAAAAATCAGTAGGTCAAAAAGAAATTGCAAGAGAAATCAGTAAATATCTCAAGAAGAATGAAAATGAGAACACAACATATCAAAACTTATGGGATGCAGCAAAGGCAGTGCGAAAGGAATATTTATAGCCCTAAATGCTTACATTAAAAAAGAAGAAAGAGCTAAAAGCAAAGACCTAACTGCACACCTGAAGGAACTAGAAAAAGAACAGCAAACTAATCCCAAAGCAAGCAGAAGAAAAGAAATAATAATGATTAGAATGGAAATAAATGAAATTCAGAATAAAAAACAATAGAGAGAATCAAAAAAATCAAAAGCTGGTTTTTTTGAGAAGATCAATAAAATTGACAAACCCTTAGCCAGACAAAGAAAAAGGAGACAATGCAAATAAATAAAATCAGAAATGAGAGGGAGGACATTACTACTGGCCCCACAAAAATAAAAAGGATCATAAGAGGATGCAATGAATAACCATACACCAACAAATTAGACAACTTAGATGAAATGGACAAATTCTCGTGGAAACACACAAACAGCCTACACTGACTAGAGAAGAAACAGAAGATTTCAACAGACCAATTACAAGTAAAAAGGTTGAAGCACTCATCAAAATCCTCCCAAGAAAGAAAAGCCCAGGACCAGATGGCTTCACAAGTGAAGTCTACCAAACATGGAGTCAAATTGAGAGTTCAGAAACAGAAACTCATATCCACGGCCAGTCAACTTTTCAGAACACTACCAAGTCCACTCAACTAGGACAGAACAGTCTCTTCAACAAATGATGCTGGGAGAACTTGAGAGCCATACCCAAAAGAATGAAAGAACACCCTTATCTCAAACCTTATATAAAAATTAACTCAAAATGGATCAAAGACCTAAAGACAAGAGCCAGGATCATAAAACTCCTAGAAAAAAATATAGAGAAACATCTTCAAACTCTTGTGGTAGGCAATGGTTTCGTAGACTTTACACCCAAGCACAAGCAATGAAAGAAACAACAGACAAACTGGAATTCCTCAAAATTAAATACTTTCATGCTTAGAAGGACTTTGTCAAGAAACTGAAAAGGCAGCCCACTCAACAGGAGAAAATACTTGGAAACCACATATCCAATAAGGGTTTAATATACAGAATATATAAAGAAACCAATAAAAAGACAAACAACCCAATTTTAAAATGGGCAAAAGACATGAATAGACATTTTTTTCCAAAGAGGAAATATAAATGTCTAAAGAGCACATGAAAAGATGCTCAACTTCATTAGCTATTAGGAAAATGCAAATCAAAACCACAATGAGATATCATTTCACACCTACCAGAATGGCCACCATTAAAAAAAAAAAAAGAAAACTACAAGTGTTAGAGAGGATGCAGAGAAATAGGAACACTCATTCACTGCTGGTGGAGATGTAAAATGGTGCAGTTGATGTTATGGAAGAGTTTGATGTCTCCTCAGGAAGCTAAGGATAGAATTGCCACATGATCTGGCAATCCTGCTACTAGGTATATACTCAGAAGAACTGAAAGCAGGGGCACAGACATTTGCACACTGATGTTCATAGAATTATTCACAATTGTCAAAAGATGAAAGCAACCCAAGTGTCCATCAACTGATGAATGGATAAACAAAATATGGTATATGATGCAATATTATTTGGCTGTAAGAAGGAATGTAGTCCTGATGCATGCAACAACGTGGAAGAAACTTGAGGACATTATATTGAGTGAAATAAGCCAGATGCAAAAGGACAAATATTGTATGATCTCACTAATGTGATCTAATTATAATAAGAAACCCAGTTGAGTTAAAATCTGGAATATAGGTTACCAGGAGATAGAATGAGGGTAGAGAATGGGCAATGGATGCTTAATTTGTGCAGAATTTTTAGTTAGATTGATTGCAAATGTTTGAAGATGGAACAGGTGATGGTAGCACATTTTTGTCAGTGTAATTAGTGCTGAATTATGCATGTGATTGTGGTTGAAAGGTGAAGTTTAAGGTTGTCTATGTCACTAGAAGGAAAGTGAGAGGATAAAACATGGGACCATGTAACAGTGAAATTTTTGCAGACAATGACTGGGGTTAATATTGCAAATATAAGAATGTTCTTTCATGAACTAGAACAAATGTATGTCACTATTGCAAAGTTTTAGTAATAGGATGGTATATGGGAAAAATACACCTAATGCAAACTATGGATAATAGTTAACAGTAATATTTTGTTATTCTTTCATCACTTGTAAGAAAGGTACCATCCTAATGCTAAGTTTCAATAAGGGAGTAAAAGGGGTATGGGGTTTTTGTCTTTTTAGAGTAAAAATAAATGTCCTAAAATTGATTCTGGTGATGAATACACAACTCTGTGAATATACTGTGAGCCATGGATTGTATACTTTGAATGGCTTATATGGTGTGTGAACATATCTTAATAAAACTGCTTTTAAAAAAAGCCAATTGGTGCCTACACCTTTATTTCCTTGCAGAGAGCAACTCTGAAAGACATGTCTGCTTCGAAGACCGCCTAATGTTTCACAACTACAATTTCTAAAGGAAAACATGTGGGGGAAAAACATGGCCTAAAGCAGTACCACTATATGAAAAAATATTTTAATGTGGCTGCAATGAAAACCCTATACTTGACCAAATTTGTATCATTTTATATTTGCCAGTAACAGTAGCCATTTAATACTGTAGGAAAATTACTGCACATATGTGCACACATTTCCTCTTAATATCATATCCTAAGAATTTCTCAAAAAATAATCTCCAAAGAGGGACTTTTGATAAGGCTTGATTCAGAGTGACAGGAAAACCTGCTAACCTCCTATCAGGTAGAGAGTTGAATGAGTTAGCAGAGATGTTGATGATTTTGGAGGCAAATTTAATAATGATATAAATCAAAGGTTGAAATAATCCTCTAAGGAAACTTACTTCATTTGGGAGAAAAATAAAGTTTCACCAGTAACCATAGTGAGTTGATATTATTACAGTTGTTTTTATAAGTTGTTGCCATGACTTTTTTGACTTTGGGGCTAGATTTTATTTCAAATACAACAGATGGCAATGATTACACTTCTGTAACTTTTTTTTCTTGAATAACTAAACAGAGCACAATAAAATAAATAGGCTTATATGCCAGAGAGTTTTGTCTTATTTCACATTTTATTAAAAACTAAAAGCGAACAAAGTAACTCATACAAAATACAAAAATAAGACCTCCCTTTATCCTAAACTCTACCCCCAACTTTTAAAATATTAAAATATTCCTTTTTTTTCACTCATGCTTTCAAGAGGACTAAAAAAAAATGCAACAAATATATTGTAAGAAAAAAGTTTGCAACATTAACAGCTCAAATAAGAAGCAAATGTTTAAAAACCTTAGCCATAAAATACATCCCACTTATTACAAATTTTGAGAAATCAGTTCTAGATGAAATTAAAATCTGAAAAAAAAAACCTTATAACTGAATGTTTTCAAACAATATCAAATTTATTTCTCAGTATTATATGATAAGTCTCCATACCCTGACTTTCTCTTCTCATATTCCCCCCAAAAAAGGTTTAGATAATTTTCAAAATTCCAACTAAAATGTACAAATAAAGTGAAATTAGTGTTTATAGTAGAGTAGTTTAAATAAATTATCTCTATAAAGATCAGTTAATGAATGTGGCATGATTGATGGAAAATATGTTCTAATGAATAGAGCACTTAATTAGATGACAGGAGACTGGAGTTCCATTTCCAAATGTTTAAAATGATATGTAGCCTTGGGTAAATCATCTACCTTTCTTTCTAATTTTTCCCATTCTGGTAAGTGAAGATATAAGTTCTCCGACAAGATAAAATTTGTAAACCCTGTTCAAATGCTGTACTTTGTTAGAGACTTCAATGCATCATAATAATACCAATGTTAAAAGAATTAATCACTATGATTTCATTGGCATAGATAAAAGTCTTTCTTAAACAGTGTGCAGAATGGTTTCTCAAGTGCCAAATTGCCCTTTTAAATGATCTCATCCTGATTTCATTCTTTGGTTAACAGCTTGAGAATTTGATGGAATAAAGTGTTCTGATTGAGTAATACCTAAAGTATTTGCCTATATATATTTTTTTATTTTAAAATAAATCCTGCAAAAAATTCATCAAAATGGTTAGTTAAAGAAGACCATCAAAACATATCCCAGGAAGGGTCAAAACTCTAATCCTCTTAATAACAATTATTAGCACTACAAAATCAATTAATTACTAGATTTTGCAAATTGCGGGCCACCAACCCCACAAAAAGGCTGAAGTTTCATATTCTTGACTTGTTTCCTGATTATTAAAGTAATATTTGTTGATTATTTTGAAAATTTTGAAAACCAGAAAGATTAAAACAAACAAATAAATAAGCATGTGTAACGCTCAGAAATAAACTGCTAATAGTTTTTGCTATATATTCTTTCAGGGTTTTGGGTTTTTTCCCCATGCATTTCCTAGACATGAAATCCCCAATTTACATTTATTTTCTTTCCTGGAAATATATTTCAAAGTCAGAGGCCTAAAATAGAATTGTGTGTGTGTGTGAATGCCCTTTTTATTTATTTACTTATTTATTTTATTAATTTCAGTTTTATTGAAATACATTCACACACCATACAATCATCCATGGTATACAATCCACTGTCCACAGTATGATAACATAGTTATGCGTTCATCACCACAATCTATCTCTGAACATTTTCCTTACATCGGAAAGAACCAGAACAAGAATAAAAAACAAAAGTGAAAAAAGAACACCCAGATCATCCCCCCATCCCACCCCATTTGTCCTTTAGTTTTTATCCCCATTTTTCTACTCATCCATATACTAGCTAAAGGGGGTGTGATCCACAAGGTCTTCACAGTCACACTGTCACCCCTTGTAATCTACATTATTAAATAATTGCCTTCAGGAGTCCAGACTGCTGGGTTGGAATTTGGTAGTTTCAGGTATTTACTTCTAGCTATTCCAATACATTAAAACCTAAGAGGTGTTATCTATATAGTGCATAAGAATGTCCACCAGAGTGACCTCTCGACTCCATTTGAAATCTCTCAGCAACTGAAACTAATTCATCTCATTTTGCATCCCCCTTTTGGTCAAGAAGATACTCTCATTCCCACGATGCTGGGTCCACATTCATCCCCGGGAGTCATATTCTGCATTGCCAGGGAGATTTACACCCCTGGAGGTCGGGTCCCACGTATGGGGGAGGGCAGCGAGTTCACCTGTTGAGATGGCTCAGTTAGAGAGAGAGAGGGCCACATCTGAGCAACAAAGAGGTACTCAGGGGGAGACTCTTAGGCACCATTACATGCAAGTTTAGGCTCTCCTTTGCAGTAACGAGCTTCATAAGGGCAAGTCCCATGATCGAGGGCTCAGCACATCAAACCACCAGTCCCAATGTTTGTGACAACATCAACACCAGTGAGGATGTCCAACACATCCGCACCTTCCCCCAGATCTTCGGGGCTGGGGAGGGGGAGGCTGTAAATATGTTTTTTATTATCTGCCCAAATTACTCTGGGATGTGTCCCTATTTCACTACAGCCTATACTAACCTACCATATCTCACTTCCTATTCAAAGTTCCATGCAATTGTGGTGTTTGAACAAATCAACTGTAGAGTTGTACCGTTTAGAAAATTTAGATCCTGTACCAAATAGATATCTCTTCCCTTGGTCTCATATGGAAGTTGAAGTTTTAAAACACAATCAGTTTCAACCTTTACCCTTTGGCCTGGCTTGCTCTGGTCTTAACCAGACCTGCTTCATTCATATCACTAATTGAAGTCTGGGCTCTTTTTCAGCTTTTTTTTTTTTTTTTTTTGACAGTGGCTGTATGCACTAATACTGACATTCATATCTGCCGAGCTCTAGCTCTGAGTTTCAGGTGTCTCAGAGATATGCATTGTTCCAGAGACCAATCAGGTTATACGCTAGGGGATCAGCATCTCAAAGTTTAGAGATAGGCATTACAATTCAGGGATAGAGTTAACTGCTGTAAGAGCTTACAATCTAGGGACTATTACAATTATTATGAGTACGTTAGGCTATGTTCTAAGATTTAATTCTGAGTTTACACATTGTAGTTAGTCCATATTGGTGAGGCATCATCCCTCTCACCATGTTTTCTCCAACACTTTTACTCCTATATAGATATTTTCCTACAATTTTATAGAATTATATTCATATACCATACATTTATCCACAGTGTACAATCAGTTGTTCATGGTATCATCATAAAGTTGTACATTTATCACCACAATCAGCACTTGGACATATTGATTACTACAAGAAAAATTGTTTTTTTTTTTTTAGCAATAAGAAAAAAATGATAAAAAGAAAAATAACATGTCATACAATACAATATACTAGTAAGGACAGCAAATAACTCCACTACCAAGAATCCCATATTCCTCCCCTATATCCCCCTCTCATATACATTTAGCTTTGGCATATTGCCTTTGTTACATTTAATGGAGGTATGTTACAATGTTACTGTTGACCATAGACTCCAGTTTGCTTTGATTTTGTTTTTTCCTGAATACCATCCCCTTTTCAACTCTACATGGTTGACATTCATGTGCTTTCCCACATGGGAAAACATTTTTGTATTTGTATATTTAGTAACAGTCATTGGCCACTCCCAGTTTTTGCCACGTTATACAGTCCCAGTCTTTATCATCTATCTTTACCTCTGGTGTCATACATTCTCCTATTCCACTTCTTTCAGCTTTACTCACAGACATCTTTGTTCAGTGTACTTACAATACTGTGCTACCATCACACAGTACTATGCTATCTATTTCTGGATGTATGCTATCAATCCTAAACATTCTATAGTCCTTCAGCATCAAATGGCTGGTCTCTGCCCTCTTTCTATCTCCTGG
Organism: Choloepus didactylus; assembly: GCF_015220235.1. Classification (NCBI taxonomy): domain Eukaryota; kingdom Metazoa; phylum Chordata; class Mammalia; order Pilosa; family Megalonychidae; genus Choloepus; species Choloepus didactylus. The sequence goes on along the minus strand of NC_051313.1, from coordinate 95,305,470 downwards.
TCGCCTGTGTTGTCAGCTTTTAACTCCCAAAGTTTGTTCATTAATGTCTGTTCATATTAATGAGACCATACAGAATCTGTCCTTTTGTTTCTGGCTAACTTCACTCAACATAATGTCCTCAAGGTTCATCCACATTATTGCATGATCCATGTCTTTGTTCTGTCCTACAGCTGCATAATATTCCATCATGTGTATATACCACAGTTTGTTTATCCACTCATCCTTTGATGGACATTTGGGCTGTTTCCATCTCTTGGCAATTGTGAATAATGCTGCAATAAACATCAGTTTACAAATGTCTGTTTGTGTCTTAAGTTTCAGTTCCTCTGAGTATATACCTAGCAATGGAATAGCTGGGTCATATGGCAAATCTATATTTAGCTTCCTGAGGAACCTCCACACTGTCTTCCAGAGTGGTTGCACCATTCTACATTCCCACCAACAATGAATAAGTGTGCCTCTTTCTCCACATTCTCTCCAGCACTTGTCATTTTCTGTTTTTTGGATAATGGCCATTCTGGTAGATGTGAGATGATATCTCATTGTGGTTTTGATTTGCATTTCCTTAAAAGCCAGTGAAGTTGAGCATTTTTTCATATGTTTTTGAGCCATTTGTATTTCCTCTTCAGAAAAATGTCTGTTCATGTCTTTTGCCCATTTTTTAATTGGATTGTTTGTCTTTCTGTTATTGAGATGCAGGATTCCTTTATATATTTGGGATATTAAACTCTTACCTGATATGTGGTTTCCAAATATCATCTCCTATTGTGTAGGTTGCCTTTTTACTTTTCTGAGAAAGTCCTTTGATGTACAAAAGTGTTTAATTTTGAGGAGATCCCATTTGTCTATTTGTTCTTTGGTTGCTCGTGCCTTGGGTGTGAGGTCTAAGAAACCACCTCCTATCACAAGATCTTTAAGATATTGCCCTACATTTTCTTCTAAGAGTTTCATGGTCTTGGTGCTAATGTTTAGGTCTTTGATCCACTTTGAGTTAATTTTGGTATAAGGTGTGAGATGGACATCCTCTTTCATTCTTTTGGAAATGGATATCCAGTTCTCCAAATACCATTTATTGAACAGGCTGCTCTTTCCCAGTTGCTTCGGCTTCACTGCCTTATCAAAGATCAGTTGTCCATAGATGCGAGGATCTACTTCTGAACACTCAATTCAATTCCATTGATCAGTATATCTGTCTTTATGCCAGTACAATGCTGTTTTGAGCACTGTAGCTTTGTAATATGCTTCAAAGTCAGGTAGTGTGAGACCTCCCACTTCATTCCTCTTTCTCAAGATATTTTTGGCTATTTGGGGCACCTTACTCTTCCAAATAAATTTAGTTATTACTTTTTCTATTTCTGTAAAGTAAGTTGTTGGGATTTGAATTGGTATTGCATTGAATCTGTAAATCAGTTTAGGTAAAACTGCCATCTTAACTATATTTAGTCTTCCAGTCCATGAACATTGTATGTTCTTCCATCTTTTTAGGTGTTGTTCAGTTTCTTTTAGCAGTTTCTTATAGTTTTCTATGTAAAGGTCTTTTGTGTCCTTGGTTAAGTTTATTCCTAAATACTTGATTCTTTTGGTTGCTATTGTAAATGGGATTTTTTTCTTGATTTCCTCCTCTTGTTGCACATTACTTGTGTATAGGAACACTACAGATATTTGCGTGTTGATCTTGTAGCCTGCTACTTTGCTGTATTCATTGACTAGTTCTAATAGCTTTGCTGTAGATTTTTCTGGATTTCCTACATATAGAATCGTGTCATCTGCAAATAGTGAAAGTTTTACTTCTTCCTCTCCAATCTGGATGCCTTTTATTTCTTTTTCTTGCCTAATTGCTCTAGCTAGAACTTCCAGCACAATGTTGAATAACAATGGTGATAGTGGGCATCCCTGTCTTGTTCCTGATCTTAGAGGAAAAGCTTTCAGTCTCTCCCCATTGAGTATGATGTTAGCTGTGGGTTTTTCATATATTGCCTTTATCATATTGAAAAAGTTCCCTTCTATTCCTATCCTTTGAAGTGTTTTCGTCAGGAAAGGATGTTGAATTTTGTCAAATGCCTTTTCTGCATCAATCGAGATGATCACGTGGTTGTTCTGCTTTGATTTGTTGATGTGGTGTATTACATTAATTGATTTTCTTGTGTTGAATCAGCCTTGCATACCTGGAATAAATCCCACCTGGTCGTGGTGTATAATTCTTTTAATGTGCTGCTGGATTCGATTTGCAAGTATTTTGTTGAGGATTTTTGCGTCTATATTCATTAAAGAAATTGGTCTATAATTTTCCTTCCTTGTAGTATCTTTGTCTGGTTTTGGTATTAAGGTGATGTTGGCTTCATAGAAAGAGTTAGGTAGCTTTCCCTCTTCTTCAATTTTTTTGAAGAGTTTGAGCAGGATTGGTACTAATTCGTTCTTGAATGCTTGGTAGAATTCACATGTGAAACCATCTGGTCCTGGGCTTTACCTTTTGGGGAGCTTTTTGATGACTGACTCAATCTCTTTACTTGTGATTGGTTTGTTGAGGTCATCTATTTCTTCTTGAGTTAATGTTAGTTGTTTATGCTTTTCTAGGAAGTTGTCCATTTCATCTAAGTTGTCTAGTTTATTAGCATATAGTTGCTCATAGTATCTTCTCATTATCTCCTTAATTTCTGCAGGGTCGGTAGTTATATTTCCTTTCTCATTTCTGATTGCATTTATTTGCATCTGTTCTCTCTTTTTTTTTTTTTTTTTTTTTTTTTTGTTAGCCTAGCCAGTGGTCCATCGATTTTATTGATTTTCTCAAAGAACCAACTTCTGGTTTTGTTGATTCTCTCTATTGTTTTCCTGTTCTCAATTGCATTTATTTCTGCTCTAATCTTTGTTATTTCTTCCCTTCTGCTTGCTTTGGGGTTAGTTTGCTGTTCTTTCTCTAATTCCTCCAGGTGAACAGTTAACTCTTCAATTTTTGCTCTCTCTTCTCTTTTAATATAGGCATTTAGGGCAATAAATTTCCCTCTCAGCACCGCCTTTGCTGCATCCCATAAGTTTTGATAAGTTGTGTTTTCATTGTTATTTGCCTCGAGGTATTTACTAATTTCTCTTGTAATTTCTTCCTTTACCCACTGGTTTTCTAAGAGGGTGTTGTTTAGCCTCCATATGTTTGTGAATTTTATGACCTTCTGCCTTTTATTTATTTCCAACTTCATTCCATTGTGGTCTAAGAAAGTGTTTTGTATAATATCAATATTTTTAAATTTGTTGAGACTTGCTTTGTGACCCAACATGTGGTCTATCCTAGAGAATGTTCCATGAGCACTTGAGAAAAAAGTGTATCCTGCTGTTGTTGGATGTAGTGGTCTATAAATGTCTGTCAAGTCTAGTTCATTTATCATACAATTCAACATCTCTGTTTCTTTAGTGATCCTCTATCTAGATGTTCTATCCATTGATGAGAGTGGTGTATTGAAGTCTCCAACTATTATTGTAGAGGTATCTATTTCTCTTTTCAGTGATTGCAGTGTTTGCCTCACGAATTTTCGGGCATTCTGGCTTGGTGCATAAATATTTATGATTGTTATGTTTTCTTGATGAATTGACCCTTTTATTAATATATAGTGTCATTCTTTGTCTCTTTTAATTGTTTCACTTTTGAAGTCTAACTTGTCTGATATTAATATAGCTACTCCCGCTTTTTTCTGGTTGTTGTTTGCATGAAATATCTTTTTCCAACCTTTCACTTTCAGTCTATGTTTGTCCTTGTGTCTAAAGTGAGTTTCTTGTAGACAGCATATAGATGGGTCCTGTTTTTTAATCCATTCTGCCAGTCTGTGTCTTTTTATTGGGGAGTTTAATCCATTTACATTTAGTGTTATTACTGTAAGGGCAGTACTTTCTACTACCATTTTGTTTTTTGGAATTTATATGTCATATCTTATTTTTTCCTCTCCTTTTACCTTTCCTGATAATCTTCATTTCTGTACTCTTCTCCAACTCTCTCTCTCCTGTCTTTTCCTATCAGCCTGTAGCACTCCCTTTAGTATTTCTTGTAGTGCTGGTCTCTTATTCACAAACTCTCTCAGTGTCTGTTTGTCTGAAAATGTTTTAATCTCTCCCTCATTTTTGAAGGAAAGTTTTGCTGGGTATAGAATTCTTGGTTGGCAGTTTTTCTCTTTCAGTATCTTAAATATATCATGCCACTGTCTTCTTGCCTCCATGGTTTCTGCAGAGAAATCTGTACATAGTCTTATTGACCTTCCCTTGCATGTGATGGATCGCTTTTCTCTTGCTGTTTTCAGAATCCTCTCTTTGTCTTTGACATTGGACAATCTGACCAGTAATTGTCTTGGAGTAGGTCTCTTGCAATCTATTCTACTTGGGGTACATTGTACTTCTTGAATCTCTAATTTTCTGTCTTTTATAAGAGTTGGGAAACTTTCAGTGAATATGTCTTCTATTACTCTTTCTGCCCCTTTTCCCCTCTCTTCTCCTTCTGGGATACCCATAACATGCATATTTGTGCGTTTCATGTTGTCACTCTGCTCCCTAAGACCCTGCTCATATTTTTCCATTTTTTCACCGTCTGTTCTTTTGTGCGTATGAATTCGAATGTCCTGTCTTCCAGTTCACTGATCCTTTGTTCTGTCTGTTCAATCTACTGTTGTGTCCCTCCATTGTGTTTTTCATCTCCTCTATTGTGGCCTTCATTCCCATGAGTTTTGCCATTTGTTTTTTTAAGTTTATGAATTCTTCTTTATGGTCATCCAGTGTCTTCTTTATATCCTTCAGCTCTTTTGCTATATCTTCCTTCATTTCATTGAATTTATTTAGCATTAGTTGCCTCCACTCCAGTGTCTCAGCTGAGCTATTAGTTTGTTCCTTTGGCTGGTCCATGTTTTTGTGTTTCCTGGTATTGCTTGTTATCTTAAATTGTCTAGGCATCTGGTTTTCTTGATTAGTTTATTTTAGAGCTTGTTTTCTATCTTTTACCTAGTGGTTTTCTTGGTTGGCTTTGTTCTCTGGCCTCTGTTATTCAGTTCAACTTATTCTAGACCTCTAACTTAGGTTCTATTTAGTTGATCAGAATTTTTCCCCTTGTTTTTTCTGTTTCTTGCTCTGCCTCTATGTAAACTTTTTGTGAGTGGGTCTCCTCAGATATGGTCAACCCTAGCCAGATTTTCCCAGTCTAGTGAGGCCCAGGTCTCATTGGGAGGGTATGGAGTTTTCCTGAGAATGAGACCCTCCTATGAGGCCTTTAGAGTTGGTGCTTTTCCTCTCCTGTCAAGCAGGTGGCACTTGCCAGCCCGCAGCTCCCCCACCAGTGTAATGAGGTATGTATACTTTAGTTCTCCTGGTGACTCTGAGCATTTCAGAGGCATGGCTGACTGAAGCCAGAACCTGAATTCCAGCCCCTGGGGTCTGAGTTCCCAAAAGGAGGACTGTCAGTTGAGCTGGACCTCCCTCCACTCTCCCAATCCTCAGAACTCCAGTTATCTCTCAGGGGCACTATTCCCTTCTCCCCTCTCCTCTTTGGGGCCTCTCCAGGTAGATTCCTTGGTCAGCCTGAGTTGCCAATTAAAGATGGGGGTGGAGGCCTTCAGTAGTGAATATGGAACTCAAAGACACTGTGGGTACTCTGTCTCCCCCCAAGCCCAGCCTAGTCCCTCAACCTGGGCTTTCCGATAGAAAATAACCACTTATATTACTTTTAGATTAAAAAAAAATAGAAAAGAAAAACAAGAAAGAGAGAAAAGGGGGAAAAAAAAAAGTCTCTTTTAAAAGTCTTTCCCCAGCCTGGAAGTTTTGTCAGTGTCAGAATAGAGCATTTAAAGATAAGCTTTGGGCTATTGTCTGATAATTACTCTCCAACAGTTCCACCCCTGCCGGGGGCTATTGAAATGCAAAAAGAAAAGGGATCAGTGAGAAGCCAGAAGGGACAAAATGTAGGGGAAAAAAAATGGCTTTTTTGGAGTCTGGGAATGGGTGCCCGCTTTTACATGCCCCCACTTCTCGGAGCCCAGCCCTTCTTTAGCACCCCAGCTCCCAAAATTAGTTAATTAATTTGTTAATTAATTCTGCAGTTGAGGCTGGGTTGAGCCTCCCTTCTTGCCCTCAGCAGATTGCTGTTTTTTGGTCCCCCCCACCCCTTTCAGGGAGCCGGCAGCAAGACAGTCTGTGAGGTCTGGGTGGGGAGGGGCGCCAGACCCCTGGTCCGGGGAACTTACAATGTTCGCTGCGATCTCAGCTTTTCCTCCAATTCCAAACTTGCGTCCAATGTGTGACTGGTTACTGGAGACCCCGAAAACACTGTTCCATATAGTTCTTGGGTAATTGCCAGCTGCTCTAGGGGAGAGATGAAATTCTGCTCCTCACCACTCCGCCATCTTGTCCCGCCATCCTAAAATAGAATTTTAAGAAATTACATTAAATAGAAAGGGTTATATTCCCAAAAAATTAAACTCATGCACACACATGCATGCACCCACAACATATTAAAAAGCCTACCCATTACAGTTCAAATGGTCCCAGGTGATCTGGCAGGCAGATGAGAATGTTAAGGCACTCCTGAGTACCTCCAGCAAGAAGACCCTACACTTCCCTACTTGTCTTGCCCTCTTTACTGGTGTTGTACCTTTCCTCCCTCAACCTTTCTGCAGGGGACACAGAGAAAAGGCTCCTCAGCCCTTCTCTTCCTAGTTAACCTGAATTACTGGACTGGAGTTGGGCAGAAGGGGCTGTTTTTCCTTTATATACACTATGACTGAATGGGTCTCAGCCAGTCATTGTGCTCCATGACCACCAAGGTGAAGGCCCAACCTGGCTGCCAGTACACAAAAAAACCAACACCACCTGCCAGTTGGCTTGCCCCTACCCTATCCTCTATTCACTAGGCAGGAAGCAAGTGCTATAAGAAAAGAGCTTGAGTCACCACCTTGGATAGTCATGGGACCTAATCCTAATAGTCATGCACTGGACAGAAGCACGATGGACAGAAGCATCAGAAGAGCTGGCCAAGATGGAGGCTGGGTAAGGCATTTGTCTATGAGGCCCAAGGCTGCAGGACTGCATACAGGCTGAAATACACTATCAAGGCTGCAGCAGACTGCCTTGCCCTGGCACTTTACCATGTAATGAAAAAGATAACTCTGCATAAAACTGTATATATACATTAATCATGCAAAAGTATAGGAAAGCCATAGAATATATTTGCATATTGATACAAATATTTTATATTTACATACAGTCTTGTAGCACTGGACTATATGAGCTTATTTTTAAATATTTTCTCCATGTTGCACATTGCATTTTTAAAGTTATTCTCATCTATATAAAAAATTTTATCTTTGAAATCATCATGGTACCCAAGGGAAATTTTGTTCCTACAGGTAATAAGATACAATAAATATATTTTTTAAAAAGAGCCATTAGAAGAGGAAGAAAAGATCCACTTATATATTCCTGATTCCTGACGCAGCACCCTAGTAAGTGGTGGAGTGGGATGATTCCAAAACTTTGTTCAGAAGGATTGCACAGGAAAATGTGGGTGAGAAATGGAGTTACAAAATCTAGGTCAAGTTCAAGAGCTTTCTAGCTCTTACCAGATGTAAGACCTTGCAAATAAGTTCTCCTTTCCTCTGTTTCCTTTTGTGGATTAAATTAATCATTATCTCTTCTTTCTTCAATATATTTGGGAGTAAACATTGTAAATGAAAATGAAACAGGCCAGGAAAAGACTAAAGAGAGAATGGGGTTGAGGATAGACTGAGGAAAAGACGTCTCTAAAGGATCTCAGGAAAGCAACACTGGAGCCAAGGGAGAAAAGGATAAGCGTCAAATGTCTCCAAGCGTCAAGAAAGGAAGGTGCAGAAAATTATCTGTTGTTGTTTTAGTGCAGTAAAAAGAGCAGAAGCCTGATTGCAGGGAAGTGACACTTGCACCTTTCTGTTCAGAATCTTGACAGTAAAAAAAAACAGCAGAGATGGCATCTGTAAAAAAACTGGCATCTATAGTTAATCTTGTGAAGATTTGAAGATGATCTTAGATAGTCACTTAAATAATGAGGCCTTTCTCCCTTTCATTTAAATATTTCCCAACATAATTCAGAGAAGCTGCCCTATGTTAATGAAACCACATTGCTGGCAATGGTGTCAATTACATCCAGAACGCTAAGGACAAAAGGACAGTCATTACCTCCTCAAGATATGTGGCTTATTCATCTATGTAGCCCCAGAACCTAGTGTAGTGTCACACTGTTTGGTTCAGTACACATTTAGAGCTCAACATGATCACAGATCCTTTGCTTCACTAACTATATATAAGAAAAGCTCAAGTAAGGGTTTGGGCTTTGTGTAGGAGGAATTGGTTTTATTTCAGGAAGATGAAAATGTACCTTACATGCAGAGGAAAAGGAAGCAACAAAGGAAGAAAACAGGAGATGACTGACAGACTAAGGGAGTGATGGAGAATGGGATCCAGTACAAAGATGGAAGGACAACTCTCCCATTGAAGGAGGTGTGACATGTGATGGAGATAAGGATATATGTAGTTGCAGACAAATGCCTATGTGATTGTGAGTGGGAAGGATGAAGGAGTGAGACAGGAAGGAATTTGAGAAAGCTTCAGTCTGTGAAGTGAGAAGTCAAGTTGTCTACTGAATGTGAGGAGAGGAAATGGCACAATCTGATTTGAGTAGAGCTGCTGATGATTGGAGTAGCTGTTGGGGGTGATATGCAGTTTGAGATAAATATATGAAAATGCTTTCTACATTATAAAGACCCACACAGATTTAGGTTCTTATTGCTCTATATGTAAATGTGGCCATCTAGTGTAATTTAAAATGTAATTATAATGAGATACCAACTTTATTAATTTAAATATTTAAAACTCCTACAATTCTACAAAAAAGAAACAAACTACAAATAATGAACTTGTAAAGGAGGTGCCTGTATGAGTTACAAAACGGAAAAAAGGAAACAAAACAAATATTGGAGGAGAACCTTCAAGTTCACCAGGAATTAAATAATACAAGTTAATAATGTCACTAATTTTGCCTTTCAATTCAAAAAAGCTGTGTTCTTCTATAAAAATGATCACCCAAATAATAGATGTTTGTCTCATAAAAAGGGATTAAAAATAAAAATGCTCAAAAAAAATAATAATGTAAAGTTACTTGACATTCCACCATTCAGTGAAATTCACTGTTTAAATTGTGCTACATCTGCAGAATGTCCCTATGCATGTACAGGTACAAATTTGTGTGTGTGTGTGTGTGTGTGTGTGTGTATATATATATATATAAATACACATATAAGGATCATATAGATATTGCTTCTTTCACTTAATATACCATGAATGTCTTTTCATGTTGATATGTAAAGACCTACATAATTATTGTTAATAGTTATTTACCATCTCAATGTATAGAAATTATTTATTTAACCAAATCTCTTTTGAATATTTTAATTATTTAAATGCTGTTTTTATTACAAAGAATTCTTCAAGAAATAGTCTTCTATATGACATCTTTGTACATCTATATGGTTATTTTTCTAAGGGTAAATGCTTTAAAGTGAATTTTCTTGGTCAACAATTTTGTACTTTAAAGTTTTTGAAGTTATTATGCTCCAGAAAGGTTGTATCAATTTTTGCTCCCAAGAGCAGTGTGTAGACTTACTCATTTCTACACCCATTCCAATCCTAGGTACTATCCTTTAATCTTTACCAAATTAATAAACAAAATACGCTATTAATTAATTTGCATGTCTTTAAATACAAATGAGGTTGATTTTTTTACCCTTTGATTAGTGATCACTTTTTTCTTTTGTCTACATATGGTAAATAATAATAATGATAATATGCAGTAGAAGATCGTATACTGTTGCTAAAATTGAAAGTTGATACAACTTTTTTGGAAACACATTTGGTAAAACAAATGAAAACTGATAAAGTGACTTTTTTTTTATTAAATTCAGTTTTATTGAAATACATTCACACACCATACAATCATCCATGATATACAATCCACTGTCCACAGCATGATAACATAGTTATAGCATGACTTCTTCTTTAACCCCTAAGTTATTTATAAGGTATTTTAATTTCTAAACCCATGCATTTTTAATTTTATATTTTTTCTTATTGGTTTTAAACTATATTGCACTGCAATCAGAGAACGTGGTATGCATGACACAATTCCTCCCACATTCTGTTGATAAGAATTACTCACACAGTGTTACCTCAGTGAAAGAGGTCTGGGAAGGTATTCTTCCTGTGTGTCCGCGGGGAAATTTAAACAGACTAATAAACATATGAGATTATCTCTGCCACCCTGTACCTAGACTGACTCCCTCAACCCCTTCAAATCTTTGCTCCCATTGTTAACTTTTCAATGATACTCACCCTGTTCATCCTATTCAAAATTGCCCTCCCTTTTCATCTTACCACACCTAATACTTTTTACCAAGACTTACTTTCTCTTTCTTTTTTCAATAGCATGCTCCCCCTTATAAATACTATGTATTATATCTATTGCTCCTATCCTTTTTCTGTCTCTTCTCTTAGGACTGTAAATTTCCTGAAGACAGGCATTTTTGCTTGTTATTTTTCTCACTGATATATCCCAAGTGACAAGAATAGGCACATTATAGGTGCTCAATAAATATTTGTTGACTGGATGAAGCTATCTTCTAATTCACTTACCCTTTTCTGGTCTGGGTGGAAGGCTTAACCTATGCATCACATCTTCAACTTCCAAAAATTCATTTTTGATTTCTAGATGTTCTCTTTGATTCTTTTTTAATTCTGCTGAATATTGCATAACTTTTTATTTTTCTTCATTATTTCCTGTTTCATCTTTTATTTCTACAAATATTTCCTAAATAATCATTTTAGATTGTCATGTCCTCGAGGACCTAAAATATTGTTGTCTTTGCTTACTTGCACTTATGGTGGTTTGTTTCATTTTTGTTTAATGACTTTTGAATATAAGCTTCTCTTGATTAGAGGAGCTACAAAGTCACATTGCAAAGAGCCTGGATTCAGGGAAGAAAGAAGGATAACAGCCATTTTGTAATATACCATGGGGGCAATGTCACTACTTCTTGCTAGGAATTTTCTTAGGCCTAAGAAACCTGACTGTTAGAGAAGATGCTCACTGCCCTGCCTTTGTTTCTACGGGAGAATCACCCTGAGCAGGTATGCGAACTGAAATTGGTGTTCGTGCTTGAGCTCCAGTCAGCATCCCAGGGGCCTAATGAGTTTCAACACCCTGCCACGCGTTCCTCTGATACAGCTTTCTCTCTACTTTCAAATTCCATAAATTTCTCAGGCATGTTCCCTGAAGTTGGTGGCAATACCTACATGTCAAAGTACATAACTGCATTCATATTTTTCTTGAGTCTGTGAACAGGTCATATGGACTCAGGGTTAATGCCTCAAAAATTTTCTCCTTAACTCTGAGCTGAATTTTTGGCAGTTGGTCTGGCACTGTCTACCCAATCATGGCACTAAGGATTTAAAAGTAGAGCTTTACAAGTGCTCAGGCTCTCTTGAGTTTAAAGAAAGCAAATACTGTTCAACTCCCCATGCCCCAAAGACTTGTAAGGATTCTCTTTCCCATACGGAAGTTTGTGCCTACTAAGTTCTGGTTACTTTTCTGTTGGGCCTCTAGTGATACCCTGCCTTTTCCCAAGTTTAAATGATCCATTGCTATAAAAATTCACTTTTCTATGGATACTAACTTCGGTAAAATATGTGCTATTTAGGGTTTAAAGCCTCTTACCCAGGCCTTAGCCATAAAGAAATTCTCTATAAAACAAGAAGAAACAAAACCCCGCCTATACATTGAAATCCAAGATTCCAAACATTGGCTGTAAGAGAAAGCTTTATCACCGCACATGTAATTTGTAACCCCCATTTTGTTCCCTTTGACATATTTTTTTTTAATGTTCACCAGATGGTAAAACAAATGCTGCAGTGGGTTATTTCACCTTCAAATTTGAAGGCCATCTGCCATCCCCTTAGAGAAAAAGCCTGTCTTCAACTTACAGCATGGTGGAACAGAGAAAAAGTGTGATCCTGCTGTGGATAGGCTTGCGCCCAAGAGGAAGGAGGGAAGGTCCAAGCCAAGTATGTCCAAGTTATTTCTTCCCTAATTTTCCAATCAGTTTCATCTCTCCTGGAAAGAATGAAGAAAGGGAAAGAGGTGGTGATGGAATGCTGGAGTAATTGTGTTCCCTTAGTAGGAAACGAGACACCAGGAGATAATGAAGACACTATAACCTAGTCCATGTAGAGTGTTTACAAACAGGCAGGAAGGGATAATTTTGTCATTTGTATTATTATTCAACCCAGCTTCAGAGGGAACTCATTAAGTTCAGATGAGGGCACTATAAGAATGTGAAAAATTGAGTCAAATGAAAAATTTGTACCATTGGAAGCATTTTTGAAAATAGCCTGTAATTTATGGAAAGAGGACTTTCTTTTGCCTCAATATGGACAGAAAATTAGGTTAATATTTTATCAAAGATGATTAAATTCTAGGGCTCCACTATTACTTGTAAGACACAAGAGGAGTATGGTAGAAACTTCCTCTTGTTCCTGTGTGAACATCTAGATTACATTTCCTGACTTCCCTTGCAGCTCCATGTGCCATGTGACTGAGTTCTAGAATGTGAGCAAAATATCACCTCCATGCTTGGCCCACAAAACTCCCATGTACAACCTTCAGTACTCCTTTATCCTGTGGAGGAATGGAGGTAATCCTGAGGATGAAGGCTGTATAGACACCAACAAGCATTTCAGATATGGCCAAGAAGAATAATGAACAAGGAAATTCTCTCAGGGACCAGAGTAAAGACACACACACAAAAATATATTGGATAAGATATTCCTTCCTACACAACAGAATCAGAGACTAAGAAAGAATTTTCCCCACCATTCAAAGTAGCAGGCTTTTACAGTGCACACTGCACAGAATTCCTGCATTCTGGGGGTAATTATTTCTTCTCTTTTCCCATGAAAAATGTACTAGGTTTATCTTATTCCTGATCATTATTGTATATCAAGTTTGGAAGGGGGGGCAGTTGGAGGGAGGGTTGATTTTTTTTTTTTTTTGGTTTGTAGATTAATGGATCAAGAGAAGGCATATGTAGGCTTGATGGAAGGCCCTGAAGTCCCAGCCTTTGGATAGGATGCTGTGACTGACTGGAATTTCAAGGTATCTCCCTTGAGGATGTATGAAGAGGGGAAAGCTGTGTGATTTGATGCCCAAAAGGACAGGCAATGACAGGCACTGTTAGTGCTCACCCATAATCATATGCTGCTCAATGTTTCTCAGACTTTCTTCAGACATGAATTTCCTTTAAAAAGTTAGATCACTCCTTGTGAGGGAAGGCAGATACATGAAAATGGGGATGGAATTGATGTGTGCTGCTACTATTCCTGACCCCTAAAATGTCTCTTGCACACACTTGCCTTCACCTAAGTGGCTGAGACTAAAGGGTTCTGAGATGGTGGAGTCACACTGACAGAAGGAGCTGGGATTCCTGAGTGACTGCTTTGAAGAGAGCCCCTTAACCTCCTTCAGACAACGAGATCCAGAAATAAACCTCTAAAATTTGTTACAGCAGCTAACATTATGACCCTGAAAATACAAGGCAGATTGTCTAGCTTCTCTCAAACCAAGCCATACCCTAGAACTGAAGCACCAACTACCATGGAAATGAAATTTTTATAAGAATGTCTCTGGGGGTCAAATGTGAATGCAACAGGAACAGTAATGGCCTCTGAACATGCTGACAGAGAACCAGGGATCTGTTTAAGGCAAATGATTTGCCAGCCCTAGAGAATCAGGGTGGAGGGTATGAGGGGTAGCCATGTAAAACATGAGAATGGATGCCCCAGACTGAAGATGGAAAATTAGCTCATGTCTTCAGACATGCACTTTCCTCTTTCAAGTTAGATCATTCCTTGAGAGGGAAGGCAGGTCCATGGATGATATATTGGTACTGGTTGGGACAGGTTCAAGATATATATATGCAACCACCTCAGGACCCAGGACAAGTGAACTAGGATAGACACTAGAGAAGCAAGTCAACCAAGGTAGATGTCACCAAATTCTGGAAACTGAAAGGATTTAGAGGGGTGCCTTGGGAAGAATTTAAACCATAATTTGACCATATTATGAGGAGTGGTGGGTGTGAAAATTTTCAGAGATGTAAAAATGAAGAAGTTGTGGAAATTTTGAAAGTCTCCTCTCTTGAGGATTGTTTAAGGTCTAAAACTGCAAATTCATCAGGTTTGGCACAGGATAACTTGCAGGACCTACAATAAGTCTTTTACTGTGTAGAATGCCAAATATACTAATAGAGCAAGAGTTGAAATTTACACACTATAACTCAGTTGTGCAAGAAATGCACTTTTAAAATCCAAGGATGATGTCATCCTATCTCAAGTTTCCATTTCTACATGGTAGATAAAAAAATCTTTCGAGGGAGCTTGGTCCTTTCAGGTTGATTTAACAGTCTCTTTGGAGTATTATTAACTCAGATATTTCATTATATAAACTCTTTCAATTTTTAATTATTCCCATCCTCATTCTTCCTGCTTACCTCCCAAAGAAATCTACGGTCACAGTGGATTAAGTTACCTTTCCCTGCAATCACACTCAGCCCACTTAGCCAGTGAGTATTCTCTGTCCTTACATGATGAGATATGTTTGGTCCCACCTGCTTTATATGGTCTTTGTGCTAGCTCAGCAGCTGAAGTCCACTGCTCCTCCGTAGCACCAGGACACACAGTCTCTGCTGCGCCCTCCCCCCGCACTCCCATAATCTAGTCCTTTTAAACCCTCTGTGTCTGCTTTCAGGACATTCTGGGGTCCCTAGATACCATGCTCATGCTGTAGAGATGTTGGACTGCTATCTCAATCCCACTTACCTAGACATTTGCCTCAACCAGTTATAATTCACTGGTTATAATTCACTCCCCTGCCTTACATTCTCATATCACACTGAATATAGTGCTAGGAATTTCCCAAATCATAACCTGAGAAGTGAAGAGCAAATTTGTTCCTCCAATATTCTCCTGCACCTTGTCGTCTTCTGGCAGAGAGTGGGAAGCAGAGACACTCAATTCTTATCACTGCCTCTCTCCTTAATTCTCCTGCTCTGTTTCTCCACCTTCACCTCTCAGCAGAGGAAGGGACTTTATGCCCATAGGATAAGAATTTATCTGATAATATATTGTTTTTAGATGAAAATGAGTCTGTCTCAAGACTAGTTGAGGGGCTGTAGGTAAATTAACATAGTGAGCAATGAGGGCTGACTCTCACTATTCAAAGTGGTGTCTCAATGGTTCCATTCCAAATTTTGAGACTAATCCAAACACTGATAGTATCTTCCCAAGAAAAACATATACCTACTTTGCTAGACTTGGTAGAATCAACCCTGGCTCAGAACAATTTAAAAATTCTCAGTAATCAGATGCTACTCTGACCAAACTCATAAGCAAAGACTAATAGGGGTCAAATACAGAGTGATCACAGCATTGAGACAAATTAATGTGGAGCATATATGGAAGAGGCACCTGCCGGAATCGTCAGAGATTGTTTTCTTAACCATGATACCTAGGGGTTGCAAATAATTTGTGAAGAAAAAGAATCCATTCTATATAACCTTTTATAACTTTGTGGTGTTGAACAAAATTTATGTAAATCAAAGGTAGGGTGCGGTTTCCTCCATTCTCAACATATCTAGAAGTCATTAAAAAGTCTAAGTTAACCTCCTTCTTTGCATATTTTTAAAATAAATATTTGAATTGAGTAGATATATCTGACAGAGTCAGGATTCTAGTGGCCAACAGCAGCAAAACAAGAAAATAGTTCTAAATAGTTCTCTTAGCTATTTTGTCCCTCTTCCTGTGTATCAGTTAGGATTCTCTAGGGAAACAGAATCAATGCGAGATATTTATGAATATAAGATTTATAAAAGTGTCTCACGCTACTGTGGGTATGCATGAGTCCAAATTCTGTAGGGCAGGCAGAAAACTGGCAACTCCAATGAAGATGTTCGATGAACTCCTCAGGAAACAAACTGGCAACTTTGATGAACTCCTCAGGAAATGCTTTGCTGGGCAGCCGAAGAAGTGAAGGTCCTCTATCTGTCTCACTTAAAAGTCTTCTACTGATTAATTGAATTAAATCCAGCCAATTGCATTCTCTCATTGTGGAAGACACGCCCTTCATTGAAGTCATCAGTCACAGCTGCAGCCAATTGACTAATGATTTAATAAACCAGCCTGTTGGTTTATTAACCAGACACAAACATCCTCACAGCAATGGTTAGGCCAGTGCTTGCTTGACCAAACAGCTGGGTACCACTACCTGGCCAAGTTGACACATGAACCTAACCATCACAGCCTGCAATGCAACCCCTCCCACCATATCACAGGTTTCACATCCTCACTTCACTCAGGGTTTTGCTCATACGTCAGCCCATCAGAGAAGCATTTCCTGTTCACACATTATAAAATAGAATCTCCCTTCACTCTGTATTCACTTCTCTCCTTTATTTTTTTCAAAGCACCAATCATTACCTAACAAATATGTATTTATCTGCCTACTCTTTTTTCTGTAATTTAAGACAGAGTAATTCTCAAGATATTGGCAATGATATTGAATTACATTGAAAAAAGCAAGAAATGGTAAAATATCATACAAGACAATACACTAGAGTGATGCAACACCTTACCCTACTTCATATGAGGTGCCTAATGGGGAAGTAGCAACCCCTAAAGCTTGAATAATTGTCTATTTTTTTCTGCAGCTTCACATCACCTTAATTCTTATTACTTTACATTTAGATAAATATTTCTTTTCCTTCTCCAGTTTTCCCGTCTTTTAAACACACTGGCCTCTTCCCTAAGTCACAGCTGTAAAGTTCATTATACTATCATTTATGGTTTTGAATTCAAGCCATAAAGCCAAGAAAGAAAAAACTGTTATTTCTAATAAATACAGGCTTGCTACCACAATACAACATTGCCGGTGGGATGAGCAGCACAATCTTGTAGGCAAATAATTTATGCCAATGACCTAAAAAATACAGTGAATACTTTGCATTAGCATGATTTTCATAACAAGTGCCTGGTATTCTAGCTAGGAACTATTGGACCAACCAAAAAGGTGTTAATGGACTTAGCAAAGTGCCAATTACTGTGTTAAAATGCATCTGGTGGGAAAGCAAACTCACCACCACCCTTCCAGACCCTCTTTCCTCCATACAGACAACACTAGTTCTCATATTTTTGAATCTAACATTATTTACTGAATGATTGACTTACCATCTGATTATAATTTTCTATTTTTAAGGTTGATAGATATTTATTGTTGAAAATGCAAACAATACAAAAATAACAAAAGGAATGCAAACATCCACCCACCAGAATCCCAAAATTCAAAGATAGTCACTAACAACATTGTGGTGCACAGTCTTCCAGAAGGTTCTCTGTGTACAAATAATTATAGATATAAATTGTTTACATAAATAATTTTATTTTCTATATTGTTTTAATGCTCCTTTTCATTCCATCATTTATTGTGATGGTTAAGTTCAAGTGTCAACTTGGCTAGGTTATGACGTCCAGGGGTTTGGTCAAGCAAGCACTGGCCTAATTGTTACTGTGAAGGTGTTTCATAGGTGGATTGGCATCTGTAATCAGTTGGTTACATCTACAGCTGATTGCACTGACAGTCAATAAAGGAGATTGTCCTTGGTAATATGGGGAATCGCTTCATCCAACCAGTTGAAGCCATAAGTGAGGATTTCTGAAGTCAGAAAGAAGAATTTCTGCCTCTACTTCAGCCATCCCTCTTCTCCTGGGAATTCAACTTCACCTTCATAGGAGTTTCCAGCTTATGGCCTGCCCTGCAGAACTGGACTTGCCAATCCCCATGGTTGCATAGACCAATTCCTATAATAAATCATTATAAATATAATTTCTCTGGAGAACCCTGACTAATACATTTATGTACTTCCAGATCAGTGAATATAGATATACATCATGCTTTCTCATGGTCAGATAATACTCCATTATATAAACCAGCAGGGGTGAAAAATTCAAATACCTACAATACTTGAAATGGTAAGTATCCCATTATTACATTTCTTGTCAATCAATTTCTGGAGCATTATTTTCTTTCTATTGGATAACCTATAGAAACTGTTTAATCTAAAAGTATCCATTAGCATATTGATTGAATTATATTGAATGTATAAAATAATTGAGGAAATCTTAACATCACTGAGGTTCCCTACCCAAGAACAAGGCCTGTCTTTCATTTACTGTCATTACTTACATATCTCATTGAAATTTAATTGCTAACTTCATGTAATATGGTTTGGTTAAATGAGCCCTAAGGTTTTTTAATTGCCATGGTTTTGTTTATTTGTTTATTTGTCTTTATGTCATTGTTGCTATTGTAAAAAGTGATATTTATCCTATTACATTTCCCCTGCCTATACATATATAACATATGAGTGGAATTGTATTTATCCCCTACTGACCATTTTACAGCCCTCTCTTGTTCAGACAGTGGAGCATCATGGTGAAGACATAGTTCTGGCACAGATGGGCCCTCATTGGTTTGACACTGGCTCTGACACAACTCATATGTGTCCTCTGAAGCCTCAAGTAAATCTTTAACTTCAATTCCTTTATCTATAACATTATTGTATGAACAGTATCTATGCCATAAGGCTGTTACAAGGATTAAATCTGATAAAATATGCAGTGCAATAGCATGGAGATTCTAGGTGCTCCACAACTGCTACGAAATACTAGTGATTCTGACCATTTTTCAGTGATTCTCATGGGATATATTCACAGAATGATACCCTGCATCTTGTTTTCCAAATTGTAATCTGCTATTTTGTTTTCTGGTTTGATTGCATTGGAGCAATGTTAAATGAGAGCAGTGTCAGTGAGTTGTTCAAGACTTAATTGGAATAGTTTCAGGTTTTCACTATTAAACATAGTGCTCCTTACTGTGTTAAGATTTATAATTTTAAAATCATTTTAAGTATGTTTCTATACTTTCAAAAAAGTTTTTTTTTTCCTTATCGGGAATGAACACCTCATTTTATAATCTTTTAATGACTTTTAACTTGATCATTTTTATCTCTTCTTGCTCATTATTATGACAAATTATACCTGATATTTGGGTGTTTTTCAAAATATTGCTGAATTATTTATGATTTTGAAATAAATACTGATAATTACAATTAGTTATTTTATTTTTCTGTGCTACATCACAAATGTTGGATTTGTAAAAAAATAAAAGAAAATATTTGAGAAATTTTCCTCTTTTTTTTCTTTTTCATTTTTTTTTTTTTTTTTTTTTTGTTCTGGGACAGTTTAAGTAACACAGAAATCCCCTGTGCTTGAAAATTAAAGCAACAATTTTCCTATAAACCCATCTAGTCCTGGCATTATTTTATATGGTGATTCTTTAACAACTCTTCTGCTATCATTATTTATTTATACTTTCTATTTCTCCTCTGATAAACTTACGTAATCTCTATTTTTCAAGAAGAGCAGCCATTTTATCTAAAATTTCAAATTTCTGAGCATGGAATTTTGCTTATTATTCTCTTATATCTTCATTTCCTCTTTTATCTGTGATTGCTACTCCTTTCTCATTCATAGTTTGGGACAATTAATGTTTTCTTTTCCCCCACTCCATCTATCTTTATGTTTCTTTGTGTTACACTGAACAACCTAATGAACAAAGACTTCAAAAAAAGCAATATTTTCATATGTCAACCCCCTGTAAAAGCCAACAGACAAAATATGAAATTAGACTTCAATAAAAATATTTCTATGGGGTGCTAAAGTAAATTCAGGGCCATCGTTTAAAAATTAAAAGTACAGATTTTAAAGTGAAATGGATCTGATTCAAGTTCCTGGAACACTGGGCAAGTTATTTAATCACTCTATGCCTCAATTTTCTTATCTATCAATTTAGGATAGTTATATACTAATTGGATAGAGTTGTTATTACATTTAAAATAAATAATTTATAAAAGGCTATTAGCACAGTGACTGAACATAGTAAGCATGAAATGAATTTAAACTTTTATATTTATAACTCCTGTGATTTTTTTTCTGGTGATAATTAACTTGCCATAGTGGAATGGGTGGAGAAGACTCTTTCTCCCAATAGCAATCTTTCAAATAAGATGATCAAACATGAACCAGAATAACAAGACAGAAAAAAAAAAGAAATCCATTCTATGGGAGAGAATTTTAAAGGAAAGGTATTATTAAGGGGGCATCACATTAACTCTCCCATGCTCAGAAATTTAATAAGAAACACTGCTGCTCTGCAACCTGCAATCCAGTAAAATTGAAGGGTTTGAGTTTACTTGAATGCACTTCTGAGAGAAGTGCTTTCAACTTTCGCATATGCTTTATTCTCTGCCGAGAATGTCTTTTGACTCCTTCCTTGTCTACCTGATGAAGATCTGTTCACCCTTCAAGAATTAGATGAAACTATTGCCCTTTTTGAGTCATTTCTAATCTCTCTAGGTAGACTTAAGTGCCGAATTTTCTTTGCTCCCAATCTGATTTATTTGTGCCTCACTATGTCTATAAGGGCCAGCTCTGGAACCAGATTTAGTGGCTACTTACCTTTGGGCAAGATTCTTCATGGCTGTTTCTTAGTTTCTTCATCTCTAAAACAGAGATTATATTGTACCTATTTCATATGATAGCCATGATGATTCAAAGAGTTAAAACTTTCAAAGCACTTATGACAGTTCCTAGTTTTTACTAACTGTTCAGTAAATACTAATTGTAATAAATATTCTCATTTTGGTAGTAGTAGTAGTATTGTCTTCATATCCAGAGTACCCAGAATATTTCCTACAAAAAGAGGCACTTAAGAAATATCCAGAGAATTAATGATTGAATGAAGAGATGGGTTGTCCATGAACCATTTGGCTCTTTAATGATAATGACAATTCCCAAGAGTGTGGGGATGGCACCCAAAATTCTACCTGGAAGTTAAGTTTTAGTAACTTGCCACTCTGTGATGGCTTTCAGTAGTTTTCAAGGCATGCAGGAATCTCAGTTGGTATTTGAATGCTGCCTGCTTTCCTGGAGTGCTGTTGAGAATGAATAAGCTTTAGTGAAGGACATGGTCTGTCAGTCCTGCTTCATGACGTCCTAGCTGTACGACTCTGAGTAAGTTCCTTGTACCTGACGAATCTGTTTCTTTATTTGTAAAATAATTGAGGGGATATAAAGTGCCTGGAGTATTGTGGGTGCTCCAGAAATGTTCATTTCCTCCTTTTAAGTGTGGCATAGAAATTAAAAACTCTCATCCTAAAGAGTTGGGGAGCAGAATGGGACTGTTCTGGATCACACTCTGGGAAACTTCTAACGGTGAATCAAGGGAAAGCACCTAATTCAATCCAGTCATGACAACGTTCTATGCAACCAGTACTCTAAAGGGGAACTCTGCTGTGACAAGAGACCATAGCCTACCCTGCTAACTTCAAAACACATTCAACTCCCATCTCCCCCTCAGCCTGCACCTGCTTGGGAGAAACTTTATGTCAGACTTCTACTTGCCCGACATTCCTTACGTCGGAGGTCATTGCCATACGTCCACATCTCTGACCATCCTTCCTCTTGCTGTATTACCATTTCTACACTGTTACGCTTCTGCTCTAAACTCCATCCTTCCATTAATCCCTTCACAATCAACTATTTCCTTTTACTTGAGACTTTCATTCTACTTAAAACTCACCTTCATCAACTTTTCCCTAAATGCTCCTCCCCCAGAATTCTTTAAGTAAAACCTGACTCTCATCAGAGATATGGTTTCCACTGCAGTCTTTTTGGGTGGTGACTTCTCTTCCATGCCATGTCCTTTGCTTCTCCATGTTCATATACAAAACCTCTGATCCTCTGAAGTTTATGGCTGTTCTCCTAGTCTCTTGACTGTATTCCATCCCATATTCATTTGGCTATATGACAAAACTCACAGCATTCCTCCCCATTCCCACCTGCCAACTGCAAAGTGTGGCCACACTATAAAAGTTGGTGCTCTGAAGCCTTTTGTCTTTGGTTTATCATCTTACTCCTTACCCCTGTCCTGCATGGTCTCAGATAATCCCAGGTTTTCCATCTATAATCTATATGGTTTTGGCTCCTACACCTATCTCTCTACTCCATATATTTTTGAGCTCCAGATCTTATAGCCATTTCCACTTAAATGTTCCACATGCAGTTCACATTCGAAGGGTGAGAAATGAATTCCCATCCACCCCATACTTTTAAGTTTTATCTTGGTACCATTTAGTTGCCCAAGCCTTATCAGTGAACACCATCCTAATATTCCCTTTCTTCCCTTACTTTCCAAATCTGAGAAGTAACCAAATTGTAATGCCTGAAAATTGGTGCATAAGTATTTGATGAAAAAAAGAAGTGAAGAAAGAGGAAAGAAGAGAGAAGAAGAGACAGATGGAGGGTGGCTCTCTGGAGCGACCAAGTCTAGAGATTTTCCTTAGAAGTCCCTGCAAATGCATCAGATCTGCACAGGTCTTCATCAAAATCAACAGGAAAAACCCTTAAGCTAGAACAAAAATCTGCTAAGATGGTTAATCTTTAGGTGGTTTCACTGGCAAACAATGCTAGCTAAATTTTGCCATGTTATAATATGGCAAATACCACTCTAAGTTTCTTATGTATATTAATCAATTAAATATTCCAACCACACAAGGCAGCCATACATTATTATGCCCATTTTACAGAAAAGAGACCTGAGGCAAGGAGAGGTAACGTAACCTGCTGAAGATCACATGAATGACAGGGCAAGGGTTTGGACCTAGGAAGTCAGACTCCAGAGTCCATGCTCCTGACCACCTCACAGCACTGCCTACTGTGCCTCCTTTTAATTACATTCATTCATCTGGAATCATTATCTATTATTGGATTTAGAAACACATTGAGGAATTTCTTCTTATTTGATATTTGTTTAATATGAGGGACCAAAACAAACAAAACTCCCCCCAGCACAATCAGGAAACAACTTAGAACTGCAGCAACAAATAGGGAAGGCTTTTATCATGCTCATGGCAGCCAGCAGCTAATATAAAGAGTTGATGAGAAGTCTGCATGAAGTACTCAACTGGGGAGCTGGGTGTGAGTTTCTTACTTTACTATCAGGTAGTATATTAAGTATATATTATTATTTAGAGCTATCCAAGATCTGTGTTCAACTTAATGTTTACCCCTTGCTCTTCCATGGCTATTCCAAGGCAAGACACCATTACATCTAGAAAGTTATAAGTATAGATGATCTTTTACAAGCAGCTAGTCCAACTTCTAAGATTCTACATTAATTTCACTTTAGTTCAATTCTCATCCTGTGCTGCTTTAAGTGATTAAGAGGTACTCTTTCAAAGAAGTGGCATCTTGACCATTTTCTCCCTCTGAATATCAGAAGGGTCATTCAATTTTATCCAGAACCACATTTAATGACTGATACAAAGAAAAATACCCCGTTTTTATAGCATATTTTAAAAGCTATATTGCATTAATAAGCTGCCTTTTGTCTTTCTTAGATTAATAGAAGATATTATATCCCTCAAGTTCTTGTTGCTATGCCATAGTTTTGTTTTTTTTTTTTTTTCCTCTGGAGGCAAGACTACAAAAGATTTTGGAGATTATAAAGCACTTCCTATAACTGCCAGGGTCACCTTACCACAACCCAGTAAATCAGTATAAACTCCAACAACTCCCTGACCCCTTAAAAATTTTAGCAGTAAAATCCAAGGCATATTGCATAGAACAATTATTTGAGAAAGCACTGGAAAGCTGAAAATAAATCTTTAAAAAGAAACACTCATGCACTTAAATAGACACTTAAATACACAAACAGATTAGGAACAAAAGCAATTTTAGCTTTCAAATGTCTATCATATGGGAAGTATTAAATGATTTTGTTGGCCTTCTTTTCAGAAAATATTTATCTTTTTTTTAATTATCCTTTGGTTTTCCAAAGATTTGGACTTCTCTCCCACTACCATGCACTCTTCTAAGAATCCTGCAGACACTCATAAAAACATTTTCTCATATCCCAGATGGTCCTCTCCTTTTGTTTTTCTATTTTAGAGGCAATGCTACTTAACAGTTGAAGGTTAGCAGTTCCTCTACTGAATGGGCTGTTTTTTGGTGTTTAGCAAGGAATACAACTCTCTAAGGACCCATCTTTAAAGGAAACCACAATAGCTACCTAAATGTATTTTAGTAGCAATCTCCCTAGTAGCCAAAGTCTGAAAAGTACTTATGTCTTACATTAATTAACAGTCAAGAGATATTTAGTTTAGAAACTGTACACACATACACATGGACACACACACACTTTGATGACATTAAGTTTCTCAAAAAAATTTTTTTACACATGGAAGGATTAAGAAATAAATTTTAAACTGTGAGTTAAAACAGGGTCAGATCTTAGAAAAGCCAATATTCTCATAGAGATTCAAAGCATGAATCCAGGCCTGGGTACCCTTAGGTCCAATTGTCCAACTCTCTTTGTGGCATAGCAATAGGACAGGTCTGAATTGCAGGATTCCCATGTCAGGGTACACCACATGACCAGTATCCTTAACTTGTTTTGTTTAATCACCTATCTAGCTAATTATCTGTAGATACGAATATAGTTAAGCTTCCCTTGAACACACAGTATGCATGCAGCTTCAGGCAACAGGGACTAAATGCCTAAGGGGAATTAGCAAAATATTTTTAGAGCTCAAGAGCTAAGAATTCCACATCACACTGGTTAATAATCACACAAGAGAATAAAAGAGAAAACAAGTCACCTTATTTTCAATGAGAATATTGACAACAGGAATATAAGCAATTTTTTCATCTTCATCTATGTTTTCTAGTCCTTAGAGATTGTCCTTAAGTTTTGATTTATCTGTAAGCACCTTGCAGAAGCATCTCTTGTCTTATAACGCATCCTAGAACCCCATGAGTATACTGCAATCCCATCAGAAGGAACTAAGGCCATGACAGGTTAATGTATTCAATTAGTTTGGAAATGATACTTTATCAATGTAGTGGGAAAAGTCATTAATAATGGAAAATGCTAGAAAGAATTTTTTAAAAACCTAAAATCCCATCTGTAAACAGAACTATTTTATGGTCATGATGGTTTGAAGCTATATGTACCCCAGAAAGATCATGTTCTTTTAATCCATTCCTGTGGGTAGAGATCTATTATACGTGGGAACTTTTGATTAGGTTATTTCAATTGAGATGTGACTCACCTCATTCAAGGTGGGTCTTAATCCTCTTACTGGAGTCCTTTATGAGAGGACTAAAGACACAGAAAAAAATGCCCCAGAGAGGATAAAGAGAGCCCAATAAGCTGAGAGCAAAAGGTGCACAGAAACTTAAAGAGGAAGCCCCTGAAACCAGAAGCTGGAAGGAACAAAACGTGGGAGAGAAGGGAGAGATCAGCAGACACTGCCTTGTGCCTGGCCATGTGACAAGGTTGTCGAGGATCGCAGGTAGCCAGTCTTCAGGGAGAAGGTATTATCCTGTTGATGCCTTAATTTGGACGTTTTCATGGCTTTCGAACTGTAAACTTGTAAGCTGATAAATCCCCATTGTTAAAAGCCAGTCCATTTCTTATATATTGCAATTTGTCAGCTTTAGCAAACTAAAACAACAGTGATTCCTAGTTCCATAAAAATTCTTAAGGTGTGAGCATTTCTTTCATTTCTCTACCAAAATAAATAAATAAATAAATAAATAAATAAAGCTGGCAATTAGAAATATATTTAAAATGTGGACTGGTTAGACCACAGTATTGGAATATTGGAAAAGAGACTGAAAATATTCTTCTTTCTGTTGGACATCTGGTAAATTTACTTTTGTTTGAGATGCGTTGTCACTGTTCCCTCACTCCATCCCCAAATAGAGCTGTCCAGATGGAGAGTGCATTTAAATACCTTTCAGGCATTCCTCCTAGAAGTTTTCTGAAAAGTTGAAAAAATATTTCAACATCATTCTATAGCTTGCCCACATAGCATTTCTTAGTAAATATTTACTGAAAACACAAATTTCCTCTGCTTTCTTAATTCTCTGGCAGCAAACTAAGCCGAGTTCTTCAATGATTTCTGAAGTGGAAACAGTAAGGAGATGACTAATAAAGTGTAAAGAGTAAAGAACACGAGGATTTATGATTTTGGAAGTCGGGAAATTCTGTTATAATTCTAAATGGTTATTTGGTAGATATTTAGTCTGTGCTTTAGACCAAATTAGGTGTTCAGGGGAGCAATGACTTCATAGAATTGAACTTTCCTTAGGCTTGAATAATTCTAAGGCAACTGAGTGATTCCCTAATGTTCCTGGCTGCTACCTGAGCATCTGTTCAAGCTACAGAATTATGTTAGCAGACACTGAAGTATCAGAAAAATTCAGAAATAGCTCAGCTCAGTTATTTAAAATATCAGATAGCCTGATGAGATATATAAAATAATCACCGGGAAACTTCTGAACACCAATGTGGTAATTCATGCTAATGAAACGTTAGTGAGATATCTGCAAGGTTGACAAGGAAACTGCTGTGTATTGCTCCTCATTCCCTATTTCCCCTGTGGCTTCCAAGAATTGAATGTGATAAGGTGAAAGAGAGGCCCCCTCCCATGCCACTGGGGTTCTTGTTTAGAACTTCCATTTCTCCTCCTCATCTTCTATACAATGGTCTCTTTATCCAAATAATCTCTCATTTATCCAGGTAAAACCCTGGATTATGATTTGCTTTTTCCTTGTTTACACTGAATAATAAGATTGAGGTATTACAAATCCTACTAGTTTATCCTGTAGAGCTGAAGTATTAGTAATAAGGGCCATGACTTGTTTTTGTATAGATAGATTTCACTCTGTTTCCTTTCTCTATTTCATCTGGAAACTGGGAGTTATATCACCCTACTTTGACTAAAACTTCTTTCTGACTAAAACTCATGTTCTAGCAACATGATTCAAAGAAGGAATTGGGTTTAAAGATCCTATATGATAAATTTTTGTTCTAGTTTCCAAATCTAATGTACCATCCAAATAAATTTTAGATGATCTATATGAATGTTCCCTTTCATAGAATTTATTTAAAATACACAAAAGCTAATGTGCTATGTAATACTTGATTAATTTCCAATTAAATGTTCTAAATTATAAGTCTGGCATATTTATCTGGGCATCAATTTGTATTATAAAATAGGGACTATATTCTTTATTTTATTTAACATTTAAAAGATTTTATGTTTGAATTATATTACCAAATTTCACATTAGTCACAAAGCTACTGTCTTTAAATTTAAATTATGCATTCAAAGATGAAGTCACTGTTAAAACTCAGCTTACACTCTGAGATTCAACAGACATTACCAATTACTCATTTTAATTTTGCAATGTCCCCAAATTTTGCTGATTTATTTTTCTTCAAAAGAATTTTTTTTCCCATTCCACTCAACATATCCACTCAATACCTATAGCATTGTACTGATAATTAAATGGGACCTAGGATATTGTCTTATGTTTTGTTCTCCTAATTAAACATAAGAATTCAAGGCACATTAAGTTACTTGATGATCTATTTTAATTACTTTAATTAGTTAAGCTTCTTTGATTTTCACTTCATTTAGAACTAATCTCAAATAACGTAAGCCAACATGCAGTCACATTATATATCAGGAAAGGTGTTATTTAAGTAAATCCATCCTGCCCCTTATGATGATAATAAAGGAAAAGAAAAGAGAAAGAATAGTCTTAAAAGACTTAATTAAGCCTTTTGAATTTATGTTTAAATTAAAATTTTCTAGGACATCTACTATATACTTGGAGTTTATTATTAGTTTTAGATTTCATATAAATACTCAAATTAAGCTAGTGAGTTTATAATGCCATAGAATTTAATTATGCAGGAACTTTAATACACAAAATTTCATACAAAACTATCTTCTAAAATTCTCTTTTCTTCAACACCATAGATTTTTTTAAACTCATTTCTAAATATAAACAAAATACTGTTATCATTTTAATAGCCATGTATTGTAGAATTGCCTTCTGAGATAGTTTTTATTATTTAAATCTAGCCTGTTTAAGTTTTCCATAGTATAGTTACATGTTTTAGATAAATAAACAATTTTCCCATGGAGGACTATAAAAAGGAGAGTGTGGGGCAGGTCCATTTACTTGGATGCTGTTGAAAATAAAGAAAAGGAAATGGGACCATTTATCTCATTCCCTAATATTTCACTTCTGTACACAAGAGAAGAATTTCCCCAAACATTTGTATTATTTCTCAGATTGAATATAGCCAGCCTATCTTGAACCAGGACATGGCTGCTGCAGTATCCCTGACAATTCATAGAAATCACAGGAAATTAATTGTATTGTATACTTGATAGGATATGAGTCAGGCGTTTGGGCCAATTTTATTTAAATTTCTAAGCACAGGACTTTTCACCTGGAAATGAAAAACAAAATTTCTATTAAACAACTCAAGTAAAAATAATGACAATGACAATGGAAACATTACATGTCAAAATCAGTGGAATACATTTTAACAGTCATCAGAGCAAAATTTATAGCACTAAATACTTTTATCACTAAAAATGAATGAACAAAAATAAATGAATTTATTTCCACTTTTTAAAAAACTAGTAAGAGAACAGAACAACAATGTAAACCAAAAGAAAGCTCACAAAAAAGGAAATAATAAAGAAAACTCAGAAAATAATGAGGTAGAGTATAGAAAAAAATACATCTTATTAGTAAATCAAAATCCTGCTTTTCTCAACAAAGTTAAAAAAATATAGTCACATTAGTTTAGTGGACCCAAGAAGAAGAAGAAGAAGAAGAAAGCACAAATATTTACAAAATAAGAAATGCCAAGGGGAGGGTCAAGGATGAAACAGTAGAAAAAAGTTTTATCATGAGAGAATAATTTACAGATCTCTCTACAAAAACTTAGAATAATTTTTCTAGAGAAGTAGAGACTACCAAAATTGATCCCATTAGAGTCAGAAAGCTTTAAAACACTGGCCTCCATAAAAATAATGCAGAAAGTAATTAGGAAGCATACTTGTTTTCATAGGCTTCTGTAACAAATTACCACCAGCTTTGTGGCTTAAAACAGAAATTTATTGTCTTACACTTCTGGAGGCCTGGAATAAAAATTAGGAAACCAGCAGGGCCATGCTCCCTCCAAAAGGGGAACATTGCTTGTTCCACTTTCTGATGACTCCTGGTGTTGCTTGGCTTGTGGCAGCATAACTCCATTCTTTACCTACATCTTCACATAGCCTCTCTATATCTGTGTGCCCTCTTTTTCCGTATCTTATGGGGACATCCATCATTGAATTTAGGGCCCACCCCAATCAAGAATGATTGCATCTTGAAATCCTTACCTTAATTATATCTGAAATGATTCTTCTTCCAAATGAAGGTTTAGACTTGAACATAATTGGGAGGGGGCACCCTTCAACCCACTACCAGAATCTACCATACAAAAAAGTACCAAGCTCAAAGGGTTTCTTAAGAAAATACTACCAAACCTTTAAAGACCAGAGAGATCCAATGTTCTATAGATTATTCCAGAGAAAAGGAAAGAAAACTTACACATTCTTTTTATGAAGCAAGTATTACACTGACACCTAAACCTGATAGATGGTAGAAAGACAGAACATTACAGGCCAATATATCTCCTGCATACAAATGTAAAAACACTAAATAAAATACTAGCAAATAGAACCCAATACCAGATTAAAAAATAATATGCAATGATTAAGTGGATATGTTTTAAGAATGAAAGGTGGTTCATATTAGAAAATCCATTAATATCATACATCACATTAATATATCTAAATGGAAAAGTAATATGAATATTTCTATAAATACTGGAAAAGCTGTGACAAAATTCTATACCCACTCACGACAAAAATAAATAGATAAAGCTAGTACCTAACTTAGTGGAGAAATACTAGAGACACTTTCCTACCGTTCTACCTTATAAAAGAGATACTAACCAATACAATTAGACAAGAGAAATCAATTAAAAGCCCTAAGAGTAGGTTTAAAAAGAAATAAAATTATCTCTTTAAAGATGACATAATAGTATACCTGGAAAATCTAAGAATCATTCATAAAATTTACTCAAAAATAGTTCAGTGGAGAGGCAGGGCAAGATGGCGGAGTGTTGAGGTGTATGTTTTAGTTACTCCTCCAGGGAAGTATGTAGAAAGCCAGGAACTGAGTGGACTGGACACCGCAGAGCAATTTGACTTTGGGCATAGTTCATACAACACTCAGGAACACGTGGAACTGCTGAGATCAGCAAAATCTGTAAGTTTTTGTGGCCAGAGGAGCTGCGCCCCTCCCTGCCAGGCTCAGTCCCGTGGGAGGAGGGGACGTCAGTGCTGGGAATGAGAAGGGAGAACTGCAGTGGCGGCTCTTATTGGAAACTCATTCTACTGATCCAAACTCCAATCGTAGATAGACTGAGACCAGACACTAGAGAATCTGGGAGCAGCTAGCCTGGTAGAGAGGAGATAGGGATAGCAAGAGAAACCCAAAAATAAAAGTGGAGGCTTTTTGGAGTTCTGGTGAACATAGAAAGGGGAAGGGCAGAGCTCAGGCCCTGAGGCTCATATGCAAATCCAGAAAAAAAATGGATCTCTCTGTCCCCTGGACCTTTCCTTAATGTCCCTAATTGCTTTGTCTCTTAGCATTTCAATAACCCATTAGATCTGTGAGGAGGGCCAGTTTTTTTTTTTGTTTTGTTTTTTTTAATCTTTTTTTCTTTTTCTAAAACAATTACTCTAAGAAGCCCAATACAGAAAGCCTCAAAGACTTGCAATTTGGGCAGGTCAAGACAAGAACAGAACTAAGAGAGCTCTGAGACAAAAGGCAATAATCCAGTGGCTGAGAAAATTCACTAAACACCACAACTTCCCAAGAAAAGGGGGGCGTCCTCTCACAGCCATCATCCTGGTAGACAGGGAACACTCTTGCCCGTTGCCAACCCCCTGGCCCAGAGCTGCCCGAGACAGCCGAGTGTGATGGAAGTGCTTCCAATAACATGCACACACCACAAAATCGGGCATGAACATTAGCTTTCCCTGCACCCTCAGCTGGTTGTCCCAGAGTTGGGAAGGCAGAGCAGTGTGAATTAACACACCCAATTCAGCCATCATTTCAGCAGACTGGGAGCCTCCCTACACAGCCCTGCAGCCCAGAACCACCCCGGGGGGATGGCAGTCACCTGTGACATAGCACAGTCATCCCTCAACAGAGGACCAGGGGGCGCAAGGCCTGGAAGAGGGACCCACTCGCAAGTGTTAGGGGCCATACGCCAATACCAAGGACTTGTGAGTCAGTGGCAGAGACAAACTGTGGCAGGACTGAACTGAAGGATTAGACTATTGCAGCAGCTTTAAAACTCCAGGAACACCAGGGAGATTTGATTGTTAGAGCTGCCCCCCTCCCTGACCGCCCAGACACATGCCCCATATACAGGGCGGGCAACACCAACTACACACACAAGCTTGGTACACCAATTGGACCCCACAAGACTCACTCCCCCACTCACCACAAAGACAAAGTGGGGGAGAACTGGCTTGAGGGGAACAGGTGGCTCGTGGACGCCACCTGCTGGTTAGTTAAGTGTACTCCATGAAGCTGTAGATTTGAAAAATTAGAGATAAGGATTTCAATAGGTCTACAAATCCTAAAAGAACCCTATCAAGTTAAGCAAATGCCAAAAGGCCAAAAACAACAGAAAATTTTAAAGCATATGAAAAAAACAGATGATATGGATAACCCAAGCCCAAGCACCCAAATCAAAAGATCAGAGGAGACACAGTACTTGGAGCAATTAATCAAAGAACTAAAGATGAACAAGACCATGGCATGGGATATAAAGGACATGAAGAAGAGCATGGCACAGGATACAAAGGACATCAAGAAGACCCTAGAAGAGCATAAAGAAGACATTGAAAGACTAAATAAAAAAAATAGATGATCTTATGGAAATTAAAGAAACTGTGGACCAAATTAAAAAGATTCTGGATACTAATAGTACAAGACTAGGGGAAGTTGAACAACAAATCAGTGATCTGGAAGATGACAGAATGGAAAATGAAAGCACAAAAGAAAGAATGGGGAAAAAATAGAAAAAATTGAAATGGACCTCAGGGATATGATAGATAATATAAAATGTCCAAATATAAGACTCATTGGTGTTCCAGAAGGGGAAGAGAAGGGTAAAGGTCTAGGAAGAGTAGTGAAAGAAATTGTTGGGGAAAATTTCCCAAACCTTCTAAACACCATAAATACACAAATCATAAATGCCCAACAAACTCCAAATAGACTAAATCCAAATAAACCCACTCCAAGACATATTCTGATCACACTGTCAAACACAGAAGAGAAGGAGCAAGTTCTGAAAGCAGCAAGAGAAAAGCAATTCACCACATACAAAGGAAACAGCATCAGACTAAGTAGTGACTACTCAGCAGCCACCATGGAGGTGAGAAGGCAGTGGCATGACATATTTAAAATTCTCAGTGAGAAGAATTTCCAACCAAGAATACTTTATCCAGCAAAGCTCTCTTTCAGATTTGAGGGAGAGCTTAAATTCTTCACAAACAAACAAATGCTGAGAGAATTTGCTAACAAGAGACCTGCCCTACTGGAGATACTAAAGAGAGCCCTACATACAGAGAAACAAAGAAAAGAGAGAGAGAGATGGAGAAAGGTTCAGTACTAAAGAGATTCCATATGGGCTCATTAAAGGATATTAATAGAGAGAGGGAAAAAATATATATCACAAACATAAACCAAAGGATAAGATGGCTGGTTCAAGAAATGCCTTCATGGTTATAATATTGAATGTAAATGGATTAAACTCCCCAATTAAAAGATATAGATTCGCAGAATGGATCAAAACAAATGAACCATCAATATGTTGCATACAAGAGACTCATCTTAGACACAGGGACACAAAGAAATTGAAAGTGAAAGGATGGAAAAAAATATTTCATGCAAGCTACAGCCAAAAGAAAGCAGGTGTAACAATATTAATCTCAGATAAAATAGACTTTAAATGCAAGGATGTTATGAGGGACAAAGAAGGCCACTACATACTAATAAAAGGGGCAATTCAACAAGAAGAAATAACAATCATAAATGTTTATGCACCCAATGAAGGTGCCACAAAATACATGAGAGAAACACTGGCAAAACTAAAGGAAGCAATTGATGTTTCCACAATAATTGTGGGAGACTTCAACACATCACTCTCTCCTATAGATAGATCAACCAGACATAAGACCAATAAGGAAATTGAAAACCTAAACAATCTGATAAATGAATTGGATTTAACAGATGTATATAGAACATTACATCCCAAATCACCAGGATACACATTCTTCTCTAGTGCTCATGGAACTTCCTGCAGAATAGATCATATGCTGGGACATAAAACAAGGCTCAATAAATTTAAAAAGATTGAAATTATTCAAAGCACATTCTCTGACCACAATGGAATACAATTAGAAGTCAATAACCATCAGAGACTTAGAAAATTCACAAATACCTGGAGGTTAAACAACACGCTCCTAAACAATCAGTGGGTTAAAGAAGAAATAGCAAGAGAAATTGCTAAATACATAGAGACAAATGAAAATGAGAACATGACATACCAAAACCCAAGGGACGCAGCTGGAATACAATCAGAAGTCAATAACCATCAGAGATTTAGAAAATTCACAAATACCTGGAGGTTAAACAACACACTCCTAAACAATCAGTGGGTTAAAGAAAAAATAGCAAGAGAAATTGCTAAATACATAGAGACAAATGAAAATGAGAACACAACATACCAAAACCTATTGGGTGTAGCAAAAGTGGTACTAAGGGGGAATTTATAGCACTAAATGCATATATTAAAAGGGAAGAAAGGGCCAAAATCAAAGAAATAATGGATCAACTGAAGAAGCTAGAAAATGAACAGCAAACCAATCCTAAACAAAGTACAAGAAAAGAAATAACAAGGTTTAAAGCAGAAAAAAATGACATAGAGAACAAAAAAACTATAGAGACAATAAATAACACCAAAAGTTGGTTCTTTGAGAAGATCAACAAGATTAACAAGCCCCTAGCTAGACTGACAAAATCAAAAAGAGAGAAGACCCAGATAAACAAAATAATGAATGAGAAAGATGACATTACTGCAGATCCCGAATAAATTAAAAAAATTAAAAGAGGATACTAGGAACAACTGTATGGCAACAAACTGGACAATGTAGATGAAATGGACAATTTCCTGGAAACATATGAACAACCTAGACTGACCAGAGAAGAAACAGAAGAACTCAACCGACCGATCACAAGCAAAGAGATTCAATCAGTCATCAAAAAGCTTCCCAAAAATAAATGCCCAGGACCACATGGCTTCACAGGGGAATTCTACCAAACTTTCCAAAAAGAACTGACACCAATCTTACTTAAATTCTTCCAAATATCGAAGAAAATGGAACACTACCTAACTCATTTTATGAAGCTAACATCAATCTAATACCAAAACCAGGCAAAGATGCTACAAAAAAGGAAAACTACCAGCCAATCTCCTTAATGAATATAGATGCAAAAATCCTCAACAAAATACTTGCAAATCAAATCCAAAGACACATTAAAAAAATCATACACCATGACCAAGTGGGGTTCATTCCAGGCATGCAAGGATGGTTCAACATAAGAAAATCAATCAATGTATTACAACACATTAACAAGTCAAAAGGGAAAAATCAAATGATCATCTCAATAGATGCTGAAAAAGCATTTGACAAAATCCAACATCCCTTTTTGATAAAAACACTTCAAAAGGTAGGAATTGAAGGAAACTTCCTCAACATGATAAAGAGCATATATGAAAAACCCACAGCCAGCATAGTACTCAATGGTGAGAGACTGAAAGCCTTCCCTCTACGATCAGGAACAAGACAAGGATGCCCGCTATCACCACTGTTATTCAACATTGTGCTGGAAGTGCTAGCCAGGGCAATCTGGCAAGACAAAGAAAAAAAAGGCATCCAAATTGGAAAGGAAGAAGTAAAACTGTCATTGTTTGCAGATGATATGATCTTATATCTGGAAAACCCCAAGAAATCAACAATATAGCTACTAGAGCTAATAAACAAATTTAACAAAGTAGCAGGATACAAGATTAATGCACATAAGTCAGTAATGTTTCTATATGCTAGAAATGAACAAACTGAAGAAACACTCAAGTTAAAGATACCATTTTCAATAGCAACAAAAAAAATCAAGTACCTAGGAATAAACTTAACCAAAGATGTAAAAGACTTATACAAAGAAAACTACATAACTCTACTAAAAGAAATAGAAGGGGACCTTAAAAGAAGGAAAAATATTCCATGTTCATGGATAGGAAGGCTAAATGTCATTAAGATGTCAATTCTACCCAAACTCATCTACAGATTCAATGCAATCCCAATCAAAATTCCATCAACCTACTTTGCAGACTTGGAAAAGCTAGTTTTCAAATTTATTTGGAAAGGGAAGATGCCTCGAATTGCTAAAGACACTATAAAAAAGAAAAACAAAGTGGGAGGACTTACACTCCCTGACTTTGAAGCTTGTTATAAAGCCACAGTAGTCAAAACCGCATGGTACTGGCACAAAGATAGACATATTGATCAATGGAATCAAATTGCAAATTCGGAGATAGACCCCCAGATCTATGGCCGACTGATCTTTGATAAGGCCCCCAAAGTCACTGAACTGGGTCATAATGGTCTTTTCAACAAATGGGGCTGGAAGAGTTAGATATCCATATCCAAAAGAATGAAAGTGGACCCCTACCTCACACCCCACATGAAAATTAACTCAAAATGGATCAAAGATCTCAATATAAAAGAAAGTACCATAAACCTAGAAGATAATGTAGGGAAACAGCTTCAAGATCTTGTATTAGGCGGACACTTCCTGGGCTTTACACCCAAAGCACAAGCAACAAAAGAAAAAATAGATAAATGGGAACTCCTCAAGCTTAGAAGTTTCTGTGCCTCAAAGGAATTTCTCAAAAAGGTAAAGAGTCAGTCAACTCAATGGGAAAAAATTTTGAAAACCATGTATCTGACAAAAGACTGATATCTTGCATATATAAAGAAATCCTACAACTCAATGACGATAGTACAGACAGCCCAATTATAAAATGGGCAAAAGATATGAAAAGACAGTTCTCTGAAGAGGAAATACAAATGGCCAAGAAACACATGAAAAAATGTTCAGCTTCACTAGCTATTAGAGAGATGCAAATTAAGACCACAATGAGATACCATCTCACACCAATTAGAATGGCTGCCATTAAACAAACAGGAAACTACAGATGCTGGAGGGGATGTGGAGAAACTGGAACTCTTATTCATTGTTGGTGGGACTGTATAATGGTTCAGCCACTCTGGCAGTCAGTCTGGCAGTTTCTTAGAAAACTGGATATAGAGTTACCCTTCGATCCAGCGATTGCACTTCTCGGTATATACCCGGAAGATCAGAAAGCAGTGACACGAACAGATATCTGCACGCCAATGTTCATAGCAGCATTATTCACAATTGCCAAGAGATGGAAACAACCCAAATGTCCTTCAACAGATGAGTGGATAAATAAAATGTGGTATATACACACGATGGAATACTACATGGCAGTAAGAAGGAACAATCTCGTGAAACATATGACAACATGGATGAACCTTGAAGACATAATGCTGAGCGAAATAAGCCAGGCACCAAAAGAGAAATATTATATGCTACCACTAATGTGAGCTTTGAAATATATAAAACAAATGGTTTATAATGTAGAATGTAGGGGAACTAGCGATAGAGAGCAATTAAGGAAGGGGGAACAATAATCCAATAAGAACAGATAAGCTATTGTGGGTAAATTTAATGTTCTGGGAATGCCCAGGAATGACTATGGTCTGTTAATTTCTGATGGGTATAGTAGGAACAAGTTCACAGAAATGTTGCTATATTAGGTTAATTTCTTGGGGTAGAGTAGGAACTTGTTGTAAGTAAAGTAGTTATCTTAGGTTAGTTGTCTTTTTCTTACTCCCTTGTTATGGTCTCTTTGAAATGTTCTTTTATTGTATGTTTTTTTAAATTTTTTTTATACAGTTGATTTAAAAAAAAAGTTTTAAAAAAAGATAAAAACAAGGAAAAAAATATGCAGAGCCCCCTTGAGGAGCTGGTGGTAAATGCAAGGGTATTGGCCTGCCCCACCGCGATGGTTGCTAACATGGTCACAGACATAGGGGACTGGCGGTTTGATGGGTTGAGCCCTCTACCACAGGATTTGCCCCTGGGAAGACTTGCTGCAAAGGAGAGGCTAGGCCTCCCTATGGTTGTGCCTAAGAGCCTCCTCCCGAATGCCTCTTTGTTGCTCAGATGTGGCCCTCTCTCTCTAGCTAAGCCAACTTGAAAGGTGAAATCACTGCCCTCCCCCCTACATGGGATTAGACACCCAGGGGAGTGAATCTCCCTGACAACGTGGAATATGACTCCCGGGGAGGAATGTAGACCCGGCATCGTGGGACGGAGAACATCTTCTTGACCAAAAGGGGGATGTGAAAGGAAATGAAATAAGCTTCAGTGGCAGAGAGATTCCAAAAGGAGCCGAGAGGTCACTCTGGTGGGCACTCTTATGCACACTTTAGACAACCCTTTTTATGGTTCTAACGAATTGGGGTAGCTGGTGGTGGATACCTGAAACTATCAAACTACAACCCAGAACCCATGAATCTTGAAGACAATTGTATAAAAATGTAGCTTATGAGGGGTGACAATGGGATTGGGAAAGCCATAAGGACTTTTGTCTAGTTTATGGATGGATGAGTAGAAAAACAGGGGAAGGAAACAAAGAAACAAACAGACAAAGGCATCTAGTGTTCTTTTTTACTTTAATTGCTCTTTTTCACTGTAATTATTATTCTTGTTATTTTTGTGTGTGTGCTAATGAAGGTGTCAGGGATTGATTTAGGTGATGAATGTACAACTATGTAATGGTACTGTGAACAATCAAATGTATGATTTGTTTTGTATGACTGCATGATATGTGAATAGATCTTAATAAAATGAATATAAAAAAATAGTTCAGTGAGGTAACAGGATATAAAATTGGCATAAAAATCAATGGCTTTTATATACAAAAACAATAACAAAGTAGAGACATAGGAGTAGAGAAAACCTCATTTGTAATAGCAACAGAGAAGATTAAATGCTTAGGAATAACCTTAACAAGAAATGCACAAAACGTATACAAGGAAAAATTTTAAGCACCCCTAAAAGTCACAAAAGTAAAACTTGAACTAATAGGCAAAACATCCCCTGTTCTTGGATAAGACGCTGCAATATTTATAAAACTGTCTCTTCTCTCTAAGTTAATTGACAAATGTAATGTAATACCACTCTAATAACAAATGAGTTTTTTACATATGGAATTTGAGAAGTTGATACTAAAAACAAACTCCAGGAATATCCAGAAAAACACCAAAAAGGAAAAACTGTGTGGAAAAGGGGGGACTAGCCCTGTAAATATTAACACATAATATAAAGCCTATAAAATTTTAAAATTTTGGCACTGTTTCATGAAGGCAAATACACCAGTGAAGTACAATAAAAAGTTCAGAAATAGATTCAAATGTATATGGAAATTTGGTTTATGATAAAGTTGGCAGAAATTAAAGGTATAGAATTAATTGAAGTAGTGGAATTCCTAAATTTAAATTAATAAATACAGAATAAAAAAGGGAAATAGAAAATCACCATTAGACAAATACCACAGTAATAATCACTGCAGGCAAATTCTGTTGATTGGTACTAAAATTAGTGGTCAAAATTTTGTGATGAGGGTTTTTGGTTTTTGCTCTTTTTTGCATAGTTTTAAAGGTTCTTCTTCAAGATGTTTATTAATAAATGATTACACATTTATAAAAAGTAAATTTATAGTGGATAAACCCAGGAGGTACCACTCTAACCAATTTATTAATGTTATCACCAGTAATAAGATATATAGATATAATCACCTGCTGATGCACTGAGAAAGACACAACATCATTTCTGTGATGTTTTTGCTAAAAATGTGTGACCTCATTCAAATCATGGGGAATCAGCAAACACAAATGTAGGGACATTCTATAAAATAACTGATCAGTTTTCTTCCAAAATCTAACATCATGAAAGGAAAGGACAAACTGAGGAACACACAGATTAGAGGAGATTAAGGAGATACAACAATCAAATGAAGTTTGGAATCCTGGATTCAATCCTGGAACAAAAAAGTACATTAGTTGAAAAACTGGTGATGTTTGAATAAGATTTGTAGTTATTTATACAATTGTATTGATGTTAATTTCCTGCTTTTGATAATTGTACTGTAGTACACAAAATGTTAACCTTAGGGGAAGTTGGGTGAAAGATAAACAAGAACTCCCTGTACTAATTTTTTTAGCTTTTTATTTTAATATAATTATAGATAAACATGGAGCTGAAAAGATTTTACAGAGAGGTCTATATTTCTTTAATGGGTTCTGTGCCCATTAACTAATTTCCCCTAAGGTTATATCTTGCACAACTATAGCACAATATCAAAACCAGGAAATTGACATTGGTACAATGTGGGTATATAGTTCTAGTGCATTTTAGCACATGTAGATTAGTGTAACCACCACTATAGTCAAGATACAGAACTATTCTATCAAAAAGATCTCCCATGTTCTCCCATTCATAGTCACATGCACCCTTCTTTCTCAGTCTCACCATCTCTAAACCCTGGCAACCACTAACCTGTTTCCCACCTCTATAATTTTGTCATATCAAGAATTTCATATGAATGGAATCATGCAGGATGTGATCTTTTTAATTAGAGAAGTCATGGGTTTACAGAAAAGTCATGCATAAAATACAGAGTTCCCATATACCACCCCATTATTAACACCTTGCATTAGTGTGGTACGTTTGTTGCAACTGATGAAAGAATATTTTTATAATTGTACAATGAAATATACTCCATGGTTTACTTTAGGGTTCACTGTATTGCACAGTCCTATGGATTTTTTTAAAATTTTTATTCTAGTAACATACATACCTATGTATATATACTAAGTTATAAAGAACAAGGTACATAGTAGAATATAAAATATGAGTCATTTGTTTTACAATAATTATTTCATATTTTTCCACACCTACATACAAAACACATGTATTTATTAGGCACCATAAAATAACGATTAAGAACATAGAGTATGGAGCCATACTGCCTGGGTGAAAAGTATAACTTTATCACCTACTAGTTCTAAGACCATGAGCTAGTCAGTCAGTCTCTCTGTGACTCAGATTCCTCTTCGTAAAATGGAAATTATAATAGTTAATTTACAGAGCTTTGTAAGAATTAAGTGGGTTAATAAATATAACTTTCTCTGAACAGCACCTAGAATGTACTGTAATAAAATCTATGCAAGTTTTTACAACATATTTGTATACTAATCAAATTTTTTGGAAGGATATGCAAGAAGCTATTAAAATTTCCCCTTCTAACCACATTCAAATATATATTTCAGTGTTGTTAATTATATTCAAAATGTTGTGCTACTTAGGGATAGATATATTGACCAGTGAAATCAAATAGAGAGTGGAGAAATAGACCCTCACATCTACGGCCAATTGATTTTTGACAAGACTGACAAGTCTGCCCAACTGGGACAGAATAGTCTCTCCAACAAATGGTGCTGGGAGAACTGGATATTCATATCCAAAAGACTGAAAGAGGACCCCTATCTTTCACATTATACAAAAATTAACTCAAAATGAATCAAATACCTAAATATAAGAACCAGGATCATAAAACTCCTAGAAGAAAATGTAGGGAAGCACCTTCAAGATCCTGTGTTAAGAAATGTCAAGATCCTGCTTTATATCCCAAGCACAAGCAACAACAACAACAAAAAAAAATAGATAAATGGGACCCCCTCAATACTAAAAACTTTTCTGCTTCAAAGGACTTTGTCACAAAAGTGAAAAGACAACTGTGCTGCTTTGGAGCTGTTATGTACCCCAGAAAAGATTATGTTCTTTTAGTTCATTCTTGTGTGGAAGACCTTTTGTTGGATGGGAACTTTTGATTAGGTTGTTTCCATGGAGACGTGACCCAGCCCATTTAGGGTGGGTCATAATCCCCTTGCTGGAGCCCTCTATGAGAGGATAAAAGAGAGATAAAACTCAGGAGCTCAGAAATGCTGAGAGAGAAATGCCCAGAGACATTTGGAGACAGGCATTTTGAAACCAGGGCCCAGGAGAGAAGAACCAGGAGATGCTGCCATGTGCCTTCTCATGTGTCAGAGGATCCCCAGATGCCAGCAGCCTTTCCTCACAGAAGGTACCATCCTCTCGATACCTTAATTTGGACATTTTCATGGATTTGGAACTGTAAATTTGTAACCTAATAAATTCCCATTGAAAAAGCCAACCCATTTCTTGTTTATTGCATTCTGACAGCTTTAGCAAACTGAAACAACAACTTACTCAATAGGAGAACATATTTGGAAAACCACATTTCTGATAAGAGTTTAATATCCTGAATACATAAAGGAATCCTACAATTCAGCAATAAAAAGACAACCCAATTTAAAAATGGACAAAGGATTTGAATAGACATCTTTCCAAAGAGGAAATACAAATGGCTAAAAAGCACAAGAAAAGATGCTCAACAGCAGTAGCTATTAGGGAAATGCAAATCAAACCACAATGAGATACCATTTCAAATCCACTAAAATGACTACAATTGAAAAAAAAAAAGAAAATTACAAGTATTGGACAAGATGTGGAGGAATACAAACACTCATTCATTTTTGGTGGCAATATAAAATGGTGCAGCTGCTGTGG
This sequence comes from Choloepus didactylus, assembly GCF_015220235.1. NCBI lineage: Eukaryota > Metazoa > Chordata > Mammalia > Pilosa > Megalonychidae > Choloepus > Choloepus didactylus. Next base: position 95,263,452 of record NC_051313.1, on the reverse strand, counting down.
AAGACAATTTGGCAGTTCCTCAGGAAGCTAAATAAAGAAGTACTACATGTTCTAGCAAACCTGCTACTTGAACACAGGGACTTGAACAGATATTTGCACACTGATGTTCATAGTGGCACTATTCACAATTACAAAAAGATGAAAGCAACCCAAGTTTCCCTCAACCAAAGAATGTTTAAACAAAATGTGGTATATACATACAATGGAATATTATTCATCTGTAAATTGGAATGATGTTCTGATGCATGTAACAACATGGATCAACCCCGAGGACATTATGCTGAGTGAAATAAACCAGACGCAAAAGGACAAATACTGTACAATCTAACTGATATGAACTAATCATAGATTAGCAAACTCATAGATTTAGAATCTAGAATACAGGTTACCAGGGGATAGACTGGGACTAGAGAATGAGGAGTTGATGCTTAATGTGCACAGAATTTCTATTTAGGTTGATTATAAAGGTTGGAAATGGATGATGGTGATGGTAGCACATTATTGTGAGTGTAATTAACAGCACTGAATTATATATGTGAATGTGGTTAAAAGGGGGAAATTTTAGGTCATATATGTTACTAGAATAAAAATTAAAAGATAAAATGCAAGACTGTATAACACAGTAAATCCTATTGTAAACAATGGACTATAGTTAATAATACAAGTATAAGAATGTTTTTTATGAATTATGACAAATATACCACACTAATACAAGGTGTATAGGGGAAAAAATACACCTAATGTAAAGTACAGACCATAGTTAATAGTACTATTTTAATATTCTTTTATCAGTTGTAACAAAGGTATCACACTAACACATAGTGTCAACAATAGGTAGTTTAATGAAATGCTGTGATTTTTACATGATTTTTCTATAAACCTACTGCTTCTCTAATTTTAAAAAATATAACAAAAAAGTAACAAGACATATTTCACAGGTCTGCGAATTGTGAGGAATAAGTGAGGAAACCCATGCAAATTGCTCCACTCAGTGCCTAGAACATAGATTCGTTGAATAAACACTGGCTACTACTGTTAAAAAAAAAATGTACAGTTATTAAAAAGTGCTATCATGAACTGTAACAAATATTTTGATCCTCAATTCTTCCATTATTGCCTACATTCATATTTATTTGATTTTTTGTACTATACCAGCTTGAGTTCCTTCTCTTTCCTTTCTAGATATATTTTTCATTTATTTTCTTTATGGTTACTGGGGCTTACATTTAACATATTAAATATACAATCATTTTTATTTGATACCCACTTAAATTCAGTAACATATACATACACTTTTCCTTTCCTTTCATCCCCCTTTCTTTGTACTTGTGACAAATTATATCTTTGTACATTTTATGTCCAAAACCATAGATTTATCATTACATTTTATGCATTTGAATTTTACCACCTGTAAGAAGTAACACGTGGCGTTACATACAAATACATTACAATACAATATTACTGGCATTTATAACTACCCAAATGGTTACCCTTACCGGAGATTTTTATTACTTTATCTACTTTGATCCACTGTCTATTGTTTTTCTTTTCAATATGAAGCTTTCTCTTTAGCATGGCTTATAGGGCAAGTCTAGTGATGAACTCCCTCAGGTTTCATATATCTGGGAATATCTCAATCTCTCCCTTATTTCTGAAAGAAAGTTTTTATGGATATAAAATTATACGTTAGCAATTGTTTTCTCTCAGCACTTCCAGTATTTCACCCCCCTGCCTGCTTGCCTCCATGTTTCTCTGAGAATTTGGCACTAAACCTCATTGGGACTGCCTGGTAAATACCTGGTTGGTTTTCTCTTGCAGCTTTCAGAGCCCTCTCCTTGTCCTTTCCAATTTACAGTTTGATCACCATGTGTCTGGGTGTATTTCTCTTCAAATTTACACTGTTTGGTGTTCAGTGGGCTTCTTGGATGTGCATAGTCACATCTTTTGCCAAGTTGGGTACATTTTCTGACATTATTTCTTTGAATGTTCCTTCTGCTTCTTTCTCTCCTTCTTCTCTATCTGGGACTACCATAAGATACATAGGTACACTTGATGGTGTTCCTACATTTCTTAGGCTATTTTCACTTTTTCTAATTCTTTTTCCCTTCTGGTCCTCAGCTTGACTCATTTCAATTGTCTTGTTTTCAAATTCACTGATTCTTTCTTCTTCCAGCTCAAATCTGCTGTTGAAACCTTCCTGGGAATTTTTCATTTTGGTTATTGCAGTCTTCAGCCCCAGTAGTTCTGTTTGGTTCCTTTTTAAAATTTCTATGTATGAAGATTCTCATATTATTCATTGTTCTCCTGATATCCTTTAGTTCTTTCACAGTATTTTCCTTCATCTCTTGAGCATATTGAGGATGATTTTTTTAAAGGCTTTGTTCAGTGTGCCCACATTCTCATCTTCTTCATTGGTGTTTTCCAGATTTTTATCCTCTTCCTTTGCAAGGGCCATCTTTTCCTCTTTCTTTGTTTTGTTGCACACTGTAAATTTTAATGTTTTAAAATGTTCACTCTAGTATTTAGTCCCTAAGATGTCTGTTTCTTGAATTTGTATCCAGCTAGTGATATGACAGAGATTTTCTGGAGTGTCAGGAGCTAATAATACAATGCAAAAAAACACCTCTTGCAGTTTTTACAAGTTGACTGTGTGTTGGCTGGTACTCTCCTTCAGAGTTCAGCCCTCCTTATCTAGAATGTCAGCCCAAGGTGAATGCAAAATGCAGGGTCCTGCTTGTCTTTCCTCAGCCTGTGTCTTGCCCTGGGCTTGGGCTTGCTAGTAGCCTTAGGAGTTCCTCTCTCTACAGGATTTTACTGCCCCCTCTAATCCCTAGAAAACCGACCTCTCCCTCTCTTGGCGGTTCCACTGCAAGACTTAAAGCAGGTAAGCCTTTGTCTCTGGCTGCATGACTCAGTTGTTTCTTACCTGCTTTCATTGGCTCAAGTTGCTTTTGCCTGGAGGGTAAATTCTGGGGATGGGGTGGAGGAAGGAAGTGAGACAGAGAGAAGTTTCCCAGGTCTGTCATTCCCAGCTGGAAGGAGGCCAGGGTCCCACAAAGTGGTGCTGGCTGGTTCCACACTGCCCTGGGGAGAGATTGAAGGAGGGACCAGCAAGTGTGACAGGAGCTTCCCCTATGGCTCTTTGAAGCCACATTTTCTTGATTCAGCACTTGCCCAGTAAATACAGCCCTTTACTTGTTTTCCATAGTTTGGGGATGGGTACCATCTTTTAATCTCCTCTGCTACCTTTGCCTAGGGTGGGTTGGAACAATAGCTGCCTTCAAAGCCAGGCCCCCAGTGATCTGAAGTAGCTAATAAAAATCTGCTACCAGACCTCTCACCCCCAGATCTTGGGGAAATGTGTCTTTATATCCTACCCCTGGCACGAGCAAGCTACACTAGGGACTAGGGTTGAATACCTCACTGCTGTCTACCACAAGACTGGGGGATGGCTGCACAAAGTGAAATTCACCAGCATTTATAATTTACCAGTCTGTCCCAAACATTCTTCCCTGGGTGTTCTACCAGCCTCCAGAGTTTCCAATTAGTTGATTTAGACAGCTCTAGCCTGTTTAATAGTCCTGGTAGAGGGAATGATTCCTGGCTTCTTAGTCTGCCATTTTCCCACAATCACTCAGTATGTGACCTTTGGACAATGGTTTTTTCACTCAGCATAATGGTCTTGAAATCCATCCAAGTCATTGTGTGTATCGATAGTTTATCCCTTTTTATTGCCAAATATTATTCCATGGTATAGATTATCCATCTCTATAATATTTTTTTTCAAATTTTCTCCATCTAAAATTATTTAAAAATTAAAATTGAAAGCAAAATAAAACAAAACTTCTCCAATAATCAGAGGGTGACCTAAGATGGTGTTTTAGTTTCCTCTTTGTTAAAGCAAATACCGTGCAATGGGTTGGCTTAAACGATGCGAAGTTATTGACTCAGTGTTTTGAGGAGGAGGAGTCCATATAAGGCATCATTAAGGTGATGCTTTTTTCCCCAAGGACTGCATTCTGGGTCTGGCGGCTGGAAATCCTTGGCTCCTCTGTCACATGGCAATGTACACGGTGACCACTCCAGGCTTCTCCTTTATCTTCTGGATTCCATTGACTTTCAGCTTCAGGCTGTTCCCTCTGTGGCTTTCTTTCTGTGAACTTCATTCTGCTTATAAAGGACTCCAGTAATGGGATTAAGAGCCATCCTAATTCAGTTTGAGCACCCTTTATCTGAAGTAGCCTCATCCTACTCACAGTAGGTTCACACCCACAGGAATGGATTAAGTTTAAGAACATATTTTTTTCTGTTGGACATAACTCCAAACCATCACAGATGGCATCTGGGCAACACATAAAATGGAAATAATTATTTGTGCTGCAAAGTTCAAAAGGAGATAATATATGTGAAAGTCCACTGGAAATCATAAAGTGCTACACAGATGAAAGGCATTTTGGCAGAAATTCTAAGGCAGGGGCTTAAGGTAAAGATAGATACAGTCAACTGTGTTCTAGGCCTACAACTCTAACTTTGGGGAAGGCAGTAAATCGTTAGTAAATCACACTTTGGGGACCAGTTATTTCCCTATCATCTTTCAGCAATAAGTCTACCTTTCTCATTCTACTCTGCTATGTTAGAGCTGAAACTTGGCAAAGACTTTTCCCAGACTCCTTTGCCAGTTGTCTTCCTGTTATAATCTGCCATTAATAGGCATGGAGGAAAATCACAAGGCTCTGGGAAGGAAGAGAGGATTGCCTTCCAGCTACCCATTTCCTGTCAGCATTGCTCCAGGAGCATGCACCAGATCATGCCGCCTCCAGAGATCTACACACCCATCCTGCCTGGCCATGCTCCCTCTTCAAAATCTCAGTACAAACTGTAAAGAGCTTTCCTCTAGAGTTCCAAAGCACCGGCCCCACTAAGTTCTTCCACCAAACTTCAAGGTTTTAAAATCCACCTCTCTTTCCTGTTGTTGGCCCAGCTTCTCTCTGCATCTACTACACTTGGATACTTTTTATCTCTTTTTTGTTGTTATTTTTTTTGTTTGTTTTTGCTTTTGCTTTTGCTTTTTAGGCCTTCTACATTTTTATAACCAATTCCTTAGTCCACTCTGTTTAAAATACCCAGTGAGGTTTCATTTCTCTTGTATTTGATAGACGGTGTCATGAGGAATTCATGGGTTGGGTGTGATTTTTTTGCACAGGTTATTCATTCATTAATTTAAATTTAAGGAAATACTTGGTTCCTGTGACAGGCAATGTATATATAAAGATTAAAAAGGCATAGTTCCTGCCTGTAAGTGTTTACAATAAATGGGTAAGATAGATATTTAAACTAACAAGCACTAAACAATTCAATAAGCTCTATAGTAGAGATATTTTCTAGAGGGTGACCTGAGAGCTGGCAGGTTATATAGAAGTCTTGAGGAGAAAAGGACATCCTGTCAGGATAGAAAATATGAAAGAGCATAATAGATTCAAAGAATGTTGAGTAATTCCTTGTGATCAGAACACAGGATGGTGACATAAAGCTGGACAGGGAAACAACAATGATGGTGAAAGGCCTTGAGTAATATGCTAACTGATTTGAAATTCCACTGAGCGATGGAAAGCAACTGAAAGATTTTTAAGATATCCCCTTTTAATATACTATAAAAATCATACTTGTACATTGTATAATAGAAAAAGCTTTTCTCTGCCCCTAGACCCACCTTCCAGAAATTGTAACAGCTTCTTGCATAACCTTGCAGAACAGCATTTGATTGATAAACCAATATATTGTAACACTTATATAGATATTATTACAGTATATGACAAGCGTTGTTCAGAGAAACTGATATTTATTGACCTACTTAATACTCACAACAGCTCTGTAAGGTAACTATTATAATTTCCATTTTATAAAGAGGAATCTGAGCCACAGAGAGACTAAGTCACCTGCTCAGGGTCTTAGAACTAGGAAGTGATAGAGTTACACTTTTCACCCAGGTAGTGTGGCTCCATATTTAATGTTCTTAATCACTATTTTATGGTATCTCATATACACATGCATTGTATGTGTGGAAAAATATGAAATAATTATTCTAACACAAATGACTCATAATTTACACTCTACTTTGCACCTTGTTTTTTCACTTATTAACATACCTTGAAGGCTTTTCCTTATCAATATATATTGATCCACTTTATTCTTCATAAAGATTGCACAGTACTCCATTATGTGAATATTCCAAACTATATTTAACCCTTTCTATATTGACATGTATTTAGTTTCTTCAGAGGTGTAGGTCTTAGAAATAATGCCGTAACAAACAATATATCCATGGGATAAATTAATAGTAGAATCTTTCAGGAAATATTTATTCTTAATAGTGAAAAATACTGCACAAGTGCCCATGATAAATATGTTCATTAGCCCTACCATTCATGAGAATATTACCTCATATTCTTGCCAAAGGTAAGTTTTCATCAATCTTTTGTTTTTAAGTATTTTGCCCATCTAAGTGAAAAAGTGATATCTGTAACATTTCAAGACTAGCCTGATGTGATGAGATATATGTTTTGGAAAGATCATGCTGAGACAGCATGGAGGTCAGCATGGTCAGACTTAAGGCAGAAAGGACAGATAGAAGAAAATTACAAAAGACTGTGTAACCGATGAGGACAGCCTTTAACCAAAGCATGTCTTAAATGCTTTGAGGGAATAAGTAAATGGGGAGGCCTGTAAGAAAGGCCAGCTGTGGAGAAGGGAGATCAACAGAACTTTGTTCCTGATATTTGATATTGTGTTAAGCATGGGTGAGAGAGCAGAAGGATTCAAGAATATATACTAAATTTATGAGTTGGGAAGTCAGGAGGATTGAAATGAAAATAACCGTCCTAGGAAACTCAGGAGAAGGCAAGGATTTGGGGGCATGCCAGGGGAAACGGGGATGATATAAGGTCCTTTACAAATTTAAGATTCTGTAAATTATTTATGAAAATGATCCTCATCTGTGGCAGGGGCTACTTTGGAATATTCATATATTTAATGTCATTTAATAATGAATCATTGAATTTTACAGAGATATGAAAGTCCTTAAATCAAATTACCCAGTACATTTATGAAAAAGTTGTACTTTGCCACAGTATTCTTTTAGTATTCTGCCATCTAGCGAATAATAATCATTTATGCACCTGGCCTATAAAATCCAGAAACCTGAATTTTATGCCTTCTCATCATGTATCTTTTCCGAGTTTCCCCATCATAGAAAAATAACCTGAAAACACCTCATATGTTATGCCAAAATCTTCTTCCGTGATTATTTTATCAACAGAATTCCTGAACATAAAGGAAGCAATGACAGAATAAAGCCTATCAGCTTCTTTCCAAAATTTGGCCATTGGCTCATTTTCAAAATTCATGTCTTTATTTTCATGGGGTATGTTATCGTGAGCTTCCTTTACATTATGCTATTACCTTCCGTCAAAAAAACCAAACAAACAGTTACTAGCAGCAACTTTCTTGTCTGTAATAGAGTATTTTCAGAATGATCTTTGTCCGTTTGATGAGCATTGCTTCATAATTATTATCAAAAGTCTACCATCTGAAAAATTATCCTACATGACAAATTAGAAACTGCATTTGAATGTTATGGAGGCATCTTACAAAAAAATTGTTTTTCTATATTTATATTGCTATGAAATATTCCCTGACCCCTCCTGGGTTGATTACTCACTTTGTGCCACTAATGTATGATAATACTTTCATACTATAATTGTTTGATTGCAAGCCTGTGTCACCAACAGGACCATGAATTTCATGATTAATGAAATAATGTAATATTCATGTTATATCTCCTTTAACTCTCATGCTGTATGGTACCCATTGGTTTTCAATAAATGTTAATGAATAAATGTTTTGAAATGATTGAACTGAATTAATGACAAATGTTTGAAGTTTCATAAATCTTACCTTACATTAACATACAATCTAAAATAGGCAATCACTTTACTCAGCTTCTTTGATTAAGCCTAGAGAAAAAGAGAATTGAACATATTGTCCAATTGCCTACAAGTTCCTAAAATATAAATGTATGCTCATTAGAATTATTGGAGATAGGCAGATAAAAATCTTCCTTTGAAATTTGTCCTCCTAGGCGATGGCACCCTTCCCAGTTTTATCGACATCTTTCCCTTGGCAGATCTCTGTGGCCCCTCTGTGTGACTTGAATACAGAAACACTCTCAAAATGAGCATGCCTTAAGGAAATCTTTATTCTACACGATTATATGTCAGCAGAATACCAAGCTATTTCAGATCAGCAACTGAAAATGTTCCAAGAGAGCATTTCATTGCTTCATGGACAATTATTTTGGATGAAACCTCACAATCATGACATTTGTCCTAAGAGGTCAATTGATATTAGTAGTGTACACGGCTTGCAAGACCTCTTAATCCATCTATAAGTCTAAATGGTTTCATTTTACTATTTTCAAGCTAATTCTAAGGAGTTTAAACAAGAACCCTAATCCACTTTATAGTGTTTTGAAAGTATTGTTACCAAATTCTGTTCCTTTTGACAGCTGTTTTCCTTTATCTCTTGATTTTAGCACACCTGCCTTTTGAGAACAACTTTAGTCCCTTTTTTTTGGCTCATTAATTGTAACTGTGTATTTCACAGGGCATTGCAACCATCTATCTTGTGGTATAGGAAGCTGCATGAAAAGATAAGAGCATTATTTCTGTAAAGAAATACAATATTTTAAATTTACATCTGACATCCCTGAAATACATTTTGTACATCTACCATCTCTTGGACAGGTATGCGTCCCAGAAATTTTAGAGATGCTGGAAGTGATCGTTCTGCCCACGTGGAGTCCCCTCAGCTTATCTTGTTTGGTGAGCTCAGGCCCCTTCTGAAGCCCCCTCTCTTTCTCTTTCAGGATGGCTTCTACTCAAAAAATACACATTTTCTGCTCCAGCAAACATAAGTTTATAGGAGCCAACCCTGTCACTAAAGCTTAGGTAGGTGGGGACTGGAGCTGTAGCCCTCCAACTCCAACTATGATTAGAATGTGATTTAAATTTAGAAGAAAATATTAGAAAAGCCCATTTGGCCCCAATTTCCAACCATAGTTCTTATTAAACATTATCTGTAATAAAGCTGATAGTTTGACAGGCATTTGCCTTACATTTGTGTCTTTGTTCTCAGTTAATTCTGAACTTTGGAGGCAAAGAAAGTAGTATATCTTATTATTAGCCCCCTTAGATGTCAACATATATTATTAATTATGCTGCCTTCTTTTCAACTATTGTTACTGAGCTGGCTTTTATTTTCATAATTATCATGAGGTTCATGATTTGTGAAATACCCTGCTTTTGTACTGATCTTCAAAAGAAAAAACTTGAAAAAATTGCAAACAGAACCAATCAAGATGAAATAAGAAAAAAGGAAGGCTCAAAGACTTTTAAAAAAAGAGCAGATCATCTAAGATAATTATGTACAAATAACTAAAAGTGATTTTTTAAAAAAATCATATTCAATATTTAGGTGAAGAGACTCCTAATAATGTGAAAGGAGACATATTAAAAAAAGAAAGACCTTTGCCATTCTGAAAAACTTTGGATGAAAGAACTCTCCCAAGAGGACCGTGAGAACGTGGAGGAATTCATGGATTTAAAGAATCATCAGGTTCTGAGGACACTGAAATACACCTGGCAATTTAAACCCCATAGAGAATGACACAGCCAAGCCATTGCCTAAAGGCTTCCTTGATGAAAACAGGTGGTAGAGCAAGCCAAGAATCTGTTATTCAGATAGAAGACAGTTTGTATGCCATAAAATCAAATTTGACACTGTGTTGGTGAGTCCAAACGAGGTTGTTTGCTCTTTCAAACCACATGTCCTAGATTGAAAATAGCCAGTCCTAGATGCCAGATTGGCTGGAAGTGAAAACATGAGATTTAAGATCATCTGAAAGTCTGATGAAAAGACGACCCTTTGCATCTTTTTCAAACTACGATGCATTTTGTCAGTTACCATAACGCTTCACAAGAGGGAGGTATCTTATTGGCCATAGCTGAGCCTGCGAAAGAATTCTGTGTTAGACCCAGTGAAGACCAAGAAACAAAACCCAAAGGATGTCACGAAATCAAACCAGTAGCAGATAAAGAAGATGAGGAAACTTTCCCACTAGGGGAATAAAAGAGGCCAACAGAGAACAAATACAGAAGTAGGTTTAGAATGAAAATGCCTACTGAAGATAGTGACACATTTGAAGATGCTGGACATTTTGAACTTTGTGAGATCAGAGACATCAGTGCTTAGCAGTCCAAGAAATAAACCCATAGCTGAGAGTACTGAGGAAGGTGTGAGGAATGAACAAAGACACTTCTACAAACTCAAAGCAATAACAAACAAAGAACAGCCACCAAGTCCATAGCCTTTGATAGTGCAGCTCTTTCAGATTCTGTTGCTGCCTTGGCTGGTGAACATAGGACTGATCTGATTTTCATGAGTGTCTTGAAAGACGAACATGCTTACTTCTGGGAAAAGGAATTAGAATATGTAAGGGGTGTTAGGAACATATCTTTTCATTTCATATGTTTGTTTTGTAATGAACTTTATACTAACATCAGATTTTAAAACTTAAAAAATGGAATATGTGGATGAAAATAAAATTAATTGAAAAAAGCAGAAATACAAGCAAAAAAAAAAAAAAAAAAATTCACACAATTCTTACATTAGCACAGATCAGTGTGATACCCAGAACAGCAGAATCAGCATCTCCTGTGAACCTGTTAGAAATGCAAACTATTCTGCCCCATCCCAGACCTACTGGATCAGAAATGCTGGGGTGGGGCTCAACAGCCAGTGTTATAACAAGCCCTCCAGGTGATTCTGATACTCAGGTGATTCTGATTAAGAATCAATGACATAAGCCATAAAGAAATAACAGATTAATCCCAGGTTATTTTTAAGCATCTCATTTATACTTCAAGTAACAAATAAATGTTGGGAATTTAAAGTAAAAGAAGTAAAACCTTAAATGATGACATGGTAATGATTGATAAATTTGATATCAATTACAGGTGAGACTTGAAAACTCAATTTAATATTGACATACATGGGGTTTTATGAATCTAGAATAGTAAATCTCTTAAATGGGAGTTGTTACTAATCAATAATAGATTCAGTAAGTTATATTAATTATGTAAATGTTACAATATTTTATAGTACATATTATTTCTTATTTCTGTTCATCCACCCTTATAAAGAAGTCAGCAAAATTTTCAAAGGTAAGAAGATTCCTTACTGACATCAAACTAAATGAAGAGAAAATCAAATATGAACTCCTGGTAAGCCTGAAAAGAAAATGTTCAGGCTTTAGAACATACAACAGGAAGTGGACAGCTGGAATGAGCAACACATTGAGCTTCGTGAGCAAACCAAATTAAATAAGAAGTCTCAGGCATCCAGGTTCTAGCTCACAAAATAAGTGAAATCAAAATTCTGAATAACCACACTGTGCTGATGACAGAGCTTGCTATGTATTCTGAATCTAAGGACACATGTAATAAAGAAGGAAAATGATGGAGGTGAAATAATTGAGCCAGTGGAGACATAGGAGGTCACTGGAGTGAGAAAATTGAATATCAGAAAAGACAGGTGATGGATGTCTCACAGGTAACACTAAATTAACAAGAGTTGAAGGCAGAGGCTGTTGACAACCCATGCTGAGTGATGAACTGCCATCTAGGGATGAAATGGAGAACAGATAAATAATTTGACAAGTGGCACTTTTTTCCCTGCAGTTGACCAAAGCTTAATGGAGAAGTGAATGCAAAACCTTGCATAGGATGTGGAGATTCTTAAAGTCTATGATCAAATAGATTTGATCTGAGAAATAAACTGAATCAAGAAGAGCATATGCTTGAAGAGGAAGAGGAAACTTTGTAAGATGCAGAGAAGAGAATTAAAAGCAGAAAACATAAAAAAATAGAGGGCAAATTACAGAAAATAGAGTTGTGAAACCAGATTGTTCACCTTCTGAAGAAAATCTATGCCAATGTCTCGCTGCTTCTCACAGTCCTGAAGTGTGTAACACAGGAAATCTGTGTGTTTTTGTTCCAGTTCATGTATCTGTACAGAGGAATGAGAGAAGACCTGGTAGAAGCTCTTCCTTTCATCAACAAACCTAAAGGGCCTGAAACACAACGCATCATCCAGACCCTCTCTTTCCACAACGGTGATAAAGAAATTGCAAACCTCTACTTGACAGAGACTTGGAAAATTTCTTGCCAAAAAAATTAAAAAGACAAAACTTCAAACACACAAACCAACCAATCAACCAAAAACCTGAAATCATATATATATGTACATATATATATATGCAGAAAATTTGAGAATATAAGGTATTGTGGAAAAATTTTAATCACACCTAATCCTATTACTAGTGCTAATTAACCACTTTTTTACATTCTGTCATTGCGGTCGCGGTTACTGCTTCTGGGGGGAGTGGCGGCCGGTAGCTGAGCCCTCAGCTCTCGGGGCTGCTTAAAGGGTACCGGCGGCGGGGGCTCTTTCCCGGAGGCGAGGGCGAGGCGGAGGACTTGGCCAGGTCCTCGGCGGGAGGCGTACAAGGTGTGGAGGGCGGCGATAAGGACAAGACACTCTTCATCCAGTAGGAGTATGCGCCAAAGAGATTTATTCAGGGGTGATTACAGGTTATATAGGCTGGTAAGAAGGGTAGGGCTGGAAAGGAGGTGAAGTAGCCTTAAATGGCAATACTGAAGGGAGAGGGGCTAGGATTGGTTCTGAGAAGACGCAGGAGCCGTAGCAGCGGGCGGGAGTTGTTCCGGCCACGGTGCATGCGCGCTGGCGGTGGCAGGAGTTGCCTTGGCACAGGGGAGTGTGCGGGCAAGATAAGGAAGTGGGGAAAGGGCGGTTGGGAGAAAGGCTGTTCCCTCCGGCAAGCCTCCCCTGCCAATGGCATTTTGGGTGAGGAAAAGGGAGCCGCCTTGACCTCGTTCCCCAGGCTCGGGGGGGCTGCAGAGGGCACTAACGCCCGTACCCACTACCCTCCCCAGGGGGTGATATCAGGTCCCCTGGCCCAGGCCTGGTAAGTCGAGGTACAAGCTCAGTCACCCGCAATTCCCCTTTCTTTTCTAATTAGAGGAAGAGGCTTTACCAGAGAGGCCCGCTAAGGGTGAGGGAAGGGGGAGGTCAGGGAAGGGAAAAAGGGGTTGACGGTGGCTCAGCGAGGCTGGAGCTCAGTGTTGGTGTGGTGCCCGGGCGCTTGACAATGGCTTCGCTGCAGCGGGCTGGGCGAAGGTGAGGGGTTTAAAGTTCAGGGGTTCAGAGAAGCTGGAACTCGAGGTGAGAGCGATGTTCAGGTGATTGAGAAGGGCCTCGCGGTTGGCGAGTCGACCGGTGGCGTTGAGGTCGCGGAGGGTTGGCTGTCATTTTGGAGTGGGGGGCGTCAGAGGTGGCGAGTCGCTGATATTGGATTTGCACGAACGAGGAAAAAATGGCATCCGTTTGTTTCTTTACAAGCTGGACAATTTTGCGGATGAGGCAGGGTCCTAAGATGAGAGCTAGAATAATTATTAATAAGGGGCCAAGAAAAGGAAGGATGTATGGGAGGATGGGAGTGAAAAAACTGGACCAATAACTGGTGGCTTCACGATCTCTTTTACGCTTTTCCAGTCCCTCTCGGACCCTTTTCAGGCTGTCCTCGACGAGACCTGTGGAATTGGCATATACACAGCACTCTTCTCCTAGGGCGGCGCAGAGGCCTCCTTCTTTGAGGAGGAGAAGGTCAAGACCTCGGCGGTTTTGGAGCACTACCTCAGAGAGGGAATTGACAGAATTTTTTAGATGGTAAATAGCGTTTTGTAAGTGATGAATGTCTTCGTCAACAGCCGCCCTGAGGTGAGTTAGGGCGGAGCCTTGACTGGCTAGTGCAGCGATTCCGGTGCCAGTGCCGGCAAGACCTAGGAGGGAGGCAATTGTGAGGGCGGTGATGGGCTCTCGCTTTTGCAGAAGGGCAGGAGCTGCAGTTCTTTCCAGACGGAGGAAGAAGTCTTCTTCGCTGTGGTATAAGACCCTAGGGATAAGGACAATTAGGAGGCAAGTTTCTTTATATTCACTGATGATATTCGTGCTGAGACAGGGGGTAAGTCCTGTAGAGGAGCAGAGCCATTGGGAGGAGTTATGAGGAATGAGAAATTTTGCCGAGCTGCTGGGAGATGAGTAGCTGGCACAGGCAGTGAGGTCGGGAGAGTTACTGGAGCGAGGGCGGACGCACTTTCCCGTATAGGAGACTGAATGAAAGGTCAGGGGGACGGCAGAGGTATTCCAATTGCATTCCAAGGGGTTGTTTTCTGTGCTTTCTGAAAAGGAGAGGTTGGAGGCAACGGGCTCGTATAGTGAGGAAGAGGTGGAGAGGCAGAGCCAGCAGGATGAGGTAAAATTGGGGTTGGAGGAGTTTACTGAGGTGAAGGCCGCTTGGATGAGGCTGAGGAGGGGAGAGGAATAACGAGAAGGGGGCAGAGGAAGCTGGGGTGGTGGGGTTGGCGATGCGTTGTTTGTAGCTGAGGTGCGGCTGGTTGGAGCTGAGGTGCGGCTGGAGAGCTGTGGAAAAAGGGGGTTAATGACTTTATTGGGACCTATGCCAGAGGGTGTTTTTAAAGCAGTATTTTGGCATGATTGGTTTACAGCCTCCTTTTTTATAAGAATAAGTGATCCTCGGTCGGTTCCTTTCTCATAGATTCTGAAGCCCCAAGTTTGACCGAGTAACCAGGAGGGATTAGTGGGGAGCTGCACTGTAAGATTAAGATGTGTGCAGGATCCCTTACCTTCTTGGCCGAGCCAGTTAACAGTAGGGAGTTTGCACCCTGTAGGGGCCCACTTTAGGGTAAGGTAATGATCAGGAACAGGAGGCTTCCAATTATTGGCTAATGTCTCATACCCCCAGTATGCACAGTAGTACTCGTTGGGGGAATTACAGTACAATTTTCCAGGATTTGAGGATGGGCACATGTAATATTGGGCCTGGGGATCACTTACCTTTTGAGTGCAGGTTTCTTCGACTCTGGAGACAAAGGTGGCGAAAGGTTTACTCGGCTCCTGGAAGAGCTTGGTGAATTTGTCAGGTTGACGGGCAGAGCAATTGGCAAACGCGCGTAAGGCGATGCCTCTGAGGATAGTCCAGAAGGTGGCAGGGACATTAATATAAGCAGACGTATTTAGAAACGCTCCAGTGCCTAAATAGGCTTCGGGGGGATGATAGACTCCAAGGGCTGCGTCTTGCTCACTTTGCTTAGCTGCTTCTGCCTGGAAGTGAGCACGCCAGTCAACAAACTGACCGGGGTTAAGAATGGAACGGGCAAGCGAGGCCCAGCCTTGGGGGATGCAAAAGTCCATGCCGAGATCCTGCAGTATTTGGGAAGCGTATGGGCTACCTAACCCGTCCTCCTTGACGGCCCTGCGAAGCTGCTTGATAGTATCTGAGTCAATGGGATACCAGTCATACGGTTTCTGTGGGGTGGGGGCAAGGTTAAGAGGAAAGCAGTGAAAGGCACGAGAGAAAGGAGGACGCGCTTGCAGAGGGCTTGGCGCGGGAGTGGGGGTAGGGGGAGCGTTGTCCCAAGGGTTGCCTTGAGGTGTAGAAGGCAGCCAGGGGTTGTTAGCCGGTGGGGTGGGAGGAGCGGCGGCAGCTGCCGGTAGTGGCTCCGAGGGGGAGCTCGCCGAAGGGGGAGGTGGGAGTGGGAGGCCCCAAGCGTCGCAAGATGGCGGCGCGGTGGGCGTGGCTAAGACACAAGATGGTGGATCAGCCCCGCCCTGTGAAAGGGCGGGGTTCAAGGCACAAGATGACGGACTAGCTCCGCCCTGTGGAAGGGCGGGGTAAAGCGTATGCGGTTTCCGGCCCAGCTTAGGGCTGATGTTATTCCGGCCCAGCTTAGGGCTGATGTCATCGCCGGAGCATTTCCTCCCCTCGATGGAAAAAGAAGGAGGAAGTTCGCCATCTTGGCGTGGCGCAGTGTTATTTTGCTTTTTGGGAGTCACCTCGAGCGCGTTGTTAATCTTCTCGACTAAGGACTCCGTGTCCGAGTCATGATTTGAATTAGTATCGCTATCTGAATCTGTTGGCTGGGTTGATAGGGCCTCTTTGGATTTAACGGGGCCTCGATCAGGGGGGAGGGAGCCTTGAAGGCAGGAGCGGATGGTTATCAAGGTGGGGAGCAAGCCGGGAGGGAAGCGCTTGCTCTCATGTTCCATGGCGTTAGTGACTTGATCAATAAGACGATCATAAGTAACAGGGTCCCAAAGATGGCAAGTGGTGAGCCATGGGTTAAAGGGCAGCAGGAGGTCCCAGTATACTTGCAGCTGCCGGACAGACACTTTACAGCGATGCGTGTCTAGGAGACCCGCTAGAGCACGAACTTGAGGTGCCTGGCACGTAGATAGACGATTACCCATAGCTGAGGGGGGAGGAGGGGGGGTTGTTTACCGAGCAGAGAGAATGAGATAAACCGTGGCCGCGAGGCCGAAGGAGACGGCGAGAGCGGAAAGCAGTGCCCTTTGGCAACGGGAGCAGTCGGGGGGGGGCGGTTGCAAAGAGGCACACGGCGCCAAATGAGGAAACAAAGATACAAAGAACCACAGCAAAGTAATGGAGGGGAAGAGGGAGAGCGTTAGGAGGAACAGGGGTCATAGAAGTGCGCACACAAGAGGACGAAGAGAGCGTGGGGGAAGGGAGGAGCGGCTTTGGAGCGGTGAACCTCACACGGCTCCGGAAGCGGCGAAGGAGAGGCGGCCCTTACCTTGCAGGCGAGGAAACGGGAAGCTGGAGAGGCGTCCGGGCGAGCGGGCGACCTGCCGAACTGTTGTGTGGAGACGCTCCTCACACGGGGCACCAGTTGCGGTCGCGGTTACTGCTTCTGGGGGGAGTGGCGGCCGGTAGCTGAGCCCTCAGCTCTCGGGGCTGCTTAAAGGGTACCGGTGGCGGGGGCTCTTTCCCGGAGGCGAGGGCGAGGCGGAGGACTTGGCCAGGTCCTCGGCGGGAGGCGTACAAGGTGTGGAGGGCGGCGATAAGGACAAGACACTCTTCATCCAGTAGGAGTATGCGCCAAAGAGATTTATTCAGGGGTGATTACAGGTTATATAGGCTGGTAAGAAGGGTAGGGCTGGAAAGGAGGTGAAGTAGCCTTAAATGGCAATACTGAAGGGAGAGGGGCTAGGATTGGTTCTGAGAAGACGCAGGAGCCGTAGCAGCGGGCGGGAGTTGTTCCGGCCACGGTGCATGCGCGCTGGCGGTGGCAGGAGTTGCCTTGGCACAGGGGAGTGTGCGGGCAAGATAAGGAAGTGGGGAAAGGGCGGTTGGGAGAAAGGCGGTTCCCTCCGGCAAGCCTCCCCTGCCAATGGCATTTTGGGTGAGGAAAAGGGAGCCGCCTTGACCTCGTTCCCCAGGCTCGGGGGGGCTGCAGAGGGCACTAACGCCCGTACCCACTACCCTCCCCAGGGGGTGATATCAGGTCCCCTGGCCCAGGCCTGGTAAGTCGAGGTACAAGCTCAGTCACCCGCATGTCATCTCTTTCTTTTCCCAATATTTTTCTAAGTATAACTGTATTGGGACCATACTATGATTTTACTTTTTCTTGTGATAGTAGTGACCTAGGTTTGAAGGCTCACATAGATGGTAGTTGCTTCTCTTTGAGTTCAGCCTTTCTTCTGGCCAACCCTTCTTTGGCTGACTGAAACCAGCTTATTCTCTCGTAATGAGGATGGTAACTAATGTCAAGTGAGTGATAGAATCTGTTCTGTTTTAAGGCACCCTCATCTGTATACACATCATGAGTACTTCTGGACTCTTCATTCTCTTCCATTGGTCTGTCTGCCGTTTCACGCTCCAGTAAAACAGTTTTAGTTTCTATTGCTTTACAAAAAAATGTTAACACATGTTGAGGGCTAATGTACCTTTATTGCCATCTCTTTTAAAAAATTTCCTGTGTATTTTCACGTGTTGATTTACTTTCAAATTAATTTTAGTATCACTTTGTCTCTAAAAATATTTTTACTGGAATCACATTAGGAAGATTTATAAATGGAGTATAAATTAGGAGAGTGCTACCTTTATACTACTGAATCTTCTTATCCAAGAACAAGGAATGTCTTTGTCTTTGTTTTCATTTGAATCTCTTATTACCTATAGTGTAGTTTTGCATTTGTCTTTACATAGGTAATGCATAATTAATATTAAATTCATTTATAGGTATATAATTTTTGTTTCTAGTATACAAGATTTTATTCCATCGCATTTACTATTCAGTTATTATTTTTATAAAGCATGCTGTTTTTTCTTTTCTGTTTCCTAAATGACTCATTCTATTCTGTAATTGTAGTTAATATCTTTTTCAGTGAATGTTCTATGTTTTTATTCATACCATATTTGAATGTGCATTATTATTTTTTATTTTGTGGATCTTTCTAATTGCATGGACTAATACTATGGACAGTCCTGGCTAATAACAGTGACATGGTATTCATTACAATGGAATGGAATGATTGTAGTATTTCACCCTTAATCATGATATTGACCTTTGATTTGAAATATACATTTCATAATCATACATAAAGCATTACTACCCATTCCTATTTTGTTAAGATTGTGGAATTTTACAAATAAGTTCATATGGTTTTTCTTCTTGAGTTTCTCAAGGATCTCACCAAAACAGGGCCACAGATTTAAAGTTAAAAGAGAATTCAACACCAGAATCAAACCAGTTCACACCCTTTGGTCATCCTACATTTCCAAAATAAAACTGCCACATGGCACCCACTCCTGTCTCCTGATTTCTCTAAATTTCACTGTGCCAGGGAAGATTCAACTCTGCTTCATTAAAGGAAAGGGAGAAGAGCTCTGAAATAACTGGGCTGTATCTTTTTCACAGGTAAATTGCAAAGGGAAAGGGTCAGCTTGGTCCATGTAATGATGGATTCATATTTTAAACCAAATGACTTGATTTATAGATTTATTAAATTTCCCTCACCAAACATATTAATCACACCTGATCTGCACCTAGAAGAAATAGGTCTTGAAGTTTTATCAGTGATGGGAAACAAAAGCACAAAAAGTCAGAAGTTAGGAATTTGAACAAATCACATTAGTAATTGTCATTAATTTCAGTTTTGAAGTCTCTTTAATCCATTTATATCAAGAAAAGAAAGATGTTTAAGGTAAAAATTCACCATGACAGAAGACTTAATCATTCCTTTTGCAATCACATATAGGGGTAATACAGGTCTAAACTGAGTGCCTCTGATGACAGGACCCTGTGCTCAGTAAGGATGGCTCTGAAAATTGCATCCTCTAAGAAGAGACAGTCTTCATGCCATGCAGCCTTTTTTTTTTTTTTAATAAGCAGAAGCTGAACACTATCAAACTAAACAGAGAAATCATTTTACTTCAATGTACATTTCATCCAAGAGCTCAACATGCTAGAAAGATTTTATATTTTATGCTAAAAATAAAAAAGGCTGAACAACTTAAGTAACTTTCCTTGGTGACTGTGCAAACTAATGATTAATTAACTGAATTGAGACTAGATGACAAATCATCAACTTTTACATCTATAGCATATGTTAAGCCATATTTGACAGGAGATAAGGAGGAAAATATTAAAAGTGCACATAAATTTATGATAAAATAATACATTTTATGATATAAAAAACATAGATTTTTATCCCCTCTGCCATAATTCATATTTTTACAGATTTTATAACATAACTTCTTATACAATGCCAAACATCCTTTGCAGAAAGAGCTGAAATATAAGCTAATATACAGAATTACTTTCCCTCATTAAAATTGTGAGCTTTCTAGAAAATAAAAAGGACTTCCATATTCTGGATGTCATAAACACACTAAATATTATAGGTTCCTTTTAAATATTTTAAAGTTTATATTTTTGAGATCAAAAACTATAATAATAATTATGAATAATAAAAACTATTTTAGTAAGATTCACCAATGAACAGTTGTTCACTGTAGATACCTGAGACATATATATGGAGTGAGTTGCTACATGGTGCATCATGGGAACACAGGCTCAGGAGCAAAAGAAAACTTTCAGCAAATGGCCACTTCATTACTTACCCAACACAAAGAGTCCAAAAGAGCAGAGGAAGAGATCCCATCATGACCCATTTCCCAGTGAGGCAAACTGCTTAGGTCAGGGTCAGAGGATGGCAGCTCCACATGCCCCACTTCAGAGAGGAAAGTAAAATCTGTGCTGCCAGAATGCAGAGTATTTATACAACCTGAGGTGTGAGGGCGCTGCCACTGAGAGTTCCACTGTGATAAGCAGCTGGAACTGCTTATTCCCAGTTTCCACATTTGAGATATGGTTAGGCCTTTACATTGCACCTAACATCTCCCCCAGACTGTGGATTGGAAATATATTGAAACATCTGCACACAATAGAAAAGGATGGTGGTGTAGGTGAGAGCTGGGAGATGGCCACTAGGTGTGTCCCTGACTTCCTCAGCAATGACTCTTGTCCTCTGAATAAGAGACATTCCCAGATGCCACATTAGACTGTGACCAGGGTTCCACAGGTGCAGGTGCATACCTGCCTGATGGACCCAAATCCAGAAGGGCCCTTGTTATGACTCCCTTTCTCTGAAAATACCAAAAGCATAAAATTTGTTCCCTGAGAATGAATAAATCACTTTAGAAATTCTATTTTTTCCCTCTGAATCTAAGAAACATGCACATTGGGCTTATGGCAAGAATACTCCTGGTCTAGGGAATCACATTAATTATTTGAACAAATTTTATCTTTTCTGGGTTGTGATATTCCTCCCTACTGGACTCCTGGGATGACATTCACCCTGGAATTAAATTTCCCCTATTACTATGTTTGCTATTTTCATAGAACTTATTTTTACTACTCTGGACTTGTGCAATTTTAAGCCAAACAATTCAACTCTGATAACATATTTTGAATCAAATGATGATCATGACTTAAATGCTAACTGCTTATGGTACTTGCATTGTACAAACCAAACACTCATGCTTTATTTTAGTCAATGAATCTAAGGGAAAAGATACATTATTCTTTAAGTTACTAAAATCGTTTTCTTTAAAAATCCGTATCATAAAAGTAAGATCTTCATTTTATTAACTTAGTATTCTTGAAACCACTGGTTACAGAGGACTGTGGATAAATAAGATTCTTTAGAAATTGGTTCAAGGAGCTGAAGCACTGCAATTTTAACCAGTTCTCTAACAAAAATTATATACAAAACAACAAAAAGCAGATTTGAAGAAGAAAGAACACTTCTCTGCAAATGATTGAGAATGGAGAACCATTAAGTCTTCTTAATATTATCTCCACAGCAGGGCATGACTTAAAAGGGAGTGTTAATACCCTGCAGTTTCCCCAGCCGAAGACGGAAGATGTATCGGTGCACTTGAACTGGAAGTAGTTGATATTTCTTCTTTTTTCTTAATTTTTTTCTTAGAGAAATTTGGGGTTTACAGAAAAATCATAAATAAAATACAGGGTCCCCATATACCACCTATTAATAACAGGTTCCATTGGTATCAATTTGTTGCAATCGATGAAAGCACATTTTTATAATTGTACTATTAACTATATTCCATGGTTGAACTTAGGGTTCACTGTTTGTGTTGTGCAGTTCCATGGATTTTATTTTTTAAATTTATATTGTAGTACCATGTATAAAATCTAAAAGTTCATCTTTTCACCGTATTCAAATATTTAATTCAATACTGTTAATTATGTTCACATTGTTTTTCTATAATTACCACCATCCATTACCAAAACTATTCCATCATCCCAAATAGAACAGTTTAAGCATTAACTCCCCATTCCCTCCCCCCACCCCCGGCCCCTGGTAACCTATATTCTAGATTCTGATTCAATGAATTTGCTTATTATAATTGTTTTTTATCACTGAGATCAATACATTTGTCCTTTAGTGTCTGGTTATTTCACTTTACATGATGTCTTCAAGGTTTACCCATGTTGTTGCATGTATCAGAACTATAATCCTTTTTATAGCTGAATAATATTCCATTGTGTATATATACCACATTTTGTTTATTCATTCATAGGTTGATGGGCACTTTCATTACTTCCATCTCTTGTGAATAATGCCACTATGAACATTGGTGTGCTGTTATCTGTTCAAGTCCCTGCTTTCAATTCTTTGCAGTATACACCTAGATATGGGATTACTGGGTCATATGGTAATTTTATATCTAATGTTCTGAGGAATTGCCATACTGTTTCTACAGTGGCTGCACTATTTTACACTCCCACTAGCAATGAATGAGTGTTCCTATTTCTCCTCATCCTCGCCAACACGTGTAATTTTCTATTTTATTAATGGTAGCCATTCTAGTTGGTATGAAATGGTATCTCATTATGGGTTTGATTAGCATTTCCTTAATGGCTAATGATGTTGAACATCTTTTCATATGATCTTTGGCCATTTGTCTAATGGCTATTCAAGTCTTTAGCCCATTTTTAATTGGATTGTGTCTCTTTGTTTTTGAGTTGAAGGATTTCTTTATATATTCTGCATATATTCTGGATATTCGACCTCAACAGGTATGTGGCTTCCAAATATTTTCTCACATTGTGTAGGTTGTCATTTTATGTTTATGATAAAATCCATTAATGCACAAAAGTTTTTAAATTTTGATGACATTCTATTTATCTATTTTTTTTTCTCATTGCTTTTGCTTTAGGTGTAAAGTCTAAGAAACCCTTGCCTAACCCAAAGTCCAGAAGATGCTTCTCTAGGTTTTCTTCTAGGAGTTTGATAGTTCTGGCTCTTATTTTTAGGTCTTTGATCCATTTTGAGTTGATTTCTGTAGATGGTGTTAGGTAGGGGTCCTCCTTCATTCTTTTGCATAAGGAGATCCAGTTTTCCCAGCACCATTCACTGAAGAGACTATTCTTTCATAATTGAGTGGACTTGGCACCCTGTCAAAAATCAGTTGACCAGCACCATGTGCCTGGCGCCAGGCTCCACAAGTCCACCACCCCTCCATAAGCTACCTGGGGCAGGTCCGGAGGGCATGTCACTGGAAGGTGCCGCCCGGCTTACCTGGGCATGTGAGGCTGGACTGGGTGAGTTGCGAAGATGCAAAGGTGAGGTACAGCTGCCAGGGGGTGTTTCTTAATTCCTGAAGGCCTTATAAAGAGAAAACGATAGGCGGAGCCAGAAACCAGAAGTTAGAAGCCGCAAGTTAGCAGGAAGTCGCAGGTCACTGGAAACTGGAAAAGGCAAGGATGTCGCTATGTGTCGGGAAAGCAGAGAAATGCAAGCATTGCCAGCCAGAATGCTACCCATGGGAGAAGGGAAGCCTTTCTTGCCTTCTAAACTGTGAGTTAATAAATTCTCATTGTTTAAGCCAAAAAAAAAAAAATCTGTTGGCCAAAAATGTGAGGTCTGATTTCTGAACTCTCAATTCAAATCCATTGGACTATATGCCTGCCCTTGTGCCAGTACCACACTGTTTCAATTACTGTGGCTTTGTAATAAGTTTTAGGTTTGGGAAGTGTGAGTCCTCCAGCTTCATTGTTCTTATTCAAGATGGCTTTGGCTATTTAGGGCCCCTTACCTTTCCATATAAATTTGATGTTTGGCTTTTCCTTTTCTGCAAAAACAGCTGTTAGAATTATGATTGGGATTGAATTGAATCTGTAAATTGCATTGAGTAGAATTGACATCTTAAGAACATTTAGTCTTCCAATCCATGAACACAGAATTTTCTTCCATTTATTTAAGTTTTCTTTGATTTCCTCTAGCAGTGTTTTGTAGTGTTCTGTGTACAAGTCCTTTACATCCTTGGTTAGATTTATTCCTGGATATTTGAGTCTTTGTTGCTATTGTAAATGGAATTTTTTCTTGATTTCTTCTTCAGATTGTTCATTGCTAGCTATTTTAGTTTGCTACTGCTGCCAGAATGCAAAACACTGGAGATGCATTGGTTTTTATAAAAGGGGGTTTATTTGGTTACACAGTTACAGTCTTACAGCCATAAAGTGTCCAAGGTAACACATCAGCAATCGGGTACTTTCACTGGAGGATGGCCAATGGTGCCCAGAAAAACTCTGTTAGCTGGGAAGACACGTGGCTGGCGTCTGCTCCAGAGTTCTGGTTTCAAAATGGCTTTCTCCCAGGACTTTCTTCTCTAGGCTGCAGTTCCTCAAAAATGTCACTCTTAGTTGCACTTGGGGTATTTGTCCTCTCTCAGCTTCTCCGGAGCAAGAATCTGCTTTCAGCAGCCATCTTCAAACTGTCTCTCATCTGTGGCTCCTGTGCTTTCTTCAAAGTGTCCCTCTTGGCTGTGGTAGCTTTCTCCTTCTGTCTGATCTTATACGGTGCTCCAGTAATTTAACTCAGACACACCCTGAATGGGCAGGCCAACACCTCCATGGAAATTATCCAATCAGAGTCATCACCTACAGCTGGGTAGGGCGCATCTCCACAGAAACACTCAAAGAATTACAATCTAATCAACACTGATAACATCTGCCCACACAAGATTACATCAAAGATAATGGCATTTGGGGGGACATAATACATTCAAACTAGCACACTAGTGTATAAAAACACTACTGATTTTTGTTGCTGATCTTGTACCTCACCACTTTGCTGAATTCATTTATTAGCTCTAGGGGTTCTGTATGATTTTGTCAGGATTCTCTGTCTATAGGATCCTGTCATCTGCAAACAGGGAAAGTTATACATCTTCCTTCCCAATTTGAATGCCTTTTATTTCATTTTCTTGCCTAATTGCTCTTGCTAGAACTTCCAGTACAGTACTGAATAATAGTGGTGTCTTGATACTTATCTTAGAGGGAAAGATTTCAGTCTGTCACCGTTAAATATGAGTTTAGCTGTAGGTTTTTCATATATGTCCTTTATCATGTTAAAGGAAGTTTCCTTTTATTCCTAGTTTGCTCAGCATTTTTATCAAGAAGCAGTGCTGGGTTTTTTCGAGTGCCTTTTGAGATGACCATGCTTCCCCCCCCCCCCTTTGTGCTGTTAATATGGTGCATTAAATTAACTGATTTTCTGATATTGAACCACCCTTGCATACCTGGGACAAATCCCACTTGAACATGGTGTATAATCATTTTACTGTGCTTTGGAATTTGGTTTCCTAGTATTTTGTTGAGAGTTTTTGCATCTATGTTCATAAGAGATACTGGTCTATACTTTTCTTGTGGGATTTTTATCTGACTTTGATGTGAGGGTGTTATTGGCCTCATAGAATGAGAGAGTGTCTCCTCCTCTTCAAGTTTTTGGAAGAGTTTGATAGCCCTTCATCTGTCCTTCACAGCTCTGAGGAAGCATTCTATCTCTAAGTCTCCTCAGCAGCCTTTGTCTGGTGTGGGCTGGAACAATGGCCACCCCCAGAGCTGGGCTCCCAGCCATCTATTTAAAAGCAGTGATTAATGATCAGCCTGCACCCACCCCTGCCCCTCAGATCTTGAGGAAGTGGATTTTTATGTCCCTCTCTGGCACTAGCAAGCTATTAAAGGGTCAGTTGGATCCACTGCTGCATGTCACCAGGTTAGGGGATGGATGATGGTAACTGCCAGGTGGAGAAAGCAATTCACTGGTATTTACCATAAATTGCCAGCCTCTTCATCCTATCTTCCCTAGATGCTGTATAGTGTTCTAGCGGAATATGGAATGTCAAAATAGTGATCTAGGAAATTTCCCAAATTGTTTCTACTCTTGGATTCCAATTTGCAATATAAAATCACAAAACTGGGAGCAAACTTCATGAAAGAGTTTTGTAAACCTAGGATTAAGTCCAGTTCTATAAGGAGATATAACTGTAGCTTTATTTTATTTAACATATAAAAATTCTCAAACCTTTAAGAACATAACTTAAAATCTATATTAAGCCACAAGCTATTTTTTAAGGTTTATATTATTACTATAGGTTGTTTACAGCAATGACAATGTTTTTGATGACAATGTTTAACAAAGCAAATTAACTAAATTAGTAAATATCACATGGAATCTAGAAGATAACTTTAAAAACCTCAGTCTAAAATTTTAGGACATTGAAAATTTTTACCATTTCCTAAAATTGAACTTGGGGCTGTAGATGTGGATGTGTATATATTTATACTGTGTGGCTGAATGACTAAAAACTGAAGAACTACCTTTAATGAAATTATCAAATATATATTACTGTCTCTTTTTCTAGGGTAATGGTCTTTTCTTACTCATTTTGCTAAACAACCAGCTTAACTGAACATATATTAACAATTGCCTGAGAGAAAATGGATATTTATTGTACATTTCTTGTCAAGTCATAAGATTATTATTTAAGCATAAACCATTAGCATGGTTGATTTCCTTTTGTAGCCTTAAGATAGGTATCCTTATAACTCAGATGAGAATGTTGACCCAAAGAAACTCAGCCTTAAAATACACCACTTTGATTTTAAATAAGTTCTCTGAAAATTAGAATAATGTTTAGGTTGTATAAATGGAGTAAGTAACTATATTGGACATGTGGTTATTAAATATTACTTCAAAATAGAATGTAATTAGAATGGATAGCCTCCATAAGTACTTGATCTACGTATTTATTTTGAACAAAATTGTACAAATTGGGGGGTGAGCATGTGCTATTAATAGCTTCTCAGTCATAAATGGTTTTGAATTTATCATTAAGTATACTGGCTTTTACTTTCAGTTTTCTGGTAACATTTTTATTGATTAATTTTCTCCTGTTCTAAATTATATGGCATTTTAACCATTTGTTGTCATTGGAGAGGAAAACAAATTCCACTCTGGTGGAGTGATAGCTAGTTCTTTACTAATGGAATGAATAATAAACCACATCATTTGGTCTCCCACTATGCAACTGATTGATGAGTTCAAAAGCCCAGAGAAAGCTTTGCTGGTGGCTTTGGTGTTTGTTCCAGGGGAGGTAGGGAAGAATTAAGGGTGAGGGAGAAATAAAGTAGATTACCTTTATTCTTTATTTTTCTTCTAAAATAGAGTAGTAGCAAGGGACAAGTACATGAGGAAATATATTAAAATCCGATTGGTTTTCCCTTAGGGGTCCCAGTTGCTCATTTTTATGAATAAATCACCTTTCTCTGGATTTAACCTCTGAAAAAAGTACTTTAATAATAGTTGGTTATTATTTTATTTTAACCACTTTTAAAAATTGTGTATATTAGTTTTGAGTATGGTAAAACTTGATTGTAGTTCTGGAGTCAAATGGTAAGAATAATTACCACGTGATAAATTTTTTTTCTGACTTATGCTTACCATGAAAAAATGTTCTTTGTTATAGCAATAGAGACTTGCATTATTTTACTGTGTCCTGAAGACCCAATTTTCCATGCACCTTAACAAAAGCTGAGTTAGAACGCAGGTAAAGTTCTGTGGGCAGTGGTAGAGCAAGAAATGGCAAAAAGGGAGTAGAAAGAAAAGTGACTTGGAATTGAGCAAGACCTGTGATTAGATCTAGCCTCTTCCACCCAGAATCCTGTTCCAAATGACTTTGGGCAATATATTCAACTGTTAGCCTTGTATTCCTCATCTCTAAAACAGAAATAATCATCTCTCTCCAAAGGGGTTTTTGTAAGGTCTATGCACTTAACACACCTGGCATTTACAAGGTGTTCCATTAGTATTAGAATACTCCTAGCTCCATTTCCCTCCAAAACATTTTCTATTAATAAGTAAATTTTCTATGAACCATTGAAGCTAACAAAGGCAAAAAACAGGAAGTTATAGAGGATGATGATAAGTTTTCTTGATATTTTATTTTAAAATAAGAAGCAAATGGATATCACACTCAAACCAAAGTCAGTTTTTGTCAAGTGTTTTTCCCCATTTGAGAAAGCACATCTCATAACACTTTACTTCAATAACCAACTTACAGTGCATAGCTTCCCTAATCCTCTGGTGCACTGTGCTTATTAAAATTCTTGGCAGCTTGATGTGCTAGAGATGAGAACACATTAACTCGATTGTAACCAGTGAGGCATGCTTTATTAGAATCTACCTGGCCTCTTATTACATGGGTTTAGCTTGTCAAAAGTAACAAATGAAAAGAATTAACTTTCTATAACTTTTTTCTCCCACTTCATCTATTATGTGCTTTAATATCTTCAAAAGTGCTTTTTATACACCAAAGAAGAATCAGGACCTAGATGTTCTTTGTATTTCAATGCTGAAAATGTCTGTAACATATTAACTTTGCCAGCCAAAGTTTGAGCCAAATATTTTTTGTTAGCATACTATCAGAGGCTCGGTTGTTGCCCATAATCTTAGATTCATTTTTCAAAGATGTTCTGTTAGCAACACCTGACTCTGTCCCACTAACTGGGGAGACACAAAGAAACCCAAGTCATCTCTAGCTAGTTGCCCTCATAGTGCCTTATTTTTAAAACTTTGGTTGATAAATAGCTTTTTTGGTTCTGGCATTTAAAATGAATTCTATTTTATAAAATTCTATATATCTATGAGCAGTTTAAACACTTACTAGCCATCCCACATGCAGTTGCCTGAATAAAATAACAAAATAAACACAAAATAAAACCTTTAACACACAGAGTTTAAACATGAAAACTTCCTTCTAACTGCAGTCCTAGAGCTGCTGGGTTCTAGTGACTGGATTCACTTGCTCAAGGCACAAGGTAAGTGACTTTTGGGGGAATTTAATATATACACTACATGCGAGGAACTGGAGTTGTAGAGATGAAAAAGATAACCACAGTCTTTATCTTAGAGTTTAAAGTCTAGGGTGGCACTTAAAAAAGCAGGATAGGGCTTTGATGGAGCAAGTTTTTGAATGTCTCCTGTTTCTGGCTTGGACAATTGAATGAATGGTATAACTGTCAGCCTCCAAGAGAGGGAACACAGTACCTCAAGAGATTAGAAGAAAAATGACTATTTTATTATGGGATACTTCATTTTTTATGCCATTTCCAGAAAGAACTTTTTTTAAAAAAATCTCTCTCCAATCCTAATGTTGGTGCAAAATGAATTGTTTGCCCCAGGATTAACAAAAGTTGCATCTCCTGTGGGCATTTTTTTGAGATTCCATTGATCCTTCAACCATGCAAGAAGGATGATCTTGTTCTACCACTGGTCAAAGCAAGTAAAGTCCCAGAGGTCAGAATTTTAAGGAAAGGCAATCCAACCATCTTTTCCCACTTACTTTTCTCTGAGGTAATTCTAAGGCTGAATTTGCTTTCATTAGTTTTTCTGCTTTTGCAATGATTATTCTAAAGCTATATAAGCTCTTTAAAGTCAAATCTTCAAATTCTTCCAGAGGCACTTTTGAAGATCAGATTCTTTTTTAGGACCCTAAGACATGGAACATAAAATGTATGTACAACCAGAAAGATCAGTTGAGGGTTGGAGTATGTTTTCCACTTTTAAAGAACAAAGTTGAAAATTACTTCCTATGATTGGAAAGAATATAGTTATAGAATGTTTAAGCTCAGCGTTTCTGTGTGATTTTTCTCTTCATTTCTTCTTTAGTCTCATGGATTGAAAAAGACTTTTGGATCAGAGGCTGTAGTGTGGATTTTTCCAGCTGCTTTGGCAGTTTGGGAAGAACAAATTAAAGACCTCTTTTTTTTTTTAGGGTGGCTACAAGGACTCTCAATACAATAGTAAAAGTAGCCATGACTGAGGGAGAAGCCCAGTGCTCAGAGGACTTTTGATTATCACCTAAAATTCAAGATGAATTAACACATGAAAAGTTAAAGACACTGTATTTCCTTCATTCTCAGTGCAAATTCTTTACAATAAAATAGTAAATTATCTCTGAAGTTGGGATTCCATCTTAAATTTGCTGCTTTTCTGGTAGCATCCATGATGAGACTGTTATGCCTAACCATGCACAGAACTTGGTAGGAGCTATTCAAATGCTCTCAAAAACATTGTGCTATGATTCAGCATCACATAAAGCGTTACCACATTCCCAGAAAGTCATGGAAACAGAGCAGTATTAGATAAGGACCTGTGTCTAATTAGAAAATGACTTTTAGAATAAATAAAAAATATTAATTCTTAGTGATAAGAAAGCATTGTATTATTGTTTAATTGACATTGCCTTTTTCTTTTTAATGGTTCATAAAATAATAGTACCAGTTAAAATCGAAGGTGTTTAGCCTCGAGGAAATGTAATAAGTGAACAAATTTCCACTGTCTCTTCAAATATCTTCAATTTGAAGGTATCTGTGTATTTTATATTATATTATTATATATCAGATAATATATTACTATCTGATATAGGTTTAGTTGATTATTTTAAGTTATTTTGAAAAGCAGGATCTGGATCACAAAAAACACTTTTTTTTAGGTACTAAATTTGTTAGTGCTACCTGATGGCAGGAAATCATAATCATTCAGAAAGTATTTAAAAGGGAAAACAATTTCTAAAGTGCTGAAACTGTAAATTTTAAAGTAATATATTCTAGCAAATGTCCTAGACACGTTTATGGACCAGGAAGAATTGTGCACTTGCCTGTATAAAGAAACTGATGGGGTAGATTTATATTCTGATTAACTTTTCTCGGAGATTTCAGAGAACCATTCTGAAAGTCAAAATTTGTCAGTAGGCAGAGACGTAACTTTCAGTAGCTCAAGTTTCCTGGATTGATAGCAGATCATTCTAGTGCGCCATAAATGCTGAGCCCACCCATGTGTATAAGGAACTCCACTGGACTCAGTGGCAATGCAGGAAATAATAAGCATAGGCCCTGTCACCCAGGGGCTTATAGTCTGGACAAGGAGCTAAAACATGCATACAAATAACTATAAGACAAGGGGAGAACAAGCTTCCAGAAAGATTCTATTTTGAGTGAAAGAGGCAGGTGGGGTGAGGAGAGCAGACAATTAAATACAGTTGTGGAAACTGAGGCATTTTAATGAGTTACCCTAAAAAATGTAACCTCAAGTTTAATATTTTTATTCAAAGATGAATTTGTTGTGCACTTTAAGATGATTTCAAAAACAAAATATCTTGGGAAATAAAATGGAAAAGGAAAGAATTTAACATTTGTTGCTTTTACCTACGATGCCGCAGCACTGGATTTTTCAAATTCAACTTTTGTAATTTTTTAACAAGATATCCCCCTTTAATATTGTGTTTGCACTTTATTGTCCTTGTTGAAGTAATTTACATGTAAAAATTTTTCATCAAAGGATTTCCCAGTCCTTTCTACAATAAATAAATTTTGTATTAATGGGTTAATTAAATGATTCAGTACTTTCTTTATTTATGTACTTCTATTAAATACATTTTGTGTTCAGTTCCCTTTTGGGATTATTTCTTTGCTACCATCTTCACATTCTACCATTTCACTATCTACGAAAACCATTTATTCATGAGATTGTCTTTCCAGGTAATCATGAGTCTTTGAAGGCCACTCATTTTTGCTTCCCTGTCACTTAGAAAAGTGCCTGGAAGTTAAAAACTCAGTAAATATATCATGAATGACTGAATACTTGAGAAAAATGTTTATATTAATGGAATAAATTAAACGTTTAAAGAAAACATAATAAAAATATCTTGGTTCTCATGCTATTATATCAAATTTTAATTCCAGAAGACTGTATATGTCAAGTATTTTTAAATATGCAAAGTATAATTAGCTTGTTGCTACATAGAAAATCACTAAGCAGAGGGAAAAAAGAGAATGGTATATGCATCGTTTGTAATTCCTCTGATGTAAACCCTGGCACAGTTTCAATCTATATTTAGTTATTTTCCCAGGGAGCTACTGGGAGAAGTTGTGACTCATGCCTAAACTGTCTTTAATTTACTCACTACAAATTCATCTTAGTTAAATAAAGTTCATTATCCTTACTTCAGAGCTCTTACTGTTGCTATTGACAACAAGGTAGGGAGGACTTATACAGATAAATAACTCTTATAATTTACCCCCCAAATGAGGTTAAAGGAATAGGAAAATCTATATAGCAAAGGAATCCAGAAGTGAATGTAGTAAGTTTGGGCTTATGTATAACCACCATGCATCCCAAGAAACGACTGTATTTGCTAATCTTATGTAAAAGAAGATACATATTCAAAGTTTATTACACTTAATATCATAAAGAAAAGTGATTTTTAAAGGTGATGTGCAAAAAGGATGATACCACCTTCCCACCTGCTATCAAATAACATGAGTGATCAGAAATTGTGGTATTTTAAAAAGAACCATGTTCAGATTATAAATGTCTTCATTATCACAATTCTATGTCAACTAGTTGTAGGTTCTTTTAGTAAAGTGTCAATAATTCACTGACAAATGAGTGAACTGGTCATATCACTAATGAGAGCTGCATTCGTGATGCAATACAGTAATCCACTGAGCATTTGCTTATTTATTGTAAAGTCATTTTTTAGTTTAAAAAAAGCATAAATCATTTTGCATGTGGCAACCTATTTAAATGAATCAGAACTGAATAAAGTAGGATATAACTACTTCCCTCCCACATTTTCTTCCCCCTTCCCCAGAGAAAAACCACCATTAAGAGTTTACTTAGGAACGTGAGGTGCCAAGTCTGTTGTTCTTTTTTGCTAATATGACTTTCATCTAATGGTTTAGCAAACTCTCGATTGTTTAAAAAAAGGGGGTCACAGTTTAAAAATAGACACTGAGAAAATTAAGACAAACTTCATTTGTCCCTCATCAAAAAAAAAGTTTACTTAATCTGTGTGGTCCAAGGTTTTTCTGTGCTTATGCAAATACATATATATATATATATATATGGAGAGATAGAGAGAGAGATAAACAAAATAAATATATATTTAAACACATAGATACACATGTATTTTTTTTCTTTTTTTTTTTCATTTTATTTTTTTTTATAGTTTTTTTTTAATCATCATTTTATTGAGATATATTCACATACCACGCAGTCATACAAAACAAATTGTACTTTCGATTGTTTACAGCACCACCACACAGCTGCACACCCACCACCCAAATCAATCCCCGACACCCCACCAGCACACACACAAAAACAACAAGAATAATAATCAGAGTGAAAAAGAGCAATTGAAGCAAAAAAGAACACTGGGCACCCCCGTCCGTCTGCCCACCCCCCCACCCCTCTACACATCCATCCATAAACCAGACAAAGTGGAGTGTGGTCCTCATGGCCCCCCCAATCCCACTGTCACCCCTCACAAGCTACATTTCCACACAACTGTCTTCGAGATTCATGGGCTCCGGGCTGCAGTCCGACAGTTTCAGGCATCCACCACCAGCCACCCCAACTCTCCAGAACCCAAAAAAGGTTGTCCAAAGTGTGCGTAAGAGTGCCCACCAGAGTGAACTCTCGGCTCGCCTTGGAATCTCTCTGCCACTGAAGCTTATTTCATTTCCTTTCACATCCCCCTTTTGGTCAAGAAGATGTTCTCCATCCCACGATGCCGGGTCTACATTCCTCCCCGGGAGTCATATTCCACGTTGCCAGGGAGATTCACTCCCCTGGATGTCTGATCCCACGTAGGGGGTAGGGCAGTGATTTCACCTTTCAAGTTGGCTTAGCCAGAGAGAGAGGGCCACATCCGAGCAACAAAGAGGCATTCAGGAGGAGACTCCCAGGCACAAACACAGGGAGGCCTAGCCTCTCCCCCGCAGCAACCGTCCTCCCAAGGGCAAACACATGTATTTTTAAACAAAAATAGAATGCTATTATACATATTAGTTTCTAATAACTTTATTGAGATATAATTTACATTTCATAATCTTTATCCATTTTAAGTGTACAATTCAATGGTTTCCAATGTCTTTACAGTGTTGTACGACCATCACCACAATCCAATTTTAGAACATTTTTACCCACCCCCTACCCCCTAAAGCAACCTAATGTGCACCAGCAGTCTCTCCATCCTTTCCTACCCCAGGCCTGGACAACCACTAATCAACTTTCTGTCTCTATTGCAATGTCTATTCTGGACATTTTATGTAAATAGAATCATACAATATGTGTTTTTTTTTCTGTCTGGTTTCCTTTTTTAGCATCATGTTTTTGAAGTTCATCTGTGTTGTACTATATAAGTACTTCATTCCCTTTTATTGTCAAATAGGATACCATTGTATGAATATACTACATTTTCTTTATCCATTCTTCAATTGATGGGTATTTGGATTTTTTAGTATTTTCTTTTTGGCTATTTTAAATAATGCTGCTATGGAAATTTATGCATGTCTTTGTATTTTCATTTCTCTTGTTTAGGCACCTAAGAGTGGAATTGATGGCTCATATGGTAACTCTATGTTTAACTTTTCAAGGAACCTCCAAAATGTTTTCTACAGCAGTTGCATCATTTTACATTTAACCAGCAATGCAAGAGGATTCCAATTTCTCCCCATCCTTGCCAGTCCTTATTACTTTCCATTTTTTATATAATAGCCAACTTAGTGCATGTGAATTGGTATCTTGCTGCAGTTTTGATTTGCATTTCCCTAATGACTAATGATGCTAAACATCCTTTCACATACACATGGGCCATTTGTTTCTTCTTTGGAGAAATGTTTATTCAAATCTTTTGACTATTTTATAATTGGGTTCTTACTCTTCTTATTGAGTTGTAAGAGTTCTTTGTATGTTCTGGATTCAAGTTTATTATCAGATATATGATTTGCAAATACTCCCAGTCTCTGGGTTATGTTTTCACTTTCGATATGGTACTGTTTGAAGCAGAAGCTTTTAATTTTGATGAAGTTTAACATTAAATTTTTCATTTATTTCTTGTGCTTCTGGTGTCATATCATGAAATTTTCCCCCTGTGTTGCCTTCTAGGATTTTTATAATTTTAATTCTTATATTTAGGTCTATAATCCATTTTGAGTCAATTTTTGTGCACAATATGAAATAAGGGTTCAAACTGATTCTTTTTGAATGTAGCTATCCAGTTGTCCTGGCGCCATTGTTTGAAAAGAATATTCTTTCCCCATTGAGTTTTCTTGGCATCCTTATTGAGGATTAATTGACAAACATGTAAGGATTTATTTCTGGACCCTCAATTCTATTCCATTGCTCTGTTTGTACTAGTACTACACTGTCTTCATTACTGTAGTATTGTAATAAGTTTTGAAATTGAAAGCATGAGTTCTCTAATTTTCTTCTTCTTTTTCAAAATTATTTTGGCTATTCCAGGTCCCTTATATTTCCATATAAATTTCAGGATCAGCATGTCAGTTTTTGTACACTTTTGTCATCAGAGATAGGGGTTTTGTAAACTTATTGATCAATTTGGGGAATACTGCAATCTTAATATTTTATTCTGATCTGTGCCTTTCCATTTACTTTGATTTCTTAAATTTCTTTCAACTATGTTTAGTAGTTTTCAGTGAACAAGTCTTGTACTTCCTTTAAGTATTTTAATCTTTTTAATGCTATTGTGAATAGAATTCTCTTAATTTCATTTTCAGATTGGTAATTGCTAGCATATAGAAATGCTATTGATTTTGTATATTGATCTTACATCTTGCAAACTTGCTGATCTCATTTGCTAGGTCTAATAGTTTTTCATTGTATATATATATATTGTTTTTAAAATATCTTCTTTCATTTGGCAGTGTATCAATATGGATAATTTTCAAGTCAGCTCATATACACCTTTTCAATTCTTGTTTTGAGAGTTGCCTGGTATTCCATGTAATAAAATGTATTTATCCATTTCCCACTGATGGACACTTATACTGTTTATACTGTTTTATTTCCTTTGTCTTCCTTTTTTTTTTTTTTTTCTGGTTATCGCAAAAATACTGCAATAAACATCCTTGATTAAAGCTTTAACTGCTATTCTCTTTGTTGGTCAGTTTCCTAAAGATAGGATTTACTAGTCATAGTATATCTCTATCTTAAATTTTAGCAAATACTGCAAAATTGTCCTTTAAAAGGGTCCAAATTTTGCTGTAATCAAAAGCAAAAATAGATTCATTAAGGATGAACACCAAAAGGACTAACAACTTCATATAAGGGTACTTCAGCTTGAGTAGAATGAATTCCTCTCTGATAAAGCAGCAAGACTCCTCCTCTGTCAGTCAAATTAACTTGGTGCTAAGTATAGCTATCCAGCTGAACTCCAGGGGAAGGTGTCTTTCTTCCCCAAGCAATTTTAACCAGAAATACCAAAGAGGAACTGAGAGGATTTACTGTAGTTCAATCAATCAATCATATATGCTATGCAGCTTTCTGATTCATAAGAGAATATGGTTCGTGATGTCTCAGAACAGGAAGCACATGTTTGAAATGCCAGAAACATATGCAGACTGGGTACGGCTATATACTCAATGAGTACTTCTCCAAATAATTACCCAAGTTTGTATATACATATGCACTGATACATACATACACACATGGCTTCTCTCTGTCTCTCTCAATATTTAGCCAACACATTTGTCTTCTATGTTAATTTTGACTTGGAGACAGGAAACAGGGAACCCCCCTGCTGCTGTCAGAGACTATACTATAATCATATTCCAGAGAAAGTGTGAACCGGGAGATCCTTGTTAGGTTACACCCAACTTCTAAGGAGAGGTGTTAAGTACTTCTTCCCCTCTTCAGAAGGCAGGGCTGATGAATGTGAATGAAAGGATAAAGACCAGAGGTCATCTGCCATGCCTGGGAGCATCACAGCACCGTTCTCTTTAGGTTGTAAAACTGTCAGCCAGAATTTTACAATGAAAATGGTATGGAAACAAAATCTTCAACAGAAATAAGTTTAAAAAGACTATGTTTTGAGTAAGTATATTAGCAAAAATGAAGATCTTTCTGCAGACAATTATAACCCCCAGGAGAACCTGGGGAATGAGAAATGGAGACCAGATCAGAAATTACAACTTTAGTCACAAGAGTTAGGTGTCATCGACAGATTTTTAGTGAGAAAAAATTAATTGACAGCAGAATCCAGGGTACGGGATTTCTGGTTGATATATATGTGTTTGGGGCTAACTTAATAGTAGAGTAAAATCTGAATTATTATTTGTCAAGATTCCTTTGTTCTTAATTCAAATTTTTTTTTAGCTTTCACGTCAACCCCAAAACCCTTATCTGCCAAGTGATTTCTGTATGGATGTCATTGTGTTAGGAGCTCTGGGCAAAAAGCAAACAAACAAACAAAAAAACCCACAGCTAATGCCTTAAAGGAGCTTAGAGAGACTGGCATGCATATAAATTTTAATAGAACAAGATGCCATAGAAGTCTATCCATCATGGTTTGCAGAGACTTTTCATATATTAAAAAAGGGTCCCAATTCTACAAACAACAAAAAATTGTAATAAACCCTTTAAAACTATTTGCCAAAGTAAGTTTAAGTAATTGTGTTGCTTTATTCTCATTTTTTTTAAATTATAATAAAGTGAAAACTTTCCAGAGTTAGGGGCTGTGTTTGACTTGTTCATTGTAGCCCTAGCATTTATCACAATACTTGATATTTAATAGACACTCAATAAAGATTAGTTGAAATAATAAATTCAGACTCTTACCCAAAAACAAAAAAGAAAATAAAGAACATATGCACTTTGACCAGTTTTAGAAATAATACTCTGCTTCGTTTCTGTGATTTTCTCCTTAGAAAATTACTGATCGGAAATGCTGTGTTTAAAGTATGTTCACATTTTACATTGTGACTCACCACTCTCCGAAAGTTTGTATTGCTTTATACTTCCTCCACTATATAAAGGATTCTGATTTCTCACACATACATCAGCAATTTGTCAGTTCTTCTTTCTTGGTCAATCTGATATGTAACAAATCATGTCCCATTGCTTTTTTCATTTACATTCCTTCCATTAAAAAATAGAAAGAGTATCTTCTTTTCATTCACCCTTAATAGCTCCTCCTGAATTGCTTTTTTTCCGTCTCCAACTTTTTCTTATAAATGTTTAAGTTCTTTAATAGTACTGTTATATAGTTTCTTTACCTATCATATATCACAATTTTCCCATTTTCACATTCTTAACATCATCTACTATGCTATTTATCAATACATTTTATTTTTAAGTAATCAAACCTATACCAATTTTCCTTTTGGTTTCTCACTTCGATGTCTTACCAAAGACCATTAACGACCTAGTATTAAATCATTATTTAATCTGTATTTTTCCTAGTTCCATTTTTTCATTTAAATTTCAGTACAACAGGAAAGTATTTCAATATAAGCTTTGAGGTATAAATTTAAATTTATGTTTCTCCAATCAGCCAATCTTCCTAATATCATTTGATAAATAGACCAAAAGCCTTGAAATGCCACATTTGTAATACCCCCCCAAAAAATATTGTGACTGTTGCTAGATTTTTTTTTTTTTTGGCTCAATGTCATTGATTTCTTTGTCTATTTTGACCACATTTTAAAAATTACTCTATCTTTATAATACCTTCTGTATTGTAATACTTTTTGTATTCATATTTTGTTGAAAGGCTTCCCTTTTTATAAGTGAAGCTTTCCAAATTATTCTGAGCTATTCTTTCATGTTTATTTTTGCTAAAAGGTCTTAAAATCTTTTAATCAGGTTTCTCTCCCCAATCTCATTACAATTGGTACTGGGATTCTCAATGTTGTTAAAGAATCTCCATGAGGTATTTATTTTGTATGATTCTATTTTAACATAATATTGATTAGCAAGGAAAATTTCTGCAAGAAAAAAGTAATAAATGGGAAAATAAATCAGAATGAGAACATTTAAGATGTCAGAAATCTCATCAGCAAAGAAAAGACCCATTTAATCTTATCTAGGAAGCCTTGGGATAAAAAGAAAAGCATACTGCATTTTGAGCACCAGAGGGCAGTGCACCCTAAATAATGGACCTTTTTGATGCTCACGTTTAGGTAAGAATAACAATAGACTATAGATTTATTTTAAAATGTATAAAAATTACAAAACTTAATTATTAGCAGTATAACATTTATTTATAGTGTTTATAGAATATTTATAGAAATATAGTCACCACTGAGTTATTTGTGTTAATATGTCAGTCACTGCCTACCCAGTCCTGTTGCTGAAGACCTGTGAGAATATAATATGCTCAATATGAGAACCACATTTTGCTCACCAGTTTTTTTTGTCATTTCATGTGTAGGACCCAGTT
Source organism: Choloepus didactylus (assembly GCF_015220235.1). NCBI lineage: Eukaryota > Metazoa > Chordata > Mammalia > Pilosa > Megalonychidae > Choloepus > Choloepus didactylus. The sequence goes on along the minus strand of NC_051313.1, from coordinate 95,224,316 downwards.
TATAATTGCAACTCAATAAATAGTTGATGAATGGAAAAAATGAATGCTCTATAGTCTTAGCCCTACTCAATTTCTGAATTAATTCAAACCAAACCTGGAGCTACACTAGGAACTTGTACTACTCTTAGCTAAGCAGGCCTCCTGCCCTGAGCCTCATGCTTCATAAAAACCCAACTTGCCCTCATTTAGCCATAACCCCTTTTCATGTGGGGAGATCTAACCCTCTCTGGCCCCCAGTCCCTACCCCCAAGGTCAATGGAACATGGACACCTGGAGCCTGTGAATAGCCTTTTACCTCATGCTCTGGTTATCTTGGATGCAGAATTCACTGGAGCCCACATTCAGGGTCTGTGTACTTGTAGGATGGACCATCCTAACCAGAGCAGATCACACCATGGGTGTGCACATCCCTGGACCCTTTGGAGTACTGACAGAGTTTAGTTGTACAGGTTGGGATGTCTGTATGGGAGAAACTAAAGAAGAATTTTCTTTATTTATTGTATTTCTGGATAGCATAATTTTTAAAACAATAATAATAATTTGTTCCATAAAGAACAAATTGTACTGAGGACCTAGGTAATATTCATGTGGAGACTTTGGAAAGCAGCCAGGAATACTGGTGGAGATCCCAGGAGAACGGTTTTGACTAGATCATACATTTAGAAGTCATCTGTGCATAGAAGAGAATAGGTAAGGCCACTTGGCGAAAGCATATTAAGTGCAAGACAATAAGATCAAGGTGAGAACCTTAGGAAACAATATTTTAGGAAAAGAGAGGAGATGACTGAGAAGGGGGGGTAAGACAAGCAGGAGAGGAATGAAGAAAGGAGAAACCAGGGAAAAGTTTCTATAAGTGCAGGGAAGACTCAATTGTCAAATGGAGCAGAAAAGGTCTATAAGACACATTCTTGTAAGTTCTATTTGGGTTTGATTATCAGGAGGTCATCAGTGACCTTGGAGACATTCGCATCGGTGAGGGGTCAGGGTGGGAGTCAGATTGCTACAAGTTGAACCATGCATGGGAGGTAGGGAAGTACAGCTGGGAAGGTGTTTATATTTTTCAACACTTATCTGGAAGAGGGAGGAAAAACAGTGCAATTACATTTCAGTTTGACAGAGTTTATTCCAGGAGAAGCTATAGGTAAATATTTTTTAAAATTTTGAAATAAATGTCACTTGGAAGACTACCCCCATTGGAAATCCAAATATGATCTCTAGCTCTGCTCTCTTCCTGTTCTTTCTTGACTCCCAACTATCAATATCCATCAGTGAGGGTTGCCAGTGAGAAGTCAAACATTAAACAAATGAACTATTTCCTGCCCTAAATTAGGGGTAAGTTCTGTCTCACGAAGATTAATGTTAAGTTACTGCTTTTATTCATCATTATTGATTTTTCTTGGCACATAACTCTAGTAAATGAAATCTAACCAGACAATCTAGACAACTTAGGGTTCCTAGCATTAAGTAGTAAATTGATATGCAAATCTGGTGATAGAATCAAAAGCTAATATAAGAAACCTTAAGGAAGTCAAGAGAAATGAAAGCTACCCAAACTTTTTCATTTCCTTTAATTTTCTAACCCTGGCTATCATTTCTCTTCTTACTCTTAAATTTGCAAATAATGAAGGTTTAGCATTGACTTCTGCCCACTTGGACTCTAACGGATCCATTATTTGTATAATTAAAACTGCAAACTCCTCCTTGCCCTGTTCCTTATCTTCCTCTTTTTCTTTCTCACATCCAACTCCAACCACAGGCCATTGCTCTTTGGCTATGAACTAAATATGACACTTTTTCGAGTCCAAGGGGGGAACCCGATGAAGTTAAACCCTTCCCTCTCCTCAAGTTTGCTTTTGCACTCTCCAAAATGACTTCTTAACTTCCCTATGTGACTCTGCATCTTATTTTCTGGAAAATCCAATTTTCTACTCATAATATCCAACTGCTCTCCCTATTCACCCCCATCCTATTAGCACAGTGCCCTGTATCTGATTCATCCCATACATATAATACTTTGGGGGTGGCTTCAGCAATACGATTGGTGAGAAACATCTCCCTCCTTTCCCAAAAGAACACTGTGTGATTTGGGGCAGAGACCAGCTGGTGCTCCAAGTTTCACAGGGCCCTCAGGTTCCTTGGGTTGTGTGCCAAGCTGCAGGCAGACCTGTTAGATAAAGGGCACACCTTTCCAGGGCAAGGAAAAAATGTTAGAAAGTACAGCCTAAATCCATAAGAAAGCACAAAATGCTTTCCTAACTGCTTCATAATTTGGAGGCACTCTGTCTCCTCTGTACTGAGTCACACTGATAAACAGAGCAGTAACTGTACCTCTCAAAAGCAGACCACTTAATAAAAAAGAAGTGTGGAGATAATTGCTCTACCAAGTTCTCAAATAAACTTCTTTGCCAAATACCCTTACTCTCAACTTCTACTTGGGAGAGGGGGAGGAGATGGTTTAGTCTTCCACTTACTTCTGCTTGTTTCATCTAGCAAGAAAGTCTCAGTCTACTGGGATGTGAAGTCCAGGGCATCAGCTGCCCCACTGGATAGCCTCCCTTTGCCACCTGTTTTTGCTGTGATCAAAATATTCTCATAGCAGCATCTCATGGTGAATGAGAAATAAAAAAATGTATTACTGTGAGCTTATTTAGCACTTGTGATTCAAGGCATCCTAAAGGAATTGCCAACATTTTTTCAGTTGTTCATTCAACAAATCTGTTTTAGGGTGTCTGTAGGCATGGGAATTGGGATTGACATTGGGAATATGTAGATGGATAAGATCTGGGTTCCTGCCCTTCAAAAGCCTACAGACTAGTAACCTATTAGCCCCAATATAGTGTGACTTATTGCTGTGATAAAAAAGAGGCACAAGAGACTAAAGAAAAACAATGGAAAGCCCCCTGGTTGAAGAAATCAGAGATAGTTTCCTGGAGGAAGTGCCACCAAAGCTGGGCCTAGAGGGATGAGTGAGTTACGGTGGCCCAGAAGAAGCAGGATTTATGTTTTGGTAGAGGGATGAGCCAAGAAGGATAAAACCGGAGACAGACCAGTACAATGAGAGAACCGAAACTGGATTAGTATTAATGGAGCACAACATTTAAATTAAGCAATTTTACCTTAGTTTATTAAATGTGTAATGTAGGGCAGAGATGCTAATTTGTTTAAGGGAAAAAGTCAGCAGTGGGATCTTGAAAAGAATTATTGTAGTTGGTATATTAAATTCTGGAATCTTAACATGTAAGATTTGAGGATTTGGATTGCTACCCTCAGAATCCCTCAAAATATACTTTCTGAGACAAAAGAACAATTTTTATAATGTCCATTCTTTTAGATTAGTTTTATATTTACAGAAAAGATGCAAAGGTAATACAGAGAGTTCCCATATACCCCATACCCAGTTTCTCCTATTAATATTTTAAAATGGTCTGGTACATTTGTCACAATAATGAACCAATACTGATACATTCTTATAAATTAAAATCCAGATTTCCTTAATTTTTCCCTAATGTCCTTTTACAGTTCCAGGATTCCATCCAAGAGGCCACATTGCTTTTAACTAGTCATGTCTAGGCACCACTGGACTGTGATGGTTTCTCAGACTTTCCTTGTTTTTGTTGACCTTGACAGTCTAGGGGATTACTGGTCAGGTATTTTGTAAACTGACTCTCAATTTGGGGTTGTCTGATGTTTCTTCATAAACTGAGGTTATGGGTTTGGTGATGGATATATGAATTTAAATCTCATGTGTGTATAGGCAAGGCTGGTCTTTGGCAAAATGATAGAATAAGCAGTGCCCCCTCTAGATTTCCATTGCCCATTATACCAATACCCCTTTTTCTCCCCTCATCCCCATACCCAATACCCAGTGCTATCTCTCATCCATTTCTCTACACCTCTCAGGTTCTTACCCAAAGAAGGCCTTCTCCACTTCCCTCTCCTTCTCCCTGTCTCTTCCAAGCTCACTGGCTCACTTTCAGGTCTTAGACCATGCCCCTCTCCCTCCCCAGAGATAGTGTGCATACATTCTCTGCCTGGAAATTACACCATAACCCTTCCAACACCCTATTGACCCCACCCCAACGCCACCCCATTCTACACACCATCCATTTAATTCTTCCCACTTGTATTTCCAGTCTCAGATAGAAGTTGGCTTCCTCAGGAAAGCCAACTGCTGCCACTCTGACCACTTTGCCTCTCACAAAGTAGAACCTCCTATTCTTAGAGCATCCTGAACTCTTCCTTCATAGCATTATCTCAGGTTGAGAACAGGTGCTCATGGGATTCCATGATTAATACCTACTTCTGCCTATTATCTGTAAGCTGCATCAGGGCAGAACATATTTCTATTTTTTCTCACCAGAATATCAACAATGCTTTGCATAGAGCCTGGGGGGGAGTAGACATCCATTACCTATCTGATGGAAGGAGAACCATGGCAAATACCAGCTTTGGTCTTTCAACTTGATTATTTGCTTTCTGGGATCTTCAGAACTGTAGCAGTGAAACAGAGCAGCAGCAAACATAGCTTCCCACGTTCAGAGAAAAAGCAGACAGGTGCCAAATCACTGCCCTGTGAACTATAATAGGGCGAATAGTACCTGCAGTGATAAGAAAACCTTTCTTGCATTAACACATGATGTCCCACCTTACCGGACAGAAGAAGTCTTCATACCCACATCCTCTCTATATCTTAAGCTGTCTCAAAGCCTAGTGGTTGCCTGACAGAATTCATGGAAATAAAAATACATTAAGGATCTCCACCTGAGTACCTCTTTGTTGCTCAGATGTGGCCCTCTCTCTCTAGCTAAGCTAACTCAGCAGGTGAACTCACTGCCCTCCCCTCTACGTGGGACCTGGCAATACAGGATATAACTCCCGGGGATGAATGTGAACCCATCATCATGGGATTGAGAACATCTTCTTGACCAAAAGGGGGATGCGAAATGAAATGAAATAAAGTTTCACTGGCTTAGAGATTTCAAATGGAGTTGAGAGGTCACTCTAGCGGACATTCTTATGCACTGTATAGATAACTCTTCTTGGGTTTTAATGTATTGGAATAGCTAGAAGTAAATACCTGAAACTATCAAACTCCAACCCAGGAGACTTGACTCTTGAAGACGATTGTATAACAATGTAGCTTACAAGGGGTGACAGTGTGATTGTGAAAACCTTGTGGATCGCACTCCCTTTATCCAGTGTATGGATGCATGAATAGAAAAATGGGGACAAAAACTAATAAAAAATAGGGTGGAATGAGGGAGATGATTTGAGTGTTCTTTTTTACTTCTATTTTTTATTCTTATGCTTATTCATTCTGGTGTAAGGAAAATGTTCAAAAATAGATTGGGGTGATGAATGCACAACTATATGATGGTACTATGAACAAATGATTGTACACCATGGATGATTGTATGGTATGTGAATATATCTCAATAAAACTGAATTTAATTACAAAAATATATTAAAGATATCCCTTGCAGTGAATAATATTGTCTAACTATCAGAAGTCTTTAGAACAACTGTCAATACTGCTTATAATGAGTAATTTCCAAACTGACTTTCCAATGGAAAACAACCATAAACCTACAAACATGTGCACCAACACACACACGTGTGTATACTTGAAGAAGAGTACAACAGCAGGGGAAACAGCATTAAATCCTTTTTTTGAATCTCAAAAGATATAAGTAAATAATTAAAAAGTGGGAAATGGAGTTCAATTTTATATATTACAGTATTTAACAAGCAGTAGAACATGATCAACATTATCTAGAAAAGAAATGAATGACATCCAAAATATATTTTAGATAAAACACTACAAGCCTATATTCCAGAATGGCTTCTACCTAGAATGAGTGCTAATATAAGGACTCTATTATTTTAATTATATTTTTGTAATACAGGGCCCAATGCCTGCAGCATGAGCTGACCAAAAACACAGTCTCAATGCACACAGCTTTTTCTTACACATATATACCTCTCTAATCCCAGATTAACAAAGAGTGGTTTGAGGAATTGAATCACTTCACAATTGCTTGTTTGTCCACAACTGATACAATCTTGGAAAATATGAGTCTCCCCACAGAAGGGATGCCCATAAATTAGCCATAAGGTAGCAATTTAGGTCATTTCAGATTTGTCAAGAAGAATCCAGTAAGCCAGTACTTACATCATGTTGCCCTTTCTTCCTCAGTCAACAGACATTCATCAAATGCCTATAATGTCTTGGTCACTGTTTTAGCATCAAACTTACAGATAAAGACAGTCACATTTTCTGCTCTCATAGAGCTTACACTCTAGAGGCAGAAGACAAAGAGCAAATAAATACACAAATACACACCAGAAAAGTTTTAAATTGAGAAGCACCTATTTAAAACTGAGTCTTAAATAACAAGAACACTCTAGTCATGAGACCGAGAGAAAAGTATTCCAGACAGCATAGGAAGTAAATTCGGCCCCAAGACTGCAACAAGGTGAACGTGTTTGGTAAACATACAAAAGACAGTGTGGCCAAAGCATCCTGAATGACTGGAAGAAGGACATGATATAAAAACAGAACATAGGCAAGATTGGATACTGTAATGTTTTATAGGCAGCAATAAGGAGATTAGATTTTATTTTAAATGTGGTATAAAACCACTGGAGACTTTTAAGCAAGAAAGTGGAACCAAGTTATGATTTATATATTTAAAAGCTTATTCCAGGTACAATGAGGCGAATGGATTATTAAGGGAAAAGGTGAATTAGAAAGAATGGTTAGGAAGCTATTGGAGTAATCAAAGTACAAGGTTATGATAGCCTGAACCAGGGTTGTAAGAATAGAAACAAAGAATATTAGATAAATTTGAGGTATAACTTGGAGATTCAGATGAGCAGAATTGCTGATGGGTCAAATGTGGAAGGTGAAGAAGAGAGCAATGAGAGATGAGGCCTAGTGTAGACTGAGCTTCCAGTAGGATGGAAAATCATACTGTTTTCTGAGAAGGGGGAGGAATAGTTTAGAGCCCATGGAGGAGTGAGGGAGAAAGAATCATGTGTTCCTAGTAAAACATGTTAAGTTTAGAATCCCTACCAAGGTGATAGTTTACAACCAGACAAGGAAACAAAAGACAACTGTTAGGTACACTGCTGGTAAAATGGCACAGTACTTGAAGTCCAGTCCCTCTTAATCCAAAGCCCATGCAAGTTTGGAGACCTCGGAAATGATCTTCTTCACCTAGTATCCACAACATAGAATTAGTCCATTTATTGACCAAATATAGAGCCATCCTCTATATCGTTCTGGATACTTGCTGAGAATTATTGTAGACAGCAATACAAAAAATAACTAAATTACCAAACAGAACTCTTTCTCAAATTTCCTTAACATTAAGGATCATTTAGCACTTTCTATGGTTATTGACTTAGGCAAGTGAAATTCAGTTATAAGAATTTGAATGTCTTTAGAGAGGAATTAATTTAAAAGGACAACTGATCTAAATATAACTTGGATTGCATCCTGGAACAGAAAAATGACATTAATGGAAAAATTATTGAAACCCAAAGAGAGTCTGAAATTTACTTAGTAGTACTGCATCAATGTTTATTTCTTAGTTCTAACAAGTTCCTCATGGTTATATGGGAAGTTAACTTTAGGGGAAAGAAGGTAAATGGTATAAAGGAACTCTCTGTAATATCTTCACAACTTTGTAGTGAATCTAAAATTATTCCAAAATAATTTACTATTTACAGAACAAATACACAAACCAAAGAAAACTCATGGAACCAAGAGACTGAAATGCCTCACAAGGAACTAGAACCACAAAAGAAATAAATAGCACTGAAGAAAATATGCAAAATTTTCAACTTCATTAGCAATTGAAAACACAAATCAAAGTGTGAAATAGTATACTTCCTATGAAATCAGCCAATATTTCAATGAAACCTTTATTGAATAGATTTTGGAGAAATGATCATATCAAGATCACATAATGAATAGAAAATGTATCCCATATTGGTTTTAAAAGGAGGGAATTTTTTGTACTGAAAAGTTGCAAGCTAGGACAAGCTGTAAATGACGCAGGATCCAGTGTATAAAAATCCAGAGTCCTTCTGTCTCACCTCTCTGCTTTACCTTAAGGCTGACTCCCCATACGTCAGGAGACTGCCAGAAGTTCCCGCATTTTATTTTCTTTCTTTCTTTACATCAAAGGCCTGAGAAAATTATTTTCCCATTAGCCACCAAAAAGAATATATTTCTCATCTCAACGGACTGAATTAAGTTACAGGTGCATCCTTAGTGATTCACTGTGACCAGAGGATGGCTTCCCAAATGGGGCCAATCCCACCAACAGTGCTGGATGAGAACATTGGATGGAGTGAAACAGAGAATACTATTTCCATTAAGGGGAAGTATAAATTAATTTAGCTTTTATGAAAGTCTTTTTAAACTAGGGAATTTCTAACAATTCTAGCATTTTAATTTATTTCAAGTACTCAAAGTTGTACAAAAAAGGACCTATGTACAAAGATGTTCTAGTACTTTTATGTGCAAAAATATTTGAAATACTCTAAATGCCTAGCTGCAGCATGTTGGTAACATGAGTTATGATGAATTGTTCATTGGACTATTATGCAGTCATTGAAGATGACATTTTGAAAGAATATTTGCTGATATGTAAACAAAATTCATACTGAAATAGTAAGTTCAGCAAATAGTTATTCATAACCTAGTATATGTTAGATACTGGGACGCACCAGTGAACAAAGCAGACAACGATGCCTGCTCTCCTGGAATTTCAATGGAAAAAAGAGTTACAAAAAAAAATCTGACTCCATTTTTGGAAATACTAACATTTTCAGACACAAGCATGCACATACAAAATCTGCAAAGTTCTACATCAATATGGCAGCAGTTTTCTCTGGCTCATGGCTTAATGGCACTGTTTTCTTCTTGGCTCTTAAATCTGTTTTCCAAATTGTATATCATAAACATATATTTATACTGAAACCAGAAAATAAGTAACAGATTTACAATTTTATAAGAGTGGATATTGATTTCTGTTGACATTCTGGAATTTTCAGAACACTTGTTAAATGTCTAATTTCTTTCTTTTCACTATCACATAGCTTAGAATTTGGCAGGGAGGAAAGAATGAAAGGCAAGATGTTGAACTTATTTTTCTATACTGAGAGCTAATTCCACCTAATTTGCTGAAACCAAACACATCTTGCGTCAAATCTCATTCAGTTTAGTAAACATTGAAGAGGAATTTATATTTTCCAAAATAGATTTTATATTTTTAGACTTGTGAAAAACCAAGATGGGATGCAAGGAATGACCCATACCTACTTTTATTATCTAAGAAATAATTACAGAGAGAACTAGAATTTCATGTTTCAGAATTCCCGTAGCATGACTCGTGTCATGTATTAAAAATAACTCTAAAACTGCCCAAGACATTCTGTATTTAACCTTGATGTGTGAATTCCAAAGCCATTCCCAAAGTAGAAATATTTTTAAAGCAGTTTCCCATGAGAAAACAGAACATTTGACATTTAGTGATACTAAATTAAATAAATAAATAAAGTGTCCATTCAAACCACCAACATTTCTTAAATCCCCCTACCATATCATCAGTGGTAAAAACTGAATTGTAATGTATGTGCTAAAGGTTAAGTGTCATGAGGAAACTTGTCTTATGGAATTAATTCCTATATATAGTTCATACAATGTATAAAACTGAACTTGACGGCACTTCAATCACTTGGGGTTGAATGATTGGTCAAGCAAGATTATAAATATTTCCTGGAATTTGTTGGATAAGTGATGAGTGAATCCAAATTGATTCTCAGAAGGGTCATAATTAGGTTACTCTTCCCTCTTAGATTGAAGAGGAACCTCTGAATTTTCTGTATAGTTTTGGGAAGTTTAGAGAGGTTTCATGCGCATAAAGTATGTTCAAACCTGGTGACATCCTAGTTTGAAAGATTAATGACCCCCTCCTACTTCCCACAAAGTTCTGTTGCAAAACCAACTTAAGATTTATGCCAAAAAAGAAAGAAAAACATGCTACATACTAGATTATAGATGCTTGTCCTTTCATTATTTTTGAATATCATTTTAAAGATTCATGCAATCTTGACTGATCATAAGTAGATATCAGGTATGTTAACTTTTTTCATGAACAGGACCCCCAGTGAAGTTATACAAGTCTCAAGATTCAGAATGTCCTTACATATCTTGGATAATAACATATTTCTGCTAAAATAAAATGACAGATACATAATCATTTAGTAGGAGCGATTGCCCCAAATATGAGGACTGAAAACAATCACTTCCAGAGAGTTGGAGTAGTATTCATTTATAAAGAGTCAAGAAAGCTTAGTCTTTCCGTAAAAGATTCAACTCTTTTTGGAACAAGAGCTGTTAGGTGTCAGAGGCCAAGATGGTAGTTCTTAGCCATAGATATTTTCTACAAGAGAAAAAAGTAATTAGAAATCATTTCAGGTATAAACCAATTAAAATAAAACTAACTTAGAGTAACAGTTTATAAGTTTTATATTAATATATTTAATGGGCTTTCTCAAAGAGGTAAACCTTTTAAAAAAGCCACAAACTCAGTAAGATTTGGGACATGAATACAAATGTTTTCATTCTTAAAAGATTCTTAAATATTTTCCAAATCGAGGTCAACAGAACATTAGCAGTGAAAAAATCTTTAAAAATTTTTAAATTTTTCTGCAAAACATCTTGATGATAATGCCCATCCATTTAACCTGATAATGAAACACAGATATACACAATTGGCATTTATGCCTCAGCAATAAGAAATATATTCAAGAGAAAATCAAGATCTTCTAAGACCTAATGCATATTGTAGTGCATAGATGGGAATTAAAGCTCTGAAAAAATGTCTATCAAGTCAGTCAAAAATTACAATTCTCCTTTTACTGCTGTAATAGCTATTGGACCAAAAAAAAACAAAAACAACAAAAACAAAAACAAAAAAAAGGTACAACTGTTTTGTTTCATGAAAATAAGCCCATTCGGATGAAGAAGTAAACTAATAATCAGGTACTACATCACTGGCATTCAAGAATTCACATTTGTCTGTCTGACCTTGTTTTTCAAGAGCTTATAGTCTGGGGCAGTTTTGGTAAATTGGGATTTTCCATCTGAAATCCTCCCATTCAGTTATTTATGAAGTCTTTTACCCAAAACGTTAAGCTAACAAAGCTTGAGCTTCAGGAACTTTCATGTGTATTGGCTTCTTCCAAGGCCCTCGAGAGATCCCAGCAGTGTGTTTACATGGTGAAATGCTTTTGATAAGTTAACTACAATCAGGCAACGGCTATCTCTTTCCATGGGGATCTTTTCTATAATATATTTCTCCTCCACTGGGTAGCGTTGAAGTGGTCATGGACATTTTGGGAATCTGGTGGGGTTTTCTCATGTAGTTTGCAGTTATTCTCAAATATAGTTAAATAATTGTTAGCTATCACAATGTACAACTAGCATCCAGTAACACTCCTGCTGCTTCAACTTACCCAGCACCAAGGCACAGAGACAGAAGAGATGAAGATCATAGCATTATACGAAAATGTCCTGTGAGCTCTGGCACTGTAAATATATGAGTAATGAAGGAGAAATAAAATTACTCAGTTTATATGTGATCAGATAAGTGGATTTCAGATCAATCTGCACATAACTTAATCTAATAAAATGGGCACATGGTTTTAAATTATTCCTGCAAAAAACTTCCAAAATAGAGCTTTAATGGTCTAAATGTAATGCTTTGTATGCTCTGGGCATGGGAGATGTTGGTTTTGGGTTTGTATTATTATGCAAACCCGAGAGAACAATAAATACAAAAGCTGACCATTCTGTTCCTATTATGAGCTTGTAGCCAGCAACATTAAGTGGTAAAATGATTATAATCTGATAGTATATGCCAAGAAGCTGCCTTAAATTACTCTGAAAGCACAAGAAGAATATTTGATTATTTGAAATATGGATTTACAGTCTTGTGCTAAGGGTATGTTAGTCCATAATATTAACTAATGCTAGCAAGAATACATCCTTCACAGTAAACAAAACATAAAAACCAAACATGTAGAATAAGAAGGTAAAAATCTACTTTCAAGTGCAAAAATGTTTTTCAATATTAGTAAATTTAAAATATTTTAAATGTATTACCTTAGTCTCTTACATTATATATTTATAAAGCACATATTGCATTAATATTGGTAGTTAACATTTATGCTTTACTAGACACTGTTCTAAGCACTTGGCATATATTAGCTAATTAACCCTCAAAGCAAACTTATGAAGTATTATTATTACCCATTTTACAGAAGAGGAAAATGAATAATTTGCTTTGCTCAGAATCACATAGCTAATACAGGATGGGACTGAATTTGAATCCAAGTCTCTTTCTCACTAGCATTCACTTGTCCTTTCCTGCCCACCCTTTCTTCCCATAGTACATCTCACTTTCAAGAATAAGAAATAAAGTGACAAAGGTAAGAGATGCAGTCAGTTGAAAGTATTCTGACACTGAAAAGAAAGTTTTAATTAAATTTTTTTTTTTTTCACCCAGAGCCCAATAAAACTTCTTTATCTTCTTCCTTTCTCAGTGGGTAAATTTCTTCAGGCATTTCATGGCACTTGACTTTATCTTGAGACTTAAGTTTCAACCCTGTACTTTACATGAACACAATACCCAGTCTCCTGTATGTGAGTGCCTGTGTGTGTGGGTATATAACAACCCAACTGCCTGGAATATCAAGACAAGCACTAACCCCTCCCATGCCCAGAACATACAAAGGATTGCATTTGGACCACCAAAGCCCTAGTTTTCTACTCTATCCTTGTTTCTTTCTCCAAAGCATCTCCCTAACTTTCTTTTGAGCTCATCTATCCATTTGAAAGAATGTTATATGTCTCTGGCATGTCTATGGGTCTTACCAGGAGAATTTTCAATTTTTTCTATTCATAAAATTGTGAGAACCCTCTACTTCTGTGTCCCTTCTTCTTCCTACCATCCCTGAGTCCCTGGACACATGGGTTACTTCTTATTTTTCTTGTTTGTTCAGGGCACCCCTCATATCTCTTTCACCCTTTTACAGGCAGTATATTTACTTTTCTCCTTTCTTAAGGTTATAAATGGCAGAATGGATGATGGGCAACATGAATTTTGGGCGAGAATAAAGAAAAAATGTTGATTCAGAAAGTTATAATATTCTTCCTTGTAGCAGATATTGACTAAATTCTCTCTGATATTTCTTCTTCTTTCTAGAAACTGGAGAAAACACCCTTTCTGTTGGGTTGAGGCCATCTGTCTTAGTTTGCCCAGTCTCCTATGAAAAATACCACACAAAGTGTTGGCTTAAGCAACAGGAATTTATTGTCTCACTGTTTTGGAGGCTAGAAGTCCAAAATCAAAGTCTCAATAGGCCACACTTCTCCTGGAGTCTGTAGTGGTCTGTTGGTATTTTGCCAACAATCTTTGGGGTTCCTTGGCAAGTATCTTTGTCTCCATGACATGGTGATCTGCCTCACTCTCTGACTTCCTCCGGTTTCTGCCTTCCACTGACTCTGGCTTCCACTGACTCCATCTAAATTTCCCTTACTTATAAAGACTCCAGTCATATGGTTTAAGACACACTCTGATACAGTTTAGCCTCATCTAAATAGAATCTTCATAGATTCTGTCACAAATGAGTCCCCAACTTAACCAGTACTGACATCTTAAAAAGTCCTATTTACAAATGGATCCACAACCACAGGAACACAGGTTCATACTTAACTCTGCTCTAAGCTTTATTGTTTCCTTCCTTCTGCTTGCTTTTGGTTTAGTTCACTCTTCTTTTTCTAGTTCTTCTAGTTTTGAGATTAGGTCTCTGATTTGACAAGTTTCTTCTTTTTTAATGCAAGCATTTATAGCTACAAGTTTTCCTCCCAGTACCACCTTTGCTGCATCCCATAAGTTTTGGTGTTTTGTATTTTAATTCTCATTCACTTCAAGATAATTCCTAATTCCTCTTATGATTCCCTCTTTAACCCATTGGTTGTTTAAGAGTAAGTAGTTTAATTTCCACATTTGTGAAGTTTCCATTTCTCCCTCTGTTATTGATTTCTAACTCCTTTCTGATGTGGTTGGAGAATATACATTGTAAGACTTCAATATTTTTGAATTATTGAGACCTGTTTTGTGTCTTAACATATGGTGTATCCTGAAGAATAATCCATTTGCACGCAAGAAGAATGTATATTCTGCTATTTTTAGGTGAAGTGTTCTATATATGTCTGTTAGATCTAGTTGGTTTACAGTATCATTCAATTCCTCTATTTTCTTACTGATCTTCTCTCTAGATGCTCCATCCATTATTGAAATTTGCATATTAAAATCTATTATTAAAGTAGAATCACCAATTTCTCCCTTCAAATCTGTCAGTATTTGCTCATATATTTTGTGGCTCTTCTGTAAGGTGCATATAGATTTATAAGTATTACACCTTGTTGAACTGACCCCTTTATCAGTATATAATGATCATCTTTGTCCCTCATAACTGTTTTTGACTCAAAGTTATTTTATGTTAGTATAGCTACCCTAGCTCTCTTTTGCTTACTACTTGCATGGTATATTTTTTCCCACCCATTCACTTTCAACTTATTCTAAATTTAAGGTGAGTCTCTTTGAGACAGCATATAGTTGAGCCATGCGTTTTTATCCATTCTGCTAATCTCTGCCTTTTGACTGGAAAATTCATCCATTTACATTCAATGTAACTACTGACAATGCAGGACTTTCTTCTGCCATTTTGCTATTTAGTCTTTGTAAGTCTTATACTTTTATTGTCATTCAATTTTTCCATTAATGCCTATTTTTTTCTCTCTTGCTCTCTCTCTATTGAGATATAATTCACACAAAATGTATAATTCATTGGGCTTTCACATATTCACAAAGTTGTGCAACCACATCACCACCTATCCAACTCCAGAACATCCTCACCAGCCCAAAAAGAAATCCCCCATTCCAGCAGCAATCATTCCTCACCCCCGTCCCCCTAGCCTCAGGCAACCATGAATCCACTCCCAGTATCCACGGATCTGCCCACTCTGGACACTCCACAGAAACAGAATAATTCACTACATAGTCTCCTGTGTCTGGATCCCCCCACAGTATAATAATACCTATTTTTATATTTATGTGATTTTTGTGTTGTACCATACTGAGAGATTTCTCCTTTCTATCTGGATATATTTTCATAGATTTTCCTTGTGGGTGCCATGGGGTAAAAATTTAATATCCAAAATATATGGCAATAACATTTACCTTGATACCAACTTGACTTCAATACCATACACAGAAACCTATCCTATGCCCTTCCATCACCCCACTTTTTTGTGTGTGACTTGTTAGCAATTATATCTTTGTACATTGAATGTCCCAAACCATAGATTTATAATTATTTTATATGCATCACCTATAAGAAGTAGATTTATCTACCAAAAAGTACAATACAATAGTACTGGCATGTATAATTACCCACATGGTTACCTTTACTAGAGGTCTTTATTGCTTTATGTCTAGTGTCCTTTTCTTTCATTCTGAAGAACTCTCTTGAGCATTGCTTTTAGGGCAGGTCTAATGGCTTTTGTCTGGGAATGTCTTCATTTCTCCCTCATTTTTAAAAGAAAGTCTCACCAGAAATAAAATTCTTGGTTGATGGCTGTTTTCTTTCAGCACTTTAAGTACTACAACCAACTGCTTTCTTGCCTCCATGGTTTCTGATGAGAAATAGATACTCAATCTAATTGAGACTCCCGTGTACATAATACATTATTTTCTCTTGCAGCTTTCAGAACTCTCTCCTTGTCCTTTGAATATGATAGACTGTGTTTTCATGTTTATCCTGTTTGGTGTTCTCTGGGCTTCTTGGGTATGCATATTCATGTCTTTTGCTAAGTTTGGAAAGATTTCTACCATTATTTCTTTGAATATTCCTTCTTCCCCTCTTTAATATCCAGAATATGTAAGGAAATCCTCCAACTTAACAAGTAAATGATAACCAAACCAATTTAAAAATGGGCTAAAGACTCGAATAGATATCTCTCCAAAGAAGTTATACAAATGGACAAAAAGCACATGAAAAGATGCTCAACATCATTAGCTGTCAGGGAAATGCAAATCAAAACCACAATGAGATATCACTTCACACCCAATAGAATGGCTATTATTAAAAAATAAATAAACATAAAATTATAAGTGTTGGAGAGGATGCAGAGAACTAGGAACACTCATTTACTGCTGGTGGCAATGTAAAATGGTGCAGTTACTGTAGAAGACAGTTTGACAGTTCCTCAAAAAGTTAAGTATAGTTTTACCATATGACCCAGCAATCCTACTTCTAGGTATATACCCCAAAGAACCAAAACAGGGACTTGAACAGATATTGGCACACTGATGTTCATAGCAGCAGTATTCACAGTTGCCAAAAGATGGAAGCAACCCATGTGTCCATCAACCAATAAATGGATAAACAAAATGTGGAATATACAAACAATGGAATGTTATTCAGCCCTAAAAAGGAATTAAATCCTGATGCATGTGACAAGGTGGATGAACCTTGAGGACATCACTTTGAGTGAAATAATTTAGCCAGACACAAAAGGACAAATATTTTATGGTCTCATTGATACGAAATAATTATAATAAGAAAAATCATAGAGTTAGAATCTAGAATATAGATTACCAGGAGATGGGGTGGGATTGGGAATTTGGAGTTAAGACTTAAAATGTATAGAGTTCCTATTTGGAATGATGGATCTGTTTTGATAGTGGATGGTTGTGATGGTAGCACAACATTGTGAACATGATTAACAGCACTGAAAAATATATCTGAATGTGGATAAAAGGGGAAATGTTAGGTTATATATATGGTAGTAGAATAAAAAATATTTTAATCCATGAAACCATACTACATAAACAGTGAACCCTAAGTTAAACTGTGGACCTTAGTTAATAGGACAATTATAAAAATGTGCTTTCATCAATTGTAACAAATGTACCACACCAACACAAGGTGTTAGTATTGGGGGGGCGGGGGTTATGGGAAACCTGCATTTTACACATGATTGTTCTATAAACCAACACCTCTAATTAAATTTTTTTAAAAAGACCAACACGTCTTTTGTGGGAGACTTGATTCAATCCCCAACACCATCTCAGTAGATTCTAGACAATGGAATGTGGAAGAAAGAGATGCACTCCACTTCAAAGCCTGGCTCTAAAATCTCCATGACCTATTTCATACACACTGTTTCTTCTTTCTGAGATGTTACAGCTGCACAATGGAAGAAGCCTGAACCTCATCGAACTGAGAGACGATCAAGAAATTAACTTTTATTCTGTTAAACTACTGGGTTTTGGAGTTGTTGAAATAATCAAATATATGTTAAATAAAAAAAGTTATTGCATTGGAGTCAAAATATGTTCATAATTAATCTTTAAAATGCATCTTAGACTCTTATTTGTAAGTTAATGTCATCAATTTTTAATTATCTGATTGTTTATTACAAGCCAGCCATCAAATTTTCAAGTGCCCTTAACTTTTAAAAAAAATTCCTCATTTTCCCCCCTCAGATATTGATTACAACATTTCTAAGTATACATTTATTTTTGCAGTGGGAACCCCAAAATTGTCCATTGATAAAAATGAGGCATCTTGGAATCTGAAATAAATTCCAAAAACCTTGGTTCAATACCAAAGAAAGGGGAGAAGTGAATCCCTATCCATTCCCAGAAACTGGATTTCAGGCTGGGCAAGAACTATGGGATACCTATGTATTCTTTAGAGAAGAATGATTATAAATGCTGTCAAATGCATACAGATAAGTTATATATCTAACAAAAGTTTCTGATATTTGCTGTTTGTCAATATATGCATCAGGGTGAATTAAAAAAAACAAATTCTTTAAAACTGAATTCAGTCTTCATAGCATTTTTATATATTTTAGTATCTAGAAAAGATTAGTTTTGGAAAATATGCTATTATGGGTAACTAAGAGTTTAAATTCAAAATGAATGCCACAAACTTCTCATTTTTGTTTTCCTCGTGTACCAGTGTGACATGGGTAACTGTGTGAAAATTGTAAAACATTTTGACATTGTTGACAGATATAGTTTATTCCCTTACAAAACTGACCTAGATTATTTTATAAAGTTAAAGAATTTTCTATTTGGAAAGGACCTCCAAAATTATCATTTAAAGAATGGGGCAAAGACAGATCAGTCTCCTTGGCCAAAGCCTTAGAGGCAGCTGGTGGCCAAACTGGGGATAGAATCGAATGACCTGCTTCCCCTTTCCTCCTGCTTCACATCTCATTAGAAAGATCATCCTATTCTGAAGTCTCAAAATTTCAAAATCATTTTCATCCTTCTTTTTGATACACACATAGACAAAGTCTTCATATATGAAAGCAACTTTACACAATTAAAATGTCTTGCGTATTTTCTACTTTATGAGTCTCTAAATAAAAATACCAACAATAGTTCCTCAAGCCTGGGGCATATAATCTTCAATGAAATTTCAATGAAGCAGTTTCCAGTTGTTCTTAATCTTTTTTATAGCAAAAGTGTAATAATTTAACATTAGGACAAAATGTGAGTTTCCAAATTCAACGCTCATAGCTACAAGAAACAAGCTGGATTTTATAAGTCAACTCCATGTGGATGTCCTTTTAGACCAGAAAGTTTTAAGTTAGAATCCTCAAAGATCTCTCGTACTCTGAAGCTCTTTCTCATCTGAATGCAATTTTTTTCTCCAGTTCAACAAACTGCAAATTATTTGGCTGTAGAATAGATGACTCCAGCTATTTTCATATTAAATCAACATATGTTTAAATTACTTTACTTTTTGTTGATGAGACCAGCCAAGAAAAATATCTTTCAACAGTAAAGAAAAGCAAAGCAAATGCCCACTTTCATGTACTAAACTAATTTGCAACTTCAAATATTAATAGGCTAAGAAATGAATTGAAGTATTTTTATCAGGTAATGTCAACTATTAATAGTAAAATATTGTTTAGTAAAAAAATTACCTGGACTCTGCCTGGGTTTTCCATCCCTGCACCATGGCTAGAAAATTCACACAAGGCAGTAAGCTGTAGCAAATAGAGAGCTCCCCTTGTTTGTTTGTTTTTTCACTCTTTTGTTGCCCATTGTCCAGTGTCTTGAAATCTTTGTTTCATATATTTTGTCTATATTTTTGTAACTGGTACTTTTTGAGGGAGGGTAAATACTGTCCTCTTTCTCTGTCTAGGTTGGAAGTGGAAATGTTCAAACTGATTTTAACAGAGAACAATTGATGAGAAATAGTTGGAAGAGTGAAAGCCTGTATTGAGGTCATTGGACAAGAAGTCTTACCAGGCATTGTGTATTGTGGAGTAGTATGGAAATAATGAATGAAAATTTAACTGATTTATTGTTCAACCTAGACACAGGGAGATGAAGTTTAGTCTACTGTAGAAAAAATGTGGATATTGACCACCTTACTTATCAATCAGCTTAGGGTAAATTTTGCTGCAGAAACAAATAAACCTTTCAAAAGTTTATTTATTGCTCCATCATGGGATCCGCACTGATGGCGTGGCTTCCATCTGGGATGTAGAAGCCATAAATGTGGAAGTATGGAACCCACGTAGATGTGGCACACACCACTTTCACCCAATATTTCACTGACCCAAGTCACATGCCTACTTTTGCCTAGGGAGGGCCCCATAAAGGGGGCCCTAGATAAGGTCCCAGAATACTTTAAGCAATAATGAATACTACCATACAATAAAAACTTAACATCTGGTCATTAAGCTCTTTTGAATTATTATAAAGGTTTGAACATCCATCCAAGAAAAATACAAATACGTAACAAATATAATTTTTTCATACAAAAATAATTTGTGAACCCCTGAAATCTACTCAAGGAACAAGAGGCCAAAGATTCTAAGTTAAGAACCCCTGATTATGTGACTCTAATGTTCTATAGCTTTGGGGTCAGAAGGAATCTTACTCAGGCTATTGTAAATTTTTATAGAATTGAAAGATTATCTTTTGAAAAAAACAGAATATGCTCCAATTCTGTTGAATACAAACCCTAATCTTATTGTAAACATATCAAAATATTTCATAGAGTAAGTATAATGCCTAATCTTATTGTAAACATATCAAAATATTTCATAGAGTAAGTATAATGCATTTATTGAATATTTGCAATACATAAGAATTTAAAAGCCCTCCATACCTTATCCTTTATTTCAGAAAAAGTTATTTTACATAACATTATATTAGATTTGCCATCTTTAAAATATTCTTTAGACTGAAGCAAGTTTGCTAAACTTCATTTGAACTTTTAACTCAATTGTTTAATTGAGCCTGTGAGAATAAACCACCTGTTGGTTTAGCAGTATTACTTCAGTTTCTTTTAAGAAAACTTGCCAAATTTGTCAGACTATGAAACAACACATGCACCATTAAAAGTCAGAGAAGACCATAATAATATTGAAATAAAAAATGAAAGGTGTATTATTTCGTTTCTGTTTTAAAGAATGGAAAAGAAAATAAATCAAGAATTAGAAATACCAAAAGGGTTGAAGAAGAAAACATTTCTGTTTAGGTCACAATTTTATCCATACCATTTTAGATCTGATAATAATTATAAAGTATATGAAAATAGATGAGAAAATACATATTGTTTTAAGCAGCATATTATTTTCATGGAGCATTACATTAGATTCAAATAGTTTGAAAATTATACTTTTTTATTAAAAATAAAAAATATACTTCCCACATTAATTTTATCAGGAATTTTTAGAACAAGGCAGGAACCAAGAAAATAAATAAGACACAAAGTCAGGGTCTCAACATTAAAATTAGAAAAATTCTAAGAGGGTTTATTTACAAAGGAACACTTTTCAAAAGCATGGGCAGATTACAGGGGAATCACAAGGAACAGTACAGCACTCAGATGTCCCTTGACTTAAAGGATAGAGGTGAGAGCCGTTAATGGAATCCAGAATCAGAGATTCATTTGGATAAATCTGCCTGGAGAAGAACAAAGATCTTTTTCGGAAAGACATCATCATCCCAGAGCAACCCTGACAACCCGCCTGCCCCACATCCCTACAGCAGGGAAGAAGGGATCATACCTTGACCTTGCTCTTGTCTCCCTCTGAGCTCCTGCTGGGGCTTCTCATTGCTAAAGTCCTGCTGGAAGAAGCCAGAAAACAAAGAAGCAATTGCATGTGGAAAATGGATCCAGAGGGGCAAATGGGAGGAATCTAGCACAAATACATAAATTCAGAACTGGATTATTTTGAGAACATTAAACAATATGGTCATATGAGTAGATTATACACTAGATTTATCTTTTAATTGACAAAATAGCACTAGAACTTATTTCATCATTAATTTCATTTACCCCTACCACCAGGGAATGTATGGGAGAGGCACAAAGCTCCTCGGAATAGTCTCTGCTGTCTATAAAGTCAGCTGGGTGCCACAGCTTACATGTCTTTCTATTCCAATCATCTAGCACACGTTTGACACATTGATATTTATTCAATTAATGGAGTGAATAAATGAACAAACAACTTTTTAATGGGAGGGGATTGCTGTAAATAAATCCTAACTGTAAAAATGGAAACCTGCTTAATGCAGATTGTTAATCCAAAACGTACCTCCTTTGGTGGTTTCCTGTAAATCCAATGACACAGGGATACTTTAATTCTGTAACACCCTAGCCTAGGTTTCCAAATTACTCTCTTAGGTAATATCATACAATTCTCTGCATATCTAAATATACAATAGATCCTATGTTTTTAATTTATTTTATGGTAAGAAGGTCGTCCAAATGTATCATTACTAATGTCTCCAGTTTTCTTTGGGAGTTATATTGTAACATATTAATCTCTAAATGAAAACAGGATGATTTATTGGACTGAATCAATACTCACTTAAGGCCAGCCCAAAGAAATAAATCTCAATACTTTCAAGAGAGCCAGGGGAGCCTTGTTCTTTTGGCCTCAACTTGGATCACACAGAGAGAAATCATCTTTAAACAGCATAAGTAAAAAATCAAAGTCCCTTGGAGAACTAAACATGTAGCTAAATCCATTTCCAAGACAGTTTTCACTTGACTGAAAACGCTGCGCTCTATGTAATTCACACGAAGAAACCCTATATCCTCAGCCTAATTATGAAATCATTCTTCTCTGTCCTTTCCTTTTCCTTCTCTCTTTTGTTCTTCTATACCAGGAAACATCTATAAAATATTCCCAAGTGACATAGCCATCTATATGGAAAAGGAAATAGGGCCACAGGTATATGCAATGCATACTTTTCCAGTTCCTTTATTGACTTTATGATATAACTTCAGTATTTTTTTGGTTCAAAGTTTATGCATTGTATCCTGAACATAGGTGTGACAAAAATATCAAATGTGTGGAGAAGGAAGAAAAAGCAGAGGGAAGGAGGGAGAGTCAGAAGGAGGGAGAAAGATTCTCTCTATTAACCATTCCCAATTGATTCTGATCAGATTCTGCACATCAAAGGTACAAAGTAACAAAGGCAAAATAGACAAAATGTATAAGAGAAACATTGTGTCATCCCAAATCTTCCAGAATACACATCATGGTCATAGTTTGATAGATTTGAAACTAGAATAACAGAGCTTTCATAATGTAGAAGTATCTTATCAATTTGGGTAAAATCTAAGGTAAAGACAAAAGAATTTGGGGGAAAAGATGTAAACTCCATATAAAAGAAAGACCTGGGCTTTGGGATCAGGATATGGACGTTTCTGTTGTGGCTGAAACTCCAAGTGTCTGTGTGTGATTTTAAGCAGTTTTGAGATATATTCACATACTATTAAATCCATCCAAAGTGTACAATCAATGCTTTTGGCATAATCACAGATTTGTGCATTCATCACCACAATCAAGTTTAGAACATTTTCATTACTTCAAAAAGAAAAACCCCATATGTCTTGGCAGTCACTTCTCAATCCCTCTACCTTCTCCAGCCATACATAACCATCAGTCTAATTCCGTCACTATGGATTTATTTATATTTAAATTTTATATCAATGGAATTATACAATATGTAGTACTTTGTGTCTGGTTTCTTTCACTCAGCATGTTTTTTTAAATTATTGTTTTGTTTTGTTATTAATTATAGAAGTTGTAGGTTTTACAGAAAAGTCAAATGAAAAATACAACATTCCCATATATTCCACATTGTTGACACTCTGCATTAGTGTGGTACTTTTGTTACAGTTGATGAAAGAATATTAAAATATGAGTTAACTATAGTCCATAGTTTACATTAGGTGTATTTTTCCTCATAAACCACCCCATTATTAACCTTGTAATAGTATCATACATTTGTTATAAATCATGAAATTTCTTGCATTTGTACTACTAACCACTATCATCCACAGAGTTCAATGTGTTATACAGTCATGTTTTATTTCCTAACTTTCCTTCTAGTAACATACAAAACCCAGCTTTATCTTTCAACCATATTCACAAACATAATTTGGTGCTGTTAATTATACTCACAGTAATGTGCTACCCTTACCGCTATCCATTACCAAACATTTACAATCAACCAAAATAGAAATTCTGCACAAATTAAGCATCAGCTTCCCATTCTCTACTTTCATTCTATCCCCTGGTAACCTATATCCCAGATTCTAACTCAGAGTTTGGTCATTATAATTATTTCACATCAGTGAAATCATACAATATCTGTCCTTTTGTGTCTGCCTTATTTCACTCAACATAATATCCTCAAGGGTCACTCATGTGCATCAGGAATTCATTCCTTATTACAGATGAATAATATTCCATCGTATGTATGTATATACCACATTTTGTTTATCCATTCATCAGTCGAAGGACATTTGGGTTGCTTCCATCTTTTGGCAATTGTGAATAATGCTACGCTGAACATCAGTGTAAAAATGTCTATTCAAGTCCCTTTCAGTTCTTCTGTACCTAGTAGTGAGATTGCTAGATCATAGGGTAATTCTATACTTAGCTTCCTGAGGAACTGCCAAACTCTTCCACAGCAGCTGCACCATTTAAAATTACCACCAGCAGTGAATGAGTGTTCCTATTTTTTAAAAAAAACTTTATTTATCAAAAAATTAAAAAAATTTTTCAAACAAAACAAAACAAAGGAATAAGAAAAACAAATATCCTATTTGTTCCTATTTCTCCATAACCTCTCCAACACTTGTAGTTTTCTGTTTGTTTAATAGTGGTTAATTCTGGTAGATGTGAAATGATATCTTGTGGTTTTGATTTGCATATCCCTCATAGCTAGTGATGTTGAGCATTTTTTTCATGTACTTTTTAGCCATCTCTATTTCTTCTTTGGAAAAATGTCTGTTCAAGTCTTTTTCCCATTTTCAAATTGAGGTGTCATTTTATTGTTGAGTTGTAGGATTTCTTTGTATATTCTGGATATTAAACCATTATTAGGTATGTGGTTTCCAAATATTTTCTCCCATTGAATAGGTTGTCTTTTCACTTTCTTGACAAAGTCCTTTGAAGCACAAAAGTTTTCAGATTTGAGGAGTTCCCATTTATCTATTTTTTTTTCTTTCATTTCTTGTGCTTTGTGTATAAAGTCTAAGAAACCATTGTTGACCACAAGATCTTGAAGATGCTTCCATACATTTTCTTCAAGGAGATTTATAGTCCTGGTTATCATTTTTAGGTCTTTGATACATTTTGAATTCATTTCTGTATCAGGTATGAGATAGGGATCCTCTTTCATTCTCTTACATGTGGTTATCTAGTTCTCCCAGGACCATTTGTTGAAGAGACTATTCTGTCCTAGGTAAGTGGACTTGGCAGCCTAGTCAAATATCAATTGGCCACAGACATGAGGGTTTATTTCTAAACTCTCAATTCGATTCCAATTGTCAATATAGGTATCCTTATGCCAGAACCATGCTGTTTTGACCACTGTAGCTTTGTATCATCTTTAAAGTGAGGAAGGGTGAGTGCTCCAACTTTGTTCTTTTTCAAGATGATATTGGCTATTTGGGGCTCCTTATCCTTCCAAATAAATTTGGTATCTGGCTTTTCCATTTCTGCAAAGTAGTAGGCTATTGGAATTTTGATTGGGACTGCATTGAATCTGTAAATCAATTTGGATAGAATTGACATCTTAACAATCTTTAGTCTTCCAGTCCATGAACACAGAATGTCCTCTGATTTATGTAGGCCTTCTTTGATTTCTTTAAGCAATGTTTTGCAGTTTTCTGTGTACAGTTCTTTTACATCTTTGGTTAAATTTATTCGTAAATATTTGATTCTTTTAGTTGCTATTGTAAATGGACATTTTTTCTTGATTCCCTCCTCAGTTTGCTCATTACTAGTGTATACAAACACTACTGATTTTGGGGGAGTATCCTGCCAGTTTGCTGAATGTGTTTATTAGCTGGAATAGCTGTGTTGTAGATTTTTCAGGACTTTCTATATATATAGGATCACCTTTCTGCAAATAGTGAAAGTTTTATTTCTTCCTTTCTAATTTGCCTTTTATTTCTTTTTCTTGCTTAACTAAGTGCTCTAGCTAGAACGTCTAGCAAAATGTTGAGTAATAATAGTAACAGGGAAAGCTTCAGTCTTTCACCATTGAGTACAATAGGTTTTTCATATATGCCCTTTATCATGTTGAGGAAGTTTCCTTCTATTCCTATCTTTCAAAGTGTTTTTTTTATCAAGAAAGGAGGCTGGATTTTGGCAAATGCCTTTTCTGCCTCAATCGATATGATCATGCCATTTCCCCACCCCACCCCCTTCTATTTGTTAATGTGGTGTATTGCATTAATTGATTTTCTTGTGTTGAACCACCCTTGCATGCCTAGGATAAAACCCACTTGATCATGGTGTATAATTCTTTTAATGTGCTGTTGGATTCAATTTGCAAGTATTTTGTTGAGGATTTTTACATCTATATTCATCTAAAAAAATTGTTCAGTAATTTTCTTTTCTTGTAGTATCTTTCTCTGGCTTTGGAATTAGGCTGATGAGTGAGTTTGGTGGTTTTCCTTTTCTTCAATACTTTAGAGTTTGAGGAGGATTGGTATTAATTATTTTTGGAATGATTGGTAAAATTCACTGTGAAACCATCTGGTCCTGGGTTTTTCTTTGTTGGCAGGTTTTTGATAATAGATTCAATCTCTTTTCTTCTTAGTGGTCTGTTGAGGTCTTCTATTTCTCCTTGAGTCAGTATATGTTGTCTGTGTGCTTATAAGAATTTGTCCATTTCATCTAGTTTGTCTAATTTGTTGGCATACAGTTGTTCATAGTATCCTCTTAAGATCATGTATATTTCTGTGTGGTCAATAGTAATGTCCCCCTCTCATTTCTGATTTTATTTATTTGCATCTTCTCTTTTTTTTTTGTCAGTCCAGCTAAGGGTTTGCCAATTTCATCGATCTTCTCAAACAACCAATTTCTGGTTTTTTAAATTCTCTTTTGTTTTTTTATTCTCAATTATTTTTATTTCTGCTTTAATTTCTTTTATTTCTTTCCTTCTGCTAGTTTTAGGATTAGTTTCCCATTCTTTTTCTGCTTGCTCCAGGTTGGCACTTAGGTCTTTGATTTCAGCTCTTTCTTCCTTTTTAGTATAGGTGTTTAGGGCTATAAATTTCCCTTTCAGCACCACCTGCTCTGCATCCCTTAAGTTTTGATACATTGTGTTCTCATTTTCATGTGTTTTGAGATATTTACTGAAGTATCTTGCAATTTATTCTTTGATCCACTAATTCTTTAAAAGTATGTTGTTTAATTTTCATATATTTGTGAATTTCCCAACTCTCTACCTGTTACTGATTTCCAGCTTCATTCCATCATGGTCAGAGAAAGTGCTTTGTATAATTTTGGTCTTTTAAAATTTATTGAGACATTTTGTGATGCAACATGTGGTCTATCCTGGAGAATAATCCATGAGCACTGGAGAAGAATGTAAATCCTGCTGTTTGAGAGTGCAGTGTTCTATATGTGTCTGTTAGGTCTAGTTCATTTATCATATTATCCAAGTTCTCTGTTTCCTTACTGATCCTCTGTCTAGCTGTTCTACCTATTGGTGAGAGATGAAGTCTCTAACTATTATTGTAGAGAGACCTACTTCTCCTTTCAGTGTTGCCAGTGTTTGCTTCATGTATTTTGGGACACCCTGGTTATGTGCATAAATGTTTATCATTGTTATTTCTTCTTGGTGGATTGCCCTTCCATTAATATATAATGTCCTTTTTTGTCTCTTATAACAGTTTTGCATTTAAAATCTATTTTTTCTGATATTAGTATAGCTCTCTGGCTATTTTAATATCTTCTATTGTGCCTTTCATTCCCATAATTTCAGTCAAGTTTCTTTTTATTCTTTCAAATTCTTCTTTATGCTCAGCCAGTGTCTCATTAATATCGTTTATCTCTTTAGCCATATTTTCCTTCATTGTCTTGATTAGGAGATTTGTTCGAACATTGTTGATTTGTTGTTCAACATTCTGTGTCTCCCTCAAAGTTAATTTGTTCCTTTGATTGAGCCGTATCTTGCTGTTTCTTAGTATGGCTTTTAATTTTTTGCTGATGTATCTGATTATCTTAATGAGTTTACTCTGACGGTCAGTTTCCCTCGCTTGCCTAGGGTTTTCTTGTTTACTGGCTTTGTGTTAATGCTCTTCTTTGACACTTGGTTCAACTTATTCTAGACCTTTAGAAATTCCCATGTGTAACTGATCAGATTTTTTCAGCTCTTTGCCTGATTCTTACCCTGGATATGTGGAGCAATTTTTTTTTAAGATTACACTATTTACGCAATTGTTTCACCCTCAGGAGAAAGCTTCCTTTCTTCTGTTCCTTCTCTGAGAATCTTGATCTGTTCTGTTTGTTTTTGTTTTGGTTCTATAATTTTTATTGCATGCCTTTCATTGCCTCTAACTGCTTTTTCCTGGAAAGCAAATTCTGGGAGGAGGATCACCCCAGAGAAAACTTTCCCAATCAGTATTTCCCAGCTGTTTTCTCTGTGATTTCACTGTAAGAAGAAACTAAGTGATTCCATTTTAAAAAAAAAAAAATCTAAGCAATAAATAAATGGGATTGGTATTTTCAACTCGTCCAGAGTTTTCTAAGGACTCTGGAGTCTATGCATTACCTCCTGATTTAAAAAAAAAAAAAAAAAAAAAATCATCTTTGGAAGGCTGGTTTCAATAATCAACTGGAATACAACAAACAATCCTGTAAAATAACTCAATGAAGTTCATTAATAAAGGGTATATTTTGACTACTAGTTTATCTTAGAATTCACAAAATGAAATTATATTGTTTAAAACTAGACATTCTCTGGGTTGAGGTTTTAACAGTAGTAATTAAATGACATAATTTTTTTTTTAACTTTTTTTTTCTTGAATGTTTTCAAACACACACATATCCTAAGATGCATCAGAAGCTAAGATGGGAGGAGCATAGTGGAAAGGTGGAGTAAGCATAAGATGAGAATGTCAAAGTCAGAAAGGACTAGAAAACACGGGCTCTGCTAAGCCATGATAAGAATATTTAATCTCTGAGCCACAAAAAGCCAATGCAAGGCTTTTAACAGGAAAATACATGGTCTAATCTGTTATTTCTATGTTATTTTAAGATTCTGTATAAATATCATGTGCTAGAATACAAATTTCTTAAGGACAATGGCAAGACCCTTGTCTTATTTGATTTTTGGATTCCTAATCACCTAATACAGCTCCTTGCTGAACTAACTCAACTGCCTTTATGGTTAGTGAGCAATGCTAACATGGCAGGGCATTGTTCAGACTCTAAGATATTCCCCCAAACGATCCCTGCCTCTTGGTTTTCATACCCGTGTGTAATCTGCTCTCTCTGAATTTAGGCAGAAACTGTGACTTGTTACTAACCCATAAAAAATGGCAAATATGATAGATGTCAATTCTGTGATTGAGTTAGATAAGATTATAACTCCTATCTTGCTAGCAGACTCTCTGCTGCCTTCTCAGCTTGCACTCTTTGATGAAGCAAGCTGCCACATTGCACCTTGTGACAATGTATAGCCAACAGCCAGCTAGGAACCGTGACCCTCAGTCCAACAGCCCTTGGGAAACTGAGTTCTGACAGTTTCTACCACTTAAAATCAGATCCTTCTCACATCAAACCTTCAGATAAGACCCCATCCCTAGCCAACATACGGACTGCAGCCTTGTGAGAGACCCTGAAGCAGAACACCCATCTAAGCCCAACTCCTGATATATAGAAACTGTAAGATAATAAATGTAAGTTGTCTTAAGCCACAAAGATTGTAATCATTTGTTGCACAGCAATAAATAACTAGCATGGGGTTTGCTATTGGAGTCACACTAATTCATTCTCCTCCAGGATTGTGGGTTGTCTGGAGCCATATTTGGACTAGGAGACCAGGCCCCCTGCCACAACGATTAATTAATCCATGGGTAGCCTCCTGACTTGAACTAGGTCATTCAGAATTTGTCTTACAAGAAATTGATACTTGGAAAACAGAGATAGTAGGGTAGAGGTAAGCCACATTACTGGTGCCTCTCTAGAGAAAAGTTCAATGAATCCTATTTCTGCCAAAGTCAATGGCAAAGATATGTGGGTGGCTTTCAAAGGATCTCCTACAACCTTATATAGAACACTAGAATTTACCTATATAATCTCTTACATTATAATTCTGGTGAGAGAATAATTGCAGAAATTTATAGCCCTCTAACCAAGTTACCTTAAATCAAGAAATGCTTTTGAAAGATGCCTGTAAACTCAATGGCTCTGTTATATATTTAAGGAGGTGTTGAGTTAAATTTGTGGACAGTGATTTTTTAAATCTTTAATATTTAAATTTGAGGATATAGGGTGTGCATTCCTAACCTTGATACTGTGGTTAGACAAAATAATCAGTGCAAGGAATATGAGGTGGAAGTGAAAAATGATGGGGAGAACTGATGAATAATTTTTAGAGAATAATCTGAAAAGTATAGTTGTTGCTTCTTTCTTTCAAGAGATGGAAGAGAAGGGAAGAATAAGATGTGATAAAAATCAATTTCTCTATTTGTAATATAAAAAGATTATACAGAATGTATTCCTAAACTCCCTTGAAGTTGTAAATTTTTATGCACCTACAAAGAACTCACTATAAGGAAGAAACAAAACAAAGCAGAAAACAATACCAAAAAAACAAGGGTAAGGAAATTTCCTTAACTGCACTGCTGCTACTCCATCCTCCTCAAAAGAAGGTGGCACTGTGGAATAAGAATGGAAAACTGAACACAGTGGGCTTTTTAAGTTTTTAGAAACACAGTTACATTGATTATCAGAACTAAACCAAGTTAAATAGATGCATGGATCCAAGAAAAACTTCAGATAAAACAATTTAAAGGGTCCATTGTTTAGCGTAATGCAGAGATATGAAACTGAATTACTATATACTATGATTTTTAATTCATCCTGCATCATTTATCAACACAGTTCTAATACACAAAATACCAACAATCTAACTGAATCTTAAATTAACTTCAAGTTCCTTTCTGCTTAAAAGAAGCAATATTCTTGGTTCTTAGTTAAGCAGAAAATGATGACTTAAAACTTCAATGTTCATTCAGGACACCAGGAGGCAGCAGGTACCCTGAATTTAGAGAATGAAATCCAATTAGCATGGCATTCCTTGCTGGGAGGTGAGAGCATGGAAATTGCAATAGCCACTTTCCTTGTCTTAATTATGCGTACATTTGTCACAAGAAATGGAGAAGCTGACTCATAATTTGAAATAAGATGAAAAACTGCCATTCTTGTGGCCTTTCTTCTTACAAAATCTACCAAAAGCAGAGCAAAGAACAACAGTGGAACTCTAAATTATTTCAACTCCTTCTTTTTTCCACCCCGCAGGCTTTACAGAGACATCACCACCAAGATCTAAATTTTACCCTTAATTACAGAAAGGATGCCTTACAGAAAGTCTCATGCATGGATTTATGCTAGAATTTGGCCCAATAGCCTGTCTTAGATTAATCAAGTTTTGTTTATTTGCCACATTTTTCTGGTTCAATGGCCATTACCTTAACTGTTAGCGTATCCCAAAAGAACAAAAATGATGCAAAGTATTTTGAAAATAGGAAATAATAAGAATTGATTCAGTTTGGGAACATTTTTCTATAGTGATGGGTGTATATGGATTTTAATTAATATCTCATGTTTATGAAAATTACCTTAGGGTTCTAGGTTTTAGTATATACACTTGTTTAAGAGATGCGTTATTAAGATAATGTGAGAAAAGTAATTAAGAACAAAATAATTCAAGAGTAATGAAATGCAAGTTAAAAAGTGAGGCAGAATTTGGAACTTTATGACTTCTAAGAAAATTTTTATCAATGAAATAGTTGTGCTTTTGAAAAGTAAGAACTGTTGGCTATATAGACACGACACGAGTAGTTTGAGTCATATAAAAAGTTGATAAAGTCTGGATTGAAATAAAATAAGTTATGTATATAGCAGTGAAAATTACTGTATAATAAATATAAATACACTGGACAAGAATGTGAGAGACAAAGAACTAGATTAAGGCTGGCAAATAACTTCAACTTAAGTATCAAAACCAAATAACAGGACTTAGCTGGAATACTTAGTTGAGGATGAGAGTTATGGGCCACATTTGGGCTCAGCAGGAAAAATAGTGAGTCTGATTAGCAATTTTTGCCACAGGCAGGTAACTGGGTATGAAAAGAAGTGTGATTTGGGGTGGGAATGGGGTATGTGGCAAATGCTTGGAATCCCTGTCCTAAGCAATATTGCTTACAACTAATCAGCTGTGTGATTTTGCCCATGTCTTTTAATTTGTCTCAATGTCAACGTGATTATTTGTAAAACTACAGGACTAGTCTACATCACACCTAAGATTGTCTTCAGTTCTATAATTTTAAATGTGAATTATACTCATGCATTTTAGGAGTAAACAATCAAGATTAGTGATAACACTGAAAACATTGTAAATATATGCCTTAACTGAGACTTTTTGTGGATAATTTGAGTGAAAGGAAAGAATTCAAGATTGTCATTTAATCTGATTCAAAAGCCTGTTAAGAGTAGTGCTTACAGGATAACATTCCAAGACTGCACAAAAAAAAATGAATTTATAAAACAAAATGTCAATGTGTTTCAAAAACAAATCAGTTTATTATTTTCATACCCATAGCTAGAATTATCCCACAAAGAATTCTCAGGACATTAACAACATGAAACTTTAAACACAGGTTAGATATCTGCCTAAGAGTCTACCTACTCCTGCAACTATCAAGGATTACATACCACATGCACAGTTTGGAGGTCTCTATTAACAGAGGATTTTTTAAAATGCAAATCTATCATATTTTATTTAAGTCCAACCTTAAAAAATGAGGAAAAGTGTGTAGAATATTAGAAGAAAAGAATACTACAATATAAAAGGAAAGAAAAGCTGCAGTGATTATGGCAATATGTCTTACTATGGAGTGTTTTAAACTAAATCCGAAACCATTGTATCCATGATCTGTGTTAACCTAAAACTGAAGTTATAACTACAACTTAAGTCTCAAACCCTTTGAAACTTTACTATTAGAATGGTAAATAGAAATGCTCCTATTACCTAGATCTCCTTCTATCTGGTCCTTTTATAGTAGAAAAGAGCAAAGTATGTGGAAACAACCACAGCTTTCCACCTAAAAACTATTTTATTCAAAAATGGATAAAATATTCATACAGAAAATGAAAAATATTCAAAGAGAAAATCTGTGCCGTATACACAAAATTGTGTGTAAAATATCTGGAATTCTGCTTTGGAAAACAAGTGCTTTTATTTAAGCATGGACAAGAATCAGGATTAGAGGGAATACTTTAGAAACACTGCTGCCAAGATAACCTTGTCTTCATTTGAGGAAGATTGTCACAAGTTCTGACACATACTCAGGAGATCATTTTCCCTTCTTTGCTATGAGAAGACAAGTCAGAACAAACAACTGAAAGGTGAATTTAAAGCCAAGCCAAAGGGAGCAGAGAAAGAATTGTGAAGCAAACAACTAAGTTTCCTCTTAAAGAATGTTGATAAATAGTGGCAAGAGATCCAATTGGGAATGTCACGAAAGCTCTTAATTCTTTTCCTCTTAAGTCTTAATCCATTGTTACTCACATAAAGTCCTTGATCCCTCTTAATCCAGACGAGACATATTCTCTCAAGTTTTCCCAACTCTAAGGAAAGCCATGGCGTGTTACCTCTGAAGTAAGATGCAGTAGTGAGTGATAATATTTGCAGATTTGTGAGCAGCAAAGAAAGTTATTGAACTTATTTATATCTTGCTAAATAATTGTTCACAGTTTTCATAGAGTCCCTTTGGAAGGGACTGCTGGTTTTCACTTTTCACCAAAATCCATTTCCCCCTTCTCCCATAGCAAGACTATCATAGCTAGGCACATGACCTGCTTGGAAAGATACTTCCCAACCAGTGGTCACGGCATTGTTTTCCTCGTTCCTCCTGCTTTGTTGTGAGCAGAGGTGATGTGAGCCACTTCCTGGTCTGGGTTTTGTTTCAATATTGGACATGAATGACCTTTTCTCCCCTCCTGTGAGCTGGAACACACAATTGTATGGCCCAGCTTTTACCCATGCAGATGAGGACAAGACCCTGGGGTAGGTTGAGTATTATAGAATAGATCTGGGTCCTGGAATGACCAAGCGAAACAGATATTCCACCTATCTGGATTGTTTCTCTAAGAATTTTTATGTGAGAGGATTAATTAAATTTTTTTATGCCACATGTTTTGTGGCGCCTCTTTGTTGTAACCGCTTAGGTTTTACACCAACAGATTTTTCTGCAGGTATTTTTAAATTTATCATACATTGGTATTTTGAGGTATTATGTGATAAAACAATGAATATCCTTGTGCCCATCACTCATAATAAATAACTAATTTATTAAACATTACTGTTCTGGTTTGCTAATGCTGCCATTTTGCAAAACACCAGAAACAGATTGGCTTTTATAAAGGGGGTTTATCTGGTCACAAAGTTAGTCTCAAGGCCACAAAGTGTCCAAGGTAAGGCATCAAAAATAGGGTACCGTCACTGAAGGATGGCCGTTGGCGTCCTGAAAACCTCTGTTAGCTCAGAAGGCATATGACTGGGGTCTGCTTGCTACCAGGTTACATTTCAAAATGGCGTTCTCCAAAATGTCAGTGTCATCTTTCAACAGTCGTCTTCAAAACGTCTGTTTCAGCTGCAGCAGGTGTCTAGGCCTGGGTGGCTCTTTTTAAAGTACTCCAGTAACCAATCAAGATCCACGCTGAATGGGTGGGGCCACACCTCCATGGAAATAATCCAGTCATGGAAATAATCCTGTAGAGCATTCAGCTACTACTCTAGGAGACTTTTCCATCTGGTTTTCATCATGTTGCCTCAGAGGTAAGGACTGAGGAAAGTCCTTATTACTTATTTGCTAATAAGAAATCTCTGTCTGACGCAGAATATATGTGTGCATTCAGAACAAAATGAAAAAAGATGTGTGCATTCAGAATAAAGTGAATACAGAGGAATATTAAAAACCCAACAGATGCCTAGAACTATATGTCAGATATTCCAAAACTGTGTCCCCAAAAACCCTGTATACCACCGCCATACTAGCCGGATGCTTTAGGTCAGGTTATTGGAGCAACAGGCTCTGAGGCAGAGATGTGTGTGCAGGAAGTTTACTAGAAAGTACTCTCCGAAATAACACCTGTAAGAAAGGAAGGTAAGTAACGCTGCAGAGAGGGAGAAATGCAACTGTAAAGTGATACACAAATCATAGTAGAATTTGCAGACTGCAGCATTTTATTTGGGACACCAAAATTTTGCTGCAGCAAAGGAGGCCAGAATGGAAGTAGGTTTTTTGTTTGTTTGTTTGTTTTTTATTATTTTAGTTCATTTAATAATACGTCAAGATAATTCTTATAAAGATGGCATTTTTTAGTTGCTAAAAGGCATTTCTTGCATAGATATTTCCTATAATAACAATCACAATGAAATAACTTAGGGCTAAGGAAAATTGTAGAAAAATTGAAGAAATGACTGAAAGTTAATGTGCTTAAAGATACACTATTTTCTACTTACACAGAAACACATTTTCCCTTTGCCATGATTCTAAGTTGAGGGGGAAAAAATGTGAATTTTAAAAGTTCTAGAGATGGCAGAGGATTTTTATAGACATAGAAAAGAAAATAGTTTGACTCATTTTGATTGGACCAGGTTTGTCCACCTTATAGGGTGGGTTTAGGGCAGGTGAGCTTTATTTTGCTTTGGGTCAAAGGTAATGAACTAGGGACTTGATTGGCTATCTGGGTCAGCCGCCTTGGCGGGGATTTCGAATTGCAAAAGATAAAGAGGAAACTGCAGAGGGCATGGTTTTTTGGCTCTGAGGAGGCCCAGGATTTCTTTATACAATATTATCAGTAATGAAATTGTAACAGAGACCTCGGTCAATTCCATGGGGAACCGCAGATCTCTAATGGACCACAGTTGTCCCAAATTTAGAGCAAGAGGTCAGACCCCTTAAACTGACCAATCATCAGACGTAAGCTGCCTCTAGAGAAGGACCAGAGGCAGCTCCCTTTAGCCAAGGGCAATTCCCAAACCAGACAACTGAAGCCTTCAGCTAGTGGCCAGCATCCTCGGCAGCTGTGAGTTGTTTGCACCAGTCTTGAAAAGAAGAACTGGACAGAGCACTATGGCATCACTACACCAGATCAATGCCTCCAAACATGACCACATTCTCACCTTTCTCACTCACTTCTGAATCTAAGCACTGCATGGTTGTATCTGACAGGAGGACACTTTCAGAAGTGGTGTGGTCAGGAAAGGCATGTCTAAATCAAGTATGTATTCCAATAAGGAAAAGGTTTTACCTGCCATGACAGTCTACACGATACTCAACCTGCCATCAGTTGACTGCCAGTCCTCCAGAGTAAGCAGCTATGCTGCGAGAGGTGGGGTGTCAAGATTGGGTGCTATGACTAGAAACCTGGGCCTTTAGCAGTGGCAGTAGCCTGGTCAGCTTTTGGGAAGAAATCTCCATGTTGAGCTATGAAAGTACCCTATTAGCAATAGTTGGTTCAGACTGACGGTGAACCAAGACACAGACATTGGATAGGGGAGTAAAATAAGGTTTACTTATATAAAATTTGCTTATCTTAACATAGAAAGAAATTAGTACAATCAGAATAGAACTAAAAGAAATCAGCAACATTATCTTATGACAAATGAAGGTGTGAGCTCTCTAAAAGAGGAATAATTGCAGGTAAAAGAGTCTGAAAGTTTATCAAACTTTTTGAAAACTCAAATGCTCCATCAAGTCTCATCTTATATATTTAAAGCCAGGAACTTCTGCACACAGGCTAAGCTGGGTATGTACCTCATTTGGGTCAGGTGGACTTCTTCAATCTAGGTGTTGTATC
The DNA here is from genome assembly GCF_015220235.1 of Choloepus didactylus. NCBI lineage: Eukaryota > Metazoa > Chordata > Mammalia > Pilosa > Megalonychidae > Choloepus > Choloepus didactylus. The sequence continues at coordinate 95,187,781 of NC_051313.1, read as the reverse complement.
ATATACAGTATGACAATAGAATAAACGAGAGTGCATTCAGAAATGAAAATAGTGGTTCATTTCTCATTCTTGGTCTCCCTGGTTTAAGTACTTTCCAGAAATGAAGGCTATAAATTATGTTTATATCTGGGAATCATGAAAAACAGATTCTATTCTTGCTGATCCTGACGGAATATTACACTCTCTTCATGGTAAAAGCTAACTCCTTAAAATCCAACTATCAGAGCAGGATGGGTGGTGACATGGAGCTATGGATCTGGCAAATGCTTTCAAGTGCAAGGGACTGTGTTGATGTGCTCTTGTAAAGAGACCACATGTGCATGGAGTAACCACTTTATTAAGCTTGTATCCATATACATATTCTCCAAGACCCAAGTAAAACAGGCAAGTTCAATAAGCCTAGAATAAAAATAACCACACCTGTATCTGTCAAGTTTTTAATGGTGGACCTAATCTCTGTGATTCCCTAAGGTTGCAGTACTTACTTGGCCTATTTTTGGCTAGTATTCCAGTATCTATCGCTTGATCTCTTCTTCCATAAGAACAATCATTCCAATTTGGAGATTTGCTGGATATGTCTAATTCAATAAGTACTTAGAGCACAGGCGAAATAATGGAAGGCTGTCTTTTCATACCTGATAGGCCCACTGTGATGTCTTGAGCCAAAATTCCATTTATCACCTGAATCTCCTCTCCTTGAGCTCCACCATGACTAATGAACCAGAGATATGTTTTAGGTACTTGTATTTAGTTTTCTTGTGTTGATGTCATAAATTACCACAAATTTAGCAACTTAAAACAATTCCCATTTATCATCTCACAGTACTTTAGGTTAGTGGTCTAAGAGAGCTGCATTCCTTACCAGAGGCTCTGGGGTAGAATCCACTTTAAGGGTCAATCAGGTTGTTGGCAAAATTCAGTTCCATGCAGTTGCAGGATGGAGGTCCCTTTTTCTTGCTGACTTTCAGCAGGGGTCATTCTCCATTTCTGGAAGCCACCTTACTCCCTGGCTCATGACCCCATCCATCCATTTACAAAGCCAGTAATGACAGGCCAACTTCAGTTCATGCTTAAATTTCTCCCTCTCTCTTCTGCCTTCCTCCCCCGCTGCATCTCTGACTGACTCTTCTGACTTCCACTTCTACTTAAAGGGCTCACTTGATTAAATTGGCCTCACCTGAATAATCCTGGATAACCTCCCAGTCCTAAAATCAGCTGACTAGCAACCTTAATTCCACTTGCAAAGTACTTCTTGGGGGATTTGGGGAATCTTAGGGGAACATCATTAGAATTCTGCCTACCAACCTATCCAGTATTTCCATTAGGTCAGAACCAGTGTCCAAGAATCCCTGGAAATGCTGAGATTTTCTCATTCTCCAGAACAGAAATACCATGGAAAATGACTGAAGAACTCTTTGGAGAAGAGCTTAAATATATTTATGAAAGGATACCATGTATTTCTTTGTTTAAGCAGCTCTCATCAGAGAATAATTCTGAATTGGGGAATTAGTGAGAAGCCAAGCCTACAATACTATGTAGATTGAAAAGGGAATATTGGAAGATGGCATAATGCAAACTTGGCTAAAACAAATATCTCTAATCCTAATGAAGTGTTCAAACATCAGTTTCCTGTAATAAAGTAATGTCTCAAATAATGCTTCTAATTTTTAGTAATTTAGGTTCATTTGCATATTTGATTGTCTTAACAGAGAGTAGTAGGGTATCAAATAGAGAAAGATAAGACTGGATATAAACTATTTTATATTTTGATGCATATATATGATATATGATACAGTTATATGTGTATGATTTTTGTAAGAAGTTATAAAATATGACAGTGGACACAAAAGATGTTTAGCATCATATGCAAACTAAATGAAATAACCTGTATTTAAAATGTATACATGTGTTACTGGCCAAGATGGCAGACTGGTGAGCTGTATGTTTTAGTTACTCCTCCAGGAAAGTAGGTAGAAAGCCAGGAACTGCGTGGACTGGACACCACAGAGCAATCTGACTTTGGGCATACTTCATACAACACTCATGAAAACGTGGAACTGATGAGATCAGCAAAATCTGTAAGTTTTTGCGGCCAGGGGACCCGTGCCCCTCCCTGCCAGGCTCAGTCCCGGGGGAGGAGGGGCTGTCAGCTCCGGGAAGGAGAAGGGAGAACTGCAGTGGCTGCTCTTATCGGAAACTCATTCTACTGATACAGACTCCAACCATAGATAGACTGAGACCAGACACCAGAGAATCTGAGAGCAGCCAGCCCAGCAGAGAGGAGACAGGCATAGAAAAAAAACAACACGAAAAACTCCAAAATAAAAGCGGAGGATTTTTGGAGTTCTGGTGAACATAGAAAGGGGAAGGGCCCTGAGGCGCATATGCAAATCCCAAAGAAAAGCTGATCTCTCTGCCCTGTGGACCTTTCCTTAATGGCCCTGGTTGCTTTGTCTCTTAGCATTTCAATAACCCATTAGATCTCCTAGGAGGGCCCGTTTTTTTTTTTGTTTTTTTTTTTAATCCTTTTTTCTTTTTCTAAAACAATTACTCTAAGAAGCCCAATACAGAAAGCTTCAAAGACTTACTATTTGGGCAGGTCAAGTCAAGAGCTGAACTAGGAGAGCTCTGAGACAAAATGCAATAATCCAGTGGCTGAGAAAATTCACTAAACACCACAACTTCCCAAGAAAAGGGGGGTGTCCGCCCACAGCCATCATCCTGGTGGACAGGAAACACTTCTGCCCATCGCCAGCCCCATAGCCCAGAACTGCCCCAGACAACCCAGTGTGATGGAAGTGCTTCAAATAACAGGCACACACCACAAAACTGGGTGTGGACATTAGCTTTCCCTGCAACCTCAGCTGATAGTCCCAGAGTTGGGAAGGTAGAGCAGTGTGAATTAACAAAGCCCCATTCAGCCATCATTTCAGCAGACTGGGAGCCTCCCTACACAGCCCAGCAGCCCAGAACTGCCCTGGGGGGACGGCACTCACCTGTGACATAGCACAGTCATCCCTCAACAGAGGACCCGGGGTGCACGGCCTGGAAGAGGGGCCCACTTGCAAGTCTCAGGAGCCATACGCCAATACCAAGGACTTGTGGGTCAGTGGCAGAGACAAACTGTGGCAGGACTGAACTGAAGGATTAGACTATTGCAGCAGCTTTAAAACTCTAGGATCACCAGGGAGATTTGATTGTTAGAGCCACACCCCCTCCCTGACTGCCCAGAAACACGCCCCATATACAGGGCAGGCAACACCAACTACACACGCAAGCTTGGTACACCAATTGGACCCCACAAGACTCACTCCCCCACTCACCAAAAAGGCTGAGCAGGGGAGAACTGGCTTGTGGAGAGCGGGTGGCTTCTGGACGCCACCTGCTGGTTAGTTAGAGAAAGTGTACTCCACGAAGCTGTAGATCTGATAAATTAGAGATAAGGACTTCAATTGGTCTACAAATCCTAAAAGAACCCTATCAAGTTCAGCAAATGCCACGAGGCCAAAAACAACAGAAAATTATAAAGCATATGAAAAAACCAGACGATATGGATAACCCAAGCCCAAGCACCCAAACCAAAAGACCAGAAGAGACACAGCACCTAGAGCAGCTACTCAAAGAACTAAAGATGAACAATGAGACCATAGTACGGGAGATAAAGGAAATCAAGAAGACCCTAGAAGAGCATAAAGAAGACATTGCAAGACTAAATAAAAAAATGGATGATCTTATGGAAATTAAAGAAACTGTTGACCAAATTAAAAAGATTCTGGACACTCATAGTACAAGACTAGAGGAAGTTGAACAACGAATCAGTGACCTCGAAGATGACAGAATGGAAAATGAAAACATAAAAGAAAGAATGGGGAAAAAAATTGAAACAATCGAAATGGACCTCAGGGATATGATAGATAATATGAAACGTCCAAATATAAGACTCATTGGTGTCCCAGAAGGGGAAGAAAAGGGTAAAGGTCTAGGAAGAGTATTCAAAGAAATTGTTGGGGAAAACTTCCCAAATCTTCTAAACAACATAAATACACAAATCATAAATGCTCAGCGAACTCCAAATAGAATAAATCCAAATAAACCCACTCCGAGACATATACTGATCACACTATCAAACACAGAAGAGAAGGAGCAAGTTCTGAAAGCAGCAAGAGAAAAGCAATTCACCACATACAAAGGAAACAGCATAAGACTAAGTAGTGACTACTCAGAAGCCACCATGGAGGCAAGAAGGCAGTGGCACGATATATTTAAAATTCTGAGTGAGAAAAATTTCCAGCCAAGAATACTTTATCCAGCAAAGCTCTCCTTCAAATTTGAGGGAGAGCTTAAATTTTTCACAGACAAACAAATGCTGAGAGAATTTGCTAACAAGAGACCTGCCCTACTGGAGATACTAAAGGGAGCCCTACAGACAGAGAAACAAAGAAAGGACAGAGAGAATTGGAGAAAGGTTCAGTACTAAAGAGATTTGGTATGGGTACAATAAAGGATATTAATAGACAGAGGGGGAAAATTATGACAAACATAAACCAAAGGATAAGATGGCTGATTCAAGAAATGCCTTCACGGTTATAACGTTGAATGTAAATGGATTAAACTCCCCAATTAAAAGATATAGATTCGCAGAATGGATCAAAAAAAATGAACCATCAATATGTTGCATACAAGAGACTCATCTTAGACACAGGGACACAAAGAAACTGAAAGTGAAAGGATGGAAAAAAATATTTCATGCAAGCTACAGCCAAAAGAAAGCAGGTGTAGCAATATTAATCTCAGATAAAATAGACTTCAAATGCAGGGATGTTTTGAGAGACAAATAAGGCCACTACGTACTAATAAAAGGGGCAATTCAGCAAGAAGAAATAACAATCGTAAATGTCTATGCACCCAATCAAGGTGCCACAAAATACATGAGAGAAACACTGGCAAAACTAAAGGAAGCAATTGATGTTTCCACAATAATTGTGGGAGACTTCAACACATCACTCTCTCCTATAGATAGATCAACCAGACAGAAGACCAATAAGGAAATTGAAAACCTAAACAATCTGATAAATGAATTAGATTTAACAGACATATACAGGACATTACATCCCAAATCACCAGGATACACATACTTTTCTAGTGTTCATGGAACTTTCTCCAGAATAGATCATATGCTGGGACATAAAACAAGCCTCAATAAATTTAAAAAGATTGAAATTATTCAAAGCACATTCTCTGACCACAATGGAATACAATTAGAAGTCAATAACCATCAGAGACTTAGAAAATTCACAAATATCTGGAGGTTAAACAACACACTCCTAAACAATCAGTGGGTTAAAGAACAAATAGCAAGAGAAATTGCTAAATATATAGAGACGAATGAAAATGAGAACACAACATACCAAAACCTATGGGATGCAGCAAAAGCAGTGCTAAGGGGGAAATTTATGGCACTAAACGCATATATTAAAAAGGAAGAAAGAGCCAAAATCAAAGAACTAATGGATCAACTGAAGAAGCTAGAAAATGAACAGCAAACCAATCCTAAACCAAGTAGAAGAAAAGAAATAACAAGGATTAAAGCAGAAATAAATGACATAGAGAACAAAAAAACAATAGAGAGGATAAATATCACCAAAAGTTGGTTCTTTGAGAAGATCAACAAGATTGACAAGCCCCTAGCTAGACTGACAAAATCAAAAAGAGAGAAGACCCATATAAACAAAATAATGAATGAAAAAGGTGACATAACTGCAGATCCTGAAGAAATTAAAACAATTATAAGAGGATACTATGAACAACTGTATGGCAACAAACTGGATAATGTAGAGGAAATGGACAATTTCCTGGAAACATATGAACAACCTAGACTGACCAGAGAAGAAATAGAAGACCTCAACCAACCCATCACAAGCAAAGAGATCCAATCAGTCATCAAAAATCTTCCCACAAATAAATGCCCAGGGCCAGATGGCTTCACAGGGGAATTCTACCAAACTTTCCAGAAAGAAGTGACACCAATCTTACTCAAACTCTTTCAAAACATTGAAGAAAATGGAACACTACCTAACTCATTTTATGAAGCTAACATCAATCTAATACCAAAACCAGGCAAAGATGTTACAAAAAAGGAAAACTACCGGCCAATCTCCCTAATGAATATAGATGCAAAAATCCTCAACAAAATACTTGCAAATCGAATCCAAAGACACATTAAAAAAATGATACACCATGACCAAGTGGGGTTCATTCCAGGCATGCAAGGATGGTTCAACATAAGAAAGTCAATCAATGTATTACAACACATTAACAAGTCAAAAGGGAAAAATCAATTGATCATCTCAATAGATGCTGAAAAAGCATTTGACAAAATCCAACATCCGTTTTTGATAAAAACACTTCAAAAGGTAGGAATTGAGGGAAACTTCCTCAACATGATAAAGAGCATATATGAAAAACCCACAGCCAGCATAGTACTCAATGGTGAGAGACTGAAAGCCTTCCCTCTAAGATCTGGAACAAGACAAGGATGCCCGCTGTCACCACTGTTATTCAACATTGTGCTGGAAGTGCTAGCCAGGGCAATCCGGCAAGACAAAGAAATAAAAGGCATCCAAATTGGAAAAGAAGAAGTAAAACTGTCATTGTTTGCAGATGATATGATCTTATATCTGGAAAACCCTGAGAAATCGACGATACAGCTACTAGAGCTAATAAACAAATTTAGCAAAGTAGCGGGATACAAGGTTAATGCACATAAGTCCGTAATGTTTCTATATGCTAGAAATGAACAAACTGAAGAGACACTCAGGAAAAAGATACCATTTTCAATAGCAACTAAAAAAATCAAGTACCTAGGAATAAACTTAACCAAAGATGTAAAAGACCTATACAAAGAAAACTACATAACTCTACTAAAAGAAATAGAAGGGGACCTTAAAAGATGGAAAAATATTCCATGTTCATGGATAGGAAGGCTAAATGTCATTAAGATGTCAATTCTACCCAAACTCATCTACAGATTCAATGCAATCCCAATCAAAATTCCAACAACCTACTTTGCAGACTTGGAAAAGCTAGTTATCAAATTTATTTGGAAAGGGAAGATGCCTCGAATTGCTAAAGACACTTTAAAAAAGAAAAACCAAGTGGGAGGACTTACACTCCCTGACTTTGAAGCTTATTATAAAGCCACAGTTGCCAAAACAGCATGGTACTGGCACAAAGATAGACATATAGATCAATGGAATCGAATTGAGAATTCGGAGATAGACCCTCAGATCTATGGCCGACTGATCTTTGATAAGGCCCCCAAAGTCACTGAACTGAGTCATAATGGTCTTTTCAACAAATGGGGCTGGGAGAGTTGGATATCCATATCCAAAAGAATGAAAGAGGACCCCTACCTCACCCCCTACACAAAAATTAACTCAAAATGGACCAAAGATCTCAATATAAAAGAAAGTACCATAAAACTCCTAGAAGATAATGTAGGAAAACATCTTCAAGACCTTGTATTAGGCGGCCACTTCCTAGACTTTACACCCAAAGCACAAGCAACAAAAGAGAAAATAGATAAATGGGAACTCCTCAAGCTTAGAAGTTTCTGCACCTCAAAGGAATTTCTCAAAAAGGTAAAGAGGCAGCCAACTCAATGGGAAAAAATTTTTGGAAACCATGTATCTGACAAAAGACTGATATCTTGCATATATAAAGAAATCCTACAACTCAATGACAATAGTACAGTCGGCCCTATTATAAAATGGGCAAAAGATATGAAAAGACAGTTCTCTGAAGAGGAAATACAAATGGCCAAGAAACACATGAAAAAATGTTCAGCTTCACTAGCTATTAGAGAGATGCAAATTAAGACCACAATGAGATACCATCTAACACCGGTTAGAATGGCTGCCATTAAACAAACAGGAAACTACAAATGCTGGAGGGGATGTGGAGAAATTGGGACTCTTATTCAGTGTTGGTGGGACTGTATAATGGTTCAGCCACTCTGGAAGTCAGTCTGGCAGTTCCTTAGAAAACTAGATATAGAGTTACCATTCGATCCAGCGATTGCACTTCTCAGTATATACCCGGAAGATCGGAAAGCAGTGACACGAACAGATATCTGCACGCCAATGTTCATAGCAGCATTATTCACAATTGCCAAAAGATGGAAACAACCCAAATGTCCTTCAACAGATGAGTGGATAAATAAAATGTGGTATATACACACGATGGAATACTACGCGGCAGTAAGAAGGAACGATCTCGTGAAACATATGACAATATGGATGAACCTTGAAGACATAATGCTAAGTGAAATAAGCCAGGCACAAAAAGAGAAATATTATATGCTACCACTAATGTGAACTTTGAAAAATGTAAAACAAATGGCTTATAATGTAGAATGTAGGGGAACTAGCAATAGAGAGCAATTAAGGAAGGGGGAACAATAATCCAAGAAGAACAGATAAGCTATTTAACGTTCTGGGGATGCCCAGGAATGACTATGGTCTGTTAATTTCTGATGGATATAGTAGGAGCAAGTTCACAGAAATGTTGTTATATTAGGTAACTTTCTTGGGGTAAAGTAGGAACATGTTGGAAGTTAAGCAGTTATCTTAGGTTAGTTGTCTTTTTCTTACTCCCTTGTTATGGTCTCTTTGAAATGTTCTTTTATTGTATGTTTGTTTTCTTTTTAACTTTTTTTTCATACAGTTGATTTAAAAAAGAAGGGAAAGTTAAAAAAAAAAAAAAAAACAAGGAAAAAAAAAGATGCAGTGCCCCCTTGAGGAGCCTGTGGAGAATGCAGGGGTATTCGCCTACCCCACCTCCATGGTTGCTAACATGACCACAGACATAGGGGACTGGTGGTTTGATGGGTTGAGCCCTCTACCACAGGTTTTACCCTTGGGAAGACGGTTGCTGCAAAGGAGAGGCTAGGCCTCCCTATGGTTGTGCCTAAGAGCCTCCTCCCGAATGCCTCTTTGTTGCTCAGATGTGGCCCTCTCTCTCTGGCTAAGCCAACTTGAAAGGTGAAATCACTGCCCTCCCCACTACGTGGGACCAGACACCCAGGGGAGTGAATCTCCCTGGCAACGTGGAATATGACTCCCGGGGAGGACTGTAGACCTGGCATCGTGGGACGGAGAACATCTTCTTGACCAAAAGGGGGATGTGAAAAGAAATGAAATAAGCTTCAGTGGCAGAGAGAATCCAAAAGGAGCCGAGAGGTCACTCTGGTGGGCACTCTTACGCACACTATAGACAACCCTTTTTAGGTTCTAAAGAATTGGGGTAGCTGGTGGTGGATACCTGAAACTATCAAACTACAACCCAGAACCCATGAATCTCGAAGACAGCTGTATAAAAATGTAGCTTATGAGGGGTGACAAGGGGATTGGGAAAGCCATAAGGACCACACTCCACTTTGTCTAGTTTATGGATGGATGAGTAGAAAAATAGGGGAAGGAAACAAACAGACAAAGGTACCCAGTGTTCTTTTTTACTTCAATTGCTCCTTTTCACTCTAATTATTATTCTTGTTATTCTTGTGTGTGTGCTAATGAAGGTGTCAGGGATTGATTTGGGTGATGAATGTACAACTATGTAATGGTACTGTGAACAATCGAAAGTACGATTTGTTTTGTATGACTGCATGGTATATGAATATATCTCAGTAAAATGAAGATTAAAAAAAAAAAAAAAGACATAATGCTGAGCAAAATAAGCCAGGCACAAAAAGAGAGATATTGTATGTTACCACTAATGTGAATTCTGTGAAAAATGTACAATGTTTTATACTGTAGAATGTAGGGGACCTAGAGATACCAATTAGTGGAGGGGAAATGATAATCTAATAAGAACAGATAAACTATGGAGGGTAATCTGAATGTTATGGGAATGCTCAGGAATGATTATGGTTTGTAAACTTTCTTGGATATAGTAAGATCATGTTGGAAGCAATAGAGTTATTTTAGGTTTTTTTTTTCTCTTATTCCTTTGTTTTCTTAGGGGTTGTTAATTTTCTTGGGGTATGGTAGGAACATGTTGGAAGCAAAGTAGTTATTTTAGGTTATTTGTTTTCCTTAATCCATTGCTTTGTTTGAAATGTTGTGGGGTTTTTTTGGTTGTTGTTTGCCTGTTTGTTTTTAATTTTTTGATAAACAAAGTTAAAAAATTGAAAAAAAATCAGTAGAAAAATGGGAGTAAAAACTAAATGACAAATAGGGTGGGATGGGGGGATGGTTTGGGTATTCTCTTTTCACTTTTATTTTTTATTCTTATTCTGATTCTTTCTGATGTAAGGAAAATGTTCAGAAATAGATTGTGGTGATGAACGCATAACTATATGATCATACTGTGAACAGTTGATTGTATACCATGGATGACTGTATGGTTTGTGAATATATTTCAATAAAACTGAATTTAAAAAAAAAAAAAAAAAAAAAAAAAAACAAGGAAAAAAAAAAAAAGATGTAGTGCCCCCTTGAGGAGCCTGTGGAGAATGCAGGGGTATTCGCCTACCCCACCTCCATGGTTGCTAACATGACCACAGACATAGGGGACTGGTGGTTTGATGGGTTCAGCCCTCTACCACAGATTTTACCATTGGGAAGACGGTTGCTGCAAAGGAGAGGCTAGGCCTCCCTATGGTTGTGCCTAAGAGCCTCCTCCCGAATGCCTCTTTGTTGCTCAGATGTGGCCCTGTCTCTCTAGCTAAGCCAACTTGAAAGGTGAAATCACTGCCCTCCCCCCTACGTGGGATCAGACACCCAGGGGAGTGAATCTCCCTGGCAACGTGGAATATGACTCCCGGGGAGGAATGTAGACCCGGCATCGTGGGACGGAGAACATCTTCTTGACCAAAAGGGGGATGTGAAAGGAAATGAAATAAGCTTCTGTGGCAGAGAGAATCCAAAAGGAGCCGAGAGGTCACTCTGGTGGGCACTCTTACGCACACTTTAGACAACCCTTTTTAGGTTCTAAAGAATTGGGGTAGCTGGTGGTGGATACCTGAAACTATCAAACTACAACCCAGAACCCATGAATCTCGAAGACAGCTGTATAAAAATGTAGCTTATGAGGGGTGACAAGGGGATTGGGAAAGCCATAAGGACCACACTCCACTTTGTCTAGTTTATGGATGGATGAGTAGAAAAATAGGGGAAGGAAACAAACAGACAAAGGTACCCAGTGTTCTTTTTTACTTCAATTGCTCTTTTTCACTCTAATTATTATTCTTGTTATTCTTGTGTGTGTGCTAATGAAGGTGTCAGGGATTGATTTGGGTGATGAATGTACAACTATGTAATGGTACTGTGAACAATCGAAAGTACGATTTGTTTTGTATGACTGCGTGGTATATGAATATATCTCAATAAAATGAAGATTTAAAAAAAATGTATACATGTATTATTATGCTTCATAATAATCAGTAGTATTATTTATATTTATAAATCAAGTACTTCAGTAGTCAATTTGATGAGTATTAGTTAGGACATCATAATAGATAGCTAAGCTTATAGTGGCTTAAATAAGCTAGAAATGTGTTTCTCTGTCTTGTAACTGTCTTCAGGTGAATAGTCCAGGGCTGGTATGATGACTGTCTTCCACAGGTCGTCTTGTTGGTCTTCCATCTCTAGGATATTGCCCTTATCTACGTGGTCTAAGACGTCTTGCTACCATGTCCACATTCCAAGAAGCTGCAGGGAGGAAGGGGACACACACAGAGCCCAGATTCTTTCCCTCTACAGACACATCCCATAAATAGTCCACATCCCTTCCAAACACATCCCATGATCCAGAACTGTAATGTGCCCATTAGGAATTGCAAGAAAGGCTTTGGAATATAGTCATTTTTCTGGATGGTCAGGGCATGGGTAAAACTGGGGAATCTTATCTTAAGAATGACAAGAATTGGTAGAATTGAATGAAAAATGGTGGATAGAGACCCAGGACTCAGAGTACAAAAAGGAATCAAAACAGGTCACCCCATTTTCAGTATAAAGTTTCTATCTCAGGAGCTAAAGCCATAAATGCCACACACAAGACACACACTCCATTTAAAACACACAGACATATACACCCCCCTACCCCCATTTAAAACTCAGAATGATATCTAGGCCCCTCTCCTACTAAAGAGAAAAGGCCAATATTTGGCTTCCCCCTCCCTCCCTCAATATTTTTCTGTGATGATCTTCTTAAGATTGCTCTTTATCTTTTTTTGCTGGCAGATCCCTTACAGCAAAAGAACCTCAAGGTCTCCATGCCCCTGTCAGCTCACACATTCCAACAAAACTACTTTTCTGTATGTGTGTGTATATATGTACACACCCACACAGTAAGAACCTTGCCACATTGCTTTAAACCTAGATATACAGAATGAGATTCCTCTGTAAACTCTAGGAATGTGCTAATTTTAGTTTATAAGGTACCAAATTTTATGAACCTTGATAATTTATTTATTAGCTTCCTGGTTATTAGCCCTTAGGAATACCCAGAAAAGGAAGTCTTTCATCTGTAGGTATCTAAGAAATAACTTGCATTTTAGGATCACTTTGTGATTGATCCATCCAGGGGATCTCCACTTGCCACTTGCAGGGATCATACTCTGGGAATTACTATCTTGAGCATTTGGTCATGTAGGGAAACTGCCCCTGGCAGCACACTGGCATCCTTCCTCCTCAAGCTTCAACACCTGGGGTTAATAATAAGCTATCAGATGGGGGAAGGGTACCTTACTCCTAAGCTCTACACAGAGTCCACTGGCCAGAGAACTGAGTAGGCCCAGCTCTTTAGCTATTCATGTATTAAATGGCAGTGTCTACTTCCCTCTTTCTCTTCCACATTCTTGGAAGGAGGGGCTGAAAAAATAAGAGTTCCTTCTTTGGCCAAATGGAAAAACTAAAAGAAAGCATTTCTTTTTTTGTTTGTTTGTTTTCCTTGCAATTTTATTGACCTATAGTCCCACACCATACAGTCATCTAAAGTGTGCAATCAGTTGTTCATGTTATTATCATATAGTTGCGCATTCATCACCACAATCAATTTTTGAACATTTTCATTACTCCAAAAAATGAAAATAAAAATAAAAATAAAAAAAGAACACCCAAAACAACCCACACCACCATCCCTCCCTATTATTCATTTATTATTTTGCTCCCATTTTTCTACTCATCTGTCCATACATTAGAGAAAGGGAGTGTGGGCCGCAAGGTTTTCACAATCCCACGGTCATACCACATAAGCTATATAGTTATAGATACTCATCTTCAAGAATCAAGGCTTACTGGGTAGCAATTCAACAGTTTCAGGTATTTCCTTCTAGCTTTTTTAATACACTAAAAACTAAAAAAGGATATCTATATGATGCACAAAAATAACCTCCAGAATGACCTCTTGATTGCATCTGAAATCTCTCAGCCCCTGAAACTTTACTTCGTTTAATTTCTCTTTCCCCTTTTGGTCAAGAAGGCTTTCTCAATCCTATAATGCTGGTCCAGGCTCATCCCTGGGAGTTATGTCCCACATTGCCAGGAAGATTTACACCTTTGGAAGTCATGTCCCACTTAGTGGGGAGGACAGTGAGTTTATCTACAGAGTTGGCTTAGGGAGAGAGGCCACATCTGAGCATCAAGAGGTTCTCTGGGGGTGACTCTTAGGTACAATTATAAATAGGCTCAGCTTCTCCTTTGCAGTAACAAGCTTCATAAGGGCAAGCCCCAAATCAAGGGCTCAGCCTACTAAATTGGTAACCCCCAATGTTTGCAAGAATATAAGGAATTCCCCAGGTAGGTAAATTTAATATTTCCACATTTTCCCCCAGTCCCTCAAGACAGCTTTTCAAATACTTTTTTATCCCCAAAGGCAGCATTTCTTTAATGTGCCCAATTATAAGACACACCCAGAGCTTTTCATAAAACATCTCATCTCAGACCTACTGAAAATAAATCTCCAGGGAAACACTTGAGAAACTGCAGACTTAATGGGCCTCCCAGGTATTTTTATGAGGTGAATTTGGGAAACACTGATTTAAGAGTTGAGTTGCATGATTAACTTCCAGCAATATGGGAGATCATTTGAAATTTAGCTGGACATTTATTTAAACTAACTTCCTAGTGGAGGCTGTGGAGCAAGTTGCTCCATGGCATGTTGTGGGAACACAGGCTCAGGTAACAACAAAAACTTCCCACAAATTACTGCTTTATTATTTAGCATAACGGACCCAAATGATCTTACTAGTGTCTTTCATGAACATACACAGAATCCAGAAAATGGTGATTTTTTAAAAACTTTTCTAGGCATCTTATAGATGATACAGAATCTACCTCAAATGCATGTAATGAAATCTTATCTGTTTTCCCTCTCTCTTCTCTTCCATTAGCTGCATCCTTACCTCCACTTCCCCCCTACCCCCTCAAACACACAAACACCAAGTTTCCCTCTTCCTTTTATTTTTCCCCTTCCCCATCCTCTTCCAACTCCAGGTTGGGTAAGTTTTCAATCGTGACGGTGCATTATACAGTTCTTGGATCACAATGATCATGTGTCCTGCCTCTGAAGAAGAAGGGTAAAAGATACCTCTCTACTGTTCATGTATTTCATATTCTCCCGGTGGAACATCTATTAAACAAACAAACCTCCTTTTGCTAATATTGGCCCTCTCTCATGGCATACTTTAGATGTTTTATTATGCTAATTAAGTCTCTCTTTATCACCATTCTCCATTAGGTGTAAAGAAGACAAGTGAAGAAAACCCCATCCTGTAACACACACACAGAGTTCTCTACTCTTCTATGTCCTTAAACGTTTCTGGCCTCATGCCCCATCCTCCCTGTAAGGTAGCGTAAGATACCTGGTGAGTGGATGAGCACATCATCTCAACTGAGTGGCGTTAACATATCAAATGCATGAGGGGAGGAGGAAAGGATGTGGATTTTTTCTCATTCCTTCTCTAAATCTGACCAGTTCAGGCAGCAACACTGGTAAATGTGTCTACTTTCTCAATTTAAATGGTCCCTCAAGTGGGGTGTTCTAGATTGAATAAGCCTATCTTCTACTTTTTTTCTCTTATACCTCTGTCAGCTTTATCAGTCATAAAGGACACTTTGTTTCTCTGCCTGATGTCTTGTGTCTTATTTCTTAATTTATTAAGACTCAGACACTGAGATGATGTGCTATTTATTGGGGCCACCTTGGAAGGTCAACACGTAACTCCAAGAAGTAACACCCAGGGCAGAAGTTTGCAAGTGTGAAGGTATTAGTAGTGACCTGACAGTTGAGAGAGAGAGATGACTGTGAACAACAGGGCAGCAAGGCCTACTGCCAGGCAGGAACTCTGGGAAGATCTTTTCTAAGAGCCCTTCTTTCCTCCCTGGCTTAAATGATGAAGTGTCACCTCTCCTATTCATAGAAAAAAGGTCTTGCTAAGTGTTTCTATATATAATAAAACATACTATGTTATGGTTGGTAAGAGTGAAGAAGGAAAGAGAGGGGAGAGGGATTTCTGGGAACACATAAACCAGAAATCATATCACAGTAAGCTGGGCTGGATTTTGAGGAAAATTTCACTGGCAACAAAGAAAAGTTGGTTGTGAGATAAAAAAGAAAATAATAAAATAAAGGAAGGAATTTACAATACTAGAAATGAGAAGGAAAAGTAAAACAATAAAGGAAGGAAGTTATATCAAAGGAATAATGTTTGGAGATAGAAGTTTCATTAGAAAAAGAAGGGTCTGTCTTTAGTACATAGAATAATGCCCTTGAGAATCAGGTGAAAGAGAAATACAAAAGCAATATTTCACAGAGGATGATATTCAGCAACTGTTCCCATCTTCATACCTAAGTTGACTAAAGTAAAACCCACCAGGCAAAACAACAACCCTAAGATAGTGTGTTTTTGTTAAGCACCTACTGCATCACTGTACTAAGCCTTTCATGTAAAGGTTTTTTGGCTTCTTTTTTTTTTTCTTTTTCATTTAATCTTCACAACTAACATTATGCTCAAATTACAGTTGACTTATCTGAAGTCATAAGGTTGGAAAGCTTGGATGACATCCCAAGTTTCTTGATTGTTAGTTCTTATTCTTTTCACTATACCATGTCTTCAGTGATAGTACGATGACTTTTGAGCCTAGGGTCAAGAAGCACATACATGTAATAAGATGTTTGTCTTAAGTTCCAGGAATACTGAAATAAAATCATGTATTTTCCAAGTGCTCTAGGCAGGACACCATTTTTAGGTTTCTTTAGGCTCTTCCATTGAGAAGAATAATGAAAGTGGCAGGCAACGATTGTGAAATGATGTTCAGCCTGAAAATTTTTGCAACTAAAATTCCACACAAGAATAAATATCTATAAGTTTCATGACCAGATGTTGATGTGAGCATGCCAAATGCAATTGTGCCTTTTCAGTATCTGATTAGTGCTTTCTGCCACACAAGTCTCTGTAGCGTAACCAGCAATTTAATAAGCACCCTGCTGAGAATATTTGCCCAAAAGATTTTCCTCCTCAGTGCCAAATTATCTTCCATTTAAGCAGCTCTATTTTGGTTGCTGGTTCCTGAGACACTTAACAAAACAAAATTATTTTATCAGCAAGCATATTATGATAAAGAACTAGTGTGCAAAAAGCATCACTATGGCATAGGTCAGGAGTTGAAATGGGATGGAGATCACAGTTTAAAATAATGAATTTTAAATATCTAATAAAATAACTTAAGCATTTGCTAAGCATTGTATCTTTTATAAGAACATAAAAATTAACCAAACATCAAGGGACAAAAACTTACCCAGAAAAACTTAGTAGATGAGAAATGGAAAACTTATGACTCTGAATAGAAAAGCTGAAGTTATAAACAAGTTCAAAGGAAAACCTTGTAAAACCATTCTGGCAGCAGAGCTCCATTATCTTATATGTCTTTGGATATTGAAATTATTCCATAAATCTGACTGACTCCATTCTCCACTTATAAAAAGGGACGAGAGAAAGAAATGGCAAACTTCTCTACAGGCTAGGGCAAATTCTTTCCCAGTGAGGGAATCGGCAACATGGGCCTTGCTGCCCTTTGGTGGCTCTAAGTCTCACAGCATGAGAAACATGACCAGAAGCAAAGACAAAATTTCTCTTGCTGTAGCTACTCACCAGTTCATTTCATAGCAGCAATTCCCTCTTTCACAGCACCTTACCCTTAAGTAGTAACTATCAAAAGAGAAGGAGGAGGTTAAAAATTTATCCAGGGCCATAAAGAGTTTTATATAAGCACAAGGGCCTTTGAGGATGAATTGGAAGATGGAATATATCACACCCCTGGCTCCAATGAGTTTATTGTCTTCTTGTGTGTAAGAAGTAGAAATAGACTAGAGAGATTTTTATGGTCTTAAATACCAGATACAAAAGTGTTTTTAAGAGGAAAAAAAAAGGTGAATAATTTTGTCATGAGCAGATTGTGCTGGAAATATTTAGATACACAAATGACTACTAAAGATCCCTCTGTGGTTTTACATTTTTAATTAAAATGTAATAGATAATTACCTTTTTACCTTTTGTCCTAACCTTCAAGCTGTATTCATTGTGTCTTTTACAATATAATATAATTTTGTAATATAATTGGGAAATGACTACTTCAAAAGTCAATTTGTATACAAATCCATTAAAAGAAATGTATTAAAATTCTTATTGTTCATTTCCAAAGACTATAATAAATGCTGCACCTATCCAAAGGGTATTAAAATGAAATTGTTTATTGATAGTGCCTTAGACTATTATGTACACATAGATTTAAGAAGGAATTTTAAGGATATTTTGACATGGGCACAATGTGAGACTGCAGAGTTGAGAAGATATTGAACTGGTAATTAAGAGATGAAAATTAGGACATATGCTCTATTACTAACTAGCTACTTCATACTAGGGAATTCAATGATTCTATACCTCAGCATTTTTATCTAAAATGAGATTAAAATACTTGTCTTATTTACTTCATAGGGTAGTGAGCTTTCTTTGTAAAGTGAGACTTCTCTAAATGTCACCAACATTTTCCTCCCAAACACAGTCTTTTTGGCAGTCTGTCTTCAACAAATACAAATGTATTATAACTTTTATTTTCTCTTCTCTTCTCTTCTCTTTTCTTTCCCTTTCTTTCCCTTTTTCTTTCTTTGCAGAGTACACACACACACACACACCACACACATTTAACTTTGAGTTTAAAATAAACCAATTGTGTTCTGAAGCTCATAAGGTTGAGTTTTCAATACATGATGCTTTAGGTGGCTATAAACAATTAGGGAACTGTGGCCTCCTACAATGGGCTAAGGTCACTCTTTCCAATTGCAGCCACATCCAAGTGAATTTCACCACTGTTTCCACCCAGATTGAAATACAGTGTTGCAGCACTTAGAGTAATATTAGAGACACCCATTGTCCTCATTTCAAAGTTCAGCTAACTCTTGTGTTTATGAAGTCCACAAATTGTATAGGACTTCACTTGACTTTTGAAGGTGCTCCCATTTAAATCTAACTCTCCCCTTTTTTCCTTCATAGTCAGTGTTATCCCTCCCCTTTTCTCCCTCCCTCCTCCTTCCCTCTCCCACTTCTCTCTTTCTCTCTCCCTCTCTCCTCTGTTTTATCAAAATAAGTATAAGAAAACCATTGGCTCATCTACAGTTCTCTTAGAAGTGGCCCTACAGTGGAACACTATAGTACACCATGATTGTATCTGAATATTCTAGGTCCCTTTACGATCATGTTTTTATAATGTACCATCATGCAGGCTGATTAATTTTTTAAGTCTATAAACTTCCCTGTCATGTGGTACTATATTTACTTTCCTTCCATTTAAAATCACCTCTTCTTAACATGAGGAGGTGAGCTTTGCCAGAATTAGGCAGAATGTAGCCAGGCTGGAACTGGGGGAAGCTGGGCTGGAACAGAATGCCGATTCAGGGGAGGGAGGGTATTTGAAAATGCCAATGCCAAAGCTAGCTATTTTGCTGTGGAACTGGCACCCACTAATACAATAAATACAGAGTTTATTTCAGAAGAACAGTTGAGAATCAGCTTTCCTTCACATCTTCTTTCAGTCAGACAGGAAGAGTCAATTCAGTCTCTCTGCTATTTCCTTTTTATTTCTGACTACCCATTTTAAGAATGTGCTCTTAAATTTCATTGGGTTTGGTATCAGATATAACATTTGGACATATATAAGGAAGGATTTCATGATCCTTATAAAATCTCTTGGATTCTTTGTTGTTTCTTAATTTAGAATTACAATGGATTTATTGTTTGTGGGCTTCTCTATCTTTTTTATTAATACCATCTGTTAAGCATTTGAATTTTTCATTAATTTTCCATTGTTACTTTACTATGTACATGTGTTTATTTGAGATCAACTGTTTGCTTCTTTTCTGATAAGATATTTTAAAATGGTCAGTAAGCTTACTGTTGTTTATTTTTTATTTTTAAATTTTTTTCTGTCTGCTTTTTAATGTTTCTAAAATCAAATAACTTTAAAAATAATTTAGGCCTTTTTATCACTTTAATAAACTAAGAATATCATTTTTCAAAAGGCAGATGTACCTAGAGAACAAGTCCATGCTTTATGAGTAAAGAAGGTATACAGCATAGGCTTATCTTCAGCTTCATGAAAGAGAAATACAGATAGATACCATTCATTAGATCAGAGTTTCTCAAAGCGAGTTCTAAAGAACACTACTCTGATAAATGCTTTATGAAAAAGAACTTTCTACCCAAATAAGTTCAGAAAATAAATATTGTATCTCTATTTTGAAGTTTCTCAATACACATCCACATATTTGAGTCCAAGAAGATGTGCAGTTTAAAAACCTGTTTAATTTCAGTTGGCCTTCCTTTTCTCTAGTATATTTGAATAAGCTTTTTAAAACTTGGAATATTAGGGAAAATGCTTTGGGAAATACTACACTACCGTAATTATACCTAGCAGCAAGAAAAACTTTGAGACACCATGTTCTCGGTTGCAGGTGGACTGTGTATTATACAGTGGAGTCAATTATGTGTGTATATAACTTACCCATTTACTTTAGAAACAAGATTAAAACAGCTGAAGCTTCATGAGGAAGATGCCTGTTCATAAGTCTTTGACTCCCTTGCTATAAATTGTATCAGGGCCATTTGGGCCATGTTTGGATGTGTCACATAAACTGACAGTGGCTTGAACTAAAAGGACATTTTCCATTGATTTAATAAGAAGTCTAGAGGTAGAAAGCCCCAGGGTGGTTTAGCAGTACAATAATGTGTTTACAGACCTAGGTCCTTCTTGATTTCTGCTCTAACATCTTCTGTGTAACAAGGAACATTTTCATCCCATGGATAGAAGAGGGCTGCCACAGCTCCAAACTTTGCATTCTCATACAGCAGAGCCCATAGCAGGAAGGGATTTAAGGAGAGTGCTACTCTCTTATCAGAGCAGAAAATCTTGACTAGAACACGCCAGGAAACTTCTCCTATCAATGTCCAGAGAAGGCAGGAGTAATTAGAATTGCTAAGATTGACTTAAGCCAAATGTGTGTCATTTCTGGGCCTGGATACATTGTTTCTGAACAAATTATAGGCTCTATTACAAAGGAAAAAGAGGGAATGACTCTTGGCGAGGCAATCAACAGTGCCTTTTAAAAGTGTAGGTATTACCAAATCTGTATCTTTAGATAATTACAAGCCAAGTCAAATATCAAGAACTCCATGTTCCTCATTTTTGTCTTCACCTATACTTTCAGAATTTCCTTACCACTGCTACAAATTTTTTTGGTAATCCTCAAATAAGTCACATATCAGCCTGTCAGTTATGAATAATATCTGGCATTCACATGTTCTTTCATTTTTGCTCATATCCTCCTTGGGCACAATGTCTGATGCCCACAGACCTGCTTGATCAGGTCTAGACATTCCCATCTCTGATTATGCCATCATGAGTACAGCAGTATTTGTGCCAAGACTAAAGTCTTCCAGTGTATTTAATACACACAGTCATACATGTGCTGGAGCATTAGGGATTCTGCAAAAATTGGAGGAAGATGGCCCCACTGTGTTCTAACCTTCATTGTCATCTGTGCCCTGAGAAGCAGGAAACTCAATAAGGCAGACCAAGACATAAGACATGAGAAAGGTTATAAAACTATCATTCAAAGACATTAAAATTGCTATTAGAAATGTTTTCAACTATGTAAAGGAAAAAATATTCATAAAGCAGACCTGGATGAAAGTATCATATTAAAAAGATAATATACTATGACCAAGTTGGGTTTATAGGATGAGGGGAATAAAAGAAGGATACTGTCACAAGGCTCTCTCATTATATGTCAAGTGTCATCACATTATTCCAAGGTAGAAATTGATAAATTAAAGGTGCATGTTGTAAACCCTAGTGCTGTCACTACAAAAATAAAATATAAAAATATAATTAATAACCCAATAGTGGAGACAAAATGGAGTACTAAAATATAATCAATCCCCCAGAAGGCAAGAATAAAGGAGAAAATAAATAAAGAGAAGGAACAGATAGAAAACAATGAGAAAAATGGTAGCTATTTTGTCAACCATATTGATAATTACATTAAATGTCAATAATAGAACCAGGAGTTGCAGATTATGATATGTGGGCTAAATCTGGCTTGCCACCTGCTTCTGTGTATAAAATTTTATTGGAACACAGCCATATTCATGCAGGTATGCACTGTCTCTACTTTCACAAACAATGACAAAAATGAGTAGATGCAGCAGAGACTGTATGGTCCACAAAGCCTAACACTTACCATGTGGCTCTTTATGAAAAAAGTTTGCTAACCTCTAGTCTAAGCACTCAAATAAAAGATAGAGATTGTGAGAATGGATCAAAAGAGTAGTTGGCTACATAATTGGATGTATACTACCAAAAAGAAATTCATTTTAGAAAAAAATATGCAGCTAGGTTAAACTTAAAAGAATTAAAAAACAATTACCATGAAACCTCTTTCCAATAGAAAGCTGGGATGGCTATAATATTATTAGATAGACTATGCTTCAGATCAGGGATAAGAGATGTCTTCCATAATGATAAAGATGCCAATTCATCAAGAAGATATAACAGTCCTAAATGTGTACACATCCTATAAAAGAGCTACAAAATACATGAAGCAAAAACTGACAGTACTAAAAGGAAAGGCAAATCTCAAATTAGTGTTGGAGGTTTCTATACTGTTCCATTAGCAATTGGGAGAACAAGTAGACAGAAAATCAATTAACAATCGAGAAAACTTAAACAATGATATCAACCAATATCATTAAATTTAAAATAAATGACACAGAATTTATTTTGACAATGAAATTCAATTAGGAATCAATAACAGAAAGATAGATGAAAATATTCAAATATATGGAATTTAAATAACGTAGTTCTAAATAACATATTTGTCAATAAAGGAATTACAAAGAATGTGAGAAAACATTTGAAATGAATGAAAATTAAAACACTGAATATCAAATTGCAAGATGCAGCTAAACAATGCTTAAAGGGAAAGTGACAGCTTTAAATGTATATATTAGACAATAAGGAACTTATAAAATCAACTAATCAGCTTTTATCTTAAGAAATTGGAAAAGAGAAAATTAAATCCACATTAGGTCAGAGGTGGGAAATAAAGATAAGAGCAGAAATCAGTGAAATAAAAAATGAGAAGAAATACAGTAAATCTATCTAACTCACAGCTAGTTCTTTGAAAACATCAGTAACATTAAAAAGCTCTAGCCAGACTGATCAGACAAAAAAAAAAGAAGACATAAAATACCAATTTCAGGAATGAGAGATGGGACATTGCCCCAGATATGACAGACATTCAAAGCATAATAAGAGAATATTATGAAAGATTTTATCCTACCAAAACTTGAAATTGTATATGACATGGACAAATTATTTGAAAGATGCAAACTGTCACTCTAGAGTGAGTAGATAATGTGAATAGCCCTTTATCTAGTTAAGAAATTTATTACATTGATAAAAACATACCCACAAAGAAAATTCTGCACCTGGAAGTTTCACTGGTAAATTTTATCAAACATTTAAGGAAGAAATAATAGCAATCCTACAGAACACGTTTCATAAAATAAAAGAGGAAGGAACACCTTCCAAATCATTTTTTGGATCAGCATTTCCTTGATACCAAAACCAGACATGGATGTTGAAAGAAAAGAACATTTCAGAGCAGTATTCCTTATTAGGAGAGGCAGAAAAATATATCACAAATATTAACATATTGAAATCAGCATTATATTAAAAGGATAATATACTATATTAAAGCTGGTTTTATATCTGGAAGGTAGGCTTAGATTATCTTTAAAATCAGTCAATGTAATTTGTCAGAATATAAGAGAAAATCCATATAATCCTTCCAAAAGATATAAAAAACATATTGTGATTAAAACTCAGCAAATTAGGAATAGAAAGGAGATTTCTCAATCTGATAAAGGGCATTTATGAAATATTATATTTAATGGCTGTGCCAGTTTGAATATATTGTGTCCCCCAAACGCCATTATCTTTGATGTAATCTTGTGTGGGCAGACATTATCAGTGTTGATTAGATTGTAATTCTTTGAGTGTTTCTTTGGAATGTGCCCCACCCAGCTGTGGGTGATGACTCTGATTGGATAATTTCCATGGAGGTGTTGCTCCACCATTCAGGGTGGGCCTTGATCAGTGGAGCCATATAAATGCGCTAACAGGCAGAGGGAACTCAGTGCAGCTGTGAGTGACATTTTGAAGAGGAGCTACAGCCAAGAGGGACACTTTGAAGAAAGCACAGGAGCTGCAGATGGCAGACAGTTTGAAGATGGCCATTGAAAGCAGACTCTTGCTCCAGAGAAGCTAAGAGAGACAAAGACCCCAAGTGCAACCAAGAGTGACATTCTTGAGGAACTGCAGCCTAGAGAGGAACATCCTGGGAGAAAGCCATTTTGAAACCAGAACTTGGGAGCAGATGCCAGCCACGTGCCTTCCCAGCTAACAGAGGTTTTCCGGACACCATTGGCCATCCTCCATTGAAAGTACCCAATTGCTGATGTGTTACCTTGGACACTTTATGGCCTTAAGACTGTAACTGTGAAACCAAATAAACCCCCTTTTATAAAAGCCAATCCGTCTCTGGTGTTTTGCATTCTGGCAGCATTAGCAAACTAGAAAAATTGCGAAAAGACTGAACGTTTTCCACTAGAATCAGGAATAATACAAGGATGGTTACCCTCAGCACTTCTATTCAACAATCTATTGGAATCTTCACAACCCCAGTATAGGCAAAAATTTCTTAGATTGGAACATGAAAAGTTCCAACACGATGAAAGAAAAATTGATAAATTGAACTTTATAAAAATTTAAACTTCTGCTCTTTAAAATACTAAATTAAGAAAACAAAAATGCAAGTCACAGACTGGAAGAAAATATTTGCGGTACACTTAGAAAAGAAAAATAAGTAACATGCAGACAGAGTCCAAAGATAGAGTAAAACTCTTTATTCACATATTACATAATTGTGAAAACTGTAATGAAGCTACAAAAGAGCTACCTGGAATAGAAATTACAAGTATATTTAGCAAAGCCACAGGATGAAATCTTAGTACACACAAAAAAAATCAACAGTACTCCTAAATACTATATTAGCAATGAACAAATGGATATTGAAAATTTATAGCATTCCATTTACAATACCCTTCAAAAACATGAAATACTTAAGCCTAATTTCTTAAAAATAATGATTACAAGACCTATACAAAAAAAAACTATAAAACATTTCTGTGAGGAATTAAAGAATGCCTAAATGTATGGGGAGATATACCATGTTCAAGAATTGGAAGATGACCAAAATGACCAATTGATTTATTGCAACTGACAAGTTGTTTATAAAATTTTATGGAAATGCAAAGGACTTCAAACAGTCAAAACAACTTTGAAAAAGAACACATTTAAAAGACGTAACATATTTAAGATTAAAGCTACAGTAATCAAACCAGTATGGCTTTTTGCTCAAGGATAGATATCAATGTAACAGAAATATGCCCCACTTTATGATCAATTTTTTTTTAGTGCCTGAAGTAACTCAATGGAGAAAAGACATATTTTTCAATAAATAGTGCTGGAATGACTGGATAGGCCTTTGAGATGAAAAATCTCAAACCTTATCTCTCGCTTTTTACAAAACACAACTCTAAGTAAATAGACTCAAACACAAAAGCTAAAAATATAAAACTTCTAGACCTGTCTTGTAATAACTACTAACCACATGTGAGTATTTAAATTTAAATTAAAAGTCAATTTAATTAAAAAATCAGCTCCTCAGCTGCACCAGCCACATTTCAAGTGCTCAACAGCCATGCATAGCTGATAGCTATTGCCTTGGACAGCACAGATATAGAACTTATATCATTACAGAAATTTCTGTTGGACAGAGCTATTCTAGAAGAAAATGAAGAAATTCTTCATGACCTCAGGATAGGCAAAGATTTCTTAGAACACAAAAAGTACAACATATAAAAGAAAAACTGATAAATTGGAATTCATAAAAACTTTAAACTTCTGGTATTTGAAAGAACACATTGAGAAAATGAAAATACAAGTCATGGACTGGAAAAAATATTTGATATACATAACAAAGGACTTGTATCCAGACTACATAAAGAACTCTTACGTAAAGTTGCTTACAAAGTTAAGCACATGAAAGTATAATCTAGTAACTGTACTCTGAAGTAACACCCAAGAGAAATGAAAACATATTGGACAGGCAGAGACTTGAAAATGAGTGTGCATAACAGATTTATTCAGAATAGTCCATAACTGAAAATAACCCAATTGCCCATAAACAGGTAAAGAAATAATCAAATTGTAATTAAGTCATAAAATGGACTACTACTCAGCAACAAAACAAGAATAAACTACTGATAGACAGAAAATCATGGATGAATCTCAGAAACATCATGTTGATTGAAATAAGCTGGAAACAAGAGATTACTTAATGTATGATTCCTTTTATATGGAATTCTAGAAAAGAAAATTCTCATCTATAGTGAAAAGCAGATTAAGGGTTGCCTGGAGCTGGTGGGGGCAGGAAACTCATCTGGGAAAAGGTATAAGGGAACTTTTGAGGATGATGGAAATGTTCTATAACTTAATTGGAATTGTGGTGTGGTTATATGGGTGCATAAATTTGTCAAAACTCATCAAAATACACACTTAAAATGAATGTATTTAATTGTAAATTATAACCTAAATTATTTTTAGATTGGCTGCTATTTTTATTAAACATATATAATAAACAAAATCAAATTTCAGTTTATGTTTTTGGCTTTAAATAAGCAAAAAGAAAAAAAAAGGAGAGAAAAGAGGAAGGCAGAAGGCAGGATATATACATTATAAACCCATCTCAAATTATATCAAAATTCTAAAATAGGGCAGGGGAAATAACTATTTAATTTATTTGGATTTTTACTTGATGTACTTTCATGTAATCCTAAGTACAGAGCCATTGCAATTACTTTTGCCCTCAGAATTTTCTTTCCCCTGAGTAACGTTATGTACAAATTACATTTCATAGGCATTTAGACAGATTTTCATATAAATTCTTATTTGGGAAAAATGTTTCCTTGCCAATTTCCAATGTAGAAATTAGATAATATTAGGCATAAAAATTATGTGATTGGATTTTGTTCTTTAATTTCTATGCCACCAAGCCAAAATCTCTAATATTCAACAAACCTCTTCTAATTTCATCAGCAGTTAGTATTGTGTAATACAAAATTTGGCACCAGAAAATAACATTATTCTACTGACAATGAAATAATATGGCCATGTCCTTAGAAAGCATTAATATTAAGTTAGTGAAATATCAGAAAACAATGAAACTGTGGATTATGATTTTTCCTTAACAACTACGTATTTTTTTCCTATTACCTCCTCCCTCTTTTTTCCCAACTGATTAATTTTCTATCTAGTGTTTAATTTTTTTCCTAGCATCACGTTAACCTGAATGCTTAAAATTTGTCAAAGCTTTATTTTCTTATGTACCATAAAATAATATGTTAACAAAGATATCACCGATCTTTTGTTTTTCACAAATTTTAAAATGGAAAAACATTTTTGAGCATATCATTTGTTATAATACATACAGTAAGTTTCATTCAAATAATAAAAATCAATTTTGCAAAAATTGCATAAGAAAGTAAATATTTTAATTTCTTCCCAGAATTATTTAATGAATGAATTTATTGAGTGAATAGGAGTAATCATTTACAAAGTGAATCCAAACAAAGCCCTAAAAATTCACAATTAGTTGCAATTCTCAGCAACAATGAGACTTGATTCTACAGAATCTTAGTCAAGTCAGATGAATTCATTCAGGAAAAAAACCACATACTTCAGGAAGCAGTGGAACAGAGCAGCAAATTATAGCACCGCCAATAGTTATCACAGAAGCCACAGTCTAGACTGCAGGTAACTTGTTTAGTTGGTGAAAAAAAAGGAGCAGTTCCCTCACTCATTTGGGGTAACTGTGGTGCTACCAGTGGAGGTGAAGGCAGTAAAGCAGCAGGGGCAAATATATTGCATTTACACATTGACAGTTAGTTTTTGGTAGTATTTCTTAGTTTGCTGGGCTGCTGCAACAAACATCACAGGATGGGTTCTTAAACAACAAACATTTTTTTTGTCTCATGGTTTCAGAGTCTGGAAGTCCAAAATCCAGGCATCAACACAGCTTTCTCCTAGGGGTTGGTGGCATTCCGGTGCACACCTGCCACAGTCCTTGGGGTTCCCTTTCTCCCTGCTCATGTCTGTTCTTCTGATTCTGCTGACTTCTGGCTTGTTGTTCTTCATGCCTCCCTGGTGTGCTGGGACACACCTTAACTAAAAGTAACACCTTCAAAAGGTCCTATTTATAGATGGGTTCACACCCACAGGAATGCAGATTAAGATTAAGAACAATGTCTCTTTGGGGGTACAGTGCAGAGGCTTTATTTAGTCTGTTACATGGAGAACTGGAGAAAGAGTCGGGGATCAGAGTTAGAGGAGAGATTTGATAATTGTCTGTATTGTTTGCATGGTCAAACTTGGCCCAATACTTAGCCGTTAACCACAAATGACAATACGACAGATAACCTGAGACTGCTAGCTCCACTTATAGTAATAATAATAATACTAATAGCAGCTTATGTTTATTGGGTGCTGTTACAGTTTGCTAAAGCTGCCAGAATGCAAAATACCAGAAATGGATTGGCTTTTATAAAGGAGGTTTATTTGGTTACAAATTTACAGTCTGAAGGCCATGGAAATGTCCAAATTAAGGCATCAACACAAGTATACCCTCAGCGAAGGAAGGCCAATGGCATCTAGAAAACCTCTGTGGCTGACATCTGCTTGCTCCCAGCTTGTGTTTCAAACTGGCTTTCTCCCAGGACATTTCTCGCTATGTGTCTGGGGGCATACTCTTAGTTTCTCCCAGGCAAACTCTGGACAAGCAAAAGTCTACTTTCAGCATCTGTCTCCAAAATGTCTGTCTCAGCTGCAGCAGTGAGCGTCTTCTGTCTGAGCTTTTATAGGACTCCAATGATCAAATCAAGACCCACACTGAATGGGCAGGGCCACATCCCCATGGAAATAATCGAATCAAAGGTATTACCCACAGTTGGGTTGGTCACATCTCCATGGAAACAGTCTAATCCAAAGATTCCAACCTAATCAACACTAATATGTCTGCCCCCACAAGATTGCATTAAAGAACATGTCATTTTGGGGGACATAATATATCCAAACCTGCACAGGTGCCATTTGGGTCAAATTGTGTCCTGCAAAATGGTATGTTGAAGTCTTGACTCCAGGTACCTAGTACCTATGAATGCAATCTTATTTGGAAATGGGATTTTCACAGACTTAATCAAATCAAGATAAGGTCAAAATTTAGAGGGGATCCTAAATTCAATGACTAATGGCCTTATAAGAAGAGACAGATTTGGAGACACAGTTTCTGTTTGTTCTAAGCTACCCAGTTTGTGGTAATTTCTTTTGGCAGTCCTAGGAAACTAACACAGGTGCCTAATATGTCAGGCCCTTGTTATATATTTTTAAATTAATCATCACATTTAATAGAAAGCTTCTGAGATATTATTGCCCTTGCTTTTTCAAAGATGAGAAAACTAGGGCTTAGCATGACTAAACTCAAAGGCTTACAGCCAGGAAATGGTGGCAAGAATGCGCAAAGCTCATATAAACTTTCTGGTTCCCATGTCCTTTTAAATAGCACAGGGAAGCTTAATAAAATAAGCTAATCAAAAGTTGTAATAATGAAATGATAGCTAATATTTATTGAGTACTTTCTATGTTCCAAGTACTCTTCCAAGAATTTTACTTGGAAGTTATTTACACCAACATCCTATGACTATGAACACCATAATTATCCTCTTTTATTTGAGCTTCCTGCTAACAAATACCATTGGCAGGTAAGGTGAGCTTTTTAACATATACAATGTGGTTCACAAAGAATTTCAAATCAAGCCTTTGCAAGAGGTATAGTTCAAACATATTTCCAACCTCTGGATGAGGCTTACCCTTTAATAAGCTCACAGTCTCAGGGGAGGGTGGCAGAATTACAACTGCAATACAGGATTAAAAATATACTGTTATCCAGTTGGAGATTGAGTCATGTTCCCCACGAAAGTCATGTGCAGGTCTGAATGCTGGTCCTGTGGGTGTGAACACATTTGTAAATAGGACCTTCAATGATGTTATTAGTTAAGGTGTGTCCAATCTGAACGAGGGTGGGCTTTAATCCAATATGGCTGAAGTCCTTATAAACAAAGGAAATTGGACGTGGAATGAGAAGCCACAGAGAGCAGCCAGAAGCTCAAAGTCAACAGGGCCTAGAGAGAAAGGAGAAGAGGCTGCCATGTGCATTGCCATGTGACAGAAAAGCCAAGGATCCCCAAGATTGCCAGCCATCCAGAAGATACAGACCCTGGGAGGAAGCAGGCCTTCTAGCCTCTGAAACTATGAGCCAATCAATTCCTGTTGTTAAGCCAACCTATTGTATGATATTTGTTTTAGAAGCCAGGAAAACATATCCTATATACAGGATATAAGAGAGGTCCCCCAATTAACCTGGAACGGTGACTCTGAATGAAACCTACAAATGACATTCCAAAGGACAGAAACAATGCAGGGCAGCATCCATTTTTTTTTTTTTTTTTTTTTTTAACTTATGACCAGACAGATAAATGGCTGGGGATGAAAATCTCTGCTCAGACAACACAATCACAGAATGATTAATTGGCTTCTAGTCATCAACTAAACTAAACATTGTACTGCAACATGGACAATCTAGAGAGTAACATTTAATTATATTAAAACTGAGAACATGAGCTATGGAACCTGGCAAATCTGGATTGAATCCTGGATCCATCACTGTCTAATTGTGTAAGGCTCAGTATTTTCATTTATAAAATGGAAATAATATTACCTATTCCTAAGAAAACTGTGAATACTAAAAGAGGGATGTTTTGAAGTTGTGGTATCAATAGTAGCTGCAGTTGTTAGTATCTGTATTCTGAGTTCCTAAGGTACCTGCCCCCCTTGTACAAACTCAAGACAGTGCCTGTGTTTTCTCCTCGTGGCTCCTTGAGTCTCTAAAACTTGCCTGGGGCCATTAACATTTAACATTTAACAGCATTCATCTGTTTTACTCTCTGGGTGTTACTGGAGACACCCAGATGGCGTCTTAATTTCCTAATGCTGCTGCAACTAAGAACCACTAACTAGGTGGCTTCAAACAACAGAAATCCATTGTCTCACAGTTCTGAAGTCTAGAAGTCCAGAATCAAGGTTTGGCAAGACCACACTTCCTCTGAAACCTGCTGGGAGAATTCTCCCTTGTGTCTTTTAGCTTCTGGAGTTTGCTGGCAAGCCTGTTCTTCCTTGGCTTGTCTCCACATGGCCTTCCTTCTTGTCTCTATCTTCACATGGCATTTTCCTCTCTGTGCCTCTTCTGTCCTTATAAGGACATCAGTCATATTGTTTTAAAGGCCCACCCTACTCCAGTATGACCTTTTAATTTAACAAGTAATTCCATCTGCAATGACCATTGTTAGATCCCAGAAGAAGAAACTAACATGTAGAAGGAGTTTCTAACCCAGGGGCCCCACAGCTTATCTCACAAGAAAACAGGTGCCCCATAAACTGAAGAATGAAGGCTGTTCAAAGCTGCTCAAGGCTGTTTCAGCCACAGTGGTGCCTCAAAGACAGGTAAGGCAAGGTCAGATATATCTGTAAGACAAACAACCGAAAAGCCTGCTCTCCCTAGATATGTAATGCAGCTGCTTTCCTAAGAAGAATAATGTGCCAAAATCCTAGCAACCTGTCAGCCTAGAAATTGATAGGCACTTGCCCAATCGAGGCACAAGACGCACTCAGCAGGCACCCTTCTCCCCCAACACCCTTACCTCCCCACGTGGGTTTTTCCTTTTAAAAATGCTGCTCTCAGTTAAAGAGCCGGAGCCATTTTTCCTTTCTTTCTTTTCCGATGGCTCCCACCTGTTTTCTACTGCTTTCTTCCTCTAATAAACCTTAAACTCTCTACTTAAACCATGACTCGCTGTATTGTGTGGATTCTTGAACGGCTCTGCACCTAACAACCATATTTCCGAATAAGGTCATATTCAAGGTATGGGGTCTAGGGCTTGAACATATCTTTTTTTGGGGGGACACTAACAGTTTGTTGGTTAAATGGAAGCCAGAATAGCTGCTACACTTAAATGTAGAGAAGCTGAAGAGGAAAAGTAAGTCTTGTTAAACTGAGTAAAATATATTATTATCAAAGAGATCTCTGGGTCATTTAGAAATAAAGAATTTTAGATGTTTCTAAAAGTTGAAATAAATTAAACTCAGAAAATGCCTGCTTGGTTGTTAACATTCTTTCCTTTTATCCACAACAAACACCATCTTTACAGAATTTCTTTGCCTTCCACATTACTCATTTGCAGGGAAAAATGCTAATTAACATTAACATTTGAATCTAAAAATGGTAAGTTAACCCACAAGACCTGTGATAAAAGCAATCCTCAAACATGACCCTCTCCACTATTTCCCAGTTTGTTTGTTGTTGAACTAGACCCTTTGTTTCCTGGACCCACATTTATAGAAGCAAAATCTAGTGAATTGAATTGGGTAACCCAGTTTGGACATAATCTTGGTTTGCATTCTTGTGGGTGTAGACCCATTGTAAATAGGATCTCTTCAAAATGTTACTTCAGGTAAGGTGTGGCCCCACTGAATCTGGTTTGACTTTAATGTAGATTACTAGAATTCCTTATAGGCAGAGTGAAAGTCAGACAGAGAGAAAACCCAGGAGAAGCCACCATGTACATTGACACACAACAGAAAAGCCAAGAACCAAAGATTGCTAGAAGCCAGCCCCAGAATGTCTATCTTTGGGAAAAAATAATGGCCTTGCTGAAGCCTTGATTTTGGAACAATATTCTCAAACCCATGAGCAAATAAATTTCCATTATTTAAGCAAACCCATTGTAGGGTATTTGTTTTAGCAGCTAGGAAATAAAAACAGAAAACATGGGGGAATAATTAACTATATTTCAGTCTATTTACTTTATGTGGGCATAGGGAGCTTTCATTTTTGAATACATGTGAGCCCACTGCTATCATGAAAACCCCTTCTCCAAAGCAAGACCATTCTAGCCTCAATCACTACCATGCTGTCTTCACACTTGTTCTTTTTTGAATAATATTTGAAGTCATTTACTGACCACAGTTAACCTCTCCCAAGTTATTCTTGAGCTCTTTCCAGTGACTTACTTCCTACCAAACAAGCTTTCTCCTTTCCCTTTGACCCTCACTTGTGAAAGGACCAAATAATCATTTTTTTCCAAAGCATTTAGAAATCCTCAAAGGCTCAGTTGTCCAGTGGGTTATGTATCCTACAAAATCTTAATGATTCTTGAGAAAAGGAAATACATTTCTTAAAATATTTCTGACCTTGCATCTAATACTCCCGATTTTCCTAGTTCCTATCACTTCTCGAATTGCCATTTCGAATGAGTTATTAAATACTTTTCTTAATCTCCAGGTCTGGAAATAGTTCTGTTTCATTACACTGTTGGAGAAAGAAGTTTCCACTAGGAAACTGTTGGCCAAGCTCTGCCACTTTTTAATAATTCTTAAAGCAAGCTCACAGTTTAATTCTATTTTAAGGGTTTTCTTTAATCACAAACCACCATGAGGAGAAATAGAAATCACTTAAAATATGCATGTAGTAAAAAGGCTTATAAAAACCTACTTAGTTTTTAGCTCTCATAGAGGGGACAAAATGATGGAGATGGCCCAGTCTTTGGAGAGAGAAAGGCTTAGGCAAACATGAAAAATCAGCACTGGTGCTTCTTTGATATGTAAAATACATACAATTTTCATAGCTCCTACAGTTAAGTTCAAGATTAAGAAAGTATTATTATTAAAGTTACGGTTTTAAATTTGTTGCTCCAAACTCCCTAGGGGAAGTCACAGATGGGGGAAAAAGAAAATCAAACCAGTTTCAAATAAATTTTCTGCTAAATCTAACTCATACACACAGATTCGCATTTTCTCCTCTATTCTCCAAGCTCCTTAATCTCACCACTTGAGCCTAAGGCAAGGAAAATCATATGTAAATTAGATTTTGCATTCTTCAGGCAACCACTAACAATTGCTGGGATTTGGCTCTCAAAACTTCAATTTACCATTTCTGGCTTAAGGGCTTTTTCCTCCAGAAAAGTGTTTCCTCCTAGAATTTACTTTTACTGCAGAGTGTCTGGGGGGATTAGAATGTAATATTTTATCTTAATTTTATTTGTTGCGAATTTCCAGACATCAAGGCATCCATTTCATAGACTTTCAACCCATCATCAAACAGGCCTCTGTACCTTAGTGTCCACATCGTAAAAATAAAGCCTACCTATCATTCTCCTACACCTGTGAAGTTTTCAAATGCGACTGAAATCAGGTGATCCTACTAGATCACAGCAGGAGTAAAATAATTTTTTCTCAAATCCTTAAACATCAGAGAGAAAAAGAACAGGATACATTTCACTGTTGCAATTAGTAGAATGTTGGCATGAATAAGGCTTGAGAGTGGGTAAAATGGAGCATTTGGGTCACCCTCAGAGCAGGGACCTCCAACAACAGACTGGCCGAAGCCTGAAAGGGATTACCTTCCCAGGGACCATACGAAGTGAAGCAGAGAGTCAAAGGTATCAAAAAATAAGCTGTGTATTAGCTATGGTTTAGGTGTTCAATTTATGCAAACAATATATATTTTTTTCTTTGGAATAATTCAATTTTAACAAAAGGAATCTAACCATACCTATACAACTTAAAAAGACGTTCAGGCTAAAGGTATACAGTGATAGTTTATATGATTAATGTAATGAGAATAAGATAATCATAGCATGAATGTATGTATGTGTGTATGTATGTACATATGTATTTTGCTGCCCTCTGCTGGGAAGCTGACAAAGAATGCTTTCCAGCTCTGTTCCAGTAGATAACTTCATAATGGAAATTAAATCAATTACCTGGTTAGGTTCCAAGTACCAGGGACAAAATACAGTACCAAGGGACTATAGATTTCAAGGTTTTATTTTCTAAATTGTTCCTACTTTACTTGTTAGATCAAGCTTATCATTGTCTGGCAAAGACAGTGCTTACTGAGAATTATTTTTATCCCTAACTCAGTTTCATTCTGAATGACAATGAATCAGATTAACTTCATAGTGTTACACACATTTTCAATGCTTTGAATAGGTTTCTAAAATGTTTCTTTCTCAAATTTTGCTAATTCCACATTTTCCACATGGTTCTGATAAACTGTACGACTTTATTCTATTGATTTTTTGTTTGTTTCATCTCATTTAATCCTCACACCAACCCTATGAGGTAAGAACTATTAATATCCTCCTTTTAACATATGAAAAAGTTTGAGGCACAAAGGGGTAAATAAATTTTCTGAAGACATACATAGTGGGAAAGAGAAGATAGGGATTTGAACCAGGCAATCTCACTATAGAAGCCAGTTCGTCACGACCTGCTACACGGCCTCACATGTAACATGGTACAGATACACTAGCATGGTGCAAAAATGTACTTTCAGGGCAAAATCGTTTATGTATTCATTCTTCAATAACTCAGTGTATTATGGGTTGGTTTCATACATACCCAGTGATGACATATCCCATGATAACCCACAATAAGAAATATTTCATCTCAAGATATCAATTTTAAGCAGGGATACTGAAAGTAGATCAGTTTATATTCCATAGGTTTTGTTGTTCTTGGCACTCCCCGTGCTTTTTCTTACCTTCAGCTCTTTGCTCATTTCCTTATCTCCACTTCACTTGGTTATACTAATGCCTTTGGGCCTTTCAAATCTCAGTTTATTATCTCCATCCTCAGAGTCCTGAAGTTTCTACAGAACTTACTCCTTTCTTAGTATGGCTGTATTGGAATCGCCTGTTTAATTACCTGTGTCCCCTTGGAAACATTAGTTCACTCAGGTGGCATGCTGTGATTGAATTGCCATCGTATCCCTGGCATTTAACAGTCAGGCATCTGATATATGCTGATCGAATGAAAGAAGAAATGATAGCAACTATCCTGTTTTCTTTTAACAGGACTGGGCAGCAAATGTCATAATTAGCAGGGGTAGTAGCATTGTTAGGCCTAAAGGCTTTGTTGGAGGTACACCATCAAAAAGGGCTTTATGCCCCTGGACTTCAGTCTTCTCCAAAGTCCTATTCAAAGTGGTAAAAAACATGTGACTAAAGCCAAATGTCAGTCAGCAACCATGTCTGGGCTAAGAAGCAGATGCTGCACCTGTTTAAGTGAGCAGCACACCAACTGAATTAGTACCTTATAATTTTAGATGAACCAATTCAGAAGAGGGTAAGTAATAAATTATATCCACTGAATGAATGGCCATGTGATACGGATTATGTATGTAACAATCAGTTAAAACTAAGTTTAAACAGACACTGCAACCATGTCTGGACAAAACTTTATTGTACTTTGAATAACAAGCATGTAACAAAATTTAGAGCATGACAAAAAGACAAAATTTCTCAAATTCTGTTCCTTAAAAAAGTATTAACTACAGTACACAAAAACTGTTCATAAAATTTTTAAAGTCTGCTTAAATATATCAAGACATAGCAGGATTTGTGGAGTTGCCTTTCAACTACAGCGTTTATTCCCATTAGCTTTGCTACAATGAAAATTAACATATATGAACATCACATATAATAAGTGAAATGGAAAATGAAGGCAAACAACAAACATTCTAATTAATCAGCAAGTATGAAGCATAGTCATTTTAGTAACTTCTGAACTTGCATTTTCTGTGAACATACTGACTAGGAATAGTGAAACTTTTTTTTGTAAAATGTTGATTATTTTGACTGTTCCTCATGTAATCAATACTTTTTCTTAGCATTATTGTTAATCTGATTTTCAAATCTGCAAATAAAATAAGAAAAAGCATTAATGTTGTTCAGAGATGATAGTCAAAACACTTAACAAGTAACCCACTGATCCTAACCAACAAGGATGGACACTGATGTAATATGACCAGTATGGTAATACCATCCATCCCAGCTGAATATCAGCCCTGCTCTTATTTCCAATGACCAAATGCATGTTTTGGCTACTACAGAAGCATGAGCTATGAGATATGAAACATGAAATTCACAGAGATGATATTGAACTAAGATACTCTACTGCATGGAGGCTAAATGTGAAACATTTCACAGTGGGAAGAATTGACTAACAGGCAATGGTTTTTTTTTTTTATTATTTTATTCAACTTTGATTAAAACAATGGATGTATAAGAAATCATTGAGATGTAGTTAGTGAATGCTACAGATTTAAAGGCTACAAATTATTGAAGAGCCTTTAAAACCAGCATATGTGACCTTTTATATATTTTCCCTTAAGAAAAAAAATAAAACACCGAGGTACTTTAGTTCCTTTTCAAAGGATTACTGAATGTTATCTTCCTGAGATACAAAAAACCACAAATGAAAAGCACCATGCCTACGTTGCTGAATGAGACAACAGGCACTAATAGTTTGGTCCTTTCCTAAATGGATCTCTTCCAACAATTACACTAAAACATAGCGATGGGTCACAGATGCCAGGGGGTCCTGGTTGCCCCTGGATACCAGGTTTTCCATGCACTCCCTCTTTGCCGGGAACACCCGGGTCTCCTGGAGGACCTTCTTTGCTCATCCCAGGAGGGCCCTCCGGACCTAAAATGGACATTAGCATTATCTGAACAGAGAAGTTTGGTTTTAGATGGAGAAATAACTGATTCAACAAGAAATTTAAATTATAATAAAAAAGTTTTAAAAAATTTGCATGTTTACCCTAATGTGAAGAGGAAGCCTTCTTTTGCCAATTCTACATACCTGCCACTTTGAAAAGCAACTTCCAAAAATAATAATTTTCATAAAGCTAGGCTAAGTTTTGTTAGTGTAGCAATCATATTACTGATTAAGATAATACACTAATGTTCTATTCCAATTTGTGGGGTTTCCAAACTTTTTATTTCTTCCATTCAGCATATATTTTGCCAATTCTATTATAAATTAGCAGGTGGCATACGGGTTAAATTAAAACTCTAATCAATTCAGTTTTGTACCATATTTGCAGTAGAAGTGACTATTTCTATTATATATGTTTTTTAGTTTCTACATCTAAATACACTGTCATAATAGTATGATCATCATAAATACACATAGGTGTTATAGCACTAATTTGTCAATGACACCCTAGTAAATTCAACTAGCATGCTCTAAAGGAATGAAGAGTTAACTTAGAATATTGGCCTTTAAGGGTTGATAATACAAAATAATAAACACAAAATATTGAGATTGGGGGTTGGAGAGGAGTGGTTTGGGCACTTCCTAATAATAAAACTACTAATATTTCCTACTACAACTACAAATAAATGTTTAGCACTAGCTATGGTTTTAGGTATTTTTCCAAGTGCTTTATATAAACTGTATTCATTTGATCCACTCAAAAGCTTCATGAGATAAAGGCATCTAAACTAATAATAATAGCAAACAATTAAAAATGTAACTGATTATCAGGCATTGTTCTGAACATGCTTTGTATACTAACAATTAATCTTCCCATAACAACATGATGTAGATAACATTATCATCACCATTTTATAAATGAGGAAGCTGAGGTACCACAAAGTTAAATTGCAGAGCTAGTGGCAAATGAACTTAACTTTAGGAAGACTGACTGAAGAGCCCATCTCAACATTAATCTGCTTCCCTGAGAGTCACAAAGATTAAACAATGATATACATTAGATAAGCGTGGTTTATTAAAACCATTCTAGAACGATTCTAAGGAGTAGCTATTAGACTGTCTAAAAGATAAGCAAGAGATAATCCAGATTCATGAATATAAGATAATATACATAAAAGACTTCCACTATTAGAGCTCAATAAATATGTATTGATCATGAGCCACTCATGCTCAAAAGGAAACAAATGTCTTTGTTTCAAATTAGTTGGCAGAGATTTACGATGATTTTCTTGAAGTAAAATATGCAGGAACACTTAAGAGCCTAGACCAGTTCTCACCTGGGGGCCCAGGAGGACCTTGTTGTCCAGGGTACCCAAACCCTTGGCTCCCCTTTGCCCCGTTTCTTCCTGGTAGGCCTGCAAAGTATCAACACGGGAGCAAGCTTACTTTTCCTATAAAACCACTGCCTTTTAGATTGTTTCTCTCAAAGCCTTTAACATACACATTGAAAGAAAAAAAACATCTTTTAAAAATAGCCTGCCACCTACTTTTTTTTTACTTATGGGAAACAGAATTTTTGACACAAAAAATATCTACCATTACCAGTGACCTAGACAAAAGAGTTAATAAGAATTAGATACTAAGAAAAGGAAATAGTTTGGGATTATTAACCCTTTTGTTAAAAATAGTTGTTCTTTTACTACTTTCTTGAAACTTCTAAGTTGTTCATATAATATTAGACAAAAAGAGGACAAATATCAACCAACATTTTACATAAATATTCAAAGGCAAAGAGAAATAAGTTTTGTTAGAAAATTTGGTCGCAAAACATAGTTTATCTTATAAAGAAAAAAAGATGAAAAAGGTAGCTAACTCTACAGAAAGTTGACCAAAGTCAGAATAAAGGATTTGGTGTCAGTGATTTTCAGTTTAAAGACCTTATCAGACTTAAGAAAAACTTCAAAGCACGTTGTCAACATTTTCTAATTTTTAACTTCACATGCTTCATTATTTTGACCTCTCTCAAGAATACAGCTTCAAAAAAAAAAAAAAATAGAATTGTTCTTTAACTCAATTGACAAATTATTTTAAGACTCAAGAGATTTACAATTTAGCTACAGCAAATGATATAATCATCCATAAAAACAAAGATGAATGCTCACCCATTAAATGCATTTAGGTGTGA
Organism: Choloepus didactylus; assembly: GCF_015220235.1. Classification (NCBI taxonomy): domain Eukaryota; kingdom Metazoa; phylum Chordata; class Mammalia; order Pilosa; family Megalonychidae; genus Choloepus; species Choloepus didactylus. The sequence continues at coordinate 95,148,244 of NC_051313.1, read as the reverse complement.
ATATAAAAATACCTTTTTGTTGTTGTTGTTCAGTTGCGTATTCAAACAAATTAAGTACCTTTTAATCCCTTAGCACCTGGGCGTCCAGGGGTACCCATTAATCCAGGAACACCATCTCTTCCCGGCAAACCAGGAAATCCTCGGGGACCCTCTGGCCCTATGGGACCCGGTGGCCCAGGAATACCCGGAGAACCATGTTGGGACTGACAATGATCACAGTTTTGAATTCTCCCACTCTGAAGTAAGACTGGTAGCTGGGCTTCAAAACAAAGAAACTTTGTGTTTAGATGGAGAGAGAACATCTCCAAATTTTTTGTCTTAATTTACAGGAAAAAAGCTATATTTGATCATTGAATTATGTATACCTCTTTTGGCCAATAATTTCACTTCTAGGAATTTAACTATGGCAATAGTCATTGCTATGTGTACAAATTTTATCATAGCAATTGTTTAAAATAGGGGAAAAATGTGAAAGTTCCCCCAAATAAGAAATTGATAAATGAAATTATACACAGCCATATTTATAAATTAATTTATCAATAATTATGTTACAAGGAAAATTTAATTAATGCTGAAATAATAATGATAAACTGCTTTATAAAAAGATTGCAAGAATATCTATAATGTTTCATCTGTATAAAAATATCTATCTAGGGAAAAAAGAGACAGGTTTATAAATGTTGCTAATTTTATTCTTTATCCTATTTACATCTTCTACAATTTCTACAAAGAATTTTATTATTTCTATAATTTCAAAAAGTTATTAAAAACTCTATATTTGAGACTTACCTCTTAACACATCAGTGCAAACTTGTCGAATAAACTGTTCTGAAAATTCTCTCCCCTGCATCAAATAATTAGGATTATAACATAAACATACCAAGTAAAAGGCAATGAAAAATATGAAAGCCATAAAAGCAGCAGTGTACATACAGGCTTCCCATCCAATCCTGGAGGTCCTTGGGGACCTGTTTCCCCAGGTTGCCCCTGGGGACCCACAGGCCCCGCCAGGCCATCCAGCCCAGATTCTCCTTTTGGTCCAATGGCACCTCTGACACCAGGTTCTCCCTTTTCGCCTTTCTAAAACCAAAAGAAATCTTTAGAAGTCCAACTCAAATATTGCAGAATGCGTGATTGCATCAGAAAAGAACTTAAGGACATGAATATTCACAAACACACCCATGTGTGATGTAGGAAACTGGGAAATATTGCTATTGGTAAGAGGGAAATTTCCTATCATATTAATCTCCATGTATCCACTCATCCATGCAGCCATTCAGCCCTGAAGACATCCACTATTCATTGAGTCTACTGGAGTAGGCAATATGTACAGAGCCAGAGATACAACAATGAACATGATACAGTCCTGTTCCCGAGGAGCTTACATTCTAGTGGGGTAAATATGGAAACACAGAATATTCTTCACTGAAAAATGTGCAGAAAAAATTGAGCTCCCCATCAAGGAGAACCAGTAAAACTGGCAAACAGAAAACATTTCATACCCAATTTAATTAGTGAGAGTAAATATACATATTCCAAACATCACTAATTAGGAACTACCACTGAAGAACAGGAAAGACATTCTCTGTTTGGAGATGTCAATAGCTAGACTAATAGAGTATTGAAAACTCAGTCAAGGACTGAAGAAAGGGAACATAATACAGGTAGAAACATACCTCTCCTTCTGCACCATGCTCGCCTTGGATTCCCTTTGAAAATTAATAGGGGAATAAACTATAATAAATACAAAAAACTACAATATTGGTAATGTGGTATACATCTTTTATCACACATTTCATTAAACTTCAAGTTTCACTTTGGAAAATAGTGATTTTCGAAATTAATGAGAGAATTACACATATAAGAGAACTCTGTTGCCTTTTTAAAGGAGACTAATGACTAGGCAATAGGCTCACTGGGTAATATAAAAATATTTTTTTACATAACTGTTTCATGCCTAGAACTGAATATTTGTAGATGCTGCAGGTCAAATCATGTAAGAAAGAATGGGATTCTACTGGATTTAAAATACATTACTATGTTTTATAAAAATTAAAACTCAAATCAGATTAATGACAAGGAATATTTATTCTGTGATTAAGATATTGTCAGTTTTCCCAGGTATGTGTAATAAAAATTAAATTTTGATTGTGTGCTATTGATAAAAGATGAGTTAGATATCATTAAAAATGATTCATGAGATAGAAAACATCTATTTTTTCTGTCTAAACCATCCCCTGCTAGTAATTAGATTAGGGAATCAGTGTAATATACAATATAATATTTTTTCTCTGAGATATAAACACTGGGGATCCCATACGTGGAGCTCACTGCTCATTACAATCACTGGACATCTGGATGGCTTGATTTATTCATCCCACCACAGGCTCTATTAAATTGTTTCCCACTCTTCACTTTCACATATTTATTCAAGTGAGTAACAGATGATAAGAACTCTCAGGAGACATACTAAAATTTTACATATTTGAAATTTATTTCACAGTAGGTACCCAAAACCACTCAATTATCAGTTCAGGGAAAAGGATATAATTTCCACATACACAGGTAGGATTTAAAATTAAAGCTTGGTGTTCTTCAGTTCAATATGAAATTTAACATATAACATTAATTTTTTGGGGTGTTTATTGTGATTTATTTTCAGGTCCTTTAAATGTGGGTATTCAAATTAGACACAAAGGAAGAAAAATTAGATGAGAATTAATCAAATGAAAGTGTGATCATATATTAGTGAGTCAACCACTCTTGGTAAGGCCATTCTTTACATATTGAGGTTTGTTTCTGAAGAAAGGCAGTTTTACAAGACATAATCCTACAGCTGGAGGCAATGCAAGAGAAAAGATCAAATAGAGTTTAGGACTGGAACGGAATTAGAGCTGAAACTGAAAACAGCTGCCTTCTGAAAATCCATTAAGATGATTTCATGAGAGAAAAGCTCATTTGGACTCCATTTACCAAATGAAGGCCAAAAATTCCACAGGAGCAGCACTTGGTAGGATGACAGTTTTACATAAGACTGTTTGCATAAAGATCTTGGGATGACTATTCAGTTGCTGAAAAGCAACAGCTGCTCTGGCCCCTGAGCGCTCTATGCAGGCTCAGTTCCTGATGATGGGAAATGCAGCATCCAGTGAATCTAGGGCAGAAGCTTTCTAGGGAACTCAGATCTGAAGACACTAGTTCCTTGAAGAGAAAAAAGCAAGTTAATGGTACCTTGGAGGAATTATTAGCAGGGGATGGTTTAGACAGAAAAAATAGATGTTTTCTATCTGATGAATCACTTTTAATGATACCTAACTCATCTTTTATCAATAGCACACAATCAAAATTTAATTTTTATTACACATACCTGGGAAAACTGACAATATCTTAATCACAGAATAAAATTCCTTATCATTAATCTGATTTGAGTTTTAATTTTTATAAAACATAGTAATGTATTTTAAATCCAGTAGAACCCCATTCTAGCTTACATGATTTGACCTGCAGCAGCTACAAATATTCAGTTCTAGGAATGAAACAGTTATGTAAATAACCATTATTATGAGCTAGCTAAATTTTGAGCTCCAATTCCAAAGAAACATCCCTCTTTTCAGAGAGTTACTGCGAGTAACAATTTTTGGTGAAAGGCCTGGGTTCAGGAAGTTGAGCAGATGAAGGGGTGAAGATGCTCCTGTGAGAAGTGCTGTTTATAGATACCGTAGGAGAGGGTCAGTCTGTGTTGCCAGGAAAGGAAACAGGAACAAAGTCAATTGTGTCACTGAATGCATCTGAGTCAAGTAGAGGAGCACAAAATTAAGATCGTTTAGTGTATGGGAAGATAATTATACAGGCCAATTCATTTTTTCTCTCAGTTACTTTTGCTTTTACTGTCAGCATCTAAATTCTCAGTCCTTAATATCTAGCACTCACCTTCTAACCTGTATACAGACAACCCTGGGGTTATATGCTCCCAAATACACTCACTCCCATGGTCTCTCTGATTCTTCCATTAAGGGACACAGAGACCCCTGTCCTTGGGGACACTGTTACACAATTATTCCCCCTACTTCCATAATTGGTCTCATGCCTGCATTTCTTTCCCACCTGCACTCAGGAAAAGAGGTCCACCCTTGGAGGACTGTTAGCACAGTTTGCCCTTTCATTCAGGGCCAAGTTATAACTGAGCTCAACATGCTACAGTCATGCTACATAAGTACTAATTACTTTTACTCTTTTTTCGCTTTGTCCAATTTGGCTCTGATCAAACTTACGTACTACACAGGAATCTTCCTGAAAAACTACTTAATGAGGAGAATTTAGTCAGCAAAGAAGCAAGACAATCTTACTGTACATCTATTCCATAAAACAGTCCCCCTCAGAATAGCATTTTAATAAGTCTTGAGAGCAGTAAATTATACCTCTGGATAAACCAGAGGGCAAAAAATACATTTCTTCATGACATGTGGCTCTGACTATTCACAGTTCAAGAAGAAAATCAAGACTAAACACCATGTATGGAAACGCTGCCATCGTGCAGCTGCCTCTGGCCAATAACTACCCAAGAAATGGGTGGTATTTTCTACCTTCAGTCATACTTGGTCAGAAAAAAACATTGAAAAGCCTAGTCATAAATTTAACCAGTATGAGAAAATCAAGATTAAAACAAAGAAAGAAAACCATTATCACCATCCAACATTTTCATGCTTATATACCTAGAATGTGTTATACCTACCCTTCTCCCACACACATTTTTATTTGAAAGTAACCCTCTCTTGACATTTTCCATTTACATGATTTCATTATTTCATTTTTCATCAAAGAAAAAAGTACCTGTTGCCCTGGAATCCCTTGTCTTCCATGTTCTCCCTTTTGACCCTTCAAAATTTAATAAACATGATTGATTAATTTGAACACATATAATGCAATCACATGTACAAGCTATGTATTACCCTTAAGTCTAAAAGAAATGTCACAAAAGAAGTGACTCAAATATATAATATGCTATGAGGGAAGAGGAAGTTAATATCTCAGAGAAAAAAAAAGTGAAAGGGTTAGAGTTATAGTTAAAATGTAACTTGAATCTTACAGTTAAAATGGATAAAAACAAGGAAGAAACTAGAAAACTAGACTTTTGCGGAACATATAAATCATTTTAGATAGTTGAGGATGTTCTACTGAGTTCATATTAATGACAAGAAAATAGCTTAAAATTGAATGGATATGGACATTTTATTAGTTTCAAAGACATGATTGTGCTTAGCATTGACTATGATCTTGGGAGGATAAGAAGGCTTCTTTAAAAATTCTTTAAAAAATAAAGATACACTGCTACATTTTAGTAAGAAGCATTTGAAGGAAGATCTTTAAATCAGGACAAATAAGAGAGAAAAATCAGTAAAAATATAAACACATTTAACCATTCAATAAACATTTTTGGACATCCACCATGTACAAGACATTGTGCTAGACCCTGAAGCACTACTTCATCCCTACTCTGGACGAGATAATTAGTAGTTTCTAGGAAAACATATGCTCAAATCATATAATGTATTAAAGTTCCAGTGACTAAAGTATTAAACCATTCTTGCATATTGATTTATTCATTCATTCACATAAATGAATTTCCATTATTTATTGAGTGGCATCTTTGCACTGGCTCTGGGGACAACAAGCAAAAGATACAATGGTTGTTTTCAGGTTCCTTACTGTGTTTGGGTGGGGGGTGGGAAAAAGCAATTAAATCAAGAATGAGGATAGAGGTGACATCATCAACATGGTGACATAAGACATTGCCTGGAAAAGTCTCCCCAGAGAATCAGCTAATGAAAGGACAAATCCTACTTGCTTAGAACTCTGGAGAATGACAGAGACTGGAGAAGGACTCAATTGCTGAATTGAAGAAAAAGTAAAATAACCTCCAAAATCAGGCAGGATCTGTCATGGGACCCTTCCCCTCACTCAGTCCCACACAGCTTGGGAGGTGCACCGAGGCAGCAGCCCAGGACCCACCTGCTGGATGCAGACCACAGAGCCACTCACAGCAGCAAGTCAGAACCCTACACATCCAGGCACAGGAACCCACGTCCACAGAGACCAGGGTGGAACACAAGCTGCTGAGGTGTGTTAAATACAAAAGGGCCCCCAGGAGAAAAAAAAAAAGAACTGTTGGCAAGAGGTGTGCACATTTAGTTTCTGTTGGCTGGACCACTACACAAAAAGGACTCTTCTGGAGTGACTGACCTTTCTGGACTGACCCATCTGGCTCTCTGAGGCACAATTCCCTACTGGGAAAGAAACTGGAGGCAAAAAAGGCTCATATACACGCAAAAATGGGGTAAAACTGAATTGCTGTAACTCAGGATGGGTCCCAGAATTGAAAAGTGTAATGAAAAGAGGGCACTAAGTGAGGGAGAGAATTTAAACAAATCACAGGAACTGGGGAGAAACTCTGCACAAAAGCAAACAGAACAGACCCAGATTCCCAGAGAAGAAACAGAGGAAAGGAAGCTTTTTTCTGGAGGTGAAATAATTGCACAAAAAGTATAATCTTAAAAATTTTGCCACATATCCAGGGCAAAAATCAGATGAGGAAGGGTTGAGAAAATCTAAACAAACACAGGCAACTGTAAAGGTCTAGAATAAATTGGACCAAGAGTCAAAGAAGAGCCTTAACAGAAAGCCAATCTAGAATAAAACCCTGGACAAGAGGGAGAATCTGACCTTCAGTGTTAACTCATCATGATAACCACAGGCCCAGACATCAGGGAAAAATGACAAGCCATACTAAGAAATAGCAAGATGTGGCTTAGTCAAGGCAAGAAATAAAAAATTCAGAGGAGACAGAATTTTGAAAAACTAATCAAAGAAGTTCAAATAAATCTCCTAAATCAATTCAAGGAGATGAAGGAAAATATGGATACCGAGCTGAAGGCTATTAAGAAGACAATGTGTGGGCATAAAGAAGAATTTGAAAGTATAAAAAGACACATAACAGAAATGATGAGAATGAAAGACAAAACAGAAGAGATTAAAAATACACCAGAGGCATAGAACAGCAGATGTGAACAGGCAGTAGAAAGAATCAGTGAACTAGAAGACAGGACAATTGTGCTGGTTTTAAGCTGTTATGTACCCCAGAAAAGGACACGTTCTTTTAATCAATTCCTGTGGCTGCAGATCTATTGTGAGTGGGGCCTTTTGATTAGGTTGTTTCCATCGAGGTGTGACCCACCCAATTCAAGATGAGTCTTAATCCTTTACTGGAATCCTTTATGAGAGTATAAAAGAAAAAAAAAAAAAAAAAAAAAAAAGCTGAGAGAGCACAGAGAGAGAAACACCCAGAGATCTTACAGAGAAAAGCCGCAGGAGAAGCAAGCAAGGACCACAGAAACTGAAAGAGTCAGAATCTGAAAGCAACGAAACCCAGGAGAGAAGACTCAGGAGATGCTGGCCATGTGTCTTCCTACGTGACAGAGGAACCCTGGATGTCATCGGCCTTTCTTCAGAGAAGATGCCTTAATTGGGACATTTTCATGGCCATAGACCTGTATATTTGTAAACTAATAAATCCCCATTGTAAAAGTCAACCATTTCTGGTATATGGCACCAGAAGCTTTAGCAAACTGAAACAACAATCAAGTCATACAGTCAGAAGAACAGACAGAGAAAAGAATAGATAAAAATTGAGCGGTGTCTCAGGGATTTGAGTGACAGCATGAAGTATCCAAATATATGCATCACAGATGTCCCAGAACAAGAAGAAAAGCAAAAATAAGCAGAAAGAATATTTCAGGAAATAATTACCAAAAATATCCCAACTCTTATAAAAGACATAAATATACATGTGCAATAAGCACAATACTCCAAGCACAATAAACCCTAACAGACCTGCTCCGAGATACATACTAATCAGAACAACAAATGCCAAATATAGAGAGAATTCTGAAAGCAGCAAGAAAAAAGTGATTTGTCAAATACAAGGGTTCCTTAATAATACTAAGCACCAACTTCTCATCAGAACCATGAGGCAAGAAGGCAGTGGTATAATATATTTAAGCTACCAAAAGGGGAAAAACTGCTAGCCAATAATTCTTTATCCAACAAAACTCTCCTTTAAAAATGAGGGTGATTTTAAAATATTCTCAGATAAACAGAAACTGAGCGAGTTTGTCAACAAAAGGCCTGCCCTACAAAAATTATAAAAGATAGTTTGCAAGTTGAAAGGGAAAGACAGGAAAGAGTGGCTTGAAGTAGTATGAAAAAAAAGATTATCAGTAAGGGAAACTACAAGGGTAAATGTAATATCCAAAAGTGCTGTATCCTCAATATACAAATCTACTCTTTAATTCCTATAAGAGCCAGAATACAACTGATCAAGAAAAAAGACACATTTACTGATAATGGACATGCAAAATAAAAAGAGGTGAAGTAGGTCAAAAACATCATAAAGAGGGGAAAGAGAGGGATATGAGAGCTGAGAATCTGTATGCTATTGAAGCCAAGCTGGTATCCTTTCAAATTAGTAGATTATAGATGTAAGTGTGTAATATATAACCCAGAGTAACCACAGATAAAGTATTTTAAAAATAAACAGAAACAGAAATGAGAAAGAAATCATTCAGATACAACACAAAAGATAAACTATACAGAAAAGATAGTTGAAATAATGGAAGAGAGAGAGAGACAAAAAAAAAAAAAAAAGATATGACATATAAAAACCAGAGGACAAAATGACTGATCGAAGTACACTCTTTACAGTAATAATCCTGAATGCTAATGGATTAAACTCCACAATCAAAAGACAAAGATTGGCAGAATGAACAAAAAAGCTTGGCCCAACTATATGTTGTGTATGAGACTCACCTTCAACCCAAAGACACAAATAAGTTGGAAGTAAAAGTATGGAAAAAGATATTCCATGCAAATAGTAACCAAAAAACAGATGGGTTAACTATACTAATACTGGACAAAATAGACTATAAGTCAAAAGTTGTTAAAACAGACAAAGAAGAACACTATATATTAATAAAGGGGGCAATACACCAAAAGGGAATAACAGTCATAAATATTTATGCACTCTTCTAGCTTGCTAGACTGACAAAAGCAGATACCATTAAATGCATTCACTCTTACAATGAGAATTTGTTAGCATACAAGCTTTCAGTTCTGAGACCATGAAAATGTCCAAATCAAGGCATCTTCAAGATGATACCTTCTTCATGAAGATCTACTTAAGATGCTACTCACCAAAATATCCTCCTTAAAATGGGTGCATGGCCACATGAATGGATTAACTTTAAAAACATACTGTTCTGAGGTACATACAACTTCAAACCATCACATGCACCTAACCATAGTACCCCAAAATACATGAGGCAAACACTGAAAAATTGAAGGGAGAAACAGACATCTTTACAATAATACTTGGAGACTTGATACACCACCCTGATTAATAGATAGAACAGCTTGACAAAAAATCAATAAGTATACAGAGAACTTTAATAAAATGATAAATGAACTAGACCTAACAAATACATACAGAACATTGCACCCCTAAACAGCAGGATATACATTCTTCTCAAGTGCCCTTGGATCATTCTCCAGGATAGAACACAAGTTGGATCACAAAACAAGTCTCAATAAATTTTAAAATATTGATGATATACTGAGCACTTTTTCTGACCATAATGAAATGAAGCTGGAAATCAATAACAGGTAGAGAATTCGGAAATTCACAAATATACGAAAGTTAAACAGCACGCTCAAACAATCAGTGGGTCAAAGAGAAATTGCAAGAAAAATAAGTAAATATCTTAGGATTAATTAAAACAAGAATGCAACATAAAATTTATGAGATGCAGGGAAGGCAGGGCTGAGTGGAAAATTTATAGCTCTAAATGCTTACAATAAAAAAGGAGAAAGAGCTAAAATCAATGATTCAACTGTACATCTGGAAGACTAGAAAAAGGACATCAAAGCAATTCCAAAGCAAGCAGAATGAAAGAAATAACAAAGATTAGAGCAGAAATAAATGAAATCGAGAATAAAAACAATAGAGAGCATTAACAAAGCTGAAAGTTGTCCTTTGAAAAGATCAGTAAATCTGACAAACCCTTAGCTAGATTGATTGAGAAAAGACAGAAGCAAATAAAGAAAATCAGAAATGAGAGAGGGAATATTACTACTGAACCCATAGAAAAAAAGAAGGATCATAGGAAGATACTGTATGCCAACAAATTAGACAACCTAGATAAAATGGGCAAATTCCTAGAAACATGCCAAAACCTACACTGACTGTAGAAAACATAGAAGATCTCAACAGACCAATTACAAGAGACTGAAACAGTCATCAAAACCCTTCCTCCAAAAAAGCCCAGGACCAGACGACTTAACAGGTGAAATCTACCAATCATTCCAAGAAGAGTTAACACCAATCCTCCTGAAACTCTTCCAAAAAAAGCTGAAGTGGAGGGAATGCTATCTAACTCATTCTATGAGGCCAACATTAACTCTGATACCAAAGCCAGATAAAGATACCAAGAGAAGAGAAAATTACAGACCAATTTCTCTTGTGAGTATAGATGCAAAAATCATCAGCAAAATACTTGCAAAATGAATCTAACAGCACATTAAAAGAATTATACATCATAAGTGGGATTTATCTCAAGTATGGAAGGGTGGTGCAACATAAGAAAATGAATTAATGTAATATAGCACATTAACAAAATGAAGGGAAAAAAATGATCATTTCAATTGATGGAGAAAATGCATTTGACAAAATTCAGAATCGTTTCTTGATTTAAAAAAAAAAAAAAAAAAAAAAAAAACCCTCTTAGAAAAATAGGAATCGAAGGAAATTTCCTCAACATGTTAAAGGACATATAGGAAAAGCCCACAGCTAACATCCTACTTAATGTGCAAGACTGAAAGCTTTCCCTTTAAGATATGAAACAAGACAAGGATGCCCACTGTCACTGCTGTTATTTAACATTGTATTGGAAGTTCTAGCTAGAGTAGTTAGGCAAGAAAAGAAATAAAAGGCATCTGTGCCAGTTTGAATATATTATGTCCCCCAAAATGCCATTATCTTTGATGTAATCTTGTGTGGGCAGACATAAAAGTGTTGATTAGATTGTAATTTTTTGAGTGTTTCCATGGAGATGTGCCCCACCCAACTGTAGGCGATAACCTTGATTGGATAGTTCCCATGGAGGTGTGGCCCTGCCCATTCAGCATGGGCCTTGATAAGTTTACTGGAGCAATATATAAGCTCAGACAGAAGGAGTAAACTTGCTACAGCCAAGAGGGACACTTTGAAGAATGCACAGGAGCAGAGAGAGTAGCTGCAGATGAGAGACAGTTGAAGACAGCTGTTGAAAGCAGACTTCTGCTCCAGAGAAGCTAAGAGAGGAAAAATGCCCCAAGAGCAACTAAGAGTGACATTTTTGAGGAACTGCAGCCTAGAGAGGAACATCCTGGGAGAAAGCCATTTTGAAACCAGAACTCTGGAGCAGACTCCAGCCATGTGCCTTCCCAGCTAACAGAAAGTTTTTCCAGATGCCATTGGCCATCCTCCAGTGAAGGTACCCAATTGTTGATTATTTATCTTGGACACTTTATGGCCTTAAGACTATAACTTTGTAACAAAATAAACCCCCTTTATAAAAGCCGATCCGTTTCTGGTGTTTTGCATTCTGGCAACATTAGCATATTAGAACAGCATCCAAATTGGAAAGGTAGAAACAAAATTTTCACTACTTGTAGATGATATGATCCTATATATAGAAAGTCCCAAAATATCTACAACAAAGCTACCAGAGATAATAAATGAATTCAGCAAAGTGGCATGGTACAAGATTAAAACTCAAAAATAAGTAGTGTTTTATACACACTAGTATTCAGAAATCTGAGGAGGAAATCAAGAAAAAAAAAACTTTCATTTACAATAGCAACTAAAAAAATCAAATATCTAGGAATAAATTTAACCAAAAATATAAAGGACTTGTACACAAAAAACTACAAAACATTGCTAAAAGAAATCAAAGAAGACCTGCATAAATGGAAGGACATTCCATGTTCATGGATTGGAAGAGTAAATATCAAGATGTCAATTCTACCCAAATTAATTTGCAGCTTCAATTCAATCCCAAATAAAATCAGAACAGCCTACTTTGCAGAAATGGAAACGCCAATTATCAAATTTATTTGGAAGGGTAAGGGGCCTCAAATATCTAAAGTCACTTTGAAAAGAATGAAATGGAAGGACTCACACTTCTGACTTTAAAGCATATTACAAATCTACAATGGTCAAGACTGCATGGCATCAGCACCAGAATAGATACACAGACAAATGGAATTGAACTGAGTTTAGAAATAGACTCTTGTATCTATGGCCACTGATTTTTTTAATGCAATTTTACTGAGATATACTCACATACCACATAATCCATCCAAAGTATACAAGCAATGGCACACAGTATCATCATATAGTTGTGCATTCATTGCCACAATTTTGAGCCTTTTCATTACTCCAAAATAAAGAAAAAAATATTTTAAAATATTAAAAAATAAAAAAAGAAATAAAAAAGAACACTCAAGCCATCCCATACCCCTTATCTCCCCTATTATTTACATATTTTGTCATTATTTTATTACTCATCTGAATGGCCACTGACTTTTGACAAGGCTGCCAAGTTCATTCAATTGGGAAGGAATACTCTCCTCTATGAATAGTGCTGGGAAACTGGATATCCATATGCAAAAGAATGAACAATATAAAACTATATACAATATCACACCATATACAAAAATGAACTCAAAATCAATCAAAGACCTAAATATAATAAACTCCTAATAAAAAACATGGGGAAGCATTTTCAAGATCATGTGTTGGGCAATGGTTTCTTAGATTTTACAACGAAAGTTCAAGCAACAAAAGAAAAAAATAGATAAATAGGACCTTATCAAAATTAAAAACTTTTGTACATCAAAGGACTTTATCACAAAAGTGAAATGACAACTTATGCAATGAGAAAAAATATTTGGAAACCACATGTCCAATAAGAGTTTAATATCAAGAATATACAAAGAAATCGCACAACTAAACCATAAAAAGACAAACAACCCAACTTAAAAGTGGGGAAAAGACTTGAACAGACATTTCTCCAAAGATGATATATACATGGCTAAAAAGCACATGAAAAGATGCTTCAACATCGCTAGCTATTAGGGAAATACAAATCAAAACCACAATGAGGGGTGACATCATCAACATGGCTACTGAAAACATCTCTCCAGAGATTCAGTGAAAAAAAGGACAATTCTGAATTGTTTGAAATGGTGGAGGAGAAGGCAGACGGAGAAGGACTCTGCAAATGCCAAATTGAAGAAAGAGAAGAAATAACAGGTAGGAATCTTCCTTCTAGGACTAGAAGGTCCTCTCCCTCCTCCCCCAACTCAAACTCAGTGTGGGAAAGGCACAGAATGAGCAGACAGGACTTCTCCCACCAGGGAAACAGTTTATAAAATCTCTCACAGTAGTGAAACGTACCCCACCATTTGAAGACTCAGGGGACAGGGCAGGACATTTCAAGGCCCAGGTCAGTGAGGGACAAAGAGACTTTAAAAACATGGACAGAGACTGTATTTCCAACCCTAGGTCTGAAAGCCCTTCCCCTACCCTTGAGGGATGCAATAGCCAGCAGCCATTTCCTTGCCTGGGGGATGGCTGAAGTACTGGGTCAGCTTAGGGAGTACTTTGCCACAGGGGAGACCCACATTGGGCCAGATCTTGACTGGCAAAGTGAAGGCATAGGAATCCCACAGTTTCAGCTCACCTGTGTAGATGCATCCTGTGCTTGGAGGCAAAGCAACTTCTGCTGGCAATTAAGTTACTGAGCAGTGCCATCTGTTAGACAGTCTGGAAGGTGCAAGAGGATTGTACCTTTAAAAGATGCTCCAGACCCTTTCTTAGGACCACAGGAGCTGGTCTACCCATGCTGTACAGAAACCTGGCACTGTTTTGGCTAGAAATAAACTGTTAAAGCAGGGCTCTAAAACAAACCCAGGTCTTGCTGGCTGGTAAAAACAGAACAGCACTGGAGCCAGCAGATTTGTACTACCACAAACAGTGTGCTTGCTGGGATGTCCAATGCCTACCTCCCATCCCTTTGGAAGGCCATGATGGGTGCCTGATTTGGGGCGGGGTGGGGGGGGAGAATGGGAGGCAGAGCCAATCTGACAACTGGCCAGTGAGAGAAACAAAGAATAGATAGAGATCAAAGACAAACAACAAGAAAACCCTAGGCAAAAGAGAGAAAATAACTTCCAGAATAAACCAATCAAGAAAACCAAATGCCTAGAAAGCAAAAAATCATGAGCCACACCACAAAACATGAACATATAGCCCAGAGAAACTAAGATGGCAGCTAGGTGAGACAGGGCAAAAAAAACACCTCCATGAAAAACACTAGATAAAAACCAGAAAGAGACCCAGAATACCAGTTACAGCGATGCACCAGCTGGACAAGGTCTGCTAGTTCCCAGGGATTGTATACTTGGTGAAACCGGGAGTCTGCATTCTGAAACAAGCGAGTAAGCTGGCTGGAAGACCCGCAGCCGCGCGGCGGTCTGGGGAAGCCAGGGTTTGGTGTTTGGAGACCGACGGGAACTTTGGAAAAAAAAAAAAAAAAAAAGGGAAAAACCCAGAAGCAGCTGCAGCTGCGATAGTGAGAACCACGCAGTAAAACACAGCAAGAGGGGGCTGGGCGCGCCTCTCGGTGTCTGGCCTGGAAGATAGCCTGCTGCAGATACCCTTGGGGCCGGGGGAATGGAGGGGAGAGCCAGAAGCAGAAAGAAACCCCGTGGCTAGCAGCTGGCTCCCCGGAGGACTGGATAAATTTCTGCCCGGGGCCGTGCCCACAGCCCAGAGCCCTGCCAGTTGTCCCAGAGCTGGAAAGGAGGAACTGTGTGAGGAGGGGGGTGTTGAGACACCCCGTTCAGCCATTTTTGCATCCGGCTGAAAGCGCCCCGGCACAGCCTGGCGGCCTGGGGCTTCCCTTGAGTGATGGCGCACACTAGTGACGTAGCACGGCATTCCCTCGGCAGAGCTCCTGGAGGATCACAGCTGGGAGGGGGGACCTGCTTGGAGAACCCAGGAACACTACGCCAAGTCTGGTGGTTTGTGGGACAGCAAGAGAGAGGGTCTGGGGCTGAAACGAAATGAAGGCTTAGACACTTGCAGTGGCTTTGAATCTCTGAGAATCTGGGGGATTTGAATATTAAAGCTGTCCTTCCTCCCTGGCCACCTGTACACATGCCCCACATTCAGGGCAGACGGCTCCAGGAACACACCCAAACTGAATTCTCCAACTGAACCCCACAAGAATCATTTCCCCACACACCATGGGGACAAGGTTGAGAACTGACTTGAGGGGTACAGGTGACTCACAGACGCCATCTGCTGGTTAGTTAGAGAATGTGTATGCCACCAAACTGTATTTCTGAAAAATTAGATAGGTATTTTTTTTACAACTTCAAAGAACCCTATCAAGCAAAGCAAATGCCAAAAGGCCAAAAACAACAGAAAATCTCAATGCATATGATAAAACTAGACGATATGGAGAATCCAACTCCAAACACACAAATCAAATTATCAGAAGAAACACAGTACCTTGCACAATTAATCAAAGAACTACAATCGAGGAATGAAAACATGGCAAAGGATTTAAAGGACATCAAGAAGACCATGGCCCAGGATATAAGCTACATAAAGAAGACCCTAGAAGAACATAAAGAAGACATTGCAAGAGTAAATAAAAAAATAGAAGATCTTATGGAAATAAAAGAAACTGTTGGCCAAATTAAAAAGACTCTGGATATTCACAATATAAGACTAGAGGAAGCTGAACAACATCTAAGTGTCCTAGAAGTCCACAGAACAGAAAATGAAAGAACAAAAGAAAGAATGGAGAAAAAAATCGAAAAAAATCGCAATGGATCTCAGGGATACAATAGATAAAATAAAACATCCAAACTTAAGACTCATTGGTGTCCCAGAAGGGGAAGAGAAGGGTAAAGGTCTAGAAAGAGTATTCAAAGAAATTGTTGGGGAAAACTTCCCAAAACTTCTACACAATATAAATACACAAAGCATAAATGCCCAGCGAACTCCAAATAGAATAAATCCAAATAAACCCACTCCAAGACATATTCTGATCAGACCGTCAAATACTGAAGAGAAGGAGCAAGTTCTGAAAGCAGCAAGAGAAAAGCAATTCACCACATACAAAGGAAACAACATAAGACTAAGTAGTGACTACTCAGCGGCCACCATGGAGGCAAGGAGGCAGTGGCATGACATATTTAAAATTCTGAGAGAGAAAAATTTCTAACCAAGAATACTTTATCCAGCAAAACTCTCCTTCAAATTTAAGGGAGAGCTTAAATTTTTCACAGACAAACGAATGCTGAGAGAGTTTGCCAATAAAAGACCTGCCCTACTTCAGATCCTAAAGGGAGCCCTACCAACAGAGAAATAAAGAAAGGAGAAAGAGATATAGAGAATTTTAACAGACATATATAGTACCTTACATCCCAAATCACCAGGACACTCATTTTTCTCTAGTGATCACGGATCTTTCTCCAGAAGGGACCATAAGCTGGGACATAAAACAAGCCTCAAGAAATTAAAAAAAAAAAAAAAAATTGAATATACTCAAAGCACATTCTCCAACCACAATGGAATACAAATAGAAGTCAATAATTTTTGAACTGTAACTCCACTATCTACTTCCTACATGATATATAATACACAAACTCTAATGACAAATCAGTGGTTTTGAACTCAATGTAAAATATGTAATTTTAGACAACTATATAATGGAGGAGTATAGGAACATAGTTTATGTGTCCTATTGAAGTGAAGGTGGTATCAAAGAAAAACAAGATTGTTATGGATTTAAGAGTTTAATTTTAAGCCCCACAGTAAACACAAAGAAATTATCAGAGAATATAACCATAGAGATGAAACGTAGAGTTTGGGTTAAGAGAAATGGGGTAATGGGCAATGGAGAGTTAAGAAATGAGTGTAGAGTTGCTGTTTGAGGTGAAGGGAAATTTCTAGTAATGGATGGTGGGAAAGAGCATTACAACATTCTAAATGTGATTAATCCCACTAATGAAAGGCTAGGGAGGGGGTGGAATGGGAAGATTTAGGCTGTATATATGTTTCCACAACTGAAAAAAAAAAAAAAAAAAGACAGTCTAAATAGTTGACAATTGAATGCCAAGGATGAACTTGGATGGGATTGGAGGATAGATGACAAGTGGCTCAAAGGGACACAGTTGAGACATAAGGTAAAGGAAATGTAGAATGTAAGCTTTGTATCATTGTTGAATCTCTTGTACTTCTTAGCTTCACTTAATGGGATTGCATAAAAGAATGTTCTTGTTCATGGGAAGTGTATACGTGAATTACAGTGTATGTTCAAGGATGTGTGCCGCTAGCTCTCATATGTTCAGAAGACAGAGCAATAGATGATGGATGATAGATAGAGAGGGAGTGAAGGAGGGAGGGAAAGAAATAGTGATGTGACAGCATGTTAAAGTTGGTGGATTGAGCTAATGGGGGAGGGGGGTCAGGGTATGATGGAATTCTGTGTATGGGGTTAGTATTGTTTTTGCAACTGTTCCTATAACATTGAATTTATTTCAAAATTAAAAAAAATAAAATAAGATAAAAATAAAAATAAAATGAAAAATAAATTTTAAAAAAATTTTTTTTAAAAAAAGATATATCCCAGTCTACAGGAACAAACTAACCTCAACTGAGATTCGGGAGTTGAAACAACTAATTAAAGATGTTCAAATGAATATTCTAAATCAAATCAATGAGTTGAAAGAAAATGTGGCAAAAGAGATGAAGGATTTAAGATGACATGGATGACCATAAGGAAGACTTTGTAAGCTTGAAAAAACAAATGGCAGAACTCATGGGAATGAAAGGTACAATAGGAGAGATGAAAAACACAATGGAGACATACAACAACAGCCTTGGAGAGGCAGAAGAAAGGATTAGTGAAGTAGAATATAAGCCATCTGAACATTTTGAAAATATTCAAAAATTAATTGTGATGAATACACAACTATATAATGGTAGTGTAAACAACTGATTGCACACTTTGGATGATTGTATGGTATGTGGATATATCTCAATAAAATTGAATTTTTAAAAAAGTAATGATAAAAAAATGAGATGCATTTCATACCCAATAGAATGCCACTATTAAAAAAAGAACAGACACAGAGAATTACAAGGGTTGGAGTGCATGTGGAGAAATAGGAACACTCAATCATTGCTGCTGGGAATATTAAATTGTGCAGTCACTGTGGAAGACAGTTTGGCAGTACCTCAGAAAATTAAGTATAGAATTATCATATGGCCCCCCAATCCTTCTACTATTTATATACCTAAAAAGAATTGAAAGCAGGGATTTTGAAAGAATAAGAGATAGACAATCAGAGAAAGAATAAAAGGGTGTTCCAGAGAGAGGAAACAATGGCAAATAGCCCTTTCTGGCTAAAGCAATGGGGCATGAATGGATAATAGAGCGCAGAGTGGCAAGGGATAACACTAAAGAAAAAGATTCAGTCAAACCAGGGAGCACTTTATTAGACAGATTTTATTTTGAAATGCCCAAGACAGCATTAAATGATTCCTAAGCAGACATGTAGCTCAGCTACTGCATGCTGCTAAAAGTGTCCGTGGAGGAAGTGGACTGGATTCAAGGTGACCAGTTTAAAAGATATTGCAGTAATGTAGGAACCCAGCCAAGAAATGATCAGGACAGTGGGGAAAGGTAGGAGGGACAAATTTAAGAGACACTTAGGGCTGACTGAAGAATTGAATATGAAAATTGAATATGAAAAGGGAGGAAAAAACATGGTTTTAGGATGGCTGCCAAGATTTTTTTACCTTGGGTGATTTTGTGGTGGTACCAATTGTCATGACAAAGAATACACAAGTAGGAGATGGTTTATGGGGAAAAATGACCAGTTCAGTTTTGGACTAGTTAAATTTCAGTTGTCCACAAGACAACCAAAGAATACCAAGAAGGAAATTTGAATATATGGGTCTAGAGCTCATGGAACTTACTTAAAATCTACCTAACTTTTAATTTCAAAATTAATTTAAAGGAACAATATTACAAAAATACTTAACATCTTCAGTAAAAAGGTGCCTATAAAACAATTGAATTCTGTCATGCTACTCTAAAAGATTATTTTACAGAGACTAATTTCATGAGGGAATATTGGAACTGTGACGTTAGCGGATTCTGACTGTTATTACTTCAATTTGTAATTTTCTCTCATGCCTCCAGAAATTTTAGAGCTTTCAAAATTCTCTTTTTGAAATTTTGCAAAGTATTTTTCTTTTTACTTTAAGTTTATTCTACATAGCAAAGCTCAGCAACTATTATAGAGCTTTGAAATTTCTAAAAATATCTTTAAAGTATCTGAACACTAGAATTATCATTTGTGCCTTGAGAATTTTTATATTTCTAAGATGTAAAAGATTGAAAGACCAACTGATGTAATTTATTTCAAGTTGTTATATCATTTACCCAGCCAGTAACATCCTATGAATGGGTCAGTATTCAGTTGACCAGGAAACCCATTCCACAGCCACTTAAATTAGTTGAGATGAAACTGTCCTTATCTCCCAAAGTAATAGCATTGCTCTCCGCCTTGCCTTTGTTATTAAGACACCCAAGACTATATGTCCTCCTAGATCACCCTAGGCTTCCTCATCTGGTATTATTTTCTCATACAATATCTTTCCATATATTAGTTTGAATATGTTTTATATCTATAATAATGGTTTATATCCTATAATAATGGCTTATCAAATTTGTTTTTGCCATAAGCCATTCAAATCATTTTTTGAAATATACACACTATAAATAAATAAACAAACAGATACTAGAATACAAATTAAAATCTTTATCTTTATTTTGATGAATCACTTGGGTCTCAAATTTTCTTCTACAGTAAAGTGGTGAAGAATTGTAAAAGTTAGATTTCATGTTGTAAAAGGTCAGTAGCAAAGGAACAAAGATGATATTTAACAATTAGATATTGATGGTGATTCAGAGAGGAATTGGGAGAGCAATATAAGAATTAAAAAGAACAAAGCCCTATATTATATTGTTGAGCAAACTAAAACAAAAAACAAAAACTAAGCAACATACCTGAATGCCTTTTTCACCCTGATTTCCTTTGTCCCCCTGCAAAATATTAAAAAATCAGTCATTGTAAAGGTTCCTAGATTGTAAGCAATTAGAGCAGTCACATCTATTCCTGAGTTTTAACTGTTATTTAGGATTTGTTTATTTGGTGCAAAATTTATATTCTCTGCAGCACACTATCTAATTTAACCTGTATGGTCAGTTTATTTAAAACAATATAATTACATGGAACCTAGAATAGAGAATAAGATCTTGTTATTCTGTACAGATTAATATAAAACCCATATCCCAGAGTATTTTGGGTAGAAAGTAAAAAAGTATTTGCCAAGTCTCCTTGAGGCATTGGGGAAAAATGTGGAACTATTAAACTTCCCTACCTGGGGAATTCTTGATATTCTCACAAGCATTAGAGACTCCCAATTTGATAAGTCAAGCCTTCAATCTTGGGGCTTGCCCTTATAAAACTTATTCCTGCAAAGGAGAAGCTAAGCCTACTTGTAATTATGCCTAAGAGTCACTCCCAGAGAATCCCTGTTGTTGCTCAGATGTGGCCTCTCTCTCTCAGCCAACTTTAAAAATAAACTCACTATCCTCCCCCCACATAGCACATGACTCCCAGTGGTGTAAATCTCCCTGGCAATATGGGACATGACTCTGGGGAATGAGCCTGGCCCTGGCATTGTGGGGTTGAGAAAGCCCTCTTGACCAAAAGGGGGAAAAGAAATGCAACAAAATAGTTTCAATGGCTAAGAGATTTTGAATAGAGTTAAAAGGTCATTCTGGTGGTTATTCTTATACATTATATAGATATTCCTTTTTAATTTCTAGTATATTAGAATAGCTAAAAGGAAATACTCTGAATCAGTTGAACTGTAATCCAGTATACTTGATTCTTGATGATGGTATAACTATACAGCTTTTATCGTGTGACCGTGTGATTGTGAAAACCTTGTGACTGACACTCCCTTTATCCAGTGTATGGGCAAATGAGTAATAAAATAATGAAATATATATATATATATATATAAAATAGGGGAAGATAAGGGGTTTGGGATGTTTTGGGTGTTATTTTTTTTTCTTTATTTTGTAGTAATGAAAATGTTCTAAAATTGACTGTGGTGATGAATGCACAACTATGTGATGATACTGTGAGCCACTGATTGTATTCTTTGGATGCATTATATGGTGTATGAACATATCTCAATAAAATTGCATTTTAAAAAGGGAGTTAAATGTGTATCATAGTATAGTACTGTAAGAAAGGGATAAGTTTAGTTTTCACATAGAGACAGCATGGAATAAGGAAAATGGAGGCAGAACCAGCTTAAACAAGCCCTATGGTAAAAGGAAGAAAGAAAATCTATGCTAGCTCTTTATATGAAAAAGTAACCATGGTTACTGGAATGTAAAGAGATATGAGGTAAAATCAGAGGCAGGAACTCACAGCAAAAAAAAAAAAAAAAAAAAGAAAAATTTTTAAACTAAATGAACTCTCTGGGATAGGCTGATCAGTTCAAAATCTCAATAATGAGCTAGTTGGCTCTCTGGGATAGGCTGTACAAATTAAAATCTCAAAAAATAAATTAGTTAGTGTTCTCGGATAGGCTGTAACCTCTGTAGTACCCAGTCAATGGGGAAACGGGAGGGACTTGCGAATTAGAAATAGGAGATTTAAAGATCGCCATTCTCTTCCTCTGGCGCGCCAGCCTTCCACGTGTTTGGCTGGACGCCCTATCTTGCAAGATCGTAAATAAATTCTTTTCTCCTCCAGAACCGAGTGAGCGTTTATTCCCTTACAGGTACCGCTTTATTTCCAACAAGTACTATCTGTATCCTTTCAAATAAACTTATTTTTCTTCAGCAGAGAAAAATATAAGGTATCATACAAACAATGTAAATTCCACAAGTGTCTGAATAACCAGAAGCTGAGTCCTAACACAATATTTGGGAAGAGTTAAGTAAAACCACATTATGGAGCACTGTTGTCACTGTGCCTTGCTCCCAACTCATTGTTTTCAAAGGTCCCATTTCCTGCTCTTGTCCAGATGCTCCACTTCCAGCCTACATGATCAAGAATAACTACTAGGGAGCGGGGCAAGATGGCAGACTGGTGAGCTGTATGTTTTAGTTACTCCTCCAGGAAAGTAGGTAAAAAGCCAGGAACTGCGTGGACTGGACACCACAGAGCAATCTGTCTTTGGGCATACTTCATACAACACTCATGAAAACGTGGAACTGCTGAGATCACCGAAATCTGTAAGTTTTTGCGGCCAGGGGACCCGCGCCCCTCCCTGCCAGGCTCAGTCCCGGGGGAGGAGGGGCTGTCAGCTCCAGGAAGGAGAAGGGAGAATTGCAGTGGCTGCTCTCATCGGAAACTCATTCTACTGATTCAAACTCCAACCATAGATAGACTGAGGCCAGACACCAGAGACTCTGAGAGCAGCCAGCCCAGCAGAGAGGAGACGGGCATAGAAGGAAAACAACACGAGAAGCTCCAAAGTAAAAGCAGAGGATTTTTGGAGTTCTGGTGAACACACAAAGGGGAAGGGCGGAGATCAGGCCTTGAGGCGCATATGCAAATCCCGAAGCAAGGCTGATCTCTCTGCCCAGGGCACCTTTCCTTAATGGCCCTGGTTGCTTTGTCTATTAGCATTTCAATAACCCATTAGATCTCTGAGGAGGGCCGTTTTTTTTTTTTTTTTTTTTTTTTTTAAATCCTTTTTGCTTTTTCTAAAACAATTACTCTAAGAAGCTCAATACAGAAAGCTTCAAAGAATTGAAATTTGGGCACGTCAAGTCAAGAGCAGAAATAAGAGAGCTCTGAGACAAAAGGCAATAATCCAGTGGCTGAGAAAATTCACTAAACAACACAACTTCCCAAGAAAAGGGGGGTGTCCGCTCACAGCCACCATCCTGGTGGACAGGAAACACTCCTGCCCATCGCCAGCCCCATAGCCCAGAGCTGCCCCAGACAACCCAGTGTGACGGAAGTGCTTCAAATAACAGGCACACACCACAAAACTGGGCGTGGACATTAGCCTTCCCTGCAACCTCAGCTGAATGTCCCAGAGCTGGGAAGGGGGAGCAGTGTGAATTAACAGAGCCCCATTCAGCCATCATTTGAGCAGACTGGGAGCCTCCCAACACAGCCCAGCAGCCCAGAACTGCCCTGGGGGGACGGCACTCACCTGTGACATAGCACAGTCATCCCTCAACAGAGGACCCGGGGTGCACAGCCTGGAAGAGGGGCCCACTTGCAAGTCTCAGGAGCCATACGCCAATACCAAAGACTTGTGGGTCAGTGGCAGAGACAAACTGTGGCAGGACTGAACTGAAGGATTAGACTATTGCAGTAGCTTTAAAACTCTAGGATCATCAGGGAGATTTGATTGTTAGGGCCACCCCCCCCTCCCCGACTGCCCAGAAACACGCCCCACATACAGGGCAGGCAACACCAACTACACACGCAAGCTTGGGACACCAATTGGGCCCCACAAGACTCACTCCCCCACTCACCAAAAAGGCTAAGCAGGGGAGATCTGGCTTGTGGAGAACAGGTGGCTCGTGGACACCACCTGCTGGTTAGTTAGAGAAAGTGTACTCCACGAAGCTGTAGATCTGATAAATTAGAGATAAGGACTTCAACTGGTCTACAAACCCTAAAAGAACCCTATCAAGGACAGCAAATGCCACGAGGCCAAAAACAACAGAAAATTATAAAGCATATGAAAAAACCAGACGATATGGATAACCCAAGCCCAAGCACCCAAATCAAAAGACCAGAAGAGACACACCTAGAGCAGCTACTCAAAGAACTAAAGATGAACAATGAGACCCTAGTACGGGATATGAAGGAAATCAAGAAGACCCTAGAAGAGCATAAAGAAGACATTGCAAGACTAAATAAAAAAATGGATGATCTTATGGAAATTAAAGAAACTGTTGACCAAATTAAAAAGATTCTGGACACTCATAGTACAAGACTAGAGGAAGTTGAACAACGAATCAGTGACCTGGAAGATGACAGAATGGAAAATGAAAGCATAAAAGAAAGAATGGGGAAAAAAATTGAAAAACTCGAAATGGACCTCAGGGATATGATAGATAATATGAAGCGTCCGAATATAAGACTCATTGGTGTCCCAGAAGGGGAAGAAAAGGGTAAAGGTCTAGGAAGAGTATTCAAAGAAATTGTTGGGGAAAACTTCCCAAAACTTCTAAACAACATAAATACACAAATCATAAATGCTCAGCGAACTCCAAATAGAATAAATCCAAAAAAACCCACTCCGAGACATATACTGATCACACTGTCAAACATAGAAGAGAAGGAGCAAGTTCTGAAAGCAGCAAGAGAAAAGCAATTCACCACATACAAAGGAAACAGCATAAGACTAAGTAGTGACTACTCAGCAGCCACCATGGAGGCGAGAAGGCAATGGCACGATATATTTAAAATTCTGAGAGAGAGGAATTTCCAGCCAAGAATACTTTATCCAGCAAAGCTCTCTTTCAAATTTGAGGGAGAGCTTAAATTTTTCACAGACAAAGAAATGCTGAGAGAATTTGCTAACAAGAGACCTGCCCTACTGGAGATACTAAAGGGAGCCCTACAGACAGAGAAACAAAGACAGGACAGAGAGACTTGGAGAAAGGTTCAGTACTAAAGAGATTCGGTATGGGTACAATAAAGGATATTAATAGAGAGAGGGAAAAATATGGCAAACATAATCCAAAGGATAAGATGGCCGATTCAAGAAATGCCTTCACGGTTTTAACGTTGAATGTAAATGGATTAAACTCCCCAATTAAAAGATATAGATTCGCAGAATGGATCAAAAAAAATGAACCATCAATATGTTGCATACAAGAGACTCATCTTAGACACAGGGACACAAAGAAATTGAAAGTGAAAGGTTGGAAAAAAATATTTCATGCAAGCTACAGCCAAAAGAAAGCAGGTGTAGCAATATTAATCTCAGATAAAATAGACTTCAAATGCAGGGATGTTTTGAGAGACAAAGAAGGCCACTACATACTAATAAAAGGGGCAATTCAGCAAGAAGAAATAACAATCGTAAATGTCTATGCACCCAATCAAGGTGCCACAAAATACATGAGAGAAACATTGGCAAAACTAAAGGAAGCAATTGATGTTTCCACAATAATTGTGGGAGACTTCAACACATCACTCTCTCCTATAGATAGATCAACCAGACAGAAGACCAATAAGGAAATTGAAAACCTAAACAATCTGATAAATGAATTAGATTTAACAGACATCTACAGGACATTACATCCCAAATCACCAGGATACACATACTTTTCTAGTGCTCACGGAACTTTCTCCAGAATAGATCATATGCTGGGACATAAAACAAGCCTCAATAAATTTAAAAAGATTGAAATCATTCAAAGCACATTCTCTGACCACAATGGAATACAATTAGAAGTCAATAACCATCAGAGACTTAGAAAATTCACAAATACCTGGAGGTTAAACAACACACTCCTAAACAATCAGTGGGTTAAAGAAGAAATAGCAAGAGAAATTGCTAAATATATAGAGACGAATGAAAATGAGAACACAACATACCAAAACCTATGGGATGCAGCAAAAGCAGTGCTAAGGGGGAAATTTATAGCACTAAACGCATATATTAAAAAGGAAGAAAGAGCCAAAATCAAAGAACTAATGGATCAACTGAAGAAGCTAGAAAATGAACAGCAAACCAATCCTAAACCAAGTAGAAGAAAAGAAATAACAAGGATTAAAGCAGAAATAAATGACATAGAGAACAAAAAAACAATAGAAAGGATAAATATCACCAAAAGTTGGTTCTTTGAGAAGATCAACAAGATTGACAAGCCCCTAGCTAGACTGACAAAATCAAAAAGAGAGAAGACCCATATAAACAAAATAATGAATGAAAAAGGTGACATAACTGCAGATCCTGAAGAAATTAAAAAAATTATAAGAGGATATTATGAACAACTGTATGGCAACAAACTGGATAATGTAGAAGAAATGGACAATTTCCTGGAAACATATGAACAACCTAGACTGACCAGAGAAGAAATAGAAGACCTCAACCAACCCATCACAAGCAAAGAGATCCAATCAGTCATCAAAAATCTTCCCACAAATAAATGCCCAGGGCCAGATGGCTTCACAGGGGAATTCTACCAAACTTTCCAGAAAGAACTGACACCAATCTTACTCAAACTCTTTCAAAACATTGAAAAAAATGGAACACTACCTAACTCATTTTATGAAGCTAACATCAATCTAATACCAAAACCAGGCAAAGATGCTACAAAAAAGGAAAACTACCGGCCAATCTCCCTAATGAATATAGATGCAAAAATCCTCAACAAAATACTTGCAAATCGAATCCAAAGACACATTAAAAAAATCATACACCATGACCAAGTGGGGTTCATTCCAGGCATGCAAGGATGGTTCAACATCAGAAAAACAATCAATGTAGTACAACACATTAAAAACTCAAAAGGGAAAAATCAATTGATCATCTCAATAGATGCTGAAAAAGCATTTGACAAAATCCAACATCCCTTTTTGATAAAAACACTTCAAAAGGTAGGAATTGAAGGAAACTTCCTCAACATGATAAAGAGCATATATGAAAAACCCACAGCCAGCATAGTACTCAATGGTGAGAGACTGAAAGCCTTCCCTCTAAGATCAGGAACAAGACAAGGATGCCCGCTGTCACCACTGTTATTCAACATTGTGCTGGAAGTGCTAGCCAGGGCAATCCGGCAAGACAAAGAAATAAAAGGCATCCAAATTGGAAAAGAAGAAGTAAAACTGTCATTGTTTGCAGATGATATGATCTTATATCTAGAAAACCCTGAGAAATCAACGATACACCTACTAGAGCTAATAAACAAATTTAGCAAAGTAGCGGGATACAAGATTAATGCACATAAGTCAGTAATGTTTCTATATGCTAGAAATGAACAAACTGAAGAGACACTCAAGAAAAAGATACCATTTTTAATAGCAACTAAAAAAATCAAGTACCTAGGAATCAACTTAACCAAAGATGTAAAAGACCTATACAAAGAAAACTACATAACTCTACTAAAAGAAATAGAAGGGGACCTTAAAAGATGGAAAAATATTCCATGTTCATGGATAGGAAGGCTAAATGTCATTAAGATGTCAATTCTACCCAAACTCATCTACAGATTCAATGCAATCCCAATCAAAATTCCAACAACCTACTTTGCAGACTTGGAAAAGCTAGTTATCAAATTTATTTGGAAAGGGAAGATGCCTCGAATTGCTAAAGACACTCTAAAAAAGAAAAACGAAGTGGGAGGACTTACACTCCCTGACTTTGAAGCTTATTATAAAGCCACAGTTGCCAAGACAGCATGGTACTGGCACAAAGATAGACATATAGATCAATGGAATCGAATTGAGAATTCAGAGATAGACCCTCAGATCTATGGCCGACTGATCTTTGATAAGGCCCCCAAAGTCACCGAACTGAGCCATAATGGTCTTTTCAACAAATGGGGCTGGGAGAGTTGGATATCCATATCCAAAAGAATGAAAGAGGACCCCTACCTCACCCCCTACACAAAAATTAACTCAAAATGGACCAAAGATCTCAATATAAAAGAAAGTACCATAAAACTCCTAGAAGATAATGTAGGAAAACATCTTCAAGACCTTGTATTAGGAGGCCACTTCCTAGACTTTACACCCAAAGCACAAGCAACAAAAGAGAAAATAGATAAATGGGAACTCCTCAAGCTTAGAAGTTTCTGCACCTCAAAGGAATTTCTCAAAAAGGTAAAGAGGCAGCCAACTCAATGGGAAAAAATTTTTGGAAACCATGTATCTGACAAAAGACTGATATCTTGCATATACAAAGAAATCCTACAACTCAATGACAATAGTACAGACAGCCCAATTATAAAATGGGCAAAAGATATGAAAAGACAGTTCTCTGAAGAGGAAATACAAATGACCAAGAAACACATGAAAAAATGTTCAGCTTCACTAGCTATTAGAGAGATGCAAATTAAGACCACAATGAGATACCATCTAACACCGGTTAGAATGGCTGCCATTAAACAAACAGGAAACT
Source organism: Choloepus didactylus (assembly GCF_015220235.1). NCBI lineage: Eukaryota > Metazoa > Chordata > Mammalia > Pilosa > Megalonychidae > Choloepus > Choloepus didactylus. The sequence continues at coordinate 95,119,872 of NC_051313.1, read as the reverse complement.
ACAAATGCTGGAGGGGATGTGGAGAAATTGGAACTCTTATTCATTGTTGGTGGGACTGTATAATGGTTCAGCCACTCTGGAAGTCAGTCTGGCAGTTCCTTAGAAAACTAGATATAGAGCTACCATTCGATCCAGCGATTGCACTCCTCGGTATATACCCGGAAGATCGGAAAGCAGTGACACGAACAGATATCTGCACGCCAATGTTCATAGCAGCATTATTCACAATTGCCAAGAGATGGAAACAACCCAAATGTCCTTCAACAGATGAGTGGATAAATAAAATGTGGTATATACACACGATGGAATACTACGCGGCAGTAAGAAGGAACGATCTGGTGAAACATATGACAACATGGATGAACCTTGAAGACATAATGCTGAGCGAAATAAGCCAGGCACAAAAAGAGAAATATTATATGCTACCACTAATGTGAACTTTGAAAAATGTAAAACAAATGGTTTATAATGTAGAATGTAGGGGAACTAGCAGTAGAGAGCAATTAAGGAAGGGGGAACAATAATCCAGGAAGAACAGATAAGCTATTTAACGTTCTGGGGATGCCCAGAAATGACTATGGTCTGTTAATTTCTGATGGTTGTAGTAGGAAAAAGTTCACTGAAATGTTGCTATATTATGTAACTTTCTTGGGGTAAAGTAGGAACATGTTGGAAGTTAAGCAGTTATCTTAGGTTAGTTGTCTTTTTCTTACTCCCTTGCTATGGTCTCTTTGAAATGCTCTTTTATTGTATGTTTGTTTTCTTTTTAACTTTTTTTTCATACTTGTGATTTGAAAAAAGAAGGGAAAGTTAAAAAAAAAAAAAAAAAAAAAAAAAAAAAAAAGAAAAACAAGGGGAAAAAAAAAAAAAAAAAAGATGTAGTGCCCCCTTGAGGAGCCTGTGGAGAATGCAGGGGTATTCGCCTACCCCACCTCCATGGTTGCTAACATGACCACAGACATAGGGGACTGGTGGTTTGATGGGTTGAGCCCTCTACCATAAGTTTTACCCTTGGGAAGACGGTTGCTGCAAAGGAGAGGCTAGGCCTCCCTGTATTTGTGCCTAAGAGTCTCCTCCTGAATGCCTCTTTGTTGCTCAGATGTGGCCCTCTCTCTCTGGCTAAGCCAACTTGAAAGGTGAAATCACTGCCCTCCCCCCTACGTGGGATCAGACACCCAGGGAAGTGAATCTCCCTGGCAACGTGGAATATGACTCCCAGGGAGGAATGTAGACCTGGCACCGTGGGACGGAGAACATCTTCTTGACCAAAAGGGGGATGTGAAAGGAAATGAAATAAGCTTCAGTGGCAGAGAGATTCCAAAAGGAGCCGAGAGGTCACTCTGGTGGGCACTCTTATGCACACTTTAGACAACCCTTTTTAGGTTCTAAAGAATTGGGGTAGCTGGTGGTGGATACCTGAAACTATCAAACTACAACCCAGAACCCATGAATCTCGAAGACAGTTGTATAAAAATGTAGCTTATGAGGGGTGACAATGGGATTGGGAAAGCCATAAGGACCAAACACCACTTTGTCTAGTTTATGGATGGATGTGTAGAAAAGTAGGGGAGGGAAACAGACAGACAAAGGTACCCAGTGTTCTTTTTTACTTCAATTGCTCTTTTTCACTCTAATTATTATTCTTGTTATTTTTGTGTGTGTGCTAATGAAGGTGTCAGGGATTGATTTAGGTGATGAATGTACAACTATGTAATGGTACTGTAAACAATCGAAAGTACAATTTGTTTTGTATGACTGCGTGGTATGTGAATATATCTCAATAAAATGTAAAGGTGGAATCATAAAAAAAAAAAAAAAAAAAAAAAAAAACCACATTATGGAAGATGGTGTTCTAACAGGACACGTTTTTGTTCTCAGATATTTGAAAGCATATTTTCAACAATTTCTATTTTACCAGGAAGAACATTTTAAAAATATTGATCACAGTTTTGGGTTAAATAAACAAACAAGACAGGACTATTTTGATGGAATAGTTTTAGGAAATCAACAGCCAAACTGAAAAATCTTCCATTGAGTGAATATTAGCCAAAGTTTGCTGGAAACAATGGCAAAGTAAAACAATATTTAAATGATATTTTAGAAAAATATCTGTGTCAAAAATAAGCTCTTGGGGAAAAATTCATATTCCGTAATAATGTTTCTTAGAATTTCTCTGTTAGAAGGGACATTAGAGATCAACTAATACAATTCCCTAATTCTTATAAATAATGAAATCACAGATCAGGAAAGGTAAACTCTTGCCCAAAATTGGTCTACAACATCATTTTCAAATTTCCTTTCAACCTCACCATGCTATCTACACACAGTGGAGTTTTGTATTTACATCAAAGAAAAAACAAATTTTCTTCTAAATTGCAAGTTTTTGACTAAGAAGACTCTCTAATTCTAAACATATATTCATAGTAGATTTATTTAAGGAGTCAATAAATGGTTAATCCTTAATTGCTGCTATGAGAGGTCTATGGGGGTAATCTTTGTCGCAGCAAGTACTGTCTACTACTCATCAGGACAAAGAAGTCAAGGATCATAGAGTATAATAATCTAAGGGCTAAGTAGATAATAGATGAGCAATAGAAAAAAAAGAAACAGAAAAGAAGCTGAAAACAGTAGAAGATGGAGTCATAAGACTATGTATCCTTTCCTGACTAAAAGCCAGTATGTTTACTTTTAACCTGATATTATATACGTATTTTCAGTGGCATGGACTTCTTTGGAAAATGGGCAATTTTTGTTCAAAATCTCCAAATAAATGAGTGTTTATCCACTTCAAGGTCAGTGTTCCTTTACTTGACCGAAATGAAAGAGAGAGGTGGAAAGAGGAAGGGAGAGAAAGAAAAAGGGAGTCAGAGAAGGGAGGGAGGGAAAACCAAAAGTGTTGCTGTCTTATTGTATTTTAAGCCTCTTAAATTAATTTTAAGTAAATTTCCAAGTAATGTATTTTTTCATAGGAAGGAACTTCATGGTCAACCAATCTGAGAGTAATTCTTACTCTTTCAGACTTTTGCCGCAGTTTTGGTAAAAGTACCTGAAATTGAGTACATTTCCTAAAGAATTTGACTGGATTGACTGCAAAACAATCTGAATGTACAGGACATTACTTAATTGTACGTTTATATTTTCTGAGCTGCATGCCCATCCTAAGGTCCTCAGGTAGGAGGCAAAACCTATGTTGCAGCTATTAGCATGGAGAACACATCATACTCCCAATATACATGTTGGCTTATCATTAAAACTATTAAATGATAAAAGTATTATCATTAAAAGTATAACCAGTCCTGTTATGCTATTTTCAGAAATGCAAAACTTACACATAAATGGCTGATGACAAGTAAAGTACACCTTCTAAACAATGCATACCTTGTTACCTTGTATCCCAGGTAAACCTAGGAAACCTGGTTCTCCCGGGGGACCCATTGCACCTTGTTCACCCTAGGTAATAAAGAAGTGTGTAAAAATCACAGACTTATTGCTTATGAAACACACCACTGTTTTTATCTCTATACCACATTTCAAATTTAGAATGGATGCTTCAAAAATTTGTTGATATTTAGAGTTATCGTTACAGAAATAGTAGAAAATAAAGTTTTTTAGTGTCCCAGTGAAATTTTCCCTATCTTTACTAGTTAAATATTCTGACAGTATTTCATATTTTATTTGGTATTTCATTGTAGTTTATAACTTCAATAAAGTAGTAATATATAGTAATAAACACAGGTATTTCTCTTGTTGTTTACTTTGTTAACTAAAATTCTCTCTTCCTCCTTGACACTGATTTCCCCCATGTGCTACTTCACAGTTTGTTTTTTTTTACAAAAATGGTACGTAAATAGAATAAAAATCATTGAAATTTCACCTTGCAGTTTTTATTTTGCTATATATTTTCTATCTCAAAAAAACTCACACATATCCACATGCACAATTTTAGATACTAAAATATGCTCCCTATGTTTGCATAACCTTATGTTTTTAACCACAAAATCTATTACTATTGTAAAATTTTTAATGTCATTATGTATTTTTATGACATGATTCTTAATTACTGAGCAGTATTCCACTGTATTGCCTTACTATATCTTATTTAACAAAATTCCTATTGTTAAACATTAGAGTTTTCACAATTTCTAATTTTATAAACAATGTTGGGAAGAACATCCTTGTAGTTAAATTTTATGCACACTTATATGTTCTTTCTTTAAACATATGGGGTATCAGTCTCATAGAAATACATTCTTGAGCTGTATTCAGTTCATGAGTTATCTTAACTCAATTTCTCCATTCACTTTAGATACTTCTCCATCATCCCAGAGGGATTATTTCCTTTCTGAAATAAAGGTTTTTAAAAGCCTTAAATAAGAAAATTCTCTGCAAGTGTCTATTGATGATGTATTGACAAGAGTTAGGATATATTTGTAGGAGATGGAACGTGCCAAACCTGTTTCCCATTGTTTTGCTTTGCTTTTTTACAATTGGTCTAAAACCGTATCACACTAACTAAAGACCACTCTCCTTTGTGGAAACCAGGTTCTGTTTTCTTTGCTCACTGTGCCCACTCCTGAGCTGTTAAATGTTACCTAGATTTTTTAAAGCTAGAAGAAAATTTAAAATCCCATCAAAAATAAACATCAACCATTCATTTTGGAGGAAACCAGTAAAAGCAGGTGTGAGTTGCCACATGAAAAATGGAAGTCCTGTCAGTCAGCAAAGAAACAACACCACTCTTGTTTTCAATTATATAGGGGGGTTATGCTCTCTGGGCAAGAGAATATGTACAAATTAGCACATAAATTTCACCATTTCTAAAACATCAAGCCAAAGTATATTTCATTGTCTTTATTACCCAGACAACTATAAATTATCCAAAAATCAGAAACAAAACCCCACATTGGCCATTTCTTTTCATGAACCTTAATTTCATAATATAGCTCCTTAATTTCATGTTTCATTTCTTAAGGGACATAATGTGTTAATTTTATCAAGTAATGAGGAAAACTTACATGATAACTTCTTTGAAAATATTTCCAATTGCATCAAGAGCACAATTACCTTGAGCCCAGAAGCTCCAGCCATCCCTTGATGTCCAGGTTCACCTTTACTCCCCTATCAATGCATCAAAACCATTTGAATTGAAAAAAAAAAAACAAAACATAGTATATCTTATCCAAACTTTTAAGGGAATATATTTCAAATAATATTTATATTTTCAACTTTCCAATTGTTTGAAACATAGACCCTCTATGTTAGAACTATTTATCAAAAAACACTTTTTTAAAGCAAGGAAGTATGTTTTCACATTTTTAAGCTCTCTAAAAGCCATATGTTAAAGCTGTAGCTCCATGTATAAGGGAAGAGATGCATCCTTAGAGACAAGCCCTGATTAGCTAAGTCTCTTTTCTAAACAGGTCAGATGCTTGTTCTTTAACAGCATCCTCTTGGGATGAGAATCCTCATTGTTGTCCTATTTTACTTGCTCAGTATGACTCATCTTCAACAGGCAGTTGGAGGAAAGAAAATTAGCTTCAAATGTACAATGGCTTTTTTGAAGAAGTATGAATCAGAAAACATGTAGTTTCTGTTCCTTTTCAGGATTCTAGTGCAATCCTTTCTAACAGACAGAAACTTGGAGAACAAAACTAAGTTGAGGGAAAGAGGAGTGGATAAAGAAAGACCACAAGCCTATTGACAAAGGTAGGTCTGGTTTCTGAGTACTTTGATAAATGAAATCACAAACCAACATCTGAAAAAAGCCCATCATTAAACAGATCTGTGAGTCACTTAAAAGGGTAGGGCAATGATCACTCAGAGCCAACTTGGGTTCACTAATGAGTGAAGCAAACCAACTTCATTTTCATCTTTTGAAAAGTTTTCTAAGTTTCTCAAGATAGGAGACATGTGAATGTAATATCTGGATTTAATTAAAGCATTTGACACATAAAATTATTGAAACATAGAACGGTTCTTTAGAATTTCTAATTTTGCAAGTGATTCAGCTGAAAACTCAGAAAGGTGACAAGGATTTGCCCAAAGTTACATGACTTGATTATGTCAATATATCCCAAAAGCATTTAGATAATATATATAAAACTGAACTATCATATGGTAAAGTAGGCTTATAAATGGTTTGATAGCTATTAAAAAAAAAGTGGTATTTTAATCTAAATTAGAAGTTTTCTAAAAATCTGCCACAGAGTTTCAGCTTCATCCCTGTCCCACAACAGAACTTCCACCAATGATATTAAAGGCATAATCCACAAATATATAGTTGACAAAACTGCCAGGAATAAGTTAATAGAGAGGTTAGTTAACTATGGTCTTTAGGCTAAATCCAGCCCAAAGCAAGTTTTTGTAAATAAAGTTTTATAGGAATACAGCCACACCCATTCGTCTAGGTATGCCCATGGGTGGGTTAGCACTACACTGGCAGAATTTAGTAGTTCGTTTCAAAAGAGGCTATATGAGGCTCAAAGCCTAAAATATTTATTATATGGCCCTCTGCAGAAAAAGTTTCCAACACCTGAGCTAACATACTGTGTAAAAAGGAGTTGAAATGTTTCATTGACAAGATTACATTTAATAGGTATAATTTTAACATCAGATCAATTTTTAACAAAATAATTGGACAAGATGAAAGAAACTAAACTTTATAGTAATTCACATAAAAATAAACAAACTGTGATGCTGGAAACAGCTACTTGCCTATGCAGCCAAATAAACAAAATCTAATCAAGCAGTGGATGTCATAAATACATTGTTTAAAAACTCTTAGGGAAAACCTAGAAGATTTAATTGACCTCCAGCTCAGTGTAAGCCAACAGTGTGATGTGGCTAATAAAATAAAGCTGATGAAATCTTAGGCTGCGTTCTTAAGAATCAGAGCATCTAGAAGACCATGGGAGAGCCTATTATGTCCCAGTTATTTAAGGAGTATATTTCTACCCTATATGTTCTTACAAAGCGACCTTGAGAAATTGTAGAAAGTCTCCTCTTGGCTAGCCAGTGACTCCAAAGCCTTGACCCTGGAACAGTGCTTGCTCCTGCATCTGGGGAAGTCGTCCTCCCTGATCTGGTGAAAAGCCTCATGAGCAGTGAATTTGAAGCAGGGAGGGAGATAGGGCAGGGTCCTAACTGGGCATATCATTCTGATGGCCACTGGTCTGCCCTATGCTGGAGCTAATTTGCTTACATTCTAAGGACATTTGTAAATAGCTAGCTCTTTCTGTAGAGCAGAATTTTCATCATTCACTTCTCAAATTTTACGTAGTTTAATACTAACCCTGGGCACACCTGCTGCTACTAGGACTCACAATACTCCAAGAGTCCATAAAGATTTACCCACTACAGGTGGAAAAGGAGCTGGTTTTTCCTAGTCGTTGGGCTCTCATGACATTTCATCCTGTCTCTTTTTCTCTAAATACTTAGAAATTTAAAAGTGGAACAGATTAAATCATCTACTCATTTTGTAGGCCAGGGTCTATTTCCCTGGGACAATGTCTAGTCAAAGGTTGAACGCTTCCAAAACAGCAATTCCTTCACTTCCTTTTGGAGGGTTGTTCTAGAATCTCCTTGCTCACTAGTTAGGAATAGATTTCTGAGTCTAACCAGAATGCACTTGGTTTGATCCTCTGACTAACCAAACAAATACACAGTTCTCTTAGCACAAGATTCTGTGCACCTAAAAAGGCAGGGACTAAATCATGCTATTCAAAGAGTTTCAGTTCTAACTTAAGAATAACCTAATTGACATACTAAATATACTTGTCAAGCTCTGCTTTATATTTTTTTATTCTGAAAATAAAGATACTTGCTGTCTTATCCACAGACCTGACAGAGGGAAACCTAATAAAATTTACTGTGATGCATGTAACATATAAAAATTCCATATACTTTCCACTAAATAAAAATACCAAAAAGAGAACAGGTAAATTGGTAAGATAAATCCTCAGTCATAACCACAAATGCTCTGACCACTGGTTTTGAGACTGATCTCCATAGAGCGTGAAATATTCCTGAGAGCCTCACGAAATACCAGTAAGAATGGAGAGGGTTGCTGGGCCCTCTCCAGCTTAAATCAGACCTGAATTACTTCAGCATGCTTCATATACTGAGCTTTGCCTACAAGTTCATCCTTACAAGTGATTGGTCACAGAATGGAAGCCATTATCCAAAATAAAATCAATGTTGTTAAATTTTGCATGGAAGTGCGTGAAATGGTCACTTTGTGTAAGGTTCTTAATCTTGTTAATTTCATTATATTTACCTTAGATCCTGGTATTCCAGGCTGACCTGGTGAGCCACTGCTTCCCATCAAACCCTAAGTTTTTAAATATGGCAAAGGAAATGTGATGAGGAAAGAAAAATTAATTAACATAATCACAATATGGCCATAATCAGAATTCCATGTCACCACTACTATGCTTTTCAGTCACTTGAGGATATTATTACAACTCCAAAATGTAAAATATAGAGAGCACTCTAGCTAAAAACTTAGTAATGTTAAATATAGATATTCTTGAGGTACAGTGCATCCTATTCAATATCTTCATTTTTCAGGATACTAATTTGGACACTTTTAAAAATAATCAAGTTTTACTTGTATTTTATTGAATAATAATTTGGTAGTAATGGTGGAGGATTCGTGTTTCATTTTAAAGGGAAAACTTCCTTTTGAACATGCCCAAAAGTTGGATTCATATTTAATGGACAATATTTTTCCTATTCATTCTTATGTGCAAAATTCAGCAAATGTTTCACCTAGCACTGAGTAAAATATCTGCTTTTGTAAACTTACAAGATTAAGTGAAAAGTTATAAATTACAAAACATGAAAGAGATCTGTTTTCTTAAAGAGAAAGCTTTAACAGTTTAATTCATTGATTAAACTGTCACTTATAGCAATAAACATAGAAAATTTTTCTTGGAATTTTGCACATGCTAAACAGGATTTTGATAACTTCAAATATTAAACTGCATATGTTCTTCTACTCCCCAAATTTCCAAAATAATTTGTTCACTGCTTTAGGACCTCCCTATTCTACCTTTTCTGAGTATATTCTCCCTCATTAGTATAATAAATGAAGTTGCTAGAGTTCGTTTCCCCAGTTTATGATTTTTTTAAGGACAGATGCTCACAGAGTTAGCACACATAGGTCAGATGGACCTGAGCAGGTAAAGCAAAGGCTTTACTTCCTCCAAAAAATCAGTGACCTTTTTACTTAGGTTTCTGATTATTTATAGATCTTATCATTTTTTGGAAGTTCAGCCTCTTGAATGGTCCAAGTTTTGGCATCATACTGAAACATTAAATCCTATAGAGGAACAATTAGCATCAATGGAGTAATTCTTCCTTTCTTACATTACTAGAACATAAGAGTGAAAGTGAGGTTTTTGTTTTTGTCGTCGTTTTCTTTATGCCAGTAACTATTCTTAAAGGTAACCCAATAACCTTTAATTTATCTAAATTTGTAATTTTTAAAAAAGTGAAAAAAGAACATGGACTAAGTTTTAGACTTTTTCATGGTACTTAATGCGTTTTTAATTAACACGTAGAATATTTGTTTGCTGAATATCTACTGTAAGACTTCTTAGCTTTTTTGTGCATTGCCAAATACTTGAGAATTAAAACAACAACAACATTTAACACTCTCCTCTAGAAAAATGGACAAGTACATAACATTTTTCATATAAATGTATGGAATTTGTGGACCTCAAAATTCTCACTGCTGTATGCTCTACAGTTTTGTGAACTCCAGAATAAGAACTCCTGAGATGTAGTAATAATATTTCAAACAACCTGATAATAATGGCATAAACATACAGGCACTCCTGGAGTTCCTTGTTTTCCTTGTGGTCCTGGAGGCCCAATTTCACCCTAAAAATCAAATACAGATCAAATTTTAAAATTTTAATTATCTATTCATTTCCAGGAATTTTCTATGAAACATGATGAGATGAAAACTCAATACCAATCAGTCCCATTGTCTGTCTTTCCTTCCTTTACTGTAATACCTGAGCAAGGCAGGGCAGAAAAGAAAAACAAAAACTAAACACCCTAAAGATCTGGGGTATAGGGTTTGTGGAATTACTAACTCAGATCTTTTCATTAGTAAATACGGAGTGACACTGGCCATTCTTTTAAAGATAGACATATTATCTCACACAGAGTTGATGAGGTAGACAACCAGAGTAAAAATATCAAGTGAAAAAAATATTTATCATAGAACTTAGGAGCTATGATAGCAAACACAAATTAAGAAATAACAGCATTTAGATTTCAAATTTAGAGAATATTACTGACTATGTACTCTAAGCCACTTTCTGAATGAGGAACAAATAAATAATGAAAAGGATATTCTCTGTGAGATAGTGCTGGTCTTATAAGATGCAGGGGAGGTCTTTAATGATCCCTCACTTTAATAAAACATAATCTGGTTTGGAACTATAACTATGAGGACTTGGAACTGTGCCGAAACCTTGGCAGATGTAGAGATGCAGGGAGTCAAGAGGGGTGGGGGTGCTTGAAGTTGCAGGCTCAGATCTCGGGAAACTGAATGCTGGGCTAGGTACGGGGAGGGGATAGAAATCTGCAGTTATCTATGATGGCCCAGGACCCTCAAAGGGGGATGAAAGAGCACCCCTGGCTACCAGAAGAAGAAGGCTCCCCTTTCCTCAGTTAGGCTGACAGGACTCACACCAATTAATTAAGAGCAAGCAAAGAGCTCACAACAACAATAAAGAAGCAGGAGGCATAAAGCCACAAAACAGTCAATGGGAATCACAAGTACACTGCAAATATTGGAGTTGTTAGAAACACAATTATATACGAAATGTTTAAAAATGAACAGAATCACAAAAGACTATAAGGATTGAAAACATCACAAGAGATTATTAAAAAACAAAAAGCTAAGTTTTAAAAGATTAGAACTCTAGAAATGAAAAATCGAATGGTTCAAATAAAAAAATCAATTGATGGCTTAAACAACAGATTAGAAATAGTAAAGGGAGAATAAATAAACTGGAAAATACAATCCAAAAATTACCCAGAAAGTAACACATAATCAAAGAAATGAAAACTATACCAAGAAGCTATAAAGAGATGTAGAGTACAAAATGATAAGGAATAAATATGTCTAATCAGAAACACAGAAAGAAAGAATAGAGAGAATGGAGGTGAGGTAATATAGATACAATGGCTGAAATTCTTCCAGAATTAACAGAAATAAGTCTACGGAGCTAGGAAGCAAACTGAATCACAACCTGGATGAACAAAATGAAATCACTATCTAGGTATATAATAGTAAATTTTCATAACACTAGAAACATAGTAAATTTTCAGAACACTAGAAACAAAGAAAATACCTTAGAAACACCCAATCCGAAAGGACTGACCATTTACGAGAAATGATAATTAGAATTACATCAGATTTTCAAGGTTAACTATGGAAGGCAGGAGGTAAAGGAATAAGTTCATCAAAAAGTTAACAGAAAATGACTGTTAACCTTGAATTGTATACCCTAGAAAATTATCCCTTAAGAATAACTGTAAAAGAAATACATTTTTAGTTAAATTAAACTGAATTTCTAGAAGATGTAGTTCAGGGAGAAGTAAAATTATCTCAAATGGGATGGTCTAAGAGCACAAGATAGAAAGCAATCAAGTAAAATGTTAAACATATCTATAAATCCCAAACAATATTATCTGTATAAAATAACAAAATGAAAACAAATTTGTAAGGTCAAAATACCAGCATAAGAAATTATATCATATTTAATAATTGCTATGACCATGATAAAACTGTATTCTATGTGAAAATAACAATGATGTATTGCCAATTAACCCTTTTAAGATAACTGGGTCCTGTCCCAATCCTTTCAACTCTCCTTAATACTCACCTTTTGTCCTATTAATCCTTGATTTCCAGGAAATCCTGGGATTCCCTAAAAAAAAAAAAAAAAAACTATATTTTTAAATAAAACAATTTATAAACTGTATTATTAAAGGGAAAGTAATCATAATTGGAATATTTCACTTGTAAATAATGCATAATTTTGAACTTACATCATCCGTATTAAAATATAACAATGCTACTTAATATAATCCAGTTTTAGAAAAGAAAGAAAATGTATAAGAGATTCAGTATTATATGGACAACAAACTATATTTAAAATATTAAATATAGACTTTTTAAAAAGAGCAGCTATGAGGAAATTAATTTTGGTTCTTCTTTCAGACCAACATAAAGGATAAAATCAGAGGGATATTCCATCCAAACACATTCTTACACTATTTATAATGAATAATACAAGTAAAACTGTCAAATGGCAGGTGTTCAAATTCAATACATTTCCAAAGACCCTGAGAGTCTCATAATCTTAATTAAAAATTTATGAAATCAAATGTCTTGCTCCAAATTGAGCCTTGATACACTCAGAAATTTAACTACTTCTGTAAAATAAGGCAATTTTTTTTTTTTTCAATTCTTCCCTCTCTGGTGCAATCATGGAAGAATATGCAGACAACAGCTTGCAGAGAGACAGACAGAAAGAAAACTTTCACAAAGTTCAATCCAAATGTACAAGTTCTGTAGCAAGATTCAGAGAAAATTAATGTTAATTTTATCAATCTGAGGTAACTCCAACACATTCATTGGTGAGAAAGCAGTTCTATTGTCCAGCCACTCAATACATTTATCCAAAATGATCATTTATTACCCAGAACAATCAGTGATGGCATTAATCAATTTTCATTTCTTGTTTATTTCTCTTAGCTCCTTTTTGGATAGCACCTCAGTTATAAAAATTAACTACATTTGTTCTTATACATATGTATTGATTCATTAATAAAAAGGGAAATCCGAAAGACAAAGGAGTTGGGCCCCATCAATGTTTCCTTGAAGGGCCCTGCATCATCAGGGTTTCCAAAGAATAGCAGTCCTCAGCAAAATCAGAGCTGCACTGTGAATGAGATCAAGCATCTTCTATTACAGGGAGGGAGAGTCTGCCATTGCTTTGATTTTCACACCTTGTGCTTATTATACTATACTGATCAACCTGTTAGCCACAAATATAGTGCAAGACACAAGCACACTGTTCTAGTTTAAAATCTGAATGTGAATAGACACTGGAATTCAGTCCAAATTCTATTCAGCTCAATTTCATTTGTCACTGTAGTATGCCCTTGCAAAGTACAAAAGTTATATGTAAACAATGACTTTCAACAAGGAACTTTCAATTTAGTTCAAAAGATAAGCCTTTATAAACATAGACTAATTCAAGAATAATATAAAAACAATAAAAATTTCTAAAGTAACATTATAAAACATGAGCACAATACACCCAAGAAGCTCTCTAAAACACAAAGAAAAAGCAAAATCCTTGAGTCTGAAATATAAATAGAATAGAGTGATATGAATTATACCCTTCTAAGGTAGAGAATGCCTATTCTCAATGCAACCAAATAAGACCAACATTATGCAAAATAAAGGCCTCCATTTCGATGGGCTATGATTTGGAGGAAAATCACTGTACCCTTCCCCATACAAATACACACACACATACACACACTCTCAATATAAGCTTAGATTAAGTTCTGAATTTAATTACAATGTTTGTAAAATCTTATCAGATGTAAGGTGGACACACACCATTGTAGACTGAAAACTGTATTGATGAAGTGTTCTTTGGTCCCCAGAATCCCTTCAGGGGACATGCAATTACCCATTTATGGTCAGACCAGAGCAGCTGAATTTCTTACTGCACATATTCTTTATTACATAAGGTTTCATCACTATTCAAGTCTCTGTGCCCTTACATATTCTATCGTATTAGCAGAATCATTTACAGACATGCAGACCCTGCTCCTGTTTCTCAGGCCAATCCCAATGTCAGCAAGGTCACATCCTCACCATGAGGAAAAGCAAAATTATGCCTGTGCATCTCTGAGCAGCAGCCTGGCTTCCACCTCCCAGGCATCCTTGAGAGCACATTTCCCATAGTGGGAAGACCTGGATTCCACAGATCCCTGGGTCCCAACTGATACCCTTTTATCTGAGTTATTCTTCTAATACTGAGCTTGGTCACTAATGAGAAACAGCCACAAATTTACAAGAATATCAGTATATCAAATACAGACAGTATTTTTACATAAGTAATTCTTGGCACAACTAATATAATACTATGAAGATTCATGGAATAAAAGACTGTTGAGGGAGAAGGTAACCAGAAGAACTTAAATCATTCAGAGCTATATTAGTTAATAAAACCCTCCTAGATAGTGTTTTCCTGAGTTCCCAATAAGTTTCTTAAATTGACTAAACTTTGCCAATTTTGTATTTGGAAATACAATTTGAAAGCTACCAGTTTGTTGATCCAAAAGTATTTAGTGACAATTACTTCATAGTGCAAACTTTTTTCTAAGCATCTTTTAGATTTCATTTTTAGCCCATGTGGTTTTGGATTCAGCCAAAACTTTTATACTTTTATAAGTATAAAACTTATATACTTAAACTTTTATACTTTTTTTTGTGAAAAAGCATAAGTAAAGAAAGAAACAAGTATTTTGTTTGATAAGATTAAATGGATATATTTCCTCCAATAATGTGATTCCAGTTTAGGTTTAAGGAAACGTAGAAAGTCAATTGGAAAACCCTGCATAATATTGTGGTAAAAGAATGCTGACATGACAAAAAATTCTAGAGCAATTTTGTAACCATTTAAACCATTGTTGTGTGACAAAGAAGTCATTAAGAATAGAAATACATACTTTGGAAGACTGGGTTTGGCCCCCATTTCCTGGAGAATAGTTTATAATGAAGGAAACACATCCATGATCACACTACTTAAAATAACACATGCTTTTTCCACATACATTTCATTTACCTTGCCCCTGAAATTGGATCATCTTGGGTCAAATCTACTTTTACATAATGCAATATTTTCAACATTTCTAAAAAACAGATCTAATCCACTAATGAAATTTTTATATCAAAATTTTTAACTTTTCTATACTGTGGTAGAGTAGTTAGTTTAACACAGTTATCAAAATATTAGGAGCATATTATACATTTTCTTCTTTTATATTAAAAAGAGATTTGTTCATTCCTAAAGATCCAATGGAAGAAAAATACATATGTTGAAAGCATCATACGTCTTAGCTGCTGTAATTATAATGTGATTATTAGTAAAGAGCAGAGTGGAAACAGTAAAGTAATTACTAGGCAGCCAGCTCATTGCCTAGTGGCTGACTGACCCCAGACCAGTTATTTCAACTCTGTGATCTCAGCATCCCTATTCTATACATGGGGAATATAATAGAATCTATCTCACAGAATTTTTACATTATATCAATTCTAACAAGTAAAGTGTTGTTCAGTGCCTGGCACTATAATGAATGGAAATTCATACCTATCTTTTCACAGCTCTTCCCTGACCTGCCTTTTATTTATTTATTTATTTATTTATTTATTTATTTATTTATTTTTTTGCCTTTTCTTCCTTTCCCCACCCTCATTTTCAAAGGCTTCCACTATATCAAAGTTGACTATGGCAAGCAAAGGCTTTCCACTTGGGGGATGCCAACAAGTTGGACTGGCCCTTCATTCATTACCTTTTGCCTTTCATATTTGGTTGACTTTGATTATAGAAAAATACTATGCTTTTTAATACTTTAAATATATTTCATCAATATCTGTTCAGAAAAGTATGACAGAGAATTTCATGTATATTTGTAATTGAACCCCACATATTTTTAATCCTTTTTTATCCACTGTCGCTGACAAACAATTATGAATCACGTACAAAAGAGTACTTTGTGTTAAGATAATAGTAAACAGAAGTAGCTCCCAATCATAGCTATCAGACCTAAATGAATCCAATATACAAGTACTTGAAAAAAACCCTTAATAAGGAAATTACCAGTTTTACTAGTCTCATGTTATATCCTAATTAATCTTTAAGGGAAAAAAGAAATGTAAGTAACTTTGGATGAACTTATTCTTTCTGGACTACAGATCAAGATACATAGGGAATGGTCCCAAATTACTCAAAGACCAGTCATTCAAGTAGAAAATGCTTCAGTAAGTATTGCTTGGTTTCCCATGTTCATATAAAACAGAAAATTCCATCACCTTGACATTATAAGTTACATAAAGAGACCAAGGATATCATAGGAAGAAGTTATTTGGGAACCGTTTGCAAAACTCCTCGTTACTGGACTTTCTTTTCCACCCCTAAAGTTATTTCTACATTTTTAAAAAGCCAAGAAGATATTCTAAGCACTTTCAGAGTTGCAAAAGTATCAATTTTTAGGACAAGACAAAAAAGACAAATGGATTAAAATAATATATCTGAAAACCCAGAGAGAGAAAGGACTGTCAGGAGAGGAAAGGACAGGATTAAGAGACCTGAGGGCAATCTCTGAATGGCCACATCATGAGAAAGTCCTGGAACCCCCATGAGCCCAAAACATATGGAAAAATGATTGGTCCTTTTACATCAGGAAGTAAAGTGAGACGATGCCTGCGAAATATATCGATGAGCTAAAAAACACATTTACATGTATACACATGTAAACCTGATAACCAATTCCATTTTGAAAGAAAAAGTTCCAAAATAATACCCAAATTGTTCTAAAATGGGCACTGATTCTCTGAAAACCTAAGAAATACAGACCATATTTATTAGGTATGTGGAACGTCAGTGTATAACTCAAAACAAATTGTAATTTCTTACTATGGAAAAGACTAAAAACGGATTTTTCAAGGACCCTTATAGTTTAGTGGAAGTTACAGACCATTTTCCAGATAAATAGGAGCACTGTATCAAAAGCTTTGAAATTTCGTATATGATAGAGGTCACCAAACAAAATATATTTTAAAATACCAAATTAAGGGTGAAGCTAGCTTGACAAAGAAAACAAACTAATGAACCAATTTTAACCATAATTTATATACTTAAAAGTAAATGATCAAATATTTGAAATATTATCTAATTTAATATCTTTTAAGTGTCTTTTATTTATAACCTCTTACTTTTGAAGTATTGTGTATATACTGCCCCATCTAAATCACTGAACTACTTATTGCATAGCATCCCACTGTGCATTGTTATGCTTATTTAATGCATATTCCCATTTTTCCTACTGAAAAACAATGAGATGATGGCTGTAGATGACTAACTGGGACAATAAAGCTCACTAGTTTCTAGAAAATAAAGTGGAATCTCAAATTTACACTTGCAATTTTTTTGTTAAATTTAATACAAAAAAGAAATTAAGACTAGAGACAATTTTTAAATTCCTCAGGCAATGGGCTTTATAGATCAATATACTATGCTCTGTCCAATAAAACTTTTTGTGATAATGGAAACGTTCTATACCTGCACTATCCAATATGGTAGCCAATATCCATATGTAATTATTGCACTCTTGAGATGTGCTTAGTGTATCTAAGGAACTGAATTTTTATTTTTATTTAATTTTAATTAAGTTGCATTTAAATAGCCACAAGTGGTTAGTTCCTACCATACTGGACAACACAGGATAGTCATCACTTTCCTATATATTCTCTTACTTGAGCCTCTCAAAAATCTTAGCTTATAAAGACATCCATTATCAATTCCTTATATAAGAGAGAAAATTGAGCCTTAAAGGGTTAAGTGACTTATACAAAATCATACTATAAAAAAGTGACAAAGTAAAGACTCATAATCAGGTCAACTGGTTCACTGAACCATGTAAGGATTGAAAGAAAAATGGTCAAAGACCCTTAAAGATGCTTTATTTCAAAGCTCTGTGTGGCTGTTGGCCTGGCATCAATACCAGCAGGAGAAGGTGTTACCAATCAGGTTTACTGCGGTAAAGATGGAGATTCTGAGCAAAAGTTGTTTTTATTTCTCCCAGAAATAAAGATGTAGACTTATGCCCATCACTTGCTTAGCATTCATAATCAACATTATGTATTATATATTATATATTAATTTATTTAATTGCTATGAAATGAGATGAGGACTAAATTACATAAGCATCTTCAATTTTGGATTCAGGAAAGGTATGAAGTGGTCTATAAATTGTATAAAAGACACTGAAAAGTAGAAGTAACTAAATGTCCAGCAATTGACAAAGGATACTTAAATTGTGGCACATTCATTCTATTACAACACGAAAAGTCACTTTGTGGAAAAAGAATGCTTACAATCATTACTAGGTGAAACAGCAAGCTGAGAAAAAAGTTGTCATATACACATACACACACATATGTGTGTGTATATATAGATTACAAATTCATATATATATATATATAGTTATCTATGAATACACATATATACAAACATATAGATATAGTTTTCCTAGAGGAATATACACCAAATGTTAGTAGTGGTCATGCTTGGGTGGTTAGATTATGATATTTTTGCTTTATTTTGTTATATTTTCTCTGCTTTCCATACTGAATGTGTTTTGCTTTCTTAATATGACAAGTTATGTAATAATTTTTAAAAATCCACTCTAATTTAGACAGCATAAAATATTTCAATTTAATCTAATGAACCTGAAAATATAGAAAAGGATGATAACCTATGAAATCAAAATTGCCAAAATTAACCCAATTAGATAGAAAATCTACATACACAATTAAGCATCAACTAAAGTAAAAACTATAAAGGAAACTATATTCATTTTCTATTGATGCTATAACAAATTACTACAAATTTAGTAGCTTAAAACAACACAAATTTATTATCTTACAGTTCTGTAGGATAATAAATCCTACAATCCAGCACGAGTCTCACTGGGCTATATTCAAGATGTCAGAAAGTTTGCATTCCTTTCTGGAGGCTCTAGGGTAGAATCTGTTTCCTGCTCTTTCTGGTTGTTAGCAAAATTCAGTTCCTTGTGTTTGTAGGACCAAGGTCCCCATTTTCTAGCTAGCTATAAACTGAGGAATGCCCACCACATTCCTTGACTTGTGGCTCCCATCGTCCATCTTCAAAGCCAGCAACAGTGGATGTAGTCATTCTCAAGTTGCAGCTCTCTGACCCACTTCTCTTCTTCCACTCTCTTCTACTTTTTAGTAGTATGATTAGATTGAAATTGAGCCCACCCAGATAATCCAGCATAATCTCCCCACCTCAAGGTCATCAACTTTGATCACATCTGTAAGGTCCCTTTTGCCATGTAAGGTAAAGAATTCACAGGTTCCAGGCATTGGATGTGGATATCTTTGGGGCGGAATTGTTTTGCCTACCACAGAAATACTAATATCTAAGAACCAGATAGCTTCTAAGTTATTTAAAGTTCTCTAGGGCATTAAAAAGATAGATATTGTCTCAATTCAAATTATGAGGTTACTATAACCTTAATAACCAAAACCAGTCAAGAATAATGTCTAAAAAAAAAATCTACAGAGTGATATAAATGCAAATAGGTTTACTATAATATTAGCAAATCAAATATAGCAGTGTCTCAGAACAAAATGTAGTATGACAAGTAGGATTTGTTTAAGGAATGCAAGGATTGTCGAATATTAAGAAATATATCCATATAATATGTTATATTCAGGTAAGTTGCTACATTAATAGTTTAGAAAAGAAAATAGAAATAACCATCTCAAAAGATACTAAAAATATTTTATAAAATTTATCATGCATCATTTATTAAAAACTCTTCATAATCAAGATATAGAAGAGAAATTTGCAAACCTGAATCTGAATCAATCAGAAACCAATTGTAAAAATCATTTTTGTGAAATACTGGACAGTCCTGCTTAAAATCAGGAATATCACATAGGCTATGTTCTGAAGTGGCTTTTCCATTTATAGGAATATATCCTTCAGGAAAAATATTGCACAATAATGTGGGAATATATGTAACAACAATAGGAGAAGGGTTAGATGAAATAAATTTATGTTACAAATAAATTTAAACTGTTAAAAATGAGGTAGATCTTACACTGTCTCACAGTCTGATAAGGCAAAACATCCATAATACTGTGAAGTCAGATAAAAGTTTCAGTGAAAACTTTTTTATTTTAAAAATGTGTATGATTTTTAATATACTTATAAATATAAAGTTCAGAAAGAATCTCATTGAACGAATAACAGTTGTTATTTCTGGGGATGGGAATTGTATTTTGGTAAGTGAAGGCTCACTTTCAAAATTACAACACAACTTCTATGTTTTTAAGTAATTAAAACAAATAAAATAAATAAAAATATACTTTAAAACTTATAATGATTGAGAGCCAGAACCATCTTCTAAGGCAACTCTCCTGATACGTCTATTCAATTAGTTGATATTACGCAAGAAACAAAATATAACATTTATTTTTCAAACCCTATCTTAGAATATTTGATTACATCTTGTCAAAAAAACGTGTATAAACAACTCAGTGAACTTGTCGAAAGGATGAAAGGAAAATAGGAAAAAAGGAGAACTATTTTTTTAAAGTTAACACAGCAAGAAATTAACAACTGAAAATATTCTAAAAAAATCTTAAGATCAAGAATATCAGAATTTTATATTTAAACAATGTACTACCATTTAAAATAAGCTTTTAAGAGCAGAAAGTGTATGAATTGCCTGAAAGTAAATTGCCCCATTTAATTTCTATATTTCAAAAAATTCTCAAGATTTTTCCTCACACTTAAGTCATCCAAGAAATCATTGTGAAATTTGGCTTTTAAAAGTAAAAAAGTAGTTTTTATGCCTTGGGCGGTTATTCTTGCTGATAATTTTTCACACACTGCCAAGGATAAGCTCTTTGGACAAGGGCTTCAATATTTCTTAGGGAAAGACAATGCTGTGTTTAAGAAGCACTTTCTTTGATAGAAGGGCTAGGAATTTGACAGTTGACAAAATTAGCTATACTATGTAGCATTTCCTCCATTTTTGCACAAAGAAGTTGATTTTTCCAAAATAAATATAGCTAATGCTATTATTTCTCATGCTTTGAAAATGGAGAATGTATTTGGACTAATTCAAGAATTTGATGTAAAATAAAATAAGAGGTTTTGAATGAAAACTATGCATAATCCTCCCTGCTCCACTCACCCTACTCCCATCCCATATGGCGGAAGAACATATTTTATGGGGTGACAGTAGCAGTCCATTTACATGATATCAAGTCTAGAAACCTTGACTGAATATCCTGTATAGACAGTGATGTAATATTCCTCTCACACATTCTCTTTAAAACAGAGATGGATGTACCAGTTCCCATGCCAGAGAGACTACTGCACGGACATCAGCAACAATGTGATTCTATTTATTCAGAGATATGTTACCCATTCTGAAAATTAACCATGTATCATTTCCTATTTGCAATAGCATGTATTCCTCTGGTTATTTCAGGACTTCATTAAGTCTCTTTCAAATTATAAAGAGAGGAATAGAGAAGAGGAAAATTCAAATAAGTTGATTTTAATGTTTATCAATGGTTCTTACAATGACCATATTTTAAAAATGACCAAAAAAGATATAAAAATAAAAACAAAAAACAAACAAACAAACAAAAAGATCAGTACCATAGGTACAGAGCTTCTAATTTAAAATCCACACTGCTGCTTTACAAAGTTGTCTGGTTTTACCATGCCAATGATATCATTTATATTAGGAAAGAATGAAACAGATTCATGATGAAAGCCAGTGTGATTTTATTTATTTGTACAGATAATGGGCCAACATTTGCTTTGTCATGTTAGAGAAATCACAGTCAATACAATACCAAATGTCATGTATTGGGAGACCAAAAAGCTGTAGATATTGCTTACAAATTTAGTTACACATATTGATAAATCAGACATTTAAAGTATTTAATTTAGGAAAACTTACTTCAAAATGCATTGTAAAGAATTTTTCTCTATCAGGTTTTATAATATAACCTCTGGAACAAGCAAGGGATTATTGTAATAATAAATACAGCTGAATTTTCAGAGTTTCATTTTACAAATTGCTAAATGTGGGTTGCCACCACAGTGAGAAGTTCTGTGTGAAATCTTTAAGGGCAGGTACGTTTTTCAGATTAAGAACACATACAGAGAAGGTACCACTCCTAAAGTCTGAAAGAAGGATTTTGGAGAAAAATGTGTTACAAGTTGCACAAAAGACTTTAAAAACTTACCATGTAATTGCTAACCAAATAAGAACAACATAACAAGCATTTTTTTCTTTTCCTCTTATCTTTCTTCTCAAATTAAATAAAGAATACGGTCAAATGGACAAATAAAGGCACCTCCACATTACTAGCATAATAAAGCAGGTTTTTGCATGTGAGAAACCACTGTAGCAATTCAACATTAACTTTGGCAAGTCAAATCACACCACAGAAAAGATAAGTAAACAAAAGACCTACTTGTTCCTTAAGTAAATGATGACTTGGGACCAGCTTAGCATTAACATTACACCATAAAGGCAAGCGTAATATGTGGTTTAGCAAGAATCCAAAAGGCATGAGGAAGGAAACAACAAAGGTCTCTATGAGCCAATGTCCTCAAACATGTTACAGGGACTCCTACGTCTTTGTTCCTAGGAAAATGATACAGCAAACATTTCCAGATTAAAAAGGCTAACGACATCCTTAACTAAGAAATATGTGCTCACCTCTACACATCCAGAAGACATGGCATGCCTTTCCTCGTCATTATGGAGCTCCAGGGTCATGGCTCAGAGACTGGAGCCCAAGGCCTGCCTACAAATCTTCACCGTGAGCCGCAATGCTACCTGTGCAAAATGGGGCTGGCTAGTGAGCTGAGAACTAGCCGATGCATGGCTTAGGCTGCCTAAGGAAAAGTGGTACACTAAACACATCAGGCCATCGGGATTGAGCACCAGGACAACAGAAAAGACAAAGAAGTGTTGGCAACGTTGACGCTGCAGGTAATTTGATTGCCAACAACTGGCCAAAGCAAACAAGCAGGACATGATAATTTGGTCTAAAGGCTGATTTGGTTGAAAATGAATGTTCCCCCTTATTGATTTTTAACTACTGTTCCTTTTAGTGTACAGCAGTACTGCCCCTGTACTGCCCTGTCCCGCCACCTACCCAACTGCCAAAGAAAAAATCAGAATGACTTTGAGAATATAGGAAAACACATTTCCAACAACTGAGTCTTCCTTGAAGCAACCTGGTTGTCCTTCACTCCTTGGCACAAAAATGAACACGTAGTCTGGCAAGCTCAACATCTTTGAAAAAAAAGAAAAACCACAAAACACTCAAAAATCCAGGCCTTAAATTTTTATAATTTATTACAAAAACAATAACATGCTCATATGAGAAAGTAAAATATAAGCAAGCAAAAATGGGACATAATGGATCTCAAAAACCAACCCAGGGGAAAAATAAGCAAAGTAATTGAAGCATGATTAAACCACATGATGTTTATCCACGCAGATCCTTTTTTATACATAACATATTCATACACTATATTTCCTAACTATGAGTTATATAAATATTGTGTATTAGACATTTAAATTGTTCCAACATTGCAGCATGATGAATAGTATGGGAAGAAATATGGGCTAAAAGTTACTAACTAGAATAAAGCAAAAGTGCAGGAAAAACAAATTCTAAGAAATGGACAAAAAACTTTTAAATAAGCACATGAGAGTTTAACAGAACTGATGATACAAAAAATATTGGTGAAGGAGGGGCCTTGTTTTTAACCAAATTGTCATTTAAAGAAAGTTTTTTTTAATCAACTTATTGTAACCCAAAGTGGTTTTTGATCAGTACGTGTTACCAATCATGTGGCAATATACACTAATATGTGTTCACATGCCTTTTTACATAGTTTCATTAATAAATGAATGTTAAGAATTAGACTAAACGAAAAGCCAAGTGTATAAGTTTCCTAAGGGTGATATAAAAAATTATCACAAACTTGGTGGCTTAAAGCAACAGAATTTTATTCTCTCACATTTCTGGAGCCCAGAAGTCCAAAATCAAGTTGTCAGCATGGCTGCTGCCCAAGAGGTGCTTGGGAAATCCACCCTGGCCTCTTCCAGCTTCTGGAGGCCGCCATCATTCCTCCAGGCGTGGCTGCATCACTCAATCACAGCATCCATGCTCAACTGCCTCCTCCTCTTCTTTGTGTCAAATTACCCTCTAAGAAATTTAGACTTGTAATGACATTTAGGGTCTACCTGATCATCCAGGATATTCTCCTCATCACAAGATCCTTAACTTAATCACATCTGCAAAGACCTTTTTTTTTTCCCAAATAAGGTAATATTTACAGGTCCCAGGGATTGGGACCTGATATCTTTGGGGAAGCATTTTTCAACCAACCACAGTCCACTCTCTAACACCCAGAAATTCACATCTGTTCCACCAAAAATACATTCACCCCATCCCCAAATCCCCAAAAGTCACAACTCATGACAGCCTCAAATCCAAATCTCATCATCTAAATCTCATCATCTAAATCAGTTATGGGTGAGACTCTCAGTATTATCCATCCTGGGGCAAAATCCCCATGTGTGAACCTGTGAAACTGGGAAGCAAGTTATCTCCTTCCAAAATACAATGGTGAGACATGCATAGGATAACAGTTATAGACCTTACTATTCCAAAAGGGGAAAAGTGAGTGGAAGAAAGAAGTCACTACCCCTAAGCAATTTCAAAATCCAGCAGGGCAAATTCCACTAGGTTTCAAGGTTTGGGAACAATCTTCTGTGGCTTAAGGCTCTGCTCTGTGGGTCAGCCACTCTGGCCTCTGTGCCTCTGGCTCTAGCCCAGAGTCGTTTTTCCTTTACTTGAAAGGTTGTACAAGTCTGCAGCTAAGTATTTTTATCAGCCTGTTACTTGCCTGTAGAATTTGGGGAGTCTATTTTCCTTCATTCTGTTCATTTCAG
Source organism: Choloepus didactylus (assembly GCF_015220235.1). Taxonomy (NCBI): domain Eukaryota; kingdom Metazoa; phylum Chordata; class Mammalia; order Pilosa; family Megalonychidae; genus Choloepus; species Choloepus didactylus. The sequence continues at coordinate 95,095,014 of NC_051313.1, read as the reverse complement.
TCCAAACTTCTGCTGATACAACATTCTCAAAAATCTTGAGATTTCTTGAGTATATCACAGAGATTCACACCATTAGACAAGAAGCTCCTCCATAGGTCTTTCCTGGATAATCTCCTCTATTCCTGGCTTCTGCTGAGATGGCTGAGTGGCTCTAAGAGTCACATGACTAATCTCTTCAGCATTATCAAAAGTTTTCCAGCCACACCTTTGGCCTTCTCTCCAGAGCAAGCTTTCCTAACAGTGAATCTCCTTACTTTAGTATCTTTTGTAACCTGGAGAGTCTGAAAATTTCCCAGATCATCAAATGCTGATTCCCTTTTCCTTAACAGTACTTTCCTCAATTCATCTTTAACCTCTTACATTTTACTACAAGCAGCAAGAAAAAAAACAGGTCATGCCTTCAACACTGCTTTGAAATCTCAGCTAAAAACTCAAATGCATCATTTACAAGTTCTGCTTTCCACACCAATGCAGAGCACAAGTCAGTGAAGTTTTCTGGCACTATATAACAAGGACTACCTTTCTTCCAATTTCCAATAACATGTTCCTCATTTCCTTCTGAGCCCTCACAGCAGTGCTTTCAATGTCCAGATTTTGACCAACTGTCTTGAATATATGTGTATTCTCTAAGATGATATAGGCTTTTTCTACCACGCTCCACTTCCTCCTGAACACTCAGAGCCAGAGACTTTAATATCCATATTCTGCCAACAGTCTGTTCAAGGTATTCTGGGCTTTTTCTATTGTGTCTCAGAATTCTACCCATGACCCAATCCCAAAACTAGTACTACATTTTTAAGTATTTGTTGCAGCAGTATCCCACTTGTTAGTACAAAAATCTGTATCAGTCAAGGTTCTACCAGAGAAACATAACAAGTAGGAGACTGTATATAATTTTACTGCAAGGAATTGACTTACATGACAGTTGATCCTAGATAGAACAAATCCAAAATCTGTGGGGCAGGCTGTCAGGAAGGGCAGGCTGGAAACCCTTGGGCAGGAATTGATGCAGCTATCTCTAGATGGAATTTCTTCTCCATCAGAGAAACCCCAGATCTGCTCTTAAGGACTTTGAACTGGTCGGATCAAGTCCACCCAGATAATCCAGGATAATCCTCCCATCACAAGACCCTTAACTTAATCACATCTTCAAAGACCCTTTTCCAAATAAGGTTACATTTATTTGTTCCAGGGATTAGGACCTGATATCTTTGGGGACCATTTTTCAATCCACCACACCTAATATTCAGAGAAATTCTAAAATTTCCTTAAATCTGAGGCCACTATTTGTTATTGGAATTTTATTAGTCTCCATTTGCACAAGTCTATTCTTTTCTAGACTTTCCTGATGATATAGCCCTCATATTTAAATGCCTCTGTTAGTATCTAGATATTTTCCATTTGAAAATATCTTGGGGTCACCTCCCCAGCTAAAACTGATTATTCTTGGTGTTCCAGTGCCCCCCCATCCATGCTCTCAGTCTTTGAAAGTCATCCTTTTTCATTTTACCCACAAACAATTGATCCTCAAGTCCTTAATTCATTTAAAATCAGTCCCATTCTCGCCCTCCCAACTCTGAATGCTCTTCCTTTAGTTGGTACTGGAGGTGACAGAGCTCAGCTGCTCTGCCATCAGGCTCCACCTTAGCCCACCTCTTACTCAGTCTCCACTCTGCTGTCAGAGTGATCTTTCTAAAACAAATTATCTAATCAACTCACTCTTTGCCTAAGACCCTTGAACAGCTATCACTTCTCTAAGATTTAAGTCCAAAATCTTTAGCGCAGACCTCAGGCCCTTCTTGATTGGGCACCTACCTAACCCAAGAACCCCATCTGATATTTCTAACCCTCCCCCTCCATAAATTCAGGGAGGCTGGACTATTCTCAGCTCTTCACAGAGCACCAAGCTTTCTCTTACGTCTTTGTTTTGGAGCATGCTACATGTTCCTGTCCTTGCCAGGTAAAGCGACAGGCCAATCCTATTTATCTTTCCGGATTTGACCAAGAGAGCATGTTGTTTAAGAATGCATCCTTGTACACTTTAAGCAGGTGAATTGTGTGGTATGTGAATTATATCTTAAAACTGTTAGTAAAGAAGAAAATGGCAAAGACGATGACCACCACCAGCACCGCATACATATTAGCAATGCCCCCAAACTTATCCAGGGTTATGCACATCTTCTAAAACTTTTCAACACTCTCTGTGTCTACCTCCATAGCATTTACACAATGTTGTCATCTATTAACTCATCTGACTCCTCAAGCCCAGGGCTATGACAAATTAATCTTCACATTCTCTTCAATAATACAACGTCTGGCGCAAGGCAGACACTCAGTAAATGCTTGCTGAATAAACAAATGAAAGATTATAATCTTTATACACAGTGATAAAAAGTTGAAGGTGATAATAATAATTTCATCAAGGGTTCGAATTGCGTTTACAGTGCACCTGGATGGAAGTCAAGTGGCTTTAATTTGCCACTTAGAAAGTAAATTGCTTTCATGATTGACTAAAACTGAACAATACAAGCTTTTAAAATTCAAAGGATAGGCATGTGAATGTGGTTGAACTTTAAAGCAATGTAATCATTTCCCAATGATATACAGCTTTTGTCCTTAATTTGAATTCCAAGAGTTAGGGTTCATATTTATCAATCTGCTACAGAGATGAATCATAATCAGGCTGCCATAAGCTATGTTTAATTAGCTCTAAATTATTTTTCTAAAAGCTTCTGTCCTCGGAATTTAAGCTCCATTAATTTTCTTGGCTATCACATTATAAAGTAAAACTGAACACGTCCTTTGCAGCATGGCCAGTTCATTCATTATAAATGCTTAAAACAAATATTCATATACAATGGAAGAGTCTTCATTTCTTCATATCACCAAATATATAAAATTTAATCTTTTCCATTTTGAAAGTTTTTCCACAAATGGTAAAGATCAACCTTCACAGGAAGTTTTTCTAACAACCAAGTTTTCATTGACTGTAAAAACAAAAGAATAGTTTGTAATGATACGTGTTCCCATTTAGAAGAGAATACAAGATGGAAGATTTTTACCAAGATAACACTGGCAGATTTTAGATGCTTAGTCTATTCATTGCTTTCCTAACAGAGTATGTTTCCTGGCATAGGAAACCTGGCTGCTTCTTCACCATCCAGCAGTAAAGAGCGGGGAGTGGGAGAAGGGGGTTACGAGGTCCTCTTTGCCTTCCTTAGTTGGGTGGGCTGGGGTGGGAGAGGAGGCTGAAGGGTCTCACTGAGTAACTCAGTTTCCATCTGGTTGGTAAAGCGGAGAGAATGCATCTAAATAGCCCACAACCCCACTCCCACTATGCTCTACCTAAGCACCTTGCTTGCTTTTCTTTTAGACCTTTGTGATTTATTTTTTGTTTGTCAATTCTTTCAGTGTCTATCTTCCCGACTAGACTGTAAGCCTCTATAAGACAGTACCTATGTTTCATCACTGAACCCAATGGCTTGCACAATATAGGAATTCAATAAAGGATTGCACGGAGGGAGAGGAGGAAGGAAAGGGAAAAATCAAAGGCTGAAGGCTGAAGGGCCATACTGTCTGAAATGGAACTTTATTCTAGTGCAAAAGTTCTGGACAGGGACAAGCCTTGAATAAAGGGAGAGCAGGCAAGAAAGGAGCAAACAACTGTTTTGGCTGACAGTGAGGAACTGGCAGCCTTGGGAGGAGAAAATATCCTCTAAAGTACTAGCATTTCAGAACACCTGATTTCTAGTCAAAACTCTTTTCTTGGTTTGGTTTCATTAATAGAATCACAATAGTATTATTTTCAAAGTAAATATATACTGCTCTCATTGCATTATGGTTTGCACAGACTTGCTGATCAGTTTGCCCTTTCTAACATTGTTTCTATGGGGAAATAAGTTACAAATTCCAAATAACTGACTCACAAACACAGTAGTTTAGTAAACTATAACTCGGCGGCATGTCCATTGTCTCTTATTTACATCTACCTTTTCTTCCTTCTCCTCCCCTTCTCTCCTTCTTACCCCATCTCTCTCCCTCTGTCTCTTCCTCTCTTTACCCTATTCTTTCTGAAATAAGAACATAAATAAACACACTCCTTCTCATATTCAGTTGTCAAGCCCTGTAATTCTTCCTTAATAAAACTCATTCTGGCTCAGATGTACTGAGTTCACATTTCTCCCTATTAAACTCCTTGCATTCCTATTAACACCCTAACTGAGGTCTTATTACCCCAGGCCTGCTCTATCAAAATAGCCTGTGAAATAGTGTCTTGGCCCCAGGCTCTTCTCCCCCCAATCCATTCTGCACACACCAGACGGTCTCTAAAGCCCATCTTTTCATCATCATATTCCTTTTTTTTTAAATCTCACAAAACATCATTGGCAAGTGAATAAAGTTTACTTTCCAAATTCAAAGTCAAGAATCTCCATTTGATGGTCCTAACTACTTTTCCAACTTTACTTCCTGCCACCCAACAGCCTCAGGACCTCAGTAAGATCATTTTATTATTTCTTGGACACTCCTTTGATCACTTCACCTGTGTTTTAACTCATACTAGTTCCCTCTCTTGTCTCCTTTTCACTCCTATTCATCCTTTCAAGATGAAATCTAGCTCCAAATTCGTGGTAAAAACTTCTCAACCACCCCAAGTTACAGGATTCCTTCGATACACTCTTTCAGCACTTAAGATAACCCCATGCATTAGTGCAATGTTTAACAAATCTCTCCACATGTTTCCTTGCAGAAGCCGCACAGCAATCCTATGGGGTAGCATATAAGCATCTACATTTTTCAGATGTGGGGAATGATATTCAGAGATGGTAAGTGAATTATCCAAGTTCACATAGGTGGAATGTTGCAGAGATTGTCTTCAATCCCTGGCCTTCTGACCATATGCCAAATCCATATTTGACTTACTATAAACTACCTTTTGTTGGTTACGATTTGCATATTTTTTTGCAGTCTTCCAAATTAATTTATAAGCTCCTTGAAGACAGTGAGTCTATATAGTACTTGCCCTAGTATATCATAACACACAAGGTGAGAATTCAACAAATATTCATTGATTGGGTGTTTCTAAGACGAGTTTAAGCCCCTCCACCCCATTTTAGAAGACTTGGTGACACCTTTCTCCCTCTCATGTCCAATTTCAGATCCTCAGTTATTCAACTGAGCACTTCATGATAAATTACTATATATCCTTAGCTATTATTTCATTTCTTGATGAAATTCCTCCTAAAACAAACTGCAAATTCACCGAGGATAGGTACCGTTAATGAATAAAATGAGGTCTCTGAGGTTTTAAATGTTGGCTGTGAATGGTGGGAATAAAATGTGGGACCAAACTGTATTTCCAAAATTCATCTGAAATTAAGGATCACCTAAGACAAATGCTAAAAATACAGATATCCAGGATTCAGATTTAATCCTTTTCAATCATAAATTTCTCTGTCCCTGGCTTTTATTGAACACTCAGTCCCTGAGAGCACACTACAAAATAATTCCCAAGTGACACTGACTAAAGGCCCAGCAACAGACCATGATGCTTATGTTAAACACCTGACTGTGTGGACATGCGTGTTTGTGGTTTTGATTCATAATGAATGCAAATTTCCTGCTAGTAAAATCCTTTGTTTGTTTTAAGTCTTAAAGAGGTTTGTTAAAGAGGCTTAAATATTTCAACGTATCAGTACTGTATGATGTTTCACAAAGAACTCCTACAACATCCAAATCTGGAAGTCGCTAGATAAGAATAGGGAATCTAGAAGAGAATCTAAGTAGTCAAAGGATTTAATGGCAGGAAAGAACTTCATCCTTTAGATCTGAAATGAGAAGTGTGCTGCTTTGGATATATTATGTCCCCCAAAAAGCCATATTCTTCAATGCAATTGTATGGGGGCAGACAGATTAGTATGTTGATTAGGGTATGACCTCTTGATTGAATGTTCCCATGGAAATTTGACACCACCCATTCAGGGTAGGTCTTGAGTAGTACTGGAGTTCTTTAAAGTGAGCTCTCACAGAGAGTAGAGAGATAAAAAAAACACCCCCAAGATATGCTAAGCCAAGACCCAGACGCTTGCTGGTGCTTAGAGATGCTTGGAGATGCGGACAGAAGGACATTTGGAGATGCTTACTAAGAGATGCTAGCACAGAGTTTGCTCCCAAGAAGCTAAGAGAGACAAGCCCACAGACATCTTGGAGAAAGCCATTTTGAAATGCAACCCAGGAGCAAAGGAACAGCAGACACCAGCCACGTGACTTCCCAGCTGACAGAGGTGTTCCAGACACCATTGGCTGTTCTTCAATGAAGGTATCCTCTTGTTGATGCCTTAATTTGGACATTTTCATGGCCTTCAGACAATAACTTTGTAACCAAATAAGCCCCCTTTATAAAAATCCAATTGATTTCTGGTATTTTGTATAACGGCAGCATTAGCGAACCAGAACAAGAAGGTTACTCACAGGCTCTCCACGTGGTCCATCTTGCCCTGGAGCACCTGGGGGTCCTGCTTCTCCCTTTTACATGATTTGATAAAAAGAAATAGAGAATTCCATCTTCAGGTATGCTTACCAAAATAAGAGTAAATATTATAACACTATCTATTAAAGCACATTAGATACAAACATAGGAAAATGAAAGTTACTTCTGGTTCACTGATTTTAATATTTCCCAACATAGAATAAGCTTTTTCTGAAATTCATAAGTGACTATATGAATATCAAAAATCTCTACATGATGACATATAATTGCATTAATTTATAAAATAATTGTGATACCATAGATTCATGTGTCAGGAGATTGCTTATTCTTATCTTTTATATAAAGGTGACCAAAGAACAGTATTATCCCATTTCATAATTATTTTGACTTTCATTTTCATTTTAAAACTGATAGTCCAATTGGAACTAATTTTCCCTTGGCTTTCAAAAGTTGTATTTTAAAGTCAAAATGAAACTTCATTAAATATGGAGTTACTATAGGTAAATATAGTTTATTACTTCAAATTACCTAGCACTTTAATTTAGTATCTACCTATTTAGGAAACATCTAAAATGTATATTTTTAGATAATTAACAAAATTATAATAATCTTCAGCTCATATCCCTCTAAATTGTTATTCTCAAATTATTTAAGCATCCTATTCTACATCCACCTTTTTGAATACTATAAATTTTTTCCAAATGAAACAGTTGTTAATGTATACAAAAGTATCTGAATCTATAATAACACAGTAAATATTAGCTGAATTTAATCCTAAAATGTACAATATCCACAGATCAATACAGTAAGAATCTGTCCACACAAAATAAAGTAGCAAGAGAGAGCTTCTTGAAACACACACATACAAACCCACAAACATTTAGACTTTTTGAAAGCTAACTCTCAGTACAAGCCAGTTTCTATCCAGCAAAGTGCTACATCATAACAAGCGAAGTTCTCTGAAATTGCCATAGAGAACATTTTATTCTAGCTGAGAGCAAGAGAAAGTAATACAAAAGCATTTTCAAATCCTGAGGTGAAATAGGTTTATAGGAGTAAAATCTTAGAATACATGCATTTAAGAAGCATATTCCAGCACTGTTTTCCACAGTTTCATATTCTAATAAATTTCTGCAAATTGTGGAAAATGAATCAGAATGGGAAGGTCCAATGAATGCTGACTAATTTAATTAGCAGTTTAAAGACTTAATCATATCACATTATATAAACATGATATTCCCACTTTCATGAATTCTTGCATTTCATTAGCACAGTGAAATACCAACCAACATCAAATATTTCACCTGTTCCAGTTTTATTTACAAACACAAGATACCTTTTTGAAGATAAAGGGGGCAAAAATAAATATTTTTCTAAATTAACTAAATTGGAGGAAGGGCTGATCCTGCTAATCCAATGGTTCTACAGAAAAGCATATGAAAATAGAAAAGAGGAAACAAAGATGTATGTTGGATTTGTTTGAAAGCTAGTTAAAAAGCCTGAAAAATTAGAGAAAAGGGATATATCAGGCCCTAATACTACAGGGAAATAACGTGATAACTATGCTTGAATGCAACACTCCTATCAATATTCAGGATGAACTGCCAGCATCAGTGGTTCTCAAAGTGGGGTTCCCAGATCAGCACCACATGGGAACTTCCTAGAAATGCAAAATTTCAGTGCCTACTGAAGACCTACTGAATTATGAGCTCTGGAGGCAGTCCCAGCAATCTGTTCCAACAGATCTCAAACTGCTTCCAAATAATGAATTCAACAGTTAAATGATCATGTTGTTTGAAAATAAACCAGCTGCTGATATAATTAAGAAAAAAAAAAAAGAAAAAGAAAAAGAAAGTAAAAGCATAAATATACAAAGAAATCAAAACAAAAATCTCATAAAGGAGGAATTTTTAAAAATTCTATACAAATCAGACCAATTTCTATGTGAGAAATAAGAGAAAGTTATCAAAGAACTACTCAACAAAAGAATATCAGGCCCAGATGAGAGAGGGGAAGAGAAAGTACTTTATTTCAACTGTATGTGTCAATATGAAATCATTATTACAAAAAATGCAATATTAGGAATGAAAGATAGGACATTTTACAAGTCCTACAGACATACCAAGGACAAACATATGGTAATATTTTACAACAGCATCAATAATATTAAATATTTATAGAAAAACTAACAAAAGATATGCTACACTTTTATGAAGGCAATTATTAAAGTTTATTGAAGGGTATTTAAAGAGGACCTAAATAAATGAAAGATATACCATTAACAAAATAAACACATACACATGCATATGCCTAAATACACATAGCTGTTGCCACTACCTTAACCCAGTGACCAAAGTTAGCATCACCAATAATAGGACAGAAACTATATGCCTTCTAATGTAATGCAATAGAAAGCATAAAACATCTCCCGTAACATTTTACCAAAATGTTTATTCTGAATATAATCATAAAGAATCAGAAAATTCCAGAATTTTAACATTGTTATAATAATATGAACTAATAATTCGGATTTTGCAACCCTCTGCAGGAAAATTTCGTGTCAATATCTTGAACTACCAAAGTGGGGGAAAGTAGGGGACTGCTTTAGATTAAAAGAGTTAAGAGACAAGCCAACCAAATGTGTAATGTAGAGACTGTATTCAGGTAGAAAGAAATACTATTTAGACTTTTTTTGGACATTTGGAGAAATTTGAAATGCACACTCAATATTAGATAATATTTTTGTTTTGATATTAAATCTTTTAGGTGTCATAATGGTATTTAAAGAATTTTTAGTACATACAAGCTAAAGTGTTTAGGAAAGAAATGCATGGCATCTGTGATTTATTTTCCCATAGTTCAACAAAAATACGTTATAGAAATAAACAGGCATATGTGTATTAGGTACAATTTTCTATAGGATTGAAAACTTTCTAAACAAAAGGGTAGAGGGTAAAGAAAATGTGTTTGAAAAAGGTCATAGAAAAATTAGGTAAGATTCGTTATTCAGATTATAAAATAAAAAAAGGTTTTTAAAAAAATCCCAAATGTTTCCAGTGAAAAATTACAGACAGACAAGACAGAAAGAAACTAATCATTTTTAGGAAACCCTACACTAGTTAGAAAAAGAGAGACATAATGAAGGTTAGGTGTGGACAGTGGCATGAATCTATCAGGAAAGCAAATATCGAGAGTGAACTATCTCAAAATGTCAAACATAGTTAACATTTGACCCAGCAATTCTACTCCTAGGAATATAGCCAAGAGAAATGAAAACATGTCAGCACAAGCACTTGTACACAACTGTTCATAGCAACACTCTCTATATACCAAGATGTTCATCAACTGAAAAACAGATAAATAAATGTGATATATCCATGCAATGAAATACAATCAGCAATAAATAGGAATGAAGTGCAGATACCACAACATGGATAAACTTGACAACTTTATGCTAAGTGAAAAAAGTCAGCCACAAAAGACCACATATTGTATGATTTCATTTATAGGAAATGTCCAGAATAGGCAAATCCATAGAGACAGAAAATAGATTAATGGTTGGTTGCCTAGGGATGGAAGTGGGGATGAAGGGAAATTGGGAGTGGCTGCTAATGGGTGCGGAGATTTCTTTTGGGGTTGATTAAAATGTTCTATAACTTAGATTGCAGTGACAGTTCCATAAGCTTGTGAATATACTAAAAAAACCACTGGTTTGTGTACTTTAAATGGGCAAATTGTATGATATGTGAATTGTATCTTAATAAAGATGTTTTAAAATAAAGGAGTGAACAAAGTTTTACACTTGTGGGTATGTGTATTCACAAGTGCTACCCACAGATTAAAACTGGAAAGGAAACAAAGTTATATTAGAATCAAGAAATGGACCAAAGAATAATTCTTGATTGTACACTTATTATCTATCAGTTACTGTGCTGGGTGCTTTCTCTTACTCAGTTCCCATAATACCATTTTAAGTAGGTAACATTTATTCCATTTTTGAAATGGAGAAAACTTAGGGCTAAAGAATTTGACGAAAGACATAGAGCTAGCTAGCTAAAGTCTTTAAGAGCTAGAAATCCAACTTGGTTTTATCCTCTAAACTCTATAACCCCAAAAAGAATCATCCCATTTCTTTAGGCTTATGGGCTATGTTAACAGAAGGCAAAGGGAAATTAAATGAATGCCTAGTTTTAAAGTTAAATACCATTATGAATCCCAAGAGATTTAACATCAATTCAATAATATTATCTAATATTGAGTCGGTATTCAAATTTCTCCAAATGTCCAAAAAATGTCTAAATATTATTTCTTTTTACCTGAATACAATCAAGATCTCTACATTACATTTGGTTGGCATGTCTCTTTACTCTTAATCTAAACAGTTCCCTACCCTTTCCCCCTTTAGTAGTTCAAGATATTGAATTCTGTAAGAGTAAGGGCCATGATGATTTTCTTTTCCTCTGTTGCCCAGCACCTGGTAATACAATACAAATCCAGTGAAATATATTTTATATGAGGGGACTAAGCTCTTTAAATTGGATCTTAATATTTTATATTTAGGTCACTTCTTAGGAAGCTCTGTCTACAATTTTTGAGGAATCATGAATATTTGAACTTTTCTAACACTTGAAGCAAACAAATGGACTATTTTTTTTCCAAAGGAAGAGAAAATAAATACAAAGGAAATCTGGACCAGATTTCTGAGCAAGTTTTGGCTTCAAAGTGCTGACCGTTAGGAAACATGAAGACATCTGTAAATCCAATGCTAGACCAACAGCCTCATTGGCTGATGGATTACAAATCCTTTCCTTAGATATCCAAAGTAGGACCATCACCTTTTCACTTGGGCTGTTTTCCATCCCAGACATGCTGACAAACACACAGACATGCCTGATATTTTATTTAACAAGCCACATCATAGAAGGCCTGTTTCCATTGCATAATTGGTAAATAAAAAGCATCTTTTTGTAAGAACATGATGGTGCTAAGATATCTTAAGGGCATGTTTCTTTGAGCTTTGTCAATGGCACTTTGCAATTCCTTCTTCCTCAAATAGTCTCATACTCATACTGCACAACTGATAAAGAAGTTGTCAGGGTTAAGGGTACATTTTTTTCCTCTAAAACCTTTACCCCGTGGGAAACAGATCTAAAAACATCTGCCTCTAATCCACCAGACAAAACAATCTAGATGGCCTATCAAATAAACTCAACCTTCTAATTTCCTGGGATCTTATTCCTAACACATAAAAGTTCACAGTAAACACAAAAGAAATTTAGTATAATTTTAAAAGTTACAATAAAAAAACAAACAAACCAAAAAACCCTTTTAACTTGTTAATTTTATCCCAAGGTCATATATAAAAAACGTCTAATAATGGTACATTGTTCTAATGTTAATTCACGAGTTACAGAAATCTTTTTTTTAAATACCTTGAAGCCAGGAGAACCCATTAATCCATCCTTTCCATGTCTTCCTGGTTCTCCCTGGAAAACAAATACAAATGTTTTAGCAATTTTCTACAATAATTTATCTTTTAAAAAAAAAATTAGCAAAATTTTCAAGAATTTTTTACTATCAAACTCACAGCACGTCCAGGAAGGCCAGGAAAACCAGCGCTCCCCTTTTCACCTTTTGCACCCTGTATTAAAAATGAACATTAAAACAAGCAATCCATGCAACAATGTTTGCAAGTTAACCTCATTATGAATGACAGAATTCAAGGAACTACAGCTTGTGTTAGCTGTACAACTTTTGGCAAAGCACTGTTTTACAAGCCAGGTAAACACGATGTAAAACGTTCAAAATGTTGATAGATGCAGAATTATTACAGCATCTAAACACAGAAATCACATCTTGGCAAAAGTAAAAAGCAATGAGCATTTAAAATATGCATGAATATCATCTTCCTTCAGTGGAAGAAACAGGGAGGCCTGTAACATTAAATTCTCAGCTAACACATTTTTAAGCAGCTACTTTTCCAAAGAATCTCTCACTGTAAATATTTTTAAATTTCAGAAATACCATGTTTAACAGTCACCAGGTATTTTTCCCTCTTCTCATTGTTTTTAATAAACCCCCTCAAAAGGTGAACAAAACTGCTATAATGTTGGGCTGGGACTGAAATTCAAGATTTTATTTCCATTATATTAAAAGGAAAGCTCAATATGGACACTCTGTTTTACTTCCCTTTTTGCCCAAAATTCCAGGTGATCCTTTATCTCCGCTGGGGCCCATTTCACCCTAAAAAACAAAATATAAATATTGAATTTTAGAGAAATATAATTATTTCCTTTATAGATTAAAAAAAAAAAGCAACAGATTGTAAAAAGAGATTTTAATATGGTGGCATAAAAATAAAATAGAAATAAAGTAAAAGATTATTTACAAAAGACCTATAGTCTAGGCTTCATAAAGAAAAATAAAGAGAGTTAATACTGTGAGTATACCAATACCCATGGTTTAGAGCTTATAGTTCAGAGAAGCTATATATAGTACAACTCACCCATCAACATTTAAATGCTATAAGATTACATATTTATTACTGGGAATTTTAAAGGGAACTTTTGAAAGTTTTACTGTAAACAATGATATTAATCTTAACCCAACCATTTAATTAAAAATATGTATCTTTATAAGCACTTATTTGTAATGCATTTATAAAATAAAAATACTCTCAATTTGAAATAAAATAAGGCATTATCAAATTTAAAAGGAACAGAATTCTTCAACCTTTGATCCTGGCATCCCATGAAGTCCAGGAAAACCAGGAAGTCCACGATCACCCTGAAAAATAAAATTGAAATTTATTAAAGAAAAAACTTTTCAGCCTAACAGTATCATCTTATATTCTTCAACTTCACCCTTGTCAAAATTAATTCGAAGTGAATCTACAACAGTTAAATGCATATCTATATTAAAACTTTATCTGGATGCAAAATGAATCAACTGTCATGGTTCATTTATCAACAGAGAAGGGAAGTATTTTGCAGCTAGGGGAATCTTAATAGCAATCCTGACCCTACCTTGGTGAGCCACCACCAATTCTGGAAATGAGTCAGGCTGTTAACAAGGGGTGAGACATACGTGTTAATTGAAATCATTTAGCTGATAACACTCTGGAGACAGAGTCAGTCTCTGAGGTCCAATTCAGCTAAATAAGGACAAATCCTGAATTCAACACACTCTAGGACTCTACAGAATTTTTAAAACTTGTTTATACTATGAATTGTTTATAGTAGGTATCTATTCAGATGTGTTGAGGGAAATGAAAGTCTCTTAGCTTATCTCCAAAAGTGGAGAGGTGAAGAAAAATCATAACAGCTTGATATCTAATGGACATAGGTTCAGTACCTAGTTTGGTGGGAAAGCTGGGTGCTGTTGCCTTAGCTTCAAAATCTTAATAGTGAAGACACAGTGAAGCAAGGACCAAGATTCAGCAAGATTTAGGCCACATTCACTTTTATTTATGTAAGTTAAAAGACAATTACATACAATCAATTAATTATAATCTTAGCTCATGTGTAGAGAAAGAGAAGGCTGTGACTAGTTTTCTATGACATATTTTTTAAAATCTTAATTTTTATAAAGGTTTTTCATTCACATGTTTTAAAGAGTAATATAGTTAAACAAGACTTATAGAACCCTCCAAAGATAATTCATTTTTATTCTAAGCTCCCATATCTCTATGAGTTCATATAAATAGCCAAATAACATGGTTACTTTATTAACATGACTTCAGTTTTCAGCATTACCTACTAACTCCCTCTAGGAAAGAAGAAGATCAACCTCTCATACTACCCAACACCCATTCCCCACCCCTCACTTCTACACAGCACAAATCCTCTCAACCCTTTTATTACAGATTTCTTTAAATCAATAATTTGTGTTTATGATACTAAAATTCACAACTGAGCCATAATTACACTCTGATTGCTTGCCTTTTGCTACCTCAATTTTTGCTTTTCCTAGAGATGAAAATTGCTTTGTTTGTTGTTGATTGCTTAGTTTCCTATCATCTTATTGCTATATTCAACTCTAAACTCTCTCTGATTGTCTAAAGCACGTCTAAATATATGCACATGCATTGAAAATTTTATTTTCTTCAATAAATCTCTCCTAGAACCTTCTCATTTGTTTCAGTTTGCATTTGTCATTCTCTAAGTCTGGTGCATGTAGGGTTCTGTTTCCTTCTCTTATGTTCCCAGGCCCTTTGTTTATGCTCTTGTTTAGGGAAAGCACATCATCTAAAAGCTTCCTGGGAAAGAATTCATGGGAGGTAACTTTCTGAGGCCTTAAGTCTCTGAAAACGTCTGTGGTCTTTTTACTCATGTAATGGATAGTTCCTGTATAGAATTGTTTTCCTTCAGACTTTTGAAGGCTCTGCTTCATTCTCTTCTAGGATTTCAGACTCATAGTAAGAAATTTGAAGGCTTTCTGATTGCTGATCATTTGTATGTCCCATATACATATGTGTGTGTGTGTGTGTGTATTTTTTTTTTTGGAGGAGGAGGGTGTTTCCTCTCAAAAAGTTTATAGGATCTTCCTTTTGTCTGCAGTGTCTTGAAATTTCAGTGACATGCCCTACTGTGGCCTATAAGCACCAATCATGTCAGATACTTGTAGACTCTTTTATCTAGAGACATCTCATGCCCACACGTGGACATTGCAGACTACACCTCCAAGCTCTATCCACATCCCTGTAAACAGCCTCCCCTTGGCCATTTCTAGGCATAGGATGGACACACCACTGCATTAGAAGGCCCTCAAGAGGACGAAAGCAGGACCATGGAAATGGGTTTGGGCACATGTGTGCAGGGATCACCAAGACTCAGGATCTGGAATGTGGTTTACAAGGAGGGCACGGGCTCCTGGTGTGCCTCCAGTTGGCCCTTCAGACCCTCACGCCACAAGGAGGAGCATAGCTCAAGCAGGCCTATCAGGGTTACTGTCTCTCTGAAGATGTTAACAGGTTTTGTTTCAAGTCTCTCTCTATGCCTTGTCTCAGTTTCTCCCAAGATTTTTCATTTGTTGGTTTTTTAACTTTCTTGAGTATTCATGATGCTTAATTGTCAGTTCATATTTAAGTTGATGAGAAGCATTCAGTGGGTAGAGGTCCCTGATTCTGAGCTTCACTGTGAGATGATCTGTTTGAGCCATTTCACTGGATAATTCTGGATGTTGGTGGATTCCCCACAAAAGGATTATCTAATCTTCTGCCCAAAGAGTAGAGGAATGGCTTATAGCATTCTGGGGGTAGAGGGAGAGGGCCGGAAGTTTTCAGCATGGCTTGGCATTCTCTAAGTCCTATTATCTTACTACAACTCCACTTTCCCCCTCCAGACTTGAGACCCTCAGTTTTATCTTCTCCAAAGAATAAATTTTTCATGTTTCTGCCAGGATAGAAGGAGGTAGACTCACTTGGCTATACAGAATTGAGAAATGGATAGCAGGATCTAATCAGGATCTGGTCTTTCTTAAAGGGATGCTGAACCATGCTGCCATTTTTAGTCGCACCTTCACCTCCGCTTTCAGAAATACTTGATATTACCATTTCCTAAGCCTTTGTTGTCTGTGTGTTTGTATTTGTATGTGTGTATGTGTGTGTAGGAGGGTTCTTTCATATGAATCACATCATTTCTCATTTTAGAATTCAACTCCCTTGGGTCTGTATTTCAGCTTCTAAAAATCTGGAGCTGTTATATCCTTTTCTAATCTCTTTTCACAGTAGATTGTGTTGTTGTTGTTGTTGTTTCTATAATTACTATTATTCCCTTATTTGTTGCTTTAATGAGGATTCAATAGAGAAAAAAAAGTAAATGTGTGTGTTCAACCTTTCATCTTCATCTGGAAGCATTTTGATGCATCAGCAGTAACAGCCAGGGCAACTGGCCAGTAGAGAGGTGGTCAAAGCAGTCCACTGGCAGGAGACAGTAGGACAGACACAAGAAAAGGAAGACGCAAACTGAGTATAATCTCTGTCCACTGTCCCCATGGATATATTCCAGTGGGCGGCTTTTAACCCCCTGGGCAGGGTTACTGAGACCTCTTGTGTGGGGCCCCAACATTCATGACATGCTCTGTATTATTTTTAACCAATTTCATTCCTGACCCATTCTGGCTGATTGAAGGAAAATATGGAAATGTACTTCTCTAGTTATAGTTGGATATACTCTTTGTACCAGTTTGGATGTATTACTTCCCCCAAAACACCATGTTCTTTGATGCAGTCTTGTGCAGGCAGATGTATTAGTGGTGATTAGGTTGGAATCTTTGGATTAGGTTGTTTCCATGGAGATGTGACCCACCCAAATGTAGGTGATAACTCTGATTAGATAATTTCCATGGAGGTGTGGCGTCACCCATTCAGCGTGGGCCTTGATTAGTTTACTAGAGCACTATATAAGCTCAGACAGAAGAACTCAGTGCAGCAGCTGAGACAGACATTTTAAAGACGGCCGTTGGAAGCTGAAGCAGACATTTTAGAGAACGCCATTTTGAAACACAACCTAAGAGCAGCTAAGAGTGACATATTAGAGAACTGCTGCAGCCTAGAGAGGAATGTCCTGGGAGAAAGCCCTTTTGAAAGAAGAACTCCAGAGTAGATGCCAGCCACATGCCTTCCCAGCTAGACAGAGGTTTTCAGACACCATTGGCCATCCTCCAGTGAAGGTACCCGATTGTTGATGCCTTACCTTGGACACTTTATGGCCTTAGGACTGTAACTGTGTAACCAAATAAACCTCCTTTATAAAAGCCAATCCATTTCTGGTGTTTTGCAAAACGGCAGCATTAACAAACCGGAAAAGATTTTAGTACCAGAGAAGTGGGGTCCTGCTAAGTTTGCAAATACCATACATGTTGGAATGGCTTTTTACATGGATAAGGGGAAGATTCTGGAAGAACTGTGAGGACCTTGATGGAAAAGACCTAGACTGCTTGGAAAAGACTGTAAAAATATGAACTCTAAAGATACTTCCAATGAGGCCTTGAACAGAAATGTTGAACGTAGCGTTGCAAACTGAAGAAAGGTGATGTGTGTTTTTAAGTGGCAGAGAATTTGGCAAAATTGAGTCCTGGTGTCAGATGGGAGGCAGAATTTGAAAGCAACAAGCTGGGATATTTAGCTGAGGAGATCTTCAGACTACATGTGGAGGCTATAGCCTGGCTTCTACTTGCAGTTTACAGTAAAATGCGACAGGACAGAGATAAAATGAGAAATGAATTCTTGGGTACAAAGAAATAAAAAATTGATAGTTCGGAAGATTCTGGGCTTCCAGAAAGTGAAACCCCAGAGGCTACAGCCCCACATGTCCCACATGAGGACATAACCAAACATGGAACCCAACAGCCATTTCAGCACAAGCCAGGATTGGAGATGGAGTCATCCAGAAAGGATTTGTGGAAAGTCCTATTACCTGACGGGTTTGTTCCCTGTGTGCTTCATGCCAAGCCAATGAGATTTTAAAAGAACTGTATAGCCGGAACCATGGCTGGCAGACTGGAGGGGACAGAAGAACAAATTGCAGAAAAATATGTCTTCAAAGACAGAGCCATGGAGATTGAGGTCTGGAGTCAAGAGGTCTTGGGCTGGGAGAGTGGAGCAGCCCATGCACGTGGAAAGGGTGAGTTTGCCCCGGAAGCAGAGCACGGGACTTCTACCTCGATGCTCAGGAAGAGTGCTGCCACCCCAGGCCTCAGAGAGGGTGGAGCATATTACCTGGGGATTGGGGAGAGCCTGGCCACCACCCCACTGTTTGGAGAGGGGAGAGCCTTTGCCCCAGAGAGGCAGAGTCCAGGTGGCACCCCAATGTTTGAGGAGGGTGGGGCCGAGAAGGTGGTCTCCCCAATGTGTGGATATGTTGGAGCACTCACCCCAGCATTTGGAGAGAAAAGGGCTGCTACACAGGCCCTTGGAAAGAGTTAGACTCCCACTCTCTCAAGCCCCAAGGATGCAACGTCGTTCTGTAAATGACTCTCAGACTTTGAAATCTAATGGAGTTTGCCCTGCAGGATTTAGGAACTGTTTTCGTCCCTTAAGCCCTGTTTTCCTTACTGTTTCTCTTCATGGCATTGGGAATGTTTATCCTATGAATGTCCCTCCTTTGTATATTGGAAGCAATAACTTGGTCTAAGTTTCACACGTCCGCAGCCAGAAGAGAATTTTGCTATAGGATAGATCACGCCTTAACTGATTTTGATCGGATCTTGTTCTTACCTATTATTACTGAAATGATTTGAGTTTTGTGATATTGTGATGGAATGAATGCATATTGTATGTGGAAAGATCATGTCATTTTGGGGCCCAGGGGGTAAAATGTGCTGGTTTGGATGTTTTATGTCCCCCAAAACTCCATGTTCTTTGATGCAATCTTGTGGGGGCAGATGTATTAGTGTTGATTAGGTTGGAAACTATTGATTGAGTGTTTCCTTGGAAATGGATTCAATCAACTGTGGACAAGACCTTTGATTGGATAACTTCCATGGATGTATTACCCCACCCATTCAGGGAGTGTCTTTATTAAATCCCTGGAGCCATATAAAACAGCTGACAAATAGAAGGACTTCAGAGCAGCTGCAGCTGAGACAGATATTTTGAAGACAGCTGATAGAAGCTGACACTGACATTTTGGAGAACGCCATTTTGAAATGCAGCCTGGGAGAAAGGAGACGCCAGCCCTGTGCCTTCCCAGCTAGCAGAGGTTTTACAGATGCCAATGGCCTTTCTCCAGTGAAGATAACCTATTGTTGATGACTTATCTTGGACACTTTATGGCCTTAAGACTATAACTTTGTAACCAAATAAACCCCCTTTGTAAAAGCCAATCCATTCCTGGTGTTTTGCAAAACGGCAGCATTTGCAAACCAGAACACTCTTGATAAGATGGAATTTAGCTGGGCACTGGTACTTTAAACTACAGAAGAAAGGGGCAAACCAGGAGTCCCTATTAAGGCTAAATGAAGTCCCAGTTAAGCTTCTCTGCTCTGGCTACAGTGTATGGAAAACACAATCTGCAAACTTCAGTTAACTCAGAATGACAAACAGATCTCAGATGAAGTAGGAAGGAGATCAGGAGAATTCATATACATTCAGAATACAATTCAAGTTCTGGAAAAAGCTTCCATTATATGAATAAGCAAGATTTTATGATACATTTATAAAGCATGGCACCCATGTTAACATACAGCAGTTGGGGAGGGGGTTGTGTGCAAAAAGGAAAGAAACTATTGGAAAACACTAATACAATATCTACAAAAGCAAAAGCAGAACACAAGAAAGGGTGACCAAAGCACACTGTACTCAGCCAAGTTATTTCCCAGGTTTAAAAGCAACGGATAACAAAGAAGAGGTGGACTTGAACCAAAGCCTATCCACAATGGGCATGTAACAGAAAGCAAATTAATGCTACTGTATAGCCCCTGAGCCATTGGGTCATCTGTTACTACAGTACAGCTTAGCCTAAGCTAATTGATACAAAAATTTGTATGCTATAAATAGGAGGATGCCAAAACAATAGCATTGAAAAATATGTATGACTTTGCTTTGGAGCTAAGCAGTTAGCAGTGAAGAAGCAACCATTAGGGATTGCAAAGACGGTGATTCATGTAATGTATTACCTCTGCTTCTAATAATTTGTGCTTCAGTTTCCTAGCTACTAAAATCAATACCATGCAATGGGTTGGCTTAAAGAATGGGTATACATTGGCTCACAGTTTTGAGGCTAGAAGAAGTACAAAATCAAGGTGCCATCAAAGTGATACTGTTTACCAAAGACTGTGGCATTCTGGGGCTGGCTATCAGAGATCCCTGGACTTTGGCTTTTCTGTTACATGGCAATGCTCCTAGTGGCCTGCCCTGCCCTTTTCTTCTCCCCCAGTTTCTGTTGACTTTCAACTTCTGGTTGCTTCCTCTGACTTTTTCTCTCTATGTGGCCTTTCCCATAAGGCCCTCAGTAATAGGATTAAGACCCATCCTGAGTCAGGTGTGCCACACCTTAACTGAAGTAATCTCATTAAAAAGTCCTATTTACAATGGGTTCACACCTACAGGAATGGATTAAGCTTAAGACACCTTTTTCTGGGATACATAGCTCCAAACCACCACAACTTGCAAAAGCAAATAGCATATGAAATGAACTTATAGCTAGAGGTAAAGAAGAAAACAGAATGTTGGTATTATAAGTTGGTTGCTACTGACTGTATTTGATAGGGTACTATATGAAAGGTTGAGTTCAGAAATGTATTGGCCAGTTTGCAAGTAGTAAGAGTAGACAAAGTCTAAAAATCCTGGGACTTTTAGGATTGAGAGATACAATATTTTCCTCATTACTAACAATTAAATAATGAAATTGGAGACAGCCTTAAAAAAAAAAAAAAAAGGCCATCTAAAATTCAGCAATGACCAAAACAAGGGTGTGAGCATAAATACCATCCTTACGACCTCTGAATCAATTAAGGTCGATCCAACAGATCCTTTTAGCTGGACAAAATGGCTTAGGGAAATGAAACAAAAGGTGTGGTAGATGCCTGATAAATTTAAGTCACCCATTACTAAGTGTAGAGAGGGAGGCATGACTAAAACAGGATCATCCATACTGCTATTGACTGGACTCAAAGGTAAAAAATAAATTAATTAATTTAATTAATTGATTAATTAAAATTACAAACATACATATGCTTTAAGGAGAGTTGTACTACCAAAATAGCCACCAATATGATTAGAAAAAATACTGAAGAAGAACTTGTCCTGCCAATATTAAATTATATAATGAATTGAAAATAATTAAACTGTTTGGCAGTGGAGAAAATATAAACAGATCAATAGAATAGACTGGAAAGGCAAAAACAGCAGACCCAAATAAAAATGGGAAATGCAGTGATAAAAGACAGCTTGTCAAATAAATGAAAGCAAAACATGATATTTCATAAATACTGTTATGGAAATGGCTATCCATTTAGGAAAAAAAAGAGAAAACAATTTTAGTAGCTGTATACTAAAAATTAAAATTTTAATGGTTAAAAATAAAATAATAAAATTCTAAAAATCATGAGTAGTTACATTCAAAATCTTATAGTATGGAATTTTTCCATATAGGTCACAAACAGGAGAAAAATGACACCTATATATTCCAAAAACCAAGTCAAAACACATAATAAAAACTAGGAAAATATTCTACAAACAATTTGTAAAATGTGTACAAAAACAAATTTTAAAAAAGATGAACAGGTCAGTAGAAAAGGATATGAACAAATTACAAATTACAAAAGAAGGGACAAAATTGCCAAAAATCATATGACAAAATGATACTTCACTTCATTGCCAAATAAAGAAATGCAAATCAAACCATGTGCCAGTCTGAATGTATTGTGTCCCCCAAATGCCATTATCTTTGATGTAATCTTGTGTGGGCAGATGCTATCAGTTTTGATTAGATTTCTTTGAGTGTTTCTTTGGAGATGCACCCCACCCATCTGTGGGTGATGACACTGGATATTTCCATGGAGGCATGGCCCCACCCATTCAGGGTGGGCCTTGATCAGTAGAGCCATATAAATGAACCCCCTTTTATAAAAGCCCATCCATCTCTGGTGTTTTGCACTCCAGCAGCATTAGCAGACTAGAACAGATTTTGGTACCAGGAGTGGGGTGCTTTTGCTGCTGTGTTTGCAGATACCAAACATGTTGGAATGGCTTTTTAAATGGTTAAGGGGAAGATTCTGGAAGAACTGTGAGGAGCTTGATAGAAAAGGCCTAAACTGCTTTGAAGAGACTTTTGTGGAAATATGGACTTTAAAGATACTTCAACGAAGCCTTGAACAGAAATAATCTATGTGTTGTTGCAAACTGGAGGAAAGGAGATCCTTGTTTTAGAGTGGCAGAGTATTTGGCAAAATTGAGCCCTGGTGTCAGATGGAAGGAAGAATTTGAAAGTGACAACCTGGAATACTTAGCTGAGGTGATCTCCAGACTACTTGTGGAGGATGTACCCTGGCTTCTCCTTGCAGCTTATAGTAAAACGCAAGCAGAGAGAGATAAACTTAGAACTGAACCCTTGGATTCAAAGAAACAAGAGACTGATGGTTTGGAAAATTCCAGGCTTCCAGGGGGTGGAATCCCAGAAGCTACAGCCCAACATAAGGATTTAAATAAACATGGAACCCAGCCGCCATTTCAGTACAAGCCAAGATTGGAAAAGGAGTTAAGCAGAAAGGATTTGTGGAAAGTCCTATTGTCTGATGGCTTTGACCCCTGTGTGCTTCATGCAAAGCCAACAGAATTTTTGCGAGATCTTTACAGACAGAGCCGCTGCCAGTCGGGACTGGAGGAGAAAGACAAGGAACAAATTGAAGGAAAAATTTCTTCAAAGACAGAGCCATGGAGGCTGAGGTCTGGAGTACAGAGGCCTTGAGCTGGGAGAGTGGAGCAGCCCACACACATGGAAAGGGTGAGTTTGCCCTGGAGGTCAAGGGTGGGCATTCCACCTTGATGCTCTGGAAGAGTTTTGCCACCCAAGGTCCCAAAGAGGGTGGAGCACATTCCCAGGGAATTGGGGAGAGCCTGGCTGCCAACACACTGTTCTGAAGGGGTTGAGCATGTGCCCCAGAGATGGAAGGGAATCCGGGAGCTGCCCCGATGTTTGAGGAGGGTGAGGCCGAGAAGGTGGTCTCCCCAATGTGTGGATATGTTGGAGCACTCACCTAAGCATTTGGAGAGGAAAGGGCTGCCAAAAAGGCCCTTAGGAAGGTTAGGCTCCCGCTCTCTCAAGCCCCAAGGATGCAACATCATTCTCTAAATGACTCTCAGACTTCAAAATCTAATGGAGTTTGTCCTGCAGGTTTTAGGAACTGTTTTGGTCCTGTTAATCCTGTTTTTCTTACTGTTTCTCCTTATGGCAATGGGAATCTTTATCCTATGAATGTCCCTCCTTTGTATATTGGAAGCACATAACTTGTTCTAAGTTCAAAGATCCACAGCTAAAGGAAAATTATGCCTTAGGAATGACCACACCTATAACTGATTTTGATGAGCTCTTGTACTTAACTATTGTTTCTGAAATGATTCAAGTTTTTGTGATATTGTGATGGGATGAATGTATTTTGTATATGGAAAGATAATGTCATTTTGGGGTCCAGGGGGTGGAATGTGCCAGTTTGAATGTATTGTGTCCCCCAAATGCCATTATCTTTGATGAAATCTTGTGTGGGCAGATGTTATCAGTTTTGATTAGATTTCTTTGAGTGTTTCTTTGGAGATGTGCCCCACCCAACTGTAGGTGATAACTCTGATGAGATAATTTCCATAGAGGCATGGCCCCACCCATTTAGGGTGGGCCTTGATCAGTGGAACCATATAAATGAGCTGATGGACAGAGGCAACTCAGTGCAGCTGTGAGCAACATTTTGAAGAGGAGCCACAGCCAAGAGGGACACTTTGAAGAAGGCACAGGAGCTGCAGATGAGAGACATTTTGAAGACGGCCGTTGGAAGCAGACTCTTGCTCCGGAGAAGCTAAGAGAGGACAAATACCCCAAGTGCAACTATGAGTGACATTTTTGAGGGACTGCAGCCTAGAGAGGGATGTCCTGGGAGAAAGCCATTTTGAAACCAGAACTTTGGAGCAGACGCCAGCCACGTGCCCTCCCACCTAACAGAGGTTTTCCGGACACCATTGACCATCCTCCAGTGAAGGTACCTGATTGCTGATGTGTTACCTTGGATATTTTGTGGCCTTAAGACTGTAACCGTGTAACCAAATAAACCCCCTTTTATAAAAGCCAATCCATCTCTGGTGTTTTGCATTCCAGCAGCATTAGCAAACTAGAACAAACCAGTAACATTTTTTGGTGAAAATTAGAAAGTTTAATGAAAGCAAGTGCTGATAAGAGTGTGAGGAAAGATATTTTTATGCACTTACTGGGAAGTAAAAACATTCTGCAAGGTGAAAATAGGCCATTTCTATCAACATTTAAATAAAATTTAACCAATTTATCTAACATTACTGGGATTTTTCCTAGGAATTTACTGAGAAATATTTACTGAAAAATACATATAAGATGTCCATTATAGCTTGGTAGGTGGTGCTGGGGGTAAAAATGATGACAAAAATACAGGGCATTCCTAAGCCAGAGACTTCTTAAATTGCATAACACCAGACCCTGTATCATGTAGCTATGATTAATCTTGTGTTATAATTTATCCCCTATATTTGAGGTCCTTGCTATTCAAGGCTTTCATGGATCCTTCTATAATTTTCAGCTTTCCTCTAAACTAGAAAATTTTATTTGACTCTTTGCATTTAACAGTGACTATATTGAAATACAGTTACTTTATATGTGTCATTTCCTTTATTAGACCCTACCCTCTTTGAGGTCAGATTCTATTCTTAATTCATTTCTATTTGCTTTTGGTTGATGTTCCAGTTTGCTAAAGCTGCTATTATGCAAACTACCAGAAATGGATTGGCTTTTATGAAGGGGATTTATTTGGTTACAAGTTTACAGTTCTAAGCCAAAAAAGTGTCCCAACTAAGGCATCAACAAGAGGCTATCTGATGGCATCTAGAACACCTCTGTCAGCCAGGAGGACACATGGCTAGGTCTGCCGCTCTTTTACTCATAGGCTCTGGTTTCAAAATGGCTGTCTCCAAAGCGTCTCTGTCTTCTCTCTTAGCTTCTCTGAGGCAAACTCTGGGTTTCATCTTCAGCTTTGCATTTCCAAATGTCCTTCTGTCTGTATCTCCTAGCATCTCTGAAGGTCTCCAAGCATCTGGATGTGGTCCGTTCTAGCTCCTGTCTCTCTTCCTGAGCCTCTTAAAGAACTCCAGTGATCTAATTAGGACCCACCCTGAATGGGTGGGGCCACAACACCTTGGAAATGATCTAATCAAAATATCTCACCTATAGTTAGGTGAGTCACATCTCCATGGAATCAACCTAATCAAAAAGTCATACCGTAATCAAAAAGATTAAATTCCCCCACAAGATTGCATTAAAGAACATGGCTTTTCTGGGAAACATAATAAATCCAAATAGGCACAGTAAGTATGACCAATCTCAAGATTCTCTCTATTCTCAGGCCATGGGAGAATTATACTTTCTTGACCTCTTGAGGTTGGTGTGGCCTATACAATTTGCTCTAACTAAAGATAAGCAGAAGTGGTTTGAAAGCCAGTGCTTGAATCTCCACACACATGCTCCTATAACTGATTATAATTTAGATGGTGAAACTTAAAAGTTAACCAGGGTCTCTATGTGAGGAAAATGGGGAAATAAATATGCTATCTGATGCGTGTTTTAGTTTCCTAGGCTGCTCAAGCAAATACCATGAAATGAGTTGTCTTTAACAATGGGAGTTTAATAGTTTGTGGTTTTGAGGATAAAAGAAAGTCCAAATCAAGGCATCATTAAGGCGATGCTTTCTCCCTGAAGACTATGGCATTCTGGGGCTGGCGGCCAATGATTCTTGGCTCTTCTGTCTCGTGGCAAGGCACATGGTGGCATCTCCTGGTCTCTCCCTTCTCTTCCAGGGTCCATTGATTTCAGCTTCTTACTTTCTGTGACTTTTTCTTTCTGAGTTTCATTCTGCTTATAAAGGACTCCAACAATAGGATTAAGAACTATCCTGAATGAAGTTCATCGCACTTTAACTGGAAGTAGCCTCATCAAAAGGGCCTATTTACAGTAAGTTCACACCCACAGGACTGGATCAAATTTAAGAAAATGTTTTTCCAGGGTACAGACAGCTTCAAACCACACACTCCACCCTCTGGACCCCCAAAATATATGTTCTTTCTACATGCAAAATACATTCATTCCATCACAATATCACAAACACCTTAAGTCATTTCAGAAACAATGTTTAGTACAAAGTCTCATCAAAATCATTTATGGATATGGCCTGTCCTAGGGCATAATTTCCCTTTGTCTGAGGACCTGTGAAACCTAGGGAACAAGCTGTCTGCTTCTGACATACCATGGACAGACAGGCATAGAATAAACATTCTCATTCCAGAATGGAGAAATTGGAAGGAAAACTGGGGTTATGGGTCCCAAACAATTCTGAAAACCCACAAGGCATATTCTATTAGATTTCAAGGTCTAAAAGCCATCTTTGGAATGATGTTGCGTCCTCTAGGCCTGATAAAGCATTGGCCCCACCCCTTCCAAGAGCTTGCACAGTGGCCAGGCACTCCCGGAACACTGGCGCACAGGCTCCACCCTCTCAAAGCAGTGGGGTGACAGCACTCTTCCTGAACAATGGGGTAGAAAACCCACCTTCTCTAAGCACTGGGTCAGACTCACCCTTTCCAAACACGTGCGTGTACCCACTCTCTTGGCCTAAGAAGATGTCTTTGGTCCAGACCTCAGCTTCCATGGTTCTGCTCTTGAAGTGATTTCTCTTTCAATTTGTCCCTTCTCTGTCCCTTTTATTCCAGGCTGGTAGTGGTTCCATTCATACAAATTGCACAAAAAACTTCTCTGTTTTGCATATAGTTCGCAGGGGTCCAATCCATCAGAGAGTAGGACTTTCCACAGAATCTTACTTGATAACTGCACCTCCAATCCTGGACTTGCACAGAAATGGCTGACTGGTTCTATGTTCAGTTAAACCCTCACATGAAGCACCAACTTCTGGGGATTCACTTTCCAGAAACTCAGAATTTTCCAAACCATCAATTTCTGGTTTCTTTCTGCCCAAGAGTTCAGTTCTCAGTTGATCCCTTTACTCTCACATTTTACTATAAGCTGCAAGGAGAAACCAGGCTGCACTTTCCACACTTAAACTTGGAAATCTCCTCAGCTAAATATCCAACTATATCATTCTCAAGTTCTGCCTTCCATCTGACATCAGAACTCCATTTCAGCAAGTTCTCTGCCACGTTAAAACAAGGATTGCCTTTCTTTCAGTTTCTAACAACACAGTTATCATTTCCTTCTAAGGCCTCATTGGAAATACTTTAAACATCCATATATATATATATACCAACAGATAGCCCTTTTCTATCAAGCACCTCACAATTCTTGCAGCCTCCACCCACTACCCAATTCCAAAGCTGTTTCCACATTTTTGGTATTTGCATTAGCAATACCCCACTCTCCTGGTACCAAAAATCTGTTTTAGTTTACTAGACTGCTCAAGCAAATACCATGAAATGGGTCAGGTTAAACAATGGGAATTTATTAGCTTGCAGTTTTTGGCTAAAAGAACATCCAAATCAAGGCATCAACAAGGTAATAGCTTCTCCCTGAGGAATGTGGCATTCTGGGGCTGGCTGCCTGTAATCCTTGACTCCTCCATCATATGGGAAGGCACATGGCAGTGTCTCCTGGTGTCTCCCTTCTCTTCCAGGTTTTGTTGATTTCAACTTTTTACCTCCTGCAGTTTTCTCTCTCTGTCTGAGCTTCATTCCACTTATAAAGGACTCTAGTAATAGTACTAAGACCCATCCCGATTGAAGTTGAGTCACATTTAACTGAAGTAGCCTCATCAAAAGGCCCTACTTACCATGGGTTTACACACACAGGAAAGATTAAATTTAAGAAAATATTTTTCTGGGATACATACAGCTTCAAACCACCACAATGAGCAATAAATCTTTACTGTTTTAAGCCATGGGAACTTGGGGTTTGTTTGTTATTGCAGCATAACCCAGTCTACCCTGGCTGACACCTTGCTTCTGATTCATGATTTCCTGACTATATGAAATATTATTTCCCAATACATGGTAAACTCAAGTTCTCAAAGAAAATGCCAATAAAGCAATTATTTGGGGGAATCATACCCTTGGTCTTATCTGAGTATATAAGAGATTAGAGTCAAAGAGAATCCAGATGGTAAGATGGTTCCATTTCACACAAGTTGCCTCCAAGCCTCTCAGAGCTGATGAATATGCACCTGTTGAGCTTGTCAATCTCACAAATTGACCTAGAGTCATAGTCTCCAAAGTCAAGTCAAAATTACTTACTTGGTTTGGAAGAGAATATTATAACTACTATTTATTAAATCTAATTCTTTTAAATTTTCTTTTTATGTGTACGTCTTAATGTACATAATGTTTTTAGCAGTATAGGCCAAATAATTCACACACATAGAGATTCATGCCCCAAAGCTTCTACTGCAAAGGTTTTACAATTTAAGAGTCTGAGGACCAATGATTTAGGGTGAACTGTTTCTCTTTCCTCAAGAAGGATGAATGAATATTCTCTCAGGGCACAATCAGCATGACCTAGGGTATCACACTGCCAACTCTTTCCCCACCCATCTACCTACCTCTTGAGAGGCATTCTAGGATCCTTCTCACCATGCAGGTGATAGCATGAAAGAGGCATAAATCACACCCTAAAAATCTATCCTCTCAATGACAACAGTACAAACAGCCCATTTCTAAAATGGGCAAAGATATGAAAAGACCTTTTTCCAAAGGAGAAATACAAATGTCTAAAAAACAAATGAAAAAATGTTTGTCTTCACTATTAGGGAAATGCAAATCAAAACCACAATGAGATATCATCTTATACCAAAAAGAATGGATGCCATTAAACAAACAGGAAACTACAAATGCAGGAGAGGATGTGGACAAATTGGAACTCTTATTCATTGCTGGTGGAAATGTATAATGGTACAGCCACTGTGGAAGATAGTTTGGCAGTTCCTCAGAACCTAGATATTGCGTTACCCTATGATCTGGCAATTTCACATCTTGGTATATACCCAGAAGATCTGAAAGCAGTGACACAAATAGGCATTTGCACACCAACGTTCTTGGCAGCATTGTTCACAATTGCCAAGAGATGGAAACAATCCAAATGTCCTTCAATAGAAGAGTGGATAAATAAAATGTGGTATATACATATTACGGAATACTATGCAGTAGTAAGAAGGAATGAGGTCCTGAAACATAACAACATGGTTGAATCTTGAAGAAATAATGCTGAGTGAAATAAGCCAGACATAAAAGGAGAACTATTGTATGCACCACTAATGTGAACTTCTTGAACAATGTAAAATAAGTGTCTTATAATGTAGAATATAGGGGACCTAGAGATAGGCAGAAGCTAGTGAAGAGGGAATGGTAACCTAAAATGCACAGACATTATAATGAGGGCCAGCTGAAAGGTATGGGAATGGACAGGGGTGACGACTGTTCGTTAATGGGATTGTAAGTATCAGTGATGCATGGAAGGAGAACATGATCGAAAGTGGTTGTTTAAAGGCATGTATCCCACAGATTAGCACTACAAATATAAATAAGTGTTTGAATAATGTACTTACAAAGTACAACATTGGTACAAAGAGTTAACAATAGAGTGATATATGGAAAAACTACCCATTAATATTATAGACTATATTTAATAGGAATACCTTACCAGCACTACACTAATATTAGGGATGAATAATTAGGGGCTGATAAGAGTTTGGGGATGTTTTGTGTTATAATTGTTTGTTATAATTGATGATGATTGTACAACTAAGTGAATATAAGGTGAGATACTGACTTTATCTTGAACAGAATATATGGTATGTGAAATTAGGAACCCCCTACTTAATAGATCAAGCCCTCGATCTTGAGGCTCCCTCATGTGAAACTTATGGCTATAAAAGGGAGGCTAAGCCTTCCTATAATTATGCCTAAGAGGCACCTTCAGAGAACTCTTCTGTTGCTCAGGTGTGACCTTTCTCTCTCTAAGCCCAACTCAGCAAATAAATTCAATAACCACCCTCCCCACCCCCACCATCACGAGGGACATGACTCCTGGGAATGAGCCTGGCCTTGGCAATGAGGAATTGAAATGCCTTCTTGACTAAAATGGGAAAAAGAAAGGTAAGAAAATAAGTTTATAGTTGCTAAGAGATCTGAAACAGTCGAGAGGCTTTCCTGGAGGTTATTCATATGCAAGCTCCAGCTAGATAGCTCAAATGGCCAAAGTATGCCAGGCCCTAAACAACAGTAGTCCTGAAATACCTAGGTCCCTATTTGATACTCAATAAAAGTTTCACTCACTAAGTTTATTTTTCGGAAACTTAAATCCCCCAGCATGTTCCTATGCCAGACAAATCCTAAAACCCAGAGGCAACAGCCTCTTTAAGAACATCAACCAGATGCAGCCCCCTTCCCCATAATGTCAACATCAGTTTTTAATATGAACAAGGTAGGATGGTCACTGCCTAACACCCCCTGAAGATTGAGAAAGTAATTAAATGAGAGGAAAGGGTAGCAACAGACAAGATACGATTTAACAAAGGATTACCAACACTATATATATATTTTTTCTAGATGGTAGGGCATTAGAATAGCTAGAAGGAAATAACTGAAATGTTGGAACTGTAACCCATAACATTCTTTGAAATTTGCTCTATAGCTACTCATTAAATTATACTCTGAAAGTTACCACCTTTCTGTATGTATATTTCACAATAAGGAAATAAATGAAATTGTGGAACTGTAACCTATAACATTCTTTGAAATTTGCTCTCCACTTGTTAAATAGTACTTTGAAATTTATCATTGTTCTGTATATGTTAAATTTCACAATAAAAATATATTTAAAATAACAAACTATCCTGGCCAAAGCAGAAAAATGATGTGAAAATAAAGTCATATTGGGAGCAATGCATATCATTTTCACTCCCTGATCCATGAGTAACTTCAGACAAATGACATAAGCTCTTAATTTCTCCATTTCCTAAATTGTAAAATAGGGATAATTTACTTCACAATTAATATAAAATGGGCCTACTACCACTTACTCTATTAACTTCATTGTACCTTTTGTGAGGACTGCATGTGACAAAGAATGCATATGGATAATACAAATGTAAACTGATGTAACTAAAGAAACTATCTAGGAATAAAATTGAAAAAATGTAGCACACAACAGTAAACATCCTCAAGCATGATGTCACCCAATACATTAGGCCTTACACACTTCAGTGGCTCCTTCTCCTCTTGCTCAGATGAGAAAACAAAGTCTAGGTCCTACTGAGGCTGAGGAAATAGTGACTTTTGGGAACTGTTTGAATCTACTAAAATGTTTCCTCTCTCTAACACAGTGATGGCATTCCCTTGGGCTTTGGCATCACTACTGGACTACCAAGTATCGAAACAAAGTACAGTTATTCCTTCCACATGACAAATTTCCCAATCACAGTTTTGACATACTGCAAGTTGGCATAAGAAATTAAATGGGAATTTGGGGGGAGTTTTGGGGAAGCCACAGGCAACATGTGAAGGCCAGCAGATGACACAGAAAAAGTTCCGCAACTCAGAAATGCATAAAATATGTGCATATATAATCCAGATTTTCCAGTAAGGTACTATAAACACCCCATAAAAAAAAAAGAAGAAAAAATTCAGCTGCCTTCTTTGTACAAAGGGAAGGCTTAAATATTTTATGTGGATTTTCCAGATAGTGGGATCACCATGCCCCTAACCCCCACGACGTGGAAGGGATAACTGCAGATTCCTGAGCCCCCTACTTGAGCGTCACTGCAACAGCTTCTCAATAGCCATACAATGGAGCACAACCAAAGTGGAAATGAGAAATTGAGTTTAGAACAACAAAATACGAAACACTCTGTAAAAATTCAATACAAAGTTTTGAGTTTTCCAGTAACACTAGTAGTGAAAGAGAAAAAAGACAGAGAAAGGCATAGCAGCCAATAAATGAAGCATAACATGGAATAAATCATTCTTCATAATAAACTGAGATGCTGAATAAATTATAGAGCCTTAAAAGAAAGGGGGTTGAAAGATAAGGAAATAATTAAGACTTTGCAAAAGCAGGTAGAGAAGTAGAGAAACTTGAGAGCTCAATACTACATGTAAAGGATGGACATACAAAAAAACTCAGTACCATAGAAGCTATTTAGGGAAGACCCACAACTAGTGCTTCTGTAGAAGAAAAACCTCTAGGAAAGGATATAGGAAAAGGGAAAATTGTAGTACCACCCTTTCCTTAAAAAGCAAATAAAGTCTTTCTGAAAATCCCTGGTTGTAATGGTTATTTCATAATTTCTCCAGATACAGATGGAGCAAAATATTTGGTCAGAAAACAGAATGGGTATATGTATGTGTATATGTTTATGTATTCAGTAATATTTATGCTCTTTATTATAGTAACATTAATTATATCAATGTCAGTGTTACTATAATTATTACATATTTAGAGATTTAACATGAAAATTTCTATTATATAATTTTGTCTTAATATTACAATGATTGACTCAATTAGCATTTTAAATGTACTTGGTATTAGCTTTTCTATATTATATTTTGTATATATAACATATGTAACGTACAGTAGCAGAAACATCTCTCTTTTTCATAGTTTTATTCAGGGCTGGTTATAAGTTCCTAAGTATTTAGTACCTTTCCATAGCTCTGTTGGGGAAGTACTCTCTAAGGAAATGACATTTGTAGTGAGAGCTGAATGGTGAAAGGAACTAGCCTTGATAAAACTGGTGCAGGAGTGCTCCAGGCAGAGGGAGCAGTCAGTGCAAAAGTTCAGGGACTTTGTCAAGAGATAATGAACAAAACAAAAGCTATTGTGACTGAGGGGTAGGGGCTAGATCAAGAAAAGTAAGAGTCAAGGCAAGTTGTTCAGTTTCAATTCAAGTCAGGTACGGAGCCATTTGCGAATATTATGCAGCAAAGTGACAAAATTAATCAACATTTTTAAAAGATATTTTAAAAGATCTACTGTGTAGAATGTAATTTAACAGGCAAGAGCAAAGCAAAGAGACAGATCAAGAGGCAACTGTGCTAGCTCAGACTTGGATTAAAATGATAGCAGTGGAATTGATGAGAGGGAGTTGGACCCACACTCTGGATGTGAAGCCGTCAATAATCACTGATGGACCAGATATGGGATATGAAGAAAGGAACCTGTCTCGATGTCCAAGGAAGTGATGTTATTTATTGGGATTTGCGAAACTGGGGAAGAAAAAAATGGAAGGGTATCAACAGATCTTTTGGTTATGTTTAACTCTGAGATCCCTTTAGACAACGAAGTGGATATAGAAAGAAGGAGTTGGATATGTGAGTCAGGAGCTCAAGATGGCATTTCGACTAGAGAGTTATTTGGGACTGATTTTATGTAGATAGGATTCAGAGCCATGTGATTGG
The DNA here is from genome assembly GCF_015220235.1 of Choloepus didactylus. NCBI lineage: Eukaryota > Metazoa > Chordata > Mammalia > Pilosa > Megalonychidae > Choloepus > Choloepus didactylus. The sequence goes on along the minus strand of NC_051313.1, from coordinate 95,061,403 downwards.
ATGAGATCATACTGAGAGGGAGAATCCAATCAAAAAAGTGGACAGGACACAGGACTAAACCATAGAGCACCCCAATAGTTAGTGGATAGATGAGGAGGAGCCAACAATTAAACTACAGAAAGGAAACCAGTAAAGGCGTATGGTATCCCAGAAGCCAAGAGAAGAAAGTGTCCCAGGAAGGGGGGAATAGTCAACTGTATCAAATACTGCTGAGACATACAGCAACATAAGAAGAGATAACTGGAAAACCCTGACTATAGGATTGGAAAGATGGTAGACACTGATGATCTAAATACGCAACAGAAGGTTGGGATGGAAATCCTACTGGGGTGGTTTAAAGAAAGAAAGGGAATTGAGAAAGTGCAGAGAACATATGCAAACATTTTTCAAGTACTTATACTGTGATAGGAAACAGAAATAGGGTGGTAGCTAAAAGGAAGCTAAGTGGTCAAAGAAGGGAGTTTTGTTTGGTTGGTTTCAGATGGGTCATCTGTTGCACTATTGGGAATTTTAACTAGAGAAGAAAATAAACGAGACATAGTGGAGAAGGGTTAATTAATAAATCCAAGTAATGGAGAAGAATGGACAAGAGGAGGGTTGAACAACAGATATGGACAGTTCATCTGGGAAGGCAAAATACAGGTGCATATACAGGTAAGAGAGTAGATGCATGGGAAGAAGTTTAGGGAATTCCCATCTCATTGCTTCAGATGGAACACTTAAACATTTAGTAAAAGGATAAAGGATAAACCAAACGTATTTCCAAAATGTTTACTTCAGGTAATCAGTAGAATGGTGCTCCCAATAACAAATCATCACCACCATCACCACCACCACCACTACTACCACAACCACCCCTAATCCTGAGTGTTCAATTTGGGCCAAGCACACGTGTGACCTCTCACTTTCCAAATGATGAAAACCAGGTTCAAAGAGATTAAGTGGCATGCCTTGGGGTTAAGCAGTCTGAATTCAGAATCTGAGTGTGTAACTGCTCTAAGCTGCAATCCCTCCCACTCCACCCACACATGTCAGTGTTTGGACAGTGTGCTATCAGAAAGAAGCATGGGTAGGTAACTCTCTATTTATGATAAAACAGAAAAAAGAGGCAACTTTTCTAAGCCAGTCCTATTTCTCCCTCCTATGTCATTATTGACTTTTTAATTTTTAAAACTTTTTTTTTGCCTCCAGGAACATTGCAAGAAGAAAAGATGTTATTTATACCACTAGCATAGTAAGAGTTAATAGACTATTACCTAACAACCCTATTACCTTGGTCCCTTACCACTGGTCTCAAAGTGTGTGTATTAGGGGATTGCCATAATTATGAACCACTATATAATAAAAATCACTGTAAAATTATTCAGTCTTTTGACATTGGAAGCACAGATAACAAAAGAGATTTATTAAGTAGGGAAGTCCCACCCATCAAATGATGCTCTGACATAAATTCTGAGGACAATAGGAAAGTGAGGTCTTGACCATTTGAATGTTAAATGCTCAAAGATAAAAAACAAAATGTATGATTTATTCAATAACAATAACTTAGGTATAATTAATGTAGTCTATTTGTTAAACCCTGAGAAAACAAGTGTTGACTTTGTACTAACACTGGCTAGGTTAAAAAATAAATTATTAATACTTCTTGTGTCTCCAGAATTGAGTTTACCATTGAAAAGTCTCAGATTCAATTCTAAAACTCATAGATACATATCAATTAACTAACACTGCCAAATATGTTTGAACAAAATATATTTCTCTGCACAATTGAAATATATTAGGTTCTCTTAAGGCTGAAGGACTATTTTTGCAGGGTTTAAATTATTTCTTAGATTCCAAAGAATAATTTTAAAGCATTTAATAAAATGAGTTGCCAATTGAAGACCATTTGCTGATTAAGTGTCCCTTTTGATTCTGTAAATTCAGGAAAAATACAACATCGACAAACATTCTATTTTCTGATATGTGGAGAACAAATGTTAAAGTCAGCCAGAAGTACATCTAATTTTAATGATTTTAAGTGGAACCTCCTACTATGGGAGTCTTTGGAAGAAATCCACAAAACAGAAATTGTTCTGGGAACTATCCTAATGGAGAACAGTGTTAAAGTGTGGAACAATCTCCCAAAGGCCACTGGTTATGCCCGGAAAAATATCCATCGTTGTCACAAGTCCAGGCCACCTCATGGGTATATTTTTTAACCTTCCCATTTCTGAGACTCAAGGAAACATATCATAACAGAAGAATCAAGGAAAAGCCTTTAACTAACTTGCTAACTTATTTTAACTCTAAATAAAGAACCCTCTAAAGTCATACGGAATGTGAGGAGGAAATTTGACAGCACATGGTGATTTTAGGCTCACAATGACTGTGTCTAATTAGTTTATGCCTAAAGGATGAATTTCAGGAAAACAATCAACTCTAAATAAAATTATTAGTGAACTGAAAACAGGCATTTGCATAAACGTGTATCTGATTTATCATATCCAATAGAATGTAAGCTTTGTAAAATTCATGCACCTCTATTTAAAAGATGGTACAATGACCCAAAACAATCGAGCAGTTAGTTTAAGATGCAACTGACAGAATTATTGTTATTCCTTTACTTTTAAATATGGTACCTTTATCCCCAAGAAAATTTACTACAATTCTTTTAAAATGGACAAATAAAAAGCTCCCTTTTTATATCTGGTCTCTAAAACCCAACTAAAGGGAAAAATAAAATTCATTCACTCATTCATACATACATATATTCAAACATCACCCCGCCACCCCCCAAACCAGGATTTGTGCGAATGCTGAAGAGAGCAAGGCTGGCATCTCCTCGAAACAGGTATCCTCCTCTTCTCAGAGGAAGCCCGAGGTCATGGAGGAGGTCAGGCTATCTCCTATGCCTGGGTAGATGAGGGCCTCCTGTTCCTGTCTGGCTGACCTGCTCCCCTCATCTCCAAGAATTCCTCATTCAACACTGGCAGCGGTTGCTCAGTGGCTAAGACGACTCATAGAGCAGGACCACAGAGTAGACAAGTAGATTACATATTAAGTCTTTCATAAGTCTATCAATGATGGCTGCTGCCTTCCTCCTCTGGCCTATTCCATCTTCTCCCTCTTTCCTTTCTAATCACTAACCCTCCTGTTGTCCTGGTGACCACTCTAGCCCGTGACTTGCCCGCTAATCATGCCAGACCACCCCAGGCTGCATCCCAACCACAACCATGCTACTTGATGAACAAAACAGAACAAAAACAGCCTTCATTTAAGAAAAACTCTGTGTCAGGAGCCATGCTAAGTATTTTTCACACCTTATCTCATTTAATCTTCATAGTAAACCTATAACAAAATTCCTACTTCGTCAATGAAGGAAACAAGATTCAGAGACATTAAGTAACTTGTCCAAGATCAAACAGCTTTAAAAGTGACAGAGCCATCAGACTCCAGAGATTGTACTTTTAACAGCCACATTTTTCCAAAACCTACATGAATACCCACTGAAAACATAAAATTGATGTAAATAGTCTAGATCAGTGTTTCTCAGATGTGAATGTTGTATGTATAATTTTTAAAAGTTAATAATTTTGCAAGCATTGCAGTTAGAAAATTACTATAGATTCTTACCAAGATCAAACAGCAAAATGCCTTCACAGAATTTAGAAATAAGATTGTGCTTTAAGAATTAAGCTAACAAATCAACATGGGGATCTTAGCATACATAAATAGGCATCTTGGACATTGTCTAGCTACCAGAGCTGTAGGCCTTGGCTGCATCCCTGGGGGTGGAGGCTATAACACATATATTTAAAAAATATGTAGTTCAATAGGAAACTTGGCAAATCTCAGACTCCTGAAAAGGAGAGCTGGTAATGCAAATATCATCTGTCCCCATCCGAGCCCTCCGGCCTCCTGTCACATAGATATCTATTGTGGAGATGGACACAGGAGCATCTGGCTATCAGAAGCTAACACGGTTATACCTCCCACGGAGCTTAGCCACAGGGAGAGGACATGGGGTCAGGGAAATGGCAATGTCTGTGCCATCTGCCAATCATTTACCTAGTAATAAAAGCCTTCTGTGAGCTTTATTGGTTAATGGCCATTGACAAGTTTCTGAGCCCAGAAATCTTGGAATTCATCAAGGTGAACACTATTAAGTGGGACTGTTGTAAGTAACATCCTTAGTCTCCTTCAAATGACCAAAAATACTAGTCACGTTTTTGTGTATTTTACCTTTTCACCATCTCTCCCTGGTTCTCCTTTGTAACCTGGTGGTCCTCGAATTCCCTAAATTAATCACAAAATAAAATTCTGTTAATTTTTTGTATTTACTAGAAATAATGTCTCTAAAATGTATATGAATAGATCACATACTTGTATCCCTGGTGATCCTGGAACACCTGGCGATCCTGTGATTCCCTGATATCCCTAAAGAAAAAATAAATAAGAAATAATTAATAGTTCATCACAGGCACAAAGAGCAGCCCTTCATTTCAGGATCCATTCCTTTTCCAAGTTTCTTACATCAAAGCCTTCACTTTGTGACTGTTCAAGAAACCAAACCAATAAAACATTAAATGCTAAATAAGGACTTCAGATCTTAAGTCTTAAGAAGAACAAAATTATCCAGAAATCCTAATGTTTAAAAGGAATGTTTTGAGAAGAAAATATACAAAGCCAGTGCTCTACAGCTCCTAAAGAAATGTTCTGCATGTCAGGAACATTTCAAGAGAAAAACACCTAAAAAGATTAAGACGATTAAGCAATGCAAAACATTTTCAAACTACCTGATTAATGGCCATCAGAGTTCATCTCTGGAATAAATTGAGTCTTCCAAAATGTTATTCTTCAGATTAAGTCTATAACAAACTTTAGACTGCTCATTTTAGAAAGCTGCTGATGTTAAACCCAAGAATGTGACAACCATCAGGCTGTGACACGTTCCCCTTTCCAAGGCTGAGGTGCCTGGGATGCCAGGGTCACCTTCCTCTCTCACTGCTTACACAGCCCTCCAGAAACTGAACCCTCTATAAAACAGCACAATTTTTTTTAAACGGAGAGAAGCTATGCATTCTTCACACAGCACACAGCACCAAAAGGCTCCAGTCAAACTTGCACGCCCTAAACATTTATTTCGGTTTCCCAAGGCCAATGCCAGGGTGCCTAGGATTTGGGGCCCTTGCAAACCCATTTACCACTCTCTATTCAGATTCCATCTTTTTTGGACATAATTGTTTGAGTAGAGGCTTCTGCTGTCCTTCTATCACAGATCTCATTAAGGTTTCCAATTACAACTTCATTCTTGAACTCAAAGGCTTCTTTGCCATGTGGCTATGCACTGGCCTTCATATTCACCCACTCACTTGTCAGTACATTTTCTAATTGTAATTTTAGAGATACCACATTTTCAAATATTCCTTCTAACATTCTTTCCTAGTTCTTCTTTAATCCCTGATGGCTACCTAAGAAAGATCAGTCTTGGGTGATTGTCTTTCCCCTTTAATAGGCACCTATGTTTCTTATTTTATAAAATGCACTCAGTTTCCCAGAATTCAGATAGAACAATTTCTATCACTAACCATCATGCTTTCCCTCATACCCTATTTAGTTCTTCACAAAATACATCATTATGCTTTTCCTATGAATTCTCATGCCCAAATGGCTTATTTCTATAAGACCCTTTCCCAATTGTTAATCATTTCCCTTCACTGGTGAGCAATGAACATCATAACCAGTCTTCCCATATTCCATGCAAAACAACCTGCAATTTTCAAACCCACCATATGCTCTCCAGCCTGGCCCTATCTCTGTATCACTAGATTATGTGCCCCCTTGAGCTCAGGGACCAAGTTTAGATCATTTCTGTACTTCCAGTGGCAAGCAAAGTATTTGGCATATTTTTTGTTGATTGGACATTAGAAGAATTCTCCTTCAAGTCATACACATTGCACCATGAAAAATCTCTTTCCCCAAACAAACCATGCTCACGTTCATGCAGTTTCAATAGCCAATTGCAACTTTTAATAATACCATTAAGTCCATGTTCTCAAGATCAGTCAAAAGAAAAAAGAAAGAATCTACACAGAGCTTACCCAGTCCTACCTCTCTACCACTCTAGTCAGCACTGAATCTCCTTCCCTCACCAACTTTGAAATCAGAGAGATCTAGAATTGAATCTCAACTCTGTCACTGCTCACAAAAGCCCAGGGTTACATTACTTACAAATTCCACCACCTAGTATAACCTTCAGATCCTTCAAAATCCTGTACACATTCTCTGGATAGTCTGACATGATTTACAACAGGTTACTGTAATTGGGAAACTAATAATAGTGATAATTTTTATGGTACTTATCACATTCCAGACTAAGCACTTTGCATATATCAATTTACATAATTTTCACAGCTAAAGTAAATTCTACATTGTCCCCATTTTTGGATAAAGAAACTGAAGCACAGATAGGTTAACTAACTTGCCGCAAGTTGCACAACTAGTAAGGTAACAGAGTAAGTGGAAATACCCTCTCACAGAAAGTGCTTTATGGTGGATCAGATCTCATTATTCTAGGATGGCTAATTAGATTCAAAGAAACCCATTTGCCAGTCTATTTTTAAATTGTTTAGAATTCTGAGTGCCCTGATAAAAGGAAGCCTCATAAAATTCCTCAAAAGAAAGCTACCATGAAAATTGGCTATTAATCAAAATGGTCAGTCATCTAAGTTCATATTTAAGGAATTATTTTTGCTTTCATGTTTTATCAAAACTTGAGGTCAAATGTTATATCTGCTTGATTACTTGTTTTTTTTTTTAGAAAACCAATCTTTTGTAGATCCAAAGCTACTGGACTGTCTCTGCTTTTCAACAAAGTAAGCTACATGGTGCATTTGTTGGTGCATTTGTTATAGCGGCACACTACATTTGAAAGAATTAAAGCAATATAGAGATGTCCTCAGTTGTGTTCCCAGCTCACCTCTGACTCATAATGTGACCTCAGACAGAGTCATCAAATCCCCAAATCCTGGGAGACCACACAGAGAAGTGGAAAGACAATGAATTTTATGATCGGAAAAGACCTTGGTTGGCCTGAATTTTTGCTCCTCCCTTTAACAATGGGATTTTGGCTAAATCACTCTGTCAGGCAAACCCTTAGTTTCTTACTATAAAAGTGGTAAAACAATGCCCACTTCACTTCTGAGAAGCCAACGGAGTCACAGGTCATGTTTGGCAGATGTAGGAACTCAATAAACTTCTTTTCTTCAGACGCAATGACGATTGGTTGTGTAAAATTACTAGAACCCTTCTGCAAAATGTTACTACAAAGACTTTACAGCTACCATTAGTGTATTGGGAACAGCAGGTCCTTCCATCATCATTATTATTTAATCCTTTTTCAACATTCATACAGATCTAATGCTAAACATGTGAAAATGGCCTCAGTGGTATTTTACAATGGCCCTCTTTGTTTTGTCTTTGAAGGAACAACAATACAGGAATATTAAATGCTTCCCAAATATGAGAACCAGATATATATTTCTAAACTCACAATGAGATGCATTCTTGAAAACTTAGTTGCAGAAAGAAATTCAAAGTTTATTTTAGAATCTAGAGGAAATATGCTTAGTAACAAAATGAAGAAAAACCAAAACCACATCCAAGCAGGGGGATCCTAGGGCAAATCACCAGAAGAAACTGGATGAAATTCAGAAAAACAAATTTTGGACTAAAAATCAGGAAAATAAAGGTTAAGGGAGGGATATTACAACACAGAACAATTTCCAAGAGAAGCAAGAAATAAAATATTGGTTGACTCATATCAGGGTACACTGAAACAAGAAAAATCCCCTAAGGCAGGAAAAGTGATAAACTTCTCCTATAGTTTTATTGAGTTTATATTTTTCTGACTACCCAAGTTTCTGCATTACAATGTAGGACTGTAACTTTCACATGACCTTTGACTCATCAATACTGTTCAACATGAGTTTTGCCATTCTGCAACTGTTAGCAGGTCCAAATATCCACTCCACTCCCATCCACAAGATTTCTGACAGTATTTAAGTCTTTTCCATGTTCACAGAAAATCTCTTTGTAAATGAGTCACTTTAAGGGAAAAAAGTATTCTCACTGCCAAATTGTAGGGCTGAAGAAAAGAATACAGAATCAACTTAATTTTCCTCCATGATTCATAGTTGCAACGCTCCAGGAAAGATATATAGCATTGGAAATGGAAATTAAGCAAATAACATACTCAAATGTGAAAAGGTCACAATCTCTTCTGAACCCAATTCTAATCAGGCCATAAAAATATTCTGCCAATGTTAATATATCTGTTATTTCAAAGGAGTGAGAAGCATAGGGAAATTGGTTTCCTTTAAATACTCAAATCTTAAAAATGAGGATGGAAGTCATTTTAGGATGCCACCCTTCTTTTCAAAATGTAAGAAAGTAAATTATTTAAAATTTATTCTATTGCATAATTTTCCTCAAAGTTTAATTCCAACAGATACTCTGAGGTATACAGCCAAGGTAACTAGGTAACCAATACCGTGCGTATTTTCAGTGTCCACTGCAGATTCTTCTAGTAGTTGGCAGACTTCAAAGCTCTATACAACTAAATTCCAAGAAAGTGCATAAATCTCTGTCTCCATGAATAACTAAAATGGAAGCTAGCTTTTTGCTACACAACCCAGCTATTAGTAAAGTAATATATATGCTTTAACTGATTGCAGATTATTTGATTAATAGGTCTCGTTAAATGTAAAATGACCCCTGTGCTAAGTTCTAAAAAAGAACTGTAATGCTATGGGAGGTGAAGAATAGGAAGCCAAGGAAAAGCTTTCCTAGGAGACAAGCTCAAAGGAATACTAAAGAAAGCACACCCCTTGCAGAAGAAGCTTTCAATATGCCATACAGCAGGACAGAACAAGCCATATTCATAAAGCTAGAAGAAGAGAGCGAGCCAGAGAAAGTACACTGCAAAACAAGGCCCAGGAGTAGACCAAAGAGACATGCAGGGATTAAGGGTCTTGTGAAGGACTGGGTTCATTATCCGAGCCCTTGAAGTCTTTAAACCAGAGGGTCACGAAATCAGATTTGAGCTTTGAAAAGATCACTGACTACACTGTAGAGGATAGATTAGAAGGGCAAGGGAAAGCATGGAGACCAAGTGGGACCTTCCTGCCAGGAAGAGAGAATGGTAGATGGAATGTGAGTGCAGTCAAGACATAGTCTAAACCGACAGTGGTATATGAGAGGTGAGGGAATTGGATCCATGGGATGATGCTCAGGTTGCTAGCTTGTTCAGTATGATGGCTGCTAATAACACTAACTGAGAGAGGGAACTCTGGAGGAAAATATAGATTAATTGGCTGCAAATTATAAAGTAACACAAAAATAAAATAAATATTTTTATGGACTAATATAAACAATTTATATTTGAAAATGAGAAGTTATGTGCTGCTGTGAAAAAAAAACAGAATTTCTACTTCAAATTAAAATAAACTACATTTACTATAAATGAAATTAATTTAAATCTGACATTCCCCTCCCTTCGGAAAAGATGGATAGGTGATAAATATGACGCATAATCCAGTTTCCTATAATAATTTGCTACTAATTAAGTACACGAATGATGCACATTGTATTCCTTTCACAAATCATCTCTGCAGATATAGCAAGATTCTTAGATTCATGGAATTTAATCAAATTTAGGTAGGTTGCCTCCATTACTTAAGTAAGATGACCCAAAGTTATACTAAACTTATTTTGAAAAGAGAATACACAACTTTTTAAGATAACTGATACCATTTTTAGTAAATATTACTTCCCAACCTAAATCTCTAGTTATTTTACTTTTATATATTATAAAGGAGGTGTTCAATAAACAGCTAGCCTCATTCCTTCTCTTGCTTTCCTGCTGGGTTTTCTCCATAACATTAACCACCATCTGATATTATGTATGTATATATTATTGTATAAGTATATAAAATACCTACAAGCAATCTATTTAAGAGACACATGAAATAAACATGGAAGATTCACATAAGAGATCTAAATAAGAGAAGTGTTGGAGAAAAATGAATTACCTAGTCATTTTTTTCCTAAATTTTGTCTAGGAAAGCTTTGTGGAAGAGATATAGAGATACCTTTTAAGTAACATTTTATTATACAAAAAGATCAGCTGCCCAAGGTTAGCACAGTTCATTCTAGGCAAATGGCCCATATTTTCATTTATCAGTAAGAATCTATGAGGGGAGTGTGTGTGTGTGTGTGTGTGCGTGTATGCTTATATGATAGCAGTGAGAGAAATGGAGAAAACAAACATTTTGCTAAGGAACCCAGATTGAAGTGAAGTAAGAGTTCAGATAGAAACTGCTTTCTCTAGAAGGAAGTTTCGTACACTCAATAATTAAGTTGCCTCTTGGAATTATTTTCTCCAGGATAAATAACAGCCATTTCTTCAGCCTTTATCCTAATATGTAATCATTTTCCAGTTCTTTAATCCTCATGACACTCAGCTGCAAATTCCCTACAGCTCTTCAATTTTTGAGTCTACAATTGGCACCATATTCAGTGTATAGTCTGAAAGGAGGAAAGCATAGATTACTTGTCTCAAGGGTTCTACTTGTTTTAAAACTAATTACTCACCCCCTGTCAAACTTACTCTGCTGACATATGTGCTAGTTTTCTTTCCTTTCAGCCTCTTCTATCCCATTATTCTTGAATATGTGAAGATATCTCTTGTTTGGATAACACTCCTGAATTGCAGTAAATCCTACCTCATAGGCTGCATTCTGAGTTCTCACAGTCTCCTGATTAACTGTTTGGGATGAATTCCAGTTCCTACAGGTCCCTAAAGTGTAGTATCCTAAACCAAATCCAATACTCCAGAAGCAGGACTGTCCTCTTTCTCAATATAAATATTATATATTTACTAATGATTCCAAAATTTGCATCAGTTTATTTTGGCAGCCCCATTATTTTCAACCCAAAAAGCACTATTTTCAACCCAAAAAACAGAGTAATTTTTTTAAAAAACAAGTTATAATTCTATCAGCTCTAACTGTAAAATAGTCCCAAGATGTGACCTACTCACATCTTGAGTAGGTCTTTTCACCTAACTACTACCATCCTGATTTTAGCCGCATTCAGCTCTCTCCTGGATTATTGCAAGAGCCTCCTGACAGCTATCCCTGCTTTTGCCCTTATCACCCTAAAGTCTAATGTTGATCCCTTTTTCCCCAAGTCTAAATATCTTGCAGACAAGTAAAAGCCCTCAATTTACCCTAGTTCTGCTTCACTATGCTAGAATAGCCCATTCTCAAAGCTCTCCAAATCTTTTTGGATTTTCATGTTCCTTTAAATGCCAAAAGAAATTCTAAATGAAATCAAGAGTTAAAAGTTCTTAAAAATCATAATAAAGTAAATGAACACATAGAAGAGTATCTAATGACCAAAATAAAACCCACTGGAATAAGAGAAAATGTTTGATTCTTGGAAAATCTTACATTTCTAAAATTAAAAACAAAATTATAACTCAACAAATAATCAGGAGAAATAGTAGCAACATATATATCAATGATTATTAATGCTCTTACTGATCAATATGAAAAATACCATTACCTCTATATAAAATGGGCAAATGACAAGACAAGACACTTTGCAAATTGAGAGCTCTCCTTGAATTTCAGACATCTATAGCCAATTACCCACCTACAATTTTACTTGAACGTGTAACATAAATTTAACGTATCAAACCAAAGTCGCGATTTTCATCCTCCAATCTTCTCTCTCCCATTCTTTCACATCTCATTAGAGTCCCTTTGACTTCTCTCTTTCTCTCAAACCCATATCCAATACATCAGCAAATTCTATCAGGTCTAACTGTAAAATATTCCCAAGACGTGAGTAGGTCTTTTCACCTAATTACTACCATCCTGATTTTAGTCGCATTCAACTCTCTCCTGGATTATTGCAAGAGCCTCTTGACGGCTAGCCCTGCTTTTGCCCTTATCACCCTAAAGTCTATTTTCAACCCAAAAAGCAGAATAATTTTTTTAAAATACAAGTTATAACAGGTGACTTCTCTACTCAAAACCCTCCATAACACCCCAGCTCACTCCAACGGAAAGCCCAAGTCATCACAAGGAGCTAAAGATCTCCTCTCCATCTTCCCTCCCTTCTCTCTCCTACCTATCCAACTTCTTCATCTACTAACCTTCCCCACCATGCTTTATATTTTGTGTTTTGATAAAGCGATGTAATAACTTTGAAATTTCCCAACTGTGTTAAATACCAATTCTGAAAGGTTGAAACCTCTGCAGAAAGCTGACCCCTTTCTGGTGTCCCTAGACTCAGTGGCACAAGGAAGTAGTGGGGGCTGAGGGGGTACTGGGTTGCTGAGTGTGACTCCACCAATTCACTCTCTTGTCTATTGGTAGCTGTGCACTGTCAGTTTTTCAACTCACTTCTTAAAGCCATGAATATGAAAATCATCCCCAGAATTCTACAGCTTAGTCTAGTGCTACCTTTATCTCTTAGTAATGATGAAAATCAGCCATAGGAGAGAATTTAGGCCTTATCTGGTACCATCTTCTCATTTTCCCAATGAAGAAACTGAGGCCCATAAAAACAAAATAACTTTGCTATACGGAGTGTAAAACAGCCCCAGATTTCTCCAACAATCAGCTAGGGCCTTTGTTTTAGTAGAGTACTTTGGTTCATGAAGAGTAATTAATGATGACTCAAACAAGAAGACAGACACGAATGAGTACTATAAAAACATAAACTTCTACAAAATCATAAGCTAATGCTTATATTTCCACATATGGCCTTCTTTTAAAAAAATCAATGCCATATCAGTATAATGCCTTAAATAGCTGTAGTACTCTGAATTACTTAACAGGATATTTATATCTATATAAGTAATATGAATATATATATGTATATTTCCCCTATTTCTTTTAATAATAGTAAAATAGGCTGTCACTGCACTGATAGAAGTTATTTAACTGATAGAGAAATGAGAAAGAAGTGGAAGGATTTGATAAATTTCAAAAACCAGAGATAGGACTGATGGAAGCCAGACAAGAAAGAGTACATAATTTATGATTCCATTAATATGACATTCTAGAGTAGGCCAAACTCATCTATGACAGCAAAAATCAACAGTGCCCGCCTCTTGCAGAAGGGATAGGGATGTAGAGGCAGTGATTGTCTGGGAAGAGGCATGAGGGAACTTTTCTTGGCTGATGGTAATGTTCTATATCTTGAGGGCATTTAGGTTACATAGCTATACGCATTTTTCAAAACTCGGTTAATGTTCCCCTAAGAGTTGTGCATTCCATGTATGTATATTTTACATTAAAATGAAAACAATATTAAAAAGAAAGAATTCTGTTAATGATATGCATGCTGAAGCATTTAGGGGAAAGAATACTGATGTCTTAAAATTATTTTGAAATGCATAAAAAATTATCGATGGAGGGATGACTGGATTATGTAAAAATGCAAGTATAATAAAATGTTAACGATGAAATCTAGCTCATGGGTATAAAAGTATTAGCTGAAAAGCTCTTTCAAATTTGTATTTTCTAAATTTTCATAATAAAATATTGGAAAAAAACAGTAATATGCTCAAACACTGTGCCGATAGAAATTCTTTAACTGATAGAGAAATGGGAAAGATATGGAAGGATTTGAAACATTTCTTTAATTTTGGTTGGTGGCGTTTTCCTTACAAAAATTAGTATGTCTCCAGAGTGGAATAATATCCTATTTAAAGCTTCAGTTGAGCTGGCCTAGTTATATTGTGAAAGAGCATCAAATTGCTTATTGAGGGGATTGCACAGAACCAAATCCAAACAAAGCAGAATTCCCTTCGAACTGTTCTGTCCAAGTTTCCTTGGTCCAGATGGCTTCCATAGCCAGCCAGAGGCTCCACCCACACCCTCCCACTCCCGCGGTGTGCTGGCCCTGGACACTCACTAATGACCCTCAGCTGTTCTGGCTCCCAGGCTCACTTTCTCTTCCTGCCTGGCCACCCAACATCACATCTCCTGCAGAAGGAAAAAATGGGGGATGGGGGGAATGGACATTCAAGAAAAGTCACAAATTTGGGTACATAGGATTTGAGTTAGTGTATTAGTTTCCTATTGCTGTTGTACAAACTTAGTGGCTTAAAACTATGCAAATTTACTGTCTTACAGTTCTAGAGGTCAGGAGTCTGAAATGGGTCTTAGGGGACTAAAACTGAAGTGTTGTCAGGGCTGTGTTCCTTCTGGAAGCTCTCTCTGGAAGAGAGAATCCTTCCCTTGCCTTTTACAGCTTCTAAAGGCTGCCCACATTCTTTGGCTCATGGCTTCATCACTCTGACCTCTGCTTCCACTGTCACATCTCCTTCTCTGACTCAGACCCTCCGACTTCCCTCTTATAAGGACCCCTGTGATTGCACTGGACCCACCCAGATAATCCAAGATAATCCTTCCCATCTCAATATCCTTAAATTGAGCACATCTGCAAAGTCCCTTTGTCATGTAAGATAGCATTCACAGGTTTTGGGGGCCATTATTCTGCCTACCAAATTTGGTTTGTTCTTTCTTTGACGGATCTACGTATCTATATCTCTATATACATAAAATCATATACACATACACAAAATACATATATGTATCGAATGAGATGAGACAAGAAGTCTATTAGAACTACTCCTAAATCAGAGTCACTAAGTGATATCTATGATTATTATTTAGGCTAATAAAAACTAATCTCCAATACTTCATTCATGGCAAGATCTTAAACAATAAAAAAGCAAACTAAGGGCTGATAGCCTATGGAAGGCCTGCTCAGCATTTGCCTCCAAACATTGCCCAGGATTTTTCAGCACCAAAAAAGCAAAGGCCTGAATAACAGCAGAGATGTCAGAGGAGCTCTGGACAATCACGAGGAACCAGAAGAGGATATTTCAGCCCAGGAAGTATACCTGCTTTGGAGTTGATGCAGCACTGCAGCTGCCTACAGCAGAAAATATTGACCCCAGGGAAGGAGTCTCCAGGCAGAGGAGGGCTTATGTTTAAAAAGAATCATCTCACCCACTGTGATTAGGGCAGAACTCACACAGGACCTCAGGGCAATATCTTCAGTGGGATTAAGGAGCTGCAGTGAGGGAATGCAAAAAAAATCATATGACAACTTTTAGGGTTAAAGTGAGAAACTACAAGGAAAATGATTGCATATAATTGGAATTGAAGATAAGGGCAAAAGGGGGAGATGCTAGGTTTGAGGTCTATTCATTCAGTTTTATTCAAATAGAAGCAGTCTTATGATAATTTTTCTCATCCTCTTCCCTCCAAATACACCCTCGGCCTTCCCTCCCACACAAAGGTTTAAATGCACACACTCCTAGCCTGGTCAATCCTCTTGTGCACTGGAACCAATCACTTCTCACATACCCAAGGATTTTCTTCTTGCAAATTTCCCCATCTCCTAAATCATAAATCTTTCTTTCTCTTCTGCATCATTCTCATTAGCATAAAAACAATGTATCCCATCTTTAAAAAATGCTACAATGTGTTCCATCTTAAAAAAAAAAAAACCTCCTTTTATCCCATATCCTTCTTATGCTACTGCTCCAGTTCTTTCCTCCCCTTTACATCACCCCGAAAAGGCATCTATATCCAGTCACCCTTTTCTTATCTCCCACTCTCTACTCATTTCAATCCAGCTTTTGCAGCCACCTTCTCTGAAATCCTACTTACCACAATCTTCAGTGCCTCTGTGTAGCAAAACCAACTGTCCAGTCACAGCCCTCATTCTTCTTGATCTTAGCAATGTTTTCTTCACTTGGCTTCTGTCATGTCTGGTTTTCTTCCTACTTCACTGGTCAATCCTTTCCAATTTCCTTGACTAAATCCTCCTCCTTTTTTTTGCTCCATCAGAGGGACTCCGACTTGGTTCAGTCCCTCCTTCTCTTCTCTATTTATCTGTACTCACTCCCTGAATGCTCTCAATTGCTCTCATGGCTTTAGATTTTAGATACATTTTTATCCTAATGAGTCCCAACTATATATTTTCATAATTCAATATTCCCCCAAATTTCAGATTCCTAGCTCCAATATTCTACATGTCCAATAACAACATCTCAATTTCCCCCACAAAAACGTACATCTCCCCTGGCATTGCCCAGTTTAATTAGTGGTACCACAATTCACCCAGTTGCTCAAGCCAAAAACCATGCAGTCATCCTTGACTCCTCTCTTTTGCTTACATTCCACAGATAATTTGTTAGCAAATTTGGTCATCTTTACATTAAAAATAAATCAGAATCTGACCACTTCTACTTTTCCACCACATCAATCTAGTCCAAGCCACTCTTACCTTTCACTTAGAATCTGGAAATAACCTTCTATGTGATCTTCCTGATTCCACTCTTAACCACATATAATCTATGCTCCATATAACATCCATGATTTCCCTCCTAAATTGTAAGCCAGATCAAGTTAATTCCTTGCTCAAAATCCCCAAATGAATTGCCATCACAGTTAACAATGAATCCAAGGGGTCAGCCGAGCTGAGCAGCACTCCCTAGTCACCTGGCAGCTCTTCAGCTCTCTGCAGCTCCAGGTGGCTGCCATTTTGTAGCTCTTCCAAGCTCCCTTCTTTGATAATCTCCCTGTAGAGTGGCTCACTTGTATATCTAATCCCTTCCCACACTATACTGGTGTAAAAGGCCTCAGCACATCATCATGTTTTCAAAAGTTAGCCATTTTTTGTGTGTGTTAAATTTGTCAGCAAACCTCTCTCACGGTCTTAACAAGCTCCTCTTCTACTATGAGGTTTGAGGTATTGATGATTGAACGTTAGGCCTGTGGTTTTTTTTTCATTCGTTGAACATTATTGATTCACAACAAAAACCCCCATCCCCTCCTTCACATAATAAAAGGATTTCTGAACTCAGCCTTTCAGGAGGTTTAGAACACACTGGGCAATTGTTAAAATGTAGGAAAGATGTACGATCTTGATATGAGATACCTAAAAAGTGACTAGAATGCTGATTCTACAACCCCAGTACTGGAGATGACCAAGCTTTCAGTACTCACAGGCTTACCATCTTGACCAGGCTGTCCAGGGTGGCCAGGGTTCCCAGGCAGTCCAGAGTCACCCTAGAGAGGAGAAAAGCTTCTCAGAACAAACCCACCAACCACATGATGCAGTAAGGGCTCATCAACAAACAAAGCTAATTCCTTTATTTGAAGCTGTTGGTATATTAAATATTAAAAAAAAAAAAAATTTTTTTAAAAAGACCCAAAGTAGGGTTAAAAAATAACGGGATATTTTAAACATCTATACTTAGCAAATTAAGGCTTTATCTTATTTTCTAAAAAGTACAATAATTTATTTCTGCAAGCACACAAAGTATAACAAGTGGGGTGCTTTTCACTGATGCAAGATACCAACATTTATGCCAAGATACATTTTTAGAGTTTTCAAAAAACTATGAAGTACCATGGCAAATATTGTTTAAGAGAGAAATTTTCACCATAAGTCTATAGACTTAATTCTAGTCTAAATGTCATACCACAGATATCAATGTCATATTACATAATTCAACACATAACACATACTTATTCAAACATAGTCCATGGGCCATGTGCTTTCACAAAGGGACGCAAGTCTAAAGCTGCATGAGAGACATTTTCCTTCAATCCTGTCAATGTGGATCTGTGTCTATACTTATAATCTCATTTGAAAATAATGTTGAAGTTCTAAAATTTGACTATTTTCATGAGAGTGAGGCCCAGGCCAAACAACTCTCTCCTAACCCCCACAGTCCACGAGTGAACGTAATACTTAGGAAAGGAAGAAATGACCCTAGGAACATTCTATGGAACTCTGGTCTATTACTCAATGGCCAATACTGACCATTCAGATGGTTGTCATCCATGGTAAAAAGTATGAAAGTAACTTTTTTGAGTGAGGTAAGGGTGTTTTGTAATTTAATTCTAAGAAACACTTTACTTCAAAAATACTACCATATTCATCCATCGCATCCATGACATCCACATGGGACATCCTGCTGAAAACCATGAAGTCTCAGCCATCAGTATCAGTAAATTCCTACACAGAGGCAACTGGTTTCGATTAAATAATTCTTCATTATTTTCAGCAAAAAATCATTCACACAAGAACACAGTGATTATATGTCAACCAAATGCCAATGCTAAGGATACTTTACATAACTAAATTTTCTGGTCTGAAATACCACTTCAGGCTACTGGCTAGGGAGATTTGTTCCTAAAACATAACAGGAGAAATGGAAAGAACTATGTGAACTCTATTAAGGAGCTAATAAATAAGGGATGGGCTTTTCACTTAAGAACTGCCCCTCCTGAGGCTAAGCACAAAAAGAAGCTGAGAAGAAAAGTCATTTTTAAGATACAGAAAGAATCCAGGGAAAAAACAATGCTGAAAACATGGAATATCTTGTTAAAGAAATATAATTTGTAATTCAAGTCCAAGGACCACCAGTGCCAGCTAGTTGTGAAGAAACAACATTCCGGGCCTCTGGGGAGTTAGAATTTCTCTCTACTGTTTTTGAAGGGGTACACTTTAATCTCCAGCCTTCTCTGCCATTATTCTTTGCCCATGTTCAGACTGGACTTTCTGCCTTCCAACAAATGCCATCTTTTCTTTCTCCAGGAGGAAATTTTTATTCCTTTCTCACATAAGAGTTAATATAACAATTTCTCATTATTCCATTTTCTCCTGCTATCTTTTTTCTGTTGAAATTCTATAGGAGTTACTATGTCACTGACAACTTGTTCAACACTAGTGTCTTCTTAAAGTTTCCCCTTGGTTTGCCTTCCTTCGTCATTTGGATTCAGGCTCCTTGGAAATAGGGTTTTCATATTCTACTTCTTTTGCACAATGCTGGTACCAAGTAGAGATTCAATAACTACTTGCTTATCGATTTATTTCAAATCAAATCTCTTGTTAATTACCCATTTCCTTCAAGAACGCTAATTATCAGAAAAATCTAGGACATCAAAAGGATCTTGAGAGGGTTTATCCATTACTGTGATGAGGCAGAAATAAAGCTTTGGCATAAGAAGAAAGGGGACTCAAATATTTTATGCTGCAGAAAAGTACAAAACATACTTACTAATATTTTTAATTACTCAAAACTAAGTTCCCAAGGAAAAATCACCCATAAGATAAATCCAATGTGACTTCATAAGGGACCATAACACTGGTCAACAGTCTCAAGAGGTAAAATAATTTTGGGGGCAGATTTTATTATTGGTGGTAAATTTTACTGGTTATTTGGCTTATGCCTATTCTTCTCACTGTATTATTTGTAAAAACTCAGGTTAGATTTTGTGTTACTTCCAGAAAACTGGATGAATGCAGTAAAAATCTAACTAATTCAGCTGACTAGAAATAAGGCCATTTAGAATAAAAATTCTGTTTTATTACTTTAATAAAAGCTGACACCCAACCTTTATTGATTATTTTTTATAGGCTAACCAATGTTCTAAAGGTTTTACATATGTTGAATCACTTAATCATCACAAATCCAATGCAGTAGGTACTTTTATTATTTCCATTTTATATATAGGAAAACTGAGGCCCAGAGAGGTTACACAAATTTCCCAATGTCACACAGCAGTGGTAGAAATGGGATTGGATCCCAGTCTGTTGGGCTCTAGAGACTATGCTCCTAGACACTACTGTCCCTGCCCATGTACAAATGCACATGGTGACCAGAACCAGATCTGGACACCATGAGCAAATTAAACATGGAAAAAAAATTTTTTCTTAATACATGAAATTAGACACATATTATTATACAACTATGGCTAAATTCCCAATCCTCTTTACTCTGATTTAGTTGAAACATTTGTACATTTTCAATTGAAAAAATATGTACTCAGCTGAAAAGGAATACTTATTTATGTTGAGTTGAATTTGTGCCACAGGATAGTATTTTTCAGTTGTTGACAGGAGTGGAAATGTCATGGACTAAGTTTAAACATTTCTGAATATGGCCTCTCAAACAGCAAAAATATGAATAAAGTAAGAAGTACTAGGGCTTCCAAAACACAGCTAATATTTTAACTTGCCGATCTAAAGCAAAGTCTTTGGAACTCTGGGTTTGCAAGACCTCTTCTCAAAACCCTTATGCCTTCATGCTATACTCTTCTGCTGTCCACAGGAGTATGTGACTTAAAACCTAATCCATTTTCCAAAACTAACCCCTTCCCTCCCTCAGAACCCAATTTCTCACTCCCTCAGACTAGAAGGAATCCACTGTTTGGGCAAATTAACAAAAAGTTATGAATGCCCAGTGGTCCCTGATATTTCCCAAAGGCTTCTGTATTTTAAAAAAAGTATACTTTGATAGCCTAAATTAATCTCTAATTAGGAGCAACAAAAGTCAGCAAACAAGGAAAAGGTTCAACAGACAGAAGAATTTCAGAGCAAAAAAGTTAGTAAGAAATTGCTCCTACTTAAATTAAAAATACTTTCTTTCCCTTAACTAATTGATCTAACTCTTGAGATTCTCTTATTAGAGGTTTGCTCCCACAAATGTTCCTGAAGTGGAGGAAGAAGTTGCCAGTTGCCTAAATGGGTCATTTGAAAGATGTTTACAAATTGGAGATTGCCTAGATCTGTCATGTAGAACAGAGGCATTCCATGTAGTTTAACTGGGGTAGGGGTGGGGTCTTATTTGTTTTCACTGATTTCATAATTCATGCCACAAAAAATAATTATTGTTAAGTACTATGCTAGATACTAGAATTCCAAAGAACAATTTAGTTCCTATTTAACCTCCATAGTGAACAAGAGAAGTGCTCGCATATGAATACACTAGACTCTGTAATTTAACATCCCTAAAGTAAATAAGCTATTCCTCAAGAGTTTCACAGTTTGGTGACAAATATTTTTTCTGACATTTGATGAAGAATCATAATGGCATGATTAGGTTAAGTTTGGGGTACCATAGTCACGTTCACCTGGTTTTGTGACCGGGTAGTCAGATTTTTCAGAATTTTAGAGTACTTTAAAAAGGTAATTTCCTCTATCGTAAAATACGCACCCACTCACTTATCCAGTCTCATGATTCCAAACTCAGCTCTCAGACCTCTATTTCTGCCTAACAGAAAGACTAGATACGTTCTTCACAGGTGACTCTGCCTCTTGGACAACTTTGAAACTTGCCAGAAAGCATCTAACGAAAATGGTGTGTTAGTCTCAGTGGGATCTAAAGTAAAATTGCCTCATCTGGTTCAGTTCAGCTTCTGTGGAACTAAACAAAACCGTATCAACTGTCTAAGCCAGAAATTCTCTGAAGGAAATACAACTCAGAGTGTTGCTAGGGAATCTGTTTTTCACACGTAGGTCCCTGATCTGGGTAAGGAACCACCTCCAGGGGAAAGGGCCCTAAAAGTATGGAAGAGTTTGTGTGTGTGTGTTCCTGCTCTCCTGCCAGATTTCCTGAGGAAAATGGAAAGCAGATTGTGAAGACATGCCAACTTGAAGATTGGTGGAAAACTGCAATTTCACTTAAAGTAATAGGTGGCAATGGAGCTAGATTATGACCAAGAAAAGAGAATGAAAATGAGGAATACATTAATCTTGGAAATAATGGAGAGTAGAGGCTTCACCAGACAAGACAAAGGGTATGTTAAGGAATTGTTAAAGAAACATTTGTGAATAAAACTAGGTACCACTGCAAGATGCCCATTGGCCAACTAATGAAGAATCAAGAAAACATCAGAGTCCTCAGGTATCTCTCAAAATGTGGAGAGCCACTTTAAGACCCTTCAGTCGGCCTGAGCCTGATGCTTTAGAATAGGGAGGCACTCTAGGTCTTTGAGAGACGTCAGACATCCTGGGGCTCTGATTTCCGTGTTATATCTCTTACAGATCAAATCATTTTCATGTATAATATGCCAAGCTGAATAAACTGCATTAATGTTTTAAAGAGAAGTGTGCTGTTACAGCATACCAAGCTGTCTTAGTCGGTATATGTTCCTCTGAGAATGTTCTAGTTAACTCTCCTTTATGACAAGGCAGCCTAACTAACATGAGGTTACCTAGAATAAAGAGTGCTTGCATTAACGTTCCTAAACCCAAAATAAAAAGTGTACAATAATAAATTGGTTGTGATGTACTGCAGTGAAATTCTAAGCCAGAGATTTTCCTTACGTTAGATATTCAGTGTACAGTTTTACTTTTTAAATTGCATTTCTTTCTTGATTTTAACATCTAGGCTTGAAGCAGGTTATGAACTATCACATGAAAATGGAAGCGGTAAACATGCACAAAACATACGCAGAGTTAAACTGTTTTAGACTAGACCAGCAGCCCAAAAGTTAAAACTTTTTCAGTCATGATGATTAAGATATTAATCAGAAAAATCAGTCTAAATGAGCATCATAATTCATACTTAAAAATTATTATGGTCACTTCAAATAATAGGTGATCAATACATAAAAATACTCTATCTTTTTGCCTAGGGAATTATGCTTATCTTCAAATTGGACATTATTTTTATTTAAATGATATTTGTAAATATTTTAAAAAATAATTAGGTGATATTTTAAAATATTTTTAAATGAACAAGATTTATTGATAGTGGCCAAGCCACTTAACTTCTCAATATCTTGAGCTGCATCTAAGTGATGCCACAATAATTGCCAGTTTACTTAAAAATGTAGTGGTTCATATTTGATAGTAATATGCACAACTTACTGTTAGGTAAAAATTAACTGACTACAAAACAGTATGTACATAATGGGTCCAATCATGTAAAAATGTATCAATATGTATATACATAAATAAGTGAATACAACTGGAACACACACACACACACACACACACATGAATATGATAAAAAAAATACAACCCCTCAAAAGTAATGATTACTTGATTAAGTGAATATTATATGTATTTGCCTTTATTTTTAGAATTAGACAAACTCACAACATTAAAGTCAATTTAAAAATTTGGGTTTCATTTTTCCATCTGAACATCAAGTTTTGAGAACTTAAAAATTTAGATTACTTGAGCGTATTTTAACAAATGCCCTTTCCTTATTTTTTCCCAGGTTGTAAAGAGGTAGTGTTCTTGGGCTCTGGCAGCAATATTTGGGAAAACAAACCAACAATGCTCCCTCAGTTGACTGTGTGCTAGGGGCATCAGTTTCAGGTTCAAAAGGTAGTTAGAGATTAGAATATACTTTTTTCATAAATCACCAGTTTTAAACTGATATAAGGCATGAGTGGAAATTTCACAACAAAGTCAATGATAATTAGAAATTTTTTTTCTGTTTTCTTAGCAAATGTTTGTATGCTTTAACAAAAATAGCATGTTAGGTTTTACTTACTTTGGAGCCTTTCAGTCCTGGGTTCCCTGGTGGACATATACATGGAGCTGGAGTTGAACCTACATCACTGGGACCATTTAGGCACTACAGAGACAAGAATGGAAATAAACAACAAACATGGAAAGACATACATATGTACATGCATACATGAGGATCTGTATGTATGTGTAAAACGTTAAAGAAATCTTACAGTCACTTTTCAATTTAATTTTATTCAATCTAATAAGAAATGCCAAATCACACACAAAAAAACCCTATGAGCACGATGAATATATTCAAACTACATAAAATGGGTTCAATTTGTCTAATATACTTACATTTGATGGAAGGAAGCTTAACAGCACCACAATGCAACTATTACCTTAAGGAGAATAATAGTATCCAAGCCTACCTCTCCATTCTGAAAGAAAAACAACAAATATGCTTTCAAACATGTTTATATTTAAAGTTTTAAATTATCTTCCTAATTTACATATATTTCATTGTCCCATTTAGAGTTACATGAAGTGCCAGAACCAGCAAGAGCTTTAAACATTCGCTTATATTTATTCCTTAAAAATCACTTCTTTATACATGCATTAATACATTTATAGTAGGATGAAAGAAGGGAATTAATAATGGTTAAGAGTGGAAAGAGAAAATTAAAATGCTGAAGCTTCTTGTATAATATAAATGCAAGAACAAAAATAAACTCGAGGTAGGATTTATATGCTCTCCTCAACTTTCTAGAAATCATTTAAGAACCAGGAAAAAAAACCCCAAACCACCTCTGAACAAGTCACAAACTGCCTGCATTAAAACTTCCTGCACTTTACTAATAGGAGCACTTCTCACTAAACAGTCTATTTCCTACTAATTAATACACAATTTTAAATGGGTTAATAATCTATCTAAACAATAATACATTAAATCAGAAAATGAGAAGATGGGAATGAAGGTTGCAAAAGGCAAACAGGTCACAAGAAATCATAGCTGAAAATGAAGGAGACATAAAAACATAAAAAGCTATTAGAATTCAAAATCTGCAATCTAATGTCACGTTTTTATTATACAGAAGAATAATGGTAATGGTGATATCATTGATGTAGAGACATCAATAAATGAAATACATACAAAGGACCTAAAAATGCAATGCTTTATTAGTACCTTTAGGAGGGATTTATATTACAAGTTATAAGTATCTAAAATAAAAGTTATAGTATTTAAATGATCCCTTATCTAGAAAATCCAGCATGAATCCCTTCTAGAAGGTTCCAGTTTTTATTTTATTTTCGATTCTTTAAATGTACTGCTCTACATCCTCAACTTTTCAGAATATGTGGATTCATAGTTTTGGTTTAATAGCAAAAAACGAAATAAGAACAGCATGACTACAATTTAAATGACTATAATTTAAATCCCCCCAATGGGGAATCTACATTGTCAAAGAGTTTTACAACATTATATCTTAGTTGCATTAGCCAGAATATACCACTTTTTGTCTAGGAAAAGGGATTGAATAATATGGGGGGGGGGGGCAGGTAACTTTCCTTGTGTTCTTTCATTCACATTGTCAATTATAAGTGACAACTTATAATTGTAATTATTAATCTCATAATGTGTTTTACCCAATGTAGCTTTGTTTCTATTGACAATAAAAAACAAAATTACTTCTACATATTAAACTGACAGATATCTGCTTTTTATTTATTGCTTTGGAAGTACTAAAGCAACACTTGGGGAAAAAATTAATCCATCCTACTTACAAATCCAGGAATCTCACATGCTGTCTCTCGGTTGTTCTGTTCCGGGTCACAGTAGATTCGCAACTTTTGGACATCAAACTAGGAACACAAATCCAGTAGAGTTAAAGTTGAAGGAAAAGCTAATTGTTTTATAGAACAACTCAGATATGTAGAAACAGACACTATAGTTAGTAATTAGGTAAGGTTTGAATCACAGTATTTAGCGAAAGCAATAGACCTATAAAATTTGAGTACCTAATATGTATTATCAAGACGATGAAATGTAACTCTGGAGGAAAAATTCCCTCGCACCAAGAGTGAATCTCCTGATTTCCTTCAAGAACCCAGTGAAGCCATTTTATTATGCCTGTGTTAAGAGTCTAGAGAGCACTTCCTAGGACACTTAAAAGCTTTCCCAGGCTTTCTGTGTTTATTCTGAATCTCTACAACATTCCAGATTGTATAGGGTGGAATCAAGAAGTCATCTTTGGTTGCAGGGATTTAGATGCCATTATGATGTGTTGTGTGAAGAGGAAGCAAGTATCTGTTACTGTTTAAATGTTTAGTACAGTTTGACATTTGGCATTAATGTATGGTGACCACATGTGTAATCACACTTTTGAATATGAAAATTTTTGCCTTAATAGAAATACAGTGGGGGGAAGACACCTTTTAAAGAAAGGATTTTTCTAGAAATGGCTGTCTTTTACATACACACTTATCAACCCACAGATAGGCTCTCACTGAACGTTATTCCAGTTTAAAAAGTTATCAAAACAAGTCAAAACAATTTTTTTAGATAGGAGCTAAACATACCACAATTGCTTTAATTTTAAGTAACCGTTTTTATCATGAAGAGCCATAAAATACATTACCTAATTTTACCCTCACAGCTACATATAAATTTTTATAACCCACACTTAACAGGTCTAACCATATTCTATTTTCCAAATTCAATATTTAATCTGTATCTTCTGGGAAATATGAAATTGATGTTTCACAGGAATGTAGAATACTATCATGAACAGATACATTTTTCTAAGTATTTTTATAAAATAGATTAAGTCTAATTTTACATTTTCATGCACAAACACAAAATTTCCCTAATGAACTGACCACATTTTGATTAAGTATCTTAGAAGAATTCATAATTAAGTTGAATACAGCTAAATGTGATCAATATTACTACAAAGGACAGCAAAAGGCTCACTTTATACAACGCAAAAACCAAATCAATATCTACCCACCTGAACAGTTTCCTCTTTCCCAGAGTATTTTCCAATTTGGGTTTGCCCACTGATGAAGATCCCTAAAACTGGATGTAAGGTCTTGTTTTCGATTTGTTGATCATCAATATGCAGAGTTACATCTCTCTCTGTTACTAAGAGACGGATTTGATGCCAGCCTTCATCAAATAATGTCTATAGCAAGAAAGTTGGAAAGATTCATAAATAAAATTTCTAACATTTTTTTTTTAATTTTCTTGTTCCCACTCCCTTGCAGCCAACCATTGCTGGGAAAATCCACATCACACAGATGGCTGCATTATCTATGTATTCACCCAGACCCAAGCTGGGCCTCAAATACTATACAACAATTTTTTTATTAATCTATAGCTGAGTCCATATTACACATCCCAAAGCAGTTGTGTCAAACAATTTACTGAAACAACTCCCTCAAGTTCATAAATGGGCTCCTAGTCTCCAAATCCAAGTGGCTTCTCTAATTCCTCATCCTGTTTATTTGATTGCAACTTTGGACTCCACAGCTAGTCCATCCTCCTTGATATTCTTCACTCAACTTGCATGATTCAAACCATCTTCTCATTCAAATGTCCCTCTTCTCTACTTGTTCCTTCTCTATCTCTTTGGGGACTTCTCTTCCTCAACCCACCCTTTAAAAGAGGGCATTCCTCACAGATCTGTTCTTGACCATCTGCTCATCCTCCTCCTTTGACAATCTCATCCATCCTATAGGTCAGTTATCACTTCTATTTAATAACTTCCATTTCTACATCAATAGCCTGGACCTCTCTCCTACACAAGGGACCTGTAATTCTGGTACTGGCTAGACCATCTTTGTCAGGATGTCTCACAATCAGCCTGACAGAGTGTGCAACAAAATGAACTTAAATTATCCCCCCAAATGTCCTTCCTTTTCCCATTTCTAGATAATAGAATCTTCAGTTTCCAAAACAAAACAAATTTCTTTAGCTTCCTCCTTCCTTTTAGTTACAATAACTAACCAGATGCAAGGTTCTACCAAATATGTCTCTTAAACATGATTTACATTTACTTCTGTTTCTATTCTCACTGCAACCATAATTTAGGCTCATAGAAAACTTGCTTTATTTCAATAATTTTCAAACATTTCTCTATCTCTAACCTTTCCCTCTCCAACTCACCCTTCATAATTCCATTAGAATTAATCTCTTTCACTATGGTTTTGTCAGAGAAGATGCCCCATCTAATTAGTTTCTGTCTTCCTAGGACATACCGCAATTCTAGGATAGAGCTGAGAGTATTGTTTATGGTAGGAAAAAGGAAAGGAAAAATGGAAGAGAACTACTTTGACTGTAACACATCTATGATCAAGACCCTTTGATGGAAACACGTCACCCATTAAATAAAGTATAAACACCTTTTTATGGCTTCCCAGGCCTCCCACAAACTAGGCTCATACCATGACAGCTCTTTCTTCCATGAATCTTATACTCCAAACACAGGGGACACCAACTGTCATTCTCTAAGTTAAAAATCCTACATTTTTACTACACCCAGACTACTCAATACTGAACCTCTGGCAAGAGTAGTCTTTATCCCTCTCCATCAAATCCCATACATCCTTCAAGATCCAGTACAAAAACAATCTTATTTATGAATAACTCCCCATACATTTGTATTAGAATCCATTTTTCCCTCCACATTCAACTAATATTTTATACTTCTACTAGATACCAATTGTCTTGAATCTTCCCATCATAAATAAGCTCCTTGAAGACAAGCCTCATTCGTCATTCCTTACAGGATCTAGCACATTGTCTTTAGTGAAGGGGACAGAAACAAATATTTATTTAATATAATGTGCTTACCAAATGAAGAAATGGCATAAATGCCTAATTTTCATATACAGCAATGTTCATTTCCTAAATTACATACCTTTCAACTATTTTAATTACAATAAAGAGCAATATATAATTACTGTTATAACTGAATCTGTATTCTGACACATGATTGGAAAATACACTTTTATTTTTAGTTTAGCTATTTTTATTAAATTTATATTCATTTTTGGGAAAAAAAAATGCTCTCCCAATTAACATGATTTCTGCCTCCATTACCAACCTATAAAATCTTCTAACAAAGATGTCTTTATCTCAATATCTTGTAGTACATGGCATAGTAAAAGAGATTAACATTTACTTTGCAATCAAACAAATCTGAATTCAAGTCCTGATGTCACCTCTTATTAGCTATGTTACTTTGAGGGGGAACTTAACATCCTTGAATCTTGGTTTCTTTGTCTACAAAATGGGAGTAATAGCTTATTCATTGGGTGGTTATTATAATTAAATATGCTTGGCACACAGTACTAGGCACTCAAACGATGTTAGTTCCTCCCACTCCTTGTCCCCACATGGATTAAGAAACAATTAACCTTTCTTGTGCTTTTTGTAAAATAACATCAAAATATGAAATCAATATCTTTTCAGTCATGTTCAAATTGTTTGTCTCTTCCCCCAACACACACAAACCCAGTTTCCCCATGAATAGTATAA
Source organism: Choloepus didactylus (assembly GCF_015220235.1). NCBI lineage: Eukaryota > Metazoa > Chordata > Mammalia > Pilosa > Megalonychidae > Choloepus > Choloepus didactylus. Next base: position 95,032,524 of record NC_051313.1, on the reverse strand, counting down.
TCAGACTCAGTCATCTTTACCTTAACTCGAGGGTCATCAAAGGTGACCACTTGCAAGCCATTAATTATGCTGGTGGTTGTAAATAATAAGGTTTTATTCACACCATTTAAGGTAACTGCTATTTGTGGTCTTCCATCAATGGTTAAAATTCTCCATAAATCCCACATTTTCTTGACCTTAAATCTCTGAGTGGAGACAAATACATATGACGGAGGAAGTCCTTCTGGGAAAACATTGCTAGAAAAACAACATACAAGATTAAAAAATTCTCAATGCATCCACAGACATAATAAAAAAAATTGTACCAACATATTACATTCACCTTGTGAATTCTGATAAGTCAACTTTTGATGTTATTTCATATCCTTTTATCTTTGTTGGTGAAAGCTGGATTCTTTTCTTAACCTTTTTCTTTACATTCAAGCCTAAAAGAATATCAAATCCCTTCTCATCACGAGCTGCCACTGGAATTCGTGTTGGACAGACAGATTCTATAAAGGAAAATCAAAAGCAGTAAGAGTTGGTTAATCATGGATTACTCCAGTAAGAAAACAAAAATAAAGGGAGAAATATTAGAGAATATAAGAATTACAGAATCCATATATGAATACATTTTCTGAGAAACCATGTAGAAGTATTTTAGGCATTTGGGAGGTCTCAATTCTTTTTTTTTTTTAAATCCTGTAAAAGGGGATAAATGTAAAACAAAAAATATAAAAGGAATATTTGTTAATGGGTTGTTTTTAGGGCAAAACTATGTTGAGGTTTGTACTATCACTGTCCTGAATATGAGGCAATCTGAAACCTGGAGGTGGGAAAGAGGATGTTGGAACAGGATAGGATTCAAGATAAATCCAGGCTTTGCTATTAACAAGCAATGTGACCTTGGATAACTTTCTTAAGTTTCCTAGGTCTAGGAAATTAACTGTAAGATTCCTTTCTTGTATTACAGCATTTGAGGGGTAAAAAATGTTTGCTTTTCTTGATATTCTTTCCAGTTCTAGACTTTATAATTCTATAGTTCAATTATCATCAGTTTTATCACTCTGGAAAAACTTAACTTTGGGCCTAATCTGTACATGTAAGTTCTGCAAATGGGCCTAACATTTATTATATTATATTGTATATTCTACTAATTATAGTTGTAAATTAGGCAAGAGCTTTTCCTTATGAAGAATCATTAAGATTTACATTATATAGTCATCTACATAAATTATAAAAATATGATATACTTTATAATTCCCTGGGAAACTAGTGTCTCAAATCACGCGGAGAATTTTACATGTATGAAATGCCATAAGCTTTTATACTGTAGAAATGTTGCAATGTTTTCAGATTCTCCCAAGGCCCTCACACATATACACATTGAGCATGACTGCTTATGTTTACAAAACAGTGAAAAGAATAAAGCAGGAACAAATACTCCACTAAATGTACTTTACATAAATACTCTCTTACATAACCATTAAGGAAAGGGAAAGGTATTTTATTTATAATACAATAAAAAGTAATGAGATGGATTTTATGAGCCCAACACAAATGGTCATAACCTGTAAATAGAGTATTGGATACAAAAGTCAAGGCTTTATATAAGTAAAAATAGATATGCTCCCAGGAAGGGAGGGGTATTTTCCTTGCACATCTTGAGATGTTTGGAATTGAAAGGGCCTAATAAATTACATCTCTTTCCCTGGTAAGCTTGGAGCTAATTCAGGGGAAGACACAGGAATCAGGCAAATGGAAGGCAGGGGTTAGAAGTGTCGGCCAGTGGGTTTTAGTGGGCCATAATTAACCAGCAACACAGGGCTGAGCCATCCACGCTCCCTGTCAGGAGCAGGACCTTCCTGCTAAGCTCAAGCCTGGACCAGAGAGGAGACCAAAGCTCATACGCTCCACAGACCTGCAAATGCAAAGAGAAGGAAGCAAAAGGAGCTTTGCCAAACATGCCCAACTACTTCTATCACACTCACTAATCAGAAAACTCACTTTTCCTTCCATGGTAGGAAGTGAGAGAAGGGTGGGGAAAGACCAGAAGAGTTGGTCCAGCTGAAATCCTACCACATGAAAACATGAGGAGCAGTTCCACAATAACACTGTATAATGTCATTTAAATCTACAAATAAATCAATGAAATTAAATCCTTATTGTTACTATGTTGCAGTATTGGGGGGGAATGTATTTAGAATATTCTGTGAAGCCCCCTTTCAAATACATTTGACTTAAAACTGCAAAAGAGAGTTCAGGTTAAAAGAAAGTGTGTTTAACATTACATCATAAGAATGTTCAGATTTGAATTGCTGTTTTGATTTGCTTTACAGAAAAGGAGTTATAAAATGTTAAGCAAAGAACTCAGACTTAGGATTAGATCTGAGCCTCTGTCTTAAATGCTCATGAACTTCTAGATTCTCAACTGTGAAATGTGAATAACGGTTTCCTTCACAGGAATTGTACAAGGATCAAATGGGGTGATGTACATGAAAGTGCTTTGAAACTACAAAGTGGCATGCAAATGCAGGGGATAAAGCAAGTATTGTGTTCATCCTTTTACTATAATAAAATCCTTTAGACTGTATTCTAATTCCCAAACTGTTACAGGAAACAGTGTTGTACAATCTGAAATCAGGAACACAAATTAATAGTCACAAGATAGCCATGTTTTTGTCACTCCCTAACACATCTCTTCAGACAGAAGTCTTTAAATAATTATATTCCCTGGAAGGAATAATTACTTTTTCCCCCAATTCACTCACCAATAAGATATAATTACATACAGGAAATGAAAATAAAAACACAGTTCAATGCTCAAATACAGTTTTTATGTTTGCATATTTCTAGCTGTGAGAAACAGGTAAAAGAAAGTTTCTATTTATAAAATGCCAGTTTGCTTATCAATCAACAATTTTTTGTACAAAGCTCCAAAAGAAACAGAGGTTAGTAATTAACTTCCTCCATTGTATAGGAAAAAAGTAAATATACGTGTAATTATAAACCAGACCCACAGAGTAGGGTGTGAACGGGAACACAGGCCAAATGGCAGGTAACACAAATTCCTAATCCCTTCCCAAATTCCTCTTAGTTTCTCAAGAGAAAGTCACAGGAATATGAATACAAAGAAAATCATACTCTTCTTCCTTGGAAGTTATAATTTTAAGTTCAGTAAAATGGAATGCTAAGATAGACTCAGTTGGGGTCTTGCTATAACACCAACAATAGGTAAATAGAACAATTTAGATAAACCAAATTAATTTAAAGGAGTGCAGTCAGGTTCAAGAGCAGAAAAAGCACAGAAGATGGTTTGCTAAACAGGCTGTGCAGTTATAATTTCATTTACTCCAATATGTTCATAGAATATGGAGCAGAAATGCTTCTGGAATGAGCACTCTGTTTATTTTAAACCCTGAGATCTAGCATATTTGCTTTTCTTTTAACTCTCGGGGTTTAGAGTATAAAGTAATTCTGTCTTAGGATCATAAGAAGCATTTTATTCAAAATCTGACATGGACAGGGACATAAGAACACCATCCATTAGTGACTCATAGAATTGGCAAGAACTGGCTATATCTGGAGTCAAGACAGGAATTAAATGTGTCCAGCTACACCTCTCTAGTTATAAGTTAACATCACAGGGGCACTGATGAACTCTTAAATACCAGAACATACCTAGTCTAAGTTTAGGAATGCCCAGGCAATTGCAATCCAATTCCACATGGCCGGATTGCATGCCACCCCTCTCTGGAAGCCACATCTTATATTGAGAATTAAAGGACTCTACCTGGAAGGTTCACAGTCAGAGACCAAAAGCAATTTCATTGATCCAGACATGATAGTCCAACAAAACACAGTTGTCTATGGTGCCTTTGATGTAGCTAAGATCAGCAGGTCAATTTTCTCAAACTCTCCTGGCTGGAATTTGGTTTTAAGGACAAGGCAAATGTCAACATACGTGCCATTGATACAAACCCCTCAATGATGCTAAGCCACACTTTAATACATCTTCTCTCCTACAGATCCACTATATCATCATGTACTATAACATCATATACAAATTCCTCAGAAAGGAGTCATAGTCACCATTGTTTCAATTTTATGGAAAGTATGGGTCTAAGATTGTGTTGATTAGACACTGTCACACCACATTGGAAATACAAGAAAATAACAATTGTAAAACCAAAATAAATTGTCCAAATAAAGATACTCTTACCAATGATCAGGTCAATAATAATGAAGGCAGCCCCAACTTCACACATTTTTTTTCTCATTACAAATGGAATAATCTCATCCTCCTTTATGAGCAAGTATAATCATACTGCCCTGAAACCTAAGTTGACTTGGAACCAACGGTATTTCATCTAAAGATTTCTGCCAGATGCATGGCTGGCAGACAATGAAGCACAGTAAGCACAGAGTTTTATAACATTCCTTTCAGTGTTAAGTCAATGGGAACTTTGTCTCCTTAGAAAATAAAGCAACAGGCTCCAACTTGTCTTTAGTACAACTTGTGCACAAACCAGAAAAGTCAAAATCATTTGCACTAATAAGTAGCCTCATTGATCAAAGATTGTTTTACTTTTTGATAAAAAGAATAAATATAAGCAATGGAAACCCATTTTTAAGTAAAAAAATATTTAAGGAAAAAAATATTTGAAAGTCTTACAGAATAACAAAACTAACTTGTCTGGGTCTTGCCATTTAGATGACATCAGACTTTTAAAAGCATTATTATATGGTGAAATTTTGTACAGTTCCAGTTTCCTCCTTTTGAATACTGTCCATGGGGAAAAAGTAATATGTTTTGCATTTTCTTTACACATACCCAGAAAATAGTATATGTCAAATCCCTTTAACTCGTTCTTTATTTCTTTCCTTTTCATTTTTAACTTGCATAGGCATAATTCTCATCAGATATCATAGTTGTATGTCATTTTAACACTCATTCTATTGTTTGGGCCTTAGTTAATAGATGTGGATTTTTTTTTTTTAATTTGGACACCCAGTTATCATGGTTACCATGACCCCATACTTCCATAGCAACTGATACTAATGTCCCTAAAATGGGTTTTCTATTCCCAAGATTGTATCTAGTTACTTAGTCCAAGTTCCCACTGCAAGAAAGTGATGTTGACAAAGTCAGTGGTGCTAACTCCAAAACCTGGGCTAGGCCACCAGATAACCATATGGCTTCAGATTTATAGAAAAAAAACAATCAGCAAACAGTGCCTTACTTTAAAGAAACATTTTAAGAACTTTTTATTTCATTGGGTAATTGTGTGCTTTGCTCTAGTAAATATTGCAAAAAAAAAAATTCCAAAATATTTGTACTAATTTTCACTCCTATTAGCATATCTACTGACTCTTAAAAAGGATGGAGTTATAGGAATAAAATAATTAGGTGATAGCTATTATACTTAATATTTCAGAGAGAGAGAGGGAAAGACAGAAGAGAGGAGAGTGGGCTATTCACACAAGTTTTAAACAATTTATAAACATTCCTCATGTAAATTATTCTGAATGTTTTCTTGTTTATTCCTTCCCTAGAAGTAATTAACTGACACAGCCACATCCAGATCCAATTATAAACACTGACAGCAAGGTCTGTATGCTCTAATGTATATTTTTAAAATCATGCCATAGTTGTTCTATTTTTTCCAAATGAATACCAAAACATTGCTTTTTATACAAACATATTGTCTTTCATTATTTGAAACCATAGCTCTATCCTCTCTAATTAATTAAATGGAAAATTTCTATTTTGGACACATTGCAAGTCCCTGACAATGTAACTTACCTAAAATTCAGATTAGGTTCAAATTATTTTAATCAAGAAATAGAACATAGGAGATTCCCTGAAGATTTTATGAGGTTTGATGAAACATTTTCCCCAATCCTACTGTCTCCATTTCTTCCCCTCCCACCTCTAATCCCCTTCCCTATCTCTGTCATTGGTAATTTCTGCATATGTAACCCAGCAGTGGAGGGGCAGAGTGGAGTGGGACAAGACTTATGTGAGGGCAGAGAAATCAATCATCTTTGTGCTCACTAGAACACTCTCCACCACCTAAAAAAGCTTCCTGGTCATCCTGGCAATGGCCCCTATTTATACACCCGTATCTACTGAAATGCTTGTTGAACTGAGTATGGTTGTGTGATACAAAAAGCCATTTTTCTCAGGCATCATAAGGCTCGAATTAGGTTATCAAATTATCCAGCCATCTCTAAGCAAAGAGTAGTACAAAGAACAAGTAACTTTTGATGGGGGGATGGGGATGTCAGAAGTGGACCATGAAGAGCCCTGAAAGGAAGAAAAGTCCCAAAGCAGAGAAGAAAGACACCAAAGGCCCAGCAAGCATGCAGGTAGGCTCACGTTCTCACATGTTCTCTCAATCTCTCTGTCTCCCCACCCTCCAACCTCCCTCTCTCTCTCCTCCCCTCTTTCCCCCATCCCTCCCTCCCTCTCATTCTCTCTCATTTGCTATGAGAAAGTAGGATGGAATTTTATCATTGCAAAAGCAAAAATTTACTTACTTTGCTGCAAAACAGTTGACTTCAAATCTGAAAATTATTACCAAGTCAGCAACGTACTAAACCTATACATCACTTTCATCTGTTTTGGAGCTTTTAAAATGCAAAGATTATCAGGTATGCAAGAATTATAAAAAGAATAATTTGGATATGCTTTTGGCACATAATATAGAAAATTACCCATTACCCCATTTTAGAAAACTTTAAGAGCTACTATAACATCTTCTGGCTTCAGCCTTCTTGCTTTTCAGAATGGGAATCTGAAGCTCAAAGAAGCTAGCAAGTCCAGGATCAAACAGCTAACTGGAGGCAGGGCCAGGCCTGGCCCACAGATCTCTGGCCCCACTTTGGCAAGATTACACCTTGTACTATTAAGAAATACATAAATGCATAAATTTCCTGCATCATCAAAAGTCAGGATGGTGGAAAATGGAATAGTAAGAACACTCAGGCATTTTTCTAGTCTGCTCTCCAACTGCCTGCACCTGTGCACCGGTGAGTTCAACACACATCCAGCAATTCCAGCCACAGGCTGATGGAAGCCCGTGAAGATACCTAAGGAAGGTATTTTCTAGGGCACAAATGAACAAGAGGAAACTATTTCCTCCCTCCTTTTTTTGTTCTACCAAGCCCATGCCTGCTTTACTGAAAAAGGAATTAAAAAAAACAAGAAAGACTCTCAGACAGATATTAGAAAATGGTAATCCTCGATGCTAAACACCTCAAGTAGAAGTTAATAGTTTGTACAACAATGACAAAAATGTGAACTGGTGAAAAGATTCAGGATTGGAGGCTGTTGCTGTATTTCAGTTTAAGTGCAAAGAAACCCATATATTCCATAAGCACAATTTCAAAAGACGGTTATTGTGCAGTATTTATGTGAACTGAATAGGCACAGACATTACTACATCTTCTTTTCAGTGAGGGTGAAGAAATATTTAGCAAGAGTTTGAATTTTTTTTTTTTACAGATTGTATATTTTAGGTGAATGCATTTTTTTTATCCCATTAAGCACAGCTACTCTTTCATGTGTAACTGAAGCTTTTTTAAACAGAGTATTCATTCATCAAAATATACAGCCACAGGAAAGATCTCTGATTTAAATGCTAAACAGACATATTTAATCATTGAAACTCATATTTTAAGATAAAAATAAATGGCAAATGAAATTTCACAATGAAAATTCAATTTTAATCATGAAATAAATCTGACTTCAAAATCAAAGAATTCTAACTAACATGAACTGATATAACAACATATTAAAAATATATATTCCTCTGGCTAGATCAGGATGACAAAAATTAGCAGAGCCTCTGTGTTAGTGGAGCCATAAAAAGGATAACTGTAATGAACATTTGGGCTTGTTATAGTATCTTTTTAAAGGTTTGATTAAAGAAGAGTCTTAATTTTTTAGACTTTCTTAAATTAAATTTTTTTTTAACTTTAAAAGTATTTTTCTCCAGCATTTTCCTCCAAACAAATATGAAGAAAATAGAGGAATTAATGACATAATTTGCTTCTCAATCCATGAACATAAAAGAATTTCCCCACCAAATGTGAACCAACCCACTTTTGGCACTGTTGTAGATTAAACTGGGAGAAAAGAATCTTCTCATTATATAAAATATTTATTTTTTTTAAATATGGTATATTAAATGCCATAATATTAACAATAAAAGATATGAACTAATTACTCTCCCCTCAAAATAATCTGAACATGAACATGTCTACACTCTAACGGGATTACTGTTTACAAGAAAAATGGAACGTTCCCTTAACACAGAGTTATCAAGAACATGAAGTTAAATGTGAAGGAATGATATAAACATAATTAATAGTCTGTTAAGTGCTATATTTTCCAATGTTCTCTCACTGCTGGAGGGAGTCCAAGCCTTTTCTAAGTGAAATTCTTAGCATTTTTCCATAGCTTTAAAAATGCTGGTAATCTGACCCTTCAAAGTATTTTTCTAAAGAAATAATGAGAGATTTCTATTCAGAATTATGTATAAGGATATTCGCTATTGTTTTTATCAGCAAAACTTAGAAATGAAATAAATGTATAAAAAGGGGGATTATCAAATAAATTATTGTATGTTTCAATGAAGGACTAGTATACAAGCATTAAAAATGATATTTTCAAAGAATATTTGAGGACAACATAGGAGACTGTTGACTATTATGTGATGATGTGACATAATTATAATGTCTTTTTTATTGTATTATCTTCATTCAAAGTTATGTATATGGATATTCACTGTTGTTATTTATATTCACAAAATGTAGAATTGAACTCAGCATGCAAAAACTAGGAATTATTGAGTTATATGTTCCAAAGACTGATTAGAATGATAATTTTATACCGTAGTAGAGTATACAATACAAAAATAAGAGTATGAAATTATATATGCAATATAACCCTGATTTAGGCAGTTAGATAAACTCACTGAATAAAAGACATACCAAAGAAAAAGACTTGAATTAAAAACAATGGTCTATTAACAAGGATGATATGATTATGTGTGTTTTGTACACATATTTTATTCTTTACACATCTCTTTTTATTCCTATCATCTCTACTTTTATAAGAAAGTAATTGTTTATAAAAACAAATTTAACTAGAATAAATATAACACAAACTTGTGTCCACCTAAATTCTAATATTAAAAATAATTTGACATTAAATATAACCATCTGCACCAACGTAAATGAACAGATACCAAATGTAAAAAAGTGCAATTGTTAACTGTTTCAAAATTACATTAAGACTTACCTTCACAAAGTTTCTGCTTCATCACCTCCCTTATTTTGGATATTGCAATGTAGTCTTCCACATAAAACACATAAGTAGAAGAAGGTTTGTTGGCAATAGCTCTTAGTTCTGCATCTTCTGTTTCTGAACCAACTCCAATGGCAAATAAGGTTATTTTACTGTCTCTTGCTGCTTCTGCTGCATCCTTGACTTCATCCTGGGATTTACCATCCGTAAGCACCACTGCTATCTTAGTCAGAAATCGTGAGGACTTGGCAAAAAGGTAATCAAGTGCAAACTGGATGGCCTTTCCAGTCTTTGTGTTTCCTCCTAAGTATTGTATGGATTCCATTGCTGACATCAAATTTTCTCCTATCTCATGGCTTCCAAGAGGAATCTCGAGTACGGGGTAGTCACTATATTGAACCACTCCAACCTGAATGAACTTTGGCCCTATGTCAAAATTTTGGGTTATATTGACAAGCCACTTTTTCACTATTTCAAAGTTTTCTGGGCCAACACTATAAGAGCCATCTAAGATGAAAACTAAATCTGTCGGAGCAGTACGACAACCTAAGTGAAAAAGAAAAGCAGCAGAGCACATTTATTATATAAAAAAGCAAAAATTGGGAGGTTTTACATGCATTGTTTATGTTGTCTGTGAAATGTGTTTAGTGTAATGCTAACCAGAAATAAGCAGAAAAATATAAACCAATGAAAAAGGGGAAATAAAACAAATTTTCTGCCAACTTCAGGACCCAACTAGCCAATAAAATTCAATACTCTTTGATATAGCTGATAAAAGTTAAATAAACAAGATCACCAAAGCTTTCATTTTTGCACTACACTCAGAATGAGTTTCTGAAGATCTGATCTCTCATCTTCAGGCTTAGTAATTCAGTCAAGACAGCTCGCACCAGACGGATTTGTGTTCAAGGGTATAAAGCTATTTCTTTCTACAAAGAAATAAAATAATTTTGTTCATACCAGGAAACACACAAAGGGGACACACTATAGAGTTCTATTGAGAGATGGCCTACCTTTGGTTTGAATTATGCCTGGACAAGTTAAAGGCAGTTGTAGAAAGAAGAGAAAGTTTCCTTAACCCCTTTTTCTTATTACCTACATATATTATGCATATGTCAGCATGCATCTAACCTTATTTCATCCTTCAATTTATATATTTTGAGCACCTACTTTGTGCCTGGCATCATGCTAAGTACTGGGTTTAAAGATGCTATGCAGACAACCAGCTTGTTAGGAAAAGTACTAAGTACCATGAGAACACTTAGGAGGGGATATGCAGACTAACTGTGGAAGGTCAGGGAAGGTTTTGTGGGGAAGTTGACAAGTGATTTGAGAACTGAAAGAAGAATTTTAGCTAGGTGAATAGGAAGTCATTACAATGAGAAAGAACAGCAAGTGTGAGGGACGTGCAACAAAAACAGGCTGAGAAAGTGAAGATAATGTAAGAAACTGACTGTTTATCTTGGGATACAATATATATTAAGGAAGTTAGGGATGCACTACTTAATAAATCAAGCCCTTGACTTGAGGCTAGCTTTTGTGAAATTTAGGGTTGCAAATAAGAGGCTGAGCCCTCCTATAATTATGCCTAAGAGGCACTTCCAGGGAACCTCTTTTGTTCCTCAGATGTGGCCTTTCTCTCTCTAAGCCCGACTCGGCAAATAAATTCATTAACCAGCCCCTCAACAAGGGACATGACTTCCAGGGGAATAAATCTCCCTAGTGATGTGAGACATGATTCCCAGGAATGAGCCTGGCCCTGGCAGCAAGAGATTGAAAATGCCTACTTGACCAAAAGGGGGAAAAAACAAAGGTAACAAACTGAGGTCACAGTGGCTGAGAGATCCCAAATAGAGTCAAGAGGCTATCCTGGAGGTTTCTCTTATGTGAGTTCCAGCTAGTCATCCAAATGGCCACAGTATGCCATGCCCTAACCAAAAGTAGTACCCAAATACCTAGGTCCCTACCTGAGATTCTATAAAAGATTCACTCACTAAGTTTTATCTTTCAGAAACTTAAATCCACCAGAGTGTTCCTATACTGACAAGTCCTAAAACCCAGAGACAACAGCCTCTTTAAGATCAACTATCAGATGTGGCCCCCTTCCCCATACTGTTGACAGCCCCTTTCAATATAAAAAAGTTAGAGTACTCACTGCCTAGGTACCCCTAAAGATGGAGAAAGAGATTAAGTGAGAGGAAGGGGTAGCAACAAACAACACAAGATTTAACAAAGGTCTATGAATACTGAGACTTTACATAAATAAATGTATATTTTTGGATGCTGGGGAGCTGGAATGGCTGGAAGGAGGTAAATGACATGGTGGAACTGTAGCCTATAGCATCCTTTGGGATTTGCTCTATAGTTGCTCATTGAATTGTGCCTTGCAGGTCTTCACTTTTCTGTATATACCCTATATTGCATAATAAGGAAATAACTGAAACTGTGGAATGTAACCCATAACAATTTTTGAAATTACCTGTATAACTGCTTATTGAGCTGTACATCGAGAGATGACACCTTTCTGTATGTATGGTATATTCTACAATAATGGAAATGGCTGAAGTTGTGGAACTGTGACCCATGACATTCTTTGAAATTTGCTAACTACTTGTTATATCGTACTTTGAAAGTTATCACTGTTATGTATATATGTTAAAGTTCACAATAAAAAAAAAAAAAAAACAGGCTGAGAACTGGTTTGTTTGGGTAATTCCAATAGTTTGGAGTGGCCATGATTGTGCAAAGGAAGGAAGCACCGTACTTGCCTTCTTGTAACTTCTGCACTCAAAGAAGCAAAAACAGCTAGTGTTTGTGAACTCTATGATAAAGAGGTAATTTTATATTAATACTTTGTTTTACATTTAGTATAACAGTGAAAATCACATCTCCCTAGAGATGATGAGTTGGAAGGGGATGAAACAAAGACTCTGGGTAATATGACAGCAAAATTTTAAGTCTTATGTTTTTACTCATATTAATAGTCTCCCTTGAGCACTGATCAGATGCTTAATTTAGAATTAATAAGAGTGATTTATTTTCTGTATATACGTTTATTTCCTTTATATATTTGTAAAATAGATATCATAACTGCAAGGGATGGAACCAGAGAAAAATCTGTTTACTGACAATTACTATTTTGTATCTTCTTAGGAGTAAACTGATCTCTTTCATCTTCTCTCCTTTCCTTTTACGTATCTACTTTCCTTGTAGATGTCTACTTACACATCTGGGATGACAAAGTTCCCATGGAAAGGCCCCAATTTTGCAATTATCCCAACTCAGCCATTACAGCCACCAGCAGAAATAAACACTATTGTGAGGAGAATATGTCTAACAGCTAAGAAGTTTAAAAATAAAGGATTGCCCAAACACAGATTTGTCTCAACAATTTACCTATGATCATGACATAACTCTTAAAGTGGTAGTATACTACAGGAGGGTCTAGAGAACACAATTACAACAGCCTCCACCATTGTGACCACAGCCAGAGTTCAGGGCAGGGGTGGCAGAAGCGGAATTCTGCCCAGAGGCAAATTCACTACCCAAGGGAATACGCTTCTGTTATTTTTGGAAGCTGAGTGGGATTACAGGTTTATGTTTCTCTTGGGGTTTTGTGGAAGACACGAACAGGATAGGAAAGCATTGTTTGTAAGGCTCTTCAAGGTTAGCCCCTCTCAAATAGGATATGATTCATTGTGTCTGGACCTGCTGGTGTTTGCCATCCGATTGAATGCTTATAAACTCTTACAGGGTTATTCTTGGCCTTTCTACTGCTCTCCCTGTCTCAGAGCCACAGAGCATACATTTCATAACAGCAAGGTTAGCCAAGAACATGGGTACAAAAGCAAGTATTCCCATTTACAAACCCCAGACAAAATACTCCACCAGGGGCCTCCTCCTCAGAGAGATGAATAGTGTCATAGAAAAGAAAGGGATTGAGGATCAAAAAGCATACTTTGAATACTAAGTTACAGCTCTAACCAACTGTGTGACACTAAGCAAGTTCCTTAAATTTTGTGAATCTTTACCCACTCCAAAAGAAAAAAAATCCACTTTATAGTCTGCTTGAGTAGAATAATGATAAAAATGCTATACAAACATTAAATATTATGATTTTAATAACCTTAAGCAAAGTTGTCCAACTATCTGATGTATCTATATTATAGAAACCACAGTTAATTTGTAGTATGGTGCTTACATTTATGAGTTTCAATATATGAATATAAGCGAACTTATTTTTTAAAAAGTGTATCTTTAAATGATGGCCTAGGAAGCAGAACTACAATTAATACAGCCTCCCATCTCTGGTGCAGGCTTTTCTGAAGGCAATCAAAATAACAGTCATGATTTACTGAGATGTCACTGTGCTAAGCATATATATGCATTATCTCATGAAGTCCTGATAATCAGCCTATGAGAAATATACTTCCTTTATCTCCATATTATAAGTACAAAGTCATGCAGCTTGTAAATGGCTGAATTAGTACTTGATACCTAACTGTTTATTCCAAAGACTGATGGGTTAATAGAATAAACTATTCTTTTCCTCTCAATCAATGCATAATACAGCAATTCATTTATTTAAGGCAATTACAGCATCAAAAATGATAAGAATAAAACCCTTAAAAACACTGCCTGAATTCCCCAATTTTATTCCTAGCATGAATTTACTGATAGCAAAGATATACAATGCTGATAGTTCTTACTTGATCTTATTTCTCCATCTTCAGCTAATACAGAATTCTGAAGAAGGGCCAAAACTGTCCAAAGAGAAATAATATGGTGAGCCATGTTTCTGTTTCTAATATTTTAGTTTTAGGTATCCTAAAAAGAAAAAAGAAAAAAAGGGGAAGTTAAATATATTGGACAAATAGAGACAAAAGCCTAATCATTATAAATTTAAGTTACAAATTTTTTATAAAATTATAAATATTTATAATTATAAAATCATTATAAATTCAAAATTATAATACTCAGTTGGAATATAGTTAATTTTGTGATTATCCTTAGAATTAATTTAAATTCATCTAAGAGAGCCAAATTTTGGATATAGTAATGCAAGAGGACAATGAGGAGGAGCTGTGGAAGACCACAAGTCTTTTATTTCATAAGTACCTTGGAGAAGTATACACTTTCTTTGAAACTTTGGACTTTGCTCAAAATATTTACTAGAATTTCTCCTTTTGGCATGGGCTGTAGACTCTTATCACATTCTTTTAAATATTTCAATGGTAGCAAACATTCCTCTGTTAAATATGGATTTGTATTTAAGAACACTCGAAGGATATCTGATGAAAAATGTTTCGCAGAAAGAGCTGAATGACGGGATTTAATTTAAATAAGGAAGTGTGATTATAAAGCATTAAGACCTATTTTATGCCATTTATAAACAGTCAGCTATATGACTTTAATATGTCTTCTAAAATCAGTCCAAGGACTTCCCTTCTGGTTAGAACGTGGAAAGTTACAGGAAACTATCACTCTCAACAATGAGAACTTGCCAGATATACTACTACAGAACCACAGTCTTTTAAAACCCAGAAGAAAGCAGAGGATTTAAAGAAACCTAAATGAACAAAATCCCAGAATTTATGACCCTTTCCTAAGAGACAAGAGAGCTACTGCTGCTTTCATCCCTGATGGGAGGGAAATCTGCTCAGGAGGAGAAGGAAGAACTTGATAGCCTGGGAGAAATCAGTCAAAACTGATATGACACATTAAAATCCTGAGAAGCCCTGGCCACAGAGCAGCTATGCCCCAATCCAGCAACTCTCCTCACAAGGCTTAACTGAGCCCACGGACTAGACAAGTAGTACACAGAATGCGAAAGCAGGGCAGAACGACCTAGAGAGATTCCCTCTCTTCCTTCCCCATCCAGTATCTAGGGACTTCCTCAAATACAAAGCAGTGGCTTGCTGAAGGCTCCAGGAGTAGCAACAGAGCTGATGGAAATTCCTCTAAGGCACTCCAGTCCTTCACAACTATGGAGAGAGATATCTCAAAAATCAGACAGCCACAGGAAAGACTGGAGAGAAAATAGAACTCCCTAGAAATCCAAAAAGCTGGAAACCAGATTGACAAGCTTAAAGTGATTTCCCAACATAAAGCAACAAAACTTGAGTTATGATCAGGAAAGAAACATTCAATGGAAACAATCCAGAGATGACCTAGAAGTCAGAAGTACCAAATAGGATTTGTAAGATGGCTATAATAAATATGTTAAAGGATCTAGATAAACAACATGTACAAAAATATGGGAAATTTCAGAAGAGAAATGGGAACTATAAAACCTGAAATGCTCATAATGAAAACACAAATCAGCAAAGAATTCATGTATTGGGCTTACATGTATACATCAAAGGAAAAGATCATTAAACTTGAAGGCAAGTCAACAGACTTCATACAAAATGAAACCCAAAGGGGGAAAAACAGTGAAAAAAGGAACAGCATCTGTAATCTATGAGGCAGTATCAAATGATCTTGATGTAGCATATGAGTAATTAGACTTTCAGAAGGGAAGGAGAGAAAGAGATTGAGGCAGAGAAATATTTGAAAAGACAATGGCTGAGAATTTTCCAAATTGACAAAAGCCATTAATTCTCAGATCAAAGAAGTTCAATGGGCCCTAAGCAAAATAAACACAAAAGAAACCAGATAGAAAATCTATAGCTAACATCATATTGAATGAGGAAAGACTAAGTGCTTTCTCCCCAAATCAGTAAGAAATTAAAGATATAGTCTCACATCACTTCTATTAAAAAATGTACATGGAGTCCTAGCCAGAGCAATAAGTCAAGAGTGAGAAATAAAATAAAAACTATAAAGAAAGAAGAAAATTGTCATTATTTACAGACAACACAATTACATAATGGAAATTCCTTTGAATTCTACCAAAACATTAATAGAATAGATGGATTTGACAAGGTCACAGAATATGAGGTTAATTTTTTTAAGTATTTCTATATACTAGCAAGAAAATGGGGGGGGCACTTAAATATCATTTATAATAACATAAAATGCATCATAAACCTAGGAATAAAATTAATGAACAATGTCTGAGACCTCTATATTGTTCATAGAAGTTAAAGAAAACCAAATAAATGGAGAGATCCATATGAGTGGATTAAAAGATTTATTATTATAAATAGGACCATCCTCTCCAAATTGATATATAGATTTAACACAACCTCAAAGTCTTAGCAGATTTTTTTAATAAATTGAATTTATAAAAATTTATATAAAAATACAACTGATTATGATTTAGAAGAACATTCTTGAATAAGAACAATCCTGAATTAGAACAATCTTGCATTAGAACAACCTTGATTAAGAATAACTAAGTTGAAGAACTTACACTATTTGACTCTAAGACTTACTATAAAACTACAGTAATAAAAAAAAGTGGGGTGTTGGTATAGGGATAGACATGTAGAATGGAACACAGAGTCCAAAAACAGGCCTGCATTGGCATGCTCAATTGATTTTTGATGAAGGTGTCAAGTATTTCAATGAGAAAGAAAAGTCTTTTCAATAAATGGTGCTAGATCAACCAGATAAACACACAGAATAAAATGAACATTGACCCCTACCTCACTCCATACACAATTATTAGATGGAGTCTTGATCTAAATGTGAAAGCTAAAACTATAAGCCTTCTAGAAGAAAACATAAGGGGATATCTTCACAACCTTGGGATAGGTAAATATTTCTTAGAACACAAAAGCCACTAGCAATAAAAGAAAAAAGATAAATTGGATTTCATCAAAATTAAACATCTCTGTTTAAGAAAATAAACAGGCAAGCCAGCATTCAGAATAAATGCATCTGACAAACTGTATCCAGAATACACATAAATACATACATGTATATCTTACAAATCAACAGTAAAAAGAAAAAGAAACCCAATTTCAAAAAATGGAGCAAAATTCTTGGACACGTTACAAAAGAAGATATAAAAATGGCCAACAAGCTCACAAAATCATACTTATCATCATCAGTCATCTGGGAAATGTATATTAAAACCACCATAAGATTTCATTCCACAACCACTAAAATGGCTAAATTAAAAGATGACAACATCAAATGTTACAAGGATATAGAGAAATTGGAACTCTTATACATTGTTGGTGGGATATCCACTTTAGAGAACTACTAGAGACAATTTCTCATAAAGTTAAATTATGACCCAGCAATTCTTCTGCTAAGACACAGCCTACATTAATGAAAACACGTGCCCACAAAAAAGAGTTTTGCAATCTTCATAGTAGCTATATTCATAATAGTCCCAAACTGAAAACAATCCAATGCTACCAACAGGAGAATGGATAAACAAATTTTATGATATATTCACCTAATGGAATACTACTCAGTAACAAAAAAGAATGAATTATTGTTAGGCCCAGCAACCTGAATAAATCTCAAATACCTTATATTAATGAAAGAAGCCTAACACCGAAGAATTCATATTGCATGATTCTAGTTTTATGAATTCCCAAAAGAGGAAAAACTAATTGACAGTGTTAGAAATTAGGAAGGGTTTGCCTTTGATGGGAGAAGTTGGCTGGAAAGTGGCAAAAATAAATTGCTAGGTGATGGAAATATCCTACATGTGCAGGATCAGTATTCAGTTATATAAATTTGTCAAAGGTCATTGAACTGAGTGTGTGAGCTCTGTATAATTAATTGTACATAAATTGTACAATGAAAAACAACCAGACTCCTGGTAGGAGAGGCAGGGCAAACTTCTCCTCTATGAAAAAAACTTGATAAAGGGCACAAAGAGCCCCAGAACAGCAGTTCCAGGGTGCAACCAACTGGACTGGGACCTTTACAACACATAGCGGGGACTTGGATGGAGAGGCAGAGTGACAGCAATTAAAAAGACAGGATGAGTGTGTTTGGCTGGGACCACCACCAGGGACTGGTGGCTGGAGTCGGTCACCAAGTGTGAGAGGGAGCAGCTTTCCATGCCCCATGTACCCATCTCAGCAGTTGGTTAGGGAGATAACCCTTCACAGCCCTGCAACCAGGAGCTCCTGAGAGGGAACTCAGGATTTAGCAGATTTGTGGTGACTGCATTTACTCTTCCTCCATGGAAGCCCATGGTGCGCATAGCTGAGAGGTGGGGAGAGGCAAGGGTACTGCACAGAAGCACCAGAAGCCCCTTCCCAACTCCCAGGGCTCATGAGTACACAGCAGACAGGGACTGCAGTGCATTTGAGCTGGTGGGTGAGTCACGCAACCCCACAACCCCAGAGTTGTCCAATTGGAGCCTCAGGAAGTGCCAGATCCACTGTGCCCTGGAACAGACTCCCTGCTGAACTGCATAGGACCCAACAGCCACCCACAGGGCTGGTAGTTCCCAGTGCACATGGACAACAGTTGCACTGATTGGATTTCTACCTGGTTTGGACCCCGCCCAGCACACAGGCAAAGTTGGGGGAGAGCTGGTTTGAGCATGAAAGTATTTCAAGAGTGCCATCTGCTGGGGAGACAGGGAAAGTACACTCTGCCAGCTGTGGCTCTGATAAAAATACATATACATATATATATATATGTTCAAATAATCTTACATTTCCCAAAATAACCTTATCAAGATAAGCAAATGCCCCAAACCCAACAGAAAATTATAAAGCACATAAAGAAACAAGACGATATGGACAAGCCAAATGACCAAATTGAAAAGCTGGAAAAGACACAGAACTTGGAGCAATTAATCAAAGATGTACACACAAATCTGCAAACCAACTTCAGTGAGTTGGCTAAGGATATCAAGAAGTCTCCAAAAGAGCATCAAGAAGAATTTGAAAGAGTAAATTAAAAATAGCAGATATTATGGAAATAAAAGATACTGTTGATCAAATTAAAAATAGACTAGAGACACAAAACAGTAGATTTGAAGAGGTAGAAGAAAGAATAAGTGAACTAGATGACAATGCAATTGAATGCAAATGCACAAAAGAAAAAAAAGTGAAAAATTTGAGATGGATCTCCTGGAAATGATGGACAAGATGAAGTGCACAAATATAAGTACCAATGGTGTCCCAGAAGGACAAGAGAAGAGTAAAGGGCTAGGAAGAGTATTTGAAGACATAGTTGGGGAACTTTTCCCAATCCTTCTAAGTAACATAAACATGAAAATAAAAGATGCCCAACAAACTCCAAAGAGAATAAATCCAAATAAACCCACTCTGAGGCATATACTAATCAGATTATCAAATGCTGAAGAGAAGGAGAAAGTTCTGAAAGCAGCAAGAGAGACGCAACTCACACATCCAAGGGAAACCACATAAGACTAAGCACTGACCTACTCCGCAGGTACCATGGAGGCAAGAAGGCAATGGTATGACATATTTAAGATTCTGAAAGAGAAAAATTGTCAGCCAAGAATTCGTTATACAGCAAAGCTCTCCTTTAAAATTGAGGGAGAGCTTAAAATTTTCACAGACAAAAAAAAATGCTGAGAGAATTTGTTAACAAAAGACATGCCCTGCAAGAAATACCAAAGGGAGCTCTACTGGCTGAGAAAAAAAAAAAAAAAGAAAGAAAGGAGAGAGAGGAGAGAGAGGTGTGGAGAAGGGAACAGAACTGAAGAGTATTAGTGAGGGTATCTTGAAGGAAAAAAAAAGAGAAAGGGGGGAAAATAGATCTAATAACTAAAAACTAAAGGATAAGATGGCTGGTTCAAGAACTCCCTTCACAGTAATAACTTTGAATGTGAATGGAAAAAACTCTCCAATTGAAAGATGCAGACTGGTAGAATGGAATAAAAAGTATGACCCATCGATATGCTGTTTACAGGAGACTCATTTAGACCCAGTGACACAAAGAGATTGAAAGGGAAAGGATGGAAAAAAAAATATTTCATGCCAGCTGCAGCCAAAGGAAAGCAGGGGTCGCAAAATAGACTTTAAATGCAAAGATATCATAAGAGACAAAGAAGGATATGATGTATTAATAAAAGGGACAATTCACCAAGAATAAATAACAATCATTAATGTTTATGCATCCAATCAAGGTGCTCCAAAGTATATAAGACAAACATTGGCAAAACTGAAAGAAGCAATAGACATTTCTGAAATAATAGTGGGACTTCCATACACCACTCTCATCTATAGATAAAACAAGCAGAGGACCAATAAGGAATTGAGAACCTAAACAATGTGATAAATGAATTGGACTTAATAGACATATACGGAGCATTACATCCCAAATTACCAGGATATATATTCTTCTCTAGCACTTATGGAACATTCTCCAGGATAGATCATATGCTGGGGCAAAAAACAAGCCACAATAAATTTTAAAAGACTGAAATTATTCAAAGCACAAAATTTCTGACCATAATGGAATGTAACTAGAAGTTCAATAACCACCAAAGAACTAGAATATTCACAAATATGTGAAGGTAAAACAACACACTCCTGAACAATCAGAGGGTCAAAAAAGAAATTGCAAGAGACATCAGTAAATATCTAGAGAGGAATGAAAATGAGAAAACAACATATCAAAACCTGTGGGATGCACTCAAGGAGGTGCTGGGGGGGGGCAAAATTTATAAATCTAAATGCATACATTAAAAAGGAAGAAAGAGCTAAAATCAAAGACCTAACTGAACAACTGAAGAAGGTAGAGAATGATCAGCAAACTAACCCTAAAGCAAGTAGAATAAAAGAAATAAGAAAGATTAAAGCAGAAGTAAATGATGATGAGAAAAAAAAATAGAATAAATAAAACCAGCAGTTGGTTCTTGGAGAAGATCAACAAGATTTACAAAACCTAAGCTAGAAGCCAAAGTCAAAAAGAGAGAAGACCCAAATAAACAAAATCAGAAATGAGAGGGGGTCATTATGGTGGATCCCAAAGAAATTTAAAAAATCATAAGAGGATAATATGAACAACTGTACTCCAACAAACCAGACAATTTAGAGCAAATGGATAATTTCCTGGAAACACATGAACAGCCTACACTGACCCAAAAAGAAATAGAAGACCTAAACAAACCAATAACAAACCAATCACTGCTGAAAAAGTCCAGGGCCAGATGGCTTCACAGGGGAATTTTACCAAACTTTTCAAAAAGAATTGACATAATTCCTGCTCAAACTCTTCCAAAAAATTGAAGAAAAAGAACAATACATAACTCATTTTATGAAGCTAATATCGCTCTAATACCAAAACCAGATAAAGATACAAGAAAGGAAAACTACAGACCAATCTCCCTAATAAATACAGATGCAAAATTTCTCAACAAAATACTTGCAGATTGAATCAACAGACACATTAAAAGGATGATACACCATGAACAAGTAGGGTTCGTTCCAGGCATGCAAGGGTGGTTCAACATAAGAAAATCAACGTAATATAATACATTAACAAATCAACAGGGAAAAATCAAACGATCATCTCAATAGGTGCTGAAAAAGCATTTGACAAAATTCAACATTCTTTTTTGATAAAATCACTTCAAAAGGTAGGAACTGAAGGAAACTTCCTCAATATGATAAAGGGCATATATGAAAAACCCACAACCAGCATAGTACTCAATGGTGGGAGACTGAAAGCCTTCTCCCTAAGATCAGGAATGAGATAAGGATGCCCCCTGTCACCATTATTCAACATTGTGCTAGAAATTCTAGCAAGAGCAATTTGGCAAGACAAAGAAATAAAAGGCATCCAAATTGGAAAGGAAGAAGTAAAACTGTCATATTTTCAGATGACATGATCATATATTTGGAAAAGCCTGAGAAATCAATGACAAAGCTACTTGAGCTAATAAACAAATTTAGCAAAGTGGCTGGATACAAGATTAATGCACAAAAGTCAGTAATGTTCCTATACACTAGAAATGACCTAACTGAAGTGACACTCAAGAAAAAAATTCCATTCACAATAGCAACTACAAAAAATGGAGAACTTAGGAATAAACTTAGCCAAGGATATAAAACACCTCTACACAGAAAATTGCAAAACCTTACCAAAAGAAATTAAAGAGGACCTAAATAGGAGGAAAGGTATTCTGTGTTCATGGATAGGAAGGCTAAATGTCATTAAGATGTTAATTCTATGCAAACTGATCTACAGATTCAACACAATTCCAATCAAAATTCCACCAACCTACTTTGCAGACTTGGAAAAGCAGGTTATCAAATTTATTTGGAAGGTAAATGGGCCTCAAATTGCCAAAAAATATTCTAAAAAAGAATGAAGTGGGAGGACATACACTTCCTGACTTTAAAGCCTACTTAAAGCCACAGTAGTCAAGCACAAAGATAGACATATTGATCAATGGAATCAAATCAAGAGTTCAGAAATAGACCCCCAGATCTATTGTCAACTGATTTTTCATAAGGCTCCCAAATCCACTGAACTGGGACAGAACAGTCTTTTCAGCAAATGGGGCTGGAAGAATTGGATATCCATATCCAAAGGAATGAAAGAGGAACTCTGTCTCACACTCAATATAAAAATTAACTCAAAGTGGATCAAAGACCACAATATAAGAGACAGTACCATAAAACTCCTAGAAGATAATGTAGGGTAACATCTTCAAGACCTAGTATTAAGAGGTAGCTTCTTAGACCTTGCACCCAAAGCACAAGCTACAACAATAACAAAAAATAGATAAGTGGAAATTCCTCAAAACAAAAGCTTCTGTACCTCAAAGGACTTTATCAAAAAGGTGAAGAGGCAGCCAACTCAATAGGAGAAAATATTTGGAAACCATATATCTGTTAAGAAACTGATATCCAGCAAATATAAAGAAATCCTACAACTCAACGACAATAGTGCAAACAACCCAATTATAAAATGGGCAAAAGATATGAAAAGACATTTTTCTGAAGTAGAAAGACAAATGGCTAAAAAACACATGAAAAAAATGTACACTTTCAGCAGCTATTATGGAAATGCAAATCAAAACCACAAATGAGATACCATCTTACAAGGATAAGGATGGATGCCATTAAACAAACAGGAAACTACAAATGCTGGAGAGGATGTGGAGAAATTAGAACTCTTATTCATTGCTGGTGAACTGTATAATGGTACAGCCACTGTGGAAGACAGTTTGGCAGTTCCTCAGAAAACCAGATATTGTGTTACCCTATGACCCAACAATTTCACTTCTCAGTATGTACCCAGAAGATCTGAAAGCAGGGACATGAATAGACATTTACACACTGATGTTGACAGCAGCATTGTTCACAACTGCCAAGAGATGGAAACAATCCAAGTGTCCTTCAACAGACAAGTAGATAAACAAAATGTGGTACATACATATGATGGAACACTATGCAAAGTAGTAAGCAGGAATGACATAGTGAAACATATGACAACATAGATGAACCATGAAGACATAATGCTGAGTGAAATAAGTCAGACACAAAAGGAGAGATGTTATATGCCACCACTACTATGAACTCCCTGAACAATGCAAAATAAGTGTCTTATAATGTCGAGTAAAGGGGAGAGAGAGACGGAAGCTAGTGAAGCAGGAATGACAACATAATATGTACAGACATAATAACGAGGGCCAACTTCAAGGTATGGGAATGGACAGGGGTGATGATTGTTCATTAATGGGATTATAAATATCAGTGTCGCACTGAAAGCAAACATGATCAAAAGAGGTTGTTTAAAGGCCTGTTTCCCACAGATTACCACTACAAATATAAATAAGTGTTTGCATGATATACTTCTAAGGTATGACACTGGTACAAAGAGTTAACAACAGAGTGGTATATGGGAAAATCTACCCATTGCATATTATAGACTGTATTTTATAGGGATACCTTATTAGTACTACATTAATACTAGGGATGAATAATTAGGGGCTGATAAGAGCTTTTGGGTGTTTTGTGTTATGATAGTTGTTTAAAATTGAGAGTGATGATGATTGTACAACTGAGTGAAGATATGAGACACTGATTGTTTAACTTGGACAGAAATTAGGAATTCCCTACTTCATAAGTCAAGCCCTCAACTTTGAGGCTTGCTCTTGTGAAACTTAGGGCTGTAAATGGGAAGCTAAGTGCTCCTATAATTATGCCTAAGAAGCACCTCTGGAGAACCTCTTTTGTTGTTCAGACGTGGCCTTTCTCTAAGTCCAACTCTGCAAACAAATTCATTAACCTCCGCACTTCGTGGGACATAACTCCCAGGGGAGTGAATCTCACTGGTGACGTGGGACACAACTCCTAGGAATGAGCCTGGCCCTGGCAGCGAAGGATTGAAAATGCCTTCTTGACCAAAAGATGGGAAAGAAAGGTAACAAAATAAGATTGTAGTGCCTAAGTGATTTCAAATAGAGTTGAGAGGCTACCCTGGAGGTTATTCTTATGCAGTCTCCAGATAGATACCCCAAATGGCCACAGTATGCCAAGCCCTAACCAACAGTAGTCCTGAAATACCTAGGTCCCTATTTGAGACTCTATATAGTTTCACTATGTTTATTTTTTAGAAACTTAAATCCCCTAGAGTGTTCCTATGCCAGATAAGTCCCAAAATCCAGAGGCAACAGCTTCAAGAGCATCAACAAGGTGCAGCCCCCTTCCCCATAATTTCGACACCCCTTTTCGACATGAACAAGTTAGGCTGGTCACTGTATAGACTCCCCTGAAGATCAAGAAAATGATTAAATGAGAGGAAGGCGTAGCAACAGACAAGATAGGAGTCAACAAAGGATTACAATACTGAATCTTTATTTAATTATTTTTTTTTAGATGCTAGAGTATTAGAAAATCTAGAAGGAAATAACAGAAATGGCGGAATTGTAACCTATAACATTCTTTGAAATTTGCTCTATAGCTACTTGTTAAATTGTACTTTGAAACTTATCTTTCTGTGTAGATCTTTTATTTCACAATAAGGAAATAACTGAAACTGTGGAACTGCAACCCATAACATTCTTTGCAATTACCTATGTAACTACTTGTTAAATCATACTTTAAAAGTTTTCACTGTTCTATATATATATTATATTTCACAATAAAAAAAGGTTGGAAAAAAAAAAAAACTACCTAATATCGTCACTGCCATTTTTTCAAATTAGGCTGGCCCTTCTGCACAAAGACCTATAAAGGTCCAAAAATGTCAGCAAGAGTCATTTTTGGTTAGTCATCAACAGGATATGCTGTTTTGTGGCAACAAGATGTACCAATAGATACTAACTTCCTCCCCAAAAGTCTGAAAATTAAGTTATTATGCTCCTCTACCAAAAATATCCTCAGTATTTCTATGTATTATATAATTCATTCAGAATTCTTGGGCTTAGGTTAACTCCCTAATCTTATTATACTATAGATTAACAATCATTAAAGTAGAAATATGAAAAGGACATAAAATGTATGTTACTCCCATGTTACTTAATTATTGAAACATAACAGGTATATTATATAGAAACGTTTTATCGATATTTCATTATACATATTCATGTGCAATGCCTATAAAGCTATTTTTGTCAACTTTGGGCATTTACTTGAATCACCTAGGGAACCTGTTAAACATATGCATGCCCTAGCCCCACCTAATAGCTTCAGATTGTGTGGGACAGGAACACGCATTTGTTATTTAAAAACAAGCTCTCCTTATGCTAATGTACACCAAAGATCTGGAAATATTTACATAAGGTAACACAACAATGATAAATGATAATAAGAAAAAAGTCCTATGATTCCTATTCTCTGGTAGAAAATATGTTTGCAACCCAAAATAGGAAAGCATAAGACAGTGAGCAGCAAATTCAGAACATTTTCTAAACACACACACACACACACACACACATTCTAAGACTATGCTACTCAAAAAGTGGTCCAGGGAGCTTTACCATACTGTGCTTCTCAAATGTTAAAGTGAATACAGATCACCTGGGGATGTTGTTAAAATGCAGTTTCTGATTCTGCAGGTTTGGGTTGCATCCTGAGCAGTCTTTCTGAAGAAAACTTCAAGGGGCAAGGAGGAGGGCTCTGACCCCAGTAGCATAGACCAAGAGTGTTTTAATCACTATTTTAGCCCAGTAAGAACACAGTCTTCAGTGTCTACAGTGCTATGAAGAGGCCAATGGCATATTAAGGGGGAACAAAAGGGGGGGGGGAGGCCATGCTCTCAGGGCAATTTCACATGCCACTCAAGGACACTGTATCACCACTCATCTCCCTTCTCAGTAAGAAAATATGAAATGAGTATTATTCAATTTGCCTAAACATTATTTTTCAAAAAAACTTTAGAATACCATCTGGCTAGCAATTTGGAAAAACTATGGTGGCGGGAATGATGAGCTAAGTTGAAAAATAATAGATTTCCTTAAGAATGAAGCTACTGATTGAAACATGGGCACCCTTTTTTTTCAGCCACTGAAAATGGCTCTACATATGTAGAAAGACTATGATGACACTTGGATCAGAGATCCAGGTCACAGACCCTGAATCTGCCCTTTACTAACTCTTCTCACAAAGCCTTGTAGCACCAATTCTGGATGTGGTGGTGATTATTAATGGTGGCTTTGTTTGTGGTGGTAATTATTACAGGAATACTGGAATATACATCACCTTGTTGAACACGGAATTCTGTTATGGAAAAATGTAACCTTTAAATCCTTCGTAAATTGTTCTTAATGGATAACAGAAAAAAATTACTTTTGCTAGAATGTAAAAGTGTAGGAATTTAAATTGAGCTCATCTGTCACCGTGGAATACTCACTTGGCTCAATATATGTCAGGCAACCCAGTTGTAGATTTAATTCTGCCACTAATTATAACTCAAGAAAATGCTTCTTGTACTTTTCCAATGTTTAAAAACAGAGAGATGAATCTGGTGATCTGTAACCTTTCTCTCAACTATGGAAATACTGGTCCATACTTCTGATCTCACAAGATGACTGTGATAATTTATAGTTTACAGAGTGATTTGAGAAAACACCAACTCATTTTAACATGGGAAGCCTTGAGGAAAATAAGGCTTACCTAGGTAACATGACTCACCTGATGCATACTCTCTAATATGCGATAGTCTCCAAACCTAAAACTCAGCTTCTTGGACTCCAAGACCCTTCCCATTACATTTATTCAACAACAAATATTTATTAGGTGACTACTACATGCTGGGAATTCAGGGCTGACAAAGTTGGACAAGGAACTTGTTTTCATGCCATTTATATTCTAGAGACTAATAAATGTATGAGACAACTTCAGATAGTGGTAAGTAATACAAAGGAATTATAACAGGAATGTATGACCTGGAAGCAGGAGGGAAGAAGGCAGCTCTGAAGAGATCACATTTGAGCTGAGAGCTGAGTACGTGAAGGACTCATGCTTGCCCAGATCTGGGGAGGAACTTTCACTTCCAAGGGTGGAGTAAGTTTGGCTAGTTCTAGGAACAGATGGGGAGGTCAGTGAAGCTTAAGTATGGGAGCAAGAGGAGGAATGGCACAGAAGCACATGTAGAATGTTAAGTTTAGAATTTTCCTCCCTAAATGCAAATTAAATCTATTGGTGGGTTTTAAGCACAGGTGCCTCATGATGTGATTTTCATATTAAGTAGATCATCCCACTTTTAAAATCAAAGTGCTCTATGAATTAATGAACTGATTGATTTTCAGGGATTTTCTATTTCTCTACCTCATTTGTTAAATTATATTCTACTATCATTGCCTCTAATATTTTATTAAAATCAAAATAAATACTTGTGGGTAAATTTCTCAGAATAGTGGATATAAATGAAAGCAAATCTTTGTCTCCTTCCAGTTAGTGTATCTGTCAGTGGATAAACAGGGATGGATGGGAATCAGCATGAAAGCCACCATAGCTTTTTTTAATAATAGCTTTCAGAATGAACATTTAAAATGCCATCTCAAAATGTGGTTGCTGTGCTTGGCTGCAGAACCTTCAAAATAAAAGTGAAGACTAAAAATAGTCCCCTCATGAGACACTAACACTCATGTTATTTGAAGGCTCTGTCTTTGAGCTAAATTGTAAAACAAGAAAGGTGGCAAAAATGAAATACTGGTCCCTGCTCTTTTACACAGAGACACACATGCATGCACATGCAAACACACACACCTATAGTGTTCTGTATTTCTGACATTAAGTTAGGAGAAGGAGCATTAATAGGAACAAAATACAATTTAGAAGGGAAAATGCTGGCAAACTGGTAAAAGAATTAATTCATGCATGCATGCACATATATATGGATATATGTACATATGTATGCAGAGTTTAGTTTGAGTTTTCATTACAGAATTCTGGTTGTAACTTTCAGAATTACATGGGTCAAACCATGTCCCCAGAAATACATAATCATTCAGTGCCATCTCCTTCTATGAGCGTAACAATTTATGGTTAACTAAACAATTGGCATTTGTGGTACTTTCTCTACACAACAACCTTGTGAGGTAGGCGGTACAGGTAATTCTAACCCCCATTTTATAGACAGGCTAACAGATTCAAAGAAGCTATTATTTTATACATTGTCAGAAATGCTTGATGATACAAAGGTTCTTCCCACCTCTGCCCTGGAGAAGCTCATAGTCTGATGAGAAACCATTTGAGTACATACCTAAGAGAATTATGTGAATACATAATTAAAGGCAATTACTACCACATATTCTCCAAAAGAGCTCAAATAATCAAGTAAGACCAATTCCAGGCATATAATGGCTCAGAAAATTTACAGTCTATAAACCGAGCTTAAAAAAATAATTGAGGAGAATATCACCATTGTATAAATCTTCATGTATAAAGAAAAGTGAGAATTTTACATCAAAAACCACAGTGGTTCTTTGGAGGTGTCTGGGTACCGTATTGTAATTGTTGACGTGCATTTTTCAAAAACAGTATATTTCTTATCCATAGCATTTCTTAGGCTGATGGAAATGTCTACACTTGTGCATGGACATATGATAGCAATACCAGCCATCCTCTGCTGGTTGTGGCTGAATCTAGAGGCATAATCAGGATAATTAATCCATAACAATGCAGTGCATAAAGATTTTCTGTTTAAATTATAGATCTGCTTCTTTTGAATGCACAACTGTGAAAGCGTGTCATGTTAAATTTAAAACTGGATATAATCAATGTCGGCAAAATTCCCGATTTGATTTGTATTTTGCTTATTGCTTTCTTTAGAAATGCTTTTTGAGACCTCTGTCACATTTGGGTAATATAAATTAAAGAATAAGAAGTTTAAAAATATATACTTGAGGAGACATTCCTATTTAAAAATGTAAATCAAGAAAGAGAAAGATATGATATCTAGAACAGTAGAAACCACTGAACAAGCCAGAAGATCAGCAAAAGGATGTTGCAGGGTATAAAAGATAATAGCTATGCCCCTGCAGAAAATAGCATGTCCAAAAGGAAAAAGGAGGAAAGAAGGTGTCAGAAGGGTTACCTCCAGGAGGGAAAAATAATGCAAAACAAGAAGCAGGACACCCTAGAACATATGATTTGATAGAGCATTTGAAAAATAATAATCTGTAGATGGCATAAAGGGTAAGACAAAAAAAGCAGTTATGAATTCCAAGAAAAATAGAAAGCTATTCAAGAAAATAAAATATTCATGGTATGTTATTCAGCCAAATAATGAAAAATATTTGTGTAATCAAAATAATGTAACTGGTTATTCACTTAATTAAAAAGTATGCATTGGGGGGATGGGGTAAAACAAATAGAGGTGGTGTATTAGTTAGGGTTCTCTATGGAAACAGAATCAATGAGAGGTGTCTCTGACTATCAAATTGTAAAAGTGACTCACGCAACTGTGGGTATGCACGAGTCCAAATTCTGTAGAGCCGTCAGCAAACTGTCAACTCCAAGGAAGATGTCCGATGAACTCCTCAGGAAACAAACCAGCAACTTCGACGAACTCCTCAGGAAATGCTTCACTGGGCAGCTGAAGAAGAAGTGAAGGTCCTCTAACTGTCTCGCTTGTAAGTCTTCAACTGATTAATTGGATTAAATCCAGCCAATTGCATTCTCTCATTGTGGAAGACATGCCCTTTGGTGAGTCATCAGTCACAGCTGCTGTCAATTGACTGATGATTTAATAAACCAGCCTGTTGGTTTATTAACCAGCCACGAACGTCCTCACAGCAATTGTTAGGCCAGTGTTTGCTTGACCAGACAGCTGGGTACTATCACCTGGCCAAGTTGACACATGAACCTAACCATCACAGTCCAAGCCTTGTCAACTTGGAAGTTATACACATCACCTAAAACCATACTTTATCTCTCAGTAGATAACAATAACAGACATATATTTTGCCTAACAATACTCCGTTGTGCAGCATACATCTGGAAATGCACTAAATCTCTCCAGAATGGGGCGCAAGTCCTTGGGTGACATTAGCTCTTAAAATTGATCTCCTTTAGCTTAAATACAGCAAAATGTACAGTACAGGTTATGCCATATGATAAGGGGATAAGACAGAGAAGAAAGCAAATGAGGAGGAAATATTCATGTCATCATAGTCCTCGTTTCTGTAACTGGTCACGTGGCCATAGTTCATATTTATCACTATCTTCTTCCACTACCCATTCCATGTTCTCTTTACCCTCAGCAAGCACTTCAGCTGGCCGTGGCTCTTTGCCTGGTGGGGTGACCCAAACCTTCATTCCTGAAGTTTCTTGGCCATTGGTAGTCCTGCCTGGATTGGGTTGTTGCAGTTTTCCATTGACTTTAACCACAGGGCATGGTAGTACTAAGAGACTCCCTAGGGCATCTCCTGTATTCCAGGAAAACTCTTCTTTACCTCCATTGCGTAGTTGCAGTGCTATTTCCCCTTGATAGTCAGGATCAATCACCCCAGTGAGTATAGTAATCCCCTTCCTTGCCTGTTGATTCAGAGGCATAAGAAGCCCAAAGAGGCCAGGTGGCAGTCTTAACTTCCAGTTCAATGGGATTATTGTTGTGTTTCCTGGTGGAAGCACTCCTCCTTTTGGAACCAAGACCTGTAGACCAGCAGAGCTTAAGCTTGCAGGGACAGGAAGCAAAAATTTACCTAGTGGATCACTAGGAGTGATAGTGAGTGGTGCCACTCCTGTTTCCACCCCTTGATTCCTGGACCCATGAATCCTGGCTATGGGAGAAAAAGCACCATAGACTGGACGCTAATTCAGAGCATACACAGCCTCCTGGAGAACACTGCCCCAGCCCTGCAAGGTATTGCCACCTAGTTGGCACCGTAATTGAGTCTTCAACAGGCCATTCCACTGTTGTATCAACCCAGCTGCCTCTGGATGATGGGGAACATGGTAAGACCACAGAATTCCATGAGAATGTGCCCATTCCCTCACTTCATTTGTTGTGAAGTGGGTTCCTTGGTCTGAAGCAATGCTGTGTGGAATACCATGACGGTGGATAAGGCATTCTGTAAGTCCACGGATGGTAGTTTTGGCAGAAGCATGTCGTGCAGGAAAGGCAAACCCACATCCAGAGTATGGATGATGGAAGTGGTCCAATGTAATCAACCTGCCACCAGGTAGCAGGCTGATCACCTCAGGGAATGGTGCCATATCGGGGACTGAGTGTAGGACTCTGCTGCTGGCAGATTGGACACTCTGCAGTGGCTGTGGCCAGGTCAGCCTTGGTGAGTGGAAGTCCATGTTGCTGAGCCCATGCATAACCTCCATCCCTACTGCCATGACCACTTTGTTCATGAGCCCATTGGGCAATGACAGGAGTTGCTGGGGAAAGGCTGACTGGTATCCACCAAACGGGTCATTTTATCCACTTGGTTTTTAAAATCTTCTTCTGCTGAAGTCACTCTCTAGTGAGCATTCACATGAGACCCAAATATCTTCATGTTGTTTGCCCACTCAGAAAGGTCTATCCACATACTCCTTCCCCAGACTTCTTTGTCACCAATCTTCCAATCATGTTCCTTCCAAGTCCCTGACCATCCAGCCAAACCATTAGCAACAGACCAGGAATCAGTATACAAATGCACCTCTGGCCAGTTCTCCTTCCAAGCAAAGTGAACAACCAGGTGCACTGCTCGAAATTCTGCCCACTGGAAGGATTTCCGCTCACCACTGTCCTTCAGGGACATCCCAGAAAGGGGCTGCAGTGCTGCAGCTCTCCACTTTTGTGTGGTGCCTGCATATCATGCAGAACCATCTGTAAACCAGGCCTGAGTTTTCTCTTCCTCAATCAACTGACTATAAGGAACTCTCCAAGATGCCATAGCTATGGGCTGGGAAAGAGAAGGTAAGGTGGAAGGAGTGGGGGCCATGAATATTTGGGCCACTTACTCATGTAACTTACTTGTACCTTCAGGACCTGCTTGAGCTCTATCTCATATATACCATTTCCATTTTATGATGGAGTGCTGCTGTGCATGCCCAACTTTATGGCTTGGTGGGTCAGACAATACCCAGCTCATGATAGGTAACTCAGGTCTCATGGTAACTTGGTGGCCCATGGTCAAGTGTTCTGTCTCTGCTAAGGCCCAGTAGCAGGCCAACAGCTGTTTCTCAAATGGAGAGTCGTTATCTGCAGAGGATGGTAAAGCTTTACTCCAAAATCCTAAGGGCCTGCAGTGTGATTCTCCTACAGGAGCCTGCAAAAGGCTCCAAACAGCATCTCTATTTGCCACTGACACTTCCAGCACAATTGGGTCAGCTGGATCATATGGTCCAAGCAGCAGAGCAGCTTGCACAGCAGCCTGGACCTGTCGCAGAGCCTCATCTTGTTCCAGTCCCCACTCAAAACTAGAAGCTTTTCTGGTCACTCACTAAATGGGCCAGAGTAGCACACCTAAATGAGGAATATGTTGTCTCCAAAACCCAAAGAGGCCAACTAAGCATTGTGCCTCTTTTTTGGTCATAGGAGGGGCCAGATGCAACAGCTTATCCTTCACCTTAGAAGGAATATCTCGACAGGCCCCATACCATTGGACACCTAGAAATTTTACAAGGTGAAAGGCCCCTGTATTTTTGTTGGATTTATCTCCCATCCTCTGCCACGCAAATACCTTACCAACAAATCTAGAGTAGTTGCTACTTCTTGCTCACTAGGTCCAATCAACATGACATTATCAATATAATGGACCAGTGTGATGTCTTGTGGGAGGGAGAGACGATCAAGATCCCTGCGGACAATATTATGACATAGGGCTGGAGAGTTGATATAACCCTGAGGTAGCACGGTGAATGTAAACTGCTGGCCTTGCCAGCTGAATGCAAACTGTTTCTGGTGGTCCTTACTGACAACAATTGAGAAAAAAGCATTTGCCAGATCAATAGCTGCATACCAGGTACCAGGGGATGTGGTGATTTGCTCAAGCAATGATACCACATCTGGAACAGCAGCTGCAATTGGAGTCACCACATGGTTAAGCTTATGATAATCCACAGTCATTCTCCAAGACCCATCTGTTTTCTGCACAGGCCAAATAGGAGAGTTGAATGGGGATGTGGAGGGAATCACCACCCCTGCATCCTTCAAGTCCTTAAGAGTGGCATTAATCTCTGCAATCCCTCCAGGAATCTGGTATTGCTTCTGGTTCACTATTTTGCTAGGCAGGGGCAGTTCTAGTGGCTTCCACTTGGCTTTTCCCACCATAATAGCCCTCACTCCCGGAGTCAGGGAACCAATGTGAGGATTCTGCCAGTTGCTGAGTATGTCTATTCCAATTATGCATTCCGGCATTGGGGAAATAAACACAGAATGGGTCCAGGGACCCACTGGACCCACTGTGAGATGGACTTGAGCTAAAACTCCATCGATCACCTGACCTCCATAAGCCCCAACTCTGACTGGTGGACAAGAGTGACGTTTTGGGTCTCCAGGAATTAATGTCACTTCTGAACCAGTGTCTAATAATCCACGAAATATCTGATCATTTCCTTTTCCCCAGTGCACAGTTACCCTGGTAAAAGGCCGTAGGTCCCCCTGGAGAAGGCTGGGAGGAAGATTAACAGTATAAATTTTTGGCAGTGTAACAGGTCCTTCCCCAAGGGTACCTGGCCTTCCCATCATTCAAGGGGCTCTGGATCTGTAAACTGTCTCAACTCTGGGAATTGATTAAGGGGCCGTGACTCTCTGTTTTTGTAATTTAAGGGAGACTTTTGTTCACGTGACCTAGAATTCTTCTGCCTATATAGTTCAAACAAGAATTTAGTCAGTTGCCCATCTATTTTACTACTTGCTACTCCATGATCCATTAGCCAACACCATAAGTCTCTGCGAGTCATATTATTTTGATTGCTGCTTTGAGCCTGTTTTCCATTATGGTAGCCACACCCACCTTGTCTGCGGCAATTAACTGCAGCCACTTGGCTTCTACCGACTCAGGACCCAATTATCCCCATTGTGTTTAAGGATTCCAGCTCAGTGACAGCAGTTCCTACAGTAATATCTGACCTACAGAGAAGGGCGACTACAGAGCTCTTCAGGGATGATGGAGCGAGTCTCACAAATTTATTCCTCACAGTCCTGGTAAAAGGTGTGTCCTCTGGACATTCCAGGGGTGTGTGAGCAGGTCTTCCATGATAAATCCACTCCAACATTCCAATCTTTCTAAGCCTTTGAATCCCCTCCTCCACATTGTACCCGGGCAGTTCTGGCATTTCAACCTATGGTAATGCCGGCCACCTTTTGATCCATGTTTCAGCCAACCACCCAAACAAACTGTTAACACCCTTTCTAACCCCACAAGCTACAACAATGAATGCAGAATCTCTGCTTAGTGGACCCATATCAGTAAATGCAGCCTGATCCAACCTTATATTTCTTCCACCATTATCCCACACCCTTAATATCCATTCCCACACATATTCCCCTGGTTTCTGTCTGTATAAGTTGGAAAACTCATACAGTTCCTTTGGAGTATAGCGTACCTCTTCATGGGTCACATTTCTATCTCACCCTTTGGGGCCTGCTGGGACTTTAGCCTAGTTATAGGTCTTGAAGCAAAAACTGGTGGTGGGGGTGGGTCATGAAAAGAGTTAGAATTATCCCTCAAGCCATTTACCTCAGGACATTCTGTTGCATTTTCATCTCTTAAAACAGGATTAATATCTCCAGACAGAGGAGTGAGGGCTGCTTCCTCAGGGGAGGTGATTACAGGATTAGCAAGCACTGAAGGGTTAATCTCCTTAGGTGAGTGCTGGATGGCAGGCTCCTTAGGGCAGACCGGAGGTGGGGAGGCTGTTTCCTCAGGACAGCCCTCTACAGGTAAATCTAACAATGACTCAGCGGAATCCAGGGTTCCAATGTCCTCACTGCCATTATTATCAATCCATATGTCCCCATCCCAAGTTTTCTGATACCATTCTTTTCCAATTAATGTCTTTACTTTATCAGCAGACACCCTGAGAGGCTGAGATTTTAGTTTACGTTGTAAATCTGCTACTCGCACAATGAGAGTCTACGTCTGGTTTTCAGAAACTTCCAGTCTGCAGGCACAGGAAATAAGATTTTCTTTCGGAGCACCCATAGAAACCTTTACATCTGTCATACGGCATTTAAGTTTTGAATTTGAAGCCTTTAGCTCATCCCTTTCTCTTAAAACTTTATCTAAAGTATCTAAGAGCAGCCAGCCAACATCGTTATACCTCTTAATACTGCAAAACTCTGTTAATGTGTCAAAAACACTGCCACCCAGAGCCTTACTTCATATTAGAGTATGATTAGGAGAATCAAACGGTGCATATCTCCTTTGCCAACTCATGCCATGGATTGTCAGTGCCCTCTTGATTATTGGAAATAGAGTCATTAGTGCCTCTGAATCTAATCAGAGCAGAAAACAAATTGTAGAAGCCCATTTTAAGATTCTGTTTCTCAAGAACCACTCCCGGTACCAAGCTGTATTAGTTAGGGTTCTCTAGGGAAACAGAATCAATGAGAGGTGTCTCTGACTATCAAATTGTAAAAGTGACTCATGCAACTGTGGGTATGCATGAGTCCAAATTCTGTAGAGCAGTCAGCAAACTGTCAACTCCAAGGAAGATGTCCGATGAACTCCTCAGGAAATGAACCAGCAACTTCGACGAACTCCTCAGGAAATGAACTGGGATCTTCAATGAACGTGTTCAATGAACTCCTCAGGAAATGAACCAGCAACTTCAACAAACTCCTCAGGAAATGCTTCACTGGGCAGCCGAATAAGAAGTGAAGATCCTCTAACTGTCTCGCTTATAAGTCTTCAACTGATTAATTGGATTAAATCCAGCCAATTGCATTCTCTCATTGTGGAAGACACGCCGTTTGGTGAGTCATCAGTCACAGCTGCAGTCAATTGACTGATGATTTCATAAACCAGCCTGTTGGTTTATTAAACAGCCACAAACATCCTCACAGCAATTGTTAGGCCAGTGTTTGCTTGACCAGACAGCTGGGTACTATCACCTGGTCAAGATGCCACATGAACCTAACCATCACAGGTGGTATAAGGGAAATGCTTCCCTAATCATAGTGGAAATTTAATAGATATTATCTAAACAGATAAATCAGAAAATTGAAGTATAAATATGTTTATTTCAGCCTGTAGAGTAATTACTAGAAAAAAACCTGTTAAAAAGAAATTAAAAGGTTGTGGATCTGAGTTGGTAGGAATAGTGTAGGAAATTTTTATTTTAATTATAAGCACTTAAATAATAATTCATTTTTACACATTTGCATTTATTATATTTTCAAAAATTAATTTTAAATGGTGGTGTCAATATGTATTCCATAAGTTTGTGAGAAATAAGCCATATGAAGTACATAAAGCACAGCATAACGTGCCTAACAATTAGTTAGCTCTCAATAAATAGAAGCTATTATCATGATTCTAGAGAAAATATAATTTTTAAATGGCAATAACTTATGGGAAAATAAGCATACAGGTTTATAGCCAGCCCATTGTTTAATGCAATTGTTATATTTCTAATTTACTAAAATAAAACTAATGGAAACTAAATAATTCATTTTTAAACATACTTTTTAAAAATGTATGAGTCAGGGTTTCTAGGGAAACAGAATCAACAGTAGATATATGTATATGTATATATATTATGTAAATATTGTGAGATTTTTTTTATAGGAATTGTCTCACACAACTGCAGGAACAGGCAAGTCCAAATTCTGTAGGGCAGGTCACAAGCTGGGGACTATGATAAAGGTTTTGAATGAATTCCCCAGGAGAAGCTGACTGGCTGAAGTAGAAATGGAAACTCTCTCTTCTAATTGCTGAAATCATCATTTCTCCTTTTAAGGCCTTCAACTGATTGGCTGAGACTTCTCTCATTGTTGAATCCGAATTCAACTGAGGAGATGCTGAATCTCCTCAGTTGATTGTAAATGTAGTCAGCCTTAGATGCAATCAACTGACTGATAATCTAAATCCATAACATATTCTCACAGTAACAGTCAAGCTAGTGCTTGCTTGACCAAACAAATGGATGCCATTAAATCTGGCCAAGTTGACACATGAACTTATCCATCACAAATGATAACTATTCCCTCAGTTACTGAATACTCTTTAACATTATTTGAATAGCATAGTTGAAACACAAGAGCAAAATAATAAACCATGTCCTATTGAAAATTTAAGGGCAAAAAGGGAATCCCTAAAAGACAAATTTGATCAACCATGGGCAAGGACAGTATAGAGAAAAGAATGAATTATCTTTAAGCCTAGATAATAGAGGAAAGACTGAATTATCTTTTTACTTCCAAAAAAAATTATATTTCAAAAAATATGTCATAGGAAGAGGTAGTCAAAGAGTACGCAACCAGAAATTCAGAATTAAAAGCATTAAAGAAGTATTTCAGGCAATTAATTAATATGACTATATGTTATTTTTCTGGGGGAACAAAAAGAATCTCAGCATTTCCCACAGTTGCACTAACAGCATCAGTTTCTATCCATTTATCAAAGCTAGAAACTCAGGATCCCACCTCCATCTTCCTTACCTCCACTACATTTAATGGATGATTCATAAGAAGGAGAGGGACTATGTCATTCTTTCTCATCACTGCATCCCTAATGCCTCAAATAGTGCCTGGCACATCACTGACATGCAATTGATTTTGGCTTAATTAAATTCTATTCTTTCTATACCCAGCATTTCTCTTCTATCTGTCCCCATAGTTCTATCACCAAAGAAAATGCCTTCTTCACTTCACACCTAGCCTACAATAACATAACCTACAAAAATCACTATACAAGGATAGCCTAAGTGTCTCTTTACCTCTAGTCTAACCCCCAACTAATCTCAACTGCTAGTTCCAGAGTTTTTTTTATCACATTGCAAAATTGGTGAATGCTTTTTTTTTTCATTTTTATTGAGATATATTCACATACCATGCAGTCTACAAAGCATACATTCATTTGTTCACAGTACCATTATATAGTTGTGTGTTCATCACCAAAATTAATTTTTGAACATTTACATTACCACACACGCCAAAATAATAAGAATAAAAATTAAAGTGGAAAAGAACAATTAAAGTAAAAAAGAACACTGGGTGCCTTTTTTTTTTTTTGCTCCCATTTTTCTACTCATCCATCCATACAACTGGACAAAGGGGAGTGCACTCCATATGGCTTTCCCAATCACATTGTCACCCCTCATAAGCTACATTTTTATACAATCATCTTCAAGATTAATGAGTTCTGGGTTGTAGTTTGATAGTTTCAGGTATTTACTGCTAGCTGGTGAATGCTTTCTTGATTCATTTGCAGAGTTCATTAGGTAGCATCAATTAAAGCCACACAGGAGAGAGGGAACTTCAGTAATTTAGTTGTTTGGAGTTTGGAGAAGTGTGGTTTAAAGTCCCATCTGGCCTTCGCAACTTCTAAATACTCAAGGAACAAAGGAATATACATGTCTGTATAATCACTCAAAATGAGATCGGTAAAAGATAGACAAGAAGCAAGGAGTACAGTGTATTTTATGTGCCTATACTAGAAAATTCACTGAAATCAGGCCATGAGATTCTGTTGGTAATCTTAAACTGGGCTTTACACATGTAGTCTTTTTTTCTATCCCTAAACTCTTCACATATTAACACTTATAAGCCTAATTTCTTATTTTTTCTTAATTTAACTCAATATTTGACAATAAAGTATCAGGAAAATAA
The DNA here is from genome assembly GCF_015220235.1 of Choloepus didactylus. Lineage (NCBI taxonomy): Eukaryota > Metazoa > Chordata > Mammalia > Pilosa > Megalonychidae > Choloepus > Choloepus didactylus. The sequence continues at coordinate 94,993,163 of NC_051313.1, read as the reverse complement.
AAATAGCAATTCCCAAAGGGAATGCTAATAAAATTTTAAACATACAACTCATGTCAAAACTGTTTTCCAACCATCTAGGTTTATAATTCATTCCTGATACACCAAAAAAGAACGCTGGATAGCAAGTCAAGAGATGTGTGAGTTCTAGTCCTGGATGTGCTAGGTTGCCTATTTTAAAAAATTAAAGTTAAGCATATGCAAAGTTAAACAGTACAGAATAATAAATCCATCTATTTTGGACAAAAGAGGGGCTAGGGTGAAATGAAATGGATGGAAATGAGTGATTTATATTCATAAATACAAATGAATGAAATAAATAAAATCATCAATAAGCAATTTTAGCACACAGATTTGGGTTTCTAAATACCATTTTCCCATTAAAAGGAACTAAAGCTTTCGGGGAAAATAGCAACTTCCAGGTCTGGAGATAGAAATATTCAACATGAGACAGTGAAATTTGGTCATTCTGAAAACAAAAAAGCTCTCAAAGGCTACTTGGATTAGAGCAAAAGGATTCAAAAGCCAATTTGAAAGGGTTCCATTGGCTAAAGCTGGAACAATCTGAGCATAAAAAAAATATTAATAACTGCAATGAATTGAAATGTAACAATTTATTAAATACATGAGTTCATAACGATATTTTTAAAAAACACCTCATAGATCACTTTTGCAGGTTGCTAGGATACAAATAAAGGAAGGGAATCAAGCATTTATTCCACCTGTCCTATATGGATGATATTTAGGGATAATAAAATAGATAATAAGGGAATAGTTAATAAATTCCAGAAGAATGATAAAATTAGAAAATCATATTTTGAAACCCTTAAAGTAATGGATCTACGCAAGGATCAATTGTGGCTGCTAAAACAGAGTAAAAGAGTAGAGAAGAAATTTAGGCCCGAGTACACCTGAATCCACACACCTCCACCTTAACATCACTGAAAGTAGAATAACACATCATGTTTCTCCTAACATGACATAATAGAAGGAACATATCACCATCGATAAATTATTTTTGACAATAATAATAATACCTGAATCTGTTCGAGTCTCTAGATTTAACCCAATCATAAGAAATTCAGGAAAGAATTAAATGATATCATGAGGATGAAGTCAGCTAAATCCAGTAGGAAATTCTACAATTATTCAATTAAAAAATGGCATGAAAAAAGGAGGAGGAGGCACACAATTGATCAATTTCCATTGTGTATCTTGTTGGTATCTGAACTAAAAAAGTAACTATAAATGGGTATTTTTGAGACAATCAGAGAAAATTGAACATGGACTGGGTATTATATGATAGTCACCATTTTTAAAAGTTGGATGTGAATGATATAATGGTGGTTGTGTTTTGATTTATATTTTTAGGTATTCAAAGAAAAAATAAGATACTATAAAAATAATAAGGCAAGCCTCACACTGGGAGAAAATAATTGCAACATACATAATCAACAAAGAAGTTGTACCCAGAACATAAATTTATATTCATTTCTAAATTTTTTCTAAATTCAGTTTGTTTGTTTTTCTCACTTTAAAACATTTTAGTGATTGTGGTTACAAAAAAAAATTAACAAACCAAATTCTTAAGTGTGACTAATAGCAGTATTCTCACAGAATACACATGACAGTAATGTAAACATCCTGCCAATGGCACGGAAGAAAATACTCTACTGAACTATTTATCTCCATTAAAAAACATCTGATTTGCAGTGTTTCTAGAGTAATTAATTGAATTAGGGGGAAAATGTAGTTTAAATGTATGTGATACAGATAATTAAATTAGAGCTATGATGACAGGGTATTTTTTAACAAATGCTATTTTACTGGGGCATTCTTTAAACATTCAAAACCCTTATTTTTCTTTATTAAATTTTCTTCTACTACTACCAGTTTCTAGTTTCAAGTGCAACTAATTAAAGCCTGCTTAATTAATAAAAGACCTCAATCTGAACCAGTTCATCAAAATGTTTTATGCCTATCTCAGCAGCTCAAAGCATGATGTTGTATGAGTAATTATTTTATTTTTCTAACCAAGTTTGAGGAGATCCAAAGATTATGAAATTGATTATGAAATTGTCAAGAGGGCACTGGAGAAAAAGATGGCATCAATTCAAATTTCCTGGATAGTTTGAGACTTGGTCTAACTTGAATCACTCACTCCAAAGCCATTCTTAATTCTAGAGAGCAAAAAATATCAGTGCTAAGCATTTCATTAACGTTCCTTATATTCTACAGTTATGATAAACTAGAGAGTTTTCTGGCAATGCTTTATAGTACTTTGGAACCTCAAATAATTGACGTTTACAGTATACTGCAAAAGGGTTGGAACATTATTTTTCCATTTTGAATGACCACAGCTCTATAATTGCTATTGTGAGATACCACTGGTATCTATTATTTGATGTTAAGTGGTTGTCAGCAATATTCCTATAGTGAATATGAACCATTTAATCAGTGATTTTCTGGCACAGTTTTGCTACAAATATAATTGTTCCCACCCTATAGAATTCTAGGTTTATAGAAGAAATTCTTAATTTGTTAGACTACTGACATATTAGGGAAAAGTTAACATTCAGGTGGAATAATGATTATAATTATCTGACCTTAAAACTTTTCTCCCTTTAAGGAAAACAACTAATTATGTAAAATAAAAATGCATGGCATTTATACCCAAGAGAAGATCAAGCAACAAAACATTTGTAATCAGTGACAAAGAAACAATCACCAAGGAAAAGGAATGCAAGAAATAGGAAAAGATGGATATTACATTATTGTGATCTAATTTAAAAATGTGTTTCTAATTTAATCATGTGTTGTCAGTACAAATACATGAAATGCGTAATTTTCACATTAAGATGCTCCGTTATAGCTTATTGGAGGTTGAGAAAATAAATAATATATACTCAAAAATGGTTAAAATTATTTTATTCATTAATACTATGTACCCATATGCTACAAATCAATGAGTGAAAACATGTGGCTTAAAGAATAGTATCCTGGATATCAAAAGACTAGGATTAAACTGATTCTGCCACTGTGAATTTAAGCAAGAGAAAAAGAAAAATTAGCTGAAACTGCTCTATGAGGCTGGATTTTCTTTTCTATAAAAGTGAAGTGTTGACCAGTTGGACATTCTGTGAGTCTATGATAAATAATAAAAATCAACCTACATTTATTTCTTTTTTTTTTACAAAAACATCTGTTCTGTTATCTCACAGCCTTGTTTTACTAAATAGAATATCATAGACATTGTCTAAGAGACAAGATATTTTATTCAAGTGGGTAAAATACAAATATATAATATTGACTAGATATATCATATGGAGTTTATCATTTAGTAGTGCCCTCATTTACATTATCTATGATTACCCTCATCCACATAATCTTTTGTCTGGACTCCTCACAGCCAATAGCAACTATTAGTATACTAATTGTTTTGGAGCATAAGATCTGTGTTTCCAACTACTACATGCACTTGTCAAGACAGGTCTGGTATTCAAATCCTGTTTCCACTAATCAGTAGCATGAGAAAGTTATTCAATCTTGCTTAGTCAGTTTCTTAATCTAAAAAATCAATAACAACAGTTCTTCAAAGACTATTGTAAAGATTAAATAACAGTAATTGTAAAGATTAAATAACAGTAATGCTCTGACTTATGTGAGGTTAAATAGTAAGTAGTAAGCACTCACATTTCATACTTGACCCTCACTCCATGCCTACTTTAAAGACAGGAGGTATCTCATATATCTCTTTTGTATCCCACAGAGCTCTTATTAGTGCCAATCCTACAGAAGGCACACAAATATGTGTCACGTCATTTATTCAGCAAACATTTATTGTGAACCTACTTATGTCAGGCTTTGGGATAGGTGTAATAAAAATGAAGAATGTCCCAGTTCTTTAGATGAAAATTTCTAAATCAGCTAGACACTACATAATAAGGATATTAAAAGTATGAAGTAATTTGTAACAGAGCTTGGAAAAATTGTGACCAGAGAGCGAGATCAAAATATTTTAAAACACAAAGCAAAAGTAAAGCACATAGCAGTACCTAAATATGTAAGATTTTAGGACATGGCCACTGTTTATCTCCCTGAATAACATCCCTTGGAGTAAATTTTAATGGGCTAAATGTGATATTTGTCTAATTGGAAACCTGTTTTCTTTTTCTTGGAGCAGGAATCACAGTAAAAACATTGCAGGGTTTCAAGTTCCATGATAAAGGAGAAAAAACAAAATGGGTTTTTCATAGATGGGATGAAATCATGTTTCCATGGAAACCGTGAACTGGTCTGTTGCAGCCCAAATCTTAAGTTGGCAATTTAGGCTAATTTGAACTATAAAAATAATTTGGCATTTAGAAAATTCACTCATTCTTTCATAAATGTAGTTTTCAAATGATATCTAAACACGTGGAAAATGTCTCACTTGTATTAAAGACAAAATTTTTAATTTCTTTAATCATTGCCAACTTCACCTGGCAAAGAAATAATTTAAATTGGAAACAAATCCAATGAACTAGGTTGTGCCAGGGTAAACAGAATCTAGAATATGGCTGTCCTCTGATTCTTGCATTGGAGCAGGAACAGGGACAAGGACTTCCTCTATTACAGCCCAGCAGAGTCTGTGGGTTTAATAGCTTTTACTGAATCATGATAACTAAAATAGAATCAACATCCTATCCCAAACAATCAGGGCTATTTTTTTCTTCCCATTTAGGGATATTTGGAATATTCAGAATTTTTTTTTCCAAATTTGAGATCTTTTTGATCATGCATACAATTGTTAGGCAAAACAAAAACCTGAGACACCAAAATGGTTGTATTTGATATTAATGACCTTACAAATATGTGTACCTTACATTTTACATTTACTAAAGGTTTTTACTCTTATATAAGTACCTCATTATTATGCAAGGAATGGCTCCAATCTTTGACTTTGCTTCATAATTTTTTTTTTTTTTCCTGCATGACCCCATGATTTTCTAAACAACAAGGTAAGAAGAGCCAAAGAACAGGCAAAATATAAACCTCAGCGGTCAACTCAGAATTAAAACTGTCCAGGCAAACAACCTTGATAGGCCACATCTAATACCTATCTTACAGTCACACTGCTTTATACTTGCCTTCTTCCTATGCTTTACACATATTTCAAAACTGTGAAAACTACAATTCATTCTTAATGGACAATCTTCCCTTGTGTCTTTACTTCCAAGTTCCTTTTTCTCCTTCCCTTCACAGTCAAGCTTCATGAGAGAGAGGCCTTCAGATGTTCCCTCCATTTCCTCACATCTTGCTAACACTTCATCCATTGCAATCCATTTTCTGACTCTAGCATGCTATCGAAACAGCTTCTGCTAAGAGCACCAATGAGTTCTAATTGCCAAATTAAGTCAACTTTTCTGGCCATCTTTCTTAACCTTCCTGCTTTGGGTTCATATGGATGCTTTCTTTTTTATTGAAACTTTTTTTTAAATTCAAACTTCCTAATGCTGCTTTGACACAACTCTCTCTAGGAGTAACACTTATTTTCAGACTCCTCTAAGAGCCCCTCCTACTGCCTCTTATGTGTTTAGGTTCCTAAGGCTCAGCCAGAGCTTTTGCCTTTGTCATTCTGTAACCTATCCCTGAACAATGTCATCTTCACCTACAGGTTTAACAACCACTTCTATGACACTGAATCACACAGATTTTTATCTCCAGGCCCTACTTCACTCTTTCATTCAAGAGACCATTTTCAGATAATTGTATCCAAAAGTCTGCTATACATCACTATTTAAACAGCCAACAGACATCTCAGCTTCAACATTCCCTGAAGGGAGCTCAAAATCTACTCTCAAAACATGGCTATTAACATTCTATTCCCTTCTCAGGTAATAACTCTACCATTTATGCAGCTGCAGTAAACCAGACCCATGAAAGTCTTCCAAGATCTGTTTCCTGTCCACCCTCTCTCACAACTAACAACAAAATCCTAAATATTCTATCTACCTGCTCTATCCTCACTGCCACTGTCATAGACTGGGGCTTTATCATTTCATATGCATCCATTTTACCTAAAGAGATGCAGAAGAAATATATTTGATAAATTCAACACTCACTGATTATTTTAAACTATTCTTCCCAAAACTGGAATAAAAGCATTCTTCTTTAATATGATGAAACCAAAAACCTTTAGTAAGCATAATAATTAGTGGTGAAATGTTATTGGAATTCTCTTTAAATAAAGCCAGAAACAATACAAGAATGCATGTAATCGCCACTTCCATTTAGCACTAAAATAGAGACTCTAGCTAAGACCAGGGAAATAAGTAAAACATGTCATTTTTAAAAAGAAGAAATAAAATTAACAATATTAGGGAAAATTATTGAAATTAAAATCTACAGAAAAAAATTAACAATAGATATCAGCAAAGCTGTTGAATATAAGACCAACATTTTAAAAAATCAAATAGAACTCTCTTATTCTAGCAAGAAAAAATTCAAAAATGTATTTTTAAAGACATTATTCACAATGGCAACAGAAATAATGACACATCCAGGAATGAACAAAACAAAATGACAAAATTCAATTGAAGGACAAAAAAAGTTTAAATATATGGAGATATAAATGTGCTCATATGTGAAGACAATATAATAAAGATGACAGAGTCTCCCCCAAATTAATCTAAATAGTCAATGTAACTTTCATCCAAACCCAGACATTTTCTGTGTTTGACTGCATGTGGTGGGGGGAAAGAAAAATAGATCACAAAATTCAAATGGAATAATAGCAGGTCAAAACTTCGAGACGATTTTGAGAAAGAAAAATAAGGAAGAACAGATTTATACTACCAGATATCAAGACTTACTATAAAACTATAGTAATAATAAAGATTACATATTGGCAGAGGGTTAGACTAGAACAGTGGATCTGGATAAAAATCCTCGAAAGAAGCCCACTTGTATATGGGAACTTATTATAAGAGAGAAGTGGTATTATAAAAGAGTTGAGAAGAGATGGTCAATTCAAGAAGTGGGGCTGTAATAATTGGTAAGTGTATGGGGGAGGGGAGATGTCAGCTTCCAGGGTGCTATGACAAATGTCATACAATGGGTTAGCTTCACAATGGGAAGTTATTGGCTCACAGTTTCAGAGGCTAGATGGCTTGCATCCTCCTCACAGGGTCGGTAGTGTTCTGGCTGATGAGCAATCCTTGGGTTCCTTGGCTTTCCCACCACACTATGACATCCTCTCCTTTCCCTTCAGGATTCCCACTGACTTCCTGCTTCCCACTCCTCCCTGTGGCTTTCTCTTACTATATTTGAATTTCTTCTGCTTCAAAAGGACTCCAGAAATCCAGATTAAGGCCCAATTTCATTCAGTTGGGCCATATCATAACTAAAGTAACATCTTCAAGAGATCCCATGTACAATGGGTTCACCCCACAGGAATGCAGATAAAGACCAAGAACATGAAAAATTAGGGCACATACTTCAATTGACCACAGAAGATAAAGACAAAGTGGTACCCCTACCTCACATTATATACCAAAATCAAGCACAGATGGATTCAAGACCTGAATGAGTAAGGCAAAACTTCAAAACTTTTTTAAAAAATGGGATAATCCATTTGACATTGAGGGAAAAAACATGATTTTTCATAACAAATGACATCATAAATAAAGTTAAAAGATAAACCTATGCAGGAAGAAAATATTTACCATGCCCATCACTGACAAAAGATTGGTGTCTTGAATGTAAAAAGAAAAGCTACATTCAATGAAAAAAATATATAAATAATCCAATAGGACAATGGGTACAAATGATGAACAGGAAATTCAATACGAGAAATCCTAGATATCCAATAAACATATGAAAACATGATCAATCTCAATAATAAGGAAATGCAGTAATAATTTAGGAAATGCAAAAAACAAAAATACTATTCACACATTCACATACAAACATGTTCACAACAAAAGTTAAAAAGGATGTAGGAAAATGGGAACTTGTGCTCCCGATGGGAGAATATACCGGTACAGTCACTTAGAAGAGCAATTTCAGTACTTAGTAAAGTTGAAAAAAGCATATCCTACAATCTCACGATTCTGTTTTAAGAAATACGCTCTGTGAAAAACATACCCATGTACATAGGGGATACATATAGATGTTGTTGCAGCATTGTGTAACAGGGAAAATAAAATGGAAACGGTCTGTACATGAATAAAAAGGTAAATAAATGCATGGTAATAAATAAACTTAGCAATAAGTGAAAATGCTAAGTTACAAAAGGAAATAAACTGCATGATGTCATCTGTAAGTTTGAAAATTTACAATACAATAATATACATTGTTTGGAGATACATACATATATAGTAAAAGTACAAAAGCATATATTTGAATAATATACAGCAACCTTCATGCAGTGAGTCCTTCTAGGTTTAGAAAGACTATGAAAGGGATGGGGTAGATCTTTAGCTGGATCTGCAACTTTACTATTTTTTTAAAAGACAGAACTATCTGAAGCAAATAAATATGGATGATGGGCTAACTGGTGTTTTATATTATTGTCCTATGTGTCTGAAATAGTCGCTAAAGTTATTACCTTTCTGTATATATCTTTTATTTCACAATAAGGAAATAACTGAAACTGGAAACGTAACCCATAACATTCTTTGAAATTACCTATAAAACCCACTTGTTAAATCGTACTTTGAAAATTATCCCTGTTCTGTACACTATGTTAAATTTCACAACAAATGTTTGTGTTTTTTTTTAAATAACAAATTAATTAATTAACTTTAAATCCTTTAAGGGCTTCCCTTAAGTTGCTTTCAGGAAACAGCTCCTTCTCCAACAAGCCATTTCATGATGTGGGCTCTACCTACCACTCCTGCTAAACATCACCACCTCTGTGGTACCTTCCATGGTGATGTCTTCCCCTTTCTCAGGGAAGATAAGGGTTCTGTCTACCACTGAAACTTGAGAGGACCTCTGATGTACTAGTTGCTTGTGCACATGTCCATCACCCCCCACCAATATGTGAGTTTCTTGAGGACAGGGATATTATCTGGCTTTTGTTCTCTCCCAGTGTGTTTCATAGTGTTTTCATATATTGAAAGGGAATGAAATAAGCTTCAGTGGCATAGACTTTCCAAAAGGAGCCAAGAGATCACTCTGGTGGGCACTCTTACGCACACTTTAGACAACTCTTTTTAGGTTCTAAAGAATTGGGGTAGCTGGTGGTGGATACCTGAAACTATCAAACTACAACCCAGAACCCATGAATCTCAAAGACAATTGTATAAAAATGTAGCTTATGAGGGGTGACAATGGGATTGGGAAAGCCATAAGGACCACACTCCACTTTGTCTAGTTTATGGATGGATGAGTAGAAAAATAGGGGAAGGGAACAAACAGACAAAGGTACCCAGTGTTCTTTTTTACTTCAATTGCTCTTTTTCACTCTAATTATTATTCTTGTTATTTTTGTGTGTGTGCTAATGAAGGTGTCAGGGATTGATTTAGGTGATGAATGTACAACTATGTAATGGTACTGTGAACAATCGAATGTACGATTTGTTTTGTATGACTGCGTGGTATGTGAATATGTCTCAATAAAATGAAGATAAAAAAATTCAATAAACAGGTGATGGATGGATGGATACAGTCTTCTTTCCCACAAGTTCTTGGTTCTTCAAGACATGTTCTTTGCCAGTAGAGTACTGGGCATAACCACCTGTTTTCCTACCCTATGGTACTCTAAGAGTTTGAGTGCCCTCTATCTCTCCTCCTATACTCTCACTTATTCCAGATTTATGGTTTTCAAAGACTGAGGATAGGATTCCTTTTACTGTGCCTGCATGTTCTCTGCGCCTCCCATTCCTGATGACCCCCTCTATCTGCAGAAGTGTCTACCTGCCTCATCTGGCACTGGAATTACCTTATTGCACAAATCAAAATAGAAACATTTTTGAAGATTTGCCCAAATCTACACACTTCTCTATTTTCATATACATACACCAGGAACCATGTCATGGTTGGAGGAGCACAGACTTTCAATTGAGATGGGCTTAAAATATCAACCTACCACTCACTGTGTGACTTAAAATATGGTTCTTAATCTCTTTGGATCTTACTTTCCTCCTCTGTAAGACTGGGCATAAATATAACTACCTTGAAGGGTTTTTGTGAATGCTAAATGAAACAGCAAAAAGCACCTTGCACAGTCTCTGACCCATTGTAAGAACTTAGTAATATTTCTTCTTCTCTTAATGCTTAATATTTTTAATACCATGATTTGCAAAAATATGAGTGGGGAAACTGATTATGATAGTTGAAAGGAATCCCCCTTTCCTAAGTACTTGCAGTGCATTATCTATAAACTTTTAAACAAGCATCTAGCACTTTTCTGCAAGTAATATAAATTCATACATATGTATATCTCCCTGTTGCCTGACTAGACCGTGAGATCCTTGAGGACAGCATTTAAAACCAATGAATTCTCTAAGCCACACAATATCTATATCATAGGCAATCAGTTAAATAGTTTGATAGCTCACCCACTGGTAAGATATTTAGTTTTATTCTCCTCGTAGTGGTGATTTATGCTAATCCATCCACACTTTCTGAGATGACTTCTCTTGAAGCCACATTATCAGTGGGATGATTGGCTAGGACAAACCATACAGAACAAAGTTATGGAATGCTGTAAAGTCAACTGGGACATTGGACTTATTGCCACATTTGTGGCCACATTCCAACCAACCACGCCAACCCAGATACCATCTAACCCCAGGAAGATCAGCATTATTATATTTGGAGAAGAATTTATTTTTAGGAAATTCATATTTTAACTTCGTGATTGGGAATCAAGTAGAGCCAAAAGGCGATACAAGCAAATATATAACAACAAACTGAGATCATACCCTGACTCACACAAAAATAGCTCTTTTTTTTCTGGCCTAGGAAGCCTTTTAAAGCCCAGTTCACACTAGCATGACTCAAAGAAGTACTAAGAATTCCTTTCTCTCTCCTTCCACCCTGTTCTCTGCTTTCCAAATAATTGCCATGGGAATCATCCACAGAGCCTCTCGATTCCGGTCAACATCATACAGATGTGAGGCTCCCTAGCAGAATGCAGCCAAAGCCAGGTCAGCGTTATTCACAGCCTTTGACTCTGGGAAGGTTCCAGTTTAATTCTCATCCCTAACCACCTGTAGAGTCCTGGAGCTATATTTTCTCTTGACACGTGTCTTTTTACCCAGGCCAAAATTTCTTAATTTGAGGGCTAAATTGGACTTTTCCACACCTGTTTGCAGTTTTAAAGAATGAAAATTTGTAAGTGATCCTTTGCCTCATCTTTTATGTTTTTTTTTAAATAACAAGATACTTGCAGAGTCACTTCTTTCTGAAAATTAAGTACATGAGAAAATAAATGTGAATATTTAGAAGACGAGTCCTAATTATATATTTCAAAGCAACTTACAAGTATATCCCGTATTAAGCAAACATCTATTTAATGGTGCAATATTCTTCAATTGTGTAAGTTCTTTTAAAAATATGACAGATAAGTATTTCTAAGAAACTTTTTAAGACACAGAGTTTGGAGGCGAATTATAAAATATATTAAGTCTAAAAATAAGAAGAAATAAAATTGGAGGGCAATATCTCAAAAGTAATGGAAGTATGTTAATTTTTTTTCCTTTCTAGTGTCCCTTATTCTTTTCCTATTTTTTTTTAGTGAAGCTGTAGGTTTACAGAAAGATCTTTCATAAAATAGAGTTCCCATATACCCCCCTATTATTAACATTTCATATTAGTGTGATATATTTGTTACAATGAATAAAAGAACATTTTTATAATTGTACTATTAACTGTAGTTCATGGTTGGTATTAGGTTCACTGTTTGTGTTGTACAGTCCTATGGTTTTGGTTTTGGTTTTTTATTTTATTCTAGTAATATACACACAATCTAAAATTTCCTCTTTTCACACATTCAAATGTGTAATTCAGTGGTGTTAATTACATTCACAATGTTGTGCTACCATCACCACCATCCATTACCAAACTGCAATTAAATAAGATTTATATGAATGGAGACTATACGAGTTCCACTGAATGGTGTCCTCTGTCTGGTCAATTAGACCAATGAACGAGGAAGGCTCCAGTTGTTGGGCACCACTGCTGGGATATACAAAACTAAACTACCAATTAAGCCAAGGCTTTTCCTTAGGTAACTCAACAACCAGGCTAGAAGAGAGATCCAACCCATCTGGTGAAACTTCCCTTTCATAGTAGGGTCACTCAGGAACTGACTTTTCTCTGAAACTCAGAAGAGTATACATTAAACAGATCCAACAAGCAAGAAATTCGCTATGAAGAGAGAAATAAAAGCAATGGACTTTAGAAAAATGAATCCATTGACTGAGAGATACCAAAATGTCCTTCAGACCCAATTTCATTATTTAACAGAGAGAAGCTGAAGCTCCATGAGGTTAAATATTCTGACCAATATTAAACATAGTGATAGAGGCAATATCAGAACCTGGGTCCACTGGCTCCCAAAACTGTTCTGTCCAATTTGGCCCACTGCCTCCCTAAAACTGGGAAAATGATTAATGTTATTGCTTTAGAAGCAATCTGTGGGAGTCAGCATTTGGCTTAAACAGGACAAAGGCTTCCACCCACATGCACTATCCAGGAACCTCAAGAAAACACCCACTTCTCAGCCCTGAGCAGGACCATCTCAGCCCCACTCCTGGCTCTGCAAAGCACCAGATGTGTCATCCTCCAGATCACTCCAAGCCTCTAAGAGCTGGACACTGCACTTGTGAACAGAGATGAGAGGCGACTTCTTATCCATTACACTGTCATGGGGACTAAGTGTGATAATGAATGCCCAAGAGAGTCACCCAAGAGAGTCACACACTGTGACATGCTACATAAAATATAAAATTCTGTGTACCCAAATGAAGACAAGATACTATTCTTTGATCTGTGTACCCAGATCTGAATATAATTTAGTACCTCTTTTTTTAAGAGAAATGTGTTAAGAATATCTGCAGAACACTAACTTGATATATATAATATTAGGAGGGTACCCAAACTTTTCTGAGGTATCTCGCTTTCCATGAGTAGACAAAACACACTTGATGAATATTCCATACTCTTATACTTGAAACTGTTTTCTAATACTATGTCCAGGCATAAAAATAATTAGCTTTGTAAAGCAGAAACTATACGGAAAAAAATAAAATAAGTTCATAAAAGTAGTTAACATATCATTGTTTGTTTCTTAGTGTATTTTCCACCACTGCTTAAAGTCAAAAGCTTTTCTTTAATTGTAAAATAAAATCACCAATGAGTCGTCATTGTTATAAGTTATAAGGCAACAGCTCCCTCTTAGATGGGAAAATGTATCCCTTATTCACTTCAGCCACAGAGAGAACACTAAATATATGTGGTACCCTATAGCTCATATCACATGAGCAAGCACCATTTTAAAACAATATCTGTTATCCTATTGTGAAATAAGGGTTAGTACATAACTTCTTGTAACGCCCTTTTATTTTGGGATTAATTACTATGACTCCTCTCTTCATGTTGAATATAGTATAAAATATTTAACAGACTTTGGGATTTTTGAAGTGGTATTCACTACTTCCTACTTATTTTTAAATCCTGGAATTGCATTATTTTCAGAAATAAAACTAAAATGATTCTCCTTGTGATGTCTTTATCTCAGATATTATTCCAGTGTTTCTATCTGCCAAGACAAAGCAAGAAGAAAAACATTAAATTGGTTTAGGCACATGTTTACTCCAAGTGACTAAATCAGTGACTGACTAAATTAGTGCCAGGATCATAAAAATGACACTTTACTCTCAGGGAAAAATTATTTGGGGATAAAGAGGTTGTTTCCATTGTAATTTTGCACCAAAAAACCAACTTATGTGGTCAGACTAAAGCAAAGCCAAAGTGTTGGAAGCTGCTACAAATTAAAATTGCTTAAAATAAAGAAGCATGATTTGGTTTACAGAAAAGTAATTAGCAAAAATGGCAATAATGCATCTATTGCAGAAATCAAAGCATGCCTAATCCTTTTTAATATCAGGATAAATTCCATTTTGTTATACAATTAAGATAGCATTTTATCAAGTAGTAGACGTTTGTTGCAATGAATATTTTGACTGTCTACCCACTGAATGGCGCTTTATTAATTTTTCCAGCAAATATTTATTGAGTACCTAATATCTACTAAGCATCAAAGTATGATGAAGTTGCAAAATTCACAGTCCTTTCAATCAGGATGCTTAATCATAGAGGAAGTTTATTACATGAACATCCTGTTTCTCCAACAAATTGAAGAGCTTTTAGGGGGGGGTGGGTTGCATATGTATTTTATAATTTTTGGATTTTATTGATAATTGTATTACATACATAGTAGAAGCTCAATCAATATTGCTTTTATTGATAACATACTTATTCATTTATTCATTGACTGAACCCTTATTGCCTACCTGCCAAACGATATAAGTACAGCACACTGCACTGTATCTGACATACAGTGAGAGCTCAATAAATGTCATGCTAGATGGAGATAAAAATAGTTAGCCAGGAGGCGGGGCAAGATGGCAGCATAGAGAGGAGTGGAAGCTAAGTAGTTTCCCTGGAACAACTACAAAAAATCAGAAACAACTAGTAAATAATCCAGAATAACTGCAGGGGGACAAACGAGACCATCCACTCATCATACACCAACCTGAATTGGGAGGAATGCCCAAGAACACAGCATAAAATCTGTAAGTAAAACCTGCGGATCCAAGTCGTGAGACCCCCTCCCCCATAGCCCGAGCTGCAAAGCCTCATGGTGCCAGAGAGAAGCTCTCTCCCAGCAAGTGAATACAGCTCAGCTGAGCTCCAACTGGGGTTTTAAGTAGCGAATGTGAGCTGCTCACTACAGGTACGCATCCCCAAAAAACAGAGGCTTTGGGTGATGACTGACCTTGGAGAGCCGGAGGGTCGCCTTGGACTGGGTCTGAAGGGGACTATCTGTTTCTTTTTCGGCTCAGTGGAGAAAGCCCCAGTCATATTCAGTTTCCAGGGCTGTGACTTGGGGAAAGGTGGAGACAGCATAAACAGAGAGCAAGACCATTGAAATGCTAATGACCTCCACCTGGGGGCTCTGTCTTCTCTAGGAGGAAAGGGGTGGGGCCCTTTCCATTCAGAACCAGACCTCAGAGCCTGGGGGAACATAGCCATACCTCCTCACACCAGTCAAGAATTATAGGCTAACAGGTATCACCTGCTGGGCAGAAAAGCACAGTGACCTGAGGCATCAAAGGCTGGAGCAATTTTCTAAGACACACCCACAGGAAAACCAGATATTGAATATTTCTTCCCTCTGGGACCTGAGCCTGTTCTGGTCTGGGAAAACCTGATTTGGATAACCAAGGAAACCATGCCTAGACAACAGAAAATTACAACCTACACTAAGAAAAACAAAGTTATGGCCCAGTCAAAGGAACAAATGTACACTTCAACTGAGATACAGGAATTTAAACTAATGCTAAATCAAATCAAAAAGTTTAGAGACGATATTGCAAAAGAGATAGAGGCTGTAAAGGAAGCACTGGGCACGTATACGGCAGAAATCAAAAGTTCAAAAAAACAACCAGTAGAATCTATGGAAATGAAAGGCACAACACAAGAGATGAAAGACACAATGGAAACATACAACAGCAGATCTCAAGAGGCAGAAGAAAACACTCAGGAACTGGAGAACAAAACACCTGAAAGCCTACACGCAAAGGAGCAGATGGAGAAAAGAATGAAAAAATATGAGCAACGTCTCCGGGAACTCAAGGATGAAACAAAGTACAATAATGTACGTATCATTGGTGTCCCAGAAGGAGAAGAGAAGGGGAAGGGGGCAGAAGCAATAATAGAGGAAATAATTAATGAAAATTTCCCATCTCTTATGAAAGACATAAAATTACAGATCCAAGAAGCACAGTGTACTCCAAACAGAAGAGATGTGAATAGGCCTACACCAAGACACTTAATAATCAGATTATCAAATGTCAAAGACAAAGAGAGAATCCTGAAAGCAGCAAGAGAAAAGCCATCCATTACATACAAAGGAAGCTTAATAAGACTATGTGCAGATCTCTCAGCAGAAACCATGGAGGCAAGAAGGAAGTGGTGTGATATATTTAAGATACTGAAAGAGAAAAACCGCCAACCAAGAATCCTATATCCAGCAAAGCTGTCCTTCAAATATGAGGGAGAGCTCAAAATATTTTCTGACAAACAGACAATGAGAGACTTTGTGAACAAGACACCTGCCCTACAGGAAATACTAAAGGGATCACTACAGGGTGATAGAAGACAGGAGTGCATGATTTGGAACACAATTTTGGGAGATGGTAGCACAACAATGTAAGTACACTGAACAAAGAAAACTAAGAATATGGATGAGAGAGGAAGGTGGGGAGCATGTGAGACACCACAAGAAAGGAGGAAAGATAAAGACTGGGACTGTGTAACTTGGTGAACCATAGAGTATTCAACAATTGTGATAAAATGTACAAATATGTTCTTTTACGAGGAAGAACAAGCAAATGTCAACCTTGCAAGGTGTTGAAAATGGGGAGGCATTGGGGGAGGGATGCAATCAGCATAAACTAGAGACTGTAACTAATTGAATCATTGTATCATGCTTCCTTTAATGTATCAAAGGTGATATACCAAGGTAAATGCAGATAAGAGGGGGGGATAGGGGAGGCATGTTAGACACTTGACATTGGTGGTATTGTCTGATCCTTTATTCTACTTTGATTTAAGGTTATTTTTCCTTTTACTACTTCCTAGCTGTCATTTTTTTTTCCCTCTTTCTTTTGCCTCTCTACCTTCTTTGACTCTCCCTCCTGCCTTGTGGAAGAAACGTAGATGCCCTTATATAGATAGTGGTGAAGATGGTGAACACATAAATGTATGACCATGCAGAGAACCATCGATTATTTACTTGGGATGGAATGTATGGTGAGTGAACAAAACCATATTAAAAAAAAAAAATGGGTTGATGACAAAACCTCGAGGGCAATATACTGAGTGAAATAAACCAGACACATAAGGACAATTATGGCAGGGTCTCACTGATAGGAATTAATTATAATATGTAAACTCATAGACATGAAATATAAGGTGCCAAGATATAGGACGAGGTTTAAGAATGGGGAGTGGTTGCTTAGTATGAGCAGAATGTTCAATTAGGATGAACTTAAATGTTTGGAAATGAACAGGAGTGTTGGTAGCAAGATGTGAGAATAACTAACAGCGCCGAATGGTGTGTGAATGAGGTGGAAAGGGAAAGCTCAGAGTCATATATGTTACCAGAAGGAAAGTTGGAGGTCAAAGATGGGAATGTATAAACTGAATCCTATGGTGGGCAATGTCCATGATCAACTGTACAAATACTAGAAATCGCTTCCATGAACCAGAACAAATGTATGACAATACAATTAGAAGTTAATAATAGAGGGGCATATAGGGAAGAACTATGTACCTATTACAAACTATATACTACAGTTAGTAGTATTTCAACATTTTTTCATAAACAGTAACAAATGTACTATATCAATACTAGGCGTCAACAATTGAGGGAGGTTGGTTAGGGATAGGGGAGGATTAGAGTTTCCTTTTCTTTTTTTCTTTTTTCATCTTTCACTTTACTTCTTGTCTGGAGTAATGAAAAGTTTCTAAAAATTGAACAAAAATTAAGTGTGATGGATGCACAGCTGTATGAGGGTACCCAGGGGCAAGTGATTGTACACTTTGGATCTTTGGATAATTGTATGGTATCTGAACAATCTCAATAAAAATGAAAAAAAAAAAATGGTTAGCCACCCATGACATGTATTAGGCAGTGGGCACACAATGGATATGCTAGGGATCTGGGTGCTGCAGAAGCACAGAAAATAGCCTGGGGGAATCCAAGCAAATAGCTAACACTGGTTAGCAGAGGGAGACAAGGGAGCACATAGTCAAATAAATTAGAGTCCACATCAGAGTATCAAAATACAAAGCAAGTTTAATATTATTGAACAATATCACTGCTGTCTATTCTTGCATCATGTCAAACTTACCTGAAATTACTTAATTACTGAAGATTCGAGGGAGATAATCAGTCATGTTATGTTTTATTTTGGAATGGTTTGTAATAATAATTAAGAAGGATGGAATGCCATTTAAACACTCATAATAGAGTTGGAAGGAACATAAGATGTTATCCACACTCTGCTTGAACTTATCCAAGACCAGGAAACT
The DNA here is from genome assembly GCF_015220235.1 of Choloepus didactylus. Lineage (NCBI taxonomy): Eukaryota > Metazoa > Chordata > Mammalia > Pilosa > Megalonychidae > Choloepus > Choloepus didactylus. Next base: position 94,974,851 of record NC_051313.1, on the reverse strand, counting down.
TGTTAGCTCCCAAAAGTCATCCAATTTTTATACAGTTCCAGTTCTTGCAAAGTTCTTCCCGATATTACTCTGAACAAGAACTACCTTTCATTGAGCTTAACTCATTGGGCCAGGCAATGAGTTAAGCAAATTACATACATTATGTCAGTTAATCCTACGAGCCTATGAAGTCAGGACTGTACTATCAGTTATTCAATAAGAGCACAGGTGTAGCTTAGAGAGATGTAAAGGATGTTGGTCACCTAAATGTAGAGCCAGAAGTTTTAGCAAAGTCCCTCTGAAGCTATACATAGATCCCTGCTTATGACACATGAAGCCATATGATCCAATCCAATGCAAGACTTGAGGAAAAAATTTGCCTATTGTTAAGTGATATTTTGAAGTACCTCACTCAATGCACTGCTGTATATTTAATCCAGTGATTCTCAATCTTGGAACTACTGACATTTGGGACCTAATAAGACTTTATTGTGGAGACTGTCCTATATATTTTAAGAGGTTTAGCAGCATCTTTGGCCTCTACCCAATAGATGCCAGTAGCACAGCCTCCAGTTGTAACAACCAAAAGTGTCTCCAGACATTGCCAAATATTGGGGGTTGGGGAGAGGGAGGTGGCCAAAATCAACTCCATTGAAAATCAATGATTCAGTCAATCAAGACTTGCCTCAAGGATTGGTAATCAGAAGATCTTAATAAATAAAATTGCTATTGAAGTATAGAATTCTTAGACTTTATATTTTGTTGCCCCCAATTATAAGCCAATAAGGTAAAAAGCTTCAGTTCATTTAAAATATTAAAGGACTTGAATTTGTTGACTAGCCCTATGTTGCAGAATTGACGTAGGTTCTCCTCTTTCACTATAACTATTTCTGAGTGTCTGCTTCTATTTCAGAATTGAAATGTTCTTGAAGTGATAGATCAGATATTGCAAAAAAAAAATTTTAAAGTAAATTAAGAAACTTACTACACATAGTAGCTTATACTTGCTTTTGAATTTTTGACCATTAAAGATGGAGACCTTTTAAATTTGAAAATGATTTCCTTCTATTTTGTTTGGACTTCATAGAAAATTCACTGTAAAAAATAATGTTGCCTATGGCGATTATCATTATACTTCACTCACTCACGATTATAGTGATTATATTTTTCATGTTCCTCAATCCATACATCTGCAAAGCTCTAAGATCTCATGCCTATAATGAAATTGTTGTATAATCTGAGTACATTCGAAGAATAGAATATGAAGTATTGCTTGTCTAGGGAGTAATTAAGTTTAAGATATGTAATCCATCCCTATGATGAAATGCAGATTTCACATTAGAAGACATATAATTCATTTGAATCAGTTGACTAGTATAGTACTAAAAGAAAATTCATGTGGTTACATTTAAAGTTCAGAAAAGAATTATGTGCAAAAACATTCTTTGGCTTGCAGCCTAGAGAATTTTCTTATTATTGTCAACCGGATATATTTTCCTTTAGTTTAAGCTCCTATTCTTCAAAAAGAGGGACTCCCACGGAGTTGTTGGGAGAATTGCAAAGAAGATCAAATAGATCAGAACTCCCAGATTCCAAAGAGCTAAGCCTTCTTGGTAACTTTCGCAAATTTTAACTTTTTGGGATAGGCGAATGATCTAATTCTATGTTCTTGATTTTCCTACCGTTACAATCACTTTATATGCAATCCAACAAACACTTTCCCCTCTTCCCTCCTCTCCATCCTCAGGTAAACTTTAATCTACTTCCTGTCTCTGCAAATTTGCTATTTCTAGACATCTCTTATAAGTGATATCTAATATATTTGTCCTTATGTGTCCTGCCTATTTCACTAAGCATAATGTTTTCAAGGTTCTTCCATGTTGCAGTATGCTTTGAAATGTCATTCTTTCTTATGGTCAAAAAATATTCCACTGTCTTGTATGTACCACATTTTGTTTATCCATTCATTTGCTGATGGACACTTGGGTTGCTTCCACCTTTTGGTTATTATGAATAATGCTGCTATGAACGTTGGTGTACAAGCATCCCTTTGAGACCCTGTTTTTACTTTCTTTGGGTATATACCTAGATATGAAATTGCCAAGTCATAAGCCAATTCTACATTTAACTTGTTGAGGAAACATGAGATTGCTTTTCACGGTGACTGCACCATATGACAATCCCACCAACAATGCACCAGAGTTCCAATGTCTCCACATCCTCTCCAACATATTTCATTTCCAGTATTTTTTTTCTTTAATAATAGCCATCCTTGTGGGTGTGAACTGGTATCTTCATTGAGTTTTTTTCATTTGCATTTCCCCAATGGCTAATGATGTTGAGCATCTTTTCATATGTTTATTAGTCATTTGTATATTCTCTTGGAGAAATGTCTATTCAAGTCCTTTGCCCATTTTTTAATCAGGTTGTTCTCCTGTTGCTGTTATAAATGTGCTTTATATATTCTGGAAATTAAGCCTTTATTCAATATATGGTTTTAACTATTTTTTCCCATTTTGTAGTTTGTCTTTTCACTCTCACAATAATGTCCTTTGACGCACAAATGTTATAAATTTTTATGAAGTTGAATCTATCTATTTTTTTGTTGTTGCTCATGCTTTTGGTATCATATCTAAGAATCCATTACCAAATCACAGGTCATGAAAATATGTCCCTATGTTTTCTTCTAAGTGTATCACAGTTCTAGCTCTTATATTTAGGTCTTTGATCATCCTTTACATTTTCACTTTCATATCAAACAGATATCATGTGAGTCATTCATATATTAATTTTTTATGAAATTCAGACAAAGTGCATACTGAGGGAAGAGATATCCTTGGGCTATTCAGAATAAAAACTTTTGGAACCCCTGGTTAAACTGTTATTGGACCAGTTACTCCTGGGATAAACAGTACCCCTACCAATACTATATTCTGTGATAATCAGTTTGTGTATTATTTGTGTTCCATTTTAAGACAGGCTGATAGTGACTGACAGTAATATCAGCATAAGGCAGAACAGTAACATGCTTTTCTTCTATATTCATTGTCCCTTTAACTGTTGTCTTGATCCTTTTCTTCCCCTTCCCACTGAAGAGTAAATACGTTCTTCCATGAAGGCAATATGACAGGAAAAGGCCTTTACATTCTTATTTCATTTTTATGCATGTTTTTGGATGCCATAAGTAATTTTCTTCAATCTAAAACACGGCTTATAGAACAAATTATTTGCTTTTCCAAATAACTGAATCATTAAATTTGAAAAATAAAAAAAAATCTATTAAATTGCACTAAGAATTTAGGTACTAGGTTTATATAATTTTTTGTATACATTTGGCAATGTTTTCTGATGATAATGAAAGTTATTACATGTTTTTTTCACAGGTAAATGAATTATGCAGAGTTCAAAAATCATATAAAATTTTAGTCAGTGTAGAATAATGCATTCAGGGTAAACTACTTTTAAAGCAAAGATGCGCAGGTATGTGATATCTTTAACTAGTGCTAGAGTAACAAGATGCGTCATGATTCATCCCGATAACCAGAAATGTTTCTACCCTATGAGAACTAATTAATTAGTATGTAATATATATTAAAAATTCACATTTTACTTGATTTTTCAACTGTAAAGTGTTAGAAGACAATTCTCCATGGTATTCTCTGCATCTTGTAACCAGCTTTTGCTCCAGACTATCTTTCCATGACTTCACAGCAAACAGCCTTGGGAAGATGGTGTCTCCCTCCTGAGCTGAGGGAAGATTTGTTTCTCGACCAGTATAATAAAGCTAACATCTTCCTCCAGTATGAAGGTTAGGAAAGTTTGCTAGCAGCTCTTTTTATAAGATTGGAGATTTCCTAAATTCGGGGTTCCTTGACTGTGATACAATCCACTGTACCTGAAGCACCCACCTGGGCCCTCTGCATTGCCCCATGGGTCTTGGAGGGCAAAGAGAACCAACACAGATGTGCAGCTCCTGAAGCCGGCTGTGCCACTAGTAATAAAGCCTTTTGTCTCTGACCTAGGAGTCTCCTGTCTTCTGCCAGCACCTATAAAATTGTGGCAGACTAACTTGTTAGGTTCCAAATAAGGTGAAATCTAAGACCCTTCACAGTTATTGACATAAACACAGTAGATGCACGATAATTATTTGTTGAAAGAAAAAGCTAAATAACCATATACAGCTGAGCCCATTATCTGTGATGCTGGCCTACAATTTTTTTTAGCAAAAGTATATGTTATAGTTTATACTTTGTGTCAGACACAATTAAAACAAAAATATAGATTATTTTAACACTTCCCATTCCCATTCCTGTATGTACTTGGTTTCAATAAATGACTGTTACTTAGCATGCCTCAATCTCTTTTTGTAACATGGTGGACATAAGCAAATAAAGCCATATTTAATAGAAAAACAAGTATTGTGTTTTTAAGAATCAGCAGATTTGAGCAAATCAAAATATAAAAAACAGTGACACGATGGGCTATTGTTTTTCCGATGCTTCTCAATTTTACCAAGTCCATTCCTGGAAAAACCACATTAATATGAACCTTTTGATTAAAATAATGACATACTATATTTCATTTGGACAGTTATGCAGAAATATTGTAATTGAACAAAACTCTATTCTATTTATCACCGTTATATAAATATATTTAACAAAAAGTATACTTGAACCATAACAGCTAGTGAACCAAATCACACAAACCACTTTTTCTACCTCTCCCTAAATTGAGGCTGATGGAGAACAGCAATGTTCTTGAGCAAGATCCCATGCAATGTAAACTATAACATAAAACAAAAACATAAGTCAATAAACGGGGAAAAGAAAAATCCCAATCCTCCAGAAAAAAAAATCAGAAAAAGATTTCCCTTTTCACAAAGTTCTAAAAATGATCCCTTTAAACCACTAATTAGTTTAAACACCACTGACTCCTCCAAAGCCACAAATTTTAAAATTTCCCCCCACAAAACCCTTAAAATATTCCATTTCCCTTTAACATTATGCGAGTTACAATAAGGCTTCTACTAAAGCAAATAACTTCTCCTGTACTAAATTCCCATTTCTTTAAGTTAATTTGAGACCCTGACCTACTAAGAAACAATCTAACCACATAGTCAACTCGTCTTCATTTATTCAGAACACCTGCTGCTGAGTTAGGAAATGAACCAAAATTTCTGCAACACTTCATAGCACTTCACTTCTAGTAGCTTCTACTGGCTCATTAGTAAGGAAACTTGGCAGCCTTAAGTAACTAAGCTTCTCTGCTCAAGTACAGAGGGAACCCATGGTAATTGGTGGAATGACAGCAACAAAAACCTACTTTCAAAACAGAGACCTGGCACTTGTCTGCCTAAAGGTTGCCACACTAGGGTGAAATTTCAGCTTGTTCCTGAGCAAAGGAAGTGCTCTTTTCAGGTACTCAATGAAAGGAAAATAATCTACATCATTAAAGAATATGGTGAGGCACAAATAGATCATTTTAAAGAAAAAAGTTTCAAATGGCAAGGATGTGTCACTAATATGAATCACAGTTAAAATCATGAAAACTTTAAATGTATTAATGACTATAATTTTAAATATATCACTTAATAGAAAGCTTTATTAAGATGTACCTATTTATATAAGTTGTGATCTGTATCACACCCACTCTTTTGTGATCTCCTTTATTCTCCTTATTTCAAATATTCTTCTCAAGAATCAACAGAGTACAAATACTAAACAGAACTGTTTATAAGAATTCAATTGTCTTGAATTTTACTTTTTAAACCTAACATCAGAAATGTTACCAATGGTTAATCATACATCATCAACTAGGAAAGTAACCATCAGTCATAGCCAAAACCTTAACGGGATAGATTTTATAATCAAGTCTATATTTGATATCTTGGCCCAGAAAGATAGGAACATTATATTATACCTTTCTAGAAACTAGAGCGAGTAGCTTTTTAAAAATGTTCCTCATCATGTAATGCGTATGGACCCATCCACTAACTGATTCCATTTTCCAAAAGATAGGTATTTGTCCCTTTCCTTCCTAATTCCTGAGGGGAAAAAATAACTATCATGAAATAGTTTAACTGCTTTCTGGATTAAATAAATATAAATTAAACCAATCCCTCAATTTTATTAATGTTACCTAGCTTTTCAGGACAGAATTTATTAGGGATGTTCAGAATATAAACAACATGCAAGAATGTCAGCCTTGCAGTTGGAGGGCAATTGCTAACTAGCAGGTCTGCTTTGCTTCACGTTATATTCAGAAAAACTCATTTTCCTAACTTAATTTAACTTGAATTATTTTTGAGATCGTCTTGTTTGTTTTGCTTTGCTATTATGTTCCAATTTACTGCTTGGTATCTAGAGCATTGCAGTTTATATGAAAATCAGATGTTTCTCAATTTCGCAAAGAACAGAACAAGGTGACAAAACTAAATCAGGAAAGATAGCAATTGGTATGAGAATGAAACCTTTGATGAGACTGTCAAATATCAAAATGGGTCACTGAGAAACACTTTCTCTGGAGATTTCTTAAAAGTAGACAAAATTCTCATCCCTGTAGGATGGCTTCAGTAGGGGAATCCACAAATAGAAGACTGGACTTGGAATTGCCCAAGTACTTTTCCAAGCCTATAAGGGTGACATGGAGGATCCTTAAAGGAATTAAAAGAGCAACTTTCTCAACAGCTAAAAGCAGAATGTAGTTCCAGATAACCAAAACTCTGCAATGCTGGTTTTGTGACCTTGTCTCAGAGATACTAGGATGTATCACAAAACTACAATTCTTGTCAGATCTACAATCTATATGCAAATGTCTACCAGATGGGAAGTTCATATGATCTATGCTATGTAATAGAAACAAGAATGAATCACCTACGTAATCTGTCATGCTAGTTCATTCTGTGAGCTAAAAGGTAATAGGACTGGTTTCACATTTAAGTAGAAGAAAGAGAAAACTTAAGCCTCCCCCACCCGCAATTAATACCAATTGCATCTACTGGTTAAGACCTGAAATTCCACCAAAAAAAGCTTCATTTATCTAGCTTAAGAATTCTATCCCTGTAATCATCTAAAAAATAATTTACATAAATTTAAAGAAAAAATATTTTCATTTCATTCTTTAAAAATACAACCTACTTACTATAAGATGTGTGCACATATTAATGACGACACAATTTCTCAAAACTTAGAATCAGATTGAACACTGCCACCCTCATTTCCCAGACCATACTGATTTTTGTACAGTGCTCACTTTTTATCACAGAACCAGCAAAAGTCCAGCAGTGCAAAGATATGACTTCATTGAAAGGAATGTATGGCAATCTACTGTTGAAATTACGAACTACCTCCAGCTAGTAGTATACATAGTGTCCTACAGATGTCAAAAAATGTTGTATCTCTGTTGAAAACTTCAAATACCCTGCAGCTTTCCTTTGAGTTCTCTAAGGCACCTTGGCACACTGGTTGAGAACCAGAAATCTAAGAAAATAACTTAGAATTATGAAAAGATTTTCATATAAGACTAGTCATTGCAGTTGTTTATACTATTAGAAAAGTAAAACCAATCCAGATTTCCAAATTGAAAATTTGGTGCCTCCACCTAACAGAACTTAATAAAAAATGATGTATTGACTTGGAAAAATGTTCATGATAAATTAAATTTTTTAAGGTTCCAATTAATAGAACCATTTTGTAACTAAATATTCATTCATTCAAGTCTGTAAAGATATACCTCAAAATATTACATGATTTTTTTGGTGGGATATGAAAAATACTTGTTTTATTCTTATTATCTGTATTTCCCACTCACTTTGAATTAAAGCTCCCTTTCTCTGTTCTCCAAAAAAAAAAAAAAAAAAAGGAAAGAAAAAGAATTCTATCCCTGTTAAAATGGAAATCCCCTTGGGAGACATAAGCTGTTATCAGTTATTTATACTTTAGCGTAAATGGATTTCAGATCTTGTCTTGACAGCTAGTTCTTGAAGTTTGGATGTTTGGATAAGAGAGAGAAAAAAATCTTCAAGAAATAAAAATCAATGCATGAATACGTGTTTTACCAGTAGATTGTCTATTCATTCATTTGTTCATTCAACAATTATTTACTAACCACCTACTATTTTTCAGTCAATGTGCTAAGTACTGGGGATACAAAGATGAAAAAGCACAATCAGTGGCCTGAAGAAATGTAGGGATTGGTGGAAAGACCATCAAATATGCAATTATAATATAATAGGAGGGATATTAACGGATGGAGGTATGTACAAAGTACAATGAGTGCTCAGAAGAGGGATATCTAAATCTGTTGGTGGAAAGGAGACACAGAAATTTTCAAAGAGAAGGTGAAGTTTGACCTGTGACTTGAAGGATAACCAGGGGCTTGCTAGGTGACCTTAGAAGGACAGAAAGACATGAAATGGTGCTTCTGGAGTGACTATTTCTGAAGTGAACCACCTGTATAGGGATAAAGGGGGAGTGCAGTGAGGGAAATGAATGACAGAAAGGGTACTCAGGAAACAGATCATGAAGAACCTTGTACATCAAGTGAAGAGGAGTGGATTTTTTCTTTAAAGCTTACTATAGAACTCTGCAGAGGGATTTTAAACAGAGTGACATTCTCATTCACGTTTGAGAAAGCTCACGTTAGCAGCAATAAGGAGAAGAGTTTACAGGAATTCAGAAAGACCACTGCAGCTTGTCGAGGTAAGGGGCAGTGAGGGCCCGAAGTAGGACAAAGGAAGTGGGGATAGATTTGAGAGATATTCAGGAGTTAAAACAGGCCAGACTTGGTGCCTGATTAGATTGGTGTGGAAGGGAGAAATGAGAATGGCCCGAGCCTCTGGCTTGGGCACCTAATGGATGGTGATGTCCTTCTCTGAGAGAAAGAACTCACAGAGAAAAACAAAGTTGCTTACTGGAGGGTGGGAAGGGGAAATTAAAGGGTTCTTAGCTTTTGAAAAATTAAGTATGAGTTTCATATGTGGTATGTGCAGGTGAAAACATTTATTTGACAGCTGGATATATGGACCTACTACGTGCCGGGAATAGGGTAGTGGGGAGATGAAACGGATGCAAAGCAGAGAAAGTGGATGTGGATCCTGTTCTGACTTACTCTTTGCCTTTGAGGGCCCTGGGCTGAGAATTCAGTCCATTAAAATCCTTTGTATTGAACAAAACTTAAATGTCTAATGTACCAGAATAATTAAATAACTATTGGTTCATCCCCACAATGGAATACTAGAGAGGCATGAAATTCACGTGATCCAAGGATAGTTAATGACATCAAAAATATCAGTAAGAGAAAAAGCAAAATGTAAAACTATACAGTAAGCTAGTTGTGTAAAAAATATATCTTTCACAGAAATGTCAGCAATCATTACCTCCAGATAGTAGCATTTTTGATATGTAAAGTTTTTTCGTTTTATTTTTCCATGTTTTCCAAGTTTCCTATAAAGAGCACATATTGCTTTAAAATCAGAAACAATAAACTTATTTTTAAACCTATATATGTTTTAGATAAAGTTAATATTCCCAAAAGAGACTCTTTCCCATCACCAGTAGAACACAAAATTGACTTATCTTATACTAATAAGGATAGGTTTGGTTATGCTGAGGTAACAAATGTATTCAAAAATATTACTGCCTTATAACATGAAAGGCTTATACTTTGCTTACTCTACATGTTCCATATGGGCGGTCTAGGGCTGTGCTCCACATTCCTCATTTAAGAGCCGGTCTGACACAGGATCATGGCCAGTTGCCATGGCAAAGATAAAGAGCTCTGGAGGGCCACAAAGGGGTAGTTAAATGCTCCAGTCCACTCACAACTCATTGGCCATAACTAGCATGGAGCCAGGAGATACAAGACAACATATGCCTGAAATGTATTTGGCCAACAAAACTAATAACACCCACATCTAACTACAAATTCATTCCCAATCTAAGAAAACTCGGGAGGGATTTTTATGGCAGTGTTTTCCAAACTGCAAATCATGACCCCTTAGTAGATCGTGAAGTCAACTTAGTGGATCATGACCAATACTGAAATGGAAAGGAAGATGTCAGAGCATATACATAGAAAAAATAAGTATTTTACCATGAAACAATATTTGATAAACATTTATCAAATAAATACAGATTTCTGTCACAAAGAAAATATGTTTCTTCCTGTGGCTCCAGTGAAAAATTTTTGAAAGCCATTGTTCTACAGGAATCCCAACTAAGTCAGATATATAGACCCATAACAATTTCCATGTTGGGCTCCACTGCTATGACTGCAATGAAAGGGAAAAACATGTTATTTCTCTCCATAATATCAAGCTCAAAAGAATGGATGGAGTCAAAATTTTACTTTCTTTAACATCATGTTCTCTCAATCATAAATCAATATGATGTAACCACTTAGAGTTTTAGCATCCTCCAAGCATTAAGAGGTCCATTAATTTTTATTTCTCCTAAAATTAAAATTTCAAGTTTCATAAGAAATTTTACTTAATTCTGTACAGCCTCATTTCATTGGTTTGTTAGGCATAGATACAATTTTTTGGTTAATTTAAATGGCATACTTGACCATAATAGATGGTAATATATTTTCATTATTTTGTATTGCTATTATCTTACAAAACATTGTCATGGACAATTTTTATCGGGCTTCCTTGTGCTTTGCTGTTTAAGGGAGGAGTGGACATTTCAAAACTATGTTCAGTTGTGAAATACCTATTGTATCTAACTCCTTGACACCAGTATAACATCCACAATTTTCAATACTCTTATTGAAATACTCTTCTTGTCTTCCATCAAGAAAATACAAATTTCAATATGCTAGTTCTATATGTTTCTTTATTGGAAAAGCACAACATTTATAAATTTACTTTCAACTTTCTCATTTCCAGAATGAATTCTTCTTAATGCTTACTTTCTGCCAGCCATGTGAAAGGTTTACAACTGCTTACTTAGTAGTAAAAGTTTTAATCAATTTCAATGTTTTCTACCCTTCCCCTAAATACACTGCTGAGTCTCTTCCTGCTTATCCTTCATAGCATTGCCAGTTTAAAAGCTAGTTCTTATCCCACCAACCCCATGGAAAAAAAAAAAAAAAAAAAGACTGCTAATTAGGCAACAATAACCAAAAACCTCGTGTGGGATAATCTTTTATCTCCTAGATGACTCCAATGCCAATTACTCTGGATGCCAGATGAAGCTTCCTGAGGAAACAAGGAGTCAATGCGAACAAATACAATCTACCATCTTGAAATTTCAGAGAGCCACATAAAGCATGACTAACTGTTTAAAAAGAATGGAAAATGAAAAGACCATCCTCAAAAATAAACTAGCATGCCATTTTTTTACCATATAAAAAGGAAGCTTTGCTATGGAAAAATGACGAATTTCCTGCATTTTTGTTAATTTAAGGAAGCATTATACTCAGTTCAGTAAGTTTCTGTCTTTAGGGATCTTTCATAAAAAATGATGAGTCTCTATATTCAGTTCCTTCCTGACATTTTTCATCCAGGTGTGGGGAAAAGCAGATTCCACTGGGAACTGGACTATCTGTGTCCCAGACCTACTGGGGCCATTAAGGCACTGTAAGTATCTGGGCAAGAAAACCCAGTACCTCTTCTGTAACACCAGGAGGTGAGGAGATTAAATGAGCATGAAAATCTCTTCCATTTCCAAATTGCTGCAGTTTTATTCCCTAAAGTGTTTTCCTAATTATTTAATCCATTAAATACATGGTTAATAATTAGTTTTCTTTTTTATCAAATACAAGGTCATTTCTTCCCATTATTCCAAACTGGATCTAAAAGATTTAACACCACATGAATTTTCTAGAGATTGAAATTGGATACTCAAATTCATAATACATTTCTATTACATTGAAAGAGCTCCTTTGGAAACATAGTCACATTCTGATAATTCTCTTTTCATAATAGTTTTTTGTATTACTTAACTATCAAGACAAAAAAAATCTGATGAAAATGGTCCTCCTTTCAAATAAATGCCAAGCAGTACACAAATCCAACTGAATGGTTACAGTCCTAAAATGTACTATTAAACTATTCTACATTGTCTCCTCAATGAAAAAAAAAAAATAAAAAGGTGCACAAATAAATATCACAGTCAAATTTTGATAATCTAACAACTGGGTTGGTGAAAAAGCACTAGGAACAAATATTCTTAAATGGTGGGGAATGGAGAGAAAATGTGCAACTGGGTATTGCAATGTATTTTATTCTTATCTTAAATTTGAATAAAACTATGTCTGGCATTCTTGAAATTTACAACAGTATACTTCAAACTGAGTAATAATGAAACCCTCCTAGGAAAAACCAAAACTCAAGAGAACTAGAAAACATTGTAGTTTGTAAATATTTTGGTTCATACTTTAGAAAACAAGAAAAATATGCAAACTTTACAGAGGTATTTTTTAAATCCCTGCTATGTTAAACTAGTGTGATAAAGAGACTGAATTATAGGAGGTGACACTGTCTTTAAATATTTATAAAATTTCTTGCAGAAAGGAGTTCTAAAAGGGATCATGCTACATAAACTCAAAATAGTATTATTATTATCAAACTTGCCATCTACAAAGCAAGAAGCTGTCAAGGTGGGAAACTCTCATTCCGCATTACTTACTCCAAAGTCAGTTGGTTACATTCCCTTATATAGAATTAAATTCAGTGGTCTGAAGCAGAAACAGCTGCACTGGACATGGTTCATCCTGGAAAACTGACATTTCTCAAACAAGTGCCAAGTGCAGTCTCAGAATTACAATATCCAAATGGAGATGATTTTATTTTACTACATCATCCAAATGCTGTGCAGAAGAAATTGCAAACAAGATCTCCAGAGCCATATTATCCAGTGGCCCAAAGGAGCAATTATGGCTGTCCATATGTGGCTTAGTCCTGAATGTTTACTTCATAGCAGAAGTAATAAAACAGACACCAAAATGACTTTCATTTCTTTCTCCAACTACAGGTGTGCTTTAGAATGTTGTCAGATTAACACTGAACCTGATACTTTCAGAACTCCACAGTCTATATTGCTGGGAAGGTGAGAAAAACAAGATTACCCAGAGCTGCAAGAGAAAGCATCCTTAGAGCAGAAGGTGGAAAAGTACCTTGACAAAGAAAGATGCCTTCCAGACTGAAAAGGAAAGGGTCTTGGAGAATGAGGGAGAAAAAAAGGCCTTCTGGACATCATGCAACTCTTTTCTATTTGTATCCAGGGGAGTCTATGAGTTTGGGCACCGGGACTGGATTGGCAGGGCAGGCCTCAGGCAGATTCCCACCTAGCAAAACCAGAAAGGAGCAGGGAGTAGCCAAGTCCATAAGATAAGACACTAGAATATCACCCAACCCCACAGTCACTGGGAGCAAGCTATAGTAAACAGAAAAAGAAAAAAAGAAAAAAAAAAGTCTCATATAGTAGTAAACAAAATTACAAACCCAAAAATGGGCATACAAATAAGGGTTAACAAATATTCAATAAAAACCAGCACCATGAAGGCAAGGCCTCAAACTAACACCCATAGAAACAGGGTTAAAACAATAAAAAGAAGACTAGCTTAAATGTAATTAACAGATTCAGAGAAATATGTGAGAATATTGTGAATAAAAAGGGAAGGAGCAAATTAAGGTTTTGGAAATTAAAATCTTAATAACAGACATACTTGAAGAGGAAAGTAACTAAATGGAAAATCAAGTTGAAGACTTCTACCAGATTAAATGCAAAAGGACCCAGTTTTTCAAAATATGAGGGAAGTACACAAGCTTGAAAAGAGGAATAAAGACCTCTTTCAGATACATATTGGTGAATAATTATTACTCAAAGATCATGCAAACATTCTAAGAGTTTCCATGGAGTGGTTGGGGGCAGGATACTAAAATAAAAATCAGATTGTCTAAAGGCTTCTTAGCACAAAAACAGAAGCTAAAAGCCAACGGATTAATATCTTCAAAGTTCTGCAGGAACATGGTTTTTTCACCTAGACTACTATACCTAGCCAAACAAATATTCACTTTTGAACATTAAAGAACTCAAAAATTTAATATCTATTTACCCTCCCCCCAAAAAAGTTATTAGAAGATGAACAAAATAAGAACTAGTTGTGGGGTAGAAATAAAAACCAGCAGAATTTGCCAGCCTCCTGAATCACCCTCCCAAAGAAAACATGAATCTAAAATATTGAAAAAAGTTAATCACATTCTAGAAATAAAATGCGAGCTCTCAAACTGGAAACTAGGTAGGGTTGGGAAGAGGGATAGTGGAAATGATGCAAATCATTTCAACAGGAAAAGTAAATTATCTTGGGAGGGGCTAAAAACACTAGCTATTAGTAGGAAAATGTGTTTTAATTGACATATAAAAATGTAATAGTTACTATCATTATATAAATATAATTATAACTTTCAGAGATAACTGATGGGGGAATAAAATGAAGCAAACTTAATTCCAAAGGCAGAAAAAAATAACAGTAATAATTATAAAAAGTATAAGGAAGCATGTTAAATTGAAAACATTAAGTAAAATGCCAGGAAACAGTCTAGTCATATTAATCATAATAAAGTTGAAGGGTTAAATTTGCCTATTTAAAATTCATAAATATTTCAGATTGTGTTCTTTTATAATCTGCCTATACGCTGTTTACAAGAGACCCGCCTAAAACTCAATGACAACAAATGTTGACAATTAAGGGGCAGAAAAACAATTTGCTAGGCAAATGCTAATAAAACATAGATATAACATATAAAATTGAATTCAATATAAAAAGCATTAAACAGGACCAAGAAAGGAGTATCTGTTATTTATAGAAGACCAAACTCCTAAGATGAAGTATAGAATTTTATCCATTTTTCTTTGAATATATTGACATGAACATTTTCTGTACATAAATTTGTTTACATTCTGCGTTTTCTTTTATTTCTAAACATACATTTATTATTACATAATTTTATAAATATTTTAAACATAGTTGCATAATCAATGCAAATTGTCAACTTTTTCCCTAATATTGCACATTTAGGATGCTTTCAATATCTTAATTACACATATAGTGTGATAATAAACACTTCTAGGGATATTTCCCCTAGAAATAAAAAGAATATAGAGAGACTAATCGTGGAAATGACAAACTGACCAACTGACTAAACTTGAGACCCTCAGACAGCTGGTCAGACATAACGGGAGATTCATGCTGGAAACAAGGAAACTGATCCATCTTGTCAGGCTCTACACACAACACAGACACCAGTATAGACACTAGTCAACTGTTAACACCTGCTTTGTGCTGGGCACAGTGCTTTTCCCCTTTAAATGTATTATCTCTTTTAATAAATTGAAAATCTGAATAATGCATCATGAACCTTTGTCTTCTCTCTCAGCATTTCTTTTATAGCAGTCTGCTATTGACAGATGTGTCCTCAGCCATCTGAACACTGCCCCCACCCAGAAAGCGCAACATCCTCACTCCTTTGGGGACTGCATCTCTACAAATCTAATTCTATTTTCCAACTCAGGTCCCATATATCTAAATATCTTATTCCTATTTCTTCACACAAAAAACCCTCCATTACCATCAGGCAAATTATGTCAAGTCCCTTAAATAGGCCATGCTCACTCCCAGTTCTAAGCCTTTTCCTATAACATAACTGTATTTGGTTAATAAATATCATAAACTTACAGAAACTTGGCTTTAAAATAAGCACCTTTATGTGCAAGAAAGAAACTGAACGCACAGGGTAAAAAAAAATAGCTCTGAATTTCAGGAGCTTATATGCCTTCAGGTAAACCCACAAGCCTGAGGGTTAAAAAACAATTGTGAACAAGGCCTCCATTCAACTAGTATAAAACAGTGTTGGTGTTCAGATTTTGTAGACACATTTGTCCTAAAAGGGCCTGTGTCCACTCTGATGGGGGGACATCCCGGCCTTACTGGGTTTTAGATATTCTAAGCATCACTCCTTACAAAATTTACAAAAAAGAATCATTCACGGGGGCACTACATCTTTTTTTTTTCCTTGTTTTTCTTTTTTTTTTTTTTTTAACTTTCCCTTCTTTTTTAAATCAACTGTATGAAAAAAAAGTTAAAAAGAAAACAAACATACAATAAAAGAACATTTCAAAGAGACCATAACAAGGGAGTAAGAAAAAGACAACTAACCTAAGATAACTGCTTAACTTCCAACATGTTCCTACTTTACCCCAAGAAAGTTACCTAATATAGCAACATTTCTGTGAACTTGCTCCTACTATATCCATCAGAAATTAACAGACCATAGTCATTCCTGGGCATCCCCAGAACGTTAAATAGCTTATCTGTTCTTCTTGGATTATTGTTCCCCCTTCCTTAATTGCTCTCTACTGCTAGTTCCCCTACATTCTACATTATAAGCCATTTGTTTTACATTTTTCAAAGTTCACATTAGTGGTAGCATATAATATTTCTCTTTTTGTGCCTGGCTTATTTCGCTCAGCATTATGTCTTCAAAGTAGTGCCCCCTTGAGGAGCCTGTGGAGAATGCAGGGGTATTGGCCTACCCCACCTCCACGGTTGCTAACATGACCACAGACATAGGGGACTGGTGGTTTGATGGGTTGAGCCCTCTACCACAGGTTTTACCCTTGGGAAGACGGTTGCTGCAAAGGAGAGGCTAGGCCTCCCTATGGTTGTGCCTAAGAGCCTCCTCCCGAATGCCTCTTGGTTGCTCAGATGTGGCCCTGTCTCTCTAGCTAAGCCAACTTGAAAGGTGAAATCACTGCCCTCCCCTCTACGTGGGATCAGACACCCAGGGGAGTGAATCTCCCTGGCAACGTGGAATACGACTCCCGGGGAGGAATGTAGACCCGGCATCGTGGGACGGAGAACATCTTCTTGACCAAAAGGGGGATGAGAAAGGAAATGAAATAAGCTTCAGTGGCAGAGAGATTCCAAAAGGAGCCGAGAGGTCACTCTGGTGGGCACTCTTATGCACACTTTAGACAACCCTTTTTAGGTTCTAAAGAATTGGGGTAGCTGGTGGTGGATACCTGAAACTATCAAACTACAACCCAGAACCCATGAATCTCGAAGACAGTTGTATAAAAATGTAGCTTATGAGGGGTGACAATGGGATTGGGAAAGCCATAAGGACCACACTCCACTTTGTCTAGTTTATGGATGGATGAGTAGAAAAATAGGGGAAGGAAACAAACAGACAAAGGTACCCAGTGTTCTTTTTTACTTCAATTGCTCTTTTTCACTCTAATTATTATTCTTGTTATTTTTGTGTGTGTGCTAATGAAGGTGTCAGGGATTGATTTGGGTAATGAATGTACCACTATGTAATGGCACTGTAAACAATCGAAAGTACGATTTGTTTTGTATGACTGCATGGTATGTGAATACATCTCAATAAAATGGAAATTAAAAAAAAAAAAAAAGAAGAAGGCAAATTTAAAAAAAAAAAAAGAAAGAAAAACAAGGAAAAAAAAAAAAGATGTAGTGCCCCCTTGAGGAGCCTGTGGAGAGTGCAGGGGTATTCGCCTACCCCACCTCCATGGTTGCTAACATGACCACAGACATAGGGGACTGGTGGTTTGATGGGTTGAGCCCTCTACCATAAGTTTTACCCTTGGGAAGATGGTTGCTGCAAAGGAGAGGCTAGGCCTCCCTATATTTGTGCCTAAGAGTCTCCTCCTGAATGCCTCTTTGTTGCTCAGATGTGGCCCTCTCTCTCTGGCTAAGCCAACTTGAAAGGTGAAATCACTGCCCTCCCCCCTACGTGGGATCAGACACCCAGGGGAGTGAATCTCCCTGGCAACGTAGAATATGACTCCCGGGGAGGAATGTAGACCCGGCATCGTGGGACGGAGAACATCTTCTTGACCAAAAGGGGGATGTGAAAGGAAATGAAATAAGCTTCAGTGGCAGAGAGATTCCAAAACGAGCCGAGAGGTCACTCTGGAGGGCACTCTTACGCACACTTTAGACAACCCTTTTTAGGTTCTAAAGAATTGGGGTAGCTGGTGGTGGATACCTGAAACTATCAAACTACAACCCAGAACCCATGAATCTCGAAGACAGTTGTATAAAAATGTAGCTTATGAGGGGTGACAATGGGATTGGGAAAGCCATAAGGACCACACTCCAGATTGTCTAGTTTATGGATGGGTGAGTAGAAAAATAGGGGAAGGAAACAAACAAACAGACAAAGGTACCCAGTGTTCTTTTTTACTTCAATTGCTCTTTTTCACTCTAATTATTATTCTTGTTATTTTTGTGTGTGTGCTAATGAAGGTGTCAGGGATTGATTTGGTGATGAATGTACAACTATGTAATGGTACTGTGAACAATCGAAAGTACGATTTCTTTTGTATGACTGCATGGTATATGAATATATCTCAATAAAATGAAGATAAAAAAAAAAAAAAAAAAGAATGATTCACAGAACACTACGCAATGTTCATTAAGTGCCAAACCAACCTCATACCTTCTTTGATAGGAGTATTTGGCTGACACTAGGAGAATACTGTGCACATGATACTTTAAAAAGGCAAACAGATAAATGTAAGCTGGATTACAAAGCTAACTAAATGACACCTGATATCATAGGAGTATTTGGCTGACACTAGGAGAATACTGTGCACATGATACTTTAAAAAGGCAAACAGATAAATGTAAGCTGGATTACAAAGCTAACTAAATGACACCTGATATCAGCCTGCTACAAGGTTTCTAGTAATGTGGCTTAGAATGCTGACATTTGCACTAATTGTTATTGTATTTTGAGTGAGACCACTGATGACTTGCAAATCAAATTTTCAGCCATTCTAATTGATTGAATGAAAGACTTTTGATTAAAAAAGATCTCAGCTGGATAAATAACGGGCCACCAGCAAGAAGGAAAAATAATCAAGAGAAACACATGAACGTTCTGAGATGCAAAATCTGGATAGTGCTGAATAGAAATAAGATGACATAACAGCAGCAGATCTGAGTAGGCTAAAAGGTTTTAGCTGATGGTAAACTGAGGTCACTAGTGTGAACTAGCTGCCAACAATTAGTTTGCTCTTTGGCTACTCTGAAAAAAGAACAAGGCTACACCCCTTTTATTCAGCAACCAATGGTCAGAGAGTATCAAAACTGAACGAGTCAAAGGAAAGCTGACCAGAGATAAGACATAACCCCAAACCATTTTTTTTAAAAATCCATTTTTTAGCATAGAGTTCCACTTGGGTCATCATGTTAGCCTTCTTCAAATACTAGCAAGACTGCCACATGGAAAAAAAAAAAAAAAAAAAAATAGCCTTGTCCCCATCACTCCCTGAGTAACAAACTAAAACCAAAGCATAGAAACTCCAGGGAAGAAGTTTTCAGTGTAATTTAAGGAAAACATTTTGAAAAATGGAGATGTCCCTAAAACTAAAAGTTTCCCATCATGTTTGCTAAAGCTGCCCATATGCAATATGCCAGAAATGGGTTGGCTTTTACAATGGGGATTTAGAAACTTGCAATTTACAGTTCTTAGGCCATGAAAATGTCCAACTTAAGGCATCAGTAGGATGATACCTGGACTCTAAAGACAGGCTGCTGGCATCCAGGACACCTCTGTCAGCTAGGAAGGCACGTGGCTGGCATCTGCTGGTCCTTTGCTCCCGGATTTTGTTACTTTCAGTTTCTGCTTCCAGTGGTTTCCTCTCTGAGCTTCTGTGGGTCTTCTCTTAGCTTCTCCTGGGCCTTTCTCTGTGACCGTCTCTTAATTTCATCTCCTTCAGCTTCTCCAGGGCTTCTTTGAACTCTCTGGGGTTCTTTGGGTCCCCTTCTAGCTTCTCCATGGTTTTTCTCTAAACTCTTAATTTCATCTTTTATAAAGGACTCCAGTAAAAGGATTAAGACCTGCCACGGGGCAACCCTGAATTGAAATACCTAACCAAAAGGTCTCACCTATAATAGGCCTGTACCCAAAGAAGTGGATTAAATAATATAACCTTTACTGGGATACATAACAGCTTCAAACTACCATAAGAGTTATCTGGCATCGGATAATGTCCTCATTAGGGATGATACAGGAAAGGGTTAAGGCATCAAGTATTATTGGGGTAAAAGAGACCATTTTGTAAGATACTTTCAAACCTTATGGTTTGTATTGACCAGAGTGTATGCCCTTTTCCCTATGTGTCCAAACTGAAACACACTTCAAGAGTCCAACTCAATCCCCATGAAGCAAGTCATAACAAAACCAGATGTCTCCCACACTGCTTACTTTCCATATTAGACCATTTGAAGCTTAATAACACACAGTCTTATGTTGATCACTAAAAATTGTGATTGAAATAGTCCATCTCCCAACTATATCAAAAGCAACCTTGCCATAGCCTGCCTCGAGCTCACATGTGGCCTTCTCACAGCACCTTGAGCCATGCTAGGCATCTAGTAGCCACTGAAACTAAAGTTGCTGACTCTTAGCTTCTCTTGGTTTTCATACAGGGCATATCAATGTTTTCACAGTTACCAACATCCCCTTGCTGTAAAAGTGATGAAATAAACGGTATTTGCTTCTTTGAGAGTTTCTATGACTTGATGTCTCAAAATTCCTATATTTTTCCATTTAAAACTTCCAAACTCCATAAAGAGAGTAATAGTTATAAAAGCTAAAACCCATTTTTGCAGCAGCTTTTGAATGTAACAAAAACATGCCTTTTTCCTTTCCCGCTTCTAGAACATAGCAATAGATGGCTCTGAGAAAACAAGGATCCCAGGAGAAGAAAGACTTTGAAGGAAAAGCTAAATTCTAAATCCTCTAGAGTCTGGAGTAACAGACCAAAGTAAAGTCTTGCACTCTAGATAAGCAGGACTACATCTCCTCTTCAACGCAATTTGGAAAGCTTTTCGCTTTATATAAGTGGATCCCTTAAGGACACTCCCTTGGGTAAAATAGGTTGGCCTCACCTAAGGATTGGTAATACCAAAACAAAGAAAGGAAGAGAGAGGAAAAATTTCTTCAACTAACTCTATGACAAATGCTCATCTTTGGGGTGATACCAACGATGGATAAAGTGAGAAACATGCACACATTTATTTTTTAATTTAACTCATTAGTATTCAAAGTTATGAAAATGTGAAATTATAATTATTTCTTTAATTTTATTTAGGCTGCTTTATGCCCAAAGCTCAAACACATGACAGATTACTAGAAGGGAGATTTGGAATTCAACTTGGCAACCATATCCAAAATGATGTAGTAACATTTAAAACCCACAGATTCATTGAATTGCTCAAGTTTAGCATTTAATAATGTAATAGATCTGGCCAAAAAGTATCCAATGTGAAATTAAATTATCCAGTTAAATATCAGAAATATTTGGAGACACAGTTCTGAAAACACAGATGGACAAATGGCTCCAACTATCCTACATAGGTAACTGGCCAGACCAATTTAGAATGAATCAGAGATTAGAAATATTCAGAAAAAAATATTCTTTTTTCCCAATGTTCTCAGATGAGTAGTCTAAAAGTAATTTATTCTGATTTTCCCAGTGCCTCCACAACTTCCTTTTGTCAAGCTTCAGTCAACTTTACTCAATTCACCATGAAGGATTTTTTTTCTACTTAGCAAACTGTATACTTAGTTTATATACTGTGTAGAAATTACTGACTCAATCACAGATTTGAGGAGAGCACAGAGCCAACCACAGACCTCACTTATAAACTTTCAGATTAGTAAATCTGTGGGAAATCAACAACCACAACCTCCTCCTCAAAGTACCCCACCATAAGCCTCAGTGGATTGAGTTTAAGAGCTTTGTTGTATGACAACCAACCCTGCATCAAGAGCATCTACGGGGAAAGCTGCCCCCTTGACTGTGGGTCCTCGAGGACTAGTATCATGTCTTAATCATTGCTGCAACCCCAGCCCCAAGACTATTCTACAGAAAGGATTAAATAAATACTTGCTGAATGGATGAATTAATGCATATCCTATGTAGATGCACCAAAAGCAGGACTGCAGTGACATGGAAGTACTTGACTTAGGGGGCAAATGGAGGCTGAAACCTCGGACATCACTACTTGCCAAGTTGTGTACCCTGGGAGAGACAGAACTGCATCTTCCCAGAAAAAAAGGCTGTCCTGTAATTTTCACAAAGACACAACATGGGCTAACTCTGGGCCTGAACAAAAGTCTCTACAAGTGCAAAATCCAGGAGCTCATGAAAGCTGCCTGAAATGGCAAGCAAGACCAGATGATAACCTTGACCCCATCTAACAATCATGGAGACTTTCTGAGACTGCGCCATATGGCAAAGGTTGACAGCCTTATAAATTCCAGAATCAACACTTGTAGTCACAAGGAATAACTCCGAAAAGCCTCTGTTAGAGTTGCCGGTACATTACTAGCTTCATTAGACACCTCTCCTCTGCATCCTCACTTTTCTCTCCCTAGCACAATATGGCTAAAATCTGGATTTGCATCTTCTCCATGCCCTAGGTTGTGTGGAGGATATCTGCACCCAAAAAAGTAACATACCTTCAGAAATGCAGCTATTCAAACCACAAGTGTGAAAACATGTATAAGTAGGAAGAATATTAATACTTACTGCGGTGGTTTGAAGCTTTATGTACACCAGAAAAACATGTTCTTAAAATTAATCCATTCCAGTGGAAATAAACTCATTGTAAATAGGACCTTTTGAAGAGGCCACTTTAGTTAAGGTGTGACCCACTTCATTCAAGATGGGTCTTAATCCTATTACTGGAGTCCTTTATAAAAAGAATGAATATGGAGAGAGAGAAGAAAGCCACAGAAGCAGTAAGCTGCAACCAACAGAATCTAGAAGAGAAGGGAGAGACCAGCAGATGCTGCCATGTGCCTTGCCACGTGGCAGAGAAGCCAAGGATCGCCAGTAGCTAGTCCTCAGGAAGAAAGCATTGCCCTGATGATTCCTTGATTTGGACATTTTCCTGGACTCTAACCATATGTAAATAAATTCCCATTGTTTAAGCCAAATCATTTCATGGATTTTGCTTTGAGCAGCCTAAGAAACTAAAACACTTACAATAACTAATTTGAGCTATTTTGAATACTTTTATCTGTAAGGCATAATGCTAAAGGTTTTATGTGCATTATGTCATTTAGCCTTCATGGTCACACTATGAAATGGATCCTATGATCCCCACTTGACAGGTGACAAATTAAGCTTAAAAAGGTTAAGTACCATGTACAAAGTCATATAGGTGGTAAGTGGCAGGACCAAGACTTCAAACACACTTCACCTTAGCTATTATCTTATATGGCCTCCCTGTATTAGACATATAACATCCTTCTGGTATAGGAGTAATAAACAGATTATCCTTATTTAAAAAATTTTCTGGTGTCATTTTAGCAAAAGTTTATGATCTGTAATTAGTGTGTCTGGTATTTAAAAGTACATCTAGTAAAATAAGTACTTTATAAATTACAGGAAAATGAATTAATCACGCTATGACGGTTATATCTCTCATTTGTATTGGAATTCAAAATTATAATTTCAAATGTCTCCATCTACAAAGCATGTATTTATGTATTCACTTGTACATTTTATAAGTAAACATGTCTATTTAAAAAAAACAGAACAAAGAAAATCATCCCACCACCCAAACACTCTATTAACATTTTGGTAAAACACGTAATTTAGAGCTCTAAAAATATAATTTGATTACTCATATGAATATGATTTCCTTCCCAAAACCCATAATTCAGAATAAAAAAAAATAGTTTTCAAGCACTGAAAATACCAGTGAAAAAAATTTCATGTACTTCCCAAATGGAGGCCAAAGAAAAATTTGTTTGAGCATACTGAAAAAAAAGAGTTTAAATTTTTCTTGATATAGAAAAACCCATTATTCCATTATTCATCATTCATAGCAACATTAATCTTCAGTGAACATTCAGGAAGCATGTTAAGAATTTTAGGAATTAATGAATTCCACATTTTTCAGACTAATTTCCTCAAACATGTAGCACTTCACATTCCCTTGAACTCTATAAAAAGATCATCGAAGACACAATTTTTTACAGGTTGCCTGATGGCCTGTAAAGGAGCATTCATCCAAGAAAAAGAAAAATCCACAAACGGCAAAATGAAAGAAGAAATTACAACCACACCTGCCCAGCTATCTCTTCCTGCAGGCTTTTCCAAGCTACCAGTTCACAGCAAGTTGGTAGCAAGGCTGGGAAGATGAACCAGGTTTCCTGCTTCCTGGTCCAGGGACCTTCCTGGAAATGATGACAGGGCCCATTAGCTATTACCTGGCACATACAAATGGTAGTATAGAAATGACACATAACTAGAATACAGGGACCTAGTTGCCCATACTAGACACTTACATGCTTGCTGTCACTAAATATACAGGAATCTGAATATGGCTCCATGTGCCTCTGCTCACTTCCCTGTCAGGTGTTCTTAGCCCACCCTCCCTCTTCACCCCTGTTCCCTCCTCATTCGACAGGGACCCAAGAAGGAACTCCGCTTGTACCACTCCAGTTAAGACAGACATCCATGTCATCCCTGCTCCCTGCAGTTTGTATGTCACCTTCTCTACTTTCAGACTTATCCCAGAGGTGTTAGTTAGCAAGTGATTTGAAGGGAAAAAAGTAAAGGAACTGTAAAATGATCAAAAGACAGGCTGCAAAAGAGAAAGGGGATTTTCTACAGGGAGATAGTAGAGAGTTGCCTGCATTCTCAGAATCTTCAGTGTTTATTTAACCACTCCCAATGCCTTTCTCTGGGATAATTGCTCCACTTCTTGCCAAAATATTACTGAAAAACAAAGACTGATACATGTTATGTCAAATGAGAATTAAAAACATTTTGAGAAGAAATTGATACATTATTCTATGCTTTTGATTGTTCTAAATTTAAATCAGAACTATTTTTGCCTTATGCAACTTTTTTGTTTCAAGATGTTTACAAATGTTATTTTCATGTAACAAATTGCAGGGAGTTTTCCATTTAATAAAAGAAAACCACTGGGACATCATCAACATGGTGACATAAACAGCTACTGAAAACTTCTCTCCAGAGATTCAACAAAAAAAAAAGGACAATTCTGAATTGTTTGAAACTCTGGAGGAGGAAATAGACTGGAGAAGGACCCTGCAAATGTGGAAATTGAAGAAAGAGAAGAAATATCAGGTAGGAATCTTCCATCCTGGCCCAGCTGCTCCTTTCCCCTCCCCCTCACTTGGTCTCAGTGTAGGAAAGGCACAGAATCTGCAGACAGGACCCCTCCCATCATGGACACAGATTATAAAATCTCTCACAGCACTGAGACGTACCTCCACCTTATGAAGACCTGAGGGACAGGGAAGGACACCCCAAGGCTCAGTTCAGTGAGGGACAAAGAGACTTAGAAAAAGTGGACAGAAACTGTATTTCCAGCCCTGGGTCTGAAAGCCCTTCCCCCACCCTTGAGGGAAGAAGCAACCAGCAGCCATTTCCTTGGAGTACTTTGCCACAGATGGAGCCCCACATCAAGCCAGATTTTGGCCAGCAAAGTGAGAGCATAGGAATCCCACAATTTCAGTTCACCTGTGTAGACACAGCCTTTGCTCAGAAGCAAAGCAGCTTCTGAGGACAATTAAATTACCAAACGGTGCCATCTACTGGACAGTCCAGAAGGTTCAAGGGACTTGAAACACTTAAAAAGATGCTTCAGGTCCTTTCTGAGTACCACAGGAGCCAGTCTACACACCCTATATGGAAACCTGGTCCTCCTTTGGCTGAGAAATATGGAAGACCCAACTGTTAAAGCAGACCTCTAAAACAAACCTAGGTCTTGCTGGCCAGCAGAAAACAGAGCACCACTGAAAGCCAGCAGATTTGTATTACCACATACAGTGAACTTGCTAGGATGCCCAGTGCCTACCTCACATCCCTGGGCAGGCCACAGTGGGTGCCTGATTTTAGGGGGAATACTAGGGAGGGGGGACAGAGCCAATCTGACAACTGGTCAGTGAGAGGAACAAAGAAAAGATAGAGATCAAAGTCAATCAACAAGAAAACCCTGGGCAAAAGAGAGAAAACAACCTCCAGAATAAACTAATCAAGAAAATCAGGTGCCTAAAAAGCAAAATATCATGAGCCACACCAGGAAACACAAAGATATGGCCCAGTCAGAGGAACAAACTAACACCTCAACTGGGATTCAGGAGTTGAAATAACTAATTAAAGATGTTCAAACAAATCTTCTAAATCAAATGAATGAGTTAAAAGAAAATGTGACAAAAGAGATGGAGGATATAAATAAGACACTGGGTGACCATAAGAAAGAATTCATAAGCTTGAAAAAACAAATGGCAGAACTTATAGGAATGAAAGGCACAATAGAAGAAATGAAAAAAAAAAATGGAGACATACAACAGCAGACTTGGAGAGGCAGAGGAAAGGATTATCGAACTAGATGACAGGACATCTGAAATAATACACACAAAAGAACAGATAGGGAAAAGAAAGGAAAAATATGAGCAGGTGTTCAGGGAACTAAGTGACAACATGAAGCACACTAATATACATCTTATTGGTGTCCCAGAAGGAGAAGACATGGGGAAGGGGGCAGAAAGAATCATAGAGGAAATAACGAAAATTTCCCAACGCTTATGAAAGACACAAAATTACATTTTCAAGAAGTACAGCATACTCCAAACAGAATTGATCCAAATAGACCTACTCCAAGACACTTACTAATCAGATTTTCAAATATCAAAGACAAAGAGAGAATTCTGAAAGCAGCAAAGGAAAAGCAATCTATCACATACAAGGGAAGCTCATTAAGACTAAGTACAGATCTCTCAGCAGCATCCATGGAAGTGGGAAGGCAGTGGTATGATATATACAAGATACTGAAAGAGAAAAACTGCCAACAAAGAATCCTATATCCAACAAAACTGTCCTTCAAAAATGAGGGAGAATTTAAAATATTTACAGGTAAACAGATACTGAGAGAGTTTATGAACAGGAGACCTCCTCTACAAGAAATACTAAAGAGAGTGCTTACAGACAGAGAGGAAAAGACAGGAGAGAGAGGTTTGGAGAAAAGTGTAGAAATGAAGATATCAGGGGATAGAAAGGGTGGAGATTGGGCATTTGATGCTGAAGGAGTACAGAATGTTCAACAGGATTGAATGTATAGATCCAGAAATGGACAACACAATACTGTGTGATGATAGCACAATATTGTAAGTACCCTGAACAAAGACAACTGTGAGTATGGTTGAAAGAGGAAGGTTAGGGGTATGTATGATACCAGAAGGAAAGATAGAAGATAAAGACTGACACTGTATCACTTAGTGAAACCTAAAGTGGTCAAGGAGTGTGATTAAACGTACAAATATGTTTTTACATGAGGGAAAACAAATGAATAACTTTATAAGGTGTTGAAAATGGGATGGTATTGGGGGAAAAATAAATCAATGCAAACCAGAGTCAATAGTTAACAGTAACATTGTGAAATACTTCTGTTAATTGTAACAAAGTCAATATACCAAAGGTAAATGTTTATAAGGGGGGATATAGGGAGGGGTATGGGGTTCTTGGCATTGTGGTGTTGTCTGATCTTTTTATTTATTTATTTATTTGTCATCTTTTTTTTTTCTTTTTCTTTTTCTTTTTTTCTTTTATCTCCTCTTCCTCTTTATTTGTGGAAGAAATAGAAATGCCTTCATATAGATTGTGGTGGCAAATACACAACTATGTGATTATACCAGGAACAATATTTTAAAATTTCAACTTCTGTGTGAGACCAAAGGAAGAGATGTTTATTTGGTGCAAAATCTATCTTTTCTTTCACACACTATGTAATTTAACTTGTATGGTCAGTTCATTCAAACAACATAATTAAAGGGAACTTTGAATAGGGAGTGATATCTGGTTGGTTTGTACAGGTTAGTGTGAAATCCTGATACATCCCAGAGTAATTTGGGCAGAGAATAAAAATGTATTTGCAAAGCCCCCTTGAGGGACTGGGGAAAAATGTGGAAATATTAAACTTCCCCACCTGGGGAATTACTGATATTCTCACAAGCACTGGGGACTACCAATTTAGAAGGTTGAGTCCTCAATCTTGGGGCTTGCCCTTATGAAGCTTAATACTGCAAAGGAGAGGCTAATCCTATATAATTGTGCCTGAGAGTCACCCCTTAGAACCTCTTTTGTTGCTCATATGTGGTCTCTCTCTCTAAGCCAACTCTTGCAGGTATACTCACTGCCCTCCCCACTACATGGGACATGACTCCCAGGGGTGTAAATCTCCCTGGCAATGTGGGACATGACTCCTGGGGGATGAACCTGGACCCAGCATTGTGGGATTGAGAAAGCCTTCTTGATCAAACAGGGGAAGAGAAATGAAACAAAATAAAGTTTCAGTGGCTGAGAGATCTCAAATGGAGTTGAGAGGACATTCTGGAGGCTATTTTTATGCATTATATAGATATCACTTTGTAGTTTTTAGTATATTGGAATAGCTAGAAGGAAATACCTGAAACTGTGAACTACAACCCAGTAGCCCTGATTCTTGAAGACAATTGTATAACTATATAGCTTACACTGTGTGACTGTATGATTGTGAAAACCTTGTGGCTCACACTCCCTTTATCCAATGTATGGACAGCCAAGTAGAAAAATAGGGACAAAAAGTAAATGAATAATAGGCAGGGATGGGGGGGTGTTTCAGGTGTTCTTTTTACTTTAATTTTTCTTCTTCTTTTTCTTTTTTTTTTTTTTTTGCAGTAATGAAA
This sequence comes from Choloepus didactylus, assembly GCF_015220235.1. Taxonomy (NCBI): domain Eukaryota; kingdom Metazoa; phylum Chordata; class Mammalia; order Pilosa; family Megalonychidae; genus Choloepus; species Choloepus didactylus. The sequence goes on along the minus strand of NC_051313.1, from coordinate 94,946,122 downwards.
ATGTTAAAAAATTAATTGTGGTTATGAATGCACAACTATATGATGGTACTGTGAACAACTGATTGTATAGTATGTGAATATATATCAATAAAATTGAACTTAAAAAAAAAAACACATAATGGTTATTAATAGACTCATTACTGAACTTTGCAAATTCTTCCCTTAATCCCCAGGATCTAGGAGAGCCACACTCTTGGTAGACACTTAGTAACTATTTGATGAATGGCAGAACACATACAAAGAATGTTCCTTCCTCTTTTATCTTTAATATTCTACTTCATTCTGGATAATGAAGCACATACTTAGACATACCCCATTTGGTGAAATCAACCACTTTCTTCCTAACAAAGTAGCAAAATGCATATACAAAAGTTTTAGATCATGGAGTCACCTATGGATTTCAGTTGCCATAAAAATGAGCTACATGTTTTCAATGTTTGTGTTTATTTACTCATGTTATACAATGAAAACAAATGAAATACTAAATTTCCAAGGAATATTTTTAGAACAAATTTTCTATAAAATTCAAACTTCACAGGAACTTCTTTTTACTTTGAATAAGGAAAGTAATTTTCTTGGTCCATAATCTTTTCTTCTTGACATTGTTAACTGTAAAAACAAACAGTTAATGGGTAACATAACACTACAATCGTGGCTAAATTGACCTAGATCAAAACAAGACAAGTCAAAACAAAACCTAACTAAACACTGAATCAAACACAAGCAATTGGCAAGATTCCCAGAAGGTCACCAAACTTGGACTTGAGAAAATTGCCAACGTTTCCTGAAATTTTCAAAGATATCTCTGAGTTTTTCATTAGTAAAAATCAAAATGCCAAAGAAACAACAAAGAGAAAAATTAAATTGAATACTCTGAAAAGACAAACCATATATAGAAAAAAAATATGCATTCTTTTCACAAATTATAGCTATAGATTTATTTTTCTTGGCTTTGAGAACATATTGTTTTAAGCGGTTTTTCTTCAAGGAAATCTTGTTGTTGTTGTTGTTGTTAGGAAGTAGAATTTCTGGAAAGAAAAAATTTGATACCTATAGCCAAGCTGTCATCTAAATATGTTGAACCATGTCCCTGCTAACAGTGTATGAGAATGCCTGTATTCCCTCAAACCCTTGTCAACATTAGGTTTTATGCTTTTTTTTTTTATTCCACATCAATCTGTTAGGCTAAAATATTATCAGTTTGTTTCCTTGATTTGCCTTTATTTTACTACTAATACAATTGAGCATCTTTTATATACACTTGTAGACCATTTGTACTCTTTTTTTTATCATCTCCCTTTCAATAATTTTTGTTCATTTTTTTCCTATTGGGGTGTTTCATGTTTTCTTTATTGATTTTAAAGTTCAATATGTGTTATGTCATGAGTTGTTAAGGGAATCTTCTAAATAGATAACCCTGGAATCAAACTGGGATAAGTGGGACTGGCAGATCTACAGTATTCCAATGACATTCTACTTTGGATTGTGTGCCTCTTTGTTAATTGACATTTCAGAAGGCAAGATAGTTGAATGAAACATACGTAGAACACAGGACACCTAAATTGTAATCCAGTGCTTCCTATTCACAAGCCCTTGGCCAAGAATGATGTCTCCAAGACTCTGTTTCCTCATTTATATCAGAAAAGTTCCAGTGTCCCTTACCATTCTAAAAATTCCATGAGATCACAAGAATTTCATGGATAGTTAATGTGTAAACATGTTATGGGGCCTGTCTTTATAAAGGGCATTATTACTCCTTTTCACAATAAATTAACCAACCTTGGTTAATTTATTGTTCAAAGTGTAGTGTTCTTTCTGAGATGCTTAAAGCACTTCACTTATTCTGAAACAAATTCCTCCTTAACTACAACAGGAAAACCATGAGATGAAAACATTTATATTAACAACTAAAATTACTATTCCTTTTTAGGATCCAAGTTTTGAGTTGAAAACAGAAATAGAGCACCCCCTTAAACCATTCATTAATGCCCAGTGTAAAATAATAGCAAATGCTTATTAAACATTTACAATGAACCAGATGCTGTTCTAAGGACTTTACTTACATTAACTCATTTAATCCTCACAACAATCCCACTGAGATAGGTGCTATCACCCCTATTTTACAGATGAGGAAACAGAAGAAAATAGAGGGTATATACTTTTTCCAAGTTCAAACTAGTTAGTGATGGAGCCAGGACTCAATAGCACGCAGACAGATTGCAGAGTATGTGTTCTTAACCAAGAGTCTATGCAGAAAATTGGGGAACTCAGTATCCATGGCTAATTCTCTTCCTGTGAGATTGGCCCACCTGCCAGGAATAAACATGTCAACTTTGTTTCTCACAAGAAAGTTAATGAATTAAGCTAAAGAATTACTCTTGCATGCTGAGAAATATAATTCAAAGCTAATAACAAAATAAAATGAATATATACATCCAATTCCTTTGATGTGTTTTCCTCACAAGAGTTGAAAGATTGGCCTTAATAGTAAAACCATGCAATTAGGAGCAAATGGGGCACTCAAAATGATCCTAAATGAATGTCAGGTAACTCTCAACAAATCCTTTCTGAGTGAGCCAGGTTATATAAACCAAGAGCAATTAAGCTTACTTCTTTATGATTAGTTCTGCTCTGGACCTTATGTTTATCCATAGAGAATCATAAAGTGACTGTGGGGCATTACAATATTGATGATTCAATTCCTAATTGGTCACTCACTGCAAGCTATACTGCCATTTCCTGTCACTCTGAATTGCAACATCCCAGATTCTCTCATTTCTTCAGCTAAATTATCCAGTACACATAATTTCATTACTGAGAGCTTGCATTTGGGTCTCATAAGCCTTCATTTTCCAAAGTAAGAGATGTGCCTCTGACCTTCCTTTTTCATCCCCTCAGCTACTCTTCATTCCATAGTGAGCCAAAAGGAATCCCTACTTTCATTTAATTGTGATTACATTTAATATAATAACATTATATTGTAATATTAAAGTGTCCTAGTGGGGATATAATTTTCTGAATGGAGAAGTTACTACAATGCTTATAGCATATATGTGGGGACTTGCATTATGTTTAGTCTTCTAGAAATCACATAAGATTGGTAATAGGCTGGATATATCCCCTTGCAATTAAAGATTCAAGATATGTCATAAAAAGGCATTCTACATTAGAAATCTAATATTTAACTTATCACTGAAATTAAGGAGAATCAAGACTAATTTCTAAGTACAGAATTATTTGGCATCCTTTCTGGAATTAATATTATACATATTCTTTCACTAGAACTATTTGGTCCCAAGAGGATCATCCAGATAAGTTACAATCAAACAATGTGAAAGGAATTGTGTTTTGTGTGTGTTTGGAGCCATTTTTAAATCATTGCAGTTAAGGAGGAAAAAGCCTTCTTAAATGACCTCACCTACCCCTTTTACCAGTTTAGGCTTGTCCTTGCTCTATGTCCTCATTTTTCTTTCTCTTATATTGTCTTGAACAAGCCTTGAGGTAAGTGGATAAGGTTTAATTTTATTCTTCCTCAAAATCTAATAAATACCAGATAGTTCTTTCAAACTGGTTCTCTTGGAGGCCACACCATGCCGGTTTTAGATGCTCTATCACTATTTGAATTTTCTTTTATAAGGACTGGTATTCTGGAGAGTCAGATTTTAAGGCTATTTAACTGTGAACATTAATAGATTATAACTCCACCAGAAGGTAAAGTCCTTCACCAGGGACAATGAATAGATAAAAGACCAGGGTGTTGATTTGAACCTAATCTAAAAAAATTATCTAGGAAGCCCTACACAAAACTAAGGACACACACTATTATTATGAAGATAAATTTAATTCATTCACATACTGGTAAAAAGGAAAAACTAGAAATTCTAAGGGTGTGGTTGGCAGATAAATAAAAATATGTTCATGTATCAACACTTTTTTTTATTTTAAGGTGTCTGGGGATTAGGTTTTTTATTTTGTGTGTATGCACCCACTCACTTGTACACACATATGTTTGAGGCCAACAAATTTAATTTGCTAAGTGCTAGACACTTTAAAAGCATTATTTTGTTTAATTCTCACAACACTGAGAACTATGAGGTAAGGGTTGTTCTACTAGAGTGCCCATTTTACAGATGAGGAAAATGAGGCTCAGAGAAGTTACGTAATTGTCCAAGAGCACAAAGCAAGCAGAACAGAAGAGTCTTGAACCAGGTCTGTCTCAGGCCAAGGCCCCTATTCTCCTAACCATTACCTATATTCCCCCCAGTTCTCTGAACACAAGCTCCCTACCTGCCTCTTAACACGTCCATATACCTCAATCACAAATTGGCACAGGGAACAGCAGCTTGGAAAGTAAATGTACCAGAAAGTCTTGGTACAGTTAACTGTGCTCAGTGCAGCACAAATCTGACTAGAGTTATGCCTAGTCTAGATTTTTTTTTATCCAATGTTAGATTTTCCAATCCTTTTAAACCGATTTGCAAAGTCATTCTATTTTTGTACTAATGGCTTAGGAGCAGCTGGATTGTTTTAAGCCAAAATTTTGAAATCTCAGATATCTATTAAGAGAAAAAAAGAGGTCCACTTCAGATAATCCAGAGACCTGCAACAATGAACTCCCTTCTATTCTGAAGAATTGGCATGAATCCCTTAAACCTCCAATTGCTTAAACAACAAAAAAATACTGCACACATGTCCTGTAATCCACAGGGATGACAGTGAAAATCCAGGATCATCTCAACTGGTGCCAAAGATTTGTGTTATTATAGCCAGAAGACTCATACGTACATTTCTCTCTGGCTTCATTCCACCTTTTAAAAAAAGAAAAAATTCCTATTCTCTACTAAAACAAATATGCGAATTCTACTGCGTAAAAATTATTCAAGACATGACTAAGTCTCTACCCCTTATTGATCTTCCAATAATCTACAGTTTTGTTTGTTCTTTTTAATATGGGCAATATCCTATTGATCAATGTGTAAGATTTTCTGAAAAGTCATCTGTTTCCTCCTCCCTCTGAGGAGGGGAATTTGCAAGTTTCTGCCCTTAACCTTAATTTAGTTCTAACCCAGAAGTTCTCAAATTTAAGCAAGCACTAGTGTCGCCTGGAGGGCTCCTTAGGCATCGATGGTTGCCCCCCACCCCCACCCCCACCCTCAGTGTTGCCTTTTCAATAGGTCTAAGGTAGGGCTGAATGCTAATTTTTGCCTTTCCAACAAGTTCCCAGATAAGGCTGATGCTGCTGGCTCAAGACCACACTTTGAGAACTGCTTCTGTCACCCACTCATTCCCAAACTAGGCTGTATATTGGAATCACCTGTAAGAAGTTTTTTTAAATGTTGATGCCCAAGTCCCACTCCCAGAGATTCTAATTTAAATTGGTTTGGGGTGCTGTTCAAGCACTGAATTTTTTAAAGCTCCCAGGGTGATTCTACTGTGCAGCAACCTTGGGAAACCTCTGGTCTACCCTACTCTCTCGCACAGCCCTGAGCTCTCAGTGTCAAACTCCTGGTGCGCCACGTGTGGACGCTGGAAACACTTCCAAGAAGACGAGGGGCGAGGAGGATGAGCTTAGGGGCGTAATCACCACACATTAGCCTTTCTCAGAAGTGGGAAATCGGCGCCCAGCAAACCTCCGAAGATTAGTTAACCTCCCCCTACCCCATCACTACCCCCCCCCCCAAAAAAAAAAAAAACTTTGCAAGACAAACCCAGGCATCCCTGCCGCCAGCCTGGGTGCGGGGATTAACAGACGGTTCAGCAACCTCCTCAGGGCGAGTTGAACAATGCACCCACGGGACACCCAAAATGCCAAACTGCCCCCCTCAGAGGGCCAGCCCTGAAGCCCCCTAAATATCATTCTGGGAAGAAAAGTGGAGAGGGCGATGTCAATCTTACCTGGCGCGGCGTCCAGGGTCGGCGTTGCCGCTGCAGCCAGCTGCGGGTTCCGCGAGGTTACGTGGGTTTCCGGGACAGCGAGAAGCCCCAGCCCGGTGGAGACCTGGGCTGAAAGGGGTTTGCTGCGCTCCGCCCGGAGTCGCGTCTCCCAGCAGCGGCCACTGCGGAGAGCGCGGCTCGGAAACTCGCTCTCAGCCCCCTGGAGGCGGAGCCCGGGAGATAAGATTCGCGCTCCCCACCCGCCCCCATTCCGGGGACGCAGGCCAGAGGGTGGGTTTTGGATCTGAATCTTGAACTGCGAACTGCTAGTGTAACCCTGATAAAAATATTCCCAGTGCAAATACTGCTAGAACCAGAAAATGCACGGCTGGGGAGTTAAAATGAGGGTGAAGAAAGATGAGAGAGCCTTGAAGAGAAGCAGAATATGGGACTATGCGGGAAGCAGGAAAGATAAAAGCAGCTCAGAGATTGAAAGGGCAAGCACTAAAAGAGACTAGCACCAGGGGAGCATCGCCTTTCTCCCTGGGCCTCTGAGAAGAACCGCTATTTCCAGGCGCCAGAGTCAGTCACTCTGGTCCGCCTTGCCTTTAATCTAAAATAACACCTGCCAAAAAATCTAAGGGGAGTTCATTTTCAAAGAGTCAGGTAGGCAGTTACCTGTGAGGTTTTAGGAGTTACAGGGAAGTCTAGGAATAAGGTTACTGCCTGAGGACAATAAAGGGATGCTCGGTTCTCTGCCCCTTTAAGTCCATTCTCCACAGGGCACCCCAAAAGCCCTTTAACATTCCTATGTTTGGAACCCCAATTTCCTCTGACCCCTGACTGACTCTCACCAGTCACTCAATCTGCTCGCCTGCCAAAGCAGCCTACGTGCCCCTCCTTGTACACACTAATGTGTTCTTGTCTCACTTGCTGTTTCTTCTGCCTCCAAAGCTCAGTCCTAGTTCTTATAATAGTCTGCTTTGCTGCATTCCGTTTTTGACTCACATGTCATTTCCAGAGAGTCCTTACTGCACACACTTATCCAAATGGAACCCACCCCACCCCCGCACACATATCTATCCATTCCCCATCCCCTCACCCCACTTTATTTTCAATGGATAATTTATTGATATTTGAAATTATATTATTTGTTTGTTCTTATATTTTGTATCCATCTAAAAGGAGGCTCTAGAGGGCAGGGGACAGTACATGGAACATAGTAGGTGCTCAAGAAATATTTACTGAATGAATGTGTAAATTAATCACACAGGAGACTTTTCACAAAGAAAGGCTTTCCTTCAATGACTGAATCCCACTGAATTCAGGTCAGATACAAATATCTCCATGGGATGATAATTTCTAGCATTTCCTCATTTATTCATTCACTCATTCATACATTCATGTCAGAGTATTGCTATGCAATTATAATATGTTTCCTCATTGGTCACATCAGTGAAAATATACTAGTGATCTTCCAATATGAAGACATGAATAGCAATTTCCTAAATAATACTCATTAATGAAGAGAGTTTCCCAACATCTCATCAAATGGCCTCTTCCCCTACTAGGCAGAAGAAACTGAAGCCTGCCCAAACCAAAATCTACACCCATCTTTTTTCTGCTTCCCATCTATTAAAATGGCAAAGGGGTCCCTCCATTTAGCACTGTGTTCCATCTCTGACTCCTTAGGGGCCACATATATTGATGGTTCCATTTTCTCCTCTGTCTTTAACCACTTCCTCTTTAATAATTTATTTGAACTTGTTCCAGACTCTCTTATCCCAACTAATTATGTACTGTTTCTCTTACCACTTTCTGAAACTGCTCCCACTATGGTCCCTAACAACCTCCTATATTCAATGGACCAGGGATACTTTACCAGATTCTGACTAGGGATGCTGGAGATGGGGCCTGGGCATCCATATTTTGTAGAAGGTCCCCACCTTATTATAGTGCACACTGCTTGTTAAGAACTATTGTAAAGGTTATATATCAGTCCTTTCATTTCTTAATCTCTCAGCAGTCTTTGACCCAAATGGCCCCTTCCCTATCCTTCTTGAAATGCTCTCTTCCCCTGTCCTCATTGGTTTTTCTTCTCCCTTTCACTGTCTGCTATAGACTCTTCTGCCCATCACTAAGTGCCCATCCCCAGATCATCTTCTCTTCTCTCAAAAAAGCTCTCCTTAAGCCATTTTAGCCATTCACATAACTTCATTAAAATCTGAGGTTCTGTTTGGCCCTCAGGGAATCTTCTAAACTCTTGAATTTCTATTTAGTATTTTATGTACAAAAGTATATGTTGGAGAAACCAAGATGGCAGCTAAGTGAGACAAGGCTAAGGAACACCTCTGTGGAAAACACTAGATAAGGACCAGAGAGTGACCCGGAATACTGGTTACAGCGATGTGCCAGCTGGACGAGATCTGCTAGTTCCCAGGGGCTGTATATTTGGTGAAACTGAGAGTCTGCATTCTGAAACAAGTGAGTAAGCTGGCTGGAAGTCCCACAGCTACGTGGCGATCCTGGGAAGCCAGGGTTTGGCGGCTGGAGACCAACGGGCTCTTTTAATAAAAAAAAAAAGAAAAAAGGGGAAAACCCAGGAGCTGCTGCAGGTGTGATCGGCTGCAGGTGCAATCATGGGAAACACGCAGTAAAACACAGCAAGAGGGGCTGGGCCGGCCTCTCGGTGTCTGGCCTGGAAGATCTGGAAGATAGCCTGCTGCAGATATCCCTGGGGCTGGGGGAATGGAGCAGAGAGCCAGAAGCTTAAAGAATCCCCGCGGCTAGCAGTTCGCTCCCAGGAGGGCTGGATAAACTCCTGCCTGGGGCCATGCCCACAGCCCGGAGCCCCGCCAGTCATCCCGGAGCTGGGAAGGAGGAACTGTGCGAGGAGGAGGGTGTGGAGACACCCCGTTACGCCATTTTTGCATAAGGCTGAAAGTGAGCCAGCTCGGCCCGGCGGCCCGGGGCTTCCCTTGAGGGACAGTGTGTGCTGATGACGTAGCACAGCATTACCTCAGCAGAGGTCCTGGAGGATCACGGCTGGGCGGGGGGACCTGCTCGGAGATCCCAGAGACACTACGCCAAGTCCGGTGGTTTGTGGGACATCAAGAGAGAGGGGTTGGAGCTGAAATGAAATGAAGGCTTGGACTCTTGCAGCAGGCTTGAATCTCCGGCAACTGAGGGGATTTGAGTATTGAGGCTGTCCTTCCTCCCTGACCACCCGTACAAGCGCCCCGCATTCAGGGTGGACAGCTCCAGCAACACACCCAGGCTGAGTTCTCCGGCTGGACCCCACAAGAATCATTTCCCCACATAACGCGGGGACAAGGTGGAGAACTGACTTGAGAAGTATAGGTGACTCACAGACACCATCTGCTGGTTAGTTAGAGAAAGTGTATGTCACCAAACAGTGTTTCTGAAAAATTAGATGTTTTTTTTTTTACAGATTAAAAGAACCCTGTCGAGCAGAGCAAATGCCAAGAGGCCAAAAACAACAGAAAATCTCAATGCATATGATAAAACCAGACGATATGGAAAATCCAACTCCAAACACACAAATCAAGTTATCAGAAGAAACAAAGTTCCTCACAGAATTAATCAAAGAAATGCAATTGAGGAACAAAAGCATGGCAAAGAATTTAAAGGACATCAAGAAGACCATGGCCCAGGATATAAGCTACATAAAGAAGACCCTAGAAGACCATAAAGAAGAAATTGCAAGGCTAAATAAAAAAATAGAAAATCTTATGGAAATAAAAGAAACTGTTGGCCAAATTAAAAAGACTCTGGATATTCACAATACAAGACTAGAGGAAGCTGAACAACATCTCAGTGTCCTAGAAGTCCACAGAACAGAAAATGAAAGGACAAAAGAAAGAATGGAGAAAAAAATAAAAAAAATCATAACAGATCTCAGGGAAACGATAGATAAAATAAAACGTCCAAACTTAAGACTCATTGGGGTCCCAGAAGGGGAAGAGAAGGATAAAGGTCTAGAAAGAGTATTCAAAGAAATTGTTGGGGAAAACTTCCCCAACCTTCTACACAATATAAATACACAAAGCATAAATGCCCAGTGAACTCCAAATAGAATAAACCCAAATAAACCCACTCCAAGACATATTCTGATCAGACTCTCAAATACTGAAGAGAAGGAGCAAGTTATGAAAGCAGCAAGAGAAAAGCAATTCACCACATACAAAGGAAACAACATAAGACTAAGTTGTGACTACTCAGTGGCCACCATGGAGGCAAGAAGGCAGTGGCATGACATATTTAAAATACTGAGAGAGAAAAATTTCCAACCAAGAATACTTTATCCAGCAAAACTCTCCTTCAAATTCGAGGGAGAGCTTAAATTTTTCACAGACAAACAAATCCTGAAGACTTTGCCAATAAAAGACCTGCCCTACTTCATATTCTAAAGGGAGCCCTACCAACAGAGAAACAACAGAAAGAAGAAAGAGATATAGAGAATTTCAACAGAAATATACAATACCTTACATCCTAAAGCACGAGGACACTCATTTTTCTCTAGTGATCACGTATCTTTCTCCAGAAGGGACCATAAGCTGGGACATAAAACAAGCCTCAAGAAATTTAAAAAAAAAAAAAAAAAAAATGAATATACTCAAAGCACATTCTCCAACCACAATGGAACACAAATAGAAGTCAATAATTTTTGAATTGTAACTCCACTATTTACTTCCTACATGATATAAATTACACAAACCCTAATGACAAATCAGTGGTTTTAAACTCAATGTAAAATATGTAATTTTAGACAACTATATAAAGGTAGGGCAATGGAGGAGTATAGGAACATAGTTTATGTGTCCTATTGAAGTGGAGGTGGTATCAAAGAAAAACAAGATTGTTATGGATTTAAGAGGTTAATTTTAACCCCCACAGCAAACACAAAGAAACTATCAGAGAATATAACCATAGAGATGAATTGTAGAGTTCGGGTTAAGAGAAATGGGGGAAAGTGGAATGGGGAGTTAGAAATGAGGGTGGAGTTGCTGTTTGAGGTGAAGGGAAATTTCTAGTAATGGATGGTGGGAAAGAGCATTACAACATTCTAAAGGTGATTAATCCCACTAAGGGAAGGCTAAGGAGGAGGTGGAATGGGAAGATTAAGGCTGTATATATGTTCCCACAACTAAAAAAAAAAAAGACAGTCTAAATAGATGATTGAATGCCAAGGATGAACTTGGATGGAATTAGAGGATAGAGGACAGGTGGCTCAAAGGGACACAGTTGAGACATAAGGTAAAGGAAATATAGAATATAAGCTTTGTATCATTGTTAAACCTGTTGTACTTCTTAGCTGCACTTAATGGGACTGCATAAAAGAATGTTCTTGTTCATGGGAAATGTATACGTGAATTATAGTGTATGTTCAAGGATGTGTGCAGCTAGCTCTCATATGTTCAGAAGACAGAGCAATAGATGATGGATGATAGGGAGGGAAAGAAATAGCGATGTGACAGCACGTTAAGGTCGGTGGATTGAGCTATCAGGGGAGGGGGGTCAGGGTATGATGGAATTCTTTGTATGGGGTTAGTATTGTTTTTGCAACTGTTGAATTTTGCAACTTTGAATTTGTTTCAAAATAAAATTTAAAAAAAAAAGTATATGTTCATTTTTCTCAGAAAAGTTTCCCTAGCATTTATTAGATTCTCAAACCATGACCCTCTCTATACTCTCCCACCCCACAAAAAGGTTAAGAACTCTCCATCTACTCCCATGTCTACATCTCCAACCCAGGTCTCTTTCCTCAAGTTCAGGCCTGTCTACTGAACTGTCCACCGGACACCTCAACTTGTATGAACTATTGGCATGTTAAACAAAATATGTTCAAACCTTAATTTTTTTTTATCTTTCCACACCTTAACACCCCCCCCCCCAAAAAAAAAATCCTGTTCTTCCTCTCTGTGTTTTCTGTCTTTCTTGAAGGCACCACCATTCATCCAATTGCCCAAGACAGGACTTTCCCATAGTCTTCACTCTAATAAATCTGACCCTAACCTGATTAAAACGTGATTTTCTATTGTACTTAAAGTCTGAACTCTTTAACATGTCTCCAAGGTTCTTACCTTGCTTACCTCTTCACCTCAGGACTTGCCACCTCTTCCCTACCTCTTCACCTCCTTATCCTCTAAACACTAGCCATACTGATCTTCTGCTTCCTCAAACCCACCATGCTTTCTTACTTCTCTGGGTCATTATACAAGCTGGACCCTCAACCAGGAACACATTCTTTGTCCCATACCATCCTCCCAACCTCTTATTTTCATCTAACAGGAAGCATTCCCTTATAATTCCCACCCAAATCAAGCATAGACTCTCCTCTTGTGTGCTCTAATGGCAAGCTCCAACTCCCCTATCCTAGCATTAGCACACTAGATTATAATCATCATTGAACATTTGTTTGTTTCCCCAATGAGCAGCAGGTGCTCTTTCTAATTTGTTCATGGTGACTAGCATGGAAGAGTCCCTGGCATTAGTAGGAACTCAACCAAGATTCATTAAATGAATGAATGAATAATAAGGAAGTAGATGAATTACAATGACATTATTACTAAGCAACATAGAGCATGGCTCCAAAAATTTGATAAATGTTGGTTCAAATCCCAGTTTTGACCATAATTAGCTAGGTAACCTCAAACAGGTTGCTTAACCTCATTCATCTCAGTTCTCTTACTCATTCTGCCAAAAGGATAAGAACTACCTCACAGAGTTCTTGGAATGAATATTTGAGATAATGCCTGTGAAATTGCTTTATACATTGTAAGGCACTATCCAAATGTAGGACTAGGGCAACAAGAATGGTTTCAGAGCCCCTCATATGGAGGACAAAGAGTGAATGCCAAGAGATGAGTAGGAGAGAAGCTGACATCCTTGGCCTCATTTATTTATCATCCATCCATTTCACACATGTTCATTGAGTACATGTCAGAAACTATGATAGGGTTTAGATATAGAAATGGGAGAGAAATAGACACCATCTATTTCTATAGAAATATATATCAAAACTATATCATCACACACAAAAAAAATAAATTCTACCCCAGGGCCAATTCTGCTATCTGCTCTCACAGTACTTTTCCTTTACTTCCTTGTACTTATCTCAGCTTGAAAGTGTGCTTTTATTAAGGGGAATATTTAAGTTGTCTTTCTCCCATAGTAGACAGCAATCTCCATGAGAAAAAAGACAGTGTCTATTTCTCTCACATTTCTATATCTAAACCCTATCATAGTGTCTGACATGTACTCAATGAACAGGTGTGAAACAGATGGATGATAAATAAATGAGGCCAAGGATGTCAGCTTCTCTCCCACTCATCTCTTGGCATTCACTCTTTGTCCTCCATATGAGGGGCTCTGAACCTATTCTCATTGCCCTAGTTCTGCTCTCAGTATAGTCCCCTGCCAGGAAATGTAGTACCCTCTTAATCCCAGGTGACTTACCAGTGGTCCTGTAGCCCTCTTCTCTGCCATGCCAGAGCTTTAGTCTACCTTGAAGAAGCCCACCACCTATGGTGCCTGTGGTAGGCAGAATTCTAGCATGGTCCCCAAAATTCCTGGCCCCTGGTATGCACACACTTTCTTCCAGTTAATCAAGCACTAATCTAGGATTTGACAAAATCCAAAAGCCTTTCATGTTAGAAAAAAAAACAAAACAAAACACTCAACAAGCTAGGAAGAAAAGGGAACTTCCTTAACCTAATAAAGGCTATCTACAAAAAACCCACTGCTAACATCATACATAATGGTCAAAGACTAAAAGCTTTCCCCTTAAGATTAGGAACAAAACAAGGATGTCTGCTTTCACCACTTCTGTATAACTCGGAACTACAGATTCTAGCCAAGGCAATTAGACAAGAAAAAAAAAAAAAAAGGTATCCAGACCAAAAAGGAAAAAGTAAAATTATCTCTATCCACAGATGGCATGATCTTGTACACAAAAAATCCTAAGGAATACACATACACACACACACACACACATGCACGCAAACTATTAGAACAAATAAACCAGTTCACCAAGATTGCAGGCTACAAAATCAATATGCAAAAATAAATTGTATTTCTATACATGAGTGTGATATGTAAGTTGATGTGTCAACTTGGCTAGGTTATGGTGTTCAGTTGTTTAATCAAGCAAGCACTGGCCTGATCATTACTGTGAGGATATTTCATGGATTTAAATCATTTGTCAGTTGATTATAACTATGGCTGACTACATCTACAAACAAATGAGATTGCATTTAGCAATCAGTTGAAGGTCTGACGGGGAGAACTGATAATTTCAGCACTCAGAAAGAAAAATGTCTATCTCTACTTCAGCCAGCCAGCTACTCCTGAGGAATTCATCAAAACCTTCATCAGACATCCCAACTTGCAACCTTCCCTACAGAACTTGGACTTGCTAATCCCCTATAATAAATTTCATGATACATACATCCTGTCAGCCAGGTTTCCTTAGAGAATCCTGACAAATACAACAAGAAATTAACAATCTGAAAATAAAATTAATAAAACACTTCATTTACAGTAGCTTCAAAAAAACATAATATTCACAAATGCTTTTAACCAAAGAAGTACAAGTTTTATACACTGAAAACCTCAAAACATTTTTGAAAGAAAATAAAGGAGACCTAAATAGTGAAAATAATAATCCCATGTTCATAGAATGAAAGACTTACTATGTTCAGATGGCAATATTCTCCAAATTGATTGACAGATTCCACACAATTCCTATAAAATTTTCAGCTTCCTTTTTTGCAGAAAATGATAAGTCAATACTAAAATTCATATGGAAATGCAAGGGACCCAGAATAGCCAAAACATTCCTGAAAGAGCAGAACAAAGGTTGAGGACTCACATTCCCAATTTCAAAACATACCCTAAAGCTACAATAATCAGGACAGCATGGTGCTGACATAAGAATAGAAATATAGATGAATGGGATAGAATTGAGAATCCAGAAATAAACCCTTACATTTGTTGTCAATTGATTGACTGAATTGAGTGCCACAATAACTCAATGGAGAAAAAATAGTCTTTTCACATATGGTTCTGGATCTAACATAAAAGCATGAAGTTGGATCCCTAACTTACAACTAACACAAAAATTAATTCACAATAGATCAAAGACCTAAATGTAAGAGTTAAAAGACACAAAACTCTTACAAGAAAACATAGGAGTAAATTGCCTTGAATTAGGCAATTGTTTCTTAGATGTGACACCAGAAGTACAGGCAACCAAGGAAAATTAGTAAGTTAGACTTCATCAAAATGTAAAACTTTCGTGCTTCAAGCACCGTGTATAAAGTGAAAAGATAACCCACCAGCTGTTGGTAGGAAGGTAAAACGGTGCAGCCACTGTGGAATACAGTCTGGCAGTTCCTCGGAGAATTGACCATAGGATAACAATATGACCCAGCAATCCTACTTCTAAGTATATAGCCAACAGAATTGGAAACAGGGGCTTGTACAGATATTTCTATATCAATGTTCATAGCAGCATTATTCACAATTGTCAGAAAGTGTAGCAACCCAAGGGTCCATCATCAGATGATTGGATAAACAAAATGTGGTATATACATACAATGGAATACAATTCAGCCATAAAAAGGAATGAAGTTCTGATAAATGCCCCAACTTGTATGAACTCTATCACGTGGAGTAAATCAGCGAGACACAAAACATCAAATATTCTATGATTCCACTTATATGTACTACCTAGAACATGCAAATTCATGCAGACAACTTAGATTACAGGTTACGGGGGGCTGGGAACAGAGGGTGGAATGGGGAGTTATTGCTTAATGGGTACAGAGTTTCTGTTTGGGATGATAAAAAGAATTTCAGTAATGGATAGTGATAATGGTAGCACAGCATTGTGAACGTAATTAATACCACTGAATTGTACACGTGAAAGTGGTTAAAATGGGAAATTCTGAATTGTATAAATGTTACCACAATTTTTTTAAAAAAAGGAAAGAAAAAGGAAAACCACAGTGACAAAATATTTACTAATATCTAATGAAGATCTGGTACCAGAAAAACACAAATTAAACAGTTTTAAAATGGAAAAAGACTCCAAATTACCAGACTTTATGCCATCTTATTTTTCAGGGTGCAATCAGAGTGCCTTGAAAGGTTCTATTTTTGTTTTGCTTTTTCTGCTTTCAGGTGAGTGAGCTTCTGCTTAAATATATCAATTTTCATTTAGGCTCCTATTAAAGACTGCAAGATGTAGCCAAAAACTTCACTATCTTCACATTTTCCTTCTGCATCTCTGAAAGACCCAAATGGTCTGAGTTCCACATTACTACATGCTACATTTTAAATAAGCTTTTCCCTTATTGCTTAATAATAATGGCCAACTTCCCAGCCCTGGATAGAGAAGTCTTTTCTTCTATCCTCCTTCACCCAGATAATTTCTCATGTCATTTGTTGCACCCTGCTTCTGGCCCTAATTTCCATATCAATTAGGGCTCTTTTGTTGGAAGCACAGAAAATGTTTCTGTCTAATTTACACAGAAAATAAATCCCTTGGAAATACATGAGTAACTCACAGAAGGGCTAGAAAACTAAGTTCAGAAAAAGAGGAATGAAGTAAAGCTTCAGAGACCAGGTAGCAGGAACTACTTAGTATTCTTTAAGGGATATCAGCAGTGGTATAAATAAGCTACATTTTCCCATTCATATATGAATCTACTCAATATGTAAGGATAATAAGTTTTATTGGCTTACCTTGAATCAACTACCAATCCCATAGATTAGAGAGAACAGGGCATCTGACTGCTAAGACTGTCCACAATGGAGAAGAAGAAATTCTCAAAGGAAATCAGGATACTGTTACCATAAGAAGGAAAATGAACACTGGATGGAAAAAAAATTCACATGTATATAAATGTGTGTATATGTGTGTGTGTGTGTGTGTGTGTGTGTGTGTGTGTGTGTGCATGTGTTTACAGAAATAGGCAAGGTATGTCATTTCCTTAGGGCTTCCTTAGACCCAAATACAGGGACCACTTACTTTTCCTTCCAACACCTACATCCTTGCATTGTATACACCTACAGTTACATGGATAAATCAGAGGGCCTAATATGTAATAACTGGATTCTATATAACAGAGGCCCGTGGTTTTGCAGCAGTGATTCTAGTGGTCCTTGGCTTAGACTCCCATTCTAACATCATTGTGCCACTCAATCTCCAGAGGGCACCATCTATGTGGATTGATAGAGGAGTGAACACATGGCCATTAGAGTGCTCTGGCAGGAAGGGAAAGAGGATTTTTTAAATCTTTTTCCTTAGCTTATGAGTTCCAAGGAGCATATAAGCCTAGATCTTCAAAGGGGATACCCTGCATGGAAATGAAGCCAACACAGAGAAAAGCAGCACTGCTGAAAGAGAGAGCAAGCTGCTGACATCATTTGAGTACCTGTATCCCATCATTACTGAAACTAGGCCTACGTCTAGATTTTTCCATTATCTGAGCTAGTTAGAATTGGATTTCTGTTACCCTCAACAAGAAGAGTCCTAAGTGGAACACCCGAAAGTAATTCAGAAGTTGAAAAATTCTTAAGAAAATAGAATGTCAATATAAAACCCTTTTGTGTTTCAAAACCTGTCTTACTTTATAGTTTTGAATACTAAGTATGAATGTTATTAAGAGCTTTGCATCAATAATGAATATTTTAACAAGTTCCTTTAGCTCAAAAGGCCAAGGAAATTTGGCTCATATTTTAATTTGGTTGGATAATCTGCAGATCTTATGTCTGAGGGCATATTCTTAGATCCAAATGTGAGATCCCAAATTGGAAGGTAACAATAAAAAAAAAAAATGTACACTGAAGTTCAGTGAGAGAAGATTTGGAGATAATTATTCCATATCACGGTTTCTCTTCTCCTTAATTTCAGACTCCCAAATTCTTCTGACTAAGTGGACACTGAATGAAATTACATTCCCTGGCGTTTTGCTCACATTTTTTATGCTTTTATCCTAGAGCTGAAAGGCAAATTCAAATCTCTTCTCATTTAAACCATAACATAAAAATGAGAAACTACCTGATTTCTAAACAGCTATAGAAATGATTTCTTAGTAGGCCTCTCCTACATAAATCCTTCGAGAGATGTTGCATAATCGTTAGCCCACTGCTGAGGGAAGACAAGAGTGATTGGCTTCTGTGCTGAAGTCATTTGTAAACAGCTATCTTGATAAGTAGAAGGAAAGTGTATCCTTTGTTAGTTAATTCCATTTATGATTGAAATGTTGTGTCTAAAGTAAAAACATACTAATGACTTGTTTTCCCTTGAATTACAGTTAAAAATTGGATAAAGAATCCTGTCCACAAAGATTCCACAAGTCCCTGAATTCTTTATAGAAATGTTTCATGACAGCCTGGGGTAAATAACAGGAGTCAAATTTCCATTAACTTTGAACATACCAAAATAATTGTTTAAAAGTTCCATTGTGTGTGTGTGAGAGAGACAGAGAGACATTGAGAGGGAGAGGGAGAAATTCCAAGGGACAAATCTTCAACTATCTTTTTAAAGGTAATGGGGAAATGGGGAACATTTGAAAATATTGAAGTCATTCAATATATTTTTCTAAAAACTATAATACCAGTTCCTTAACTTTTCTTAAATTAGGTCATATTGTCATTACTCCAATCATTGTCTTAGCACTCCTCTGAGATTTCAAATGTTGCACAAGTCCCCAAATGATAATTCATACAAGAAATTATCAGCGATAATCTCTTTTTTATTCCCTGATTAGTTAAATCTTTCATTTTTTTCATTACTAGTGTTTCTCTTTATAGTTAATAAAGCATTTTATCTTTATTTTTTTGTAAATGCAATTTTATTGAGATATACTCATGCACCATAAATCCATCCAAAGTATACAATCAGTGGCTCACAGAATCATCATATAGTTTTGCATTCATCTTCACAATTAATTTTAGAACATTACCATTACTACAAAAAGTAAATAAAATAAAATAAAATAAAATAAAAACAATAAAAAATATACAAAAATGAAAAGAAATAGCCCAAACATTCCATACCCCTTATTCTTCCCTATTATTTATATATTTTTTTGTATTCATTACCCACCTGCCCATACATTGGATCCAGGGAGTGTCAGTCACAAGGTTTTCACAATCACACTGTCACATGACAAAATCTATATAGTTATACAATCATCATCAAGAATCAAGGCTACTTTGATTCTTGAAGATGATTGTGTAACTATGTAGCTTACATGGTGTGACTGTGTGATTGTAAAAACCTTGAGGCTCACACTCCCTTTATCCAGTGTATGAATGGATGAATAGAAAAATGGGGACAAAAACTAAATGAAAAATAGAGTGGGATGGGGGGATGGAATGATTTGGGTGTTCTGTTTTACGTTTATTTTTTATTCTTATTTTTATTCTTTTTGGGGTAAGGAAAATGTTCAAAAATTTATTGTGATGATGAATGCACAACTATCTGATGGTACCGTGAACATTTGATTGTAAACCATGGATGATTGTAGGGTATGTGAATATATCTCAATAAAACTGAATTTTAAAAAAATTTAAAATTTAAAAAAATTTTGAAAAAAGAATCAAGGCTACTGGATTACAGATCAATAATTTGAGGTATTTCCTTCTAGCTATTCTAATACACAAGAAACTTGAAGGAATATCTATATAATGCATAAGAATAATCTCCAGAATGACCTCTCAACTCTATTTGAAATCTCTTAGCCACTGAAACTTTATTTTGTTTCATTTCTTTTCCTCTTTTTGGTCAAGAAGACTTTGTCAATCCCATGATGCCAAGCCCAGGCTCACACTTGGGAGTCATGTCCCACATTGCCAGGGAGACTTATACCCCTGGGAGTCACATCCCACATAGGGGGGAGGGTAGTGAATTAATTTGCAGAGTTGGCTTATAGATACAGGCCACATCTGAGCAACAAAAGAGGTTCTCTGGGGGACTCTTCGGCATAGTTATTAGTAGGCTTATTTTTGTCATTAAATTTCATTAACAGCAAGCCTCTAGATTGAGGGCTTGGCTTATTAAATTGGGAGCCCCTATTGCTTAAGAGAATATCAGGAATTCCCTGGGTGGGGAAGTTTAAAAGTTCCACATTTTTCACCAGTCCCTCAAGGAGACTTTGCAAATACTTTTCTATTTTCTGCCCCAAATATTCTGGGATGTATTGGGGTATTACATTAGCCTATAGATAATAATAAGATCTCATTCCCTATTCTAGGTTCCATGTAATTATGATGTTTAAATAAACTGAACAGACAGGTTAAATTAGATTGTGTGCTTCAGAAAACATAAATTTTGTATCAAATAAACCTCTCTTCCTTTGGTCTCACACAAAAGTTGAAGTTTTAAACTACAGTCAATATCATCCTTTGCCTTGTATTCTAATTTACCTTAATCCCAACCAAGTCTGTTTCATTTATATCTCTATTTGTAGTCTGATCTCTTTTTCAGTTTCTCTAACAGTTACTGCATGGAATAATGGTGACTTTCAGAGCTGCAGTATGCTAACTGTGAGTCTCAGGTGTCACACAGATACCCAAATTTCCGGGGAACTACCAGGTTATACACAAAGAGCTCAGCATCTCAGAATTTAGGAATAACATAAAACTCAGGAATAGACATGACTGCTGTATGAGCTTATAATCTAGGAACATTTACAATGAGCCATATTGAACATTCTGTACTCCTTAATCATCAATTGCCCAATCTCTACCCTCAATCTATCCCCTGATACCCTATGCTCTCAAATTCAATTCTCAGCATTTTCTCATTATAGTTTATATTAGTGAGGCCTTACAATAGTTGTCATTTCATTTCTGGCTTAGTTCACTCAACATAATGTCCTCAAGGGTCATTTACCTAGTTGCATGCCTCATGACTTCATTCCTTCTTACAGCCGCTCAATATTCCATTGTGTGTATACACCACAGTTCGCCCCTCCGTTCATCCATCAATGTACCCTTAGGCCACCTCCGAGTGATAGCTTCTTGAGGAGAACATCCCACATTATGCTGCTTGCTTAAAAAAAAAGAATCCTATATTCCTTGGTTTCCCAATTCATGATAATAGTTCCTACATTTTTTCTGCCATAAAAAAAAATCATTCATTATCCAACTTGCATTTTCTTCATAGATAAATGACTAAGTACTTATTTCCCTTAAATTTTCAGTCTGTTTAATTCCAAATACTTATTTTTATAAAGGTCATGTTGACCAGAATTAAGAGTTACTTCATCATATGACATATGAAAAATTAGGTTGATGGATGAAATGATGTCTATGGCCTCTTTCCAGCTCTAAATGCTAGAACTTCTATGGAGTCAAGTCATAGTTATAATCATACATTACAATCTGCATTTTCTTCTTACTTCTCAGATTCTGTAAATCATAGATCAGAGAATAAAATGTCTCTTGCTTCATAACTTTATTTTTAAATGCTGTGTATAAATTTTTTCCTAACCTACATTACTCATTATTATTAAAAGAAAAAAGTATTTGTATTTATGTTTGGGTTTTGTCCCAGTCTAGCTGCATAAAGCTTATTTTTTCTTAATGATTCTCATGCCTTTTTTTTAATTATCAGATGCTATCTCTAGAAATTGCTTTCATAAATTAGACTACCTGTGTGCATGAAATCCTCTTGTAAGGAACAGGGAAGCAAATATGTCCCTCCCACTCTGCCAAGGATTTTCTCTGTCTAAAAGCATACTTGGGAACCCTCATGGAGCAGCAGAGGGTGGGGACAAATTCCTTGCTGGCTGCACTCCTGACTTTTAGAGGGAAGATGCCAAGTTATTAAAACAGAACAGTCCCTCTGCTTTGGCAGAATCATCTGCTAGAATCTGTTTACAAAAGAGATGCCACTTCCCCCACCAGTCCTTCCAAAACCTCAAGTCTGAGAATGCTTAAAGCCTGAATTCCAGAAAGCCAAAATGTACCTGAAGACAAGGCTTCAAAAAGGGCCCCCACCTTGTAACACAGCGGGACTCTTTGAAATGAGGCCTGCATAAAGTGATCCCTGTGGGCTTCTTCCCAGACCTGAACTGCAACAACTCTAGGAAGTCTTCTTGGCTCAGCTGAACCTCGCCCAAGATTCTCCTCTAGTGAATCCTGAAATCTAAGGATGTAAGAGAAGGACATTTCTATAGTCTCCAAGGAACTCGTCTGATGTTTCTCTAAGGAAAAATTAAGAGGTTCTAGAATGTTTTTAGTAGAGACATTAACCCAATAAATAGTTGCTGACTAAATGATTGAGGTTTGCTGGTGACAAGTAGCCTAAGACCAGTTTAAAATGGTAACTTAAAGGACTCATAATACTCACTCCTCAGTTCCAGTTACTCTCACCCTACTCTCTTTAGGAGTCTGACAAGGATCTCATAGGCTTCAGATTCAGCTCTTTTTTTTCGTAGTGGATGTGGGGATGTTGATACTGATCAAAAGCAGTGGGTTCTCTGCCTGATGCCCTCAAATGACAATTCCTGAGACACCAGGGTTTCAAAGAAAGAAAGAGGTTATTGCTAAGTGTGAAGCAGGAGATCACACAGCCTATCAGCCTAAACATCTGTCTCCCCAAACTGCAGTAACTCTGATAGTTTTATAGTATCAAAGGATGGGCAGGTTTTAGGATAATGAGCACAATGGCTCAAGATAATGAGGTTAGAGATGATTTAATTATTGAGCATGCACAAACTGATTACATGCTTAGTCACAGAATGTATGTAAGAAAATGGCAGCCATAATATGATGATGGGCATGATTTTTAGTACTATAATGAGGTATATAGGTCACTCATAGTCTAAATTTTAAGATACTATACATGTCAGATGGGCCCATTTTGGTTAGATCCAGCTGCATCTAACCAGATAGCTTTTGAATTGGAGTGGTTTAGTTCTGGGCTGACTCAAGGCCCTTCATTAATAAACATTAGGGGCTGTCTTTAGTGATCATAAGACTAAAGTTAAAAAACAGGGTAATGGGGTATAAGTGAGGGTCAGTCACAAGGCTTTTACAACCACAAGATAAAGGTTAAATAGTTATACAATCATTATCAGAGATCAAGGCAACTGGATTACAGTTCAGCAATTTCAGGTATTTCCCTTTGGCTATTCCAATATACTTGAAAGTAAAAGAAATATTTATATAATGATTCAGTTATCATAATCATTTGTTGAATCCTAACTTCTTGATTACAACTCCTCCCTCTTATTTGAACATTCTTTCAATCTTGAGGGATATCTGGGCAACAACTGTTCTAACTTCTTCATGCTGAAAAGGAGAATTGATATTATGGGGTAGAGGAATGAAACTGGTTGTTGTTCTTGAAAAGACAGGTAACTCTGGGTTTCAGGACTTATCTACTGGCAAAGGAACAATCTGGAGGCTTTAAGTCTCTAAAAAATAAACTTAATAAGTAAAACTTTTATAGAGTCTTAGACAGAGCCAAGAGTATTCTTTAGGGTTTTCAGGAACACTGTTGGTTGGGGCTTGGCATACTGTAGCAATTTGCAATATCTGCTGAAATTTGCAGAAGAGTAACCTCCGGAATGACCTCTCAAATCTATTTCAAATCTCCTAGCCACTGAAACTTTGTTTCATTTCTTTTCCCCCTTTTGGTCAAGGGGGCATTGCCACTCCCATGATGCAGGACTCATCCCTGAGAGTCATGTCCCAGGTTTCCAAGGAGACTTACACCCCTGGAAGTCATGTCCCATGTAGGGGGGGAGGGTAGTGAGCTTATTTTCAGAATTTGGCTTAGAGAGAGAAACCAATCTGAGCAAAGCAAAAGAGATTCTCTGGGGATGACTCTTAAGCATTAATTATAAGTAGGTTTAGCTTTGCTTTTACAGAAATAAGTTTCATAAGAACATGCCTCAAGATTGAGGGTTTGGCTTATTAAATTGGGAGCCCCTATTATTTAAGAGAATAGCATGAATTCCCCAGGTGGGGAAGTTTAATAGTCCACATTTTTTCTCCAGTCCCTTTTTCCTTTTCTGCCCAAAATAGTCTAAAATGCATAAGAGTATTACATTAACCTGTACAGAATATTAAGATCTCATTCCCTATTCTAGGTTCTGTGTCAAATAAGGCTGAATCAGGTTGTTTAAATAAACTTACCAGACAGGTGTGCTACAGAAAATTTAAATTTGGGACAAAACAAACATCTCTTCCTTTGGTCTTACACAGAAGTAAAAGTCCTAAAATATGAATGTTATCATCCTTCACCTGTATCCTAATTTAACTTAGTCCTAAACAATTCAGCTTCATTTGTATCCTAATTGAAATCTGATCTCTTTTTCAGCTTCTTTAACAGTTGCTGTGTAGAGTAATGCTGACTTGCAGAGCTGGAGAACTCTAAATCTGAGTCTCAGGTGTCACACAGATATCCAAAGTTCCAGGGAAGTACCAGGTTATACACAAATAACAAAGTATCTCAGAATTAAAGTTTAGGAATAAATGTGACTGTTGTATAAGCCTACAATCTAGGCCCTAATTTTCTTACAAGCATTTTCTAAATGAAGCTATTTTCAGAAATGAAAACACTAGACAGCTGACTTATATTGGGGTCATCAACTACAAACCACAGCAGAAGTTTTGTCCTATCTCACCTTTACACATTTACACATTTATGTTAAATAAAAAGCAGAACATAATTTATATACTTGCCTTGCTTCTCTTTTAATGTCCCTTTTTGTTGACAAAATGCATTTTTTTAGAGAAGCATTAGAGCCAAGTAGTGTAACTGACAATAAATTTGGTTGTTTCCATAATCCATAACCTTCTTTTAAGAATAACTAAAACCATGACTAACAACATCATACTGTTGTCAAACATCATGCAGATCAGTATCAGGATATAACATGAACAGTGAGAACATTGTCAAGTCTTTAGGAAATTTATAAAATCTTTTATGAATAACATTTCATCCATACAAATTTAGCTAACAGAAGGATAGAAAATCCCATTTAATTACTGTAATACTTCCAAAACATTTCCCATTTTAGCACCTCACTTTTACAAGGTAAAAGAACAATTCCTTTGCAGCAGCTTTCTTTTAAAAGTGAGAAGACTTGTCTTCTGAAATAAAGGATGATAATGTCAACATAAACATCAACAAGGATATTATCCTGATATGATATAAATTCTTTGTCTTCTACACAGAGTACTCAGATGGTTAAGAAAAAACTTTTTATAACCTTTCACTAAGAGCAGAGAGAAAACCAAACTCCAGTTTCATATGACTACTCAGTTTGACACAAAAACTCTTTTTAAATACATAAACAAGCCTATCAAATTTTGGGTCAGCATTGACTACGATAGAATTCACCTTCATAAACCTTCTACAACTTTCCATACCCACTCATGTCTTGTCATAAATATTAAAACTGGTCATTTTACTTTGGGACACACCATTCTCCCTTAGACAAGCCTATCAAATTTTAGTCAGAATTGGCTACAATAAACAAAATTCACTTTCACAAACCTTCTACAACTTTCCATATTCACTCAGGCTTTGTCTTAAACATTCTCAAAGATAAAACTTTTCTTTAACAAAGCACATCTTTTATATTTTACATACCTGCATACTGTAAGTTACCAAAAAGATCTTTGATACTTTAAAGATCTTACAAAATATAATTATTTTTAAAATAAAATTTGTCAAAATAACTGATTTTCATTAAACACAAACTTACTTTTTTTATTATAATAAAGATCTAATAGATATAATGCTAGCATATTTTATTGGTAAACTTGAATAAATTTAGAGAGAACAAGTCTAAGTAGAATGAAATTGTATTTATTTGATTCAAAAAGTCATCATAAAAACAGTAATAGCACTACATTTTGTCTCTGAAATTTTTGTGGCTGTATTTGTTTTATTATTATTATTATTATTCCTTCTATTGGAGGTTAAAAAAACACTTTGTTTCATAGTATCCTAAAATTATGAACAACTTCAAAAGTATATTGACTATTAAGCTCTGAAAAATATACTACAATTATTTAATTTGTTCTGAGCATAAATCCAGGAAAACTTTTCCATAGCTCTCAAATATATTTTCCTTTACTTACTAAAATTTGGCAATTAGATCTTATTCAATTATTCCTTTCCCAAGGCTGTGTATGTTTTAATAATTATTTATTGCAGTTACTATTATAAAGGTACCATTAGAAAAAAAATAATTTTAAATTGGAGAATTCTCTCAGAACAACCATGGCCTATCCCACAGCATTTCTTCTGTGCCCACCATTTCTAATCTCTAGGCCCCATAGAAAGAATTCTAAACCAGGCCCACCTCCCCCATATTTTTTCACTGAACCCTTCCCCTATAGCTGCCTTAGCTGGTTGAGACAGAAAGAATGAGGCCTGGTCTGTTGAACTTGGTTTTAAAAGTTTTACATGTTGTCCTGGAGGTTACTCACATGCATACTTCACCTAGATGTGACAAATGACCACAATATGATAGGCCCAAGTCAACAGTAGTCCTGAAAACCTTAAATAATACCCGGATCCCTATCTGAGACGCTATACAAATTTCACTAAGTTTATTCATCAGAAACTTAAATCCTTCAGAGTGCTCCTATGCCAAGTAAGTCCCAAAACCCAAAGGCAAAAGCCTCTTCAAGAACATCAACTAGATATGTCCCCTTTGCTCATAAAGTTGACACCCCTTTTCAACATGAACAGATTAGGGTGGTCACTGCCTAGACATTCCTGACGATCAGGAAAGTAGTTAAACTACAGGAAGGGGTAGCAACAGACAAATGG
Source organism: Choloepus didactylus (assembly GCF_015220235.1). Taxonomy (NCBI): domain Eukaryota; kingdom Metazoa; phylum Chordata; class Mammalia; order Pilosa; family Megalonychidae; genus Choloepus; species Choloepus didactylus. Next base: position 94,919,412 of record NC_051313.1, on the reverse strand, counting down.
AATTTAGCAAATTCCATGAATACTGAATACTGAATCTTTACATAATCTTCTTTATCTTAGTTGCTAGGGTATTAGGATAGTTAGAAGGAAAGAATTTGAAATGGTGGAACTGTAACCCATAGCATCCTTTGAAATTTGTTCTATAGCTACTTATTAAATTGTAATTTGAAAGCTCTACCTTTTTGTATATATGTTATATTTCACAATAAGGAAATAACTGAAACTGTGATACTATAATACATACCTTGGAAATGTCCTATATATCTACTTGTTAAATCATACTTTGAAAGATATTACCATTTTGTATATATATTATATTTCATAATAAAGAAATAACTGCAAGTGTGGAATTGTAACACATAATATTCTCTGAAATTTGCTCTCTAGCTATGTGTTAAATTGCACTTGGAAAGCTATCCCTTTTATATATATGCATTATATTCTACAACATAAAAAATGATAAAAAATAAAAAAAAATTTTAAGAAAAGTTTTAAATGAGGGTAGTTGGATTTAAGACCCCTAAGGTGGACTTAGTATTGATGAGTATTCCTATGCCCTTCTTTTAATTGTGTCCAATCATTAGATCTATTTGACTTAAAGCTGTGAACTGGACAATTGGAAAAATCTGCTATTTCTTGAGGTAGCCTTCTGCTGCCTTTGGGAAATCCAGGCAGTGGTTCTTTTAGAGTCCAGGTTTGTTTACAGTAATTACAAATATTAATGCCTTTAACCCTGGTGCCTAGAGGGTTTTTTTTCTTTTTCTCTGGGGATCCAGGAGTACAAATATATATATGCTTATTTATCATTAAGCAATTCAAATAGAGCTCCTTAAGAATTTTTTGTTAATTTTCTATTACCATCTGGAGGTATGAAAATATACATTGAACAAGCAGACAGACACAAATAGAAATTTAGTCACATCCAAAAGAAACAGAAACACAGAAATATACCTTTGAGAGGGACAAATAAAGGATTGAATATATATCATCTCATCTCATTTCTGTCCTCTTTTGCAGAACAACTCTGTATCCTGTTCTATAGAACCATATTGAGGCAATTTCTTTCCTGATTCTAAATCACACTGAAGCTGGACAGGGTTACAGAAATAAATGATTTTTTATTGTTTTTTCATAGGCTTGTAACTAAAATCTTTCCAATTTTTCAAAACATAGGGTTATATCCAGGAATGCAATTAGAATTAGAGCTTCCTATTATAAACAATTTCTGCAATCAGTAACCAATTAAGAACACTTGGAAAATACAAATGCAGTAACACACTAACCAATTTAAACAGACACAACGCTTACCATATATTTAAGTAACATACCAATTAATAGACGCAATGCATTGATTAACAGTTAAACAGGTATCACACACTTACTTAATTTCACTAAATACAAATTGTTGGATCATGTATTTTCTAGGAGTTTCTCAACAGACAAACTATGGCTAAAAACTCTAATGGTATCCAGAAGACAGAGAGATATAGAGGTCAGAGCAAAGCGGATCATTCTGGAAGTGGGACCTGGGCCTAAAACCCAGGCCCAGGGGACTCAAACTATCATACTAACTTCCTGAACCATTTTTCCTTGATGACCCACTCACCCAGTCAGATGTCCAGACTTGGAACTGTAGACTGTTTCTCTCTCTTTGAAAGATTGTAAAGAGCCAAGGGTCTGGAGTGCTGGCAGAGCAGAGAAAAACCTGGTTGTCATGCCTCAAGACTAAACTCTCAATCACCGTGCTTGCCCATCCTGCCAGGGCTTTTGAAATCCTTGCTTCTTAGGAACCTTGGTCCCACGAGTCACCAAATTGATACTGATCAAAAGCAGTGGGTTCTCTTCAAAGAGAGGAAGAGTTTATTGCTAGGTGAGAACTAGAACAGTTGGCCTATTGGCCTAAAAATCTATCTCCCTGAACTGCAGTAACTCTGATAGTTTATAATAACCAAAGATGGGCAGGTTTTAGGATAATGAGCACAATAGCTCGAGATGACGAGGTTAAGATGATTTAATTATTGAGCATGCACAAATTGATTACATGCTTAGTCACAGAATGTATGTAAGAAAACAGCAGCCTTAATATGATGATAAGCATGATTTTTAGTATTAAAATGAGGTATAGGTCACTCACAGGTTAAAGTTTAAAATACTGCACATCAGGTAGGTCAGGTAGGCCAATTTAGGTTAGATCCCCAACTAGCAAGATAGTTTTGGTATTGGAGTGGTTTCATTCTGGGCTGACTCAAGGCCCTTCATTAATAATCATTAGGGGCTGTCTTTAGTGACCACAAGACTCTAAAGTTGGAAAACAGGGTAAGGGGGTATAAGTGAGGGACAGCCACAAGGTTTTTACAACCACAAGATAAAATCTATATACTTATACCATCATCAGAGATCAAGGCAACTGGATTAAAGTTCAGCAACTTCAGGTATTTCCCTCTGGCTATTCTCATACACTAGAAAGTAAAATAAATATCTATATAATGATTCAGAAATCATAACCATTTGTTAAATCCTAACTTCTTGGTTACAGTGTGGACAGAAAGGGGAAATATTCATCTCATGAACAACATTTTACTTTCCTTTCAAGTTCTAATAGAATGTATCATCACTCCTATTTTTTCTTTCTAGGTAAAAACCTGTGTGTTGTCAGCAAGTTTCTTATTTAAAAGAAATATTTTCCCTACAAATGGAGAAAAAATTTAAAGTTTTACTATAGTGCCAAATTAGATCTTTGTAACCTTGACATGCAAGCATTCAAAATCAGGCACAAGTCAGAGCTTTTGCACAGTGTCAAAAATGTAAGAAGAAATTAAACAAAATAGATTTACACTGCTAAGAGATTTAAAACAGAGTCCCGGTGTCATTTTGAAGGCTACTCTTATGCAAATCTCAGCCAGATATCACAAACTGACAAAGTATGCAAAGCCTCAAGCAACAATGTTTCTCAAAACCCTTAGGACATCCAGACACCTTACCAAACCACAAGATAAAGAAATAGGTAACCTATCTAATCCAAAGGACATTTGTGGTGCCTGAATATCCAACAATCACAAACAACTTATGTAATTTTCCTTTTCTTTAAAAACCCTTCCCTGGCAGACCCAAGATGGGACACAATAGGATGGATAGGACACCGTTTGGGTTGCTACCTGAATTTGTGCTCCCCAAATTGCAATGCTAAGACCCCAAATAAACCTTCATTGCCTTGCAGCTTAGTTTATTTTTCAGCCGACAAAAAGTAAAGTTTCAGATACAAAGGATTCAAAACTGTTTCCTGTATTACATAAATTGTTTTCACATTATGGATGGATAAAATCTACACTTAAGATTTTAAAGCCTAAATATCTATTATCCCACTCCTCCAAGCAAATAACATCAAATGAGGATTACTAGGCCTTTTAAGGACACAGACACATTCTTTACAGTCCCACGTGCAGGTGAAACTAACCATGCCTTACTGTTCAGCAGACATATCTATGTCAGTTGAAGGAGAAATGAGTGCTGGGAGGTTTGGTTAGAATTTGTAATATTATGTCTAGAAGCAACTATTCAAAATACAAGTAAATTCAAGTAGACAGGCAAAGGAACCCTAATCTCTGATTTACACAGAATCAGGTGAAGACTCTGATGAATCTTACATCCCCCATAACATAGAGAGTTTTTCATTAAACACTTTGATTTACAATGACTAGGGAGTAAGCAAGTTCTAGGAATTCTTACAGGTTACATTAAAAGCAGAAACTAAATAGATTGAGGGATGTATTGAAAGGAGAGATAAAAATTACAATGCATATGAAATTCACTCCCCCAACAAATCCTCATTATGGCAAGGTTTGACTTGATTCAACACTGTTTTATTATTAAACTTAAAAGAGATTAAGGCAGGGTCACAAGGAGATTATATTTCCAGGAGGAAAAGCTTTATATCTCTCATAGGCATCTTGTGGGAGTAGAACTTAGTTTGAGCTTTCTGGAAAGAAATTTGGCATACTGCATCAGGATATAAAATATTCATACCTTTTGACTCAATGATTTCCTTTTTAGGAAAACACTCTAAAGAATAATCAGAAAATTAAGCAAAGATTTAATTTGCAAAGATATCAACTACAGCATTATTTATAATTTTCAGAAAAATGAGAAAAAAAATACTAAAAGTTCCAAAAGTGGGGTTTGGGTAGATCAGAGGTCAGCAAACATTTTCTGTAAAGGGCCAGATAGTAAATATTTTAGTCTTTGTGGACCCTGCTGTCTCTGTCACAACTACTACTCTGCTATTGTAGCACAAAATCAAAGACAAAAGCAAATGAATGGATGTGGCTGGGTTCCAAAATAATGGACATTAAGCTTTGAGTTCATATAATTTTTATGTCCTGAAATGGTCTTCTTTTGATTTTTTCCCACCATTAAAAAAATGGAAAAACCAGTCTTAGCTCATGGGTTTTGCAAAAACAGGTGGCTGACCAAGCCAGGTTTGGCCACCAGGCCATAGTTTGCCAACCTCTGGGTTAAATTATAGTGTGTCATTAAAATTTTATGTTCACTATTTGTAGTATAATAAAGAACTTGTCTGATCTTTGTCCCTGGTCCCTGGAGAGTATTCTCAAAATCTTTAGAATTTCCAGTGATCGGAGTGACTTTGTTATTCATTGTGGGCCCTAGGGACCACACCAGATAGTTTATTGTAACAAGATGACAGGGAGGGGCAGCCACTCTGTTTTTCTGGGGGTGGCAGGAAAGACCAACATGTGATTAGGGGCTGGGGCACTGAGCCAGGTATTATTAGCCTGACCTTTCGGGAATGCTAGGGGGACTGAAGATTGAGTTCCATCATATGGGCAATGATTTCACCAAACATGCCTACATAATTAAATTCCATAAAAACTCTGGACACTGTAAGCAGATGAGCTTCCATGATTGAGGAAATACATCTCTGTGTCAGCAAAAGTGACTCATTCTGACCCCATGCAGAGAAGACACGGAAGTTTGCATTTGAGACCCTCCCAGGCCTTGTCCTATGCATCTCTTCTTTTGGCTTCTTCTTAGTTGCATCCTTTTCACTATAATAAAACTGTAATTTTAAGTATAGTGCTTTCAGTGAGTTCTGTGAGTCGTTCCAGCAAAAAATTATGGAACCTGAGGGAATGGTGGGAACCCTCGAATTTGTAGACACTTGGTCACAAGTGTGGGTGGCCTGGGCCCCTGAACTTGTGGCTAATGTCTGAAGGTCAATCTTTTAGAGGATTGATTGCCCTTAACCTGTGAAGCCTGGCCTAACTCTGGGTAGAGTCAGAATAGAATTGAATTGTATTGCACTTGGTGATGGCTTGCATTCTATATTATTTAATATCAATCACAAATTAAATAATTTGATTAGATAGATGACTGATAGATGATAGATCAACAGAGAGACGGAGAGAGAGAGAGAAAGAGATGAGAAAGAGTGAAACACTGGAAGATAATATACCAAAATATTTATAGTGCTTATTTCTGAATTGAGAGATTATGGATGATTTTTCTTTTATTCTTTGTTTTCTAGATTTTTGGAGTTTTCTATAATAAGCATATGGTACTTATGGTAAATAAAAGTGATATTTTTAAAAAGCACACTTTATGGCTAAAAAGATTCATTTCTTCCTCATTCTTTAGACATTATTCACAAACTTCTGACTTTCTGAAGTTCTTGACAAAGTTCACACTGCTTTTTAACAACTTTAATTTTTAAACTTTTTTATTAAAGAAGTTATGGGTTTACAAAACAATCATGCACAAAATACAGGATTCCCATAGACCACCACACCATCAGCACCTTGCATAGGTGTGGAACATTTTTTACAATTGATGACAGTCCTTTTTTATAATTGTACTATATTTTTTAACAGTAGTTACCTTTGTTACAATTGATGAAAGATAATGAAAATCATACTATTATCTGTTGTCCATAATTTTCATTAGGTGTATTTTTTCCCATATACTGCCATATTATTAACATTTTGTATTAGTATTGTACATTTGTTGTAATTTATGAAAGAATATTCTTATACTTGTACAATTAACTATACTCCGTCATCTATGATAGGATTCACTGTGTTGTATATGCCCGTATTTCATCTTTTAATTTTTATTCTAGTATTATATACAAGCTAAAGTTTCTCCTTTTAACCACACTCACCTTTATAATTCAGGGCTGTCGGTTATATTCACAATACTGTGCTACTATCACCACCATCCATTTCCAAACCTCTACCATCAACCCTAAATAGAAATTCTATACAAGGTAAGCATCAACTCCCCATTGTCTAACCCCACTCTATCTCTTGGTAACCTATATTCAAGATTCTAACTATGAGTTTGCTTACTATAATTAGTTCATATCAGTGATATCATACAATATTTGTCCTTTTGTGTCTGACTTATCTCACCCAACATAATGTCCTCAAAGTTCATTCATGTTGTCACATGCATCAGGACTTCATTCCTTTTGAAGGCTGAATAATATTCCATTGTATGACTATTCCACATGTTATTTATTCATTCATCAGTTGATGTACACTTGGGTGCTTCCATCTTCTGGCAATTGTGGATAATCCCACAATGAACATTGGTGTGCAAATATCTGTTCAAGTCCATTTTCAGTTCCTCTGGGTTTATACCTAGTAGCGGAATTTCCAGATGATATGGTAATTCTACACTTAGCTTCCTGAGGAACTGCCAAACTGTCTTCCACAGTGGCTGCACCATTTTACACTCCCACCAGCAATGAATGAGTGTTCCTATTTCTCCACAACCTCTCCAATACTTGTAGTTTTATGTTTTTTAATAGTGGCCATTCTGGTGGGTGTGAAATTATATCTCATTGTGGTTTTGATATGCACTTCCCTAGTAGCTAGTTATGTTGAGCATCTTTTTATGTACTTTTTAGCCATTTGTATTTCCCCCTTGGACAAATGTCTATTCAAGTCTTTTGCCTATTTTTAATTGGGTTGTTTATCTTTTTATGGTTGAGTTGTAGGATTTCTTTATATATCCTGGATATTAAGCCCTTATTGGATATGTGGTTTCCAAATATTTTCACTTTCATGGCAAATTATTTTGATGTGCAAATTTTTTTATTTTGATGAGGTCCCATTTATTATTTTTCTTTTATTGCTTGTGCTTTGGGTGTAAAATCTAAGAAACCATTGACTACCACAAGATCTTGAAAACACTTCACATTTTCTTCTAGGAGTTTTACAGGCCTGGTTCTTATACTTAGTTGTTTGATCCATTTTGAGTTAAATTTTATTTATGGTGTGAGATAGGGGTCTTCATTTATTTGCTTGTGGATATCCAGTTCTCCAAACACCATTTGTTGAAGAAGCTGTTCTTTCCAGAGTAGAGTTTACTTAGCAGCCTTGTCAAAATGAAATTAGCCATAGATGTGAGGGTCTATTTCTGAATTCTTAATTTGATTCCATTGGTCAATATATCTATCCTTATGCCAGTATCATGCTGCTTTGACCCCTGTAACTTTGTAATATGTTTTAAAGTCAGGAAGTGTGAGTCCTCCAACTTTGTTCAGTCTGTCTCCCTTACATTTTCATGTACCTCCAAGCCCTATTCTCTCTCTGAGATACGCTTCATCTTCTTCCCAGGTGCCCGTCAACTGAATGTGGCTTCTAGCTTCCCACCTGTTCCATTCTTCCAACTACTTGCCATACCTGCCTCCAACCAAGTGCCTCAGATGCATCCCTCTAACCTTAGAAGACTCTATTCAAATACCATGTGCATGTGCACCATTCTCTCATCTCTAGCAAAATGTTATCATTTCACCACCAGTGAAAAAGCAACTTGTCACTACGGAGTAAATGCTGAGTGTTTGTGATTGATAATGACTTACTGTGTAGGGCCTTCATAAATATTTTTACATTTACTTTTTAAAATTTTACGATCTTTAGTATCTTAACTCAATTGAATAATCTGACAGACAATTTTCTGGAATCCTAGTGGGCATTTCCCAAGTCTGCTTCACAAAAACTTGTCCTATGAGATATTAAAAGTAAAAGAGCGGGATCTGTATTAAGATCATTTTGAGAGATCCTGTATACAATATTCATTTTTTTTAGACTAACAAGTCATAATAGCATATTATACTATTATGCTCTACAAAATCGAAAAGTAAAGATACCCATTTAATTTTGTCTCACAAACTTGTGAAACATATAAACCCACATATAACATATATACCACATATAAACCCACAGCAGAAGCACTATTTCCAAGGAACATTTCATGGATACCCTGACTGGGCCAACAGAAGAGCTGATTGGGAAGAACCGTGGAGGTAGGAGCAGATAATGCACTCTAATATCCCTCAAATCATTCTGCATTAGATTGTGATGGTCTCAGACTCTGAATCAGACTCACCGTGATCTCAGGATGCATTCTCCCCACTGCTTCAGCACTGCTGCCATTTGCATCTCTATTTAGACACCTAAGTGCCTTTAACTCCCTCCTTCTCCACTTGCTGCTTTTTCCTTCCGTCAATCTCTCTGACTGTGAGCCACATACACTATCACTCTAGTAAATTCCCATGAATGCTGAGTGCTCACTCACCAATATGTATTTAAATTTGAACTAAAAGCACCATAGTTTTCCTCAGCTGCTGCCAAAAATTAGCATATGGTTTCATTATTTATGAGACACAGCTGACATTTTTAGAAAAGTACATTCCATCTGCAAAAAAACATATGTATCCAACTGTGATGCAATTAGATGTTCCCATGTTTATTTTCCTAAGAATTGAGCATATCCAATATAGACTTCTCTGAATGCATCTCATTGTTTTTATTTTGGCAGTATCTTTCAAATATCCAATCACAAGGGACAGTTATGCATTGACTTTATTCAATTAATATTTCTTAGAAAAACATGTACTTTTCCCTGAAGCATATTTCTATAGCCTATCTGCAAAGGACATCTTTCACAAGAACCAATTTTTCAAGACTTCAAATATGTGCTCCTTATAACTAGAGCTTAAAGAAACACATGGCCAGTTCAACAGATGTTAGTTTCTAAACTATAATATAATACCCTGGATTTGATCTGGACATATTCAGATAAGCCTCTTTTTCAAGGAGAAAAAGCATGACATACTTTCTCAAATTAAGATTTGGATTCCAACCCAGATCACTGGAGTGTAGGTATGACCCACCACCACTCCACCAGCACATACTGCATATTTCTAATTCAACAAGGATAAAGATAGTTTGAACCAAACAGTGAGTCTGAGTTAACAGCAGAATATTATTAGGGAATCTAGGCTTAAACTAAATTATATTGATATTTTTTCTCAAGAAAAGACTCTCAACCTGGTTCTTCTGTAACCATGGGTTTAACTCACAAGAGTCATAGATGGATATAATTCAATGAAAGTTGTGAGGTACAATTGTATCACCTATAGACAATGTGAAATCTCTAGGGAGGATTTTACAGAAAGTTGAAAACCATTTTCTTCTCAAAGAAGCCAGTTTCTTGAGTGCAATTTTGCATGAAATCATATAAAATTGATTTATCTGTGTAGCCATTGCTATTATTTAAAAGACCTCTATAGGTATCTCCCAAATGCCTTGATTCTTTCCTTAATATTCAAGTATAATAGTAATGTTTGCTTGATGGGTAAGTTTTCAATATCTAAATGAATTCCTCAGGATTTTGGTTTTATTGAGCTTTCATTTACTTCACTTTTTTAATGGAAAATAAGCAGTTAACTACAATTCTAATACCAATCCAGTTATTTCAGTGACCTTGCAGTATGCAACATCTCTAATCTCCTCTCCCACCATTCTCGCATTCACTTTGCTTTGGTCATGATGGCACTCACACAAACATGAAAGTGAGCACCTCCTAAAATTTTGCACTTTAAACATCTTGCTGCTCCCTAGTTTTGGCCCTGGTCCAGAAGCTAACAAGGTATTCAGGACGACTAATTATTTTATCAGTCAGGATAAGCTAGGTTATGCTTCAATAACAAATCAATCCCCAAATTCTAGTAGACTTAACTCCAACAAAGGAATATTTCTTGTTCTCACTACAGGCAGATCAGCAGGAATCTCTGTTCCACATAGTTACTCAGGAAATTGGGTGACAGAAGCTCCACCATGTTGTATCCCACCCATCTGGAGTATGTGGTCTCTTGGATCACTACAACTGAAGACGAATATGGTCTTTACTTTGCCTCAGCCCAGAAGTGACACATGTCATTTCCTTCCCTAGTCCATTGGCCAAAACCACAAGGAAACTGTATATTACAGAGAAGAAAGTGAACATTTGATAAATTTTATTGACTCTGCCACACTTGTATACCCAAATAACTATAACTGAATACAACAGATATGAATTTTAGTTATTAATGAATCCATTCCTTCAAACCCAGGCTCTTTCTTATCCCCAATCCTTAACATAATGTTCTTTCTGCCTGGTAAATTCACCACAAATGTACGCCACCCCCAAAACCTACACTTGACTAAATCCTACTCAACTGAAGGTCTTGGCTTAGACAAAACTTCTTCTGAGAATTCTTGAATGGCCCTCATTCCCCTCACCCTTGACCCACCTCTCTGCTCTCATTTACTTCTACCACAATAATAATAGCTAGCATTTATTGATTATCCATTCTGTGCCAGGCACTCTTTTGAGCACTTTACCTTTCATTCTCACAACAAACCAGTGATGTAGTGTCTTCATCTGAGCCCCCTGAAAAACAGAGCCTGAGCCAAAAGCATATATATTAGCCCTGCATTGTATGGGCAATCTCTAGCGAAAGAAGAGGAAATGAAGAAGGTAATGTGGCAGGGAAACTGTGGGAATATATATATATATATATATATATATATATATATATATATAAGGGTTTGGGATATAGAGCTGACTACAACTTTGTGACAAGCTGGGTGCTCACAGGAAACCAAGAGATCTTCAGAGAGGCAGAAAAGTATGATATCTCTGAAAAGTCAAACCAATCTCAAATGAACCAGCAGCAGCTTCCTACAGGCCTGTGACGGTAGGACTGACAATGGCAACAGCAGCAGTCTGGTCCTATGCCTAAGAACCAGTGCAAGCTATTACTAGGGCTGCTCTAGCTAGAAAACAAGGCAAGGACATGGATCCAGGGGACACATAAACCAAAACTGAGAAGCTTTGGTTCAGGTAGGTGTAATTTTATTTCCAGTTTTCAGACAAACAAACAAAGGCACAGAAAGATTAAAATATGAATAAGTTTGCACAGCTAGAAAGTGATATAACCAGGATTCAAACCCAGGAAAATTGGCTCCAACACATGCTGTCTGAACCATTACTCTGACATGAGAAGGCAAACTCCATACTTACTTATTAAGTGAATGAATTAAGGAATGAAGAAATGTTTTAAATAATGGGCATTTCAAGAAAGGCTAAAAAAAATCTATAGAAGGAGGGATTATATTTTATCAGGTACGCCGAAGGGTTACATGGCATAGGTGACATCTGAGCTAGAGCTTCCAAAGATTTATAGAAAAATCCAACCCCATGACTCAAAGCCTGTATTCAGAGATAGTTTTACTGAAGTGGGACATAGGGGAACGGTGGGAAATAAGGCTGAAAAAGTGCATTGGCATCAAATTGTGTAAGTTTTGCCACGTCCAGAATGGCCAAATTCTCAAGTCAGAGAGAAGTTAAGAACTGTGTACGTTCTAGAAGGAAGTCCCACCTGTAGCAAGTCCCTGGCCCAGAGCCAGGGAAGCCAAACGCATGCCACAGGGTACCCCCAAGTCATTGCTCACTTACGCCGTGTTTTATTCTGTACTCCAGGAACTCACCATTGTTCATCCTGTTATAGTTTGTTTTTATCCAAGCCTCTATGACTTGAGATGAAGCTGTGTTCTTGTTTCCCATCAGGAGAAATGGAAAACAGCTGTTTAACATTATCTCTATAACAAGCTTCATATAATTCAGGCATTTATTTAAACATTTTCCTGATATTTTCTCATTAACCAGCACAGGGTATCAGAGATACCATAAGAAATCTTCGAAGAAAGTGTAAATGATCACATTAGCTACAGAAAAAGAATCACCTACACAAAACACATAAATACACACAAAGATTAAAAAAAAATAACTTTAAAGAATGAAATTATGTTCCTTTATAGGACAATTTCTGGTTTATAATGTTTTCCTTGTGATACATAAAGCACTGTCTTTGTGATAAATGAAGTCTCTCTGGAACTAATTATATCACACATGGGAAGCAAATTGCTAAAATAAATTTTTATTTAGTAACATGAGCATTCCAAATAAATCCACAGAAAAGAGTTTCTTAAGCCCCCATATCCATTTGTATTTCCATTTGATTGATGTTCTCTTGCATAATAGAAGCAAGATAAATAGAATAAACACAAATCACGCTTCAGCCACTTACTCCTTATCCCACCACTCAATACTGAACAGAAAGAGAATTGGCTCAAACCTAGTCTAGGTTCAAAATCTAGCTTCAATCCTTACTAGTTGCGTGACTTTAGAAAATTTGCCTAACATTTTTTATGTTGCTTCCTAACATTCTTCCTGTCCCAAGCCCTGCCTTCAGCCTGACTGACTTCAATATCTGAATGGGTGACCCATTTAAAATCCTGGTCTCAGTTCCTTGACTCAACTTTATTCACTCCCATGGCCACACCTTAAACCTACTCATCACCTGTAACTGGTCATTCTTATATGTCACTAATTCAAGCAACCCACTTTCTGATCATAACTTCTCCTTCAAGCTGACTTGTTTAACCACTTCTGCTATAATCATTTGCGAGCCTCGTTGTGACCTCTAGGTCACTGGTCTTTGTACTTTCTCCCAGTCTATCAGCCCTCTCCTTTCTCCATTTCCCTTGTCATCCAGCTGAAATTCTATGATTCATCATTTCATTCATAGTCTTGCTAATACTCTAGGCTCCCTTTTCCCTCTATGTTTTCTTTGCATCTACCTGGGAAAATTCTGACCCTGTATAAACCCAACTACCTATTTTCTTCCTATTTGCTCTTTGGAAGTCTATTACTACTAGATATAATTTTACAACACGACAGATTTTTCTATTATAAATCAATGATCATCAAACTCAGGCTCCATCAGTACGTTCTTTTGGTCAACCCTCCACAATTATTTCAAGACTACTCAACTCTTTCCAAATGTCAGCCCCCTGTGAATCTCAGCTTTTCCTATTTGGTAGGAAAAACATTAGCTCTCATCTCAACATTAGACTTATAAATCTTGCCTTATCTGCATGCCCTGCCCTGGATCTCCTATGACTTATGTCTGAACTAAAGCTATCACCTCTGCCCTTGCTTTGGATCCCTTTTCCTTGAACTTTCTCAGAAATTATATGCTATTATTTATACCTTCACTCTTGGATACTCAAAACCTACACATCAACTAAGTCTTTCCCATTGTCCTTTAGGCATGTCTAAAAATTCCCGACTTAAAAAAATAACAAAATCACTCTCCCTGTTTACTACATGCTCATTCTCCTGCTTGACTCAGCCAAACTTCTGTAAAGTTCTCCACAGCAGCTATTTCCATTTCTTCATCTTCCATTTGCTCAATCCTCTCCAATGTGTTTTCCACCCGTTACTTCTCTGAAAGTTAAAGCATACAATTTCACTGTCCTGCTTAAAATCCTCCAATCAGGCCCCATCGCATTCATTATCATCTTCTTACCTTGGTCTCCAAGGCCCTATATGATCTGGTCCCCCACAACTTCACTGCTGTCTTCCTCACTCGCTCTCCTTCAACCTCATAGGCTATCTTGCTATTCTTTGACAGGAAGCTTGTTCTCACCTTAGAGATTTGAACAAGCTATTTCCTATGCCTAGCATGCACTTCTCTCAGTTCTTGCTCCCTAGTGACATTTAAGACTCAGCTCAAATGTCACTTCCTTCACTAACTACCCAATCTCAAGCAGCCTGCTCCTCCTTACCTATTTTATTTTCTCCTTAACATGTACCACTCTCTGAATTTATCTTGCTAATTTATTTGCTTACTCCCTGCCCCAAACTCCTCCTTACCTACACATTAGAATCAAACTTTATGAACAAAGACCTTGTGTTTACCACAGTATCGCAAGGACTTAGTATTTTCAACACAGTAAGTGCTAAATAGATACTTGAATGAATGGGCTGAAATAGCTCTCATTAAGGTCACAAGTAACTTCTATGTCACTATATCCTAATGACATTTTTCAGTCTTTCTCTTGACCTCCTAGCAATATTTAATAATGATTCTATTTCCTTCCTGTTGAAACACTCTCTTCTTCTAGCTTCTATGACACAACCATCTCCAGGTTTTCTCTTCTACCTTTATGGCAACTCCTCCTCAGTATCCTCAGGTTGCTTAGTCCTATCCACACAACTATTAAATGTCAGAATTCCTCAAAGATCAATCCTAGATACTCTCTTTTCACCCAATACTGTCTCCCCAGAATATTTTATTCACATGATGTACAAGGTTGTATTTGTTCACAAGACCTGGCCCCTGAAGTCCAGACCCCTGTGTCCAATTGCCAGTGTGATATTTTTATCTGAATGCCTGTATGGTACCTATAACTGAACATATAAAAAACTGGATTTATGATAGATAAGCCCCCCCATCTGATCCAAGTCTATTGTTCACCTTCTCTCATCCCATTCTCCTTCACTCACTCCCTATATCTAGTCTAATCTTCACTCCCCATATCTAATCTAACATAATCTAATCACCATGTCCTATATGTATTTCTAATCCATCTACTTCTATCCTTCTCTACTACCAACTTCGTCCAAGATACTGAAGCAGGATGTTGACTCCTTGTTTCCCAGGATTCATCAGTAGCTCCTGATGAACAACCTTTTCCCTCCTGTACCCATGGGGAAGAGGAGATACTTTTTCCAACACAGTGAGGTGGAAACTGAAAGAGAATCACTCAGAGACTGGGAGTGCCTACAAGAAGGGGAGACTGACACCTTGTTCCACAGTGGATGTCTGCTTACACAGAGGACTTGTGGATTTGCCCTCTGTGCTTC
Organism: Choloepus didactylus; assembly: GCF_015220235.1. Lineage (NCBI taxonomy): Eukaryota > Metazoa > Chordata > Mammalia > Pilosa > Megalonychidae > Choloepus > Choloepus didactylus. The sequence continues at coordinate 94,904,352 of NC_051313.1, read as the reverse complement.
TCTGAGAGGAGGAGAAGAAAATCGGAAGGACGTGGCAGGGCTAAAACAGGCTGGCAGTGGAGTAGCCATGTCACATCATGGACAAGCAAGAATGCTGAGTTTACCATGGGTCAAATGGATGTCCCACAACTCTCCCCAGGTGCAAGAGGCTATGGAGTGGACTTCCCAAGGAAGGTGCTAAGTGGGGAACTGGAAGAGGCAGAAGAATGCATGCAAGTGCTTCATGAGGGGTCAGAATTTGGAGGCCTTTTGCACATGAGTTACCAAAGACTGATCAGAGTTAGTCCAAAAAAACAGCAGGGAACAGCAACTTGGGGACTACAACAGAGCCAACCAAGGCAGAAACACTATCCCTTCCCCTTCCTTCCTCCCTACCCCAATTAGAGAAGCCTTGTCCAGGGACAGACAATTAGAGAAGATTCTATATACTATGGTTCTCAAATGTGACAGATTACATCATCTTAATTCAGTAGACAGTAGGACTACTTCTACTGGCATCATTCAATTAAATCTCTTTATGTGTTTCTGTCAGAAGCACAAGATTTTTTCTTCTTTTTATTTTTTTACTTTACTAGCTGGGGACAATATTTCAGGAAAAGATCTTTTATTGGATTGTTTGAAAACATCATTAAACAATGAATGAAATGATTAATGCTACCTGGAGCACTTCTGTGCAAGAGTTTTTGGTGTAAGAAAATTAAATTCCATTTACTTATGAGAGTAAAAATTAAGCAGCTACACACTCACAACTAAAGTGACATTAGAGATTAAATTCAATAAGAAAGGCCTGTGAGCCCTTTTTCAGCAGTCATCAAAACCTTTATGCTAGTGCTTTTAATGAGGCAGTTTTACTCTAGGTAACTAGTAGCCTTTCTAGGCATGTGATTTAACAAAACATGCCTACACAATTATGATTTATAGCTTTATTAATGCTGATGACAAAAGGCAGTGAATTAGTCAAAGTTATCTTACGTCATTCTTCCCAGCAAAAATCAAAGGGAAAAAACTCTAAACCCTAAAGAGAAACCAGCTTCATAAATGTCATAAACATCTAATATAGAATTATAAAATGTAATCTTTTTAAAAAGTATTATACATTCTAGACCAAGAGTTGGCAAACAATGGCCTATGGGACCAAATCTGGGCTGCTGCCTGTTTTTGTAAATAAAGTTTTATTGGAACACAGCCATGATGATTTATTTACACATCATCTACAACTGCTTTCACACTACAATAGCACAGTTGATTGATGTTGTCACAGGGAATGCAGGCCTGCAAAGCCTAAAATACTTACTACCTGACATTTTACAGAAAATTCTTGCCAACCCCTGTTCTAGACACAACGCAAAATCCCTAGTTATGCTAAAACAAATGCTCTCTTTTGAAAGAAAATACCTGAATATCTAAACTTTTTCTTGTAGTATTCATTCAGATGATAGATGATCAACAGATGATAGATAGATAGACAGACAGACAGACATCCATTTCTAGCAGCATGTGACATATTCACTCATGGCATCTAAGGAAAAAGAATAAAAGACATTAGAAATGCTTTATTTATCTAATTTTAAGAATGTTTTTCTTTTTAAAGAATATATTTGACTAAGATTATGTACCTCAAACTATGTTCAAGGATAGGAAATAATTTCACCATTCTTTTCCTTTACTTATTGTGACTTCTCACAATTTTTTATTTAATTATGGTCAAAATTAAAGACCTTTTATTTGTTGGAGCATGAAATCATACTGCTCAAAGTGGCAAATTATTTCCTTCAAATCTGGACTTTATTTCAGTACAACATTGGATACTTTGTGCCTCTTAGATTGAAATTTTTTTGTATAATTCCTATTTTGCAAACCCAGAATTAAACACGTGCCAGAAATTCTCATCTTCTCTTTCCTGTAAGAACTTGTACTACCACTATCTTCTCCCTTGAGTTTTAGGCACGCCTTATTCAGTTTATGTGAATAACCTAGAACAAATGGTAAGATGTTTAAACAATCATGAAATAACTGCTTAGGGGTTACACTTAATGAAAGGGAGTGGTAAGTTTGACAGCAGGGGGTAGAGAGAGCAAGAGAACAAGCAGCTCACTCTTATAAATACATCGCCATTCTTTGTCCTCTCATTCTCATCACGTGTTGCATATTGAATCATCTATAAACACTGCATATTTCCACCATTTCTCCAGATAAGCCAAATTCCTTTTGACGGCCTGACAGGCTTCTTTCAATTCATTCTTCCAGAGATGCAACTTAAAAAATATACTTATTCATGCATTCATACAGCATTGTAACAATTCACAACACCCCTTCACATCTGTTCTCACTGATCCCCACAATAGCCCCATGACTGTTAGGGACATAGCCATTGTCCAGATGAAGAAACTGATGCTCAGGGATGGCAGTGGCATCCCAACATCACACTAACACCTGGTGAATGCCTGCCCCTCTACAACCTCTACCTACCACCTGCCTCCCTAAACCCCTTCCTTCTTGAAACAGTATTGTGATACTCTAATTTCCTACTCCTTAGATTAATTATGCTCATGCATTAGAATGAAGTTGCCTAGGCCTGAGCTAGGAATTAGTGAAGGTAGAAGGAGGCCAAAGTGGATTCAATGGCTTGTTTGGAATGGTGTTGGCTGCTCAGCATCTTTGCACAGCTCCCCTGTGTTTACTGGAATTGCTGATAACAACAGCAGGAGCCCTGAGTCTCTTTCTTCTGGCAATAAAGCAGTGACCACTCCTTTCTGATGCAGCCCTCATGAGAACCATTCAGTTCCAATTGCCAGATTTGATAACTCCAGGGTTTGCAGGAAATACTTAAGAGTGACTCATAAACCTCAGGTGCAAAATAAAAGCTGCATTCATTTAATTGCTTAAAGAAACTAAATGAGGTTCTCCACGCTTCTTAATTTATGCTGGTTAACAGTATGGTCCGTGTACTGGCAAGAACACGGAGGTACCAACTCCTCTTCCGCCCACCAGTACCAGACCACTGTCTCAACTATATGAGTCAGAGGCGAATTTTACTTCTGTGTCTAAGACCACCAATCTCCTTCAGTAATCTAAGCTAATGTTTAATAGCAATGAAAGAAAACTAAGACAATACATGTCTCAAACCTCTCAGCAGCTCACTTGAGTGCTCTCTCTCTCTCTCTCTCTCTCTCTCAGATACAGACACACACACACAAATGTAAGTGGAATCCAAATGGTTACCACCTCCTTCTACTACCTTCGGTGAATTGTATGTTTTCTATTTATTTAATCATTTTTTCATTCATTCAATGAGTATTTATTCAGTATCCAGTGCATGTCATGCACTTGCTAGGTCACCTAATCTCAACCAGTCCCCTTTCTGCTAAAATAAAATTGAGGAGGGCATTAGATCAGAGTAACTGGACTTCACCAATCCCTGACTGGCAAATGTCAAGTAGCAGGAAAGAAACTTGAGAAAGGCTGCCTTTCCCATAAAGTACTGCTATACTAAAAATAAAAAGAAAGAAAGAAACTTAATGCCAGCCAATCAGAAATAGACACTCTAAGAAGGGGTTTCCATCAGAAACAGCCCAAATAAACCAATACAGCTTAGATATCCAATAGGAGTATGTCCTCACTTACTTCCATGTTTGCCCTATATTAGCTCCTTATCACTTTCAGTTTGGGGCTGCCCAGTTCACAAATTGCTTATTGCACAAATACCCTGATAAAATTTTTAATTGCCTCAGTTTATCTTTTACATTTCCAATGGGGTCTCATTTACAAGTCTTCTTATTAATATCATTCATTCAACAATATTGAACAAGACAAAATTTCCAAGAGATAAGTATGGCCAGATGGCACAGAATGAGGCTCTTATTGGTCTATTCTGCTTCCTTCCAGTTTCTCAACTCTTCTACAAATTCCTGGTATTATTGCTGATTCTTTTGCACAAACATATGCAGCTCAGTATGGCTGCCAATCACGGAGCCTCCACTTTCTGCCAGGTGCTGAACTGGCCCATTGGAGATGGAAAGTGAGCAAGACACCATCTCTGCCCTTGAAGCACTCACTGGTCTAGGACAATGCTACAATATGTTGAGTGAGTTGTCATTCTGGAAGCCCAACAAAAGACTACCCACATATACAATGGAAGGAGGATAGAAACATCCCTGGCTTGCATACTGTGAGATCATGCCAGGAGCTGAACACATATGATCTTGCATATGAGAGAAATTTCTTTATCACCATTTTACAAGTGAGGAAATGGAGCTCAGAGGGGTGAAATAACCCAGTGTTCTTTCTGCTACATTACATTTTCTCTCCTAGCATCCTCACAGCTCAACACCCCTGCCCTCTATGGTCCCACCAGCTTTCATATCTCAGGTGCTCCCAGTTGGGAAGGCTTCTGAAATAGGACCAAAGCCTGGCATATTAGATCAGATGGAAAGAAAGAAAATGTGAGTTTTTATAAGTCTCTGAAGATAGCTATTTTTTAAGGGTTAATGATAATATCAATTGAGTTACAAAGTTACAGTTTACCAAGTCACTTCATATTTAATGCACACGTAAAAACTGTGGAGGGCACTAAAAAATGACTTTACTTCTTTGTAAATAATTAGTATGACAACAAGAAAGAAGCAATCAGCTTCACCCCAACAGCCACCACAGTTATCATCACTGACCCAAACAAGTACTCAATGTTACTTGAGGCCTAAACTTCAGGAATGCTTTCAAAGTTTCATAAAAATAAACTTCCAAATTCTGCTGATATTCTCCCTCTTTATGAACTGAGTGAATGCCTTACCATTGCTGTCTTAATTTATCTACATCCTTCATTATCCCAGTTAACTTCATGCTGTTGATCTGGGATAGCACTTCCAAGACCTATGACTTGAGTGGTTGCTTTCAGATCTCAATGTGAAAAATTAAGAAATAATAGAAATGCCCCATCTTTGTATTAATTGAGCATGGATTATGTGGAAGGCCAAGCACAGGTGTGAATCAGATGGTGCCTGGACTTGGGAGATAAAGCCTATATGTATGTAGAAATAATTAAATATCTGATTATAATAGAGATGAAATAAATGTACTGGGAGTTCAAAAAGGATGAATAATGAATTCTAGAAACTCTTAGGCATTTTTCAATACTGAATAAATTTGCTGTTGTTTTAGGAGGTGGCATGTCAACAGTGGATTTTAGGATTACTTTATACCTGGTAAGCTTCTATTGTAAATATTTTGGAGGAATTCTAAAAGCTCTGGTGCCTTCAAATTACAGTTCCAGGCATATCAAATAAGCAATTGTTGATGGGGGTCATAAAAAAGTCTGTGCTACCAGACTAGAGAAGTACCTCAGAAAACTTCAGTATTTTATATGATCAAAATATTACTACAATTATCATCAGTTGGGATTTTGATAGAATCCTAAAGGAAAGAAGAAAAAAATTGGAACATTTCAAGCTGGGAAGAGTAACCAAGATGTTGGTAAATTTAATTTTTAAATAAGATTTAATCTTTACTTACCAGCGTGGTTTTTCCATAATAAAAGAAAATAATTTCCGAGCAAATATTCCCGTTTCAAAAAGAGAAGAAATGACAAAGGTACAAAAACTAGAGGCACATTTCTATTGTTCTGTTATTATGAAACATGTGCAGTCAAAAAGAAAAGTCCAGGATGCCAGATATATCACATAAATGACTCAAAGTTTGTTGAGCACAAGCTTACAATGGGAAAGCTCCTCTGTGGTCAGACTAGCATGCAGAACTTTGCAAAGCATGAAGACTTCTTCCAGATGCATTGCTTGTTAGTTGTATTAAATAAACCAGATCCAGATACTCCTTAGCCTCATACGATTTTCAATATAAAAAAGGCTGCCCAAAAAACATATAATTTTAAATATCCTGCAAAGTAGGATATTATCTATGCATAATTTACGTGGATGAGATATGGTCTACGTTCAACAAAAAGGGTCATACCTTAATGCAATGAAAGATTCCCTGCCACCCCAAACCATGTTGCAAACCTATTGCAGAGCCACTTGAGATGATGAACTCTTGTTCTTAAAAATCATATCCCCAAAGGGTGTTCGTATTAAGGAGAATAACCACCATGCCTTCCAGTGCTTTGGCAAAACCTCAGATGTGAGGCCTTTTGGCCAAATATCTACGATTTCATATTGTTGGAGCATTTATTGCCTCCCTGGGATTGCATCTCTCTATAAGCTTGCTGTGGCTGAACCAAGAGAGAAGGCATATGCAGATTTCTATAGAAACTATGATTCCTGAAAGATTTTGAGGAGATGAGGAAGGCTGGTATCTTTTAGAGTGCAAAGTGATTTCGGAATTTAAAGAATTTCTTTGCATTGAGTTCCCTGGATGTTTGTCACTAATCTATCTGTGCTCCTGAATTATGAAACTTGAATATGTGGGCTATAGCATAATTTCCCTTGATAAATAAATAATTAACAAATACAAAAAAAAAAAAATCAGATCCCCTTCATTACTATAAAAAAATAAGAATATGCTATATTCACTTACCAGGCTACATAATATCTTACTCATGTTAATTTTTTTCCCATGGCTTTCTCAGCATAGATATATGTATTTGGGTGATTAAGCCCTGTCATTTTTAAAATAATTGTGTAGGTTGGAAGAAGCTTCAATTACAGTTTTGAAGTGTTATAGAAACATTTGCAATTCATTCTTACACTCAATAAATATGTTCAAAGTTTTTGAAATTTAATTTAGCAATCTGTGTAAAGGATTTCAAAAACACACTCTAACCCAGTAATTTCCCTTTATTTTAAGGGGATTGGAACTTGCATGAAGATTTAGGTACAAGATTCCCAGTGTAGCGTTATTTTTAAAGGCAAAAAAAAAATTAGAAAATCACCAACAAAAGACCTGGTCAAAAAATTATGATAAAACAACTTATTAGAATAATATACAGTCATCAAAATGGTTTTTGATGACTATTTACACATATAGATAAATACTTATAATACAAGGTTAAGAGAAAAAAATGGAATAAAAATTTGGTGGAAGCCACACCTTAACTCTACTAATAATTATAGGCAAAGATTTAAAAGGCTTACTTGAAATATACCAAAATTCTAACAACATAAAAAGGCTCTAGCATGGGTAATTTTTCTTTTGTTTTTCAACTTTGCTACATTTTATAAATTTTTTTTAAAAGGAAGACATAGAACAAAGGCAAATCATTTCTAACACTGGTGTCCAGTGGTAGAAAAATAAGCACAATGGCTGGTGATACATGAAAGGACCACAAGCAAGGAAATAAGGGCACTCTCTCTAAGAGACAAATGAATAAAAACCTTACACAAAGGATGTGAGTGGCCAACTGTAGAAGGAATCAATTTTTAAATAAACTTTGCTGAAAAGCATGCCATAACTCAAAAATTCCAATAAAAAGAAAAGAATCCAGATGCAGGCACCAAATGGTGTGTGTAAAACAAAACAAAACAAAACAAAAAAACTATCCCCAGGGGGAGAGAAATCAAACAGTAAACAGAACAGGGATGGTCTTAACTTGGAGAAAGCACACCAAATATTTTGCATGGGGTGATTTTCTCAATCAACAGATACAAAACTGTAATTACTAAGATGTGGATGTCTGCAGTTTTTTAGTTGATGCTAAAATGTGATATTTATACTTGAAAGCACAATCTAGAAAACTTAGTGTGATCTTAGGATCCTGTTTTTTCCTCATCAACCTCAACAAATAAGATTGTGTGAATGTATCCCAAAAACGTCTACTGAATGTGTCTTTTCCTCTCCATGCCAATGCTAATGCCTTTATTCACCTCGACTATTACAACAACCTTCTAACAACGGAGTCTTCCCCTCCCCGTCCATGCCCCAGCCCATGCCAGAACAGTCATTCTAAAACACAAACCTTATCATGCTCCTTCCTTACAATTTTTCCTTAGCTTCTAAATGGCTACAGAATAAAATCCATCTCACTGCAATGGCAACCCAGGCCTTTCATGCCAGGAACCCCACCAACCTGTCAAGTTACATCTTCTGGCAAAGTAAGATCGGTCCACCTTACACTTCACTCAGCCCTTATCCTTCTCCAAAGATGCTGTCTTATTTCCAGAGTGCTAAAACAATTACCACAAACTGGTTTGGACTCCACAACAGGAATTTTTTGGCTCGTGGTTTTGAGGCTAAGTCCAAAATCCAGGCATGAGTAAGGCTTTCTCTCCAGAGTCTGTAGCATTCCAGTGATGGCTGCCAGCCATCCTTGTGGGTCCGAGGCTTGTATCACCCCTTCAGGTCACAGAGTGATGTCCTCTCCTTTCTGGGTTTGTTGACTTCCAGTTTCTGGCTCCTATTGTGGCATTCTCTGATCATGTCAGAATTTCTTCTGCTTTTAAAGGCCTCCAGTAATCCAGATTAAGGCCCACCCTCATTTAATTGCACCACTTCTTAAATAAAATAACATCTTCTAGAGATCCTATTTACAATGGGTTCGCATTCATAGGAATGCAGATTTAGAGCATATCTAAAGTGGGATATAAAATTCAACCTATAACACATGCCTTGCTTTCCAAGTTTCTGTGTCCATAGTTTTTCCACCTCTCCTTTTCTCTACCTTCCTCTATTCAAGCACTTACCACCCTGTACACTTCTTTTGCATTTATCTCCCCATTGCCTTCCCACTACCCTCCCCAGCAAACCAAATCAATCAGTAGAAGGGACTTGGTCATTCATTCATCCTTTCATCCAACAAATATTTATTATGTGCCTTTTAGGTGCCAGGCATTATTCATCTTTGTATCTGTGATGTTTTGAAATTGTATATATCCCAGAAAAGATCATGTTCTTAAATTTAATACAGTCCTGTGAGTGTAGATATATTCTAGGTGGGACCTTTTGATTAGATTATTTCAATTGAGGTGTGACCAACCTCATTCAACGTGGGTCTTAATCCTTTTCCTGGAGTCCTTTATAAGAGGATAAAAGACAGAGAAGACACAGGAAAAAGCCCACAGAAGCTAAGAGGGAAAGAAGCTCAGAAAGAAAGGTGGCAGATGGAGCAGCCAGAAGCTGAAAGCAATGAAACCTGGGAGAGAAGGACCAGCAGACACTGCCATGTGCCTCGACATGTGACAGAGGAGTCCAGATAGCATCTGATGATGCCTTGATTTAGACATTTTCACAACCTCAGAATTGCAAACTTCTAAGTTAATAAATCCCCATTGTAAAAGTCAACCCATTTCTGGTATATTACATTTCATCACCTTTAGCAAACCAAACAATATCCAGCCTCCTTTTCCTCCTTCCTGCCCGTCTAGGTCCACCTATATGCTATATATCCCATATCCTATATACTAGGTCCACCTATATGCACTCTTGCAGATGGACTGCAACAAAATAAGAACTCATTGAAAATGTGTTCTACTTAAATGACATCACCACTAGGATTTTCCAACTTCTAATCAGTATCTTTAAAAGCTTCTTCTTAAAGAGCAATCATGTCATATGGTAATTCTACACTTAACTTTCTAAGGAACTGACAAACTCTCTTCCTCAGCAGCTGCACCATTTTACATTCCCACCAGCAATGAATGGGGGTTCCTATTTCTCCATATCTTCTCCAACACTTATAATTACCCATTTTTAATAGAAGCAAAATGTGGTATATATATGTAATGGAGTGTTATTCAGACATAAAAAAGAATGAAGTTCTAATACATGCAATAACATGGATGAACCTTGAAGACATCATGTTGAGTGAAATAAGCCCAGACACAAAAGGACAAATATTGTATAATCTCACTGATATAAAATACTTAGAATAAGCAAACTCACAGATTCAGAATCTAGAATATTGGTTACCAGGGAATGGGGTGGGGATAGGAAATGAGAAGTTAAGCTTTAAAATGTATAGTGTAACTTTTTGGAATGATGGAAATATTTGGATGGTGGCACAATATTGTGAATGTAATTATCAGCACTGAAATATATATAGGTATCTGAATGTGGTTAAAAGAGGAAATGTTAGGTTATATATACGATAACAGTCTCAAAATTTTTTACCACACAAATAGTGAACCCTAAGTTAAACCATGGCCTACAGTTAAAATTACAATTATAAAAACACGCTTTCATCAATTGTAATAAATGTCCCATACCAATACCAAGGCAAGGTGTTAATTATAGGTTGGCATACAGCTACCCTGTATTTTATGCATGATTGTTCTGTAAACTCACAACTTTTCTAATAAAGAAAAAAATAAAAATTAAAAAGAGCAATCAATTAGTAGAAGTGTCAGACACTTATTTCTGTTTAACATTACACTAGCTTCACATCTTTTAGGGCTGAAAATTGTGTTAACAATCCAATTGCCCTTAGAATAGAACTCTGAGGGTAGAGTTTGTTCTGAGCAATTTACCTCATACAGCACAAGGAGTTCTACTTTAAAAACCTGTAGGTTCCAAAGGATTTTATTCTTATTACATCTAAGTAAAAAAAAAAATCATTTCACAAAAGAATTATGTGTATATATGCACATGTACATACATATATATATATATACGTTTTATATATATATATATATATTTTAAGGGAAGTAGAATCATCTCATTTCTTTTTAGTTAGAACAACATGAAGCAAAACATTCCAAAAAATGGCATCTATTAAATTAGTGTCAAGTCTTCTAAAGTACTTATATAATGAAATATTTAAATGAAAATTGACTCAGCCTCTCCTTCCTGGGGCTCCCTGTTCTCTTCCCACCTCCCTCCTCACCCCACCGTCTCACTAACCTGAAGACAGACTCTCTGCAGTACAGTTTGCTTACCAACCAAACACAGTTTGCTTATTCTTCTCTTCCTGCCTTACACATATTCCCTATTGACTCTTCCATGAAAATGGAAAAGGAATGCTGACTGTGCTGGTTTGAAGCCATTATGTACCCCAGAAAAGGCCGTGTTCTTTTAATCCATTCTTGTGGGTACAGACCCGTTGTACATGGGATTTTTGATTAGGTTGCTTCAATTGAGATGTGACCCACCCAATTCAAGGTGGGTCTTAATCCTTTTCTGGAGTCTTTTATGGGAGGATAAAGGACAGAAAAAAAGCCAGAAAGCTCAGAGAGAGAGAAACACCCACAGAAGCCTAGAGAGCCACTGAAGCCAGAACCTGAAAGCAACGAAACCCAGGAGAGAAGGACCAGCAGATGCCATGTGCCTTCCCAGGCGACAGAGGTGTCCCAGATGTCAGCAGCCTTTCTTCAGAGAAGGTATCCTCCTTTTCATGCCTTAATTTGGACATTTTCATAGACCTAGAATTGTAATCTTGTAAGCTAATAAACCCTCTTTGTAAAAGCCAACCCATTTCTGATATACTGCATTTCAGCAGCTTTAGCAGACCAAAGCACTGACATTTTTTCTCTTTTGGCTTTTCTCTGAGGCTTTTAAACTGGTAGTTAATTATATATGTATTTTACTAGCTGAATCTGTTTCAGGAAACAGAAAAGACTAAGTAAGCAAAGGATTAAAGTCTTCCTTGGTAAGTCTTAACAACTGACCAATCAGAAATCATCCTGCTGCTTAGACCGAGGCACAAAGATTTTATGCAAAGTTTAAACAGGACATGTTCAAAACAAGTTAGAGAAGAGGGCATCCATACAATATGAATTGAGGAGACGTCACTCTGATCCAAAGCCTTATGTGCTCGAGCGCTCTGCTACCACTGATGTTCAGCTACTCACATACATGCACCTACACTAACATGCACACAAATGCAGCATGCACACATACTCACATGTACACTTGGATGCACACTTACATACATGCACATATAGTAACACACACACACATACCCCACATTCCCATATACACACATTAATATACCACAATTATTCACACACCTACACATGTCCATGAACACTCACACATGCACACACACACACACACACTCCCATCTTACCTCCTGCACTAGTTTCCTATAGCTGCCATAATGAAATACCATAAATTGGGTAGCTTGAAAAAACAGAAATTTATTCTGTCACAGTTCTGGAGGCTAGAAGTCCAAAATCAAGGTGGCAGCAGAACCGTGCTGTTTCTGAAGGCTCAGGAAGACTCTGTCCTTGCCTCTTCCTAGTTGTTGGAGGTTGCCAGCAATCCTTGGCCTTCCTTAGCTTGTAGCTGCATCACTACAAGTTCTGCCTCCGTCTTCCCTTGGCCCTCTTCCATTCGTGAATGTCTGTGTTTCTTGGTGTCCTCTCTTTCTCATATAAAAACTCGAGTCCTATTGGATTTAGGGACCATCCCAATCCAATATGACCTCATCTTAACTAATTACATCACACCCTATTTCCAAATAAGGTCACATTCTCAAGTACCGGGTGGACATGAATTTGGGGGGACTCTATCAACCCAATATACTTCCCAAACAAGATTCTAAGCTCCATGAGGCTGGTACCATGTCATCTACTTCTTTTATAATACCACAGCACCTAGCAATGGGTTGAGCCTCTGTTAAGCATTCAACAAGTAAAAGGTAAAAGAAATTTTTTACAGTTTTATAAAGTGGTATGTCTAAATTTACTATCCATTTGACATTATTTAAATAACTCAACCTTTTATTTTTTCCAACTGAAAACTCTGGAAAATAACCCCTACTAATAGAGTTACAGTGATGCTCAAACCTGATAATTCTTGAACACAAGCACTTTCAAGGGGTATCCAAAAAAGAAGGGGCAATAATCTTGTAACATTCTACATAAAATAAAACTGAGGCAAAAAGAATGTTCACTCAGAGAGATGGAGCATGGCTTAGTTTGCCAAGGTGACTAACAAATACCAAAGACTGAGTGGCTTAAACAACAGGAATTTATTGTCTCACAGTTTTGGAGGCTATAAGCCCAAATCCTAGGAATTGGCAGGCCATGCTTTCCCCAAAGCCTGTAGCATTCTGGTGATGCTTGGTCGCTGGCTTTGCCACATGGTAATCTGTCTTCTTCTGCCACCTCCTCACTCCTACTACTAACTGTGCCCAAATAGCCTCTGCCCATAAGAACCCCAGTCAAACTGGATTACAACCCACCCTGATTTAGTTTGGCCTAATATTAACAGGATCTTCAAAGACCCTATTTACAAATAAGTTCACATCCATAAGACCAGAGTTTAGGACTTTTACGTGTTCTTCATGGGGGACATGATTCAATACATAACGGAACAACTTTCAACCTCAGGAGCACAGAGTTTGGATTTTCTTTTCTGAAAGTGGTACCATTCTTTTGTTTCCTTCTGGACTTGGATTTTTTTGTTTGTTTTTGTTTTTACTTGCATTTTGTTTAAGAATAATGCTAAGTTGACTTTAGTGTTCTATGGTACAATGTCATACAAACTATTCCTGAGGAAAGAATAAATAGAAAGTGGCAGAATCACTGCTGACATTCACAACTGTGGATAGATTTCCACTTAATCAAGACCAAAACAATCCTCAGGTTGAGACTCAAAGACACTGGAGACATGAACTTGAACCTGATCCAGCACTAAATATAAGCATTTCAAGGCTACATGATATATTTGAAGCAGAATATTCTATAATAGGGCTATATTTTTCTAATTCTTTTAGTCATTGTGCTGGTTTGGATGTATTATGTCCCCCAAAACGCCATTATCTTTGATGCAGTCTTGTGCAGGCAGGAAACCTACTGATGTTGTTTGGGTTGGAGACTTTTGATTGGATGTTTCCACGGAGATGTGATCACTTAACTGTGAGCAAGATTTTTAATTGGATAATTTCCATGGAGGTGTGGCCCCGCCCATTCAGCATGGGCCTTGATTAGTTTACTGGAGCACTACATAAGCTCAGACATATGGAGAGGGCTTGCTACAGCCAGAAGAGACACTTTGAAGAATGCACAGGAGCTGAGACAGGAGTTGCGGATGAAAGTCAGTTTAAAGATGGCCGTTGAAAGCAGACTCTTGCTCCAGAGAAGCTAAGAAAGAACAAACGCCCCAAGAGTAACTGAGAGTGACATTTTGAAAAGTAGCTGTGGCCTAGAGAGGAACGTCCTGGAAGAAAGCCATTTTGAAACCAGAACTTGGAGCAGACGTCAGCCATGTGCCTTCCCAGCTAACAGAGGTTTTCCAGATGCCATTGGCCATCCGCCAGTGAAGGTACCCAATTGCTGGTGTGTTACCTTGGACGTTTTATGGCCTTAAGACGGTAACTGTGTAACCAAATACACCCCCTTTATAAAAACCAATCCATTTCTGGTGGTTGCATTCCGGCAGCATTAGCAAACTAGAAAAGTCATGATCCATAGTAATTTACTCTGTAGTCCTGTGGTCAGCAGAATAATGCCTACCCCCCACCAAATGTCTACATCTTAATCCCCAGATACTATAAGCACATTATTTCATATGGCAAAGGGAAATTGAGGTCAAAGATGGAATTAAGGTTGCTAATCAGCTGACTTTAAAATAGGTGGATAATCCTGCATTATCTGGGTGGTCCCACTGTAATCACAAGGGTCTTTAAAAGTAGAAGATAGAGAAAGAAGAGGAGATTGGAGTGATATACTGTGACAAGGACTTGACCCAACATTGCTGGCCTTGAAGATGGAAGGAAGGGCCATACACCAAGGAATGAAGTCAGCCTCTAGAAGCTGGAAAAGGCAAGGAAATTGATTCTCCCCAGAACCTTCAAAAGCAATGCAGCCCTGTTGCCATCTTGATTTTAGCCCGGTAAGATGCATGTCTGAGTTCTAACCTACAGAACTATAAGATAATAAAACTGTGTTGTTGTGAGTCACTAAACTTATTCCAACAGCAATAAGAAACTAATACCAGCCCCATATATATTGATGAAACAAAAGTTACATGAAATGACACTTAACTGCATGGGATGCTCTCTGATATTTTCTATTCTATTCCAATTTATTTCCTAAAATATTTTTTTAAAATAAAAAGGAAATGCTGGCACTTAGACTGCATGACCCACTAAGGGGTTTCACAGTGTCTTGGTTTGGAAAACACTGTCATAGGCCACCTAGGTAAGAACTGTTCTGGTAGACTTTAAATATTAATAAAGGAGGAAATTAATTATGATTTTAGCAAATCATCAAAATGATTGCTACAACCATACTCAAGACACACAGCATTTGCTGCCTGTTTGTACGCCACACTCACATGCTAAGGGCAGTAAGAAGACAAGAGTCAGTAAAACCTCCTTAGAGAACAGCTAAAGAGACAGTTGTTCAACAGAGCTTCTCTGTCTCTTTGAGTTCAGTGTAATGTACAAGCCAAAAGCCAAGTAAGTCTGGGGGCAAGTTTTCTGAGAACTGGTAAGCAACCACCCATAGCTCTGGAGCTCTGGAGATGTATAGAAACATAGAACATTGTGCTAACAATGCTGAGGATTAAGGAGAGAAGTGCAGTGATGAAAGAACATTATCAGTGCTCATTAGCAATCACTTTGTAGCTCTGACATTTCTATCATAGTGCCTGCTCCATTGTAAATTATGTGAATTCATTGTTGGTATGAAAATCCTTAATATTCTGATGGAATATATCTAGGAATATCACTTTCTGAGGCGATACAAATTCTGCCTTTGTAAGGTATGTAAAATTGGCATGTTATATATGCTGTCCAAGTCTTGGTCCTATTAACTTTAAAACAGAGGTTTAAAAAGTTGCCCTGAAAGGATTAAAAATGATATGTGTAAAGTGCCTAACAAAATGCCTGGCACATAAGGCAGACCCAGCCATTGGAAATTATTATGCATTAGTTTGTTTACTAACTCATTATTGCTGAGTTTAACCAATTCCTCAGTTCTTTGGGTTATGCATGGAGTACTACCCTAGCAGCCAAAAAGAGGTTCACATAAACAAGGTGTTTTTGGATCATCTTTCCTTATAATGACAACAGAGTTTCTGCTAGCAACGCACAATGGGACAAAATTCACAGCATCCACAAAGTTCTAGGAGAAGTCTAGCAGCCCATATATACAATGGCAAGCTTTGAACTACAGTTAACTTTCAGTAACTGGAAAAAGAGACAAAGCACGCATTTCACCCAACAAGCACATTATGTGTCTCTCGTCTTTCTGCTACCGTTGTTTAACACCTAGCTCTCAAATCTTTTTAGAGTATCTAGCATCTAGAACAGCCCATGGCAGATGCTCAATATATACATTTAATGAATGAATGAAGAGTAAACAGATAGATAAATGAACTGCATTGATCTCCCCACATTTTCTAGGTTTCTCAATCTTGGCACCATTGATATTTGGGTTGGGATAATCCTTTGTTGTGGAATGCTGTCCTGGGCATTCTAGGATGCTTCCCAGCATTCTCAGCCTCTCCCCACTAGATGCCTATAGCACCCCCACAATTGTGACAACCAAAAATGTCACCAGACATTGCTAAGTGACCCACGGGGTGAAATTACCTGTGATGGAGAACCACTGGTCTAGAATAGAGGCTCTCTACACTGGCTGCATATTAGCATCATTTGGAAAGATTTAAAATTAAGCCACCTCAAACCAACTAAATCAGACTCACTTGGGGTGGCATCTAGTCATTAGAATTTTTTTAAAAGCTCCCTGGGTGATTCCACTGTGCAGCCAAATGTTGAGAACCACTTATCTAGCTGCTTGAGACTAAAAGCATGGACCAGCAGCAGGGCATCACCTGGAGCTTGTCAGAAATGCAGAATCTCCATTCCTGTCCCAGACCTATCACATCAGTGAGAGTCTGGTCAAGAGAGAGAAAGCGGCACCAGTTATTTGAAGTCAGAATGCAATATAAAGAATTGTTAACTAGGTATAAATTTTTTAATTAGGTAACTGAAAGAGTAAAAGTAAAGCTCTAATACACCAACGAGTAGCAACTGTAGGAAGCAGCTACCAACTTTAAAGTTGAGGGAACAAAAGAAAGATTAGAATCCCTGAAAAAAGGGATGGTGCTCAACCAGTGCCGGGATCCCCAAAGGGGCACACTGAGATTCATTCTGAGAGTGCCGGTGAAACTTCAGATGGATGCTGCTGCCTCAGAAAGGAACTGCTGCGTCCAGGTTGAAGAAGCGTTGCTGGGGCATTGGGCATAGGAGCAGCAAGCAGGACAGGTCCCTCCTTCCTCCAGCTGGGCAGTCTCCCTCTCGCATCCCCTACTGGAAAAGCCTGAAATAGAGCCTGCTGGCAAAGCAGATACATGGTTAGAAGAGTTGATTCCCAGCAACACAAAGCAGAGTATAGAAGGGTGTGTTTGGAGCTGAGAGGTCTAATAGCTTAATAAGTGACACATCTACTGAGTCAGAATCTGTATTTTAACAAGATCCCCAGAGGATTCCCATGCACATTATAGTGTGTGAAGTCCTGCTGTAGAAGATACCACTTCTTTTACCTACCCTGACTTCTAAACAAGTCAGTCAGTAGCCTGGCAGCAACCCGCATTTAAAAATAATCATAATTCGCTCCTAATACCAATGACACAAACCACAACTTTAGTGAGGTTTATCATCTTACATGTACAGAGTACTTTCAATGGGAGAATGAGATGAATTCAGTCTGAGTTCCTTGTGTTTTCTCCCTTTCGTTTGAAAATATTACAAATAAAAGCAAATTACCATCCTTTTGTTTCTTAGAGCTTCCTTAACGGCTGTGTGAAATTCAAAACCTTCAATTGTGCAGTTAATATCAACAAAACATGGATCCTTTCAAGGGGAGTCTGGAACTTTTAACTTGCCAGAGGCTTAGTGAGGCTGAGCCCTCAGAATTTCTTTCCTGCGTAGGCACTTCAGCTTCTCACAAAGTCTGGAGTGTCTCATTCTACCAGGCATCTGCCAAATATGTCTAGTTAGCCACAGGAATACCAGGTGGGAGAGCAGGGTGGCTTAGTGCCAACACATGGACACAGCTGAGGGAGAAGACTGGTAAGTGCAAGTCCTCCTTTGGAGCACCAGCATGTTCTCCTCACTAGCATCCTCTTGGCATGCCAAGGGCTGCACATTCCCAGGCCAGGGATCTATCTGTGAACATTCCTGGTATGCGTCTGCCACCCAGTGGATGATCCCTAAATTTTGCCACCTAGTGGATGAGCCCTAATTCCCATTTTGCCTGACTAACTGTAATGTCCAGCATTTTGAATTTATTCAGAGCATAAGTACAATAATTATTGAAAACTACTGATCCTTTTAATAAATGTATTACAAGTTATTTTAAAGTGGATTACATTCACATATGTGTGGGTTAGTGTAAAATACATGTGCATCTATATTCAGTTTTATATAAATGGAAATTTATAGTATGCTTTTACAATGAGAACATGATTTGTGAAAGTGTGAATTAAAAAGTGATTTTTTTTCAATTCTAGCAGATTCCTATCATAGTTTCAAGATACACTAAGAAGATCATAATTCAGTTTTTAGTTTCAACATATTATTAAATTCTATTTCTACTTTTACATGAAGTGAAAGAAAATAAGCATAAAATGCATCAGCGATTTTGATTCAAAGTTTCTCATTTTTGTTAATTTGCCAAAATGATTTTATTTTATAAGATTGCTGGACTTGTGTATTGGATTACTTTCCTCATAAATTTTATGAGTCATGGATTCCAAGAGTTTCAAGTTTTTTAAAACTTCTGACATTTAAAGAATCTTTTTTTTTTTTTTTTGAGTGTGGATGAGTAAGCTAATGGATAAATATGCTGATAAAAATATTATATGACATTCTTCAAAGAACTACAAAAATAATGTAACTTAGTAGTCATTCATTTATGATGTAGAAAGCAGAAGACCAATATTAGAGGGGAAAAAAAATCCCAGTGTTAAACCACCCTATAAATTTATTACCAATTTTGGATAATTTGCTAAATAAAACATAAGATTATAAATTAAAAGGACTCTTCCAAAATTTCATTTTCCTAGGCAGCTCTGATTTATTTAACATCTCACTTATAATAATCCTGTACTTGAGTAAAAAAGAAAACTATCAGAGAAACCTAAGAATCAGTAAGAAAATTTTAAGAAGATAAAGAAGATACACAAGAGCTGATGATGACTTGGATCCTGAAATTTTATTAAAATAAATTTTTAAATTATACAACAATTTTTAAACTACTGGCTAACTACATAAAATGAACTCAGGCATGAGAAATTTTTATGAAAATATGAAAGATTTCTGTTGTGCTAAGTTTCAACTGAATTTGAACTGTAACAGTTAAGATGTGCTGACTCCTGTTGGAATTTATCCTCATTCATTGCAAAGTGCATATGGCGAAAACTGCATGTGGTGAGTCAAGCTCAATTAAAATAAAACCAAAAATTGATTTGAAACGGCAATTTAGTTGAACCAGAACTGGACTCCAATTGCTATGTTACTCTACCAGTCATAACCATTCAACACTCCTATCTTCACTTTACCAAACTAAATAGAACTATCATTTATTACATTATGATTTTGAGTTATACAAGAAGACAAGATTGAATTAAGTAGCAAAACTCTGCTACCTATGTGAGTTTACTGGATGTGTGAAGGTTTCCCTTTCCTCTTTTCAGTCAAATTTTAAATACATAAGTAAATAAATTCCATAGAGCAAGAATTTTTAAAGGATCAAGAAATGATGCATAATATTCAAAATTCTATAATGCATTTTCAAGTGAAAAGCAATTTCATACTCTATCAATCTTTATTTATTATTAATGTATATATTAGTATGCTTCAAGAGTAACCAAATAAATCTGTCTTAAATACAGTGGGCAATATGTCATCTTTTCTTGTCAAAATCAAACCTTCAAAGGAATAGTGTACCCAATATAAATCATATTTTAAAATGAATTAAAGAAATGGTCAATTCAAATAACTTCCAATGAACGTAGTTAATTAACAATGCCATTTTCCAGTCTTCAACAAATCCTATAAGCAAAATGTCCCTTTAATCCTCCTGGTCAAAATCACTTCTTTCAACTATTGTGTACAATAATTATTTGAGATTCTGGTCCATGACATTTAGCAATGTTTCCAATTGCCTCAATACATATAATGATATTTTAAGAGTATTATTATTCCCTTCAATTTTCTCTTGATACACACATAGGTACCATGTGTAATAAACATCCAGTGGCAATTCCGGAATTTCTTTCATTGGCTCTGGACTGCTGACAAATACACTTCATGTTATGCCAAGTACTCTCTGACACAATATTTAGGCTGTGTCTCCATTTTGGTACACGAGTTTTTGGAAAGGAATATACCAATATATAGATGTCAAACTTCCCATTATGCTCCACCAAGGAGAGTTTTTAGGGACAACAAACTACTTTTATATTCTATCCCAGAAAAGTACCTATAAATACTCATAGAACACCTGAGAAAGCATTACCCCAGGCATTAAACATATTAAAAGATCCTCTCCTCAGGAATGTAAATATGGCACATTTTATCAAAGTGAGGATGGGTTTCCAAATTGATTTGCCATCCTTAGGCTCTTGGTCACTGACCTGCCTAGCAACCTGAGGAAGGTACAACATCTAATGGAATTACAGTCCACAATTTGTCTGAGGCCCCTTTGACAATGTACCCGCTTCTTGGGTTTTCACAGTTAGCAGAGCTTCTGCTGGACATCTATAATATTGCCTACTGCCATATTCAATTGATAATTTTCATAGAGATCCAATATGGAGTCCAAATATGTCCTTATTTTTAAAAGAGAAGGAGCACTCCAAATAAGCCATAATAACAAGAGACTTCGACAGAATATTGACTGAATACAGATCAAGTTAACTATGAACTCAAGTTATGCAGAATGAATAAAACCCCCGACAAGTAAAACTAGTTTCTGTCCTTCTTTGCCCTTCAAAGTCTTGTCAGGAAATTCCAAAAAAAAAAAAAAAAAACCTGCATATCTCAGAATTTCCCTCTAATTACTTCATTGTTATGTTTATTTTCTTTAGCTTAAATGAGGTGAACTTGAGATTACTTTTCACTGACCTTAAAATTTGATCAGTAGCCATCTAGACTTACAAAGATGGGCAGGTCTCTGTAAGTGGACCAACATATACATTTTTACTTTGCTTACTGTTTGGTCATATTGTGAAATAATTCCAAGCTTGAAAAAGAGTAGTCAAGAATGGTTGAGAATATTTACTATTTTATTTCACTGATTGAAATTTCTTTTTATTTGACTTCATGGGCAACCAATTTTTATAACTCTGGTCAAAGATTAATTTAATTTATTATTTATGGCAATCTTAAAATTAAAGTCCTTAAAAACAAGCATGATTTATAATGATAATAAAAATGAAATATTGGAAAGTACAAACAAGTTACACACAATGAAGTTATGGTCCTCAAAAGGTCACCAACACTGTAGACTGACAGATGGCATCTAAATGCCATTATTATGAATCAGAACTTGTCCTTCAAGCAGCTGAACATTATGTTACAATTAGGGTTTAAAAGTTGAGAGCCCTCTATCTTTTTATTCTTTGGTTAGGGCTTCAATTCTGCACTGTTCATTCTTCTGGAGTGCACATAAGTCTCTAGACCTGCAGAAGGGACATCTGGAAGGTAGTGGAACGCTGGATACGAAATTGGGAAGTCTGGCTCTGACATGCAAGAGTGGCAAGAGTTTGAGCAAATTTTTTGGTTTTTCTGAGGTTGTTTTCTTTTCTGTAAGACAAATGGATGCTAAAGGAAAAGAAAAGAAAAGAAAAGAAAAACCTTGCACATCACTGTCACCAAATAAGTGAATAGATTGAAAAGGGCAAGTCTAATAGTGATGCGACTATATGGGAGTCTGTGACCCCAGTTCCTTTGAGAGACAATGGCAACTAGAACTAATGTATAGTCAACAGGTTAATGGTATTGTTAACTGGCAAAATCAACAGAATTTCACATTTACTGTATGGGGTGAGGTAGAGAGGGACCAAGTATCATTCCCAGGTTTCTGTCTTTGGCAACTTGGGGTGCTTTTCACTGAGACAGTGAGCACAGGCTGTGGAGTATATTTGACAGTGGGATGACAGATGGGTGTGAAGTGGGGGCAGGTGAGTATATTGCTCTTGTATAGCACTTAAGCAAAGATGTGGAAATGAAAGCTGGAATAATATGGTCTGAGGATGGAGGGGAAATAATTGGAAAATCGTAATGGGGAATGAATAGGACACCACCCCACCCTCAGCCCCAAGGTACAGAGGGTTGGTGAGAGCATGGTATATTCAGGGTAGAGCCAAATATCAATTAATATGAAGAGGTGGAGGGAGCCTTCAGAGAAAAATGTGAGATTTGGGGGAGATTGCTGTTATTAGATATTTTGCTCAGCACAGCTATAAACACAGCCATCACTAGCAAATCAACAACAGAGACCAGAAGCAGAGTTCTAATTCTATCTTCTTTCCTCTGTTTATATGTAATCTTTTGGAAATATTTGGCATAGTTTTGTGTTAGTTTTATACAAACAATAGTATTCAATAAAATAAAAAAGCAAACCAGGATCTCTTCTTATAAATTCATCTATTTTAGATCTTCGAGGGACCTTAAAAGTCACATAACACCTCAAAACAAATTGTATTCAAAGTCATATTATTAGAGTACATGTTTCTACACCATCTAGTTAGCAGAATCCATTTTTTTCATTTGTCACTTGAGATAAAAACAGATATTTTGTTATGTGGGGGAGGGGGACACTAACCTGGAAGGCAGGAATGCTGGGTTCACCTGTGGAGCAATTCATTTAATCCAGAGACATCAGGTTCCAGGTATGGGGTTGAGTTAAATAATTTCATTTATTCTATCCAGCTCAAAATCCTTATGAATCTATGAATGGAAGACGCACATAGAAACATTCTGTTTTGGAGCAGTGGGACATTAGGGAAATTTCAGCATGATGAACTCTGGAAGGTTCAATTTGGATTTGAAAAATTGATTTTGCATATTCCTACAA
The DNA here is from genome assembly GCF_015220235.1 of Choloepus didactylus. NCBI lineage: Eukaryota > Metazoa > Chordata > Mammalia > Pilosa > Megalonychidae > Choloepus > Choloepus didactylus. Next base: position 94,881,439 of record NC_051313.1, on the reverse strand, counting down.
ACATTTTAATCTGGATCTTTATGAATAAGTATGATAACTCAGGCCCATCAAATGGACAAATTAGTTCTGGTTCTTGGAATTTAAAATGGCAGAAAGACAGAAGCACCTGTTTGTAAATAACATCTGATCTTAAAATAATAAAATCCTCCTCCTCCAGCCCAGCCAACCCTTATAATGTGCACTATTATGAATATATTGACTATTCTGAAGATATATATAACAAATATATATGATACATTACATCCACTGTATGTATATGCTATGAAAAAAGTAGTATTTTAGGGCCCAGAAGGAACAAAAATAGTGGACCTAATTGGTTTCATGTTTATGAACAGACTTTCCTCTTCAAAAATATCTTCTCAGTCCTGGCTTCACCTAATTATTCCTATGAGAAACTATCAGACTGTGCCCTATACCTGGATGTTTTGTATGCTCCTTTTCATACTAGATTATACATGACTTACCTCAACATTATTTAATATGTTCCTAAAATAAAATGGAATAGAGCTTGGATTTTTGTTCTCATATTTCCCTTGTGGCTAAGAGCTCCCTTCTCTCCCTTTAAATAAAAATGCAAATATTGTTTTATCTTCTACTTGCATTCTCATATATTTCCACTTTGTAAATTGTTTTCTAAAACATAAATTGAAGTAAAAGGAAAATTAAACAAGGCTGGACAGCTTAGCATTTTCTATATTTAGTAGTTATGTTTGACTTCCAATACAAAATGCCACGTAAGGTAAAGAAAAGACAGTAAATGTCAGAAAGATTATAGAGCAGCCAAAAAGTACAGGAAGCCAACATCAATACGAGGAAATCCTTTAACAAATTTACCAAATGTGTCTATAAATGACTGAATGTATATATAAAATGATATGATTCTAGGATTTGCTTTAAAATAATCAGGGCTGGGGGTGACGGTGGGAATTGGGAAAAGGAAGTAGAGTATAGATTAAAACAAGATAGGCCAGAAGAGTTGACATCATCAAGATGGTGGAGTAAGACACTCCAGGGATCTGCGCCATATAGACATTTTAAACAACAAACAAAAACCAGCAGAACCATCTTGCTCAAACCTCCAGTAAACAATTAAAGGTTGCAGTAACTGGGTAAGTGCAGAAGCAAGAAAAAGTCAACTTAAAAATGGTAGGAAAACCTCATGGCACCCTTGCTGGTCCTTCCTCCATCCACCTGGTCCAGTGTGGAGCCAGCCTCCAATCCCAATATGGCATCCTAACCACAGTTACAGAGGTAACAGAGTAACCCATATGCACATATTATGTCTGTATGTCTATACCAATCTACTTTGTGGCAGCCTGAAAGACTGAACCAGAACACTTGTCTCTGGCTTGCCATCCCATAACTTGCCCTACACATTAAAAGCAGCTCCCAGAAAAACTAAACACTATCAGAAAACAATTACAATCAAAATGCAGTGGCATAGGTCAAAGGATTACCAGCTTTAAGACTTACAATATAGAACCTTGAACCAGAAGACTCTTTCCTAGGGGAAAAAGAACACTCAGATCCCTGTAAGTGGGGGAATTCCCAAGGCCATGTGCACATATACAGGGCAAGAGGCATGCTCAGAAAAGACCAGAGAGGCTGTTACCCTCATCTCAGGCTGTTCTTAAGACTCATTGTTAGGCAGGCTAAGCTTTGATGCAGAGCACTCACGCAGGCCAATCCTCAAAGACAGGAAAGATGTGTAGGTGCGTTCTCTCTCTCTCTCTCTCTCTCTCTCTCTCTCAGCTTCTGGCATTCAAGAAAATCTCTGCCATGGCACTAACTGTTTACAAACTAAAGGAGCATACACCTCAGTGACTAAGACCCAGAGATAGCACATTAAAGTATTAAACTGTCCAGTGTGCATCAAAAGATTACAAAGCTCAAAAGAAATAGGAATTTATGGTCTATGCAAAGGAGCAAGATAAAGTGTTAGAAACCATTAATGAAAAAATCCAGACTTTGGACATATAAGAAAAAGACTTTTTAAAAATTGTCTTAAATATGCTCAAAGAGCTGAAGGTAAACATGAAAAAAGAACTAAAGGAAATCAAGAAAATGATAGATGAACAAAAAATAGAATTTCAATAAAGACAGAAACAATAAAAAGGGAAATACTAAAGCCAAAGTCCACAATAAATGAAAAAAAATTCCCTTGAAGGATTCAACAGCAGACTGGAGCTGACAGAAGAAAGAAGCAGTGAATTTGAAAATAAGGCAATTGAAATTATTCAGTCTGAGGAGCAGAAAGGAAGAATGAATAAACAAAAGAGACTGAGGAACCTGTGGGGTACCATCAAGGCATACCAATATACACATTATGGGAGCTCCAGAAGGCAGAGTAAGAGGGAAAGGGGCAGAAAGAATATTCAAAGAAACAGAGACTAAAAATGTCCCAAATTTCACAAAAGAAATGAATATATGCATCCAAGAAGCTCAATGAACAACTCTTTGAGGATACACTCAAAGAGACCCACACAGTTTTAATCAAACTGTTGAATGTCAAAAACAAAGAAGGAATCCTGAAAGTCACAAGAGAGAAACAACATTATGCACAGCTAAGCCTCAATAAGACTAAATGCTGATTTCTCATCAGAAAGAAAGGAGACAGTAAGGTAGTGGGGTGACATATTTAAAATGCTGAAAGAAAAAAAAAATGCCAACCAAGAATTCTCTTTCCAGCAAAACTGTCTTTCGATACTGAGGAAGAGGCTAAGACATTCCCAAATAAACAAAAGCTGAGGAATTGCATCACCACAAGACCAGCCCTATCAGAAATGTTAAAGAGTTGTTCAGGTTTAAAGGACAGGACACTAAACAATAGCTCATAGCTGCATGAAAAAAGTAAAGATCTCCACAGAGTTAAATACATGGCAAACATAAATGCTAGTGCTATCATATTTTTGGTTTGTAACTCCACTTTTTACTTCTTACAGGATCCAAAATTCAAACGCTTAAAATGCAATGATAAATCTATACAATGTATAAAGATGCAGTTTGTGACAAGAACAATGTAAAAGTGGAAGGATGGAGGGGTACAGAAATATAGTTTGTGTATATTATCAAAGTTAAGTTGGTATCAAATCAAATACTAGTGTTATAAATTTAGGATGTTCAATTTAAGTCCCAAGGTAACCATAAAAAAAAATTTTGGGAAAAAATATGCACAGAAGGAAATGAGAAGGAATTCTAAATGGTTGACTACAAAAGATCAACTAAATACAAAAGTAGGCAGTAATGGAAGAATTGAATGACAAAAAAATGTATGACTTACAAATACCAACTAGCAAAATTGCAGAAGTAAGTCCTGCATTATTGCCAGTTACTTGAAATGGAAATGGGTTAAAATATCCAGTCAAAAGGCAAAGACTGGCAGAATGGATGAAAAAGCATGACTCAGGCGTGTGGAAAATGTCACCAGATGGCAGGTTAGGATTGTAGCTCCGTTGAAGGCGTGGCTCCCACTCCCGAACCCTGGCAACCACCCCGTAAGAACCCCCCCCACATTGGGAATAACACACCGGAGACTTGGGGGGAAACTGGGTCAACAGCCGATGGCACCCATATGGGCAGCTGAGAAATCTTGGGAAAGACATTGGAGAAGATCTTAGAAAACATTTTAGCCACAAATCTAATGGAGAAGTCTAAGTTGCTAGGTTGCCTTTGAGGTTATTTTAAGTTTTGAGTTGTACACCACTTCATTCTTTTACTTCACTGTGGGACAACCTCTCTAGCAATGATTATTTCAGAGTTACAGGATTCAACTAATGAAACCATTGCCCATTCAGATGCTGGCAGCAAACTCAAAGAAACAGAGGTTAAAGGAAAAAGAAAAGGGGTCCTCCTGGCCAGCCTCCAGATGCACTGAAAACAGACCATCACTTCCCTGGTATTCCTGATGAAAATGCATAACCCAATTCTAACCATGGGAAAACATCAGACAAAACCAAATTGAGGAACATTCTACAAAATAAGAAGTTGCCTATACTCTACAAAGATATCGAGATCATGAAAAACAATGAAAGATTGAGGTATTGTTCCAGATTGAAGGAGAGTGAAGAGATATGACAGCTAAATACAATGTGTGATCCTAGATTGGTTCATTTTGCTATAAAAGACATTTCAACAATTGGTGGCATTTTCTTGGGGTTTGGGGATTAGATGACAGGATTGTATTAATGTTAACTTCCTGATTTTAATGGTTGTACATAGTTAAGCGGGAGAGTGAGTTTTGGTGCATCATATCTGCATCTTATTCTCAAATGGTTCAGAAAAATATGTGTATATTTATGTATGTATGTATATAGATAGATACATAAATATAGAGATATATAGACACAAATGTGTATAAAGAGAATGATAAGCAAATGTGGAAAAGGTTAAAAACTGAGGAATCTCAGTGAAGCATGTATAGCAGCTCTTACAGTACTCTTGCAGCTTTTATATGTTTGAATATATTTCAAAATGGAAAGTTAAAAACAAGATTGTAGAATTAATTGTGAATAAAGCCTCTATAATGCATTGCTTTGTGTTCTGAGAGCAGCAATTGAATATGTGCCACCTTTGAAAGTTTTAAGATGAACTATTCTAATCACCAGATGTTTTATTTTATGTGAAAACTGAAACCTTGACTTATCTGAAGTGTCTTTCCCCAGTAATACTGTATTGTAAAAATACCTAATAACCAAAATGTATTGAGCATGCATTTTGTGTCAAAGCACCACTTATGTAAACTTTACAATAATACTATGAGGAGATACATACTGTTATTCCTGCATATCAGAGGAGGAAACAGAGGGATTAAGGTACTTCCTAGCCTCACTAGGAAGTTGCTGAGCCACAATCAAATCTAGAATATTGATTGCCCAGTCCATGCTCTTTCCTCTGTACTTCCTCAAATAAATATTTGCTGAATAAAAAATAAATAAATAAACCATGAACTACAAACTCACCCCACTGTATTGGTGAAGTATTTAAGCTTATTAGTAACTGAACCATGCCTCAAGGACTGCTTATTTTTTGCTGAAGATGTGCATTTGGGTTTGTTCTTTTCGATGGTGGTAGGAGGGTGGTGCAGGATCTGGATCTTTTGGTTTTTACTGAATTAAAGCTTACATAAAGTATACAGATCTTAAGATTGCATGAAGTTCTAATACTTTCTATGTTGTAAATTCATGTAACTATAAACAATGTCGAGATTTAGATCATTTTTAGCACCCCAGAAAAGCTCCCTTGTGCTCTTTCCATTCTGTATCTTTCCTAGGAGTACTAATTTTGATGACTGTTACTGCCAAGATTAGTTTTGACTGTTTTTGAACTTTATATAAATGACTTTATTGTATTTCTTTTTTGTCTATCATTCAACATTGTGTCTGAGAAGCTGTGTGTGCATGCTCAGTAATTTGATCTTTTTTTATTGCTATTTAGTATTTTAGTATATGCATATTCCTCAGTTTATTTACCCATTACACTGTTTATGGAAATTTATTTTTTCTAGCTTTTGGCTATTATGAATAAAGGTAATAGTAACACTCTCGGAAAAAAAAAAGCATGACTCAACTATATGCTGTTCACAAAAGACTCATCTTAACTTTAAGATGCAAGTAGGCTGAAAGTGAAATGAGGGGGAAAATTATCCCATGCAAACAGTAACCAAAAGAGAGCAGTTGTGGCTATTCTAACAACAGACAAAAGCTGTTAAGAGGGGAAATGAAGGACACTATCTACTGATAAAAGGGCAATTCATCCAGGAGATAAAACAATTATAAGCATATGTGCATCTAACAAGAGAGCCTCAAAATATATGAAGCAAATACTGACATATTTGAAGGCAGAAACAGACAGTTCTACATTAATAGTAGGAGACTTCAGCATACCACATTCAATAATGGATAGAATATCTTGACAGAAATCAATGAGGAAATAGGGAACTTGAAGAACACCATAAACCAAACCTGTTAGACATATATAGAACATTTCATCTAATAACAGCAGAACACACACTCTTCTCAAGTGCTTGTGGATCATTCCCCATAACAGACCATACGTTAAGTCACAAAACAAGTCTCAATAATTTTAAAAAGATTGAAATCATACAAAGTATCTTCTCTGGCCACAAAAGAATGATGCTGGAAATCAACAACACAGAAAGAACTGGAAAATTCACAGATATGTGAAAATTTTAAAATACACCTTTAGTAACCAATGGGTAAAAGAACAAATCATAAGGGAAATTAGAAAAAATGTTGAGACCAATGAAAATGAGAACATAACATACCCAAACTTAGGAGATGGAGCAAAGGCAGTGCTCAGAGAAAAACTTTAGCTCTTAATGCTTATATTTTAAAAGGAGAAAGATCTCAGATCAATGACCTAACCTCACATCTGGAGGAACTAGAAAAAGAAGAGCAAACCAAATCCAAAATAAGGAGAAGGAAGGAAATACTAAAAGTTAGACTGGAGATAAATGAAATTAAGACTATAAAAACAATAGAGAGAATCAAGGCAACCAAAAGTTGTTTCTTTGAAAAGATCAATCAAATCAACAAATGTTAGCTAGACTGATAAAGAGAAAAAGAAAGAAATGCAAATAACAAAAACTAGAAATGAAAGGGGGACATTAATACTATCTTTACAGAAATAAAACGGATTATAAGAAGATATTATGAACAATTGTTCATAATACACAAACCACCTATACTGACCCAGGAAGTAGATCTTATGGACCAATAATAACTAAAGAGATTGAATCAGTAATCAAAAACCTTCCAACCAAGAAAAGTCCAGGATGAGAAAACTTACTGGTGACTTTTACCAAACATTCAAAGAATTAATACCGATTCTGCTCAAACTCTTCCAAAAAATTGATGAGGGGGTGTATTAATTAGGGTTCTCTAGGCAAACAGAATCAACAAGAGATATCTATGCATATAAGATTTTATAAAAGTGTCTCTCACAACTGTGGGTATGCACGAGTCCAAATTCTGTAGGGCAGGCAGCAAACTGGCAACTCCGATGAAGGTGTTCGATGAACTCCTCAGGCAGCAAATTGGCAACTCCGATGAACTCCTCAGGAAATGCTTCGCTGGCTAGCCAAAGAAGTGAAGGTCCTCCATCTGTCTTGCTTAAAAGTCTTCAACTGATTCGATTAAATCCAGCTGATTGAATTCTTTCATTGTGGAAGACATACCCTTCATTGATTTAATCAGTCACAGTTGCAGCCAATTGACTAATGATTTAATAAACCAGCCACAAATGTCATTGCAGTAATGGTTAGGCCAGTGCTTGCTTGACTAGTCACCTGGACACCAACACCTGGCCAAGTTGACACATGAACCTAACCATCACAGGGGGAATGCTTCATAATTCACTCTGAGGCCAGCATTACCCTAATACAAAAGCTAGATAGAGATATCACAAGATAAGAAAATTATAGACCAATATCCCTTATGAAATTAGATGCAAAAATCCTCAATAACAGCAAACTGAATCCAACGGCACATTAAAAAGGATCATAACCCATGATCAAGTGGGATTTATCCCAGGAACACAATGGTGGTATAAGAAAATCAATGTGGTACACCATGCTAATAGAATGAAAGAAAAAATTCCATTTGATCATCCCAGTCGACAAAGAAAAGGCATTTGACAAAATCCAGCATGCTTTCTTGATAAAAACACTCAGGTTAAAAAGCAATAGAAGGGAATTTCCTCAACATGAGAAGGGGCATTTTTTAAAAACTGACCACTAACATCATACTCAACAGTAAAAGATTGAACCCTTTCCCCCAAGATTAGGAACAACGCAAGGCTGCCCACTATCACCACTGCCATTCAACATTTTACTGAAAGCATTAGCCAGAGCAGTTAGGCAAGAAAAAGAATTGAGATGTACACATTGGAAAGGAAGAAGTAAAACTATTCCTTTTCACAAATGACTTGATCCTATATTTAGAAAATCTGGAAGGACCTGTAAGAAAGCTACTAGACCAGATAAATTCAGCATGATGGCAGAGTATAAGGTTAATACATAAAATCAGTGATGTTTCTATAAATTAGCAAATGAAAAATCCAAAAATGAAATCAAGAAAACAATTCCATTTACAGTAGTAGCTAAAAGAATTAAATGTCTAGGAACAAATTTAACCAAGTATGTAAAAGACTTGTATGCAGAAAACTACAAATCATTACTGAAAGAAATTAAAGACCTTAATAAGTGGAAAGATATACCATGCTCATGGATTAGAAGATTTCATACTGTTAGGATATCAATACTACTTGTTTTATTTTACTTGGCTGCTCAAGTAAATACCACGAAATGTGTCAGGTTAAACAAAAGGAATTATTTTGCTCACAGTTTTAAGGCTAAAAAAAAGTCCAAATCAAGTGATGCTTTCTTCCTGAAAACTGGCATTCTGGGGCTGGCTGCTGGTGATCTTTGGTCCTTAGCTTATCACATGGCAAGACACAGGGTGGCATCTTCTGGTCTCTCCCTTCACTTCCAGGTTCCCCTGATATAAAAGCTTCCAGTGGTTTGCACTCACAGGAATAGATTAAGTTTAAGAACATGTTTTTCTGGGGTACATATGGCTTCAAACCATCACACTACCCAAAGGAATTTACAGACTCCCAATCAAAATTCCAACAGCCTTCTTTGCAGAAATGGCATAACTAATCATCAAATTCATATGGAAGGGCAAGGAACCCTGAATAGCGAAAACCATTTTGAAAAATAAGAACAAAGTTGGAGGACTCACACTTTCCAATTTCAAAACATATTACAAAGTTAAAGTATTACAAAACAGTATGGTGCTGGTACAAGGATAGATTTATGGTCCAATAGCATAGAATTGAGAGCAGAGAAATAAATCCACACATCCATGGTCAATTGATTTTTGACAAGAATACCAAGTCCTCTCAAGGGGAATGAACAGTACCTTTAACAAAAAGCGCTGCTGGGAAAACTGGATATCCACATTTGAAGAATGAAAGTGGACCTCTACGTCACACCACACACAAAAATTAAATCAAAATGGATCAATGATCTTAATATAGGAACCAAAACTATAAAACTCTCAGAAGAAAATGTAGGGATGAACTTAAATACCTTGTATTAGACAATGGATTCTTAGACTTAACACCAAGAGCACAAGCATAAAAAATAGATAAATTAGACTCCATCAAAATTTAAAACTTTTGTGTATCAAAGGACACTATCAAAAAAGTGAGAAGACAAACTACAAGATGGGAAGAAAATATTTGGAAATCATATATCTGAAAGAAGTTTACTATCCAGAATATATAAAGAACAACAAAAAGACAAACAACCTAATTTTAAAAATGGCTAAGTGACTTGCATAGGCGTTTCTACAAAGAAGATAAACAAACGGCCAATAAGCACATGGAAAGATGCGCAACATCAGTAGCTGTGACCGAGAAGTTAGGATCCAGGGGATGATTATGATTACTGAATCATTATATAGATATTCCTTTTTTTTTTTTTTTTTTTTTGCTTTCTGGTATATTAGAATAGACAGAGGGAAATACCTGAAATCTCTAAACAGTAATGCAGCTGCTTTGATCTCTGATAATGATTGGATAGCCTTTATCTTGTGCCCTTGTGATTTTAAAAGCCTTTTGATTGACCCTCACTTGTACACATTTTATCCAGTTTTTCAACTTTTCTTATGATCACCAAAGACAGCCCCTAATGTTTATTAATGAAGGGACTTGAGTCAGCCCAGAACTAACCTACTCCAATTTCAAAGCTATCTTGCTAGACGAAGCTGGATCTAACCAAAATGGGCCCATGTGACATGCACAGTAGCTTAAACTTTAACCTATTAAGTGACCTATACCTCATTATAATACTCACAATCAGGCCCATCATCATATTAAAGCCACCATTTTCTTACACGTGTTCTGTGACTAAGTATTAATCTGTGCATGCACAATAATTAGATTACCTCTAATTACATCATCTAGAGCCATTGTGCTCATTATCCTAAAACCTGCCCATCTTTTGACACTATAAAACTATCAGAATTACTGCTGTTCAGAGAGACATATTTTCAGGCCAATAGGCCATCTGATCTCCTGCTTTGCACCTAGCAATAAATTCTTTCTGTCTTTGAAACCCTGATGTTGCAGGAATTGGTCATTTGAGCAAGCTGGGCAGAGAACTCACCACTTTTGATCAGTATCACAGCCATTAGAGAAATGCAAATCAAAACCACAATGAGAAACCACCTCACACTCACCAGAATGACTACTATTAAAAAGAAAACAACACAGAAAATAGTACTGGTGAGGATGTGGAGAAATAGAAATCCTATTTCTAAATAGTGGTGTGAAGTGGTGCAGCTGTTGTGGAAAACAGTTTAGCAGTTCCTCAAAAACTTAAACATAGGACTACCACATGACCCAGCAACTCCATTCGTAGGTATATATCCCAAAGAACTGAAGTGGAGACTTAGACAGAGATTTGTACACCAATGTTCATAGAAGCATTATTCAAAATAGCCAAAAGGTGGAAGCAACCCAAGTGTCCATCAGTAGATGAATGAATAACAAAATGTGGTATACACATATCACGGAATATCATTCAGCCATAAAAAAGAATGAAGTTCTGATACATGCTAGAACATGGATGACCTTGAAGATACCATTATGTCATTTTGATTAGCACTGGTATCCCAGAACCTTCCTCCTTCTCTGATGCTCTCTTCACCTTAGATGCTGCCTTAGCTTGAGAAAAGTGTACACTTCCCATTGCCCCCTGTCATCTTCGTCTGCCTGCTGATGTTACTTCTTTTCTTATTAGAATAATGACACACAGGAAATCATCTTCATGGTTCCTCTACGTTTGTTGTCTTTGGGATAAACTGCTTCATCTTATCATACAAGAATTGTTCCTGTAATTGATGTTGTACAGGCATAGTTGAAGAAAGGCATGCTGTAGCCAGCATCCTGCCATAGCTGGAACACTGACTGTATCACACTTCACAGCCAGCAAGTTTTGTCCTTTGTATTCAGTCAGTCTGAGTCTCACATCTGAAATATGTGCAGTCCTTCCCACTCAAAGTCATAAAAAATAATAATGATAACAAAAAGCTACATTTGATAGGAGGGAACCTACTCTGTGCCAGACACTATTACATGTACATTATCTATAAAGCTCACATAAACCTTTTAAGGTAAGTTCTTATTATTCCTATTTTTACAGATGAGTACTCTGGAATACCCATGCAACTGCAGACTACATCCACTCAGTATGGGAAGGGCGGCTACTTTTCTCAGCTCAGTCACCAAAGCGTCACAATGCCATCCTCCAAAAAAGGGACAATTATTTGTCACCCAGTTGGCTAATCAAAATGAAATGAGATGATACCTGAGATCCTCACACATTACAACTTTTAAAAGGATCACTTTGGATGAAAAACATGGTAGAACCATGCAATATTCCAGAACATTCTCTAAGATTCTATTTTCTTTGAGTTTATTGGCTCAATATACTTGTACTCTACTTGAAGAATGGAAATATAGTTTTATAATTTGAATTAATATTTAGAATTGTTCTAAACTAATAAAAATGCCTAGTTCTATATATTCCACTATTTTTAAAAATAAATTCTATTTAACAGGCACTTATCTTGAAAATTATGTTTGAGTATGCTAAGACATTAAAACAGATCTTGATACTCCATCTTTCAATATATTGCTGCTAATTATAAATGGCTTGCTGGGACAAAGTCACTGTGAAGTCATATTTTTCTATTCCTGTATTGTCAATTACCATTGTATCATGATGTTCAGACAATCCTAACAAGAGAAACTAATTTAAAAAGAGAACAGATGCTAAAACAACATGCATGCGCGTGCACTTAAGTATTAACCACTTCAGCTTGGGGCCGTAATCAAGTGATAAGAGTTAGAATGTAGACAATCACATCTTTTGTATGATAATTAAGAAAAATTCAGCTGATTTCTTTATTATAATGAATCTAGGGAACAATGATCATGAACAAAACAAAAGAAAATCCATACACAGAATGTTGATCATAACATCTATGGAATGACCCAATGAAATAGGTGGGAAGAAAAGGAAAGCGTTCCATATGATGTCAAAAGGAAAAAATGGGGAAAACGTATACTTAAAATCATCCCAATAATACCAGTTATGCCTGTATAGACACATGTGCACACATACACACGTCTACACACACACACACACACACACATGCACAGAAACCACCATAACCATCACCACCATCATCATCAGAACCATTTTCATTAATTGTGTAAAATGAATGGGCTGATCTCATTAGGGCATATGTTGCATTTTCTTGTGACATCATAAGTAGTTCAAAGTTGGCCGGTATAAAGAAGGCTTGAATAAGTGGAGACAATACTACAGTTATGGATTAGAAGACTCAATCTTGTCAGATGTCGGTTCTTCCCAAATTGATCTATAGATTCTATGCAATCTCAATCAAAATACGTGCAGGCTTCAATGGGGGAAAGAAGAATATCTTCAGCAAATGATGTTTGGAAAATTAGATTCCCACATGCCAAGTGATGAACTTCAATCCATACCTCATACCATATATAAAAATTAAATCAAAATGGAACATAAACCTAAATATAAATTAAAATTATAAAATTTCCAGGAGAAAACCTTTCTCAGCTCAGGTTAAACAAAGAGGTTTTTTTAGATATAACACCAAAAGCACAATCCAGGAAAGAACAAAAGAACAAACCGATAAATTGGACTGCATCAAAATTAAAAGCTCCTGCTCTTTGAAAGAAACACTTATGAGAATTAAAAGATGTGCTAAGAGAACATAAAAGACTGGAAGCACATATTTGCAAAGCATATATCTGATAAAGGACTTGTATCAACTATATAAAGAACTCCGGGAATTCAATAATAAAATAAATATCACAGTTGAGAAAATAATTTTAAAATGTGAACACTTAGCCAAAGAAGACATAAGAATGGCAAACGACCACATGAGAAGACACTAAACATCATCAGTCATTAGGTCAATGAAAAGCAAAACCACAATAAGATGCCGCAGCATACACATTAGAATCGCTAACACTAAAAAGACTAACCAAGGATATGGAACAACTGGAGCTCTCATACACTATTGGTAGGAATGTAAAACGATACAACAATGTTTTGGTTGTTTCATAAATAGTGAAATATTCAGTTACCTTATGATCCAGCCATCCTATTCCTAAATATTCGCAGAAGAGAAAAGGAAGCATATATTCATACAAAGACTTGTACCTGAATGTTCACAGCAGCTTTATTTGTAAAAGCCAAAACCTGGAAAAAATTCAAGTGTCCATCAACAGGAAAATGGATAAAAAAACTATAATATATTCACAAAATGGAATATGAACTAGCAGTAAAAAGGAATGAACTATCAATGCATACTGCAATAGGGATGAATCTCAATTATGCTGTGTGATTCCATTTATCTGAAACTCTAGAAAATGCATACGAATCTATAGAGGGGTGGCCTGGGGGCTAATTAAGTCTTACCATTCAATCCAAGGGGTATGTCCAAAACAAATGAAGAAATACATATTCATTAATATATCCATGGATTTAATATTATTAACATTTATAATATTGTATGATATTTAAAATATATTACATAAACATATATTTATATTAATATATACATTAGTACATTTTTTTACTTCTATCAGAAATGTTTGGCCCATGAGCACACTTTATTTAGCAGTAGACATTTAAAACATAGATTTAAATCCCTGGCACAGATGTAGCAAATTCACATATACTCAACTCACAAAAACCTGGAATAATAAACCGCTCTCGGCTGTAAAAAGATATGAGTTGGGTTTAGCACTGAATTGCCAACGTATTTTAAAAGCGCCATTTCCATAAAGAGAAAACTTGCAAAACTCCAAATGCTAGCCCATGAGACACTAGTTCTACACACTACAATGACTCTTTTCCTGGCCAATATGCATGCACGGAGATCATGAATAAAAAGAATAAACCAGAGAATACAATCATTGGATTAGTAAGTAGGAACTAGGTCCAGGATATGAGTTGTTACATCAGAATATTTGTTTGAAAACGTGTGTTCCTGATAAAACAATGGGCGCAGTCTAGACCAGTGCCCCTGATTAGCTAGCAGTGAGCCACTTGGGCTTCTGCAGTGCCACCCTGCTTATTTTAATGCCTTCTCTAGTTCTTTATCAGATAAACAATGAAAAGGAGGGAAAACAGTGAGAACAATGTAGTTGGAATCCATAATGGATGGGATAAAGAAAAATTACAATCCATATTTTAATGAGGGAGTTGGACCTTGATGAAGTAACTTTTCTTTTAAATGAATCCTTTGTATAATACTGATCTTATAACAGGGGTTTACTCTACTTTTGAAGACAGTGAGCAGTGACTTAAGGTATTATCAATACAGCTGTAAAAATAAATAGTGGCTCACAAGATGCTGAAACTGAAAGCTTAGTATCTTCAGTAATTCAGTTTAAGACTATTAGGACCCATTAAGCATTGGGCTGAGCCCTGGTATAGTCAGTCCTTTGAAAAGCAAATGAGAAGGACTAACACGTAACTAAAAAGTGGTAGATCCAATGTTCTGGTTTGCTAATGCTGCCCTTTCACAAAACACCAGAAATATATCGGCTTTAATAAAGGGGGTTTATCTGGTTACAAAGTTACAGTCTTAAGGCCATAAAGTGTCCAAGATAAGTCATCAACAATTGAGTACCTTCACTGAAGGATGGCCAACAGGGTCCGGAAAAAATTCTGTTAACTCAGAAGGCACATGGCTGGTGTATGCTCCAGAGTTCTGGTTTCAAAACGGCTTTCTCCCAGGACGTTCCTCTCTAGGCTGCAGCTCTTCAAAAATGTCACTCTTAGTTGCTCTTGGGGCATAGTTTATCCAGAGCCAAAGTCTGCTTTCAAAGGCCATCTGCAAAATGTCTCTTTAAACTGCAGCTCCTCTCTCAGCTCCTGTGCATTCTTCAAAATGTCCCTCTTAGCTGTAGCAAGCTTGCTTCTTCTGTCTGAGCTTATATAGTGCTCTAATAAACTAATCAAGGCCCATGCTGAATGGGCAGGGCCAAGCCTCCATGGAAATTATCCAATCAGAGTCATCACCCACAGTTGGGTGGGTCACATCTCCACGGAAACACTCAAAGAATTACAATCTAATCAACACTAATCCGTCTGCTCACACGAGATTGCATCAAAAATAACGGCGTTTTGGAGGACATCATACATTCAAACTGGCACATCCAATGACAGAGGAATTTTCAGGATTCTACGTTTGCACAAGAAGAGACACTTAGCCTAAAGTGCTATCAAAAAGTCTTCTTGGAGGGGATGACACCTCAATTGAGTCTTCAAAAAATGCTTAGAAGTAGGTGTTATTCTTGCTGAGCAAGAGTAAGGGCTGAGGGTTCAAAGGAGTGTGAGCTGTGGCTACAGGAAAAAGCATAAGTAACTGACAACAGGAAGGAGCAGGGAGCTATAAGAAAATTAGTAAACCTGGAATGTGAAATACAATGTAAAAGTGATTGGAGATGAGGCTGAAAGCAAAGGCAGCAACTACACTATGAGGACCATATGCACCTTGTTTTAGAGATTACAATTGCTGTTTTGCAATTGCCCATATTTGCATTTTAGATTGTTCAAACTGCTGTAGTATGAAGGACAGACTTAACTGGGTTAATACTGGAGGCAGAGAGATGGGTTAGATGGTTAATGGAAGCAAAACAGGGAAAGGTTGTAGACCTCAGTAATGGTGGTATAGAAGGAGAGAAAGGATAGAGAAGAGAAAGGAGTCTGTGGTTATTTAGGTGGTAAACAGAACTTGGTAATTGCTAGATATGGGAAAAGGAGTAGAGGAAAAAATTGAGACTGACTTCCAGCTTTCTAGCTTGGGTAACTGGGAAGATGTTGGCATTACTGAATCAGGCAAGGATGAGGTTTGAGTAGAAACATTCAATAAATAAACAATTGTAAGTTCAGAGGTATATCTGTTTGGTTTGTGGTATCTGTCAAAGATTCAGAAGGCAATGTCCAGCAGATATTTGGATATAAGGACCTGAAACTCAGGGGAAATTTCAGGACAGAAAATAAAGACAACACAATTTGGGAGATCTAAAATATGAGTGGTAACAAAAAAGAAAGAAAAATGAAAGAAGAAAAAAAATGACATGAGATTGCCAATGGAGAAAGTATTTAGAGTGAGATAAAAGACTGACAACAGTGAGGCACGTCAATACCACTAAAGGGCATATGAAGGAAAGTGTATATTTGGTGGTACAAGGGAATAAGAGTGAGAAAGGAAGACAGACAATCAGTAGAAACTGGTATCACAAAGCCAAGGGAATTGCTTTACAAGACAGGTGTGGTCCACAGTGGCAAATATATTTGAGATGTCAGTAAGGAGACTGGATCCACAGACTTCCATGTTAGAAAGACTGGCCGGATAGCACGTCTTTAGTTGTTGCGATTATTCTAAGCCATGCTTCGTAAATCTCAATTGGCTTCTCAGGATCTTACAAGGCAAACTGAAGGGTTGGGGGAGGGAGGAGAAAGATTTTTCAATAGCAGCTGGTAAGAACTACAATGGCCAAAGCACAATTCAGCGGCACGATCTAGGATTCAGAATCACACAAACATGGGTTTGATGTGTAGCTCTGCTACTTGCTAGATGATAAGTTACCGTCTGAGTTCTAGTTTCTAAAATCTGCAAAATTAAAAAGAAATGATGGCAAGTATGTGGCACAGTTTCTGGCACAAATCAGGCATTCAATAGAAGCTACAGAATACCCGGCAAAGGGCCATGTATAGAACACCTGGTGGAGATAGAATTGAAGAATCAACTTTCATGGCTCCTCTCTACGGCTTCCAGAATGTGATAAAGACAAGACAAAACAAAAGTAACCACCTACCTGCAGGTTCTAACAGGGAAGCACAATTACTCACATACATTATTCAGATCCATCCTCCCCAATTTGTAAGGGTTATCAAAAAAGGATGTGGACAACACAGTCAGAGAAGAGAATCACTACCCAGTCATTCATAGCTCCTGCCTTGCCAAGAAATAATGCTCTGGAATAAATAAAAGATATGTTATTAAATTGCATTATTTTCCTAAAAGAGAAAGAACATTTGTCCTCTTCTTCCTTTAAACATCTGTTAGTTTTTTTTTGTTTTTTGTTTTTTTTTTTGGCATGTCACATTTTTTTCATGATCACAGTCTAGACCTTGGGCCCACTCCTGTTGAGTAAATGTTACTGTAATGGGGGACTGTGTAAAAGAAGGATTCCCTGCCTACAAATCAGGATACTTGGATTCTAGGCTTAGTTCTACTGCAAATTATCTGGAACACCTAGGTTAAGACATTTAAATCTTGGAGCCTCTTTTCTCAACTGTAAAATGAATGGGTTGGATTCAATTGTATTTATGGTTCATTCCAGTCCTAACATTATAGAATTCTAGCAACATCTTAAAGCTGCTTGTGGTCTAAAAGCTAAAGTTCAAAGAACTCAGCTTCCATAATTTCCACTTCAGGCTCTTCTACTAGTTTGATGTGTACAGTTTGTGATTTTTCCATGGTAAGAAATAGGGTATTATGATATGATGACTATTAATCAATGTACTCTCTAAAAGGAACCAAAGCAGAGTATCCCTTATAATTTTGAAGTAGTGCAGAAGCTTGCCTTCCACAAATGGTAGGATAAGCAACAGTAAATGCAGGAGTTATCCACTAGAGGGGAGCACAATAACATAAATTCTTAGGTACCTTGGTATTTTAATCCTGCAATGAAGCATCTATTGGTATGACTCTAACACTCAAATCTCTGAGCACTTGGGGGAGGGGGAGTGACTGCTAACACAGACTGTACGTAACTAAAAAATATCAATGCAACGAGAATTATTTAATGTCAGTATGTGTTCCTCCACATCATCAGACATTCTGACTCTCCACAAACAAAGCAAATGCTTGCATGTTAACTCAAATAACTACATCACCTTTTTATTTTCACCCAGATTGTATTAATAATACATCTACATTATGTCCCCTTTAAGTTATAATTAATAACAAATATTTGTTATAAATTCAGTGACTAAAAATTATAACCATGATACAGTCTGAAGTAAAAATACTAAAAATTACTTTTCTCTCATATGAATAATGTATCTGTGTTATGCCTAGGCTCTACAGCACAGGAAAGAACAAAAACAGCATTTCCACGAAGGCAGGGACTGTTTTGTGTTCGTCACAACTATATCCCCAGTACCAGTATACTGAACAAATTAATTAGTATACTTTGATATTTTATTTTAAAAATCATTTTTGTAGGGTACTATAAAGGCTGGTATCTCATAAAACAATGGTTTTCCTCTTGGGTTGGAGATAATCCTCACAGAAACCCAGACACAGGATGTAAAAGTATGGCACAGAGATCAACATTAATCTAATGTGGGATAGAAATTCAAAACATGCATCAGTGTACTTCCCTACCCCTGAGACCCTGCTCATTTAATCTCTAAGGGTTTTCATCTTTAGCCCAAAAAGTTAGAGCTCAGTTCCCTATGCTTTGAGGGCAGTGGGCAGAAAAATCAAAGAGGACAACTTCATGAGTTCTAAGCATCTTATGGAGGCAACTTAGAGGGAATGTTGCAGAACCCCTAGACTAGATAACAGGCATCACAGGCTAGTAGATGGTGGAAGCCAGCTACAAGGAACAAAGTAAGGACCAGAGGCCTCCAGCCATCACAGGCATGAGCACCAAGTCAGCGCCCAGACGTCCTTCTCACCGTGGTCCAGTAAACAGCCCAAGTGTTGCCATGGATTGACCAACAGGACACTTATCCACGCCTCAGCAGCTCACTGAGATCCCCCTCCCCACCCAACCCACCTCATTGGGGAAATCTCTCCATTAACTGTCCTGAACGTGAGGGTGGAGGGAGAGCCTCGACACCTGCACAGGTAGCCGTGGCATGGAAGGGAGACTCCTCCACACACACCTGTTTAAGGTAAACTAGACAGAACCAGCTCCAGATCTCCCACCACACCTGGACAGCCATGCAACTGCACCTTACCCACTTCCATTACATTAATATAATAGACACTATATGACTGTGTCATTCTTCCAACAGATAATTAACATGAGTTGTGATAACCAATTAAGAATTTTAACAAAAAGCAAGGCCAAACAAGGGAAACAGGGCACCTTTTTTAATATTATATTGGATTAGATGTGTTGCCTTTCATTACCAAAGTTCTTCACACATTTTAAATTAAATGCATAAATGAAAAATGAAAAAAGTAAGTTTTTTTGAAAGTCTTTTGATTGTAAAGTAATAATGGCAGTGATTTGAATAACTGGATTCTTCAGTTACTTTGAATTTATTATATTAAAATGTACTGTTTAATTCACATATATTAATTCAAACACTGGGAAATTAAAGCATATTGAATTAGAAGCAACAAGATAATTATGATTCCCCATTTCAGAAAGTAGCCACTGGGTGGCCTCTAGTATCCCCATTGTTTCCCCCTTACATGAAAACTACCTTCTTCCTAAGGTTTACTAGGTTCCCGAATCTTGGCAGGGAAACGATGCTCAAAACTTATTTAATTAAAATGTTTTGTCAAATCACCAATGTGATACATCATCACAAACCAAAATGGCAGCCTTATTTTTCTCTCTGTTCAACAATCTGACAATCTTAAATGCTGAACAATTGAAACAATTTTTGCAGTTCTTCAAAACATACTGGTTTCCAGCCAAGCGACCCTTTTGTTAAGTTAGGGAGAAAATTCTGGGAACCTTTAATAAAATACTAGTTTAATAAGCAAGTCTTCCAAGTAGATAAAAACATACCTTCATTTCTGTCTTGACTAGATCAGGAATGATGGTGTACAACACTAAAACGTCTTCATTTTAATAGCGACTAGACTTTCACACATAATTCTATCCCCCAAATTTGCTTCCACTGTACTTCTGGCCTCAATAAGGGGGAAATCTTAGCAGAAAATGGAAAATCCTTACATTTCCATTACATATTTAGAAAATGCTTTGTGGAAATGCATGCATCTTCAGAATAAACTGTTTTTTCCTTTTTATAAACTGGCATAAAGTAAGTTAACATTCTAATTTGCAGTAGATATTATCAAATGTTATTATCTTGATTTGGTGCTTTTTTTGTGAGCCTCTCCAAGTACATGTATTTCCTTCAAATGCTTGAAAACTGTAATTTTTTAATCCAAAATTTAGTGTTAGATTCTGTGCTCTAGAAATCAGAAATTAATGTTGATATGTGAGCAGAAATTAAACAAACCTGGGTTCAATCATAGTTTGTCCACCTATTAGCTATGTGACCAGAGCAAGTAATGCAAACTCTGTATCTCAGATTTTTCATACTTAAATTGAGCAAAATATATTACTTCATAATATAAGATGATACTATGAGATTTGCTTAAAAATGATAGCTATTATTACTACCATTATGACATAATGTGTACCCACTGTCATTTCAAAGTTTAAAGTTTCTTTAAACTAGTCAATATGTGACAATTCCTTTCTCCTGCCTTATTAAATATTTTATGTGTGCACATAATCATACACACGCACATTTAATCAGTGTGAGCACCGTTTTATCACGGTTCTGTAAGCTCTGCCCCTGTTGCAGGGCTATGGAGGAGGAAGGAAGGGGGTGGAGGAAATCAGGGGTGGAGGAAGTCAGGAAATGTATTTCACATTAGTGGCTATTCAAAAGTCAAAATCTGTACAGCCACATTGGACCATTTCCTATCCTGATTTTTATACTGCTGCCTGAGTAACATAGGGCAGCCGATTCTTTTTTTTTTTTTTTCCTTCTTTACAACAGTTCAGTTCAGAGGTGAGAGGAAGCTGAAGGCTTGTTTTTCAGGAAATAAGTTCTCTTTATCCAGCTGAGAACATGTACCCAACAACAGCTATTTTGTAGCAACATGCCTATCTAGTGCCACAAACCTAAGTCACAGGCTTTGGCCATATTGTCACTTGCTCAAAACTCACAGAAGGTTTAGTTAGTCTCCTCCAACAGAAAAGCTTTGCCAAGTTATGGTACATAGTCCAAGACACCCAGACTAAAAATTTAATAAAAGTTTTACATACTGGGATATGATTCTTAGGTAATTTTAGCATGGAGAAGATAGGATGTAGACACACAGAGAATGTTTTCTGTAGTCCTAATCACAAATTTAATTTTCTCAAAGTGCAGAACATTTTAAGAATGAAACTTCTCTGTAGAAATTGACCATCAAGCAACACACAACAAAAAACATTCATAAAAATAAAAATTAATCTCTGCCCATTAAAAAATTTTATATTCACTACTTTTTATTATATGCCATAATCATTGGAAGTAAAAAAAAAAAAGAATTGTATTCAAGTCAATTCTCTTTGAATATATATATATAAATTTATCCCCCAATAGACCATTCATGTTTCAGAAAAAAAAAAATTCATTTTTAATTAATTTTGGAAATTATTAAGCTGGATTTTTAGTACAAGCCATATTAGCTACTGTGTCGGGGGGGAATAAAAATTAAACTGTGTAAATGAACACAGAATAAAATAACACTTTAAAGACAATAAAATATTATCTGTTAATGTTAAATTTTTTAACTTTTTATTTTCAAATACTTTCAAACTTACAGGACAATTACAAATATAATAAAACTTCATACAAAGAACTTCAACATTCTCTTACCCTCACCCCACCCCACCTCAACTACACAGAACCACCAATTTTAACATTTTGCTACATTTGCCATATCATTCTATCATTTAATCTATCAGTCCATCTATTGATCTATTATTTTTCAATCCATTTCTGAATACTTGAATGTAGGGTGTATGCATCATGTGACCTGAACAGGCAATACTGTCATGTACATTTCCTAAGACCAAAGACACTCATTTATGTAACCTCCTTAAGTGCAGTTATCTAGTTCAAGAAATTTAACATTAATATAACACTTACAGCCTATATTCCAATTTTTTCATATAGCCCAATAATGTCCTTTCTTTAAATTCATTTTTATTGAGATATATTCACATACCATGCAGTCATATGAAACAAAGCGTACATTCAGTTGTTTACAGTACCATTATATAGTTGTGCATTCATCACCAAAATTAATTGTTGACATTTTCGTTACCACCCACACAAAAACAATAAGAATAAAAACCAAAATGAAAAAGAACAACCAAAGTAAAAAAGAACATTGGGTGCCTCCCTTTTTTTTCCTCACCCCCCCCCCCCCCATTTTTCTACTCCTCCATCCATAAACTGGACAAAGGGGAATGTGGTCCATATGGCTTTCCCAATCACATTGTCACCCCTCATATACTACATTTTTATACAATCGACCACAAGATTCATGGGTTCTGGGTTGTAGTTTGATAGTTGCAGGTATTTACTGCTAGCTATTCCAATTCATTAGAACCTAAAAAAGGGTTGTCTATATTGTGCGTAAGAGTGCCCACCAGAGTGACCTCTTGGCTCTTTTTGGAATCTCTCCGCCACTGAAGCTTATTTCATTTCTTTTCACATCCCCGTTTTGGTCAAGAAGATGTTCTCCATCCCACAATGCTGGGTCTAGATTCTTCCCCAGGAGTGCTATTCCACATTGTCAGGGAGATTCACTCCCCTGGGTGTCAGATCCCACGTAGGGGGGAGGGCAGTGATTTCACCTGCCAAGCTGACTTAGCTAGAGAGATAGGGCTACATCTGAGCAACAAAGAGGTATTCGGGAGGAGGCTCCTTGGCACAATTACAGGGAGGCCTAGCCTCTCCTTTGCAGCAACAGTCTTGCCAAGGACAAGTCCCGTGGTAGAGGGCTCAGCCCATCAAACCACCAGTACCCTATGTCTGTGAGCACATCAGCAACCACTGAGGTGGGGAAGCCCAACACCCCTGCATTCTCCACCAGCTCCTCAAGGGGGCTCTGCATATGTTTTTTTCTTTTTTTTTTTTTTCAATTAACTATATGAAAAAAAAATTTTTTTAAAGATATACAGTAAAAAAACATTTCAAACAAACTATAACAAGTGAATAAGAAAACGACAACTAACCTACAATAACTACTTTACTTCCAACATGTTCCTACTCTACCCCAAGAAAATAATCTAATATAGCAACATTTCTGTGAACCTGTTCCTACCATACCCACCAGAAATTAACAGACCATAATCATTCCTGGGCATTCCCAGAACGTTAAATTTACCCATGACAGCTTATCTGTTCTTATTGGGTTATTGCTCCCCCTTCATTAATTACTCTCTATTGCTAGTTGCCCTACATTCTACATTATAAACTATTTATTTTAGGAGTTTGTTGTTTAACCTCCAGGTGTTTGTGAATTTTCTAAGTCTCTGATGGTTATTGATTTCTAATTGTATTCCATTGTGGTCAGAGAATGTGCTTTGAATAATTTCAATTTTTTTTTAAATTTATTGAGGCTTGTTTTATGTCCCAGCATATGGTCTATTCTGGAGAATGGTCCGTGATCACTAGAGAAGAATGTGTATCCTGGTGATTTGGGATGTAATGCTCTATATATGTCTGTTAAATCAAATTCATTTATCAGATTGTTTAGGTTTTCAATTTCCTTATTGGTCTTCTGTATGGTTGATCTATCTATAGGAGACAGTGACATGTTGAAGTCCCCAAAATTATTGTAGAAACATCCATTGCTTCCTTTAGTTTTGCCAGTGTTTGTCTCATGTATTTTGTGACACCTTGATTGGGTACATAAACATTGATGATTGTTATTTCTTCTTGTTGAATTGCCCTTTTTATTAGTATGTAGTGGCCTTCTTTGTCTCTAACATCCTTGTATTTAAAGTCTATTTTATTTGAGATTAATATTGCTACTCCTGCTTTCTTTTGGCTATAGCTTGCATGAAATATTTTTTCCATCCTTTCTCTTTCAATTTCTTTGAGTCCTTGCATCTAAGATGAGTCTCCTGCATGCAACTTACTGATGGTTCATATTTTTTGATCCATTCTTCCAATCCATATCTTTTAACTGGGGAGTTTAATCCATTTACATTCAACGTTATTACTGTGAAGGCATTTCTTGAATCAGCCATTCTATCCTTTGGTTTATGTTTGTCAGACATATTTTTTCCCTCTGTCTCTTATTGTCCTTTAATGAACCAATATTGAATCTCTTTGGTACTGAACCTTTCTCTATCTCTCTCTCTCCTTTCTTTGTTTCTCTGTCGGTAGGGCTCCCTCTAGTATCTTCAGTAGGGCAGGTCTTTTATTAGCAAAATCCCTCAGCATTTGTTTGTCTGTGAAAAATTTAAGCTCTCCCTCAAATTTGAAGGAGAACTTTGCTGGATAAAGTATTCTTGGTTGGAAATTTTTCTCCCTCAGAATTTTAAATATGTCATGCCACTGCCTTCTCGCCTCCATGGTGGCCGCTGAGTAGTCACTACTTAGTCTCATGTTGTTTCCTTTGTATGTGGTGAATTGCTTTTCTCTTGCTACTTTCAGAACTTGCTCCTTCTCTTCAGTATTTGACAGTCTGAACAGAATATGTCTTGGAGTGGGTTTATTTGGATTTATTCTATTTGGAGTTCACTGGGCATTTATGCTTTGTGTATTTATATTGTGTAGAAGGTTTGGGAAGTTTTCCCAACAATTTCTTTGAATACTCTTTCTAGACCTTTACCCTTCTCTTCCCCTTCTGGGATACCAATGAGTCCTATATTTGGACATTTTATTTTATCTATCATATCCCTGAGGTCCATTTCTATTTTTCCAATTTTCCCCCATTCTTTCTTTTGTTCTTTCATTTTCTGTTCTATGGTCCTTGAGGTTGCTGGTCGTTGTTCAGCTTCCTCTAGTCTTGTACTATGAGTATCCAGAATCTTTTTAATTTGGTCAACAATTTCTTTTATTTCCATAAGATCATCTATTTTTTATTTACTCTTGCAATGTCTTCATTATGCTCTTCTAGGGTCTTCTTCATGTCCTTTATTCCTGTGCCATGCTCTTCTTCATGTCCTTTATATCCTGTGCAATGCTCTCATTGTTTGTCTTTAGTTCTTTGATTAATTGCTCCAAGTACTGTGTCTCCTCTGATCTTTTGATTTGGGTATTTGGGTTTGGATTATCCATATTGTCTGGTTTCTTCATATGCTTTAAAATTTTCTGTTGTTTTTGGCCTCCTGGCATTTGCTTTACTTGATAGGGTTCTTTTAGGATATGTAGGATTATTCAAAACTAATCTCTGATTTATCAGATCTACAGCTTGGTGGCGTACACTTTCTCTAACTAACCAGCAGATGGCGTCTGCAAATCACCTATTCCCCTCAAGTCAGTTCTCCCCAACTTTGTCTTTGTGGTATGTGGTGGTCTGATTCTTGTGGCATCCAATTGGTGCAACATGTTTGGGTGTGTTGTTGGTTCTGTCTGCTCTGAATGTGGGGTGTGTGTCTAAGCAGTTAGGGAGGGAAGGCAGCTTTAATAATCAAACCTCCCAGGTGTTCCAGGAGATTTAAGGCTGTTGCAAGAGTGTAAACCTTCATTTCAGTCTCGCCACAGATTGTCTCTGCCACTGACCCACAAGTCCTTCTTATTGGCATATGGTCCCTGGGATTTCCGAGTGGGTCCCTCTTCCAAGTCATGCCCTTCTAGGGCCTCTGCTGAGGGA
Organism: Choloepus didactylus; assembly: GCF_015220235.1. Lineage (NCBI taxonomy): Eukaryota > Metazoa > Chordata > Mammalia > Pilosa > Megalonychidae > Choloepus > Choloepus didactylus. The sequence goes on along the minus strand of NC_051313.1, from coordinate 94,855,694 downwards.
AGGTTATGTTATGTCACAAATGCACGCCATCCCTCAAGGGAAGTTCTTGGCCACCAGGCCATGTACTGGCATTCCCAGCCTACTGAAAGGATAGCTGAATAGGGCGAGTTAATTTCCCCCTTTTTGCACAGCTCCACCTTCCCAGCTCCGGGACAATTAGCTGTGGGTGTGTGAAAGGCTATTGCCCGTGCCCGATATTGTGGCATGTGCATCTGTTGCTGGAAACAGTTCCTGTCACACTGGGTTTTTTGGTGCAGCTCTGTGCTGTGGCTCTGGCGCCGGGCAGGAGCGTTCCCAGCCTGCCGGGAAGATGACACCAAGGGACGTGGTATTTTCCCCTTTTGGCTCCTCTCTGCCTGCCTCACTCCAAGACAATTAGCAGCGGGTATGTGAAAGGCTATCTTCCATGCTAGATATTGAGGCGTTCGCACAGCCCTTTCCTGCCGCGTTTCACTGTGCCGTTCTCACTGCCATATCTGCAGCCACTTTTGGGTTTTTTAAAAAAGAACTAGTCAGCCTCCAAACGCCAACCCATGGTTTCCCCACACCACAGTGTGGCTGCCAGATATTCAACAAGCTTCCTCACTCATTTCAGAACGCAGACTCCTGGTTTCACAGTCCCTGTGGGTTCAGCAGACCTTGTCCAGCTGGTGCATCGCTGGAACTGGTGTTCTGGGTCACTTTCTGGCTTTTATCTAGTATTTTTCACGGAGGTGTTTTTTTGCCCTGTCTCCCCTAGCCACCACCTTAGGTTCCCTGACCAATTATGCCCTTTTGAGCCTTTTCCCGTCCCTTGTTAGATCCTGTCCAGGATCATGTATTGCATTTAACTGTCATTGTCTCTTCGGTTGTCCTTTCTTTTTTATTGTGGGAGCATATATGCAACATAAACTTTACCATCTCAACCACTCCCAAGCATACAACTCAGTGGGATAAATCACATTCCCTGTGTTATGGTACTGTCAACACCTTTCATTACTAAAACTTTCCCATCAACCCAAATGGAAACCCTACACCCATTATGCATTAACTCCCATTCCCCCTGCTCCCCATCCCTGGCAACCTGTACTCTAATTTCTGTATCTATGATCTTGCATATTCCTTGATATTTTCTTTGTAGTTACCATGGGCCTTAAATTTAACATCCTAAATCTATAACAATCATGTGCTTTTATACCAACTTAACTACAACAGTAGACACAAACTCTGTTCCTATACCTGCCCATCCCTCCACTTTTAAATAGTTCTTGTAGAAAAAAAACTACATTTTATATGAGTCCAAAACCACTGATTTCTCATTACATTTTATGCATTTGCCTTTTAGATCCTGCAAGAAGTAAAAAGTGGAGCCACAAATCAAAAATACAATAGCTCTGTCATTTATATATACCCATGTCATTACCCTCCCTGGAGATCTTTATTTCTTCACGCAGCTTTGATCTATTTTCTATTGTCCTTTCCTTTCAACCTGCAGAACTCTCTTTAGCATCTTTTATGGGGCTGGTCCAGTGGTGATGACTCCCTCAGCTTTAGCTTATCTTGGAATGTTTTTATCTCTCCCCCATTTTGAAAGACAGTTTTGCCAGATATAGAAATCTTGGTTGGCAATTTTTTGCGTTCAGCACTTTAAATATGTCACCCCACTGCCTTCTTGCCTCCATGGTTACCGGTGAGAAAGTGGCACTTAATCTTATTTGAAGTTTCCTTGAATATGACATGTTGCTTCTCTCTCGAAGCTTCAAAATTTTCTATCTTTGGCATTTGACATTTTGGTTATAATATGTCACAACGTAGGTTTGTTTGGGTTTATCCTGTTTGGAGTTCGTTGACTATCTTAGATGTGTATATTCATCTCTTTCATTAAATTTGGGACATTTTCAGCCATTATTGATTTGAATATTCTCTATGACCCTTTCTCTCCTTTTTCTCCTTCTGATACTCCCATATGCATATATTGCTACACTTGATAATATCCCATGGTTTCCTCAGGCTCTGTTCACTTTTCTTCATTCCTTCTTTCTGCTCCTCACACTGGATGACTGCAGTTGTCTTATCTTCAAGTTTATTGATTTTTTCTTCTGCAAGCTCCAATTCTAGGGGATTTTTAAAAATTTCTATTACTGTGGTCTTCAGCTATGTTTGGTTCCTTTTCAATATTTTTATCTCTATATTGATATTCCGCTTTGTGTTCATCTATTGCTTGTCTGATTTCCTTTAGTTTTTTGTCCATGTTTTCCTTTAGCTCTTTGAATATATTTAGGAGCATTTTTTAAGTCTTTGTCTAATATGTCCCAGGTCCGGTTCTTCTCATCTGTGGTTCCTAATATTGTAATCTTCTCCCTTACCTGGACCATTGCTTCCTGTTTTTTTGTGTATTTTTTAATCTTTTGTTGAAACCTGGACATTTTGATATTTTAAAGTGTTATCACTGGATTTTAGACTATGAGACATCTGTTCCTTAAGCTTGTATCCAGTTAGTGTTATGGCAGAGCTTTCTTTGATGCCAGGAGTTAACAATAAAAAAATAAAAATAAAAATAATAAAGAAGGAAGAAAACACCTTTTGAGGTCTTTGCATACTGATCTGTGTGAGTGTGCTACTTCAGAGCTTATCCATACAATGAGTTTGGAGAATAGCTCCAGGTCAAACAGCTTAAGGGCCTCCCTGATCCTTTCTTTGTATGCATCTTATCTTGGGTATGCAGGTGTTGCCCTAGGAATTCCCCCATTTACATGGATAGGACTGTCTCCTCTTCTCTAAGAAACAGTTTACTCATCAGGTACTGTATTATATGTCCTACAGTCAGCAATTCCTTGCTCCAGGCAGCCACAAATTAACTGCTCTCCCACAGCCTCCTGTAGCAGAGATCTGTGGGCTGCCTTCTATACACAGAGCAAGTTCTTGGAAGGCAAGCCTACAAAGAATACCCTGGTTCAGTCATTCAGACTCCTATCAGTCAGACTGTGCCAGACATACATGCTCCTAGCATTTGCACAAGGTTTTCTCTGCTCCCTCCAGAACCGGGACCAGGGACCCCCAGTGGGAGCATGAGCTGGTTGCATGCCTAGCTCTTGAGGGTCCAGCCAGGATTCCAAAAGATTCTATCACTTTTAAGTAGCCCTTCTTTTGATTTGGCACTTTTCCTGTTTCTGCAAGCCTTTCACTGTTTTCTGGAGCTTTGAGAAAGCTGTTTCTTCCAGTTCTTTCCGATGGTTCAATGCTTTCCCGAGAGGACAGGGCCCTGAAGCTTCCCATTCTGCCATCTTGATCAGGGTGAAGCCAGTAAATATATTCTTTATCTGATTAGGTAAATCATCGAGAAAAATAGTATTTGGAATAATAATTATTCCTTTAGTTTTGGAATGCAAGCTTTTAGCTGACAAGGACTATGTCAGAGGATTACTAGTGTGTTGTAATAGTAAGAAGAGTGTTCAAAAAGTCATTTAGTATTTGTTGAATTTAGCTACAAATTGGGTAAAACACTCTGGGATTATTTTCTTTGGATGATTCTTGGAATAAAACTTGAGGCTTAAAGACTTAGGGCTTTTAATACATACCACCAAGTTTCCCTCCAGAAGTGTTGCATATTTGCCCTCCAGAAAAACACTATTCCCTTAATACCATCTTCAACATTGAATTATATCACATTTTAGAAGTTCATGTCAAATTACTATGTAGAAAGCGGCATCTACCTGCTCAGTTTTAATCTGCAAGTTCATGATCAATAGAAAATTTCTGGATGTTTTTCACCTATTTCTATTTCTCTTTTTATAAGTTGTGTATTTGTTTCCTTTGCCCATTGTTCCATTGATGTGTTCTCAAATAGCTAGTTACTTTGCAAAAGCTGTTTAAACATTAAATATTTTAAGGACATATCTAGATAGATTGGTCAATTTTTTACCAATTTGTCTGTTGCTTTTAATTTTTTTTATGTTTTCTTTACTAGGTTTTAAAGTTCGATATAGTTAAATCTATAAACATTTTCTTTTATGATTTTTTTTGCACTTATGCATAAGAAGGTCTTTCCACCCTGAGATCAGAAGTTGCTCTATTTTCTCCAACTTATCTTACAGTTTCATATTTTAACTTTTAAAAACAGCTTTTTTTGAGGTAAAATTGACATACAATAAACTGCACATTTAACTTATATAATTTTATATGTTTTAACATATATGCCCACCCCTGTGAAACCATCACTAGATCAAGATAATGAACATATTCATCACCCCCCCCCAAAGTTTCCTCATGCCCCTTGATTCTCTCACTTCTGCCCTTCTTTTCCCTCCTCCTTGTCCCAGACATCCACTGATTAGCTTTCCGTCACCATAGATTAGTTTGCATTTTCTAGAACTTTACACAGCTGAAATCATGCAGTGTGTAATCTTTTCTTCCCTGGCTTCTTTCATTCAGCATAATTATTTTGAGAGTCATCCACATTTTTATGTTTATCAAGAGTTCATTTTTTCTTGCTGAGTAATATTCCATTTTACAAATATACCACAATTTTGTTTATCCATTCACTTGTTGATGGACATTTAGATTGTTCTAGTTTTGTTCTACAAAAAGCTCCTATGGACATTCATAAACAAGTCTCTGTGTGGAGATGTGCTTTCTTTTCTCTTAGGTAAATACTTAGGAGTGGAATCCTCAACTTTTTAGGAAATTGTGAAATTGCCTTGCAAAGTTTCCCACAAAATCTGCTCCTTCCCCTTTGGTGTTTACAATTGCAATAAATTATGTTACAGTCACCTAGTTTCCTAAGTTAGAAATCATAGCATTAACGTAAGATACTCCATCTTACAACTCCCCACCCCCAACTCCTGCCATATGTAATTGAACACAGCCACACTCACTCATCACTCATTCATTTATGTATTGTCTATGGAAGCTTTCACATTACAATGCCAGAGCAGAGTAGTTGTAACAGAGAACATATGTGGCCTGCAAAGCCTAGGGTATTTTCTATTCTGGCCCTTTTATGGAAAATGTTTACCAACCACTGGCCTAAGCCATTACAATAGCCCTTCAACTGCCAGGCCTTCAGGCTCTTCTCATTCTAAATCACCCTATACACTGATGCCAAAATTCTATAATCAGCTTCATGCCATTCTCTTCCTTAAAAAGTTTTTTGTGTACAAGGCTCTTCACAACGGGATTTCTTCATGTCTCTCTTGTTGATATCCCCCTTGCTCCCCAACCTCCACTCCCCAATCCCTACTAATGCTTTCCACACATCCCCACTACATTTTCATGCTATTGGCCTTTGCCCAACACACCTTTAGCTCAACAACCCTCACTGTGCCATCCTCATTCTCTCTCCTAGGAAAGCTTCTACTCAATCTGTAAAGCCCAGACAAAAACCCTACCTTCACACCCATTCCTCTGTGTGTCTGTGTATTTATCATTGTATGCACTTTTTTTCTCTCATTTCCATTTCTCTAGTATAAAGTAAACTTCCTGGGGATAGGAATCATCTGTTATTCGTATTTCTAGCTTTCCTACCTGTGAAATGCTTGGCACTTAGCAGGTACTGATTTAATGTTTTTGAATGAGTGAAACATAGATAAACAAATTTACTCATGAATTAATGAATTCCACCCTAGGAAATACACTAAAAACTTGGGTAGACAGACACTTGGGAGAAAAAAAGAGTGGACCAGTTGACTAAAGAAAAGGTTGACAATGAATAGTAGAATACAATGATAGAAAGATAAATTGAGGTAACATTATAAAAAACCTTGAACTATCTCCTATAATCAAAAGATAATCTTTAGAAAAATTAATGACTTCCAATAAAATGGTATTCTCCAGTGCAACTTTGTATAGTAAGTTAAACATTAACTCTGAGTGTCCACTGTAAAAGTCACCATACCAATACATATAGTATGAAAAAATCAGTAATTATTAGGCAACTGTTTTGTGCTCAGAGATTCCTCTAGACTTTGCCTAACAGTTCTCTCTAATTCCCTCTATCTTTTCAAGCTTTGTTCCCTGCCATCTTCTAATTCAGCATCAGAAGACTGACTCATAATTCACTGAAAAAGGAAGTTTTCAGGAACGAGCTCTTTTAACTTCAATCTCCTCCACATGCTTACAAGCATATCCTCAACTATTCCTGGCCTTTCCTTCTTCCATCCTTATCTAAGTAAAAAAAAAAAAATTTTAAGAAAAGAACAGAAAAGAACTTCCTCTTGTGCAAGGCTAATCTCTCCACCCATGTTTTGAATCCCAATTCTTCTAACTTCTGAAGGGATCTTCATCTATCAATTATGTCTTTTATCTCCTGGATCTTCAATGCTTTCCCTTTTCCTGGATTCACATGCTAAGTGTAAGGTGACAAAGAGACTCCTATTGGCTGGAATTGTGAGACAGATGGGATATAAATGTAAAATTTGGAAACACAGATGTGAATGACCTCCTTTAAAAACATGCAAACAGAACAGCTGGTTAGTTAAAATAGTATAAAGCAGAGAACTTAGAACAGAACCTAGCAGGTACACATTGTTAGGAAGCGGGACAGATAGAACACACAGAAAAAGGCAAAAGAGGTAAAAGAGGACCAGTTAAGTGTAACATCATTAAATCCAAGGGGAGAGAGAGTTTCAGAAAGGATAATTAGCCAAGAGTGCCAAATGTTACAAAGATTTGAAAGGAGGGATATAAGGGCAACACTAGAAAAGGGAAACTACTTGAGTCTATGGGTCCTTTGAACATTCAGATTAAGAATCCAGTTTTAAATTTTTTCAGTGCCGTATTGCCTTCCATTAGCACATAGCCTTTCCTAAATCTTTTAAAAAGTATGAGGGTGTGAGGGAACTATCACTATATTTTGAGAGCCAATTTTCAATAAAAAGGACATAGGATTTCAAAGGGCTACAGATAAAAAAAAAAAATCACCTGCTCAGAGAGGCCTTCTCGTACCACCCAATCAAATCCAGACCCTCTGTGTTTATAGAACGTATCACAATTTCTAATTGTATACATTCTTTTCCATCTGCTCTTCTATGACACTGGTCTCAAAGTGGGCCCCCAGACAGCAGCATCAGCAGCACCTGGGAAGCTTAGAAATGAGGTTCTCAGGCTGCCCTAACCCAGACCCACTGAATCAGATTTTCACTGATACAATAATGATTCTACCCACCTTACCACCTTGCTGTGGAGGTTGTATCAGATGATACATGGAAAGTGCTTTAACACAACAATTTTGAGTTATAATTGGCATCATTGCTTATAGATCCTGGTGTAGCACAACAATTTTGAGTTATAATTGGCATCATTGCTTATAGACCCTGGTGTGGTGGCTTTAAGGAGCTGTACAGAATGACACAACTGTAAGTTAAATGTAGACAACAATGAGAAATCGTGGTTCATGGAAGGATGGCAGCCTGGCCAACATGAGAATTGTTATGTTTCAGTTTGTAGTTTGGTAAGTTATAGAATCTGTTTCTTGGTTTGGGTAGGCTCAATGTCTTGATTTGCTAGTGCATCCAGAGTACATTATTTCCTTGAATAGACTAACATTAACTAGACTAACAAGTAACTGATGCAGAAGTGAACCAATCAGTGAGTTATTATAAAGGCTATAAATGTCACATGGGTGGGAATGCTCATCAGTGCAGTCAGAAATTCCTCCTCCTGTAGGCTGTCTCTTTGCACTGTTTGGGGTAGAGGGGCAGAGGTAAGCCAGTCTGAGCTTGATACCTCCAGTGTCAGTTTGAAACTGTTATGTACCCCAGGAAAGACTATGTTCTTTTAATCCAGTCTTGTGGATGCCGACTTATTGTGGGTGGGACACTTTGATTAGGTTGCTTCCATGGAGATATGACCCACCCAACTGTGTGTGAGACCTTTTGATTAGATTATCCCCATGGAGATGTGACCCCGACCATTCAGGGTGGGTCCTAATTAGATCCCTGGAGTCCTTAAGAGAGTTGAGAAACCACACAGACCCAGATGCTTGGAGACATTGGGAGATGCAGATAAAAGGACATTTAGAGATGCTAAATGTGCTGGTTTGGATGCATTATGTCCCCTAAAATGTCATGTTCTTTGATGCAATTTTGTGGGGACAGACATATTAGTGTTTATTAGGTTGAAATCTTTGGATTAGGCTGTTTCCATGGAGATGCGACCCACCCAACTGTGGGTAATACCTTGGATTAGATTATTTCCATGGAGGTGTGGCCCTGACCATTCAGGGTGGGTCTTCATTAATTTACTGGAATACTATTAAAAGAGTCACACAGGCCCAGATGCTTGCTGCAGCCAAGAGAGACATTTTGAAGACAGCCATTGAAAGTAGACTTTTGCTACTCCAGAGTTTGCCTGGGAGAAATTAAGAGAATACCCCCAGATGCCTAGAGAGAAATGTCCTGGGAAAAAGCCATTTTGAAACACAACCTGGGAGCAAAGGAAGAAGATGATAGCCATGTGCCTTCCCAGACAACAAAGCTTCTCCAGATGCCATCGGTGTTCTTCAGTGAAGGTACTCTATTGTTGATGCCTTTGTTTGGAAAATTTTATGGCCTTAGGACTATAACTTTGTAGCCAAATAAACCCCCTTTATAAAAGCCAATCCATTTCTGGTGTTTTGCATTCTGGCAGCATTAGCAAACCCGAACACTAAGCTAAGAGATAAAGCCCAGAGTTTACCTTGGAGAAGCTAAGAGAGGAACCCCAGACACTTAGAGAAAAATACCCTGGGAGAACAAGAAAGGATGCACAAAGGCTGAGAGAGAGAAGCCAAGAGAGACAGAAGCCTAGAGACATTTTTGGAGAAAGCCATTTTGAAACCAGAACCCAGGAGCAAAGGACCAGCAGATGCCAGCCACATGCCTTCTCAGCAGACAGAGGTGTTCCAGATGCCATCAGCCTTTCTTCAGTGAACCCCCAATCCATTTCTGGTATTTTGCATAATGGCAGGTTTAGCAAATGGGAACACCTCCTTAGTATCTTTCATGATAACTGCTCAAGAATGCTGACAGATGCCTCCATCTTCTGTTAATGTTATTATTTTAACAGTGAGAATTTGAGGATTGCCTTGCTATTGACTCATTGCACTATCACCTATTTAGATACAATGATGATGGCAACAATGATGATGATGTTACAATGATAAGAATGATAGCAGCTAACATTTATTGAACACTTGCCATGTGCCAGCTCCTCTTATAAGCACTTTCATTACATAAATTAACTCACTGAATAACCCCACCTCCACCCCCTCCAGAGCTCCAAAGTGCATCAGCCTCACCTGGGACTTATTAGAAATGCAAAGTCTCTGTCCCCCTCCCCAACTACTGAATCAGGAGCTCAGGGGATAGGGGGACAAAAGTCTGTTTTAACAAACTCTCCACATGATTCTGATGCCGCTAAAGATGGAGAACCATTGGAATCGTTTTGAAATAATAAAATAAAGGTACAGGGCAATTCAGTAACTTGTCCAAATTCAAACATATAGTAAGTGATAAAGGCTGGATTCAAACCCAGCCAGCTAAAAGTTTCCAGTTTTCTTTATCTGACTAGCCCATTGGACACTTACTTACTTTGTGAGAGCTTAAATAATTAAAATGGTAGAAGGATAAGTAGATAAGGAGAAAATACGTTAACTGATATTAAAGATTTTTTTCCCCAGAACCAGAGAGGAGAGTATGAGTTTCCCTCAAAACTGCCAAGATTAATTATTTTTCCGTAACCATTTTTCCCTCAAGGCTATGTTACCCTGAAGTAACAAAAAACACAAATTGAGATCAGTCTCAACCAAATGAGATCACTTATGTGAAAATATTTTTAAAGAGTCATAGAAATACAAATCATCAATATTATCTTTAACTAGGGCCAATAAAAGTGTCTGTAAAGAGATCCTCATGGTGTGTCTCCCTGCCCCGTGATTTAGGTTATGTCTATTCAATGCCAAAATTTTGGCCAGCGCAACAGGAAAAAAGGAATCTGTCAAACCAGTTATTTGGTACTGTCTAGCCCCAAACAATGGGTGTGGAGAGCCGTCTCCCGGGACGGGCATAGCGCATGCGCTGTAAACCTGCTCCAAAGTCCCCCCGCCCATCGAATGAGCCAAGATGGTGCCCATATCCTGCTTCCGCTTATGACGTGCACACTCACTATTCCTATCTGCCAATTGAGTGCATATGCACGGCGCTAGATCATTGGTTATGAGTAGAGTACTTAAGAGTTTGCCCAAGCGAACCTCGGGGAGACAGCCCACTAGGAGCCGTACCTGACGGCCACATCGAGGCTGCTCTCCCGCGAGGCACTCTGCCCCGCGTGGAAACCTGTAACAGAGAATGCTTATCTAGCTTCAGTAAAAGACTTGCTCTCGCAACCGCCGTGTGGCTCGAGTCGTGACTTCCAGCCAGGTCAGTTTGCGTGGTCTGCATCTCTCTCTCTCTCTCATCCCTTGTTTCTCCCCTCGCCGGCCGGGGAACAGGGGTCGAGCGGGGCGGCGCCGGACAAGTGGTGGCCCGTACGGGGCACGCTCCTCCTCCTGCCTCGCTCTCGACGGTCCCTCTGTGAGGAGAGCAGCGCTGCGCATCGAGCTTACGGCGGACTTCCCGCGCCTGATCAACGCGAGAAGGTGAGTGCGTCTTATTACATGATAGTTAGGGCCCGTGGGTTTTCAGGTGACCCCGGGGGACTCGGAAGAGCTCTCCGAGTGACTGAAGTATAGTGCCGACTGCAATCATGGGGCAGTCCGGAAGTTCACCTCTCTTAGCTCCCTTAAAGAACCTTTTGAAACAACGGGGTATCTCGGTCAGGAAAAGCTCCCTTCAGCGTTTTCTTGATGATGTTGATACTTTTGCCCCTTGGTTTGCCTGCACCGGCAGCCTTAGCCTACCCTCTTGGATGAAGCTCGGTCGCGACATAGACCAAGCGCGCCAGACGGGCGTGTGTATGGACCCGATTCTAGTACCCATATGGGAGACCGTCCGTGCGGTCCTTGAACTAGAATCGGCTGCCGGCCTAAGCCCGTCCTCTGCCTTGCAAGAAGCACGGTGCGCGCTCCAAGAAACCCAGTCAGTTTCGTCAGCGGACGGCTCCTATAAGGGCAAACCGCCGGAGTCCAGTGACTCTGACTCAGAGTCAGATAGCGATACTGACGAGGAGGCGGAAGCATCCCCGCTAATTGAGTGGGAGGAGCCTCCCGCCACACCCGTGCGGCCTTCCGCCCCGCCAATGTCTACCGCTGCACCCCCAGGGACACCCCAGCTCCCAACTGACGCCTTGGGCGGTCCCACCAAAGGACCTCGCCGAGAGCTCCCTCTAGTGGCCATGCCCAGTAAATGTAATTATCCTTTGCTGCCAGACCCGGAAACCTCGATGGGCCGGTCAGGGGAGGGGCAACCTTTGCCGTACCCCCCGCCCGAGTACACAGGCCCTCAGGACCCTTTGCCATTAGGTAGTGGTGGGAGACATTTCTGGAGATGGAACCCTTTCACAACATTTAGACCTTTTGGCATGCTGGGTGGCTACCAGCCACTTGAGCCGCAGCCAGTCTCAGAAATGTACCCGGTTATTATCAATCCCCAAGGTGGCAATCAGCACGAATCATATGATTACAAACTATTGAGGGAATTGAGGCAGGCCGTCCATCAGTATGGCCCCCCACCTGGCCAACGAGCAGGGCGGAAGAGCCCATTAGAGGAATAGGCCAAATTTCAGCGCCCATGCTCAGTGCAGCTGCCCTTCATTGGGCCGATGAAGAAGGACACCAAGGCAGTTTCCAGCCTTATGTATTAGCCCTGCCTGTGTCTTTGTGGGGAAGAGACATTCTGACCCAAATGGACGTTACTTTAATTAGCGGCTACTCCCCAACCTCTAAGCGACTGCTAAAAGAAATGGGGTATACCCCCGGCAAGGGTTTAGGAGCTTCACTGCACGGACGTGCGGAGCCTATACAAGCTGCCCCCAAGTCTGACAGACGAGGCTTGGGTTTTTCATAGGGGCCACTGAGGAGAGATTCCCACCCACACCTATAAAACTAAAATGGAAAACCGAGGCTCCGGTGTGGGTGCCTCAGTGGCCCTTGCCACAGGAAAAACTAAGGCTCAATTGTCTATAGCTTTATTTACATACAATTTTTTAAATGAAAATTCACAGGGAGTGACACCTGCCCTGCAACACACCACCCCGAGTCCTCAGCATAGAGGTCTAGTCCGTTGGAAGGATGTCCTGTCGGGGCAGTGGAAAGGCCCTGACCCGGTGCTCAGCTGGGCCAGAGGCTCTGTTTGTGTTTTTCCCCAGGAACCAGGACGTCAACCAGTGTGGGTTCCGGAAAGACTGGTGAGAACCGTGACATCACCTGAAGAAGCCAAGGAACAGCTGTCAGAAACGCCAACGAATATACAACCTGAACCATTAGACCAAGCCTCCGACCCTGCTGATGATGGCGACGACCGACAAGACGATAATAGTAGGACTGACCACCCCGCGGTTGCCCAAAAAGAGGATCGGTAACTCTGTTCTTTGCTCTCCTATAGCAATCCTTCTAATCTGCCTTTTTCTTTTTTTAGTGGAACTGTGGTAGCGCAGGAGAGTGGTCTTTGGGGCCTGTGGCATCATCCCCCGACCCTGGCCCCATTCTCTGCTGGGTCTCCCGCCTCTCCTGTGTTTTTCACTCGTACCCTGTCTCTAGGTCTCCACCACCTGCCTTCTGACAGAAATATTTCCTCCACAAGCTTCAACGAGTCCTTCCCCCTCACCAATGACACACTGATCCTCTCTTTTGCTAACCTCTCTGTCAAGGTTGTCAACACCACAGTTGCGGCGAATGCTACTTGTGAAACTGGTAATGGCGAGTTAAGTAAGGGAGTCTTGCTTGAATTTCTTAACGTTACAGGGAAGAGCCGCCAGTCTTGTGAAGGGATCTTGAGTAAAAATGAGACTCAAAGGTGCCTTTTCCTTCCGGGGTTTGCTCCTACAGTCTGCAACCGTTCCAAAGACCCGGATGCCTCGCCGCCCCGCTATCCTAGTGTATCGCCCAAGTTATGTCTGGCTCCCCGTCAAGGCAACCGACTGGGTTGGCCCTGTTTCTCAAGTTGTTTCACTTAACAATATCCCCTTCTCTAAGTCTAGGCGTCCAAGAGGCATACCTTACCCGAGACGTGCTACGCCGCCACAATCAGATGCTGAACTTAAATTTCCAGGCCATTCAGAAACTCCTAGCGGAGATAGATGAACTTGGACTAGAAATAGATGGACTCTGGAGAGTTCTCCAGCAGACGTGTGATACCCGATGGTTATTCGGGAGGCTTTGTGTCACCCCGGTTAGGGTGAACTTGACAGAGGAGCAGCAAGATGTCGCCGAGTGGCTCAAGGACACTTATCTCCCCAACTTCACCAATCTCTCCGACCAAGTGAAATCCGACCTTCAGGGACTTGAGAACATTAGGAAATTGAAGCCTGTTAGTTTCGACCTTTCCACACTGGGCGAGACTGTAAAAAATCTGTGGGACCAAGTCACCTCTTGGTTCTCTTGGCCCAATTTGACTAATTGGATTCTCTTGATGGTGGGACCATTGGTGGGATTAGTCATTGTTAAATCTTTGCTAGAACGCCTGTTTCAAGCGCGGCAGTACCGTGTTACCACTATGATGGCTATGTCCTCCACCTTTGATACCCCCAACAGCGACCATTCTGATGGCCATACCCCATCCTGGCCGCCTCGGGCGGGGCACTCGGGAGCGAGGTTTGTAGCTAAGCGCGCAGCTGTGTCCCGGGTATAACGGGCGACGCCAGCAGTCATAATTTTTGTCTCAGGTAGGTCCCTAAGGCAGAGTCATAGTTGTGGCCAGACTTGACTCTAGCCAATGCATAGGGACGCCTAGTGACGCCTCCGACTCTGGTTAATGCTATCCCTGCCCCCGCCTTTGTCCCCCAGTTGCAAGGCAAAGCACTGCAGGGAGAGTCATGTTGTTTCCAGCTCACGGACTCTCCTGTCTCCATATGAGGTGAGCATTCTGGTCGGTGCTAGAGGCTCCGCCGCTAAATGGCTGAGACCTAGTCCAGACTCCCCAAAGCACCGGAACAAATTGTGAGCCATCTGGGTTCACGGGAGCACACTCATCACTGGGGACACTGGGTCGATATAAATAATAAAGGGGGAGATGTGGAGAGCCGTCTCCCGGGACGGGCATAGCGCATGCGCTGTAAACCTGCTCCAAAGTCCCCCCGCCCATCGAATGAGCCAAGATGGCGCCCATATCCTGCTTCCGCTTATGACGTGCACACTCACTATTCCTATCTGCCAATTGAGTGCATATGCGCGGCGCTAGATCATTGGTTATGAGTAGAGTACTTAAGAGTTTGCCCAAGCGAACCTCGGGGAGACAGCCCACTAGGAGCCGTACCTGACGGCCACATCGAGGCTGCTCTCCCGCGAGGCACTCTGCCCCGCGTGGAAACCTGTAACAGAGAATGCTTATCTAGCTTCAGTAAAAGACTTGCTCTCGCAACCGCCGTGTGGCTCGAGTCGTGACTTCCAGCCAGGTCAGTTTGCGTGGTCTGCATCTCTCTCTCTCTCTCATCCCTTGTTTCTCCCCTCGCCGGCCGGGGAACAGGGGTCGAGCGGGGCGGCGCCGGACAAATGGGTGGATCATTTTTCATCCAGTTATTTTGGCAAACCAATATTGCCTCAGTTGCTTTGTTTTGACTACGTAAATACTTTCTATGCCTTTTTCCACACTTAAATCTTCATGAATCCTCCCCTGCCACACTTAATTTTTTCTTGGAACTGTTCATAGCTCAGACCTCAGCTTACTCTTCTGAAAGATTCATCTCCTTTACTTTTCTCTTTCAAACATGCTACACAAACTTACTTTTCCGGGACACTTTTCTTGATCCACCAAGATAACAACCATGAGTGGACACAACGTCAGACATCTCCAGTTTTAGAAATTTCCTGGGCAGTGAACTTTTTGTTGTCTGAAATGGGTTTCTCAAGGGCTCCACTACATAATAATGAAAATAACAATAGCAATACTAATTACCACCATTTATTGAGAGCTGTGATGCTTCAAGAATTTCCAACCCTCATTCTCTCCTGCAAGGCTGGAGGATGGAAGGATATATCCCCGAGAATAAATGATTTTATCAAGGGCTCCTGCCTATAAAACAGCCTTTAAGCTGTTTTTACCTTTGTGGTTCTTAATTCTTGTTTTCAACCACAGTCCAGGTCTTTGGTTATCTTAGTTTCTTAGGGCTGCTGTAACAAAGTACGACAAACCAAATGACTTAAAACAATAGAAATTTATTGTCTCACAGTTCTGGAGACTAGAAGTCCAAAATCAAGATGTCAGAAGGGTCATGCTTCCTTTGAAGTCTGTAAGGAAGAATCTGTTCCATGCTTCTCTCCTGGCTTCTGGCAGTAGCTGGCAATCCTTGACATCCCTTGCCTTGTGGTATAATTCAATCTCTGCTTCCATCATTACATGGTGTTCTTATCTTTCTGTGTCTGTCTGTGCATCCTCTCCCCTTCTTAAAAGAACACCACTTATATTGGATTATGGGCCCACCCTACACAGTAAGACCTCATTTTAACTTGCCCAATTCCATCTGTAAAAACCCTATTTCCAAACAAGTTCACATTATGAGATACTGGAGATTAGGACTTCAAGATATCTTTTGGGGGGACACAATTCAACCCATAACACTGGTTAAAGACATACTCCTTGCCTCCTGCTTATACAAGCTGGGGTGGGGAAGAAGTGGTGCCCACGATGTTTGGGGTGGCAGAGCCTGTTCACATGCTTTTCCATCAGCCTTAAAGAGGGAGTCTAGCCCCAATTATTAGCAGCTCTCTTTAAACTACTGTATTAGTTAGGGTTCTCTAGGGAAACAGAATCAATGAGAGATATCTATGACAATAAAACTTATAAAAGTGACTCACGCAACTGTGGGTATGCACAAGTCCAAATTCTGTAGAGCAGTCAGCAAACTGTCAACTCCAAGGAAGACGTCCGATGAACTCCTCAGGAAACGAACCAGCAACTTCGACGAACTCCTCAGGAAATGCTTCCCTGGGCAGCCAAAGAAGAAGTGAAGGTCCTCTATCTGTCTCGCTTATAGGTCTTCAACTGATTAATTGGATTAAATCCAGCCAATTGCATTCTCTCATTGTGGAAGACACACCCTTCCTTGAGTCATCAGTCACAGCTGCAGTCAGTTGACTGATGATTTAATAAACCAGCCTGTTGGTTTATTAACCAGCCACAAATGTCCTTACAGCAATTGTTAGGCCGGTGCTTGCTTGACCAGACAGCTGTGTATTATCACCTGGCCAAGTTGACACATGAACCTAACCATTACAACTATGGAGTATTTATTGCCTCTTTGATCCCAGCCTTAGGTCGTAGTAGCAATTTCCCATGCCAGTAGAAAACTGTCCTGTTCCATATGTGAAGCACAGTGCATTACATTAGCTGCCATTGTCATCATCGTCATCGTCGTCATAGTCGTCATCATCATCATCATCACTTTCTGTGAAAACTGCAGCTTGGAGAGTCTGCATTAATTTCCTTGGGTGCCACACTTGTTGAGAGGTGTGATTTGAGCCCAAGCCTGGCTCCCTGCATCAAGTTGCTTTCCCTGATGACTGACAGAGCCTATCAGGTGGGCTGAGAGCCTGGTGTTGGTGCACAGGATGGTTTTCTGGGATAGTAAAAGCTTAGCAGACACCAATGTCTATGTTTTATTATCCAACATAAATTTTATTATTGCATTTAATTAAAAACTCATAAATATGTAAGAAGCAGTATAGCCTTCTAATTCTTCTAGTGACCTTTTAGAGTTGTTTCTGCAGTTGTGGTTCTTGTAGAGGATAAGGTTTCATGTGGTCTTCTGCCCTTGAAATTGTCTTTAAAACAAATGAGTTTGGAAATCACTGATGCAGAATACTTAATTATGTCATTGATGCTCAGTACTATCAAATCTTTGGTTGACTATTTATCAGAGAAAAACTCTAGGTAGTCCACACTTCATTAAAGATCTGAAAACCACTTTCTTTTTAATTTTATACTAGATTTTAAGACACATATTCACCAGTGTTTTGGTAAAGTGAGAACTTAAGGTTGTGTAGACAACTGGAGTTGAGTCCAAAGCCGCTTTGGGTGATGGTTTCCAGGTCATAAGAAAAAACATTTTTTCTTAACTAAACTGAAGGAATATTTGTCCAAAACTTGTTTTGCTATCATTCTTCAAAGGTTGCTTTGTGCTGCATAATATAAGCATAATACTAGAATAAAAGAAATGTAAAACTGCAATGTACTAGTTACAAATTTAAAACATCCAAAAGATAATATGAAGTGGTCAATGTAATGTTTTGAAAGAGAAAATGGATTATTGATGCTAGCAGTTGGCCATCTAAGTCAGAAGTGGAGGTTTGGGTACCTACTTTGGACAATAACCCAGGGAGGAAAAAACGCCAGCTCGGAACCACACACACACCAAAAAGCATTGTGACTAAGGATTTCTTCCTCAAAGATAGATTCTTTTTCTCTCTCATATGATCTAGATTATGTTTTTCTGAGCCCTGCCTCACTTCTCTGGCCTCAGTGCCCTGTTCATCAGTCACCTGGGAGTAACTCTGGGCTGACTTGTTCACTTCTCAGTGCAGGTGGGTGGTCTCTCTCCCTGACAGTTTCCTCCCAGGAGGTGAGTGACGGAAGGACAAGGCAAAAGGAAATGAGAGGTGGGCAGAGATTATAAGGACATGCATAGGGAGAAAGAAGCAAGAAAAGAAACTGAGGCTGGGGAAGGAGAGAGCTGTGGTATGAAGCCATGCAGCTAAGAGAGGACCACTGGTCTCCCAAGCCAACCAGTCTCCACTTCTGTTTGGCCGGGGCAAGGAACCGGCTATGTATATAAGATCTAGTATATAAATATTTGGAGTCAATTATATAGTACGTCATCCACTAGCCATTTACATTCAGAGATTCTCTGTTTGCTGTGCTTATTTTCAAGTAACAATTGGGATTCTCCTGGTATCAATACCATATTGGAAATCCTCCTAACAATGAACAGAGAGAGAGTGTTCAGGTATTTCCCTCACATTAGAGTCATTTGAAAATTACGATAACTTCAGAATAACTATGAATGATTTTAGATTGTATTGGATCAGAGTCTGAAATTTCCTGCATATTTTGCCATCAGGAATTGTTAGCTCAGTGGACAGGTAAACCATGTTCTCTGGCAGCCCAGGCTGCAGGCAAGCAGAATGGAATAAGACCACTTTGCTGTGTCATCTCACAAAATCACCATTCATGTCTTATTATGCACAGTGCTAGGGGCTCTTGGCCCTTCTGTGTAAAGTGAAGAACACCCCCAGGTCACGATGGAGTCTAACATTTGTGGAGATGCTACCACGATAGCTGCCACTTCAACGCTCATCTCCAAGGGGCCTAAACATCTCTGTTTACAGACAGGAAACCCAACATAACACTTCCACAGAATGGAAGAAAGAGAAGGAATTTGGAATAAGGAATTTAAAGCTAAATGAAAGAGTATCAGAAAAACTAGAAGGAAAAATTATTATAATAAATTTGTAGGAAACAGAAAACACAAGAAATTTTTCTCAGCTCATTGGAAACTGTGATAAGGAATGATAGAACCTATTTTCACATAATGTCAGTACACTCAATATATTATTAAGGAATGATATAAAAATTACATTTGTAAAATGTGACACTGAGATGTCATTAACAGTCACTGGCTTTTTAAAAGGATCATTTTCCCTCTCCTTTTCCAAACTGTGTATGACTGAGTTTCACAGTTTTTATTTAATACTAAACAAAATGATGTTGGTCTTTGGAAGTTCTGCTTATACATCTAATTTGTGGTTCTAATTTTCATAAATAAAAACCTAAGTAAAGGAATAACTTGGTTTCTGCTGTCCTGTAGGAAAAGGAATGTAAGTCAGGAGCAGACAAACTTCAGGAAGAATAGAAGTTTGATTCTGTACATGTATATATATGGTTAGTATTAGCAAAGCAGCTCTAAACATCCTGGATTATTATTACTGTATAATTGGGCTCCACTTAGACCACCTAAGTGTTTGCTATTTTACTGCAAATCATCGTAACTCCCGTATTATTTGTTCTTGCGTGAATCCATCGCCCTAAAGATGAAACGCAGTCATGAGCACTGCAGTTAACTGCTCTATGGGAGTGAGCAATCCAGTACTTGTGGAAGAGAACAGCTAACTTGTCTACTTGTCTGTGTGCTGACCACCTTAATACCACACGGTCAGGACAAAACCAATGCATACACCTTGTTTTACAACTTATAAAACATTTTCACATAAATTAGAATTTCACAGTATAGCATACATATCATTTCTACTTACATATGACTGATGGGAAAGCACTCAGATAAGATTTTTCCAAAGTTGCTTGGCTAGTAAATGGTGGAGCTGGAAAAGAGAAATTCAGAATTAACAATATCTCCTTTTAATGGAAAAAGAAATAGAAACACAAACAAGTCCAAGTCACTCTGCAAATAAACAAGATGAGTGGAAATATGATCTGAATATCCTTTGTTCCCAACCCATGCTTTTATTAACACACCACCCAGGAAGGTCAGCACTGGTGGGTATTTGTATTCTCAGTTCTCAGCACTTGTTGGGGCAGGACTCTTACAGAACGTTTCCAACTAGAAATTTCCTGGGAACCCAATCAGTTGCTCAGCAGGGACTCTTCTGAGGCCCTGGATCTTATTGCAGGACCCACTGCTGACAACTCATAGCCGATGAAGTCAAACGAATTTTAAGGTAGAAATTGCTAAATGAGGTACTCCCTTATCTTTGCGTGCTCAGAGACTTGGGGGGTTTCTCCAGGCAACCCTAGGGAAAAGATGCCTGCTTTCCCACAGGCCCAACTATGAAACATCCCCAAGGTTAGGAGGAAAGATTTCCTTCAAAAGCAATCACTAAGTTAGGCTTTTTAACAAGCAACTGAATCTTTATCTGGTCTTTGAAAAGATCCACAAAATTGCTTCTAATTCTGTGAATTATGGTACACTTTCTGCTTAAGGAGCAGCAGCTCACCAGTGCAAGTTAAAGCTTGCCACCTTGGTCCCATCCTCTGAGAATTTGTTCTCCTGCCTTCTAGTCTGTTGTTATAATAACCTCCAGAACCTCCAATAATAAGTAATGCTAAGCTTTACAAAATTGCATTATTCTGGCATATGGAAGCAATAACTGTCAACTTCCTTCACAATTTAAATTGCTGAAATTTAACTCTATTTTTGCCCACAGGCTGCTCTTTGTTCCTGGAAGAATGTTGTTTTTTGCTCTTGCATGAGGCTTTTTTACACTTTTACTGGTGTGGGGGTGGGGGCAGTGCAGCCTGTGTCAGATGGTTTCTTTTGCTTTAGGAGCAGGAGTCACGTTCACAATAAAGCCTGATTGTGAGCCAATATGAAGCTGAGAGAATGGAGGTTTATCCTATTTGACTGCGGATTTCAGCCAGTTTTCATTGTGAAGAACAGCTCCAATTTCAGAGCTCAAATTTGCCTTCAAAATTTTCCTAGATTCTATTTTTTGTGGCCAGAGTTACTCAAGTGAAATGCATTACTTGATAACCTAGAGATAAAGACAGAATTATTTTTCCTGTGGTCATTGACATGGAACAAGAATTCATTATCTTTTCTTGTGTTTCCCAAGGACATTTTTCTGCAGTGTGCCTGCATCATATAATAGTCATAACCTTTTAAAACTTAGTATAATAATCAGAATATAAAATAAACCTCTGTTTCCAGAATTAATGTTTTCAAAAGAACTACAATTTCCCAATTTTCTTGATTGGCAATCTACCACAAATAAGAAAAAGAAGAGAGATGTTTCATAAGGCAATGCCATACAAAAAACAAACATTCAAAAAATCTAACTCTTCAGATATTCAAATAAAAATTTAAATAACACTCATTTAACTAAAAACAACCTTTCCTAAACATTAACGAATAATAATGTGCCATATGTATATTTACATAAGAGATTAAGCCTCCTGTAGTTTGTAGTTTGGCTGTATATTAATTGTTTAGCAGATTTCAAACTCATTCATTCATTTATCCCACGTACATTTTTTGAACATCGATCATATGATAGGCATTATTCGGACTCAGAGGGTATAGCTATAAACAGGAGAAACTTCCCCCTCAGGAAGCTTACTTCCTAGGAGGGTATTTCTAATGTTGTCCTTTTGCTTCTTTAATTTCTAGTCCCCTTACTTATTCCAGTCAAAAAGCCTCTCTAAAACTGGCCTTTTAAGGGGCCTCCATGGGCCGCTGTATTTCACACCTTGAGAGGGCAAATGTAATAAAATGTCAACAAAGCCTCCATAGTCGTTCAACACAGCAGCATTGCCTGGAGTCACATGTAGTACACCCCACCATCATCCAGGAAGCAGATGAAAGCAGTTATACCAATCCCTAATGCCAGATTATGGTACCTTCATCCAAAATGGCCCCAGTGACCCTCAACTTATGGAATTTGTGCCCTTGTAGAGTCTGCTTTCACTTTGAATCAGGTCTGATCTGTTTGACCAATAGAACATGGCACAAGTTACATTGTCTGACTGCCAAAGCTAGGGCATAAATGCATTGCAGCTTCTGCCTTGGTCTTTTGGATTGCTCACTGTGGGAAGCCAGACGCCATGTTGTGAGAAAGGTAGTGAGCCGCCATGTTGTGAGAAAACTCAAGAGGAACTGAGGTCTCCCACCAACAGCCAGAACTAACCTGAGCACCTTGAAAGTGGAACCTCCTGCCCAGTCAAACTTTCAGATGACTTCAGTTCCAGCTGACATCTAGCTGTAACTTCAGGAGGGACCCCAAGCCAAAACCACCCAGCCAAGCCATTCCCAAATACCTGACTCTTGTTGTGGGAGAGAATAAGTGATCACTGTTGCTTTAAAACTCTAAGATTTGGGGAGATTTGTTACAATAGATAACTAACACACAGTATTAGTATCAGCAAAAAATCTTATCAGACCCCAGAGACCAGCATCTTTCTCCCATAAAGTATCTGGTTGAATATTGCACCAGTTTGAATGTATTATGTCCCCCCAAATGCCACTATCTTTGATGTAATCTTGTGTGGGCAGACCTATCAGTGTTAATTAGATTGTAATTCTTTGAGTGTTTCCATGGAGATGCACCCCACCCAGCTGTGGGTGATGACTCTGGATTGGATGGTTTCCATGGAGGTGTTACCCCGCCAATTCAGCGTGGGTCTAAATTAGATCACTGGAGCCATATAGATGAGCTGACAAACAGAAGGAACTCAGTGCAGCTGTGAGTGACATACTGAAGAGGAGCTACAGCCAAGAGGGACACTTTGAAGAATGCACAGAACTGGGAGAAAGCCATTTTGAACCCAGAACTTTGGAGCAGACTCCAGTCACGTGCCTTCCCGACTAACAGAGGTTTTCTGGATACCATTGGCCATCCTCCAGTGAAGGTACCCAATGGTTGATGTGTTAACTTGGACACTTTATGGCCTTAAGACTGTAACTGTGTAATCAAATAAACCCCCTTTATAAAAGCCAATCCATTTCTGGTGCTTTGCATCCCAGCAGCATTAGCAAACTAGAACAAATATCCTCTTCCTAATCCCAGGGAATGCTCTCTGGTAGTTAGTAAGCAGTGAATCTGATAAGCTGATAGATGTTACTATGTAAATTATTGCATATATGTTAAATATGCATCTCTCTGCTAAAACATTTGTATTTTTCGAGTCCTTCGAGTTAACAAAATTAAGTATTTATCCACATAAATAACTGTACTGGACCCTCATTGGGTACAGGGGAACAGATCAGGGACTCTTCCTTTAAGCACTTTATGAATAGTAAAAGTGGGAAAAGACAGAATATATTCATCATGATGATGGTTTTAACCCCATGTCCTAGTGGAGTAAAGGAAGCATGAGATTACTTCTGGGTCACAAGAACAGGAAAGGAACAAAGGAGGAAATAGCATTTAAGTTGGGCTTAGAAGGGAGATGGTGGATAAGAGAATTCTAAGAGAATTCATTATATGAATTGTGTTCCATGACTGATATGGGTGCTATTTAAGTAGGTGGCCTTTTGCTGTTCTTTTATAACCGAATATAGAGCACCACCTCTAGCAAGGCACTTATCATAATATAAGGTTTAAAATGACATCAGATTATTCAACTCAAATGAATATTCTCAGATTAGAAATTTGGCAAAATCAAAATCCAAGGTATGTTCAGGCTCTCTTAGTGAAAGGATTTATAAAAGTAATGCTATCTATGATGTTCTTTATAGATTTTGCAGTAAGATGGTATGTATTAAACTGTAAGTACTTTGAAGAGACCACTACAGAAATCCATACAAATAATAACTAATAATAATTACCCATTTGTTGAGAGTCTATCACATGCCAAGCACTGTACATACATGAACTAATTTAATCTTCATAGTACAATCTGTTAAAGGAGTTGTTATTACCTGTTTTTTAGAGATGAAGAAACAAAGGTTCTAAAAGATCAAGTAGCTTGCCCAAGGTCGCCCAGAAAGGAAGTGGAGACAACGAGGGCTGAACTCAAATCCTTTTGATGCTGAAACCAGTGCTTTTCCCACTACACCACAATGAAGTAAAGAAACTTTCCCAAGGACTCAGAAAATACACATGCCACAATCTCTGCATCCTCCAAGGCCACTTATGTCACCAATCTTTCTTCCCCCAAAATGCCATTAGGGAGTGTTGACAACTAAGTTTTTATTTTAAAGGAGCCAGTGTGTCTTTAAACAAATCAATTCCAGGAGGAAAGTTTTGGAAGAATGCTGTGGTATCATAATAGCATCTAAAAATTTCCAAGGGAGAAAAAGAAGTTGTCAGAGGGGACCCGGGGGCTTTTGGTGAAAACACATTTTCCTTATTACTCGTGTCTAAACTTTCTGTCATCTCTTTCTACTACTCGGGGAACTGACTGAATCAACCTCAGGCAAATTTAAGCACCACATGTATTTTTATCTGACACCATTTGCTTTTCAATGCTTGGATATACATCCTAACAATTCTGTTCAAGTTTTGGGGTGACAAATGAATAGGACTGTTTTCTTCATTTACCCTTGTGGTGATTTGGAGCTGTATGTACCCCAGAAAAACATGTTCTTAAACTTAATCCAATCCTGTGGGAGTGAACCCATTGTAAGTAGGACTTGTTTGATGAGGTTACTTCAGTTAAGGTAGAGCCCTACCTCAATAAGGATGGATCTTAATCCTATTACTGGAGTCCTTTATAAGTGGAATAAAATCCACAGACGGAGCAGACAGAAGCTGAAGGTCAACAGAACCCAGAAGAGGAGAGGCCAGCAGCGGCCGCCATGTGCATTGTCATGTGACAGAGGAGCCAAGGACCAAAGATAGCTGGCAGCCAGCCCCTGAATGCCAGTCTTTGGGAAGAAAGCATTGCCTTGGTGATGGCTTGATTGGGATTTTTCCCAGCCTCAAAACCCTGAGCTAATAAATTCCCATTATTTAAACCGACTCATTGCATAGTATTTTCTTGAGCAGCCAAGGAATCTAAAACAACCTATTTTCTTTTGCAGTATAATTTTGAATTATAATTTATATTAGTAAAATGCACAACTTTGGAGTTTACTATTCAGTGACATTGCTTTCTTTATGACCTATAACTGTTCTCAATTTGCCCTCGTGTTCCTTTTCTCACTGATAGTGGAAGAAAAACAGACTTGCCAATTAAAAGTAACTTGGTATTTTCTGGTTTAAAACCGTGTCAATTGGTCTAAATTGATTTGAGGTGAATATTAAACTCAAAGTTCCAACTCCCAGTGAGGGTTATTTTACTACCCTCTGGGTCTTGTCTGGATGGAGGGGGAGGATTCCTGCCCTCAAGGTAGCACGGTGTGTGATTCAAGCAGGTACTACCACCAGGTTGTTGCTGGTCTCCAATGAGTGAGTTGATGCCCACTGAGAGAGTCTGGGCCCTCCTGATTCTCCTGGGCATCGTGATACCACTCGCTCCAGCACTCAGTGGTCACTGTCAGAGCCTCTTTTCAGGAGGTCCTGCAGGCAGCATCTCCCCATCTCACCTTCAGCCCTATCCAGCCAACTGGTTCTGTCACCACTTCCTGTCCTCCTTGAGTCCCAGGAACTCTCAGCTGCCTTTGCCACACCAAACTCAAGGGCACTGGGCTCCATGGGGCTGCCTTCTGGCCCAACTACTTAGCCACACTCCTCAGACTTCCCTGAAATATCACAAAAGCAGCCCATTGCTCAGCACCACATTGAGAGAAAGGCTTCCCCACAGTTGGCTTAGAATTCTTCTGTGAAGCACCTGAGAATCTAGGACTAAATCCCACATCTGTCTCTCTCTCTCTCTCTCTCACATACACACACACACACACACACACACACACACACACACACACACACACACACCAGCCTTTCTGGCTGCTCCTACTGCCATTTGCCCATCCCTTTCCCAGAGTTCAGCCCCCTTGAGAGAGTCAGATCATCTTATCTGAACTCCTGGCCCTGCACTTCCACTTCTCCCTCTTCTGTGTGGTGAATCTTACCAGAAGTCATGTAATCTGGCCTTCAAATATGAGAGTTTTCAGTTTTCTCCACTTGGGTTGCACATTAGAATCACCTGGGAAACATTTACAAACATTGCACCCAAACTCCATCTCAGGCCAATTAATTGAATCAGTCTCTGGAAGTGGGGCTTGAGCTTGGTATTTTTTTAAGGTTCTCAAGGTGATTCTAACATGTAACTAGAGGTGAGAACCTACTGGCTTATTACAATAATACTCTTTGGTTTGAGTCAGCTGGGCTCAGCTCTTGATGCATAAAGAAGAATTTTGGGAATTTGGAAAAGCTCTTTCTGATGATAAGATACTGTATTGCTAAAGACTCAACAATAAAACCAAAAATGACTACTCTGCTACAGACTCTAGAGTATCTCTTATTTATCTGAAATAACAAAGCCCAGTGATTCCATGTTTGAGGAGCTGACATGCATTATGAATTAAGGGAACTAAAAAAATTTAAGTTTCATATTTTTGAAATATCATCCCCACATGCCATTCATTCATTCATTCATTCATTCACTATGTCCCATATCATTCCATAAAGGAGTGGTCTAGACCACCACTATATAAATGAGGAAAGAACAGTCACTTTCACAGTATGATTAGAGTAGTACAAGATGCTCCTCTTCTTTTATTCATTTATTGGACAACTATTTACTGAGTGCTTACTTGGAGTCATGTGCTTTACCAGTGAGAAGGGCCCAGTGACGAAGTCTGCTCTCTTCCTTCCAGAAGGTTACAGTCCAGAGGGGGAGGCAACCCTACTGAATGAGGGACCTAAGGGGCACGTGGTGAGCCTGGTGATGGAGGATTCTGGTGGGAGTCCTAGGATGAGATGTGGTGATCAGCTCAGAATACATCCCTCTCCCTCCTTTCCTATTTCGCTTTCCCAATCCCTCACCCCTGTACCTGCTAACACTTTCCAAATAAACTACCTGCATGCAAGCACAGGCCTCAGGGGGAAATGCAGATATGTACCACCTGACAGTCAAAAGAAAACTTTCTACCCTGAAAAAGAAGATTTCTGGTCGAATAAGGATAAGGAGGGAGAGGTTGTTTCATAAAACAGGGTAGCGGGCTGAGCAAAATTCAAGGCTATGAAGCCTGAACCGAAATTTACCGTAAGAATTCTCATGTGCATTTCTGAAATTCAAAGAGACAAAAGAGTTAGGAGTAAGGTGGATGATACAAATTCAACCTGAAAGATTTGGATTAGTTAGCTCCACATGTCTCTATCACTTGGAGAGGAAGGGGAAACAGACATTCCCTTTACAGAGAAATTCCCTAAGGGGAAATTGTGGTCCTTAAAGCAGAGAAAGGAGCAAAGGATAGTTTCTGAAGAAGAGAAATTCAAAAGGCCTTTTTTCTAATTCTTGGCTGAGGCACCAGGAAGTTAATCAACTGCACTGATAATTATGTTTAGTGAGACAGATGCTTTATGGTTGGGCACCTTAATATTGAACACCCAAAGAAGGCAAAATGAATTGAAGAAACAAAACTATAGTCCCTTTAATGTCATGCTTTTTGAAGAAAGAGCCTGGCTAACCCACAAAGACAAAAAAAAAAAAAAAAGTCAACCACATAAACTGAGAAGTTGAGTCACCATAAATCAAAATAACCTTTAAAAACAAAACTCAGTGAGCAAAGACATAATCATCTAAAGTTGCATGCATGCCAGCAAGTGGTTTTTAACCCAAGAAATCAGAGATGCTGAGGGTCATCAACAAGGTAGCAATAGATATTTCTACATGATTAAAATTTTTAAAATCATCAATGAGAAATAAAATAATTTAAAATGTAGAACATTAATTTTTACTGTTTTTTTCTTAGAAATGTGGAGAAAGAAGCCTATTAATTCTATAACTATTAATAAAGTAAATATGCATATCATTTGAATTAACCAGTCAAAATTATTTGCTATTTCTTCTTTCATATTGTGCTTCTGCTTCTACTTAGCCCTATCTCATTCTGTTTGTTAATTTTAATCACGGAGCATTTCGTTGTTAAAAGAAAACACACAAAAATACTACAAATCCGCTCATGTTGCCATTAAAAGAAGTTTTATCAAAAGGAATAACAGTGGCTCCTGGAACCCAAGGTCAGAAGTAGAATCAGCTTCCTACAGCCTGGGACAACATCATTAGTGAGCAAGCAGGGTTCTCAATCCGCCTCTGAGGGGACCAATATGGATTCTTTGCCCAGTTCCTCTCTGCATATCCATTTTAGTCTCCCATTCTTTCTGTAGTGTAGAGCAACACACTTTCCCCACATAGCCACCCCACCCCCCCAAAATCTGCTCAAACTGGCAGATTTCACCTGAGTCCACATCAACATGTAAATCTTGCCAATTCAGAACTTGATCCCAATTCAGAATTATTAGAAGGAAACTAGCTGACCAACTGGGACCAAATATGCCCTTCTGGTCCAACTCTAAGCAGGCGTGGTGGGTGCTGAGGTCACCTGCTACCAACGTAGCAGGGGCTAAGGCTACCAGAGACAAGGACATGGGCAGGTGGAGAGGACAATAGGAAGGAATGGCGATGACAAAGGAGGAGTGGACAACCTGGGGGCACCTGTATTACAATCAGGGGTCATATGTTTGACCTCCAGAAGAATGTAAGCTCCATGAGGGGCTTGGGCATGGTGTTTTCAACAGGTACTTTATTTATCCCTCAAAGGGCCTTACACGTTACATCTCACAAAACAGACATTAAGTAACGTGCTGAATGAACAAACAAAAAGCAAACTATAATGCGTTTCAGGGAAATAATAACCACCAAGAACATTGCTGATTTTTTAAGTTTCATTGTGTTTTCTGAACCTATGTTCTAATAGCTTTCCTCCAAATGACTTAATCAGTGATCTAGAAAAAGGTATAAACATTCCTGAACATGGACCACAATTGCATTCTGAGACTTTCTTCAAATTAGTTAGTAACCTGGGGTCTCGGACTAAGGAGGGGCAGAACCAGACCATGTTGGGCATTACTGCTGACTCCACATCAGGACCACACCACAGCCTCACAACCAAACCCACTACTGTAGCAATCCAGCCACGGGAGGCCCCAGTTTCTGTCTTGGCAAATTCACTTGCCTAATGTACTAGTAGCTCATCTATGAATTTAAATACTTCGGAAATGTCATGTGCTGTAGTCAAATTTTAAATGGTTATGGAGCTGAAGTGTGTCGCTCAAACATTTAACACATTTATTTAGTACCCATATGTCTGGCCCTGTGACACCCATTAGAGACAAGAAGCTTACACACAGTAGGGACAGGCAGGGACTATAGATTCTAAATGAATAATTAGGCCCCCCAAGTTCATGGGAAGAGCCTATGATCTATGACTTTTGCAGCTCTGCTGAGTCTATCTGGATATTGTTCTTTATTGTATTTTCCCTGAAGGTCACTGTAAAAGAAAATCATGTACATTAACAAATACTTTTTGTAGTGCAGGGACATAAGCTAAGGAAGACACCAGAAAAAAAGGGTCCCGTTGTAAAAAGAGCAGGGGGGAAGGGATTCCCATTATTTTTTTTCCTTTTCTCGCAGCTTCTCCTAAGGGCAAGCCAGTTGCAGCCAAGGGTACAACAGTGCAGGAAGCTAAAACCCTAAGAGAACCCCTCTTTCTGGACAGAGGACAGTAACCAGGACCGTGTGAGCTGGAGAGTATGGCTGAAATTTCAGAGAGGAGAGACTTTGGAAAGAGGATCCCTAATTTTTGTATATGAATCAATACAAGTCCTGGGCTCACCCCCAAACTGCACATGCACAGAATACACCCAAAGAAGCAGAGCAAAGGCTTCGAGAACTGAACTACAATATAAACCATAATCCAAGTCCTGAACTCACCT
Source organism: Choloepus didactylus (assembly GCF_015220235.1). Lineage (NCBI taxonomy): Eukaryota > Metazoa > Chordata > Mammalia > Pilosa > Megalonychidae > Choloepus > Choloepus didactylus. The sequence continues at coordinate 94,826,257 of NC_051313.1, read as the reverse complement.
CAATAGCACAGCCGACCCTTTAAAATCTGCCGTGACGTGCGAACCACCACCTAAAGAGAGTGAGACAGAATTTGCAGTGTGAACCTAACCGGGTTGATGGTCTGCTAAAACAAAACAACAAAACAAAGAAACAAAAAATTCAACATTCTCCAGATGATTTTAACAGGACCCAGGAGGGGCCGGCCTGCGAGGGGCTTAGGCCCTGCTGGTCTCTGCGGCCAGAGCCCCCATCTCTCCTCCGGGTCCCTGGTCTCGGAGGACAGCAGGAGGAGGAGGAAAGAGGAAGAGGAGGCGGAGGAGGGGGAGAAGCAGATCTCCACAGCTCAGGGAACCTGAGCCCTCCCCAGGCCTGTGTGTGACTCGGGGCCCGGAGGCCTCCACAAGCTTGCGGCCGGCTCTCCTGTCCCAGGCCTGATGCCTCTCGTTGGGGGCAGCAGGCAGGAGTGGGAGCTGGAGGGTGGGTGACGGGGGCCCACAGTCCTGAGTGAAGGAAAAAGAAAAAAAAAAAAAACAGCCCCGTCTGGGACTAGGGTGAGGTGAGGGAGGCCCTGGCCTCGAATGTAAAAGTTAAGAGGGGGGAATCGAAAACTCAGTACTCAAGATAACATTTAATGCAACATTTTAAAAAATCGAAATTAATGTAAAAATTCCATGATCAACAGGCGGGGCAAGATGGCAGACTGGTGAGCTGTATGTTTTAGTTACTCCTCCAGGAAAGTAGGTAAAAAGCCAGGAACTGCGTGGACTGGACACCACAGAGCAATCTGACTTTGGGCATACTTCATACAACACTCATGAAAACGTGGAACTGCTGAGATCAGCGAAATCTGTAAGTTTTTGCGGCCAGGGGACCCGCGCCCCTCCCTGCCAGGCTCAGTCCCGGGGGAGGAGGGGCTGTCAGCTCTGGGAAGGAGAAGGGAGAATTGCAGTGGCTGCTCTTATCGGAAACTCATTCTACTGATTCAAACTCCAACCATAGATAGACTGAGACCAGACACCAGAGACTCTGAGAGCAGCCAGCCCAGCAGAGAGGAGACAGGCATAGAAAAAAAAACAACACGAAAAACTCCAAAATAAAAGCAGAGGATTTTTGGAGTTCTGGTGAACACAGAAAGGGGAAGGGCGGAGATCAGGCCTTGAGGCGCATATGCAAATCCCGAAGCAAAGCTGATCTCTCTGCCCTGTGCACCTTTCCTTAATGGCCCTGGTTGCTTTGTCTATTAGCATTTCAATAACCCATTAGATCTCTGAGGAGGGCCGGTTTTTTTTTTGTTTTTTTTTTTTTTGTTTTTTTTTTTGTTTAAATCCTTTTTGCATTTTCTAAAACAATTACTCTAAGAAGCTCAATACAGAAAGCTTCAAAGAATTGAAATTTGGGCACGTCAAGTCAAGAGCAGAACTAAGAGAGCTCTGAGACAAAAGGCAATAATCCAGTGGCTGAGAAAATTCACTAAACAACACAACTTCCCAAGAAAAGGGGGGTGTCCGCTCACAGCCACCATCCTGGTGGACAGGAAACACTCCTGCCCATCGCCAGCCCCATAGCCCAGAGCTGCCCCAGACAACCCAGTGTGACGGAAGTGCTTCAAATAACAGGCAAACACCACAAAACTGGGCGTGGACATTAGCCTTCCCTGCAACCTCAGCTGAATGTCCCAGAGCTGGGAAGGGGGAGCAGTGTGAATTAACAGAGCCCCATTCAGCCATCATTTGAGCAGACTGGGAGCCTCCCAACACAGCCCAGCAGCCCAGAACTGCCCTGGGGGGACGGCACTCACCTGTGACATAGCACAGTCATCCCTCAACAGAGGACCCGGGGTGCACAGCCTGGAAGAGGGGCCCACTTGCAAGTCTCAGGAGCCATACGCCAATACCAAAGACTTGTGGGTCAGTGGCAGAGACAAACTGTGGCAGGACTGAACTGAAGGATTAGACTATTGCAGCAGCTTTAAAACTCTAGGATCATCAGGGAGATTTGATTGTTAGGGCCACCCCCCCTCCCCGACTGCCCAGAAACACGCCCCACATACAGGGCAGGCAACACCAACTACACACGCAAGCTTGGTACACCAATTGGGCCCCAAAGACTCACTCCCCCACTCACCAAAAAGGCTAAGCAGGGGAGATCTGGCTTGTGGAGAACAGGTGGCTTGTGGACGCCACCTGCTGGTTAGTTAGAGAAAGTGTACTCCACGAAGCTGTAGATCTGATAAATTAGAGATAAGGACTTCAACTGGTCTACAAACCCTAAAAGAACCCTATCAAGTTCAGCAAATGCCACGAGGCCAAAAACAACAGAAAATTATAAAGCATATGAAAAAACCAGACGATATGGATAACCCAAGCCCAAGCACCCAAATCAAAAGACCAGAAGAGACACACCACCTAGAGCAGCTACTCAAAGAACTAAAGATGAACAATGAGACCCTAGTACGGGATATGAAGGAAATCAAGAAGACCCTAGAAGAGCATAAAGAAGACATTGCAAGACTAAATAAAAAAATGGATGATCTTATGGAAATTAAAGAAACTGTTGACCAAATTAAAAAGATTCTGGACACTCATAGTACAAGACTAGAGGAAGTTGAACAACGAATCAGTGACCTGGAAGATGACAGAATGGAAAATGAAAGCATAAAAGAAAGAATGGGGAAAAAAATTGAAAAACTCGAAATGGACCTCAGGGATATGATAGATAATATGAAACGTCCGAATATAAGACTCATTGGTGTCCCAGAAGGGGAAGAAAAGGGTAAAGGTCTAGGAAGAGTATTCAAAGAAATTGTTGGGGAAAACTTCCCAAATCTTCTAAACAACATAAATACACAAATCATAAATGCTCAGCAAACTCCAAATAGAATAAATCCAAAAAAACCCACTCCGAGACATATACTGATCACACTGTCAAACATAGAAGAGAAGGAGCAAGTTCTGAAAGCAGCAAGAGAAAAGCAATTCACCACATACAAAGGAAACAGCATAAGACTAAGTAGTGACTACTCAGCAGCCACCATGGAGGCGAGAAGGCAGTGGCACGATATATTTAAAATTCTGAGTGAGAGGAATTTCCAGCCAAGAATACTTTATCCAGCAAAGCTCTCCTTCAAATTTGAGGGAGAGCTTAAATTTTTCACAGACAAAGAAATGCTGAGAGAATTTGCTAACAAGAGACCTGCCCTACTGGAGATACTAAAGGGAGCCCTACAGACAGAGAAACAAAGACAGGACAGAGAGACCTGGAGAAAGGTTCAGTACTAAAGAGATTCGGTATGGGTACAATAAAGGATATTAATAGAGAGAGGGAAAAATATGGCAAACATAATCCAAAGGATAAGATGGCCGATTCAAGAAATGCCTTCACGGTTTTAACGTTGAATGTAAATGGATTAAACTCCCCAATTAAAAGATATAGATTCGCAGAATGGATCAAAACAAATGAACCATCAATATGTTGCATACAAGAGACTCATCTTAGACACAGGGACACAAAGAAACTGAAAGTGAAAGGATGGAAAAAAATATTTCATGCAAGCTACAGCCAAAAGAAAGCAGGTGTAGCAATATTAATCTCAGATAAAATAGACTTCAAATGCAGGGATGTTTTGAGAGACAAAGAAGGCCACTACATACTAATAAAAGGGGCAATTCAGCAAGAAGAAATAACAATCGTAAATGTCTATGCACCCAATCAAGGTGCCACAAAATACATGAGAGAAACATTGGCAAAACTAAAGGAAGCAATTGATGTTTCCACAATAATTGTGGGAGACTTCAACACATCACTCTCTCCTATAGATAGATCAACCAGACAGAAGACCAATAAGGAAATTGAAAACCTAAACAATCTGATAAATGAATTAGATTTAACAGACATATACAGGACATTACATCCCAAATCACCAGGATACACATACTTTTCTAGTGCTCACGGAACTTTCTCCAGAATAGATCATATGCTGGGACATAAAACAAGCCTCAATAAATTTAAAAAGATTGAAATTATTCAAAGCACATTCTCTGACCACAATGGAATACAATTAGAAGTCAATAACCATCAGAGACTTAGAAAATTCACAAATACCTGGAGGTTAAACAACACACTCCTAAACAATCAGTGGGTTAAAGAAGAAATAGCAAGAGAAATTGCTAAATATATAGAGACGAATGAAAATGAGAACACAACATACCAAAACCTATGGGATGCAGCAAAAGCAGTGCTAAGGGGGAAATTTATAGCACTAAACGCATATATTAAAAAGGAAGAAAGAGCCAAAATCAAAGAACTAATGGATCAACTGAAGAAGCTAGAAAATGAACAGCAAACCAATCCTAAACCAAGTACAAGAAAAGAAATAACAAGGATTAAAGCAGAAATAAATGACATAGAGAACAAAAAAACAATAGAAAGGATAAATATCACCAAAAGTTGGTTCTTTGAGAAGATCAACAAGATTGACAAGCCCCTAGCTAGACTGACAAAATCAAAAAGAGAGAAGACCCATATAAACAAAATAATGAATGAAAAAGGTAACATAACTGCAGATCCTGAAGAAATTAAAAAAATTATAAGAGGATATTATGAACAACTGTATGGCAACAAACTGGATAATGTAGAAGAAATGGACAATTTCCTGGAAACATATGAACAACCTAGACTGACCAGAGAAGAAATAGAAGACCTCAACCAACCCATCACAAGCAAAGAGATCCAATCAGTCATCAAAAATCTTCCCACAAATAAATGCCCAGGGCCAGATGGCTTCACAGGGGAATTCTACCAAACTTTCCAGAAAGAACTGACACCAATCTTACTCAAACTCTTTCAAAACATTGAAAAAAATGGAACACTACCTAACTCATTTTATGAAGCTAACATCAATCTAATACCAAAACCAGGCAAAGATGCTACAAAAAAGGAAAACTACCGGCCAATCTCCCTAATGAATATAGATGCAAAAATCCTCAACAAAATACTTGCAAATCGAATCCAAAGACACATTAAAAAAATCATACACCATGACCAAGTGGGGTTCATTCCAGGCATGCAAGGATGGTTCAACATAAGAAAAACAATCAATGTATTACAACACATTAAAAACTCGAAAGGGAAAAATCAATTGATCATCTCAATAGATGCTGAAAAAGCATTTGACAAAATCCAACATCCGTTTTTGATAAAAACACTTCAAAAGGTAGGAATTGAAGGAAACTTCCTCAACATGATAAAGAGCATATATGAAAAACCCACAGCCAGCATAGTACTCAATGGTGAGAGACTGAAAGGCTTCCCTCTAAGATCAGGAACAAGACAAGGATGCCCGCTGTCATCACTGTTATTCAACATTGTGCTGGAAGTGCTAGCCAGGGCAATCCGGCAAGACAAAGAAATAAAAGGCATCCAAATTGGAAAAGAAGAAGTAAAACTGTCATTGTTTGCAGATGATATGATCTTATATCTAGAAAACCCTGAGAAATCGACGATACACCTACTAGAGCTAATAAACAAATTTAGCAAAGTAGCAGGATACAAGATTAATGCACATAAGTCAGTAATGTTTCTATATGCTAGAAATGAACAAACTGAAGAGACACTCAAGAAAAAGATACCATTTTCAATAGCAACTAAAAAAATCAAGTACCTAGGAATAAACTTAACCAAAGATGTAAAAGACCTATACAAAGAAAACTACATAACTCTACTAAAAGAAATAGAAGGGGACCTTCAAAGATGGAAAAATATTCCATGTTCATGGATAGGAAGGCTAAATGTCATTAAGATGTCAATTCTACCCAAACTCATCTACAGATTCAATGCAATCCCAATCAAAATTCCAACAACCTACTTTGCAGACTTGGAAAAGCTAGTTATCAAATTTATTTGGAAAGGGAAGATGCCTCGAATTGCTAAAGACACTCTAAAAAAGAAAAACGAAGTGGGAGGACTTACACTCCCTGACTTTGAAGCTTATTATAAAGCCACAGTTGCCAAAACAGCATGGTACTGGCACAAAGATAGACATATAGATCAATGGAATCGAATTGAGAATTCAGAGATAGACCCTCAGATCTATGGCCGACTGATCTTTGATAAGGCCCCGAAAGTCACCGAACTGAGCCATAATGGTCTTTTCAACAAATGGGGCTGGGAGAGTTGGATATCCATATCCAAAAGAATGAAAGAGGACCCCTACCTCACCCCCTACACAAAAATTAACTCAAAATGGACCAAAGATCTCAATATAAAAGAAAGTACCATTAAACTCCTAGAAGATAATGTAGGAAAACATCTTCAAGACCTTGTATTAGGAGGCCACTTCCTAGACTTTACACCCAAAGCACAAGCAACAAAAGAGAAAATAGATAAATGGGAACTCCTCAAGCTTAGAAGTTTCTGCACCTCAAAGGAATTTCTCAAAAAGGTAAAGAGGCAGCCAACTCAATGGGAAAAAATTTTTGGAAACCATGTATCTGACAAAAGACTGATATCTTGCATATACAAAGAAATCCTACAACTCAATGACAATAGTACAGACAGCCCAATTATAAAATGGGCAAAAGATATGAAAAGACAGTTCTCTGAAGAGGAAATACAAATGGCCAAGAAACACATGAAAAAATGTTCAGCTTCACTAGCTATTAGAGAGATGCAAATTAAGACCACAATGAGATACCATCTAACACCGGTTAGAATGGCTGCCATTAAACAAACAGGAAACTACAAATGCTGGAGGGGATGTGGAGAAATTGGAACTCTTATTCATTGTTGGTGGGACTGTATAATGGTTCAGCCACTCTGGAAGTCAGTCTGGCAGTTCCTTAGAAAACTAGATATAGAGCTACCATTCGATCCAGCGATTGCACTTCTCGGTATATACCCGGAAGATCGGAAAGCAGTGACACGAACAGATATCTGCACGCCAATGTTCATAGCAGCATTATTCACAATTGCCAAGAGATGGAAACAACCCAAATGTCCTTCAACAGATGAGTGGATAAATAAAATGTGGTATATACACACGATGGAATACTACGCAGCAGTAAGAAGGAACGATCTGGTGAAACATATGACAACATGGATGAACCTTGAAGACATAATGCTGAGCGAAATAAGCCAGGCACAAAAAGAGAAATATTATATGCTACCACTAATGTGAACTTTGAAAAATGTAAAACAAATGGTTTATAATGTAGAATGTAGGGGAACTAGCAGTAGAGAGCAATTAAGGAAGGGGGAACAATAATCCAAGAAGAACAGATAAGCTATTTAACGTTCTGGGGATGCCCAGAAATGACTATGGTCTGTTAATTTCTGATGGATGTAGTAGGAACAAGTTCACTGAAATGTTGCTATATTATGTAACTTTCTTGGGGTAAAGTAGGAACATGTTGGAAGTTAAGCAGTTATCTTAGGTTAGTTGTCTTTTTCTTACTCCCTTGTTATGGTCTCTTTGAAATGTTCTTTTATTGTATGTGTGTTTTCTTTTTAACTTTTTTTTCATACAGTTGATTTAAAAAAGAAGGGAAAGTTAAAAAAAAAAAAAAATGAAAAAAGACAAACAAGGAAAAAAAAAAAAAAAGATGTAGTGCCCCCTTGAGGAGCCTGTGGAGAATGCAGGGGTATTTGCCTACCCCACCTCCATGGTTGCTAACATGACCACAGACATAGGGGACTGGTGGTTTGATGGGTTGAGCCCTCTACCATAAGTTTTACCCTTGGGAAGACGGTTGCTACAAAGGAGAGGCTAGGCCTCCCTGTATTTGTGCCTAAGAGTCTCCTCCTGAATGCCTCTTTGTTGCTCAGATGTGGCCCTCTCTCTCTGGCTAAGCCAACTTGAAAGGTGAAATCACTGCCCTCCCCCCTACGTGGGATCAGACACCCAGGGGAGTGAATCTCCCTGGCAACGTGGAATATGTCTCCCGGGGAGGAATGTAGACCCGGCATCGTGGGACGGAGAACATCTTCTTGACCAAAAGGGGGATGTGAAAGGAAATGAAATAAGCTTCAGTGGCAGAGAGATTCCAAAATGAGCCGGGAGATCACTCTGGTGGGCACTCTTACGCACACTTTAGACAACCCTTTTTAGGTTCTAAAGAATTGGGGTAGCTGGTGGTGGATACCTGGAACTATCAAACTACAACCCAGAACCCATGAATCTCGAAGACAATTGTATAAAAATGTAGCTTATGAGGGGTGACAATGGGATTGGGAAAGCCATAAGGACCAAACTCCACTTTGTCTAGTTTATGGATGGATGTGTAGAAAAGTAGGGGAAGCAAACAAACAGACAAAGGTACCCAGTGTTCTTTTTTACTTCAATTGCTCTTTTTCACTCTAATTATTATTCTTGTTATTTTTGTGTGTGTGCTAATGAAGGTGTCAGGGATTGATTTAGGTGATGAATGTACAACTATGTAATGGTACTGTAAACAATCGAAAGTACAATTTGTTTTGTATGACTGTGTGGTATGTGAATATATCTCAATAAAATGATGATTAAAAAAAAAAAAAAAAATTCCATGATCAGCAAAACTTCTAAATTTTAAACAGAGGATCAGTATTATGTTTTGGTTTTGTTTGTTTGTTTGTTTTGCAACTCAGACTCCACTAGGGCTCAGCACAACACTGTGGCTGGTGCTCAAATGCGGAAGATAAGGCAGCCTCTACAGCCCAGAGCAGGTGGTCAGGAATGGACAGTAAATCCAGAGAGGTAACCAGAAGACACCCAGGACACCTAGAAAGACTCAAGACTCAAGTATCACAAAGGCAGAGGGGTGTGGAGTCCTCTGCATCCTTTTCCTCCTGTGCTTTCTGCTGCTCTAATCTTTTGGTTGCTCAAGTTTGATGCCAAAGCTTCCACTGAGGGCTTGTATGTTTAGAAGCTTCATCAGTTTTATTTTTCCTTTATAAATACAATGCATGAGATGAGAAAAGTCCTTTACACTGTATATTATTATATAAAACTACAAATAATAGTATAATAACCCCTTTGGACCCATCACCCTGCTTCAACAACCATCAACTCATGGTTTATTCTGCTTTCATCCATATCACCTCCCACTTCCCCATTTCTCCCAATCATCCCAAAGCAAATTTTATTTGTATGTACTCTAGTGTGTATTTCTGAAAGATAAGGACCCTAAAAAAATCACAATACCTTTACCAAACCTAAAAAATGAACAGTAGTTCCTTAACAACATCAAATATCCAAGCAGTGTTAAATTGCCCTGACTGCTTCAAAAATTATTTCTCTATCATTTATAATTTTTTGGAGTCGGATTTCAAATAAGGATGATATGTCGCAATTGGTTGATATGTGTCTTAAGTCTCTTTTAATCCATAGACTCCCCATCCATCTCTTTCTTTTTTCCTTAAAATGTTTTGTTTGAAAAATGGGTTATTTGTCATGTCGAGTTTCTGGTGGTCTGAATTTTGCTGATTGCATCTCTGTGGTGTTGTTTAATGAGCTTCTTTTCCCACTGTGTTTCTAGACTTTAGTAGGCATACTTGGAGGTTTGATCAGATTCAGTGCAGCCCCTTTGGCAGGACTCTTCCATAGTCCAGTCTTCATGGGTACTGGGTGTTGAGAATGTCTATCAGGAGGCGCGTGATAACTGCTTTTCTCTCTTTTTGTCATCTTAGCAATCATTGATCAATATCTAGATCCATTGATTGATTAGACACTGCAAAGTGCTAACGTTCTAATTCTGTTGTTCCTTCAACTGACTGGAACAATACGTAAAGAGAACCCCCTGCCCCATCAACTCTTAGGTTACTCTGAGTATAATTTATGCAGGAATAGCAGAATAAAGGCTCTGTGATTGCCACCCAACAAGAGCAGGGTGCTATGCAGTCTATGGAAGAGATGCCCCAAAAAGGCTTTCCAGAAAAGGTATTATTTGAGAGTGGTGTAGGACTATATTATAATAGGCTAGACCAGGATTTCACAACATTAACACTCAACATGTTGGGTCAGATAATTTTTTGTTGTGTGTGTATGGAAGGGGAGGGGGGAGGGGTGTTGTCCAGTTAATTGTAGGATATTCAGCAGCATCTCAGACCACCCCCCTACTAGATGCCAGTAGCATCTTCCCCTTCCCCAGTTGTGACAATCAAAAATGTCCACAGATCTTGCCAAATGTCCCCTGGGGGGCAAAATCACTACATGTCCCTTTTACCCAATGTCTTCATATTAACAATAAAAGGGTGTGTTGCATGAAATGTAGCCAACATAAAATAATGACTGCCTATGGAGTAACAACATGATTTTCTCATAAAAGGTGTCTCTTGTCACCAGATGTTGACAGCTTGCAAGCAGCTTAAATTCCTCCATCAGTTCCTTGGATCATGCCTCGGAAAATTTGTTGACACATTCTTGTTTCTGTAGGATGAATCCCTTAGCCATCAATTCCTGTTGGGAATCACTTCCTTCTGAAGGGGCTTTTGTGTCTTTACTGAAGATGATTAAAATTTCTCCATGGAGGAGCCTGGCTACCCATTTACAAAAATAACATCGACAGCCCAGTCTTCAAAATCCTGAAGCAATCATGGCAGCTTTAATGATTTTGGCACAGGATATGGTGCAAAAATATTATGGAATGCATCTTTATTTGTTTTTCAGAAATCACAACCAGAGGCCACATATATTTTCAGTCTTTTGCACATTCTGCAGTATCCTGTGGAATTTTTTTCTGGGTCAACAGAGCATGACATTCATGACCGATTTGCCTCTTTGTAAACAGGGTACCTGACACCACATAATGTGAACTGCCACAACCACTCCTAATTTCTAATTACTTATGAAAGGAATAACTCAAGGCAATCATTCCTTTTGCAAAGTCTGTTCTCTGAATTCTTAAATCTTCCTTTAGTGCTATAGTTTCACTGAGTGATCTATAAAATAGAGATAACAATACCTACCACATAGGATTATAATGGGAATTAAATTCAAGGATAAGACATCATACCCACTGATTTTTAAAAGCGTGTTTCCCTGCCCATTTGAACATCCCTGGAATAGTCATCCATCTTACAGCCACCATTCTCGGGGCAGCAGTGTGATCTAGCTGCCATTGCTTGCCCATGCACAAACTTACTGTTAATCTTGGTGGCATGCCTGGCGACTCCTCAGCTTTCAGTCAGCAGACCATTTCAGAACCACTGGAGGAAGGAATGTGGGTCTTGGCTGTTTTCTGAAAACCTTCTGCGGACACCTCAAGAAAGCACCACGTTGAACCTCAATGAATAGGGATCAGCAGCATCGAAGGAAATCCTAGAGGTAATAAGAGAGAATCTTCTAAGAAATGCTATGTTACCTGTGTGTCCTTGATGGTGCACAAGGCAATACTGGGTAGAGAAACAAGGTTGTCATCAACTCTAGGTCAAAAAGTGATTCAGTAAAGATAGACTCTGAATGTAAAAACCTTGTAGGGAAAACTTCACCAATTTAATTTGCTTGTATTTTCCTTTTTATATATGCAGAAGAGTGATATCTGATTTAAAAATCTATGTCTAAGTAAGTCTAAAAGAGCTCTTTCATTTTGTAAACAAAAATTCTATGTGATAAAGCATTGAGTAATACTTTAATAGACCATATTTTTTTCTTAGTGATACATAAAATGATGGTGGGCCTTAAATTTGATGTTGTTTTAGATTCATGGAATACAATCTAGAGAAGGACAAGTGGAGAGCATCACACCCAGTAGCTTCTCAACAAAATGTAGTTGTTGTTGTGACTTTATAGTTGTCAAATCTAGTTGAACCAAGAGGCAACATTTGAAGATAATCTGCAAATTTACTTTGTACAAAAATTCCCCAAATCAGTTTTGATACAGATAATGCTATACTGTAATTTAAACATTAATGTCCTCTCTAAGCTATTGATATCATTTGTGAATGAATTTGAAGCCCCAATGACTGCAAAGTGTAATTTGAATAATATCTTCTCTTATTCCTTTTCTCTAGAAAAATTGTCTATGGAGTGGAGAACCCAACAGCATAAGGAGACAGGCAGAGCAGGAGAACTAGAAATTAAAGCAACTCTAACCTGCTAGCATACACGCCTGTAACTCAGTCCTGTGAGTCTTAAGCTTCTAATACCTTTGATTAAATCTCACCAGAATTTAAATCATATCAGAAGAGAAGAATAACATCTGAGTATGGAATTCCACCAAACATGCCCACTCCCCCCACCCCCCACACCCCACACACACAGAAAAAAAATTAAGAAGAAACGAAAAAGTCTAAAAAATCTCCAAACATTCTGGGGGAAAAACATCAAATCCATTCATATTTTAAATTGCATGAAAATACCAGTTAAGGACAAATGGATAAGTAGAGATATAGCAATATGTGTGGAACCTTTGTTATATATACATAGTAAAATATGGGATGTTTTCCCTTTCCAATGGCAAGGGACTTCCATTTAAAAGACGTTTGGCTAAAACAAAACAAATTTTATATTCCCTGAATATTACTAAGAATTTTCTACCTACAATATACTGAATAATATTTCTTAAAACTTTCATAAGATTTAATAATAAACTTAATTGATTATTTAATGCAGTTCAAAAATATAATGTCATCTAAAAGTTACTGTATAATAATACATCAGATCATGTAAGCATCAAAATTACTCTGTGGAAGACTTTTCCTGATAATAGATATTTTCTGAAAATTTTTCAAATATATGCATAATTGTGTACATATCTAGTAACCTTAATAGGAATGTTTCATATTAGACTGCCACAGGATCATGGTTTCCTGGTTCTCTGGACCAGTCCCCCGACCCCATGGGCTGGGTTTCCCTTCCTGTGAAGCTGGGCAATTGGAAGTCTCCAAAATGAGCCGCTAAGCCACACTCAGTGTTATTGAGATGGTTAACCGCCAGAGGGCAGCAAAGCACCTCACAATAGCTTTCCTTCTGCTATGAGCTCACCAAGTCAGATATTAGGTTTTATTTTTATGCCTTATTAGTCTTTTATTATATTAATCAATCAAGGTAAAATTTTTAAGCTGAAAATATGAGGTATTAGGACAGTTGTCATTGATTATTCTAAAGGGTATAATTTGTTTTCTTTTTTTTTTCTTTTGTGTTAGAGACGTTGTGGGTTTACAGAAAGATCACACATCAAATAAAGGGTTACCATATGCCACCCAATAATTAACACCTTGCAATGGTGTGGCACATTTGTTACAACTGATGAAAGCACATTTTTATAACTGTACTATTAACTGTAGCACTTGGTTTAACTTAGGGTTCAATGTTTGTGTTGCGCAGTTACATGGATTTTTTTTTTTAATTTTTATTCTAGTAACGTACATACAACCTAAAATTTCTCCCTTTTAACCACATTCAAGTATAAAATTCAGTGCTTTTAATTACATTCACAGTGTTGTACCACCATCACCACCATCTATTACCAAAAAAGGAGATATTTCCAAAGCACACCCCCAAACTTCTCTTTGAGTTGTGGTCCCACTTTTTAGCAGAGTTTAGGATGGCATTAATGTAGGGTGGAAAATAAAGACTTCCAGTCTTAACCAAGTAGCCTATTAAATTAAATCAGATGGTTTTGGCAGAGAGATCCTTTGCAAGATTGATGTCCTATTATGTGAGTCTGAAAAGCAAGACAAAGAATTGGCGGCGTCTCTGAAGTCCTCCCCAAGTCCTACATCAAAGGAAATGAAACGTATTCCTTAATCTAATTTGTGGTCCTCTTTAAGTATAAAGTCATTGTAAACTGAGGAACAATAAACTAGCAAGATATGATGTACTGGGAACACCACTGAATAATAATAATTTTATTTGCACTGCAAGTTAATAATCATATAAATAAAAGAGCTTCTATTGATACTCCTAAAAAGAATGACAGAGAATGGTATTATAGCACAGATTATTTTTCATAGGATTTTAAATCATTCTCCTGGAATTGAAAGTTCTTAGTTACAATAATGAGGGGAAAGCAGAAGGCAGAGACAAATAAAAACGAGAGGGAAGGGGTGGGAGGGTGTATATTACATTCACCGCACAATAGGGTGAGCACACAAACCCAGCTGCATTGTGTCCCAGCATCTGTTTCACACTGGCATGCAGATGCAGACCACTTGGAAGGTTATAATAGTAGAATTTAAAATTGCAAAGTCAAGAAGAACAGACTCAGGGATGTGCATGGTATTTATAGATTATAGCAAACCAGAGGAAAGACATGAAAAGGCCCTTGTATTTAAAAAAACCCAAAAAAGTCCATGCCACATGAAATGTTGTGAACCTGAGAACTAACAGAGATATTGTGGCAGCAAAAGTTCACAGAAATGGAAACTAAAATAGCAGGAGATGAGGAAATGCAATAGCAACAGATAAAAAAAAAACTGTCTTGGCAGAAAGTTGACAGTATAAATTTAAAAGGCATTGAAAATGTTTAAAATAAAACTGGTTTAGGTTGAAAACAGCAAATACCCATGGAATCTATTCAGAGTACACCTCCTAACCTGAGTAATAAAAACATGTTTCTATAGGTCTAAGGTAGAGTGCTGGAATTATTAGCAGCAACCCGTTTTGTTTGCTTGTTTGCTTTTAGATCTAAGACTATTGAATTTAAACGTTAATCAGATAAAGGGCCAAAGACAGGAAGTGAGAGACATGTAGTCTTTATTATTTGCTTGTTTTGAAATTCAGACAATTAGTTTAACTTTGCCAGTCTCAATTCCTACAGTGTAAAATGAGAGGGTAACTAAACTGCATACTTCAAAAGCAGAGCCAGAGGGATGTTTGCCTCCTGAGTTTCTTCCAGTTCATTCTCTGTCTCATAAAGGAATAACCAAGGTGGTCATTATTATGATTTTATTTGCAGGCTACACAATTATTTTCTTAACTTAATATATTTTGAATATCATATATATTATTTAAAGACAGCCTAAAATTGGAAATAATCTAAATGCTCAAACAATAGGGGATGCTTTTTCATTATTGTGATATATTCAGCAGAATAACATGGATGCACGTGAAATGATGTAGATTATCCCATGGCTTGGTACAAATGCTCATGCTGGAGAAAGGGCGTTTTGGGGGAGGGGGAGGGAATATGGTAGAGACAGGAAGCTCAAACCAGAATGATCACACTTTTGTTTTAAAAAATAATGACATCAGGATGTTAACATTCATTCATCTCTGGCTGGAAAGATTATTCTAAATTAAGAACAAAAAATTATAGCACAAAAGTCAAAAAGTTAGCAACTACTTCTGGTTTATGGGATTAGAGATGAAGTTTATGTCCTCTTTTTTGATGCCTTTCTGCAGCATAAACAACAGAAACACAACCAATTCTTCTTTTAAGACTTCCAAAGTCTCCATTTCTATGGAAGCCTGAGCAGGGAAGCGAAGTTTCAAGAGCCCGGAGTTCATCAGCAAGGATATTGAGCATTGTTTTCAACCAGACGTGACCTTTTCCTTTGGCTGACTGGTGGCTTGGCCTCCCATCAAGAACCACACCTTCCTGGTCACTGAGAGGATATGAATCGAAGCCTCCAGGTTAACTGAACACAATGAGCACTTGCCCCCGGGAACCGCGCCTGACCCATCCACCACCTCCCACACCTCTGCAGAGACACTGGTCCGAATTTTCCAGATGACAAATGGTTGACAGGTGGCAAATTCAGTACAACTGGATAGATGCTCACAGTCTGTTAAACGGGGGAAAATAGTAAATAAACCATAATCTCATTTTTTTATTTAAAAATTTTTAAATAACAGTAATAATACCTGAAGGAAATTCACCAAAATGTTAATCATGGTTAGCCCTGTGTGGTGGGATTATGCATGCATTTAAATTTTCTTACTTTTGCTTATCTCAATTTGCTAAAGTTTCTATGATATATATGTATTATTTTGTAATTTTTAATAAAATGAAAAAGATTTTTTTTCAATTTAATCAAGTTAATGATCTAAGAGCCCTTGTTCATGAATAGATTAATGTAGGCAATAGATCTCAAAAGGTTGGAATGGTTCAAAACATTGAGATGCTAACTAAACTTATTCCGAAACATTATATTAAATGTATTCACAGTTAGCAGAGGCCCTGTGTTTAATAGTGGCCAGGTTTGTCTCAGCCCCCTACTGGCATCTCATGGGAGGCCTTGCCTTGAAAGAAATGCTCCTTCTCCCACCCACCCACCCACCACCAAGACACTTTCCTTACTTTCCACCTGGGGCACTGCTCCCCTCCTCCCACTTCTGCTGACTTTTATACACAGTCTGCTTGGATTGGCCCTTGCACCCCTTTTCTCAGCTTTGTAGACCCCTCCATGAAGGACGACCGTAGCCTTCCTTTGTTGCTGGAATTCCCTAGTTGTTTGAATGTTTGAAAAAGATCCCAGATGAGTGAGAATTCAGAGGCTTTATGACTCTTCTGGTAGGTAGCCCACCCCTGACACATCCTGCCCTTCATTGTCCTTTGAGGTTCCAAGGTTTAAAACAGCAGCTATTCCTCTCTCCCAAACCATTTGAAACTTCTCTGCCCTGAATCTGTCTGAGGCCAGGCAAGGCCAAAGGCCCGAGAAGACTAGAAGTTACTAAGTAATTTCTTTGGGGCATTCTTCCCTGAAAAACAAACAGCCGATATCTATTAGGTGCAGCTCTGAAGACACGTGCTCGACAAGCCCATAAAACAGATGAATTGCAGACTCAGCAAATAAAGAAATGTATGCCTTTGGAGACCTTCTGAAGTCCAGGCCTGAGGTTATTTTTCCTAAGTTAAGTGACCTAGAGAGTAGAGGCATCAAGCCATGTGGACATAACAGCCATAATGTGTATAGAACTTTCCTATTTTCAAAGTGATTGCACATTCATCACGTATTTTAAATGCTCGTGGTCATGGGAGGTTGCTTTTTATTCCTTCCTTTTACTAATGTGGAAATGGAGGCTCACAGAGATTAAGATACTTGACAAAGGTTATTCTGCCAACAAATGGTTGGTGAGACTTGAATCCAGGTCTTTGAGCCAATCAGTCCTGGTTGGTCTCCATCACACCACCGTTCGTTATGATCACGAGGGAGCTGTTTGGAGGGAGGTCAGTCCTGTGGTATTAACAGCTGATTGTGTGTTTCAGATTTGCTTCACTGGAGATAAACTTAAGTCCTAGAAGGATCCATCCTGTGTCTGAGAGTTAGGTATCAGGCAAAATTTCTCAATTTGGGCCCCCTTTGGACACTTGGGGGTGGGAAAAGCCTTAGTTATATAGGTTGGTCCTACATATCTCACCCCTGACACATGCCTACTAAAATCTGATTTGTGACAACCCAAAATGCCTCTACCTTTTCAAATAGTTGGGGGGGAGGGTGTGGGAACTAGACTGTCCTTGGTTGAGAACTACTACAGGAATCTGAGAACCTCTGATTTAAAAGCTAGAATGCCAATGTTGCTAAGTAACATCTCAGACAAAGAATTAGATCAATAGGAAAGTAATTACTGAGGCAGGGCAGATAATTTGAACTGGACCAACCTGGGCTAACTCGAAGTCTGTACTGGACATCAGACTTGATAATAGATGTAATCAGCAGGCACTTAATAGCTTGGTTGCCAAAATAAATGCATTATGAAATTAATGAGTGTTGTGTAATTTCATTAGGATGGAAAAAAACAAATATCTATATCTTTGCCCAAGTATATGTCTCTCCCAGTTGTCCCTTGAGCTGGCAACGATGAGCTCTTTAGTGTCCCAACTCCTCGTTAAAGTTAAATTCTTTCTAACTGGCAGAGGGAGCCATCTAGAAGGTACTAATGGATCCTGGCAGCAGTAGCAGTGTCAGGTGATGTAAATGAGAAAACCTAGGCAAGACCTTTCAGAAAAGAGGCAGAAAAGAAATAGAAGCCTCAGTGATTCTTCCATCTCCATGGAAACAAAAAGTCTCTTTTACTAGCATACAATGCCTTTTCACAGATATCATCTTCCAGGGCCATTTTCTCCTGGATGTTGTTAACAGATGAATGAGTTTTCCTGTTTGACTGGGAGAGAGGATTGTGTGCTGCTAGCCCCTTTGAGGGAGATCCCTCCCATAAATCCAACTTATCTCCATCTATAGCCAACCATCTGAGTCACACGAGCAGCTGGTGAAAAGGGCTTTGTGCAGCTCTGTTCCCATCAGAGAAGCCTGGCCTGGTTCTCAGACAGCTTAACTTGGTGCCCTCCATTTTCTCTTCAGTGGCTTTTGAGGGCTACAATTTGCTTTTCCCCAAGTGAAGACTGCACAGCAAGAGCAGCTCTGATCTTATCCTACCCAGTTTTCTAGGTGCCATCTCTCTCTTTAAAAGAGCCCAGAAAAAAGATTGAGAAATTCAAGCGGTTCTCTCACACAGAAAGCACTCTATTTTACCATAGCTATTGCTGGGCATCTTTTCAGGGTTATACAAGAGGGACTATATGAGTTTCAATAAAGTATTTTGGTTCCATTTTTGTTTCTGAGTCACTGGTGAATGGAATACTCTGGAAGCCCTACCAGGTTCTGTAAAATCCTTCCCACTCAGAGAGGAGATGAGGGTGCTGACGCGCACACTTACTATCTCTCCAGAACCATGTTTCATCGGTAATGATTCCAGAAAACATGGTTTTTGAGATGCCTAAGATAGATTCAGATAATCCTTTACTCCAGAATACTAAACAATCAGGAGTCAAATTTATCAGGAAAAGCCAATTAAAGCTCACCACAAACCTCCCTCCCCCACCTTCTCAAATCTCTCTAATATATTTAGATAGCCATCTGCACTTGACTGAAATGACTCACCGGTAATAAACAATCTTATCTTCTGTATTATTCAGTGACCCATATAAAAACCTACATGATAGATTGTTTCCTAAGTTGAGAGCTAAGATTTTTTTTTTCCTCTCCTAATGGATGGACAAAGAAGACAATTAGACTTGTATATACCTCAACTTTCTCTTGATTCTAAGATCAGCACTAAATTTGATATGCAATAGAATAGTTTAATGTAAATAATTTTTCTGATATAAAACTACTCTTCTCCTTTAACCTCTTGGTTCTTGATGTTTTGTCCTCTCTCATTTGCATGGTTTTGCTATTTTATTGCTTGGGATGTTTTAAATTAAGCAGCTTTCCCTCCACTTTGGCAGTAGGTAGGGCATAAATATGGTGTTTAGGATTTTCTAAAACATTCCTAATCTCAAATGTTATTTCCTATATTCTAGTTTGCTAAAGCCAGAAGACCACACAATGTTCTAAGACTGTGGGTTCCATTGTGGTGGTTCTTATTCGCTCGCTGATGCCTCACTTAAGTGGGGAGGGGGTAAACTGGTTTGCCATTGGCCAGTTTCATTGATAAGATTGATTTGACTTTGAACCTTTATGTCATCTGTTACAATCCAAGCCTGTTTTCCTAGCACCATGTAGCCTCCTCTCTTAGACAGTAGGAAGTCACCTCAGTATAAGTAAGGATTTTAAGGTTCCCAGGAAGAATCCCAAACCTAAAAGAAAGAAAAGAAAGAAAACGCTTCTTACTGGCTTTTATTGAAGGCTAAAATGTCACAATTAGAAATGTATTCTTTGACTTACATATTCGTCTTATTGAAAATTCAAGGGAAAGAGTAATGCAAACAAGTCTCTAACATTATGACATTTACCCTTGTGTGTTATTGAGTTTGTTGGATTCCTTTTCTGAGATTACATTTTGATAGCCAGGTAGGGGTATAAAGGACACAGACACGAAAGCCTTAGCAAGAAAAGTGCAAAAAAAGAACCGAAAAGTGAGAGGGTCTCAACAGACAAAACCTTGATTACAATGCAAGTTTGCCAAGGCTGAGCCTAGGCAATGCTCACATTTTCCCCCTCACTCCTCTCTCTGCTAGCCAGGGAGACCACTGGACCTGTGCTGGGGCAGGCTTTTAGCTTTGATGGCCAAGTTCTATAACTGGAAAATCTGATGAGTGTCTGGTTGAGATCACGCAAATTCCCAGAAGCCAAGTATGGGGGGTGAGCATGGGCTGCTCCCACTTGAAAAGAAATGTTTTTAGAAACACAGCAACATGTACATCCAAGCAGTAAAAAAATAAGCAACTAATCGGGAGGAAAATGTCATATAAAGTCATATTTCTCTCTTCTTTTGCAAACAATATTTTTTTTTGCAGAAGTCTGCCTCTCTAGTAGGTTGCAAACAAAGGGAGAATTTTTTACTCTGAGGGCATGTGGCAGGAGCAATTAGGTTGATAGGTTTGGTTTGAACTCCAGGCCAACACCTCTCAAAAGAGCCGATGCAGGTTTCTTTGAGAGGAGCGTTTTTTTCACAGTTCCACGAGTGGAAAATTGTTTTATAGCAAGAAAAAGAGCACAGAGTTTTTAGCAGGTGATGAAGCAATAATTTGTAGGATGGTTTCATTCTCACTGAGCCATTTTTATGCACAGAGGGAGAACTGGTCAACCATGTTAGAAAAATGTCACTTCTAAAAATGTGGAGGTATCATTTGTACTACTAAAAAACACATCTGTATAACCCCTATGTTAATTTTCTAAACAAAAATATAATTTCTTTAAAGTTAAACTTGGATTAGAAGTCAAAAATTTCAAGACTATGTAAGATCTCTGTGATCTTACAAATAAAATACAAACTTTAATGGAACATCAAAAACCTCTAAGTTTAAGAGCTTTCCTCTTTTATTTAAAACCAACCTTAAATATTTAGAACTAATTAAAAATCCTGTTTTTCACACATTACTCTACATATATGATACATAGGAAATTATCCCCTAAAGCTGGTTATTTATTCAACAGCCTCTACCTTCTTACTTGCTAGGGGAATTCTGATTTTGTTTGTGGTGTTCACCCCATGTGACTCACAGTGTAAACCCTGACTAATCTAAACTGACCAAGGTAATTTTATTTCCCTTGTCAATGATTATTTTAGGAGTAGGCATGTGGCCATATCTGGCCAACAAGATATTAGGGGAAGTCTTCTAGGGACTTATGGAGGACAGGGGGAGGACTTCCTCTCAAAAAAAAGAGAAATAAGGGAAAGCAGCCACTCTTCTACAGGATAATTTTATGTCTGGATATGTTGATGCCTTGAGGCAACGAGGGCTTGAAGCAATAAGGAGAGACAAACTATCCCTCATAATATGCTGAAAATGGCAGAACAGAAAGAGAGAGAAAAATCTAGATGGTCAATGGATTAGTCTGCTCTGGAGTATCTACCTCTGGACTATTTATTTTATGGGAAAATAAATATCCTCATTGTTTAAGTCCATTCATCCAATGTTTTCTATTATTTCAGCAAAATAATTACTAAAGGTGTATCTATCGTGTTATATTGAAAGAAAAAATTTGAATAAAATTGCTTTAATTAAACAATTATGCAAGGGAAGCAAGCATTTCTAGTTTATACTAATCTCAACACTTTAATAAGTTGTTCGACAATCTCTCTTTTGATTCAACAAGGTTGGTGGTATATTTGCAAAGTATTAATATTTTACAAATGATTCTGAAAATTTAAGAGCCATAAATTATTCCAGAAGAAACTTCACCTTTTAAATCATTCCCTCATTTGTTGGTCTATAGTTTATGACTCATGGTCTAGAAAATAATAAAGTTTTAAATCTCTGCATCTACAAACTTTAAAGGCATGTTCTTTAGTTATGTAGATTAATTAAAAAGAGACAAAATGGCATTTTTGTAGTAATTTTATATGGATAACAAAATACGCAGCTTCATGCACTGCAGTGGGAAAACCTAAATACTAAATGGTTTATTTACCTACAGCTGAGAGGAAATCTTGTTTAAGAGCATAGAAGCGGATATGCATGGCAGTGGCCAATGTGTTAATTGATTAAAATTCCAATTGGTCACAGCTAAACCACGTCCTCCTCATCACGCTTTCTTCTCTTCACCCCCATTAAAACACATTTACATTTCCCTTTGTTTCAGAATTATCTGCCTTCAGCTGCCAGGGAAAGTTTGTTCATATTTCTTGGGGGCAAAGCTTCAAGGTCACTTCCTCCTATTAATTCCCTGTCAGCAAGTGTCACTCGGAACATTTCCTGTTCCTGTTCTCATAAGTGCTGAGGAAGAGAAATTCTCACTGATCCCTGATTTTTAATCCTCCACAGCGGTCTTCAAATTATGCAAAGGTATACCATACTTTTCATTTAATTGTGATTATTTCGGTAAAAGGATGCCAACATAACTTCTGTAGTGTAAATCTAGTATGTTCCCTGCTGAAACTCTATCTATAGAATGGGCAGTACAATAATTTCTTCCATCTTTAGAAATAAAATAGATTGAGTACAGATTGTTTAGAAATCAATCAAGTACTAAGCACTAAAAAATCAAGTAATTACTTAGTACCAAGTATGAATCCAGAATATTTGCTGTTCTCTGAATATCAAAAAACAATTGCTTTGGTCATTTTTATTAACTAAAGCCAATAGACTCTTTAATTTGATTGAAAATACTCAATTAAGCAAAACATTATTTTAATAATTGGTGGCTTTGTAAAGAAAAAATAATTGTTAATGGAATGATTTTTTTCACCTTCTGATTGGATTCACTAAAATCATACATGAAAGCTTAATGTAATTTCCCAGGAAACACATTCTAAATTACAGAAAATTTTAAATATCTGATCATTTTTGACATATTTTATAAAAAGAAATCTTTTTAAACTCCTGATTTGACATTATTCATGTAGAAATAATTCTGCCCTCATCGACAAGTGCTCAGAATAGCTCAACAGTGCATGAGTGGTCTTTTTAGAATGGAAAAATTATCAGCTATTGTGTTTCATTTTTGCCCCAAAACTGATTTAAAAAAAAAAAAAAAAAAAAAAAAAAACTAAACTAAATTCAGCTACTTTTTCTCACAAATTACCTGTATTAGGACTCATGTGAAGAAAACTACAAAATATCAAGAAATAAAATGAAAGACTATTTAAGTAAATGGAGAGAAATATGTTCCTGAAGGGGAAATTTTTCCAAATGAAATTGGACAAAATGATTCTAAAATTTATCAGAAAAAGTAAACTGTCACAAATAGCCAAGCAAATTCTGAAACAATGGTAAAGGAGGAAGGAGTCACCCCAACAGATGTGAAGGCATATGATAAATCTATAATAGTTAAAGCAGTGCTGTAGTGGGGAATAGACTTAAGTCAATTTAATAACAGAAAAAGAGCACTCAATAAATATAGGGACAATCAAACACCATCCTGCACACCACATAGCAAAAGAAATTCCAGAAGAAGGAGGAATTTAAATATAAAATTGTGTCCATGAAAGAAGTGGAACAAAAAAAGAGGTGAAAAGTATCTGAACTTGGGGAGCACAGGCTGGACATAAAACCAGAATAAACTATAAGGAAAAAGACAGATGTATATGACTGCATAAGAATGTAAATCTTCCTATATGAAAAGAATCCTAAACAAAATAAGAAAGCAAACAACAGTGACCATGTTTGCAATGTGTGGTAGGAGAGTTAATCCGTTTAATAAGGAAAGATCTTTCAAGTCAATTAGTATGAATCGAATGTCCCTTAAAAGAAATAAGGGCAAAGGACATGAATAGGCAATTTGTCAAAGAAGTGTAACATAAATTGCAACAAATATAAAAAAAAAGATTCAGCCTCAATGATATCCAAATAAACACAAATTAAAACAACCATGTTGTACATTTAAATGAAATCATTTACTATTCAGAATGATCTTACAGCTGTAAAATTGAATCATATCCAGCCACTCCTAAAACTTGTCTCCTTTGAAATGAAAGCAAGGAAATGCTCCTGATATAGTTTAATTGAAAAAGTACATTACAAAACCATTTCTGTTGAATGTTTATAATTATTCAAAAATGAATGTTCATATGTCAATATATGTATAGAAAAAAAGACTTAAAGGATTACAGTAGTTATATCCAGGTGGTGAGAAACCAGGCTATTTTAATTTTCTTCTTTATGCTTTTCTGTATTTATGTTTTATTTTATTAATCAGAAGTAATGAATGACCTGCATGCATTTCTGATTTCAGATTCCTTCTTGCCTACATTCATTCCCAGCAGTGGCCACTGGAGGGCACTGCCTCTGCCTCCAGCTTGCCTGATTCAGACCATGATCTGAAAAATCATGTCTCGTTTCCAGTCTTTTCTCACAGGGTTTAACTTCCACTGGCTCATGTCCCTCTCTGAGCACATACAGTGAGAACTAATCAGAGACCTTCTGTAAAATGTGAGATTTGTCAAATATATGAAAACTAAGCAGTAAAATTTGACACACCAGCTAAATATAGGTGGTGCTAACACCCAGCTTAAAATAACTGAGGTCACTCGGATGAGGGCACTGCACATGATTAACACAGAACTTTACCCGATGGCTGATGTTATTTCTGCATATTTCAAATGCTTGTACTTGGACCTTTTCAAAATAAACTGTAGAATTGGGCTTTATGTGCTTATATGGCAAGGTTGCTCCCTAAGATGCCGTCACAAGGCTAAAGCATAAAATCTAGTTAAGAGCTCTTGCCAAAACATGAATCAGTTGCAGCATAATATTCTGAGCTCTGTTCTTTTTTTTTTTTTTTTTCCATTCTCTAATATTTCTTCACATCACCGCCCAAACTGTCGCTCATAATTAAACTGATTGGAGGAGCAGGCCCTGGCAGGAAATTACTTGGCAAGGATCCGATAGCTCTTCATTGTCTTCAACACAGAACAATTACATCAGTTCCTTCCATTTCTAGAGAAGGACGGACTTTGCAGAGCAACAGATGAAAATAGGAGGAAGGAGGCAGTTTATTGACATATTCCTAATCTGGTTAATATATAATCTTTTTAAAGGGAAAGGAAGTGCCTTGAAAAATGGAATGGTCCTTCTTAAAACAAGCTTTCACTTCCTCTAGGATCTACACCACATGCTGATCAAAACCTCTGCTCACCAGTTACTCATGTCTGCTGAAAAAAACGTGCAGGTTCAAAGGAAAGTCCAGCAAACAACTATGATATATTCCAGGTCTGGAAGTGTCAAGAGAAGTTAAATGCCATCCGTGTTGCTGTTTGAAAAGTTAAAAATGCATCATCACTCAGTTCTTCATCATCTGCTATTTACCAGTAGATTCAGTGCAAGTCCTCAGGCACAAAGAGGATTTAGAGTCTAAATTTGTACACCGAAATGGGGTAAGATAAGGAATGTCTTATGAGTTGTTCGTCATCAGCTCAGTTAAATGACAGGGCATCGTCGGCAAATGTGCCTCATCCTGATGACCAATGCATTATCCGTTTAAGGGCATGTCAGGAAGGGCAGTAACCCCACCCCACCTCAGGGACCACCAGGGTGAAGAGAAGTCCGCTGCCCCCAATGTAGGTACAGCCCCTTCCACCGTGGCCAACCCAGACCTTTCCTCTTCTACCCATTTACCAGCTCTTGGAAGCCTGGAATTTATCAGGGATCCCTAGGAAAGGACATTTTGGGTACAGAAGCCCATTCTCACATACCCAAGAAGTGCCTGAGACATGTAGAATTTGCAATTTAACTTCCCAAGTGACATCAGACAAGAGAACCACACTCTCCACAGGAGCGTCTCAGCCATTGAGGAAAAATGGGTCCCTCTTTTTAAGCCAAGAAGACATTAGACTTCCCCTTCCTCAGTTTCTTGAATTCCTTGAATGCTTACTTATTTCTCCAGGACTGCAGTGCTACGTGCCTCAGTTTCCAGAGCCAACAGAGAAGAGAAGATAATCCGACAAACAAGAAGGAGTGTGCAGCGTCCATCCAGAGCCCTGCTCCACAGCTCTGCGGTGAGGCCCCTTGTGATGGGGGTGGACCCGTGAAATAGAAAGGCCAAGAGGGAAGGGGAAAAACCAACAAGTGTCTGCAGTGAGGAATAAGGTAATGACGCCAAGAGTTTCATTCTGCCACAGACTAAATCCTGGGGCTGTGTGCTCCAGCAGAAAACTAATTCCATGGGGCCCCTGATATGCTAATTCCAGGAGGGAAAGGAGTCAACTCTTGATCCTGAGCTCACCAATGGATCCCTATACAAATTTTAGAGACAGTTGAGAACGGACAGCTTGACCCTGCAATTAGACACAGAACATAGCTCTCACGCTCTCTTCAACTGAGAATAATGTTCTTTAAAGTACAGGAGACAGGAACAAAACTGGAGAAAACCTGGGGGGTTTTTGCTGAGAGAGCATTTACGCAGGGTGAGGCAGAGGCTGGTCAGCCTATGAAGACGAGGTTGGCTGACAGGCACGGTGGTTTCCCTCCTCACCCAGGCTCACCCAGGAGCCGGCACGTCAAGAGGATTCAGAAAGTATTAGCAGAGAGAACATAGTAGAAAATACCCTGATAAAGAAGCAAGAATATGATATTCAGCACTATAATGAAACAGCACCATATAAGGCTGAAGTCTTTTGTTTACAAGAGACAGAAGCTCAACTCAAAAGGGAGTTTACAACTTAAGCCAAAAGGGGAATTTATTAGCTTACATAAATAGGCCAGGGTTTTCAAATAAATATCTAGGTGCAGGGACTCGAATAATATCTCCAGGCTTTGGCTATCTCTCCATTCCCTGTCTTTTCTTCCTACTCTAGATTGTCTTAATTCTGCAGAACAGCTCTCCCCGTGAGGAGGGACAATAGTTGTTGTAACAGTGTTGGTTATGTTTTTTTTTTTTTTTTTTCTCCCCGTATCTGAACCTCTTCTCCATGTTTAGGGAATTTCCTATTTCATTCCTTCCCATTCTGAAAGCTGAAAATGTCAGATGCTTGATTTTCCAAATTCCTCTGTAGCTGGGGTCCAAGCATGTAACCCAGACACCCAGACTCTACCAACCAGACACAGCCTTCCTAAACCTTGCACTAGCCAAAAAAAAAAACAAACAAAATAAAACAAAACAAAACACAAACAACCCAGGAGGGACCTTGAGGCCTTCTCCTGGCAAGCTCACATCCCTGGGGCAGAGCCCTGGTGGCAGTGGCCACGTGGTGGGCTCACAGTGTCAGCCTTGCAAGGCTGGAGGGCTTGGTCTCAGCCCTGACGGCAATGCTGACCTCACTGAACCCGCCCTGTGGCATAATGTGGAGCCATATTCCTGGTTGTTGAATGTGGCGTCTGATTCTCTGGCCCTTCCAGCGATTCCTTCAGTAAACTATTTTTTTGTTTAACCTTTTCATTGGGATAACATATATACAATTCAAAATTAACCACTTTCAAATGTCCAATTTAATGGTTTATTTATATTTACAATGTTGTGCTACCATCTCCACCATCCATTACTACAACTCGTTTTATCACTCCAAGCAGGTACTCTGCACCCATTAAGCAATAGCCCCCCATTTCTCCCACTCACCCCCACTACCCCAGTCCCTGGTAACCTATAATCTACTTTGTCTCTAAGAATTTGCTTATTCTAGGTATTTCATGTAAGTGAAATCATACAATATCTGTCCCTTTGCATCTGATTTATTTCAATCAATATGACATCTTCAAGGTTCATACATGTTGTAACATATGTCAGAACTTCATTCCTTTTAGCAACCGAATAATATTCCATTGATGTATATACCACATTTTATTTCTCCATTTATCTATTAATGGACACTTGGATTGCTTCCACCTTTTGTCTATTGTGAATAATGCCGCTATGAACATTCGTATATAAATATTAGTCCTAATCCCTGCTTTCAATTCTTTCGGTATATACCTAGAAGTGGGATTGCCAGATCATATGATAACTCTACTTTCAACTTTCTGAAGAACAGCCAAACTGTTTTCCACAGTGACTGCACCATTTACAATCCCACAAACAATGTACCCCACAAACAATGTACAAGGGTTACAATTACTCCACATCCTTGTCAACACTCTTATTTTCTGGCTTTTAAATAGCGGCCATCCTAGTAGATGTGAAGCGGTATCTCACTGTGTTTTTTTGATTTTCATTTTGCTGATGACCAATAATGTTGAGCATATTCTCATGTCCTTATTTGCCATTTGTATATCTTTTTTTGGAGAAATATCTATTCAAGTCCTTCCCTCATTTTGAAATAGGGTTATTGGTCTTTTTGTTGTTTAGTAGGAACCTTTATATATTGTGGATATTAAACCCTTATCAGATATATTGTTTCCAAATAGTTTTCTCATTCTGTAGGTCTTTTTACTTTCTTAATAATGTCCTTTAAGTTTGAAGACATCAGTTTTATCTATTTTTTTCTTTTGTTGCTTGTGCATTTGGTGTCAGATCTGAAAAAATCATTTCCAAATCCAAGGGCACAGGTTTTCCCTTAAGTTTTCTTGTAAGAGTTTTACATTTTAGCTATTATGTTTAGGCCCTTGAGTTAATCTTTGTGTGTGGTGTGAGATTGGGGTCCAACTTCATTCTTTTCCATGTGGACATCCAACTTTCCCAGCACCATTGTTGAAGAAACAGTTCTTTCCTTTATTTAATGTATTTTGTTCCCCTGTTGAAAATTAGTTGGTCACAGATGCATGGGTTCATTTCTGGACTCTCAATTCTATTTCATTGGTCTCTATGTTTATCTTTATGCCAACACCACACTGTTTTGATTACTGTGGGTTTATAGCAAGTTTTGAAATCAGGAAGTGTGATGACTCCAAATTTTTTCTCATTTTTCAATATTGATTTGGCTATTTGGGACCTCTTACAAATTTATATGAATGTGAAGATGGGCTTTTCCACTTCTGCAAAAAAAGGTTCTTGGGATTTTAAAGGGATTGTGCTAAATCTGTAGATTGCTATGTGTAGGACTGACATCTTAACTATATTAAGTGTTTCTATCCATGAGCACTGATGTCTTGCCATCTATTTAGGTCTTCTATAATTTCAGCATTGTTTTGCAGTTTTCAGTGTACAAGTCCTTCACCTCCTTGATTAAATTTATTCCTAGATATTTTATTCTTTTAGACGCTGTTGTAAATGGAATTGTTTTCTTAATTTTCATTTTGGATAGTTCACTGTTTAGTGTACAGAAACACAACTAATTTTTGCTTGTTAATCTTGTAACCCGCAACTTTGTTGAACTTGTTTATTAGCTCTGCTAGTTTTAATGCAGATTATTTGGGATTTCCTCTATAAAGGATCATGTCATCTGCAAATAAAGGTAGTTTTACTACTTCTTTTCCAATGTGAATGATTTTTACTTCTTTTTCTTGCCTAATTACTCTTATTAGAACTTCCAGTACAATGTTGAATAGCAGTAGTGGAAGTGGCATCCTTATTTTGTTCCTGATCATAGGGTAAACTTTTCACCTTTCACCATCGAGTATAATGTTAGCTGTGAGTCTAGTAGCCTTTCAGTGATTCTTCCCTACTTGAATAATCCAGAGTGGGTTTCAACTGCTTGCAAATAAGAACATGACTAAAAACAACTGTCCCAGATTCACAAATAAGGTATATGACAGTAACTAGAGAGGGAAAAGAATAAAGGAAGGGTTTTTTTTTAATGAGAGAAATGTGAGAATTTTTATATGCAGAGGGAATAAACCAGTGAAGAGGGAGAGTGTCAACATACAAGAGGAAGAGGGGTGGATAGGACGTGAGGCCTCATCCTTCATGTAAAACGGGAAAGTAAGGATGATTGGCGATATGGACAAATCTTTTAGAGCTGGGGAGCAAGTTGAGACTTTTTTGTAAACTTTTGGCCTCAATTTTCTCAGTAAGTTAAGAGACATGGAAATTTGATATGAGGTTTCAAAGTAGGATAGGAAGTCTTAAAGAGGTTTAGAATAGATGCAGAAGAAAAATGTAGGGCCATGTGAATATACCAACAGGAAGTAAATATAGATAAGAATTAAATGTAGATAAGCTATAGATGAATATAGATAACATATAGTTAAGTAGGCTACAGCAAGATAACATATATTCATCAAACATTCTCTTGCCTTCTCCCCACACCACTCTCCTGCCCAGAAATTTATATTCATCAAAGTTAAAAACTATAGGCTTAGAAGAAGAGGGGGGTGGGAGAAACAGTGCTCAAGTATCCTCAAATACTGGGAAGTGTTAATGTAATATTGTATATGACCTGGAAGTTAGAAGAATGCTAACTTTGTATGCCAACCAACCAAACTACAAAAATACACATACATACACACACACACATATTTTAAATAGTGAAAACATACTTCATTATTCTTTTTAAATTAATTATATCTTGATGTGCTTTCTCATTCTTTTATAAAGCTGTATAATCTCCCATGGTCGTAACATATCCTCATTCCTCTAACCAAAGAACTATTGATAGATATTTAGGTTATCAGACTTTTGCCTTCATAAACAATGTTGCAATGAATAACATTGCACATAGGTCATTTTTCATGGTACAAATATATCCGAAGAATAAATTCTTGAAGTGGAATTGATGAGTATACGGTTGTGTGATTTTCTATTTGATATTTATCACTTTACAAGCAAAGTATGAAAGTGCCTATTTCCTTTCCTTCTCAAACTTTTTGATCTTCACTAGTCTGACAGGTTAAAAAATGGCCTCTTGATGTAATTTTAATTTGCATTTAACTTATTGTGGGTAAAACTGAGGAGCTTTTCATATGTTTAAGGGTCATGTGTGTTTCCTTTTTTGAAAACCATCTATTCATTGCTTTTGCAATTTTTTATTTTATTTCACAATTGGCCTTTTTCTCATTGATTTCTATAAACTAATTATATCTTTGCAAAATTAGCCCTTTCTCTGTGATGTCAGTTACAATTATTTTGTCTAGTTTGTCATTTTTCTTTGAATGTTGCTTATTTTTTGGCAATAATATGTATTTTTATTTTTATGTGGTCAAGTTTATGAAGTTATGTTTATTAGGTGCCTCTGGTTATTGTGATTTAATTAGAAAGGGAAAAAATAAATGTGTGGAATAAATGCATGAATCCAGGTATTACCTGCCATCTGGTCCTGCCAAGCAGAAACAAACTCTCTCTTAATACACCCCAAAAAACTTAGCCGGTAGAAAAGAAAAGCAAGATTCTATGACTGTTACTTCAAAAGGGGAACAATTAGATGTCAAGGGTACTATTTCACTTTACCCTTGGAATATTTATTTGGGGATGGAATGCGTTACAAAGAAATACATGAAAAACTTTCGTTTCTCTTTCTACAAAATTTGAAGCAGGAATATTAATTTTCAAACTGCACTCTACATAAGCTACAGAAGTTGCTTTGGTCAATCATAATGAAACTTTCCCTTCAGTCAGTTTTGACTAGGATTATTCCCAAAAGAATAAGGACCTACCTTCTAGAGAAGTGAGGAGTATTTTGTCAGTTATCAACTAATATACTCCACAGTTGTATTTTAATGAAGCTGAAAGTCACGAACTGACTCCAAATTGGAAGTCACACTTCCAGCACCTCAGCTTGTCAAATCTCAGGTGATGGCTGATTTTCAGACTCTGATAGCAACACCCTTACACAATGGCACCATGCAAAAGCTTCCTCTTGCACACAATCCTATTCACCAGCAATTTGACTTCAGCAACAGATATGAATCTGTGACCTACATGCAAATTATTCCTGATGACATGGATACTGAACTGTAAAAAAGAAAATTAACAAAAGTGTCCAATTTGACAAGCATTCAATTTTACCACTTCTAGGGCAGTAAACAGGTCACACCTGTCAGAGCTGGCGAGTTTTATTCTGTAGAATCTGCACAGTAGCACAGCTGAGTTTTCAGTGTGTTGGTGATTAATTCCACATTTGTGAGTTTTAGTGCTATAAAATTGCATTTGGAATGCTAAATACCCCCCTTCTTGTTCAACATTAGCTACTCCAAAACACTTGTCCTCCATATGAAACAGAAGTGCTGTATCATCTCCCCATTCCCATAATTCTATTACAAAGATCAAATGGATTTGATTTGTTGTTGTTGTCTTCTAAAGATAACAGCCTTATGATGAAGAGATGAAGTTGGGGAACAGGTTTCCTGCTCCTCCCACCCTCCTTTCTCTGCCTCTCCTTAGCTCAGGGTCTGGCGCTTCCACCATGTTGGTTCTGAACTGGCCACACGTTTCTCCACACATCCCACCATCCCCACTCCAACATTACCCACAGCTCTAACCATCCTGGAAATTTCCTCCTCCTCCCAATTAACCAAAACCTCTTCCTTCTGACTACCATTCCGCTGGAATACTGTTCTCAGGCAACTGGATGATCTGATAAACTATTTCATGGTACAGTGTCAGTGTCTGGTAATGATTTGATGTGTCACATTCGTTTTCCCCCCATCCTAACCTAGGAGCCTAGGGTCAGAGTAGGTCTCCTGAAGCCTGCCCAGTTTCCTCTCACAGGTTTTGAAAAGGATACAAGTCTGACAACCTAAGCTTGCTCTGGAGTTTGGTGAGAAAGGGGGGAGGGGGTTTAGAAAATGCACCACTCAAACCTCCTTCACAGTTTTGTCCAATGCTGTTGGGACTTTTGGCCTTCTGTATAAGGGCCCTTCTGTTGTTAACAGTTGTCTCCTTTGGTGCCTTTATTAAAATAGTTTTTTAAAAGCTAAAATGTGATAATTTCAGAAATTGAGAAAGGTTATTAGAGGAGATATTTGTGGCAAAGGGGATCTTTTAACCCCTACTCACACTATATATTTGCCACTTGATGCTTTCATACCATTTATCCACAATCTACTAAGTATGAACATTAGTCCACAAATTCAAAGATGCAAGCAATACCCATTTTTAATATTTTTTCTTTTTAAACTAAATACAACTCCCAGTTCCTTTCCTACTAATTTGTAGGACATCTACCCTGCCAAAGCTCCTTCCTATCATAGACACACCAGAATCCAAGAGGCTGGATGGTGCATGGAAATTAGGAGAGAAAACCCTTAATCATTAGTCTCTCCCAGCTGCTCCGGACATCCTTATAAGCCAAGTCCATGGTGCTTCCTCAATGGGCGTGTCTTTGCCTCTGGGCCATGAGTGGGTCACACTGCCTCAGGTTCAACTGCCACTCCCGCCCCACTTCTCTCCCCCAGGGCTTTCCAATTTTTTTGACCTTGACCCTAGAATCCCGCAAGGGTTTTCCTTCTATTCCCTCCACCCTCACCCCAACACATAATACATCTTTGACCTTCTATTTTGGTCTAAGGAAAATGTTCTCCTCCTCTGATTGTACTTAGAAGAGTTAAGCAAGAACTCTTCAAAGCTGAGGCTTTAGGAAAACAAAAGCCAGAAAGAGAAATGTCTTACCAACAGGTTCAGCTGCTGTCCCAATTAAAAAGCTTCCTCTAAGCCAGGAGAGCACCAAAGGGCTTGGTTACACCTATGGAACTGGGAAAAGGAAAATACAGTGAGAAAAAAATAATATGTCCTTAAATTAGCCTGGTCCACAAAAAACAGGCCCTGAATTAAAATGTCTAATACAATTAGAGTGCAAGTTTTCCTTGCCGAATATTATTAAGTAGCTGGTAAGAGCACCAGCCTGGGAAGAACACTCACTCCCAGCTCTGCTAATAATTCCCTAGAAGTCATTTCACATCTCTGCATGTTAGTGTTGTCCATTTATTAATTCAACAAACTTTTATAGAGCAGTACAATCTGCAGGAATTTGGGAGCAGTGTAACTCAGATCCTGGAACTTCAGAGCTGTGCCTTGACCCCAAGGACGACACACAACATATAAACCAAAGGGTGCAATTACAAGGATAGGGACATGTCCAAGACACTATGGGAGCACCTTGGAAGGGCCTGGAAGGGCCTGGAATGGGAGCAGTTGGATCAGGTCTTGCAGGAGAAGATCACCAGGTCAAGGGCGTGGGAAAAGCAGGGCTGGAAGGGACAGCACTAGCTGTAAGAGGGGTGTACAAGGTTGCTAGAGGGTAGGCAGGGACCAAATCTCAGTGCTAACATTCCATGGTGAGGAGAATGTATTGTCTCCTAAAAATGATAGAACATCTTAGAACAGCTTTGGAGAAGGAGTAGTTATGCAGTAAAGATTTGATATTTTTTTCTTTATTAGAGAAGTTATGGGCTTACAGAACAGTCATGCATAAAATACAGGATTCCCATATACCACCCCACAACCAACACCTTGCATTTGGTGTGGAATATTTGTTATAACTGATGATAGTACATTTTTATAACTTTAACATTAGCTATAGTCCATGGTTTAATTTAGGGTTCACTGTTTATGTAGTATAGTTCCATGGATTTTTTTAAATGTTTATTCTGTTACCATATATACAATCTAACATTTTCCCTTTTAATCATATTCAGATATATATTTCAGTATTGTTAATTGCATTCACAATATTGTGCTGCCATCACCACCATCCATTACCAAAACGTTTCTGTCATTCCAAATAGGAACCCTGTACATTTTAAGCTTAACTTCCCATTCCCTATTTCCACCCCATCCGGTAACCTATATTCTAGATTCTGACTCTGAGTTTGCTTATTCTAATTGTTTCAAAACAGTGAGATCAAACCATATTTGTCTTTTTGTATCTGGCTTATTTCACTCAACATGATGTCTTCAAGGTTCATCCATGTTGTCACATGTATCAGGATTTCATTCCTTTTTACAGCTGAAAAATATTCCATTGTATGTATATACCACATTTTATTTATCCATTCATTAGTTGGTGGACACTTAGGTTGCTTTTCTATCTTTTGTGAATAATGCCACTGTGAACATCAGCATGCACATACCTATTCGAGTCCCTGCTTTTAATTCTTTTGGGTATATACCTACTAGTAGCATTGCCAGGTGATATGGTAGTTCTATACTTAGCTATCTGAGGAATGCCAAACAATCTTCCACAGCAGCTGCACCATTTTACATTGTTAACAGCAAGGAATGAGTGTTCCTATGTCTCCACATTGTCTTCAACAATTGTTATTTTGTTTTTTGTTTTTTTTTTTTTTTTGTTAATAGCAGCCATTCTAAAGGGTATGAAATGGTATTATCTCATTGTGGTTTTGATTTGAATTTTTCTGACGACTAATGATGCTGAGCATCTTTTCATGTGCTTCCTGACCATTTGTATATCTTCTTTGGAGAGATGTTTGTTCAAGTCTTTGCCTTTTTAAAAATTGGGTTGTTTGTCTTTTTGCTGATAAGTTGAAAGATTTCTTTATATATTCTGGATATTAATCCTTTATCAGATATGTGGTTTCCAAATATTTTCTCCCATTATGTAGGTTGTCATTTTATTTTCATGATAAAGTCCTTTGAGGACCAAAAGTTTTTTATTTCGATGAGGTCTCATTCATTTTTTTTCTTTTGTTTCTTGTGCTTTGGGTATAAAATCTAAGAAATCATTGCATAACACGAGGTCCTGAAGATGCTTCCCTAGGAGTTTGATAGTTCTGGCTCTTATATTAAGGTCTTTGGTCCATTTTGAGTTGGGTTTTGTATAAGGTATGAGGTAGGGGGTCCTCCTTTTTTTTTTTTTTTGCAAATGGAGATCCAGTTTTCCCAGCACCATGTTTAAATATCTGAATTTGGAGGTTATGTGAGAAACGGATTTAAGAGAATGTGAAAGGAAGGTAGGAAAAGCAGTTTTCCAGATGAAAGTTGATGAAGCCCTGAATAAACAAAGGCAGTAGGAAACGAGAAGAGACTAACTGGAGAAACATTTAGAATTTGGGGACTGGTCAAGTGTGGGGGTTGAGGGAAAGGGAAAAATCAAAGGCCTTCCCTCTGCCACCATCCCTCATCTATGTAATGGAAGGGCTCAGCCTGGAGACCTAGAGTGGCTTCCCAACTCTAAAATTCCTTTATCAGGGTAACATTACCTTGCAAATACCAGAGAGGTTTATCAGGTGAAATTTACTCGGCGCTCTTGAAAATTGATGTTTCCTGTGTACTTTAACTGCTTCTAAGGATAAGTCCTGCTCATTGCAGGGACAGCTGAGACTCGACAAAATTTAAATTAAAACACAACATAGCATTGACCAAGGTATCCTCTAAATATCAGACATGCTGTTTCACATAACAATCTCAAGCCCAGCACCAGGGATTTTTCATCCTATTTAAACCTATTACCCTGACAAAAATGGGAATCTAGATTTTAATGGCAATAGTTTTAAAAGAAGTTGGAACACAATATGATTGTGAAAGCCTTGTGGATCACACTTCCCTTTATCCAGTGTATGGACGGATGAGGAGAAAAACGGAGGCAAAAAAACTAAAGGAAAAATAGGGTGATGAGGGTGGGACAATTTGGGTGTTCTGTTTTTACTCTTATATTTTTATTCTTACTTTCACTTTCTCTGGTACAAGGAAAATGTTAAAAAAAATAGATCAGGGTGATGAATGAACAACTATATGATGGTAATATGATCAATGGATTATGTACTTTGGATGATTGCATGATATGTGAATAAATCTTAATAAAAAAAGAAGTCTGAGCAATGGAAATGTCAATGCTTTAATTTCCAATTAAAGGCATAAAAGTTTTATTTTAAGAAAAAATAACAATTTCCTGATAAGAAAGGCCAAGCTTTTAGTAGGATTAACAAATTTTTACAATTTTCAAATTCCTTGATTGGAATCTGTTTTTCTCCATTGTCACAGAAAAATGCCAGAAAAAGCTGGTTCATGTCAAAACTTACCTAGACCTGACTCTGATTAGGGCTAAATGAATTTCAGAAAGAACACTTCTTTAAAATTATAAATAAATAGAAAATTGTGCATTATACAATTATTCTCTTAAAATTTAGAGATGAATCTAATTCATAAAATAATTTAAATGATATTTATCTGAACGAGGAACAACTGTGCCTACTTTTTAAAAATAAAAGTGCTATTTTTATCTCTTATGTAAATGCTAAGTAAATACAATTTGATAGTGCTATGATGGCACATGAGATTATGTGCTAAAACACATCCCTTCAGTATAAAACCAGTATCTTTTGTGAAAGATTGATGAATCCTTTGGTTTTACTATCATTAGGCCATTGAGATAGCAAAAGAATCGAAGGATTCTACCCTTCATAAGCCATATTAAGAGATCTTTCATTTTTTCAAATGCTTTTCTCCCATTCACTCATAATTATTCATCAATTCTTCCTAGCTTAGTCATCTTTGAGCCACACATTCCATTCAACCATTAAATGGAATTACCATCCTACCAGGTAATTTATGCACTCTCAATCTTATTCCTAATAAGATATAAAATGTGCAGCTTTCTCAAACTCAACCTGATCATGAAATCATTTCTAGGGAGGGTTCATAAAGAGGTCATGATGGAGATCAAAGGTGGAATTGTGAGGTCTGTGAGGAAAGGATTTAGAGGAAATATCTGCTTCCTCAATCTTGTCTTCCCGAGTCATTTACCTGGAACATTTCTACCCTAGTGGTTCCTTCTCAAGTTGAGGCCTGCCCCAGTTCCTAGACCAATCCTACAGGAGTAAGCAATCATCAGCAACTTCCGAGCCTCCCTTTCTTCTCTCTCCACCAATTCCTTCTCCCCGGATACCAGGAAACTATAAACTGTCCCTCTTTGTCTCTAGCAACAGTTTTTGCCTTAAAGTCTATTTTGTCTGATGTTAGTATAGGCACTCCAATTCTCTTACGTTTACTGTTTGCAGCTTTTTGCTTTCAGTATTTGTGTTGAATCAGTGTGTCTCTATTAGACAGCATATAGTTGGATCTTGTTTTTTATCCTTTCTGACAATCTCTGCCTTCTGATTGGATTCTTCAGTTCCTTCATGTTTAACATCATTATTGATCTAGTTGGATTTACAATGCATTTTACTGTTTATTTTCTATGTATTTCATGTTTTTTTGTTCCTGTTTCTCCTTTACTGCCTTCCTTTTGTATTAAGTGAGCATTTTCTATTGTATAGTTTTAATTCCTTTAATAATTTTCCAAATTATATATTTTGAATGATTTTATTAGTATTTGCTCTAGATGTGTAAGATATGTATCTTAATTTATTAGAATCTACTTCAGATCTATACTAACTCAACACCTGCCAGATTTAGAGTGTTTGCTCTAATATAGCTCCATTCCCATCCCCCCATATTTTTGTGCTATAATTGTCATATATGCTAAAGCTATATATGTTACAAACCAACCAACCAGTGTTATAGTTACTTGTTTATGTGCTCTTATGTCTTTTAAAGAAGCTAGGGGAAAATGTGTTCATAGAGTTTTTTATAATAACCATTTATTTTTTTCCTTTTCTGGTTCTCTTCTTTTCTTCCTCAAGTTACTGTCTGATGTTATTTCCTCACACTAATAGCATTTCATTCCCTCATTCCTTCCTCCCTCTTCTGTGTTGTGATTGTCAAACATATTATACCACTATATGTTATAGGTCCAACAATGTAAGCTTACAGATATTGTCCTATGTAATTTTTAAATCAGTCCAAGAAGAAAGCAGAAGACATATTTAATTACATAAATAATTACCTTCTGTTGGGGACAATTAAGGTAGCATATATAATATTCACCTTCAGCGATACCGGTAACATGCAACATGGCCGCCAGGGCTGATGCAAGAACAGCCTAAGCTATAATTAGCCTTCTTCTAGGAAGTAACAGTAGTTCCCGCCTAAGCAGTAGCTAGTTCGCGCCTAAACAGTGGCCACCCATTGGCCATCCACCCTAGCAACAGCAATCACCAATCCCAGACCGCTACCTGTCCCTATTAGCCACCCCCTCTCCCTCCAGGGCATATATACCCTGCCTCTTCAATAAAGTTTTGCAGCTTGATCAGAAACCTGTCTTGCTGTCATTCCTCGTGTCTCTTGTCCCATACCATTCCTCCCTCACAGGACTCGGAGCTTCCGTTGAACGTCCCACGGGCCGGGACAACTGGCGCCCAACGTGGGGCTCGAGCTTTGCGAGGGACAGAACGCCATACTCAAGGAGAGAGCTCTCACACTCACCGCACCCGGGATTGCCGCAAAGGAACTCGCTCGCGAGACAGATCCGTTCAGCAGTTGATCAGTGTCAGTGAAAGAAGGAAAAAAGAAAAGAAAAGAAAGAAAACAACAAAAGGTAAGCCCCCACCCCCACCATGGGACAAGCAACTTCCCAACACGAATTAACAATCGCTCAAGGCACGAGGAACTAGAGTTAAGAAAAAAAAAAAAAAAAAAAAGAAAGAAAGAAAAAGATCTCACAAGAACCTCTAAACGAGGACCCAAACAAAAGTAGACCAAACACCCCTATCAGTCAGGTTTGTCCGTTAGCCAATCAGTGTAAAGTTGAAACAAAGGCTGAAAACTTACTTTCTGTGGAGGATAATTCCCTTCCTCCGTTTCGGCCACCTCCTTATGCGCCTGGCTTTTCAGAGCCATGTTCTCAACCACGTCCTCAATTTTATCCAGTCACATCCCTGCCTCAGTTCCACGCTTTAGAGGAGGCCACAGAAAACCTCCGGCTACATGCTGATAACTTTAGAGAAACCTTTAATCAAGAGCGTCTGCGAGCCGCTAATTTGCTCGCCGACCTCTGGTCGGCAACTCAAAGCGTTGCAGCCCTTGTGCATCCAGAAAACGCCCCCTCATCACGTCCCCATTGCGCTCACCACGCCTAAGCCTTTCCAGTTACACGTAGTCAAACCCTAAATGGCGCCGCCGGCTCCCAAAATGGCGATTCTAGTAGCGAAAGCGAGGAAGAGGAACAATCAAATCCCCCTAGTTCTAACGAAGAAGAGCAGGAAGAAGCTAGCACTACCTCAACAGTTAAATATAAAAAACTCAGTTTAAAATATTTAGAAAAATTAAAAAAGGCAGTGAGTAATTATGGCGCTACCGCCCCCTTCACGCTCACCCTATTAGAGAGTCTCAGTGAAAAAGAACTCACTCCTAACGATTGGTCCCAATTAGCCAGAGCTGCCCTGTCCGGCGGTGATTTCCTGTTGTGGAAATCCGATTATGAAGAGCATTGTAAAAAGTATGCCACCCGTAATGCCCGTAAAGCCACCTCTAAAACCTGGACATTAAACAAATTTTTAGGTCAAAGCCCCTACCATCAGAATAATAAGCAGGCTCAATTCCCCCCAGGTCTCTGAGCGCAAATACAAACGGCCGCGCTTAGAGCATGGAAAAAACTTCCGCAAAAGGGTGCCGCCACTGCCTCTCTCGCTAAATTAAGACAGGGACCCGATGAACCATACACCAATTTCCTCAGCCGCCTGCAAAACATGGCTGAGCGTCTATTTGGGGCCAGCGAAAGCGAGAGTGATTTCATTAAACACCTGGCCTATGAAAATGCCAACGCTGCCTGCCAAGCAGCAATCCGCCCCTTTTGCAATACCAATCTTAATAATTACATAAAACTCTGTTCTGGCATCGGGCCCACTCAAACTCTTGGAATAGCCATTGGCACGGCCCTTCAAAATTTTGCAGCACAAACTAAGCCTCCAACATGCTATAACTGTAAGCAACCTGGCCATTTTTCAAAAAATTGCCCCGTGCCAAGAACCAGTTCCTCTTCACCCATCTCTAAAAAACCCCCATTGCCACCCTCTATTTGTCCCCGCTGTAAAAAGGGGTTCCATTGGGCGTCTGAATGCCATTCTCGAGCAGACATAAATGGCCAACCCCTTAAGCCTAAGCCCCAGGGAAACTTCCAATGGGGCCGGCCCCAGGCCCCAACCAGAATGAACCCAGGGGCAGTACGGTTCGTTTGACCATCCTCAGTCACAATACCAGCTCTCCCCACCATAAACCATGCTGCCGTGTCGCAGACTTATGGAGAGCAACAGCAGGAAGCGCAGGGATGGACCTCTGTACCACCTCCAAATCAATATTAACCCCAGAAAACAGTCCTCTCCTCATACCAACGGGAGTTTATGGACCACTGCCCCCAAATACCTTTGGCCTCATCTTAGGAAGAGCCAGTACCGCCCTTCATGGGATTCAAATCACCCCAGGTGTGCTAGATAATGACTTTAAAGGTGAAATACAAATAATTGCAGCCACCTCAAACAATATTATCCCTATTCCTTCTGGCTCTCGAATAGCCCAACTTATAATACTCCCCATTCAGCACATCAACTCAAACTTCAAAAAACTCCAGCGCCCTACAGAGGCCCCTGGATCCTCCGATACTTTTTGGGCACAACCAATATCCTATAATCGGCCCATCTTACGATTAAAGTTAAATGGTAAACCGTTTGAAGGAATTTTAGACACAGGGGCTGACGCCACAATTATATCCTCAAATCACTGGCCTAAATCCTGGCCTCTCACGGCCGCTGCCACCCACTTACAAGGAATAGGCAAAACCACAAATCCCCTACAGAGTTCACAAACCCTTAAATGGGAGGATAAGGAAGGAAACACTGGTACAGTTATACCATATGTTATCCCCCATCTCCCCGTCAATCTATGGGGCAGAGATATCTTAACTCAAATGAAAGTTTTTATGTGCAACCCTAGTGATACAGTTACTGCTCAAATGCTAAAAATGAATTTTCTCCCTGGCAAAGGCCTAGGCAAAGCTAATCAAGGAATAAGACAGCCCATCTCTATAACACCTAATATAGCTAGAACAGGACTCGGGCACTCCCAAAATTTAGCCTAGTGGCCATTGACATCCCTGTACCCCATGCTGAAAAAATCTCTTGGAAATCCGTAGAACCAGTATGGGTTGATCAATGGCCCCTAACTCAGGAAAAAACCTTAGCGGCTATAGAGTTAGTACAGGAACAACTTAATGCCGGACATATTGAACCTACTCAGTCCCCTTGGAACACTCCTATTTTTGTTATATAAAAGAAATCAGGCAAATGGAGACTTTTGCAAGATTTACGAGCTGTAAACAAAGCAATGTTGCCCATGGGAGCACTGCAACCTGGCCTCCCTTCACCAGTTGCTATCCCTATCAACTTTTACAAAATAGTTATAGATTTAAAGGATTGTTTTTTCTCCATACCTCTTCACCCAGAAGACAGGCAATATTTCGCCTTTAGCGTCCCTCAAATCAATTTTCAGGGCCCTATGCCCCGATTTCAATGGAAAGTCTTACCACAAGGCATGGCCAATAGTCCCACCTTATGCCAAAAATTTGTCGCTGAGGCCGTTAACCCTATCAGACAGCTATGGCCACAAATCTACATTCTTCATTACATGGATGATGTCCTATTAGCAGGTGAGGACGTATACAAATTATATTCTTGCTTTCAAGACCTTCATAAAAATTTAACAGCAAAAGGTCTTCAAATAGCCCCTGACAAGGTACAAACCTCAGACCCTTTTTCTTATCTAGGGTTCGAACTTTGGCACCAACAAGTTTTAACACCCCACATTCAATTGCGAACCTCCCATTTGCTAACGTTGAATGACTTCCAAAAACTCTTAGGAGACATTCAATGGCTTCGCCCCTACCTAAAACTACCCACTGAAACTCTTCTACCACTCTTTAATATTTTGAAAGGAGACGCAAGTCCCTCCTCTCCCCGAAGCATAACTCCAGAGGCAATGCAAGCGCTTACCATCATAAATCAAGCTATCCAAAATCAAACTTGCTTTCAAATAAACTACCACCAGCCTTTAATTTTTATAATTCTTAATACAATTCACACGCCTACAGGCGTATTCTGGCAATCCAATTTAAAACAACCAAACGGGCGAGGCCACCCACTACTCTGGGTTCATCTCCCAGCTACTCCAACAAAAGTGCTCTCGCCATACGTTGCTCTTATAGCTGCCCTCATAACTAAAGGCCGACAAACTAGTTGCCAATTGTTTGGAAAAGACCCTGATTCCCTTATCGTCCCGTACACCCAAGATCAAATCCATTGGCTTTTTCAAACCGACGACGAATGGGCTATCGCATGCTCTTCACTCCTAGGCGATATTGATAATCATTACCCAAGTGATCCATTAATTCAGTTCGCCAAAATCCATCAATTCACCTTCCCAAAAATCACTAAAGCAAAACCCATAGACTCTGCTACCTTAGTCTTTACTGATGGTTCAGCAAATGGGACCGCAGCATACGTCATCCAGGGTCAAGCATTTTCCGTGCACTCTCCCTATACTTCAGCTCAACTTGTCGAGCTCTATGCAGTCTTACAGGTTTTTTCCCACCTTCAAAACCAACCTTTTAATTTATACACGGATAGTGCATATATAGCTCAGTCCATACCGCTATTAGAAACAACTCCATTTATCAAACCGTCCACCAATGCAGTCCCCTTATTCTCAAAGCTACAAAAATTAATTCTCAAACGACAGCTCCCTTTCTTCATAGGACACCTCCGTGCCCATCAGAACCTGCCAGGCCCTCTAGCGGAAGGCAATGCGCTGGCAGATGCTGCCACCCAATTAATATGTCCCAATCTTTCTAATTCCCTAACCTTAGCTTCCCAAGCCCATGCTCAACACCACCTAAATGCAAACACTCTCTGCCTAAAATTCAATATTACAAGAGAACAAGCAAGGGAAATTGTTAAAACCTGCAAAAATTGTGTAACCCAATTGCCAGTCCCTCACTTGGGAGTCAATCCAAAAGGACTCATCCCAAATGAAATCTGGCAAATGGATGTCGCCCACTTTGCCAGTTTTGGGCAACTCAAATATATTCATGTTTGTGTTGACACATATAGTGGATTCATTCAAGCTAGCCTACAATCAGGAGAAGCTTCAAAACATGTTATCTCTCATTTACTACATTGTTTCACCATCTTAGGCCAGCCTAAGCTCATTAAAACAGACAATGGACCTGGATACACTGGCAAAAATTTTCAAACCTTCTGTCAACAATTACAAATCAAGCATACTACAGGAATACCATATAACCCCCAGGGCCAAGGAGTAGTAGAACGAGCACATCGCACCCTAAAAAATGCCCTGTGCCGTCTAGCTGACAGCACTCTCAATCTCACAAAACAACGCCCTCGAGATCTTTTACATCATGCTCTTTTTGTTCTTAATTTCCTAACTCTGGATGATGAAGGACACTCTGCAGCTGATAGACACTGGCATCCCAAAACACAAATGCAGCAAGCCACCATTATGTGGCGCGACCCCTCAACATCAAAATGGAATGGACCTGACCCCGTTATCATCTGGGGACGAGGTTCTGCTTGCATATATGACCAAGAAAAAGAGGGTCCTCGCTGGCTTCCAGAAAGACTAATTAGACATGTTAATCCTCCACTGTCAAAACAAGCCCCAAAATCCCCCCTTCCCTTTGACAATAACCTTTCCAGGGAACAAACCCCTCCCTGAGAAAAAATTTCTCTCCTTTTTTCTCTTCCAGCACGTCGCCAGCCTTGCTGTAGCCTGCCCAGAACACGTCCAACCTACGTGCAGCCGGCAACCAAGAGAAGCCCAACTTACAGGTGTTGCTGGCCTAAGCACCGGAGCCGCCTCTATTATCCTCCACAACCAAGGCTTCTCTAACCTGAGAGCGGCAATAGATGAAGACTTAGCCCGTATTGAAAACTCTATCACCCATCTTGAAAAATCCTTTACATCTCTATCAGAAGTTGTTCTCCAAAATAGAAGAGGCTTAGACCTACTTTTCCTTAAGCAAGGAGGGCTTTGTGCCGCATTGGGCGAGGAATGTTGCTTCTACACTGACCATTCCGGAATAGTTAAAGATTCCATGACCAAACTTAGAGAAGGAATTGCAAACCGCAAGCGTGAGCGGGAAGCCCAAGGAGGCCCCTCCTGGGGACTTAATGGAGTCCTCCCTTACCTCCTCCCTGTATTAGGCCCCCTAATAACCTTAATCCTTGTAATATCTTTTGCACCTTGGGCCATAAGAAGGATAATACAACTAGTCAAGAATCAAATTGATTCTGCCCTAGGCAAGTCCATTCAAGTGCATTACCACCGGCTCCACCTCGCTGACCAAGGCGTGAATCTAGACTACTTGAATGCTACCAACCCTGACGGGTAAGAATCCC
Source organism: Choloepus didactylus (assembly GCF_015220235.1). Taxonomy (NCBI): domain Eukaryota; kingdom Metazoa; phylum Chordata; class Mammalia; order Pilosa; family Megalonychidae; genus Choloepus; species Choloepus didactylus. The sequence goes on along the minus strand of NC_051313.1, from coordinate 94,781,431 downwards.
CCTCCTACGGGAGCAGCATATAACTCAAAAGTATGCTTCTAGCTTATGCTATGATTGGTACCGCTGGGTGCAAGGCAAAGCACTGCAAAGGAGGGCCAAAACAATCAAAGGCCGTTTTTGAGCTCCTTGAGAAGTATGCCTCATTTGCATAGGGGTTTGCTCTGCACTAATCCCCCTCCCCAGAAAAACAGAGCCACAAACAACTTGGGGAATGAGGCCTCTATTTCCCCCAGCAAGTTAATGCCAAAGGGATGCTCAATCAGCATTCTTCCTCCATCCTTTTGAAAAACAAAGGGAGGAGATGTTGGGGACAATTAAGGTAGCATATATAATATTCACCTTCAGCGATACCGGTAACATGCAACATGGCCACCAGGGCTGATGCAAGAACAGCCTAAGCTGTAATTAACCTTCTTCTAGGAAGTAACAGTAGTTCCCGCCTAAGCAGTAGCTAGTTCGCACCTAAACAGTGGCCACCCATTGGCCATCCACCCCAGCAACAGCAATCACCAATCCCAGACCGCTACCTGTCCCTATTAACCACCCCCTCTCCCTCCAGGGCATATATACCCTGCCTCTTCAATAAAGTTTTGCAGCTTGATCAGAAACCTGTCTTGCTGTCATTCTTCGTGTCTCTTGTCCCATACCATTCCTCCCTCACAGGACTCGGAGCTTCCGTTGAATGTCCCGCGGGCCGGGACAACCTTCACTGGTGTGCTTTATTTTTCCACATGGTTTCAAATTACTCTCTGGTATCACTTCCTTTCGGCCTAAAGAACTTCCTGTAGACTTTTTTGTAAGGCAAGTTTTCTAGCAATGATCATCTCAGTTTCAGTATTTCTTGGGATTCTTTATTTTACCTTCATTATTGAAAGACAGTTTTGCTGGATCTAGGATTTGAGGGTGACAACTTGTTTCTTTCAATACATTGAATATGTTGTCCAATACCTTCTGTCCTCTGTTGTTTTTTGAGGGGAAGTCAACTGTTTTCTTTCTCTTTGGCTTGAAACAGTTTGATGATAATATGTCTCGGTGTGGATCTCTTTGTTTTTATCCTTTTTGTAGTTTGTTGAGCTTCTTGAATGTATAGATTAATGTTTTTCATCAAATTTGGGTAGTCTTATTGTTTTCTACTCTTCTTCCCTCTCCTGTCCTCCTGGCTGGTACTCTCATTACACATATTTTGTTACACAATGATGTACCACATTTCTCTGAGGCTTTCTTCATTTTTCTTCATTTTTTTCTGTTCTTTTGATTGTATAATCTCTAATCTTCTGATTCTTTCTTCCGACAGTAAAAATATACTGTTGAGTTCCTCTAGTGCATCTGCGTAGGAGGAAGTCCTAGCATCGTCTGCCAACCTTTCCCTGTAACTCACAAATACATCCTGTGCTCAAGCCCAGGTGTATCAGCCTGGTGGGATAGAACACAATCCCCTAGTAGATAAGGAGACTGTCAGTGCATTCCTTCCCCTATTGTCCCAAGCATATGTAAATGTTCACTAGAGATAGTCTGACTCTGATGGGAACGTTTAACAACACTCAGCTCACACGCCAGCGGTATATCTGTCCCTGGTGGGGTAAGAGGGAGGTTCATCCATTATAGCACACAACAGAGGGATGCTACACATAGAACATCTCTCTGCATTGGCCATGGATTGAGACCCTCTAGCTATAGGGACGAACACCCACTAGTGAAGCTGACCTTGCTCTGTCTCTTCTCTCTGTGAGTAAAACGACTTTCCATCAGAGCCTGTGTGAGCCACGCTTTTGTTGGCAACCCTTTCATCTGTATTGAAGTGGGTTGACACTCCCATGTGAAAAGTTCTTAGCATCACTTTCTGCTTAATCTTCTTCCTTAAGCCAGAAATTCAATTCTGCCCTCTAGAGGGACAGAGAGAGCAAGTCTCAACCCAGAAGAAGCTGTATCACCTTTTATGACTTGGCCTTGGAAGTCACACAGCATCATTTCCACTACATTCTATTTGTTAAAAATCGGTCTCTACCAAAATGAGGTATCATCTCACACCAATAAGAATTGCTGCCATTAAATGAAAAAGAAACTACAAATGCTGGAAAAGATGTGGAGAAATTGGAACTCTTATTCATTGCTAGTGGGACTGTATAATGGTACAGCCCCTCTGGAAGACAGTTTGGCATTTCCTCAGAAAACTAGATATCAAGTTACCCTACAATCCAGCAACTTCACTTCTCAGTATACACCCAGTAGATCTAAAAGCAGTGACACAAACAGATATTTGCAAACTGATGTTCACAGCAGCATTGTTCACAATTGCCAAGAGATGGAAACAATCCAAGTGTCCTTCAGCAGATTATAGGGGACCTAGATATAGGCAAGCTAGTGAAGGGGGAATGACAATTTAATATGTAGAGATATGATATGAGGGGGACCTTAATGATATGGGGATGATCAGGTGTGACTATGGTTCATTAATGGGATTATAAGTATCAGTGACACATTGAAGGCAAACATGTTTGTAAATGGTTGTTTAAAGGCATGTAACCCACAGGGTAGCACCACAAACCTAAATAAGTTAGCATGATATACTTATAAGGTATGACACTGCTGCAGAGGGTTAACAACTAATGGTATGGAAAAGACACTCATTACATATTAAAGACTAGATTTAATAGGAATATCTTACCAACACTACATTAATACTAGGGATGAATAATTAGCAGCTGATAAGAGCTCTGGGATGTATTATGTTACGATAATTGCTTAAAGCTGAGAGTAATGTGAAGATAATGTAAGAAACTGACCATTTATCTTTGGATAGAATATATGTTAAATGAAATTAGGAACCCACAACTTAATAAATCAAGCCCTCGACTTGAGGATTGCTCTTGTGAAATTTAGAGTCGTATATGGGAGGCTGAGCTCTCCTATAATTACGCCTAAGAGGCACCTCCAGGGAACCTCTTTAGTTGCTCAGATATGGCCTTTCTTTCTCTAAGCCAAACTCAGCAAATAAATTCATTATCCTGCCCCCCACAAGGGACTTGACTCCCAGGGGAATGAATCCCCCTGGCAACATGGGGCATAGTGCCTAGGAATGAGCCTGACCCTGGGAGTCAGGGATTGAAAATTCCTACTTGACCAAAAGGGGGAAAAAAGAAAGGTAACAAGCTGAGATCAGAGTGGCTGAGAGATCCCAAATAGAATCAAGAGGCTATCCTGAAGGTTTCTCTTATGCAAGCTCCAGCTAGACATCCCAAATGGCCATAGCATGCCATGCCCTTACCAAATGTAGTCCCCAAATACCTACGTCCTTACCTGAGATTCTATACAAGACTCACGCGTTAAGTTTTCTCTCAGTAACTTAAATCCACTAGAGTGTTCCTATGCCAGACAAGTCCCAAAACCCAGAGGCAACAGCCTCTTTAAGAACAACAATCAGATGCAGCACCCTTCCCCATATGGTTGGTACCCCATTCTAATGTGAAAAAGTTAGGGTTCTCACTGCCTAGACACCCCTGAAGATGGAGAAAGATATTAAGTGAGAGGAAGAAAGTTAGTAACAAACAAGATAAGATTTAACAAAGGCCTATGAATACTGAAACTTTATATAAATATATATGCATATATTTTTTTAGATGCTGGGGTGTTGGAATAGCTAGAAGGAGGTAAATAACATGGTGGAACAGTAAACTATAACACCCTTTGAAATTTGCTCTACAGCTACTCATTGAATTGTGCTTTGAAAGTCTTCCCTTTCTGTATGTTCCAGTTTCCCAATGCCGCCGGAATGCAAAGCACCAGAAATGGATTGGCTTTTATGAAAGCGGGTTTATTTGGTTACACAGTTACAGTCTTAAGGCCATAAAGTGTCCAAGATAATGCATCAACAATCAGGTATCTTCACTGGAGGATGGCCAATGGTGTCTGGAAAACCTCTGTTAGCTGGGAAGGCATGTGGCTGGAATCTGCTTCAAAGTTCTGGTTTCAAAATGGCTTTCTCCCAGGACGTTCCTCTCTAGGCTGCAGTTCCTCAAAAATGTCACTCTTAGTTGCTCTTGGGTTGTTTGTCCTCTCTTAGCTTCTCCGGAGCAAGAGTCTGCTTTCAACGGCAGTCCTCAAACTGTCTTTCATCTGCAGCTCCTGTGCCTTCTTCAAAGTGTCCCTCTTCACTGTAGCTCCTCTACAAAATGTCACACTCAGCTGCACTTCAAAATGTCACTCTCAGCTGCACTGAGTTCCTTCTGTTTGTCAGCTCATTTATATGGTCCAGTGATTTAATTTAGACCCACCCTGAATGGGTGGAATAACAACTCCATGGAAATTATCCAATCAGAGTCGTCACCCACAGTTGGGTGGGGCACATCTCCATGGAAACACTCAAAGAATTACAATCTAATTAACACTGATAGGTCTGCCCACACAAGATTATATCAAAGACAATGACATTTGGGGGGACATAATACATTCAAACTGGCACACTGTATATACCCTGTATTGCATAATAAGGAAAGAACTGAAACTGGAACTGTAACCCATAAAAATTTTTGAAATTACGTATATAACTGTTTATTGAGCTGTACATTAAAAGTTAACACCTTTCTGTATGTATGTTATATTTTACAATAATTGAAATAGCTGAAGTTGTGGAACTGTGACCCATCATTCTTTGAAATTTGCTCTCTAACTACTTGTTTAATCATACTAACAAAATTCATTAAAAAATGAGTCACTAGAGCCAGCCCATATTTATGGGGAGGGGAAATAATATATTTTTAAACCATCAGTGTACCTAGCAACTAAATGAATAGTTGAATAAAGAAATAGGGAATAATGAATCACTTCTGAGAAAAGTCATGAAAATCTTTTAACACTAATCACCTGTTTCCACTGTGACTCATTAAAACCCATCCCATTATTGAAATACATCTATTAAGGAAAGCACACACCTTCTGTGGCAATAAATATTTGTTGACTGAATGAATTTAGCAAGTCATGAATATTTTCCTGTGTCAATAAAAATTTTAAAGCACATATTTTAAGGGCTGCATTATTAATATATCAAAATTTATATAACCAATTTCCAGTTCCTCATTATTAGATATTTGGATTATTTACTTTTTATATAAATAATTCCATAATTAACATCCTAGAATGAAAATCTATACTTTCTTTCAATAAATTTATGGACATAAAATTTCTGGGTGAAAAGGATGTATGATTTTAAGGTTTGGGCTGTTTATTGACAAAATGCCCTAGATTTTTTGTGGGTCCTCATTGCCTACTACATGCATATCCATTAATTAGCCTGGAAAGCCAAGATATAAATTCAGGGTGGCTACCAAGTCTGCAAGTAAATACATAATAATTGGTTATTGATGATATGTTATATTACATAGCAAAGTAGTATTATCTATGTTTTTCAGGTTTGTTGCTCACCTTGGTCATTAGGAAAAGGAAAAAAAAATGGAAATAGAAACGAAGTTTATTCAAAAGCAGAACATCATGAAATCCTATCTTCCATTAGTGCTATGTCACGAATTTGGCTCAAAGCTTCCCAGGTGCCATCTAAAAGAGAGATAAACAAGCAATAAAAAAAAATGCAATCTCCTTACAGTGAAACCTATCTGGTTTCTCACAAGAAGGATAACTACTCCTGCTCCTAAGATCAGAGAGAAGTTTCTCCCATAGATCTTCTGAGAGAATATGCTCTCCCTTTCTGTGAAAGTAAAGGAGGGAATCCTTTCTGGGTTTTACTTAACAACTTGTGCCACATCTGTAAAACTGGGGGTAGTAGCCTTAGCTCCCAAGGATTGTGGTGAAGATTGATTTAATAGATGTAAGGTGGTTAGAACAGTGCCTGACACGTAATTACTCTATATATGTTAACTATTGCTTCAAGAGTCAGCACAGAAGTGATTAAGAGACCAGTTCTGGGGTCAGACTGCCTGAGTTCACATCCTGGATCCACTGTGTACTAGCCAGTCATTGGTCCTCATTAAATGTAAATCATTTAAATAATGATGATTATTAAAAGTTCTATAAAAAGTAAATTGAGCTTCTCCTTCATGAATGAAACTAGAGAGGGGCCAGAATATGTCCAGAACCGTGGTTTCGGGATGTGAGCAGCCACAGAGGGACTCCAGTGGTGCGTGATAGAGATGAGGATGGAGATGTAGAGAGACTGTGCCTCTAGGGATGGGCTGAGTCAGTTTGGCAGGGACCACCCCCAGGGCTGGCAGCAGCAAGATGGCCACTGGACAAGGGAGTGAGAAGTGGCCCTCCATTCCCATGCACCCACCTTAACAACTAATTGGGGAGATAATGTACCACAACCACACACCCAGAAGGCAACAGACAAGTATTGACCACATTTCCTCTCCTCTCCACAGAAGTCCAGCGGGTGCATGGGCAAGAAGTGGGGATAGAAAAGGGCACCACATGGAAGTACCAGGAGCCCCTCCCACACCCTAGAGGCTCACAGACACACAGCAGGCAGGGGCATGGCACATTTGAGCTGGAGGATGCCCTTGAGCAGATTCTCTGCCAAACTGCACAGGGCCCACATTGCACCTCCAGGGCAGGCAGTCCCCAGTGCACATGGAGAACTGGTTGGGTGAAGGCTGGCTCGAGAGTGAGAGGTTGTTCAAGAGCACCATCTGTTGACAGGACAGGGAAAGTGCATTCCAACAAGCTGTAGCTCTGCCAAATTATATATAAAAGCTCAAATAATCCTGTACTTTCCAAAATAATCTTACCAAGATAAGCAAATTCCCCAAAACCAACAGAAAATCATAAAGCACCTGAAGAACCAAGAAGTTAAGGGCAAGCCAAACAAATTAAAAATTTGGAAGACACAGAATTTGGAGCAATTAATTAAGGAAGTACACACAAATCTCCAAAACAATTTCAAAAAGATGGCTAAAGACATGAAAGACATCAAGAAGTCCCTAGAAGAGCATAAAGAAAAATATGAAAGAGTAGATTTAAAAAACAGCAGATCTTATGGAAATAAAAGATACTGTTGTTCAAATTAAAAATATACTAGAGACAGACAACAGCATATTTGAAGAGGCAGAAGAAAGGATAAGTGAACTAGAGGACAAAGCAATTTAATGTGAACACACAAAAGAAAAACTGGTGAAACAAATCAAAATTTGAAATGTATCTCAGGGAAATGATGGACAACATGAAGTACATAAATATAAGAATCATGGTGTTCCGGAAGGATAAGAGAAAAGGGCTAGGAAGAGTGTTTCAAGACATAGGTGGGGAAAACTTCCCAACCCTTCTAAACCACATAAATATGCAAATCAAAGGTGCCCAACAATCTTCAAATAGAATAAATCCAAACAAACCCACTCCGAGGCACATACTGATCAGATTGGCAACTGATGAAGAGAAGGAGAAAGTTCTGAAAGCAGCAAGAGAGAAACAATTCACCACATGCAAGGCAAACAACATAAGACTAAGTACTGACTACTCAGGGCACCATGGAGGTGAGAAGGCAGTGACATGACATATTTAAGATTCTGAAAGAGGAAAAATGCCAGCCAAGAATTCTTTATCCAGCAAAACTCTCCTTCAAAATTGAGGGAGAGTTTAAAATTTTCACAGACAAAAAAATGCTGAGAGAATTTGTTAACAAGAGATCTGCCCTGCAAGAAATACTAAAGGGAACTCTACTGGCGGAAAAAAAAAGAAAGGGGAGCGAGGTCTGGAGAAGGGCACAGAACTGAAGAGTATTAGTAAGGGAAACTTGAAGGAAAAAAAAAGAGAGAGGGAAAAATAGATCTGACACCTAAAAAAACAAAGGATAAGATAGCTGGTTCAAGAACTTTCTTTACAGTAATAACTTTGAATGCGAGTGGATTAAACTCCCCAATTAAAAGATACAGAGTGAGAGAATGGATTAAAAAGTATGATCCATTGATATGCTGTTTACAAGAGGCTCATCTTAGACCCTGCAACACAAAGAGACTGAAAGTGAAAAGATGGAAAAAAATATTCTATGCAAGCTGCAAACAAAAGAAAGCAGGGGTAGGTATACTAATATCAGACAAAATAGACTTTAAATGCAAATATGTCATAACAGACAAAGAAGCATACTACATGTTAATAAAAGGGACAATTCACCAAGAAGAAATAATAATCATAAATGTTTAGGCACCCCATTAACGAGCTCCAAAGTACATGAGACAAACATCGGCTAAACTAAAGGGAGCAATAGACATGTCTACATTAATAATGGGAGACTTCAATACACCACTCTCTTCTATAGATAGAACAGCTAGACAGAGGACCAATAAGGAAATTGAGAACCTAACCATATGATAAATGAATTAGACTTACAGATAAAGATAGATTCTTACATCCCAAAATCCAGGATATACATTATTCACTAGTGCTCATGGAATGTTCTCCAGGATAGATCATATGCTTGGACATGAAACAAGTCTTAATAAGTTTTAAAAGATTGAAATTATTCAAAGCACATTCTCTGACCACAATGGAATGCAACTAGAAATCAACACACACCAAAGAACCAGATCTTTCACAAATATATGGAAGTTAACACACTCCTAAACAACCAGTGGGTGAAAGAAAAAATTGCAAGAGAAATAGGTAAATATCTAGAGGCAAATGAAAATGAGAACACAACATATCAAAACCTATGGGATGCAGTGAAGGCGGTGCTTAGAGAGAAATTTATAGCTCTAAATGTATACATCAAAAAGCAAGAAAGAGCTAAAACCAAAGACCTAACTGAACAACTGAAAAGTCTAGAAAACAATCAGCAAACTAACCCTCAAGCAAGTAAAAGGAAATAAATAATGAAGATTAAAGCAAAAATAAATGAGCTGGAGAACAAAAAAAATAAATTACATAAATTAAAGTAAAATAAAACCAAAAGTTGGTTCTTTGAGAAGATCAACAAGATTGACAGACCATTACTCAAAATAGAGAAGACTTAAATAAATAGAATCAGAAATGAGAGTGGAGTAATTATAATGGATCCTGAAGAAATAAAAAAATCATAAGAGGCTACTAGGAACAACACAATGCCAAGAAGCTAAACAATTTAGAGGAAATGGACAATTTCCTGGAAACACAAGTACAACCTAGACTGACCCAAGAAGAAATAGAAGACCTTAACAAACCAATCACAAGCAAAGAGATCCAATCAGTCATCAAAAAATCTACCTATGAATAAAAACCCAGGGCCAGATGGCTTCACAGGGGAATTTTATCAAACTTTCCAAAAAGAATTTATACCATTCCTGCTTAAACTCTTCCCCAAAACTGAAGGAAAAGGAACACCACCTAACTCATTTTTTAAAATTTTATTTTGAAATAAATTCAAAGGTATAGGAACAGTTGCAAAAACAATACAAACCCCATACACAGAACTCCAGCATACCCTGACTGCCCTCCTCCAATACCCCGATCCACCAACTTTAACATGCTGTCACACTGCCATTTCTCTTTCCCTCCCTCCCTCTCTATCGATCATCCATCATCTATTGCTCTGTCTTCTGAACATGAGAGCAAGCTGCACACATCCTTGAACAAACACTGTAATTCACATATACAATTCCCATGAACAAGAACATTCTTTTATGCAATCCCATTAAGCACAGCTAAGAAATTCAAGAAATTCAACATTGGCACAAAGCTTACATTCTATATTTCCTTTTTTATTTTTTCTTATGTCCCGACTGTGTCCCTTTGAGCCTCCTGTCCTCCATCCTCAGATCCCATCCAGGATCATCCTTGGCATTCAACTGTCATCTATTTAGTCTTTTTTTTTTTTTTTCCAATTGTGGAAACATATATACAGCCTAAATCTTCCCATTCCATCCCATCCCTAGCATTCCATTAGAGAGATTAATCACATTTAGAATGTTTCAATGCTATCACCTTCCCACCATCCATTACTAGAAATTTCTCTTCACCTCAAATAGCAGCCCTACACTCATTTCTTAACTCCCCATTGCCCCTTCTCCCACTTCTCATAATCCACACTCTACTTTTCATCTCTATGGCCATATTCTCTGATAATTTCTTTGTGTTTACTGTGGGGCTTAAATTTAACCTCCTTAATCTATAACAATCTTGTTTTTCTTTGATATCTACTTAACTTCAATAGGACACGTAAACTACGTTCCTATATTCCTCCATTCTCCCACCTTTATATAGTTCTTGTCAAAAATTACATATTTTACATTGAGTCCAAAACCACTGATTTGTCATTAGAGTTTGCATATTTTATATCATGTACGAAGTAATAGTGGAATTACAAATAAAAAATTATTGACTTCTATTTGTATTCCATTGTGGTCAGAGAATGTGCTTTGAATATATTCAATTGTTTTTGTTTTTGTTTTTTTTTTAATTTATTGAGGCTTGTTTTATGTCCCAGCATATGGTCTATTCTGGAGAAAGATCCATGATCACTAGAGAAAAATGTGTGTCCTGGTGATTTTGGGTGTAAGGTTCTATATACGTCTGTTAAAATTTTCTCTATCTTTCTCTCCTTTCTTTGTTTCTCTGTCGTTAGGGCTCCCTTTAGTATCTGAAGTAGGGCAGGTCTTTTATTGGCAAAATCTCTCAGCATTTGTTTGTCTGTGAAAAATTTAAGCTCTCTCTCAAACTTGAAGGAGAGTTTTGCTGGATAAAGTATTCTTGGTTAGAAATTTTTCTCTCTCAGAATTTTAAATATGTCATGCCACTGCCTTCTCGCCTCCGTGGTGGCCGCTGAGTAGTCACAACTTAGTCTTATGTTGTTTCCTTTGTATCTGGTGAATTGCTTTTCTCTTGCTGCTTTCAGAACTTGCTCCTTCTCTTCAGTATTTGACAGTCTGATCAGAATATGTCTTGGAGTGGGTTTATTTGGATTTATTCTATTTGGAGTTTGCTGGGCATTTATGCTTTGTGTGTTTATATTGTGTAGAAGGTTTGGGAAGTTTTCCCAACAATTTCTTTGAATACTCTTTCTAGATCTTTACCCTTCTCTTCCCCTTCTGGGTCACCAATGGGTCTTAAATTTGGATGTTTTATTTTATCTATCATATCCCTGAGATCCATTTCAATTTTTTCAATCTTTTTCTCCATTCTTTCTTGTGTTCTTTCATTTTCTGTTCTGTGGTCCTCTAGGACACTGAGTCATTGTTCAACTTCCTCTAATCTTGTATTATGAGTATCCAGAGTCTTTTTAATTTGGCCAAAAGTTTCTTTTATTTCCATAAGATCTTCTATTTTTTTAATTTACTCTGCAATTTCTTCTTTATACTCTTCTAGGGTCTTCTTTATGTCCTTTATATTCTGTGCCATGTTCTTCTTCATGTCCTTTATAGCCTGTGCCATGCTCTCATTCTTTGATTGTAGTTCTTTGATTAATTGCACCAAGTACAGTGTCTCTTCTGATATTTTGATTTGGGTGTTTGGGATTGTGTTCTCCATATTGTCTGGTTTCATCATATGCTTTAGAATTTTCTGTTGTTTTTGGCCTCTTGGCATTTGCTTTGCTTGATAGCTGTGATCTTCCAGGACCTCTGCTGAAGGAAGGCTGTGCTATATCACAAGTGTGCGCCATCCCTCAAGGGAAGTCCCGGGCCACCGGGCCGTGCAGGGGTGCTCCCAGCCTGATGCAAAGATGGCTGAATGGGGCATCTCCACACCCCCCCTTTTTGCACAGCTCCGCCTTCCCAGCTCCGGGAGAACTAGTTGTGTATGCATCCAAGGTCACTGTCCACGGCCAATATTGTGGCATGTGTGTGGTGCCATGGGATACACTCCCTGTCACACTGGGTTTCCTGGTGCAGCTCTGGGCTGTGGGTCCGGCCCTAGGCAGGAGTGTCTCCAGCCCGCCAGGGAGCCAGCTACAAGCAGCGTGGTTTCTTTCTCCTTTTGGCTCTCCCCTCTGCACCCCTGGCCCTGAGGGAATCAGCAACGGTCTATCCTTCACACCAGACACCGAGAAGTTGGCACAGCCCGCTCCTGCCATGCTTCACTGCACGGTTCTCACCATTGTAACTGCAGCTGCTCCTGTTTTTTTTTTTTTTTTTTTTCAAAAAAAGAACTAGTCTGTCTCCAAACACCAACCTCTGGTTTCCCCACACCACAGCGCGACCGTGGGATTTTCAGCCAGCTTACTCTCTCATTTCAGAATGCAGACTCCCGGTTTCACCAAGTGCATGGACCCTGTGGTTTAGCAGACCTTGTCCAGCTGGTGTATAACTGGAACTGGTGGTCTGGGTCCCTTTCTGGTTTTTATCTAGTATTTTTCACAGAGGTGTTTTTTTGCCCTGTCTCACCTAGCCACCATCTTAGGTTCTCCCTGACTCATTTTTATGAAGGTAATATCACTCTAATACCAAAAACAAATAACAATACTACAAAAACTATAGGCCAATCTCCCTAATGAATATAGATGCAAAAATTCTCCACAAAATACTTGCAAATTGAATCCAAAAGCACATTAAAAGAATTATACACCAAGACCAAGTAGGGTTCATTCCTGGCATGCAAGGGTGGTTCAACATAAGAAAATCAATCAATGTAATACAACAAATTAAATCAAAAGGGGAAAATCAATGATCATTTCAATAGATGCTGAAAAAGCATTCAACAAAATTCAGAATCCCTTTTTGATAAAAACACTTCAAAAGGTAAAAATTGAAGGAACCTTCCTCAGTACGATAAAGGGCATGTATGAAAAACCCACAGTGAATATAGTACACAATGGTAAGATACTGAAAGCATTCCCCCTCAGATAAGGAATGAGACAACTATGCCCACTGTCACCAGTATTATTCAACATTGTGCTAGAAGTTCTAGCCAGAGCAATTCACCAAGACAAAGAAATGAAAGTATCCAAATTGGAAAGGAAGAAATAAAACTGTCATTATTGGCAGATGATATGATCTCATATTTGGAAAATCCTAAGAAATCAACGACAAAGCTACATGACTAATAAATTCAGCTGAGTGGCAGGATATAAGATACTTTAACACATAAGTCAGTAATGTTCCTATACACTAGTAATGACCTAACTGAAGTGGCAATCAAAAAAAAAAATTTCATTCACAAAAACAACTAAAAAAATCAAATACCTAGGAATAAATTTAACCAAGGATGTAAAAGACCTCTACACAGAAAATTACAAATTGTAACTAAAAGAAATCAAAGGGGACCTAAAGAGGTGGAAATATATTCTGTGTTCATTGGTAGGAAGGCTATTATATCATTAAGATATCAATCCTACTCAAACTGATCTATAGATTCAATGCAAGTCCAATCAAAATTCCAATAACCTACTTTGAAGACTTGGAAAAGCTAGTTATCAAATTTATGTGGAAGGGAAAGGGGCCTTGAATTGCCAAAGACATTCTAAAAAGGAAGATCAAAGTGGGAGGACTTACACTTCCAGACTTTGAAGGCTACTATAAAGCTACAGTGGTCAAAACATACGCATATTGATCAATGGAACTGAATTGAGAGCTCAGAAATAGACCCCCAGATCTATGGTTGACTGATTTTTGACAAGGCCCCCAAATCCACTGAACTGGGACAGAACTATTTCTTCAACAAATGGGCCTGGAAAAACTGGATATCCATATCAAAAAGAATAAAGGGGGACTCCCATCTCACACTCTATACAAAAATTAACTCAAAAACCTCAATACAAGAGACAGCACAATAAAACTCTTAGAAGGTAATATGGGGAAACATCTTCAAGACCTAGTAATAGGAAGTAGTTTCTTAGACCACATTAGAGCAAAAGAAAAAATAGATAAATGGGAATTTGTCAAAATCAAAAGCTTCTGTGTCTCAGAAGACTTTGTCAAAAAGGTGAAGAGGCAACCAATTCAATGGGAGAAAATATTTGGAAACCATGTATCCGATAAAAGACTATATCCTGCATATATAAAGAAATCCTACAACTCAACAATAGTACAAACAGCCCAATTATAAAATGTGCAAAAGATATGAAAAGGCATTTTTCCAAAGAGGAAATACAAATAGCTAAAAAAAACACATGAAACAGGGTTCATCTTTCTAGGGAAATGCAAATCAAAACAATGAGATACCATCTCACTCCAATAAGAATCGCTGTCATTAAACAAACAGGAAACAACAAATGCTGAAGAGGTTGTGGAGAAATTGGAACTCTTATTTGTTGCTGGTGGGACTGTATAATGGTACAGCTGCTGTGGAAGACAGTTTGGTGGTTCCTTAGAAAACTAAATATTGAGTTATCCTACTATCTGGCAATTCCACTTCTTGGTATATACCCAGAAGATCTGAAAGCAGTGACACAGAACAGACATTTGCACACCAATGTTCACAGAAGAATTGTTAACAATTGCCAAGAGATGGAAACAATCCAAGTGTCCTTCAACAGACAGGTGGATAAACAAAATGTGGTCCATATGTATGATGGAATACTATGCAGCAGTAAGAAGGAATGAGGTTGTGAAACACATGGCAACATGGATGAACCTTGAAGATACAATGCTGAGTGAAATAAGTCAGACACAAAAGGAGAGATATTATAACTTACCACTACTATGAACTCCCTGAACAATGTAAAATCATTGTCTTATAATGTAGAATATTGGGGACCTAGAGATGGACAGAAGCTACTGAAGGGGAAATAATAACCTAGTATGTTCAGATATGCTAATGAGGGTGAATTTAAAGGTATGGGAATGGATTGGGAAGATGATTGTTTATTAACGAGGTTAAAAGTATCAGAGCTGCATTGAAGGTGAACAGGATTTGAAGGGGTTGTTTAAAGAAACATATCCCACAAATTACACTACAAATATAGATAGGTGCTTGCAAGATACACTTCTAAGGTACGACACTGGTACAGAGAGTTGACAACACAGTGGTATACGGGGAAAATCTAACTATTGCATACTAGGGACCATAATTAATAGGAATAACTTACTAGTACCACACAAATACCAGGAACAAATAATTTTGGCTAAAAAGAGCTATGGGGTATTTTGGGGTCATGAGAATTGTTTAAAATGGAGAGTGATGAGGAATGTACAACTAAGTGATGATAATGTGAGATATGGATTGATTACTGTGGACAGAATATATCCTATGTGAAATTAGGAGCCCCCTATTTCTTAAGTCAAGCCCTCGATCTTGAGGCTTGCTTTTGTGAAACATAGTTGTAAAAGGGAAGCTATGCCCAACTATAATTAGGCCTGGGAGTCACTTCCAGAGAACCTCATTCGTTGCTCTAATGTGGACTTTCTCTAACCCAACTCTGCACATAAATTCATCACTTTCCACCCAACGTAGGACAGGATCCCCCAGGTGAATGAGTCTCCATTGCAATGTGGTACATGGATTCTGGAAGTGAGCCTGTCCCTGGCATCGTGGGATTGAGAATGCCTTTTTGACCAAAAGTGGGGAAATAAAGGCAACAAAATAAGGTTTCAGTGGCTAAGAGATTTCAAGTAGAGTTGAGAGGCTGTTCTGGAAGTTATTCCTACGCAAACTTCAGCTAGATATCCCAAATTGCCACAGTATGATAAGCCCAAGTTAACAGTAGTCCAGAAAACGCTAAAGAATACCAGGATCCCTATCTGAGACTATAAAAGTTTCACTCACTAAGTTTATTATTCAGAAACTTAACTCCTCCAGAGAGCTCCTATGCCAGCTAAGTCCCAAAACCCAGAGGCAATAGCCTCTTCAAGAATATCAACCAGTTGTATCCCCTTTTCCCATAATGTTGACACTCCTTTTCAACATGAACAAGTTAGAGTGGTCACTGCCCAGACGTCTGAAGACCAGAAAGTGATTAAACTAGAGGAAAGGGTAGCAACAGACAAGATGGAATTTAACAAAGGAGTATGAATACTAAATCTTGATATAATTCTCTTTTTCTTAGTTGCTGGAATAGCTAGAATAGCTAGAAGGAAAGAACCGAAATGGCGGAACTGTAACCCATAACATTCTTGGAAATTTCCTGTACAACTACTTGTTAAATAGTACTTTGTAAGTTATCACCTTTTTGCATATGTTATATCTCACAATATGGAAATAACTGAAACTATGGAACTGCAACCCATAATATTCTTTGAAATCTGCTCTCTAACTACTTGTTAAATTGCACTTGAAAAGTCATCACTACGTAAATATGTTAAATTCCACAATAAAAATAAATAAATAAATAAATAATAAAAATCAGGATACCTTATAACAGATCCCTGAGATAAACTAATAGCATCACACCAAGTTTAAACGTAGTATAAAATTAATTATGCAGATTAGGCATATCAGTTATGCAATTATGCAAATATGCAGTTCAGGTACAGAGCTCTCTGATGGTTTGTCATAAAGGAATAAAAGGTTAATAATGGTAAGAATTTCCCATACATTATTTTTTCTATAAAGCACAAAACTGAAATCCTCACAGAGTTGTTTGATCTTAGTACTATTTTGTAGCTACTAAAAACACATATCCTACCAATGAATGGCCTCTATCATGGACCCAAAACAGTTATCATTTTTTAAAATAGAGATTCTGGCTGTTTTTAAGGTGCTGATTTGACTGGATGAGTTAAATTTTCCATCACTTTTTTTCCTAAATACTAATTCACACTTGCCTTTTCTTGAATAATGTTAATTTTAATAGAGTCAATGTATTTCCTAATACAAATAAAAAGATGTGTATCATCCTTGCATATATTAGAAAATATTAAATACAGTATTCTAAGATATTAAATTTTATATGTCTAAGAATTTAATATGCATAATACATAGAACTATATAGAATATTAAACATATGTAATTAAAAGTATAGAATATATTAAAATATAGAATCTACCACAATGGCATACTCCCATATGCCTAATGGGAATTAATCCTCCATGGTTTCAAGTCTTTATCCAGGAAGTCATAAAAGTTTTTTATATTTACTTATATACGCTTGGATTGTAATTCCAAACTGACATCAAATGCAAAAATTGCATAAAATTTAGTTAAAAAATAACTCGGAAGCAAAGAGCCATGCCAGAATGGTGTTTTTTCAGATAGAATTTCCTATCAGTTGTGCTTCTCTATCTAGAATTATTTAATCCCCGTCCCTATTTATGGCTTTGCTATTCGCAATTTTAAAAATTGCACATAATTTATTTTACTTACTTTTGAATGACACCAAATATATAGGAATTTATACTGTATATCTCAGTCAGTGCCCATTCTTTGGAATGAATTCCTTTCTATTAATCTATTTCTGATTTTGTTTAAAATTAGCTTATTCTTGATGTTCAGTGTATATGGCTTTTTGTTGGAACTGGAAATTGTGTTTCTAATCCCAGCTTTGTTCTAGCTCTGCTTTCAATTAAAGTTCAATTTCATCCCTTTGTTGGCCATATTATGAGATGTATAATATAAAATCTAATTTGCATATACCAAAACATTAGAAGCACACTAGAGGCACTTTTTAGTTATTTAATTCTAAAATTATTCCTTTATCCCATATCTGGTGGTATCATGCATTGTTCATGTTTTCTTATCCTCTAATACTCCCCCTGTGAGCTGTTAGCATTAAATGAAATCTTCCTCAAAGGCTCTGAAAGAATTTTATCATACCTCTAGTATGGTATTTCCTTGTTTTATTTGCATGTGAAAAGTACAAATTCACACTAACAATTTTGCTTTACTTATTTTTACAAGGACAACAGCATTGTATTTCTAAAGAAAGTATGATCAATGATTTCTTTGAAATACACACACACACATCCAAAGCTTTGCATATATTCTATGTTGGTTATGATGCCTATGGTTGCAGATAGCAGAAACTCTACTAAAATTACTTTAAACAAAACAGAGCATACTGGTTCATGTAACCAAATTGTCCAAAGGTAGACTTTCAGGCATAGATGGGCTCCAGGGCTCTAGTGTCATTATGGGACCTCAGTCTCCTCCTCTCTCCTTTTCCTTCATTTCTCATAGGCATTGGCCTACCTGGGGGCAGAATAGCCACAAACACCTTCTACAGCCCACCAGCTCAGTGACCACAGGGAGAAAGATCATTTTTCCCACAGAGTTCTTCCAAAAGTCCTGGATCATGCTCCGTTGGATTGATTTGGGTCAGGTGCTCATTCCTGAGCCATCCACTGTGGCCAGAGGGTGAAACCTGCTCAGCAAACAGACTGTCATGTATATCCCCAGATCCAGGAGAAAGGTCAGATTCACCCAAAACACCTGGACAGAGAGTAGGGGAGGGCTAGCTCCTTGTGGAGAAATGAAACCTACTGCCAAGAAAGGTGAAGTTTTCTACACAGGAAAACACAGTTGTCCACTACATTCCCTGGATAGTTTGGCAAACCAACTCCCTTGATGGTTTGGAGAATCAAGTGTCCCTTTTACTAACTTCTGACTCTTGGCCTTCTCACTCACTGTGCTTAGACAGACCAGTCCATTCAATAAGCAAAACTGGTTAGTGGAAAACATTTGAAAAACTGACACTGTGTTGAGATAGATAAACTCCGAAGTACTTCTCTTTTCAAAGTTATGTTGGCATCATACACACAGAGAACCTCCAGCAGCTGATCCCATAGCTCACTGCATCATCACAAGATAAGGACGTTCAGCCCCAGTGAAAAAACAAGGGTTAACAATTCAGTTAAGTAACACATTTATCTCATCTATCTTCCAAAATCCCACTAAAATGACAGTAAAACAAGAAATTTAAGCATAAACCCAGGAGCACAAAGCAAATGATAGAAGAGACAACAGCAGAAAGATGGAAAGCAGATGGACAAGACCTGTGAAAGCTGAACACCAAGCCAGCAAGAATTTGGGGTGGAGGGGCAGGCAGAAGCAGGCTAAATCAAAGCAGAAAGGCCCAGAAGTTATGGGCATCAAGTGGAGTTTGAGTTTGAGAGGCTGAAAAGCAGAAGAATTGACTAATTTAGGAGGAAGATCAGATAGACTTCCGATTTGCCTCCCAAACCATATTAGCCATGGCACTGGCCTTACAGAACTCAGTCAGAAGTGAGAGATTTAGTCTCTGGGCAGGTTGTACTAGATGGATTCTGAATAGGAGATGCTGGGCATGGCTGCATGTAGAGATACTGTTCTGAAAACCTGTAGGTCTTAGTAGAGATCTACTCTGAAAGGCTGAGTTCACCAGGCCCCTTCCCCCTCTGAGGAGTCCAAGAATTCTAAATTTGAACTTGGCTTTCCAAGTTATCATGGAGGTACAGTGGTCAAGGTGGGAGGATAGAACATATTTTATTTAACAGCTTGTTAGCTTGACTTACAAATTTTATTTATAGACATGGTATGTGGGCCTCCACCTGTACCTTTGAACTCCATTTATACCTTTGAACACTGCAAACAGAATTCAAAACAAACAGAATAAATGAACATTGAAGGACACAGACAGGGTAGGGAACAGACAAAAACAAACAGCAACAAACCACTATAAACAAGTGTCTCACAGAATAGGAGGAGATACCACCAGAGGTCTCAGAGAGCTCTGTTTTCCCTCCAGTGAACCTGCCTGTTCTGTGAGGTTCTATAGAACTTCTCCCTGTGAGAGATTCCACGTGCCCCCATGGACACCACCCTCCACAGCCTACTGCACCACACACAGGTGTACTGAAGAAGGGGTTCCACGGAGCTCATGGTAGGACCTGGTGACCTATAGGGCACTATCACAGACCCACATCCCCTATGTACCTCAGTGAATGAGGAGAACAAGCCCAGAATCTCACCTTCATCTGACCTAATCACACTCTCTCTAAATCACACTCTAGCCCTGAACCTTCCACGTGACTGCTGGAATGTTCAAAAGAATGTACCCAATAATCACTCAGTTATCAACCTATATCAAATATCAATTGTTATACACTCTCAACCTGTTTCCTGAAAGTTCCCTTCATCTCTTCTGGCCCTCAAAAACCACAGCTTCTCCTGAAGCCGCAGCTTCTTGTGTGGCTCTATTCAAAGTTGGCAGCTGTTTTAATCTCCCATACCCCCCCCGTACCAGAGGAAGGGAGGGTCTCTCCTCTGCCCCCTCACTGCCACCTTGTGCCAGTTTGGATGTATTAATGTCCCCAAAAACACCATGTTCTTAGGCTAACATGTTAGTGTTGATTAGGTTGGAATCTTTAGATTAGGCTGTTTCCATGGAGATGTGACCCGCTCAGCTGTGGGCAATACCTTTGATTAGATTATTTGCATGGAGGTGTGAGCCTGCCCATTAAGTCGGGTCTTGATTAGTTTACTGGAGCCCTATGAAAGCTCACAAACAGAAGGACCTCAGAGCAGCTGCAGCTTAGAGAGACATTTTGTGAGAAGCCCATTTTGAAATGCAACCCTAGGGGCATGCAGACACCAGCCATGTGCCTTCCCAGCTAACAGAGGTTTTCCAGACACCACGGTGTTCCATCAGTGAAGGTTCCCTACTGTTGATGCTTTTATTTGGACATTTGCATGGCCATAAGACTGTAACTTTGTAACCAAATAAATGCCCTTCATAAAAGCCAATCCATTTCTGGTATTTTGCATAATGGCAGCATTAGCAAACCCAAACACCCTTCCATTTCCATCTGCTCCTCCTCCCTAACACCTCTTAGTTCCTCTGAAGCTCGGGTACTCATACCATATTATCCTCCTTTCTTTAGTAGATTCTTTGACATTTCTGGATCACTCTCCCTCTTTGCTTGAAGATTTTAACACCCAGCTTACCATCACCTTTCTTAAACACTAATTCTGTCACAACCTTGGAAATTTCTGTATGTAGATGACCTATCCAATACCCTGGCTGCTCAGTTTCTTGAACTCCTCTTCCCCAGTGATCCTTCCCTCCATCCACACATCCCCAGAGTCCTTGATTACTTCTTTGCAGATACATTCAACTCTCTCACTTTGCCATATTCTCTTAGCCAAACCCAGCTCTACCCACTTCATATATACAATCTGTTGTAGTTGAACATGGCTAGAAAAAAACCAAGCAACCATGCTGACTGGCCTAACTTTAAATTAGTGATCAAATACCCCCAACTGGGTCTTCGGTGTAGCCCTGAAGCACCAAAACACCTCCTTAGTCTGTTTATACTCCCACTTCCCAAATTAATATTTCATACCTCTCCTTTCTTCTTTCTCCTAGAAACCTCCAACTCTCCCTCCCCCATACTCACTCAAGGTTGATGCCCTTGCTTCTTATTTTGCCAAGTAAATAGGCATAATCAGAAGAGAGTTTCCACATGGTGCCACCACCAAATCTTCCATTATATCTGCATCTGTACCCTCTCGCCCTTCCTCCCATAAAAAAATGGATGATGGTCTCAGCTCCAATCAGAGGCCAATTCCCCCACTGTTTTCTGTGTTCCATTGCCCACCACCACCTGCTCAAGGACACACATCCTGCAATTGTCCCCTCTCTGTATTGTATGTTTTATAGTATAGAGACACAATGTGGTGGCTTAAACAGTGGTAATTTATTAGCTCATGGTTTTGAGGTTATAAGGTGTCAGTAAGACAATGTTTTCTTCCCCAAATCTTTAACACTCTGGTGCTGGCTGCTGGCAATCTCGGGGGTTCTTTTACTTGTGTCCTGCCTTGTGTCACATGCCGATGTCCTCTCCTTTCTCTTCAGGGTTCTATTGACTTCCACTTCTAGCTCCTCCCCATGGCTTTCTCTTCCTCTAGCCTCTGGTTTCTTTCTCTTTGTAAGGTCTCAGTAGTCTAGGTTAAGACTAAACCTCATTCAGTTGGGCCGCACCTTAACTAAAAATAACATCTTCAAGGGATCTTCTTTACAATAGGTTCACAATCACGGGAATGCAGATGTGTCAGAAATTGTAGGGAAGTGTAATGTATGGATCAAACCAAAATGAGCCATAAGCAGATAGCTGCCCTGCATGACAGCAGGTGCTGGCCTGTCCATAAGGGAATGAGAACCAAAGATACATATAACAAAGGAAGTCACTGAAGCCTAACAAAGTTTACCCAGGAGTTTCGATAGCAGTTAATAGATCACCTGTGTCTCCGCGGAAGGCTAGGCTCCCCCATTCCCTGTGGATGTGCCGGTGAAACTAAGATAAGGAAGTCTTTGCGATCATCCCAAGGGATAAATCCTTCCTTGGGACATGTAGCCAAGCACTTTTACTCCTGGACAAATTACCATAAATACTGGCCTGAGACCCAGGAAAAGTTAGAGATCTCACCCAGGAGGGGACGCTCTGTCTGGGACCATGTGCCAGCTGGGACTCTGACAGGCTGAAGAACCGGGACTTTCCCAGCCAATAGTATCAGATGTGGGGGCTTTCTCCAGCTTGATGAGTTTTTCTTTTTCCTTCCTTTATCTACTGGACAGACTGCTTTGTCTGCTGAACAGACTGCCCTTACTTTCAACTATCATGTCATTAATGATAAATGTTTGTAACCCTGGTTTGATGAGTTTTTTCTTTTCCTTTTCTTTTCTGCTGGACAGACCGCTTTACTTTCAACTATCGTATTATTAATAATAAATGTTTGTAGTCTTGTAATTCAATAAATCTCTTTTGTAAAGTTATACTATATTAGTTTGTGTCTCTTCCCTCCTCCCACGATTCATCTCACACAATAGCAGATTAAACATGTCTAAATTAGTGTACATAATTCAATCTACTACACTGTATCATCAGTACTTCCCTCTCAACTGGATCATTCCCAATGACACTGACATAAGAAGAAAGAGGAGGAGGGGGGAGAAAAAGAGGAAGAAGAGGAAGAGGGAGAAAAGAAATACCCTTGTACCCATATCCATTTCTAGCAATAACCGCATTATTCTGCCACCCTTTCAGCAAAACCCTCCAAAGAAAATCTATACTGGCTATATCCAATTTCCCTCCTCTATTCCCCCTTGAATCACTGCACTCAGCCTTTGGTCCTTATCACTCCACCGAAACAGATTTGTCAGAATCACCATCGACTTTTGTATGGTCAGTGCAACGGTTAAACTCATCCTCATTTTACGCAATCTAGCAGCAGCACACAGTTAATTCTTTTCTTTTTCCAGAAACACATTCTTCTATTGCTTTCTAAGAGAACACTCTCCGTTTTCCTCCTCTGTTACTGACCACTCCTCATCAGTCTCCTTTGCCAGTTTCTCCTCATCTTCCCAAACCCTGAGTGTTGGAGTGTACTGGGGCTCAGTCTTTGGACCTCTTTTCTCTTCTTCTCTTTAAATGCCATGGGATACTGATCACCCCCAATTTATATCTCTAATCTACATCTCTCCTTTGAAATCTAGACTCGTGTATCCAACTGCTTTCTTGATAAATGAACTCGGATGCCTCATAAGTATCTCAAACTTTTCCCTTCCAAGCTGGCCATTCCCATTGTCTCCATCACAGTAAATGGCAATAACACACCTCCAGTCTTGGCCCTAAGACCTTGGTTTCACGCCTCACCCCTCAGTTTCCTTAGGAGCTCTGTCAGCTCTTCCTTCAAAAAATACTCAGCGGGAGATCTGGGAGCCAGCTCCCGGTACGCATGCGCTAACAGCGCAACTCCACGGCCCGCTGCCGCTGCCGCCGCTGCCGCAGGGATTCAGGGCTCGGCGCTCAGGTCGGGGTCATGGCCAGTTGCATGAAGAGTGTGGTCCAGGGTGCCATCGGAGCCCCCGCTGCTGCCGAGGCCGAGGGCGGGCGGCCACTCGCTCAGATGCTTGCCAGCCGATTCCTCCAGTGGTGGGCGCCATGGTGGGGGCCCCTGCCCGGCCTCACCTCACCTCGTTGTCCTCTGCTCTCACTCAGGCCTTGTGAGCCTCATGCCCACCGTGGCACCTCCGAGTTGGCAAGGCACTCGAATATTTGTAGGATGGATGGATGAATAAATCAATGAATGAACGAATCAATCAATCCTGAGCAGGAACTCCGAAGTCCTATTCTCTCCAGAGGCCAAGCTTCCTACCCCCAGACTGGCGACTGAGTTCCCACCCT
Organism: Choloepus didactylus; assembly: GCF_015220235.1. Lineage (NCBI taxonomy): Eukaryota > Metazoa > Chordata > Mammalia > Pilosa > Megalonychidae > Choloepus > Choloepus didactylus. Next base: position 94,757,483 of record NC_051313.1, on the reverse strand, counting down.
GCAATAGCAGCCACTTCTTTCTTAAGGCATCCAAGAGGCCGGCCCTCTTTGTGGCCATAAACTGTAAACAGGATGGAGGAACTTTGCATTTGCAAATTTTGCAGATCCTCTCATCCTACTAGCAAACATGACTACGTCTCAATAAGTACTGGGTTCCAGATACTTGTTTGGGTAAAGCTGTGAACACCCAGGCAAGATCCTTGCACAGGTAGAGCTCATGTGCTGGTGGGGACACCCACTCCATAGGGTTGTCTGGGTGAAGACTGAGATAAACCACAAGCTCAACGCCCACAAAGTGCTTGCAGCAAGTACTAGCTGTCTTTACCACTTGCCTTCAGCAAAGATGTGGGCCTACAGGAATCCTCCAACATCATATCCCAAGTCCAAGGCCAGGTTTTTAGCACCTGTGTGGACAGCCACAGATTCTTTCACTGATGTATTGGTGCCCCCTCCCCAGTACCTAATTGCCCAGGTCACAAGGGTTGAGGTGCCCTGTAAAGACTGCACAGTGGGGACTCCCCCCGAGCAAAGAGAACTGGGGTAGCCAAGAAGGCGTTAGTCTCACAGGCTTGAGCACATCTGCAAGCAAGTCTTTGGGGAATCCAAGTGACGCGAAAGGGGTGCAACACATATGCGGACCCGCCTGCTGAGAACTGAAGTCGATTTCTCCAAAGGACCCTCAGGAAAAAGCTAAGCGGAGACTCAGATGTTGCTGGGAGTGTCAATTTGTATGGCCCTTTGGAGAGCAGAAATGAATAAAACTGAAATTTTCAACAGCTTATGGCCCTGGATTTCCATTTCTAGGTAGGGCCTAGAGTTAAACTCCTACATGTGCACAAGGAGACATGTACCACAGTGCCCACTGCACCATTATTTATAATAAAAAGAAAGGCATTGAGAACCTAAGATGGTGGCTAGGTGAGACAGGGCAAAAAAACAGCTCCGTGAAAAATACTAGATAAAAACCAGAAAGTGACCCAGAACACCACTGCCAGCGAAGCAACAGCCGGACAAGGCCTGCTAAATCCACAGGGAACATGCATTTGGTGAAACCAGGAGCCTGCATTCTGAAACAAGTAAGTGAGTTGGCTAAAAGTCCCGTGGTTTGTGGGGAAACAGTGGGCTGGCGTTTGGAGACAGACTAGTTCTTTAAAAAAAAAAAAAAGCCCAGGAGTGGCTGCAGATACGACAGAGAGAGCCACACAGTGAAGCATGGCATCGTGTCTGGTGTGGAGGATAGCCCTTCCCACACCCGCTGCTGATTGTCTCAAGACCAGAGGAGCAGAGGGGAGCCAAAAGGAGGAAAAAAAACTGCATTCCTTGCAGCTATCTCCCCAGCAGGCAGGGGACGCTCCTGCCCGGGGCCAGACCCACAGCCCAGAGCCATGCCAAGAAACCCAGTGTGACAGGGAATCTTTCCTGCAGCACTACACACAAGCCACAATATCGGCTGTGGACAGTGGCCTTTAATACACCCATGGCTGATTGTCCTGGAGCTGGGAGGGCGGAGCTGTGCGAAAACGGGGAGTTAATGCATCCCATTCAACCATCTTTGAAGCGGGCTGGGAGTGCCCCTGCATGGCCCAGTGACCCAGGGCTTCCCTGGCCGGCCAGCATGCACTAGTGACATGGCGCGGCCCTCCCTCAGCAGAGGTCCTGGAAGAGCACAGCTGGGAAGGGGGAACTGCTTGGAAATCCCAGGGAACCTATGCCAATACCAAGGATTTGTGGGTCGGCGGCAGAGAACAACCTTAAATCTTCAGGAACACCTGGGAGGTTGATTATTAAAGTTGCCCTGCCTGCCTAACCACCCAGACATACACCCACATTCAGGGCAGACAGCACCAGCAACACACCCAAACTTGGTGCACCAATTGGACCCCATAAGATCAGACCCCACACACCACAAAGACAAAGTTGGGGAGAACTGACTGGAGGGGAATAGGTGATTCACGGATGCCATCTGCTGGTTAGTTAGAGAAAGTGTACGCCACCAAGCTACAGTTCTGTCAAATTAGGGATCAAGTAAAGCAAATGCCAAGAGGCCAAAAACAATGGAAAATCTTAAAGCATATGATAAAAACAGACAATATGGAGAACCCAAACCAAAACACCCAAATCTAAAGATCAGAAGACACACAGTACTTGGCACAATTAATCAAAGAATTACAGGCAGGCAACAAGAGCATGGCTCAGGATACAAAGGACATGAAGAAGAGCATGGCACAGGATATAAAAGACGTAAAGAAGACCCTAGAAGAGCATAAAGAAGAAATTGCAATAGTAAATAAAAAAATAGAAGATCTTATGGAAATTAAAGAAACTGTAAGCCAAATTAAAAAGACTCTGGATACTCATAATACAAGATTAGAGGAAGCTGAACAACAACTCAGCCTCCTCGAGGACCACAGAACAGAAAATGAAAGAACAAAAGAAAGAATGGGGAAAAAAATAAAACTCTAAATGGATCTCAGGGATAGGATAGATAAAATAAAACATCCAAATTTAAGACTCATTGGTGTCCCAGAAGGGGAAGAGAAGGGTAAAGGTCTAGAAAGAGTATTCAAAGAAATTGTTGGGGAAAACTTCCCAAAACTTCTACACAATATAAATACACAAAGCATAAATGCCCAGCAAACTCCAAATAGAATAAATCCAAATAAACCCACTCCAAGACATATTCTGATCAGACTGTCAAATACTGAAGAGAAGGAGCAAGTTCTGAAAGCAGCAAGAGAAAAGCAATTCACCACATACAAAGGAAACAACATAAGACTAAGTAGTGACTACTCAGCGGCCACCATGGAGGTGAGAAGGCAGTGGCATGACATATTTAAAATTCTGAGAGAGAAAAATTTCCAACCAGGAATACTTTATCCAGCAAAGCTCTCCTTCAAATTTGAGAGAGAGCTTAAATTTTTCACAGACAAACAAATGCTGAGAGATTTTGCTAATAAAAGACCTGCCCTACTTCAGATACTAAAGAGAGCCCTACCAACAGGGAAACAAAGAAAGGAGAGAGAGATATAGAAAATTTTAACAGACATATATAGAATATTACATCCCAGGTCACTGGGACACACATTCTTCTCTAGTGATCACGGATCTTTCTCCAGAATGGACTGTATGCTGGGGCATAAAAATAAGCCTCAATAAATTAAAAAAAAAAAAATCAATTTGTTCAAAGCACATTCTGTGACCACAACGGAATACAAATAAAAGTCAATAACCATCAGAGACTTGGAGAATTCACAAACACCTGGAGGATAAAAATGAGGGGGAGATAAAAACATTCCCAGATAATCAAAAGCTGAGGGACTTCATCACCAGTAGATCAGTCCTATAAGAAATGCTAAAGAGAGCTGAGCAGGCTGAAAGGAAGGGACACTAAACAATTGACTGAAACTACATGAAGAAATAAAGATTTCCAGTAAAGATCACATAGTAAATATAAATACCAATACTACTGCATTTTTATTTATAACTCCACTATTTACTTCCTACAGGATCTAAAATACATAAACGGTAATGATAAATCAGTGGTTTTGGACTCAATGTAAAATATGCAATTTTTGACAAGAACTACATAAAGGTGGGGGAATAATGGAGTATGGGAACATAGTTTATGTGTCATATTGAAGTTAAGTTGGTATCAAAGAAAAACAAGATTGTTATAAATTTAAGATGTTAAATTTAAGCCGCACGGTAAATACAAAGAAAGTATCAGAGAATATGACCATAGAGATGAAAAGTAGAGAAGTGGTTCCGAGAAGTGGGGGAAGGGGCAATGGGGAGTTAAGAAATGAGAGTAGGGTTTCTGTTTGTGGTGAAGGGAAACTTCTAGAAATGGATGGTGGGAAGGTGATAGCATTGAAACATTCTAAATGTGATTAATCCCACTAATGGAATGCTAGGAATGGGGTGGGATGGGAAGATTTAGGCTATAAATATGTTTCACAATTTAAAAAGTCTAAATCAATGACAATTAAATGCCAAGGATAATCCTGGATGGGATCTGAGGATGGAGGAGAGGAGGCTTAAAGGAAAACACATGGGACACACACACACACACACACAAAAGTAAATATAGAATGTAAGCTTTGTATCAATGTTGAACTTCTTGAACTTCTTAGCTGTGCTTAATGAGATTGCATAAAAGAATGTTCTTATCCATGGGAAAGGTATATGTGAATTATAGTTTGTTCAGATATGTGCAGCTTGCTTACATATGTTCAGAGGACAGAGCAATAGATGATGGATGATAGATAGGGAAGGAGGGAGGGAGGGAGGGAGAGAGGGAGGGAAAGAAAGAAATGGTGTGACAGGATGTTAAAGGTCATGGATCAGGGTATCGGGGGAGGGGGGTCGGGGTGTGATGGAGTTCTATGTATGGGGTTTGTACTGTTTTTGCAACTCTTCCTGCAAGATTGAATTTATTTCAAAATAAAATCTATCAAATTAAAAAAAAAAAAAGGGATTTACATCACTGTCCAGCCACAAGGAAATGTGTGAATAAAATGTGTTATGTTTATACTGTGGATTACTGTATAGCAGTTAGAAGGAATGACATTCATCTGTATCAACAGGATTAGATCACAAAAGTATACAGTTGAGAAAAGAAGCTAGTTGTGCCAGTTTGTATATATTATGTCCCCCAGAAATAGCCATACTCTTTGATGCAATCTTGTGGGGGCAGACATATTAGTGTTGATTAGATTAGAATTCTTCGATTGAGTGTTTCCATGGAGATGTGATCAATCAACTGTGAGTGAAACATTTTATTGGATAATTTCCATGGATGTGTTACCACCCACCACCCATTCAGGGTAGGTGATAATTGGATCACTGGAGTGGTATAAAGGGAATTCACAGACAGAGGGACTCAGGGCAACTGAGAGTGACACTTTGAGAGCAGCTGCAGCTAAAAGAGGACAAAACACCCCAAAAGCAACATTTTGGAGAATGCCATTTTAAAATGCAACCTGGGAGCAAGCAGACGCCAGCCATTGCCTTCCAAGCTAACAGAGGTTTTCCAGATACCAATGGCCATCCTTCAGTGAAGGTACCCGACTGTGATGTGTTCACCTTGGACGCTATGGCCTTGAGACTATAACTTGTAACCAAATAAACCCTTTATAAAAGCCAATCCATTTCTGTATTTTGCATTCCAGCAGCATTAGCAAACCGGAACACTAGTTGAAGAGACATGATAATAAATTATATAGTCTAATACTATTATGTAATTTTATAGAGAGATATTATATATATCTATAATATCATTTGTGTTATGTTTTTACAAACACATAAAACCATATTTTTGGATACAAATGTGTAAATAAAAGAAAAAAACTGACTGCAAGGCTATACATTTATTTCTGGTGGAATTCAGTATACTGGAAAGAGCTAGGGATGGAACTGAGAAGTGAGGTCACAGAAGTCTAGCTTTATGTATAACATTCTATTTCTTTTTTAAACAATCTAAGCAAATATGACAACACATTAACCATTGTATAATTGTGGGTGGTGAGAACACCAGAGTTTGTACTTGGGGGCATTTAAAAAAATATCTCTCCACCAAAAAAGTTAATGGAAAATACATCAAACCAAGAAGACTGGCTGTCCCGGCACTCAGCCCCCTAAAGGGAGCTCCTGAATGCTTTGTCTTTCAGCTGGGAGTGTTGTTAACTGCCCCAAGCTCACATTTCTAAAGATTGTCATCTGAAGGAGCCCAGGGAAAGGGAGAAATATATGCTCCAGCTGGCCCAGATAATGCTTTTCCCCCGACACTGCCCAGGCTCCTTCCATGCTCATGATTTTGCAGTATATAGAGGTGCCGTCCCACATGGATTCCAGACCTGGGCTTAACTCGTAGTTTAAAAAATGTTGGTCAAGGAACAACATGGATGAACCTTGAGGACCTTACATTGAGTGAAATAAGTCAGACACAAAAGAACAGATATTGTATGATCTCACTAATATGAATTAATTATACAATGTAAACGCAAAGACATAGAATCTAGAACATAGGTTACCAGGAAATGGAATGAGGCTAGAGAATGGGGAGCAGTTCCTAAAATGTGCAGAATTTTTAACCAGGTTGAATTTAAATGAGAAGAAAGGGATAGCAGTGATGGTAACATATTGTGAGAATAAATAACGGTGCTGAACTATAGGTGAAGTGGTGGAAAGGGGAAGTTTAGAGTCATGTATGTCACCAGAAGGAAAGCTAGAGGATAAAACATGGGGCTATATAAGTGAATCTTGTGGTGGATGAAGACTGTGAAAAAAGTTCTTTAATGAACTAGAACAAATGTACAGCACTGTTACAAGGAGTTAATAATACAGAGGTATATGGGGAAAAATGCACATATTGCAAACTATGGACTATAGTTAATGGTAATATCTTAATATTCTTTTATCAGTGGTAACAAATGTGCCACACCAATGCCAGAGATCAATGATAGAGGGGGATAAGGGTATGAGATGTTTTGGGTTTTCTCTCTCTCTCTGTCTTTCTTTGTTTAGCATTGAAAATGTTCTAAAATTGATTGTGGTGATGAATGAACAACTATGTGATGATATTGTGAGCCACTGATTGTATACTTTGGATGGATTGTATGGTATGTGCATATATCTCAATAAAATTGCATTAGAAAAGAAAAAAGTATTCAGAATCTGGTCACTTCTTACTCCATTACCCTGGTGCAAGCCACCACCATCTTTCACCTGCAGTATTACAATAGCCTCCCAACTTTTCCTCCTATTTCTACCATTGCCCACCTACTAGGTAGCCAGAGAGGTTTTTTAAAACAGTAAGTCAGATCATGCCCTCCTTCTGCTCCAAATCCTCCATCATCCATCATCTCACCATCCGTCACCTCTCTGCCTTCTCTCCCCTCACTCTCCCTTTGCTCACTGTGCCCAGCCACAAAGGCCCTCAATTTCTTTAATTTCCATTTCCCTGCCTCACAAGCCTTTGTACTTAGTTTCCTCTGCCTGGAAAGCTCTACCTCCAGATATCCTGTCTTACTCCCTCACTTCCTGCAATTATCTTATCAAATTTAGCCTTGCCATTGAGGCCTTTCCTGACTCCCCCAGGTTAAAGAGCCCCTTCCGTCACCCTCCATCCCTTTACTCTGCATTGCTTTCCTTCACAGACTTATCACCAACTGACTGACATACTGAAATAGTTATTTATGTCTTCCTTTCATTTGATTGTGAGCTCCTAGAGGACAGAGATCTGGTCTTTTTATTCACTACTGATTCCACATGGCTATAATAACACCTAGAGCATAATATTTGGTGCTTGCTAAGAGTTGAATTCCCCACCCCCACCCCCCAAAATTATTCAAGTTCCTAACTCCTAGTCCCATGAACGTGAACTTATTTGAAAATAGGGCCTTTGAAGAAGATATGACTTAATAAGATAAGGCCAAATTTTGATTAGAGCAGCTGCTAATCCAATATGACTGGTGTCTTAAAGCAAAGGGAAATTGAGAAATGGGCAACAGACATATAGAGGAGAGAAAACGCCACGTGGTGATGGAGGCAGAGGTTGACGTGGTATGGCTGCAAGTCAGGAACACAAAGGATTTGCCAGCAAAACACCAGAAGCTAGAAGAGTCAAGGAAGTAGTCTCTCCTATAAGTGCCCTGCTGACACTTTGATTTCAGACTTCTAGCTCCAGAATTGTTAAACAATAAGTTTTCTGGTTTTTTTAAGCCCACCCAGTTTGTGGTACTTTGTTATGGCCATCCTAGGAAACTAAGACTGTTGCTTAGTGAATATTTGTTAAAAGAATGATTGATTGGAATTAAGTTGAATCCCCAAAACAAGAACGAGATACAAAAACAGGAATATATAGGGGAAAAAAAAAAAAAAAAACCAAAAGACTCTTGAAATCAAAATGTGACATCTGGGATTACAATTTACTAGAAAAAGTTTGAAGAAAAAATAGAGAAAATTCTCCCAGCAAAATGGAAGAGAAAACCAAAGAGATGGGAAATAGGACAGAAAAGATGAGAAAGTTAAAGAATAAGGATATAAGGAGAAATATCCAAACAGTGGTAATTCCGGAAAGAGAGATAAGAGAAGATAGAAGAGAATAAATGATCAAAGAATAATTCAATAAATTTCCCAGAACTAAAAGACATGTGTTTCCAGATTAAATGTTTGCACCAAGGGAATACAAAATTACACAACCCTCATGGAAGGAATGATGGGCTATATCTACAAAATATATATCCATTTACCTTTAGACCCAGCTATTCTACTTCTAGGAATCAATCCAAAAGACTTACAAATATGTCAAGTATCACAAGGATATTTATTACAGGATAATTTGTAATAGTAAAAGACTGGAGACAATCCAAATGTCTATCAATATGGGACTGAATAAATTATGATACATCAAATTGCAAGCAAAATGTTTGAGAAATAGAGAAAATGTGACTACGAAGGGGCAATTGGATAATAGTATAGCATTATTATTTATTTTATAGGGGTAATAGTGATATTATAAACATGAATTTTTTAAACTCATCTTTTAGAGATGCATATCAAAGGACTTATTGGTAAAATTATAGATATCTGGGATTAGCTTTAAAATACTCCAGCAAAAAATTTAAAAGAAAGGATGGATGAAACCATGCTGGCAAAATGATAGTTGTTAAATCTAGGTGGTTGTATATCTGTGTTCATTTCATTATCCTTTTTATTTTTGCATATATTTGAAAATTACAGTAATAAAAATTTATCTCAAATACAATGGACTTTTTATGACCCACCTTATTGTACATCATCCAGAAACTACTGTACACTGGAGACAAAATGAAAGTCTTTGAAACAGAGGGGGGTAGAGAGAGAGAGAGAGAGAGAGAGAGAGAGAGAGAGAGAGAATATGTCACATACAAAGGATCAGGACCTCAAATGGAAATAACACACCTGACCACAGAAGAAGACAGTGAAAAAGTGCCTTCAAAATTCTGAGGAAATAACCCACTATATGAGAGAAAACATTTGGACATAGTACAATCTGATATTCTGTATCCAGGAATAAAAAGAAGTCTCTCAACTCAACAACAAAAAGTCAAATAGTGCAATTAAAATATGGAAAAGAATTTGAAATAGAGATATACAAATAGCTAGTAAGCACATGAAAATAACTCTCAGCAGTATTAGTCGTTAGGGAAACGCAAATCAAAACTACATTGTGATACCCCTTCACTCCCACTAAGATGTGAAAAAAGAAAAAGAAAGACAACAAGAGTTGATACAGCTGTGAAGAAATAGGAATCCCCCCCATACATTATTAAATGGTGCAGCTGTTTTGGAAAACAGTTTGGCACTTCCTCAAAATGTTAAACATAGAGTTATCATATGGCCTAACAATCCTTCTTGTAGGTATACAACCAAGAAAAGTGAAAACATATGTCCACACAACAATTTGTACTCATATGTTCATAGCAGCCATATTCATATTAGCCATACAGTGGAAACAACCCAAAGGTCCATTAACTGATAAATGCATAAATAAAATGTGGCTTATCCATGCAATGGAATATTATTCAGCCATAAAAAGGAATGAAGTACATGCTACAACATAGATGAATCTTGCAAATATTCTTAAGTGAAAGAAACTAAACACGAAAGTCCACATATTATATGATTCCATTTATATCAAATGTCCACAACAGTCAAAAATCCATAAAAACAGAAAAATTATTTGTGTTTGCCAGAGACTGGGTGGAGTAGGGAAGGTTTCTTTATGGGATGATGAAAATATTCTGGATTATATAGTGGTAGTGGTTATATAACTTTGTAAATACACTAAAAACCACTCACTTTGTACACTTTAAATGGATGAATTTTAAGGTATGTGAATTATACCTCAAAAAAGCTGCAATAAAAAAATTCTGAGGGAACGACCACAGATGTTGGGTGGGGTTTGTAGCTCAGTTAGTAGATGCCCACTTTTTGACTTGTCCTCTGATTGACCAAACATCTTTACTGATGTCCCAGGAGCCCACTCAGTTTACAAATCTAGAAACTCTTTCCTATTTTGGATTTGTAAATCTTCCCAATCAAGTCCATTGAAGATTAATGAAAATGCTCTTTGAGTTCATACTAATGTTGAAAAATCCATTTGTATAAACAACCTATTCTTTACTGATCTCCATGCAAAAATAATTTTTTCTGGAACAGAGAAATCTGGAAAAACCGTCCAAATTGAGGTTTTAAGAGTTAAGATTAATAAGACAGAGAATCAGAGTATGACTTACAGTAGTGATATGCAATCAACTACAGGAATTGTTTAAATGTTAATATTTCTTACATTGATGAACATCTCTTACTTGATGAGATGTTTACATGAACGAAGGCACAGATACAAATGCAAATGCAGGGTGGAGATGGAGAAGACAGTGTTCATGAGTACCATGTGTAGGAAAATGCCTTCCTAGAGAAAAAAAAAAGGAAACATTCTAGAGAAGGAATCCAGTTATGTGTTTTTCATGAGCTCATTGGAAAAATGCCCACCCTCTTTTACAGTGCCTATGACCTAGGAATTTAATTTTGGTTTTGTCTTTGGATGTGTTGTAACTTTTTCTAACGAGAACTTTTTTTTTTAATTCAGTTTTATTGAGATATGTTCACATATCACACAATCATCCATGGTGTACAATCAATTGTTCACAGTACCATCATATAGTTGTGTATTCATCACCCAATCTATTTTGACATTTTTCTTGTACAGAAAGAATCAGAATAAGAATAAAAAATAAAAAAAAAAAGAACACCCAAATCATCCCCCCCATCCCACCCTATTTTTCAGTTAGTTTTTGTCCCCATTTATCTACTCATCCATCCATACACTGGATAAAGGGAGTGTGATCCACAAGGTTTTCACAATCACACTGTCACCCCTTCTAACAAGAACTTTTAAAATTATATATCATTATTATGTTACAGTTTGTATATGTGTTGTGAATTACTTATTTTCATTTTCTTTCTTATTTAACCACTAATGTTGGAGCTGGTTTTCAACAATCACTCAGCATGCATCATTAACATTATATATTTTTTATATTAGCTGGCCTAAATAGCTAATCACTGAGTAGGACTGTTGATCTATATCAAGGAACAAATTTATTTTTACTCAAGATGATTTTGAGTGTAGAACATCTACCTACTGATACAGAAAGATTAGCTGGCTTGGGGCCCATGGTCAGGACATTATTTAGCATGTTCCACTTTAAGTTTTCTCCATCCTTTCTCTTGCTGTCTATGTTTGAACATAACACTTAAAACAGGTTTGCTACTAGCATTCAATAACTTATCCATATATTTATAGGATCACCAAATAAAACAGTATAAAGTAACATAATGAGATATATGTTCATACTCAAATAGTTTTAAAAAGAAAGAGGCGTCTCAATGGTAATTTTAAAAAGTCCTATGGATTCTAATGCCAAATAATTTTAAAATCACAATGGCAGCAAACTCATTATAAGCTTTCTTAACAGTGTTTTTCACGGATGTTTATTCCTAGAGAGTTAATAGCAGTTACAGTGTGCTACAGAGAATAGCCAGAATAGCCTAATATTAAAACTATATTTTTACAAACTGAATTTGAAAATAATATTCTCTGTTTTTAAAGAAAATGTTAAAAGCCTTAATAGACCTGCTCAAAAACTATTTTAAAGATCAGCCTCAGCAGTAGATATCAGGTTCATTTGGGGATGGGGTATTTGAGATCCCAGACCTTAGATTCCCCAGTGGCTCTCGCCAAACAGAGGCCTAATACCTACGTGGCCTGCTTGACTTTGTTCCCTTTTCGGATAGTTTCAGATGGAATATGATTAGTAATAATAACTGTGTTGTGTTTAAATCATTGTCATGCATTGCCATTCCCTTCATTTTGAGTAATAAAATTTCTCCATATATTGTACAAGAATAACATGTATTTGAAATAAATGAGGGCAGAAGCTGAAGATCAACAGATGCAACTAGTCAAAGCACCCATTGTGTGCATACTATGGTCTTTATCATCACTTTTTCTTTTACTGTGCCTTATTGTAGTGCATTAATATGGAAGCTGATATTCCAAGTGTTGGCTTTCTTTCAACATTTCTACTGCAGCATTGAAGTTATTTCTCAGATATTAATATAGTAAAGGAAACTGACGGGGGTAAATGAGCAGAGGGATTTGGCTCGCTTGTATTTTTATTTTCATCATTGGGAGGTATAGAGATTGAAAAGAAGTTTAATTTGAAGATGAGAAAGGGTTTTTGTTTTATAATTGGCCAGAAAAAAATAAAATGAATAAGTGAGAATAGTTATGAAGGTATACTACTTCAAAAACTACTCAAGTGTCTCCTTTGAGACTTTTACCATTGAAATATTATGCATGATCAAATTAAAGAGCATTGTTATCACCTGCCTTTTGGAAACTGTGAGGATAGAATCAAGACATCTTCAGACAAGCAAACTCTCAAAATATTTATTACCCATGCAACCTTTCTTGGGAAATTACCAGAGAATATGTTTTAACACAATGAGTAAGCAAAGCAAGACAGAAGTTGCCATTAATTTAGCAAGCAGGTATTCCAACCAGAAGAGAGATGAGAGGAGTCCGAGGGTGAGACAAAAGCAAATCCAAGAGCAACAGCCCAGAGACAAGGCCCAACGGAGTGTGAGGACAGAAGGCTCCAGAAGCCGCTCTCCAGGAAATGATACAACAGACAGCTTGATGGATAGAGACAAATTGAGAGAAATCTACACCCACGGAGGAGAGTTTAGGGATAAATTAGGGGAAAATACACCCCAAAAATTGTTTTTGTTTGTTTTTTGTTTAGAATAACAACAAAATATTAATCCCAAGAGAAAAAAAATTATTCAAAACAAGAAACAAAATCATAGTATACTACATGATGCAGCTATGAATAAAATTTACATGGGAATACTAATGTATAAAGAATTTACATGGAAATACTAATGTATACTAATGTAAGCAATGAAGATAGAGCTAACCAAAACTCATTATATAAACATATTGGGGAGGGAAAGTTACATCCATATGTAAACACCTGCAATATCCTAGTTCTACCTTGGGATGATGCTAACTAAGAAAGCTAATGTCTCATCTTCCATAAATCAAAAGTCAATAGATAATAGCTAAGACTGCAAAAACAAAGACCAGCAATATAATCATGACATTTAGAAATATGGAGATAAAGTCCAAAAGAAATAGCTAAGGGTGTTGAAAATAGTTGCCTACGTGAACTAGAAATGAGGCAAGGGAGAACCATATTTCCATAACAAGCATAATGGAACTGTTTGACTATGAACATATTGACAACTTTGACTAAAAATACAAAATGTTTTTAGAGAGAGAAATATAAGAAAACATATGCTCAGAATTCACTTGACCCTATTCAGTGTTCAGTATTCACCTCTACACAAAAAGAAAGAAGCCTTACAACCGAGGAGAAAGAAGACTTATAACAGAGGCTCAAAATTTTTTGGATATACAAGTCTCTATTGACCTTGGTGATCAGTGACTCCTTTAAGAATTGGATGCTAGTGAAGTTCTCTTCTGAGAAAAATGTACTCAAAATTTCAGAGCGTTCCATAGACTTTTGAAGCCCATTCAAAAATCCTCCAGATATCCTATATCACAACTTAAGAGCCCTTGTTTTAGAGAAAATAATAAATATACAGACAACATCAAAGCCTTGAAATGGGCCATATAAAAGGTTTTCTTTACCCATCTGAGTCGTGTTCATAAAATTGGCTAAGATCGCATGGCAAGGGGTAAGCCAGTACATTTTTTTAATACAAGTCTAGTGTTCCAAGTATATCTCAAATAAAGTCAGACTTTGAGACTCTGAAATTGTTTCCTGCTGTCAGTGGTTTTAAGACCAGAGGGCAGTGTTTCTCTCATGTATTAAATAGCTCTCTTTGTTTCTAGACTAAAAGAAGACATAAACTGGAGATTTGACTACATAGGATCTCCTCATATTTCCTCTCCATTAGCAATGCTTTGTTTAGTTACGAATTGTAGGTCCACAGTTTCATCTTCTGGACCCAATTTGGCCATAAAAGATTAAAGAAACAAAAGACAGATTCTTTTGACATTAAAAATGATGAAGGCCTCATGGAATTTGGTATATGAATGTTTGCAGTTAGCATAGAAAGTCTTCAAAACACTACTGCGGCAAACCAGAATTGGCCAGGAAAGCATATTTTCCAGATTTTGAGACATTTGTATGGGTCCATTTTGGGATTTTAAGACAGATTATAGAAGTCATGCACAGAGAAAACTACATTAAGACGCATTAGGTAAAGTATTAGTTCAGAGTGCCTTTCAACCAGTGAGTCTGAACAGTTGTACAATGACTATCTGTTGAGGTAGAGTTTACACCAGTCACTTCCCTCAGCAATCTGTAATTCACACGCAGCCTGTAGCCAGATTTAAAAAGATGCCAAATAACTTCAGTTACAAAATGCAGAAGAAAATTTAAGTCTCCCTTCTTTGATGTTGGCAGGCCTCCCTACCTGAAAGAAAGGAATTAAGATTTTGCCAGACACTCACAAGAAGAAACTTTTTTTTTTTTTTTTGCCTTTTTAGAACTGGTCAATTGCAAAGCTATCCCCTTCCTTGTCAGTTTTTGTGTGTGTGTGAAAAATCTAAAAACCTACCTCAGAAAGTATTAATTTTCCATATTTGGACCTGTATTTTATTGGGTTTCACTATAGCCCTCTCAGTTCCTCTGCTTTTTCCAAAAAAGGCCCTTGTTAAAGGGATATTTAATGAAATTGTTTTCCACTTTCAGTTCAGAGGCCTCCCTTACATGCTTTCCCACACTAAATAAAACAAAATAAAGAATCCCGAAGGAATTAAATAATAGAATTTCAAATAAAATCCAAAAAAATATATTAATAGTGTGCATTGAATAATCATAGGGACATAATAAAAGACCCAACCAAGAGTTCAGCACTTGAGAGGTGACTCCTTTAACAGCAGTTCAGAAAAGAAGTAAACTTCCCTTTACTTCAAATATTCAAGAGACTTACTTGTGCATTAAGGATCCACATTCATACACTCAGAACAAGTCCTGTACCCAGCATTACCCTTATTATTTTGTAACCTTCCAACTCCTGACCCACCCATGGGTATTTTGTGTTGGGCTATATAATTGTAAACATACCTCTGGTTCCCATTAAAAACATTGCTTCAGTCAAAAAAAAAAAAAAATTACATTTCTTGCCTTGCAAAAGGCCTTCCTTGATTGCCCTCTAGATTACATCTGAAGCTTTTAGATGCCTACGCCAAAACTATTGCTCTTGTCCCCAGTTTTATCCAGGTAACCTACTTCCTCTAAAAAGCAACAGGCTTCAGCGCCCACCTGGACAATCTCATCCCCTTTGCTACTTATTGATTAAGGAATACTCATATGATGCAATTTTGGCCAGCTTCTCCCCAAGAAGGGTCTTCATGTGGAGGGGAAAGATACATGGGAAATTCTTCCCTGCCCTTTAATAGACATGCCACAAACAACGACAACGACAACAACAACGAAGAAGAACCTCACTGTCTCCAGGAACACTGTCACGACTGGAGGTGATTCCTGGGATTGTGCAGTCTCTCAGTAGCAGCCCAAGGTTGGCTGCAACGCGCTGGAGGATAGCAGGGCCATGCGGACCCTAGAAAAACAAAGACTGAGCCTGACAAATTGTGACTAGAACAAGCCCTCCCTCAGGACTTCCAGGAATGTGAAATGATGAATCCTGTTATCGTTCATGTCAGTTGGGTCTGGGTTTTCTGATGCGTTCAGCAGACAGCAGCCTAATGTATTCAGAGGGCAAATCCCTAGGACCTTCTTCCAGAAGATGAACCTCTTAAGTATCTGCTCTGTTCTTTGCTAATATTCTCACAATTTTCTTCCTCATAGTGCTAATAAGCAGCTGAATAAATCAGAGGGTAAAAAGACCCATAGGCCAGAACACTCATAAAATTTCCTTTAGCATCATCCAAAATGGGCCATATTTCCTGGAAAACCTCAGAAAATCCTGGAAACTGAGTTATAATAATTACTAATGTAGCAGAGTAGCACCTCTACAGAGGAGTATGGGGGCCACAACCATTTGATCAATTAATTCTATACATTTTAGGGTTTAAAGGAAAAAAATGACAATTCTTAAAATAAAAAAGAATTGCCCAGAAGTCAGGGAGATAGAATAGAGAACTGTAATTGACATGGGGTGGGGGGGGAAGCAAGTGTAATACAAAGATACAGTTCTCCCCAACCAAGGGATCTTAATATAGTTTGCTCAAGAGATTTCACTCCTAAATAAATCATATTCTGAAATCACCAGTGGATAAGAGTAATAAACAATGTTATCATTAGTTGTATATCATAAGCATTAAAGTCTACAAAATTGCTACTCCTTTAAGTGGGTCTTTTTGTTTCCTGGGCTGCTCAAGCAAGCAATTACCATGCAACGGTTCTGCATAGACAATGGGTGTTCATTTGCTTATGGTTTTGAGGTGAAAAGAAAGGCCAAATCAAGTAATCATCAAGGCAATGCTTTCTTCCTAAAGAGTGGCATTCTGGGGCTGTCTGCCAGCCATCCTTGGCCCTTAGCTTGCCGCATGGCAAGGCACATAGTGACATCTCCTAGTCTCTTCCTTGTCTTCTGGGTTCCCTCAATGTTCCGTTTCCAGCTGCTCACTCTGTGGCTTTCTCTATGTCTGAATTTTATTCCATTTACAAAGGACTCCAATAATAGGATTAAGACCCATCCTTATCGAGGTAGGCCACACCTTAACTGAAGTAAACTTATCAAAAAGTCCAACTTACAATGGGTTCACATCCCCAGGAATGGATTAGATTTAAGAACATGTTTTTCTGGGTTGCATACATTCATACCAACACAGTGAGCTACTAGATATTGCAGGGTGATTACAGATAGCTATTTCTCTTCAATTTGCATTGATAACAAGGTTTTTAAAGTGAACTAATCATAGGTTAGGGGCCTGGCAGTCAGCGACAGCATAGGACTCTCACGGACTTTAGTTAGTTCTTGGAATAACACTCAACACATCAAGTTAGGATAGACGACATGATTCAACCATGTACCTGCACTTCCCTGGAACCTCTGGGTGGATGTCATTCTGCTTTCTTTCAGACAAAATTGACTCTTCAGATGGGACTGATAGAAAACGAAACACTGAAGTCTAATGTGGTAAGAAGCTGTTAAAAGATTAGTATTGGCTTTTGGTAGAAAAGCAATTATGCTGAATTACAAACACATCTGCCACACACTCAGCAAATTATCAGAGAGGCCAGATTTTCCTCACATTTTACTTCTTGGACCCTTTTCAATTTTCAAATAGAATACAGTGCTCTGGTTATTGCTTACACTTTTTTCTTAAAGAGCTGCTTTTGTTTCCTACGGAAACTTTTTTTTTTAAATATGTACCCAATGGGAAATAAAAGTAACACTCCATTTCTGTAGTGTTTTACAGTTTTCAAAATTATTTTATGGGCATTCATTTTATAAAGAACATTCATTAATTCAATTGCACTAATTCATTTGATAAAGAGCAACAAACTTAATGAGCTTATTTACCTCTGCTTAGAGCAATTCAACAAGGATAAAGGGTGGGCACTCATGGATAGTGGATTCATTCATTCATTCATTCATTCAACAATACCTATTACCTTTTCTGTGCCTGACACTGTTCTAAACTCCGGGAATAAAGAAGTGGAGAAAAAAAAATGGAAAAATTCTGTCGCCATGGCATGTACATCCTAATGGGGGTCAGTGAGGAAAGAGCCTCATGAACACAATAGAACTATCTGATGTATTTCCAGTTAGATATGGGTCCATCAATACAAAATAGCTTAGTTTTTCTGTGCTACATTAAGTATGGAGGGAGGTTTAAACAATTCTTTGAAGGAGCAAGAGTCAAAATAAAATAAATTGAGGTATGTTATTGTATTAATCAGGGTTCTCTAGGGAAACAGAAACAACAGAAGATATATACATGTATATATATTATGTAAATATTATGAGTGATTTATTTGTTTTTTTATTGGGATTGGTTCAAGTGATCGTGGGAATGGGCAAGTACAAATTCTATAGGGCAGGCCTCAAGCTGGGAACTCCAATGAAGATTTTCAATGAATTCTTCAAGAGAAGCTGGCTGGCTGAAATAGAGATGGAAATTCTCTCTTCTGACTGCTGAAATCATCACTTCTTTTAAATCCTGCTGATTGGATGAGACCTCTCTCATTGTTGAAGGCAATCTCCTCAGCTGATTGTAGATGTAATCAGCCATAGATGCAATCAACTTACTGATGATTTCAATCCATGAAATATCCTCAGTAACAATCAGGCCATTGCTTGCTTGACCAAACAACTGGACACTACAACCTGGTAAAGTTGACACGTGAACTTAATCATCAGAGTTACTGCTTAATGGTCTGAGGAAAGGTTATTAATTCACGATAGAAAATATCAGTCTATTTGAAATATTTCTCAAGTGAAAGAGATTTTCTATTCACCATAAGTCAAGCAAAGAACAGCTAAGATCACAATGTTTTTGGTACTCATTTATCACATGCAGATTAATTATGTGCAGGGAATATTAATTTTTTTACTTGAATCCTCATATCAACTCCCAGATGTTAGTAAAAATACCCCAATTTCCAGATTAAAAGACACACACACACAGACACATGCATACATGAGACTAAGGGAAGTAAAATAATGAGCCCAGTATCTCAAGGTTTTGGCCTCCATCAATCCAGACCAGGCTTTCCACTCTGTCTTTCTATCTCTGAGGACCAGGTGAACTTGAGCTTCCCATTTTGAAGAAATAACTAGATGGACTAATTCCTTATCCACTAAACTTCCCAAACATGTTTCCTGTGACATTTATCATCTCAATCTTGAATTAGGGTTATTGGTGTCCTTGTCTTATACCCTCCCTTTTACCAGAAGGACTCATCCTGGTACATGCCTCGGGACCTAGACAAAGCCTAGCACATTTCAGTCATCCAGTCTGGTTTGTTAAGCAAATGTGTGGCTGTGTTTGCTCATTAGTTTACTAAATGGAACAGTGGACTCTTACTATATTTCTACTCCCATCAACAGAGAACTGAAATTGCCCAAGCAATAGAGGATGGTCAGAGCAGAAACTTCAGTGGGGCAGGTCTTTACAAAAAAACAGATCAATAATATTATTGACCACCTACTGCATATCAGGGACAGTTCCGTAATTTACATGTATTACCATGGACACATGGTAGAAGGTCAGCACTAAGAGCCAGTATATGTAGTAGTCAGCAAATGAGCTCTAGAACTAGAGTGTGTTGGTTTGATGTCCACCTCTGCCCCCTGCTAGCTCAGCAGCCTTGGAAAGGATAGAGAACTATAGATTGAAATAGAAAAAAAAGCATGTATTTATCCTTTTTTCATCTTAGTTTCCTTATCTCATAAATTAGTTGTGGAGTTTAATTGCATTA
Source organism: Choloepus didactylus (assembly GCF_015220235.1). Classification (NCBI taxonomy): domain Eukaryota; kingdom Metazoa; phylum Chordata; class Mammalia; order Pilosa; family Megalonychidae; genus Choloepus; species Choloepus didactylus. The sequence continues at coordinate 94,737,948 of NC_051313.1, read as the reverse complement.
ATAGATATGACATGCTTAAAACAGGGTCTGGCAAAAGGTAAGCATTCGGAAAATGTGACATATTACTATTCCACCAAATTCAAAGATGAGAAAACTGAGGCACAGAGAGGTAACTTGCCCAACGTTACAAAGCTGATGAGTGCCTCCCTCTACAGAATGAATGAATGAAGAGGGACTTGGAGCCTGATCTCCCCCCTCTAGGAGTGTATCATGCCCTGCACACCATGGAATTAGAAATCTACCACTAGAATACTGACTCCATATCATATTAAAATACACTTAATTTGGGAAACAAGAATGGAGTGCATGGTCTAGTACCCACTAGTTTATCAGCCTATCCACTTGCTACTTTGGAAATGAGAAAATAGGGTTCTGAAAATATTGGACACAGCATGATCCCTTTATGAGGAAGGGACAAGATTGCAGTGACAGGTAGGCCTGAGTAGGGTGCCTCAGAAGTTCCACCTCTCAAGCAGCCAGGACAAGGCTAAGAACCCCAGGGCCCCCAGGAAACACCAAAGATACACAAGCCTGCTTTGTCATTTTCACTCTTCATCAACCTACCAGATATACTTCCTGGGTGGTACAACTAACCAGAGCATCTTGATAGACAGAAGGTCAGTGTTCTAGCTTGCTAATGCTGCCGGAATGCAAAACACCAGAAATGGATCAGCTTTTATAAAGGGGGTTTATTTGGTTACACAGTTACAGTCTTAAGGCCATAAAGTGTCCAAGGTAAGTCATCAACAATCGGGTACCTTCACTGGAGGATAGCCAATGGTGTCCGGAAAACCTCTGTTAGCTAGGAAGGCACGTGGCTGGCATCTGCTCCAAAGTTCTGGTTTCAAAATGGCTTTCTCCAAGGACGTTCCTCTCTAGGCTGCAGTTCCTCAAAAATGTCACTCTTAGTTGATCCTGGGGCATTTTTCCTTTAGCTTCTCTGAAGCAAAAGTCTGCTTTCAATAGTCATCTTCAAACTGTCTCTCATCTGCAGCTCCTCTCTTCTCAGCTCCTGTGCGTTCTTCCAAGTGTCCCTCTTGGCTGTAGCAAGCTCGTTCCTTCTGTCTGAGTTTATATAGTGCCCCAGTAAACTAATCAAGGCCCATGCTGAATGGGTGAGGCCACACCTCCATGGAAATTATCCAATGAAAGATCTCATCCACAGTTGAATGATCACATTTCCATGGAAACATTCAATCAAAAGTCTCCAACCCAATCAACACCAATATGTTTCCTGCCCACACTAGACTGCATCAAAGACAATGGCATTTTGGGGGACAAAATCTTGCTACTTAACTCCTGATAGTTCTGTCCCCTCCTTGTCCCCTTACTTGAAAGCTATGTGTGGAAGGGTCTCTGGTAATGGAGTACAGTTTGGGCAGAGGAAGAAAGGAAAAGAAACAAGAGTCATCTCTTCAAGGGAATAACCTATGCCTATCTCAACCAATTCAAATTAGTAACCTAAAAACTATTTTAGTGTTCTTTTAATCATTCTATTTAATCACTCCCCAGTGCAAAACTTTGGTCAAAATTACTGATACTCTACAGCTTCCGTTTTCCTAGATTAGCTTTTATTACTAAAACATTTATCCAATATAATAGGATCCTGGTGAGTTAGCCTTCAGGTCTTTACTTCTTTAGACTGACTCTGATAGATAATATGAGGATGCTTTTCTTGGCACACTTTTTGTTCAAAGGCATCAATCTCTTTTAAGACTCAGCAATACGGTTTTCACAGAACTTTCTGAGAGCAAACATATTTACATTTGCAGAGGACCTCTGTGCCACAATCCTTGTCCTCCAGAAGGCCTATTAGGAGAATGTTTCTCCTTGTTTGTAGTTGGCTCTGGGTTACAGATTGAAATGATCATAAACTGAGCAGAGCTCTGTGGCCTCCTCTGAGGCTGTCAGAACCTTCTCACATTGGAGGAGCCATTAGAGCATCCTCCTTGGAGCACAGAAAGCTCAGCCCTATTCTACTTCTCTTGCCTGTAGGCTCTTTTCATTTCCCCTGAAATCTGGAATACTAGAGAAGCTCTGGCTTTACTTACAAAGCCCAAGACATCATAGAAAGCCAACCGTGTATGCCGAGCAGCTCTGGCCTGTGGTATTCACCAAGGACCTGGGTTGCAACTGCAGTCTTACATTTTAGAAAGGAATCTCACTTACAGTCCAGAAAGAGTCATCTGGTGTCACCCGGGATCAATCTGTCTACATAAAAGGCTAATGATAACAGACTTGTAAAATCATCTTAGTCTGTTCTCTCAGAAGATGCAAATGTGTTTAGCATCCTTCATCAAATGGTAAAAAGCATATTCAAAATTTTAAAAGAATCTGTTGCCCTCTGTCTCTAAGTCCATCCATAAGCCCACAAAGGCCCTTCACCTCTTGAGAGGACTGTGTCTAGCCAATAATCATTTGTGGGGTATGAGGTAATTGATGAGCTGAAATCTTCTCAAGAACCATTTTCTTCCAATAGCCAGGAGTCAGGGAATAACAGAGCTGTGCGAGGCAGCCTTGGCAAAGAGAGGGAAGTCATGCTGGACTCCAAGTTCAAGAGGAGGTCAAGAGCTGTACAACACACACCACCCAATTACAATCTATTTGTGGAAAGCATAATGTGTGTTTTCATTAAATGACGACCATACGCTTAGGAGAATTAAGTTGGCAGACTGGTGTTTAAAGGATCTGTATAATAAACAAAAAGTAAGCACAAAAGAAAAATTCATATAGAATTAACTGTGAGGGAGATGTGCTGAGATGACAGACCAAATGCAGCTATTCTTAGCATTTAGTTAGGTCAAAGTGCCCAAGATGACAGAAAAGTCACACAGCTTTCTTAAATGGGCAAGTCCTGAAAAATGAATGCTGCTCAAGCAACTCATTTACTTTCCAGTCAACCGCAGACTTACCCAGTAAGGCATGAAATTGTGTCTGGGGGCAAACTGTGGCCAAGCCCAAAAAGACAATTTATCACTTTCTGGAGTGGCTTTAAAAAATTAAAAACAGGAAAGAAGTTCCATGAAAAACTAGATGCTTCATTGTGTTATGAGCCTACATAGACTAAGAAAATAGCATTAACTTTCTATTTATAGGACAAGAGTCATTAACAGCTGAAATTCTGATTAACTTAAAGGACTTCCAAAAATAAATTAGTTAAAAAGACCTTTTCCCTGATGTTGCAGGATTATGGCTTTGTGCAGGGGTATTATACTATGTTTGTGCCCTCTCTCTATGCAAGACACTACAACTTCCAACGCAGACATCCTCCTCTGCCTTCCCCTCTTCTCTCCGCCTCTGCTTGTGCATATCACTTAGGTCTACAGGAGGACACTGACGGGAGACCCACACCACGGACTCCTTCCGAGTGCTTACTCTGGTCACAGACACAGCATCTCACAAAGCATTCACGTCTTCATTCCATGGATGAAGCATTGTGAAGTTGTGTTTCCATGCCTTCTAAAGAAGAAAGCTTAAAATACCCACGCATAGAATTACTCTTGCTTCCTGACAACATCCAATCCAGAGGCAAGCCCTGCTTCCCCTCCCCCAAATCACCTAACGCAAGCCGAAATCCTTTAAAAAGTCCTTTCTAAAACCCTCTTACTGAGACACCTCACTGTTCCCCATGGTGTGAGGTTGCCCTCCCTGCAATGAATCAATAAACCCAACCTTTCTTAAATTACAGGTGATCTTTGGCTGGAGGGCATTGCCGAGGCAATATTAAACAAAATTTCTAATATGATCTTACAGTTCAAAGAAGTCCCTTGAGCTGTGTACACACAAATCACCACAAAAAGCTGGTTGATGTGGGTTGATGTGGGAAATTCAGTCAGGTTTCTCTCTTTTAAGAGCCACTCCTAACCACTCTTTAAAACAGGATCAACATCCCTCCCTCCCTACATGGGATCTGACACCCAGGGGTGTAAATCTCCCTGGCAATGTGGAATATGACTCCCGGGGAGGAATCTAGACCTGGCATCGTGGGATGGAGAACATCTTGACCAAAAGGGGGATGTGAAATGAAATGAAATAAGCTTCAGTGGCAGAGAGAATCCAAAAGGAGCCGAGAGATCACTCTGGTGGGCACTCTTATACACAATATAGACAACCCTTTTTAGGTTCCAATGAATTGGAATAGCTAGCAGTAAATACCTGCAACTATCAAACTACAACCCAGAACCCTTGAATCTTGAAGACGATCATATAAAAATGTAGCTTATGAGGGGTGACAATGTGTTTGGGAAAGCCATATGGACCACACTCTCCTTTGTCCAGTGTATGGATGGATGAGTAGAAAAATGGGGGCAAAACAAAACAAACCAAAACAAAACAGGATCAACAATCATTAGTCAACACATCTATGTAGCCTCTCATCCTCTCCCTGCTTCTAAAGTGAATTCTAGTCCATTCTTCCTCTCCCTGACCAGCCCTCTGCCTGATATTTCCAAGTAGGAAAGAGTCTGACTTGGCTTGGTGAGTTCTGGCACATTGACTGCACAAAATTTAGGGAATGAGAGAATCAAAAACAATTGAAAGATGCGTGAGAGGCAGAAATCTACACAATCAAGGGCTGAGCAGATGGGAGAGAGAAGAAAGTCAACATTTATAAATTGGGTTTAAAGGAAGACAATTTTTGGAGATGAGTTCAGAGTCAGAGAGAGAGACTTTGGAGGAGCCAAAATATGTGGAGACATTTGCTGCAAAAAAAGATGAGGAAAAAGAATTTTAAGGAGGTTTTCCTGTGCTTTATGAAGGTACCACACATCTTTTAACCTACTCTCTCTAGATCTGCTTCTTAAATCAAAATTAAAATAACTTGATCTTTTGGGGAGAGATGGTGAGAGGATTTTCAATTTCTTTTAATTTTTGTTGTTCTTTCTGCTAATTGTTGCTACTGTTGGTCCTTTTGTTTAAAAGTCACTCCCCCAGTGACTATGCCATGGGACAGGTGTGTTTTATAAAAGTTACATTTAAAGGTTGGTTCAAGGATGTCTAGTTTTTGTCTATGCCCTAGTCCCCGCCTGCCTTCTTGTGTTCAAATCCACTTTTAAAGGCAGAGAGGGGAGAGACAGAATGGACTACAACATTTAACTGCTGTAATTACTTTTATTGGCAGATCCATTTCCTCTACTAAAATGTGAATTCCTTGAGGGCGGAGACTGGATCCAATTTTATCCCCTAAATCCAGCACAGTGCCTAGCATCAGGTAGTAACTCAACATACTTTTTATCAAATAAGTTTGTTTCATCTTGTCTCTTACTCTTACCATTATCACCCAGCTCTGTCACTGACAAAATATTGCTAAGGAACCCTTTCCTGAATACTTCTGGCATTCCTTTCTTTTCCCAATTCAGGCCTTCTTCTTAGAATAATGATAATTAATGCTATCTAATGGCAGTGTACTAGACCTTTATATTCATTATTTCTACTGGTCCTCAGAAGTATTCTTTGAGACAAAGATGGTTTTGCCCATTTCAAGGTTAGAAATCTGAGGCATGGAGAAGTTTCATGATATGCTTAGTATATAGTTATTAAGGAATGAAACTGTGCTTTGCAGAAGAAAGTGAATCTCACACAAAACCCTTCAGTCAGGCCCTAACCTGTGTTTTTAGGTTTATTTCCCACAATCTCCCTACATCTCCAGCTAAATATGCTCACTCAGTGTTCTCTTAATGGACCCCACCCCTTTGCTCCTGCTGTTTGCTGCCTCCTGATGTCCCCCTCTCACAGCCTGTTCTACCCACCCATTCTTGAAGGCTCCGGCCAAATGTCTCCTGTGTCATAAGGCCATCTCTGCTTTCCTCACCCTTCCGTTGGGTGTGATCTTTCTTCTCTCTTACATTGCATTTTACCCTCTCTTATACACATCTTACATTGTGCCTTAAGTTAGTTATCCTGCTGTACATCTTTTATTACACCCAACTTGACCCTCCCAACTGAGCATAATGATAGCAAACACGTATAGCACTTACTACGTATCTGGAAATGTTATATTAAGTAATCAAATCCTTTTAATGACTCCATAAGGTAAATACTATACATACTCATCCTCTATATTTTGCAGATGAGGAAATTGAGGCACAGGGAGGTCAGTAAACCTGCCTGGGGTCACAAAGTCATTGAATAGCAGTGACAAGGCTAGTACCCATACTTGAACTACCAGGCCAGGCTGCCTCACACAAACTATGATCTCAACAAGTATCTGCTAATTCAAAGAATGAATGAAGACACAGCCAAATGAATGTACGCCAGCCAATTCCATGTAAAATTAACCAGGCCAGTTACAGTTGTTGGTTTATTTGACCTCCTGTTGCCCCAATTTCAGGGCACTGGAAAGAACTTTCACGTATTCATCATTCCCTTTTGTCATTTACTCAATAATATTTTTTGAAAACTATGTCCATGCCTAGGGTTAGAGGCTAGATGGGTTCATGCCCTCAAGAGCCCACAACCACCCAGTGAGAGGAATTTCCAGGCTTACACCATTTGCATTGGGGTTGGTTGTGGAGAAGCGTGGCTTCTGGGACTTTATAATACACTTGGCTTTCTTCCTGTTGTGAACCATGGACTCAGCCTAGGGTGGTCCCTCCCTCCCACCTGGGGAAATCCAGCATGTCTAGAGACATTTTTAGTGTCCCAACTGGGGTGTGGGTGGTACCGGTATCAGGTAGGTAGAGTCCAGGGATGTTGATAAATGTTCAACAATGCACAGGACAGCCCCCACCACAGAGTTATATGGCCCAAAAAGTCAACCATGCCAAGGCTGAGAGACCCTAAACTAGAGTAAGCAAGATGTTTCTTGGCCAAAGGTGACTAAAAGGGCCCATTGAGGAGGTGCCTCTCAGACTTCTCAGGGAAAAGGCCTGTGTAAAATCCAGAAAAGGAAATTAAACCCCAGCAATGATAAGGAAATACACAAAGCATACACAACAGAATAAAATTAAAGTTGACATACTCCTTGAATCTGCAGTAGCATTTAGTAAATTAATCTAATGACTGGGAGTTTTGCAAATATTCTCAGGGCTGCTGCCGTGCTGGAAGGAAGATTTGATTTCCAGCCTCCCCAAAAAATTCACTTAGGAGAATCTATTTTCTGGTTAGCTAGCCTTCTGTGCTACAAGGCTGGGGTTAGGAAATGAGAAACTGCTTCATCTAAGACAAACGTGATTCTAAACTGAGGCGGTCAGGACCCCTAACATGGGGATACCCACTCCAGTTTAGAGTATGAACAGGAGCCCAGTAAACACCTCCTGCAGAACAGGCAACCACAGGGGGGTTTAGATAGCAGGGCAACCCCCTTCCTGGCTGCACAGGGCCTGCACCACCGGCTTCTCTGGGCTTTTCAGGAACTCGAAAGATGGGTCTGTGAAGGCTCCCGGGAGGGAAGTCTCCCTACGCTCCTTATCATAGCAGGGAAGGAAAACCTCACATTCATGGGGTACAAGAGGAAGAAAGAAATGTGGAATAGCACAGAACGCTTATGTTCAAATCCCAGCTATGTCATTACTAGTTGTGTGACTTTGGACCAGTTACTCAGCCTTTCCATACCTCAGTTTTGTCTTCTGTAAAATGAGAGATAATAACCCCAGGAGGTTCTTGAAGAAATTAAACAGATAAATCACTCAGAATAGTGCATTGCACACAGAAAGTGCTGTGTTAATCCTAGTTATTATCATTAGAGTATGTATCCACTGAAGGAAGAAGCCATATCTCTTTCCTATGGATTTCCCTGGACTTAGCAGAGTGGTTGTATGTTTCTCAGAATAAAATGATTTTGCTTTGATTTAATATTGATATTTAATTCAAAGAGTTCTTTCATCAACATGGACATAATTTTGAGATTTTGCCAGCTCTGTTTGAAGAAACTTGGAAAATCCTTCCAAACTGGTAGAGATTCCATGAAGGAACACTTACCAGGAAGGAGGATGCCTTGAATGTTATTCCAACATAAGTAAAAACAGACTTGGGTTCAAGCACAGCTCTGCCTCTTACAAGGTCTGTATAATTTTGTTCTTTTTCAAATTGTCCTGGGATTCTAGGGTATTGCATTTCCATATAAATTTTAGGTTCAGCTTATACATTTCTACCGAAAATAGCTCCAATGGGATTTTAATTATAATGGCAATTAATCTATAGAGCAGCTGTGGAAGAATTGGCATCTTGTCCATATGTATGAACATGGTGTAGCTCTCCATATAAACTTCACTTAATTTTTCTTAGCAATGTTTGGCAGTTTTCGGTGTAGAGAGCTCATGCATCTTTCATTAGATTTATTCCCAAGCATTTAATGTTGTTTGATGCTATTCTGAATGTACATTAAGCTTTCATTTGTCAGTTATTTTTTGCTAGCATGTAGAAATGCAATCATTTCTGTTTACACTGGCTTTTTATCTAACAGACATGCTAAACTTATTAAATCTGCATGTCAATATGAATAATATTAATTTTACTTCTTCATTCCCTTTTTTATATCTTTGAATTCTTTTTCTTACCTTATTCTGCCAGATAAAACCTCCCAAACAATGTTCAATAGAAGCGGAAATAGGAGGTATCATTTTCTCGTTCCTTACCTCTAGAAGAAAACATTCAATATTTCACCATTATGTAAGATGTTAGCAGTAGAATTCTTGTAGATGCCCTTTACAAGTTTCAGGTCCTGTTTTTCATCCAGCTAAGAATCTTAATCATGAACAAGTATTGAATTTCATCAAGTTATTTTCCTCCTTTTATCTGCTAATGTGGTAAATTATATCGATTAATATTTTTGAAGAGTAAAATAGCCTTGCACTCCTAGAAAAAAACACCATTTGGTCATTATGTATTATATCATGGATCAGATTTGCTCTTACTTTGTTTAGGATTTTTCTCTATGTTTCTCAGCCATATTAGCCTATAATTTTCCTTTCTTGTGTTGCCTTTGTCAGCTTTTGCTGTCACTGTTATGCTATCCACAAAACAAGCTGCAAAGTTTTCCCTCTGCCTCCATTCTCTAAAAGATTTTGGGTAAGACTAATATTATTTCTTCCTTAAAATTCTGGAAGAATTCATCAATTAAGTCATCTAAGTCTAGAGTTTTCTTTGTGGGGATATTTTTAATTACAAATTCACGACTTCCATAGCATTTTGGTAAATTGTGCTTCTCATCTTTCTTTCTTTTCGACCAGTCGTGCTAAAGATTTATCAATTTTATTAATGTTTTCAAAAATTAACTCCCTATTTGGTTGATTTTCTCTGTTTACAACCTATTTTCTATTTTACTTCTACTTTCTTGGGTGCCATTTGCTATTTTTTAATCAAACTTTTGGAGATGGAAACTTACGTTGCTAATTTTCAACATTTCTTCATTCATAATGAAGTGCTATGTTTCCAGGTGCTGGTTATTAAAACCCTAATGATCACTTAGAGATGTAGTGAGGATCTGAGAGTTGGAAGGAGTGGAGTTTGGGTTGTGCTGAGTGTGGAGTTCAGATTCCATAATCTGAACTATGTGTTGGGAGGAAGAGAATGACTCTACAGTTCATGGCTTTGAGGAACAGGAGCTTTTTATGGTCTTTGTTTTACTTCACTAAAGCTACCAAAATGCAATATACCAGAAATGAACTGGCTTTTCACAGTGGGGATTTATTAGCTTGCAAGCTTACAGTTCTAAGGCCTTGGAAATGTCTAAATCAAGGCATCATCAGATGATGCCTGGACTCGGCCGTCAGATGACAAGGCACAAGGTGTCTGTTGGCCTCTCCCTTCTCTTCTGGGTTTCTTGCTTCCAGCTTCTGTCTCTGTGGCTACCTTTCTGTGGCTTTCTCTCTCAGCTTCTGTTCTCTTTCTCTAGTTCATCTTATTATAGAGAACTCGAGTAAGAGGATTAAGACCCACCTGGGCAGCCTCAACTGAATTAGCCTAATCAAACAGTCCCACCCACAACAGGTTTACACCCACAGGAGTTGATTAGCTTTGTGGATCTCTTGGGGTCCACAAAGCTTCCAAGCCATCACAGTCTTCTTTCCATTTCCTTCATCATTTCTTATTCCTGGGGCAGGATCATCTCATTGTTTACCAGCTCCTCGTAGGAACAAGGAACAGTGAAAGTTGCAAAGGGAACAAGATTAATATTTCTTAACTGTGTTGGTGGTGGAAATCCTTGGAAACATGTCTATGTGAAAGACTGTGTTTCTACCAGGAATTCTGTAATTTTTACCACCAAGATTCAGCATGTCCAATTTATCTTCTATTTTGTTGTCCAAAGCATAAGACATCGGGAATATTTTTCTTAGAGATGGGATTAGCATAAATAACATCTGATAGAGCCTCCAAATCACAGAGAAGATAAATTAAAAGTTGACTCTATTTTGGAGTTGATGAAATCATTGCTTTTGAAAAGTTTCTTAATCTTTCTGAATAAACAATTCAAGATAATTCTTCCTTAATGGGTATTCTTATAGTACATGGTATTAATGACATGAAATCCTTAAGAAGTGGCTCCATGCTGATAAATGACAAATAATGAAAGTTTAACTGAATCCCCTTTCAAATTTGGTTTTCCCACACAATGTTTACTGGAAACTGTTGTTAAGTGTGTCAACACTGTCTCTCCAGTGCCAGAACAGAGTGCAGTCTGCCCAAGGCATGAAAAACTAGCAATATGTGCTCTGTAATAGCAATATTTCTATGGATATATTTTTAGGTTACAATTATGAGAAATACTTGGGAATTCTCCCAGAGAGGGAGGGACCAAAGCCATGAAATCTATGGTATACAAATATATCAGAACAATACTGTTTTATGAAATGTCTTCATTATTTTAACTGGTGGAAACCTGCTTTCCCTCAACAAAATAAGATTCTGTTAATATTCCCTACTCGGCCTAAAACTGGAAAAGTATGAGAATACAAGAGAGAACTTTCAAAAATATAAACTTGGAGTGAGGAAAGCTTTTCTAAGCAAGGCACAAAAATCCAGGAACCAGGACCACAAAGTCAAAAGACAATCTGGGGGAAGTATTTGCATTATAATAGTGCAATTTTCTTAATGGACATGAAAAATGGATTTCTAGTACAAGAATATAAAGGGTTTATCAACATGAAGTACAGTCAACCCCACACAAATTTAAAAGCTATGAGATCACATTTCTCCCCTAGAAGTTTGGAGAATATAGAGAAGTCTGATTACATAAAGCATTGGTGAGAATGTGGGGAAGCAGGCCCTCATACAGTGTTGCTGGGAGTGCAAACTGATGTGGCCTCTTTAGGAGACAATTTGGCAGTATCCATCAGCACCTTAAGTGCGTGTACCCTTTGACCTGCAAGACTACTTCTGGAAATATATCCAGCAAGAACGTATGCTACCCTAGAGAAAATTTCCAGGGAAAATAATATTCCCCTCACTACAGACCCACATTTCTTTGCCAGCCAAAGACCCAGTTTAGCATTGCCTGGTGCTTTAGTTTCCCAAATGCTAAAACAAATACCAGATAATGAGTTGGCCTAAAAACAAGAATTTATTGGCTCAAGCTTTCAGAGGCCTCCTGGGGTCAGTATCTTCTGGCTGGCCAGCAGTCTTGAGGGTTCCTTGGCTTTTCTGTCACATGGCTCTGAATACGGCAGCACCTTCTCCTTTCTCTCCCAGATTCTAATGACTTCCCGCTTCTTGCTTCTCCCGTGGCTTCTCCCTCTGTGTCCTCTATAAGGCCTCCAGTAATAGGAGTAAGACCCATCCTGAGTCAGCTGGGTCACACCTTATCAAAAATTCCTGTTTACAATGTGTTCGCATCCACAGGAATGGATTAAGATTAAAAGCATGTTTTTCTGGGGCACAAAACTCCAAGCCACCACATCTGGGGAAGGAGGGGAGGGAAACACAGAGGGTGGAGAAAATATCCTTGGTTCCAATACTGCCAGCATGCCAGTCAAGCTGAGCTGGAACCTGAAGTAAACTTAATCTCCATAGAGGGAGCCTGTCCATCCGGATGTTAGTTGAGATACTGTGTTCCCTTATTGGGAGTAGGGTGAATACCCTATGCCCAGTGCCTCATCTCACAAAGAATATCTTTTGACACCCCGGAATTCTTCCTCTTTGTATTTAGCCCAACATTCAAGTCTCTTTTTTGCTCTTTTCCCTTTGAGCCCTAGTTCCCTGCTCCTCCTGTGACGACAGGGCCTTCTCTCCCTTCTGCCACCATGGCTCCTTCCTGTAACATGCTTTCCTCCAGGCACAGCCCCAGACCCCTGAACCTCTGTGTTTTTCCTGCATAGTTGCTCCTCTGCCTCCCGCTCTGGAATTCTTGGGCCCTCACACCCCATCTCCTAGGAACATTTTCCCTTTAGTCACACTGTCTTAGCTGGAGACAAATGGGAGCCACAGACACTTGGAATGAAGCCACTGTTGCTGTGTCCATTAAATCCCAGCCCCCCAGAGAGGCCCAGGGAGGAGCAACATTTGCTCCACTGGCTCCTCCCCCAACTTTCCCTGTCCTTAGCTTTATTTTTTAAAAAATTTTTAGAGAAGTAGTTTTACAGAAAAATCATACAAAAAATACAGAGTTTCCATACACCACACCCTCCCCCCATCAACACCTTGCATTAGTGTGGTATGTTTGCTACAACTGATGAAAGAATGTTATTATAATTGTACTATTAACTATTGTCCATGGTTTACATTAGGGTTCCCTGTTTGTGTGTGTTTTTAATTTTTATTCTAGTAACATATGCACAACCTAAAGTTTGCCCCTTTATCCACATTCAACCATGTAGTTCAGTGCTCTTAATTGTGTTCACGATGTTGTGCTATCATCACCACCACCCATGACCAGTTTTTCCATCAGCCCAAATAGAAACTATGTACAATTTAAGCATAAACTCTCCATTCCTTACCCTGCCCTGGTCCCTTGTAACCTATATTCTATTTTCTGAGTCTATGAATTTGCTTTTTCTAATTATTTCATATCAACAAGATCATATAATCTTTGTACTTTTGTGTCTGGCTTACTTCACTGAACACGTTGTCATCATGTCATCAGTATTTGACTTTTCCAGGCCTTCAGTAAGTTGCCAGCCATGGCAGGATATACTCCCAATGTTTCATTTCCCTCTATTTTCCCCTAACTCCTTTCAGCTGAATGTTTAAAATCTTCATCTGCTTCTAAGGCTACTTCCCACTCTACCAGGTGTAGCAATAACTGCTGAACCGCAGCACCTTGTCCCTCTCTTTCCTTTCTGCCTGACACACTCCTCCGGGTTCTGCATTAAGTAGACACCTAGAGAGAACAAAGGCATGGAGTTCTGTGTCTCCTGTAAACATCCATAGTTGAAATAATCCCTGACAACTGGAGAGATTTCCACTCTGCAAGCCTAGATCTTTTGTTTCCCGGCTGTTTCTCCTCCAGTGGTTCTCACCTGCCTTTCCTGGGCACACTCCCCTGTGGAATAGAAACATTTCTACCTTTATCAACTCTTGCACTCTGAGCCTCACCTAAGGATGCTCGAAATAATGTCTGCTGATCCTTGCCATCTCTCTTTCTCAAATCTGTCTGAATCAGTGGTTCTCAGCCACGACTGCACATTCAAATCAGCTGGAGAGATTTTAAAATGATTTCTTTCTGGGTTCCACCCCCACTGAGATTTTTATTTAATTGTTCCATACTGTGGTCTGGGTGTTGGGATACTAACGTGCTACAAGGGTTGAGAACTAGTGGCCTAAATTTTTGGAATAATTAACTAAACTTATTAATTAATGTTAATAATAAATCTCATTGTTAGCCCTCTATCTAACTTAACAGGCTTCTCTCCACAGTATCCTGGATCGGGCTTTCTCTGCGGGGAGATGCCACAGCTAGCTCTCTGAGGTTTTAGCCTTTGTTAATTATCTTTTGCATCCCAGGCTGCCTCTCTGATCTAACAGCAACTTCCTTTTCCAAATTGCAGCTGTAGAAGGAGTAAGCCTCTTTTAACTTTTCATATCTGTCTAGCCTATCAGGAACAGGGTAGAAGAAAATATCTCCCCTACCCCACTCTCATGCCCCTACCCCTGGGAGGGATACACATTGTCAAATATAAGGTTCAAGGCTATTTGGAAAGTTTTTGGATCCTGATTTCTATGATTCTATAATTCTCCTGAAAGTTACTGTTTCTAAAGATAGCCTAGCTGGCATGTGTTATATTAAAGTCACACATGCAGCTGGAAAGCCACAACATTTTTGAGTCTACCAACAAAATGAGTAGAAATAATGCTGGAGGCAGATTAGCAAATGGAATGCTTAGTAACTAAGTTAATTTCTCTCTTTGGAAACTTCAGAATCCTTTGCTCTTAGGTTAGTTCATGTGATCGTTCTTGGGTGCCCCTTCTAGAGCCTGGCTGGTGGAATTCTCATTCTTTGAATTCAAAATATCATTGAAAATCATTCAATTACAAGAGTTAAGCACATTAAACAGTTTTTCCTGGATATTAAGTAGGAGGTGTGTTGATCTGCAAGAAAGACGTTTTCTCCAACAACCTGCATTCTGTAGTCATTTGAGCTGCTTTGAGGAAGTTCCCTTCGCTTTAAGTTCCCAGCAGCAGGACTGGTTCAGTTGTTCAGGTCATACAAGGACAGAAGGTTTTGTGATAGACAAGCATCTAGGCAACAAGCAATCAAGCCACACCTCTCCCAGGAGTTGGAGGTCAACTTGTTTCAGCACAAACTGTGATTAATCAAGATGCAATTAAACTACCATCGCTGAAGCCCCTTATTACCTTTCCTTGGAAGAAGAAGAGGACTGCCATCCCTTGCCCAGTTCCCACTGCTTACCTTTGTGCCCCAGACATCTGCCTCCAACTGAGCCTCTTCTCAGGACACATCACTGGGTGTGACTGCTCAGTGCCTGCTTCATTCCAGCAAGTCAGCCTCGTGCCTGGCCTCAGCCTTGCCCCACCTGGCCTCATCCTGCTGTAGGCCCAGGTGTTCCAGCCTGGCTTTGGTTGTATTTAAGAGTATCGATGCAGATCAAGGCTTTGGCTCAGGTTCAAATCATACTGTGCACTTAACAAACCGTGAGTCCTTTCCAAGCCTCATTTTCCTCAGTTGTAAAAAGTGGGAAATAACAGTAGCTTCCTCATAGGGTTGCTATGAAATCCTCATGAAGCACAGAGCACAATGCTTGGCACATACTGAGTGATAATACATCTTATCTGCATTGTTTCAGCTGCAAGAAGCATAATCTGACTCACTATAGCTCAAGAAACATTGGGGCTTTTTGAAAGCATGCAGAAAAATGTAACAGAGCCCAATTCCTATCACTGTAAGGAAAGATGAAAGCCCAGGAACTGGAAAGTCACAGACAACCACTCCTGAACTTTAATTCTATCTTTGTTTCTCTCTGAAGCCGAATGTTTGTTATTTCTGCTTCTTGCCCCATGTCTGTTCCTTTCTGCTGATCTCTAGGAGCATCTGCCTTTCTGAGCTTACTCACAGCTGTGGGAGAGACCACAGTTTGTTCTCCAATATCCATTTTCCCTTTCTTTCTCTAACAAGAGAACCTTGGGCCTAACTGCAGACCATTGTTTCCCATAGGCACTCCAGGAAAAGAGGAGTTCCATTGTTAAATAAATTTGGAAAATACACTGCCAGTTATATTTCTCTCTTAGAGACTCATAATGCTATGCACATTAGCATAACAAAGGCTGTAAGATGTCATGTTGAAATGAAACACGTGGCATCTATTGAACGTTGTTTAATCCTGTGTTTCCCAAAATTTCACACTTTGGAAAATGCTGCGTAGGTGTATGTATTAGTAACCGAAAGAGGAGCACATGCAACAATGAGGCCCTGGATAGAACTGTAATGTAATCAGAAGAGAGGAAAGCTTAAGAAAGTAATGTAATCAGAAGAGAGGAAGCTTAAGAAAGACAGTTTTCATACTTTTAAGCTGTGAAGTTTAACATACATGTCTAAAAGGAGCAAAACACGCAAAAAGATATGCATATCAATCACCACTAGGGTTGTGCCTATGCCTAAAAACACAGCCATTTATATAATAATTCATCATTTATAGGGTAATTATATATGTTTTTATAGATAAGCTTTTACTGAATCCTCATATTAACCCCATGAAATGAAGTATTATTCAATTTTTAAAATGAGAAAGCCAAATGTCAGTATAGTTAGTGACCAGGCCTATGGCACAAGGCCACACAGCAAGGAAAAGATAAACTCGGGGGTGGGGGGTGGGGAGAATGGCTCCATCTTCAAATAAGTTCAGAGAGGCACAGTATACCATAAACCATTGAACACTGAAACATCGTCAGGAGGAAAATTCACTCACCTTACCTTTCACCTGTTGTTCACCAAACCAATTTGCCTGCAGGACTTTTTCAAGTTTTTTTTCCCACATGTTAATTTTCTACCAACCTTCTGCAGAACATGCTTCTGGAACGGCTGGTCTGGATCATTGGTTTCTTACTGGCCAAGACAAGAATCATCATGGCTCGGCTTTCACATCAATCCTGCTGCATTAGTCAGACTAGATTAAATAGAAATCTAGAATTCCTGGAACTGGACTAAAGCTACCTTGTGGTTTATATTAAGAAAGCATTTGCTAGGTTGGTTAGTATCAACCTGATCCTCCTCCCCACTGCAATTTGCCCATATTATTTGGGTGTGACTTAGCTCATTGAGGTTTCTCTGTTGTTGATGCTTTCCAAGAATTGAGCCAGGTTGACACCTGCTGCGTGTTGCTTAAAGTATTTAGAATCTTATATACTTTCTGAAAAATAAGATGGAGAGCATGGGCCAAATTTTAAAAATGAATATTCCAGATGAAAACAAACTGAAAGCCATACACAGATGTTAATTCAATGAATGTATCTCATGTCATGCCATCACAAATGCAAATTCCAATTTTTTGGTGGGCCAATGTGGGGAATGTTTAAAGTATTCCTTATTCCAGTTAAAAGCCAGGTGTCCTCTGCTGACGAGGTCCTGCTTCCTTCTGTTGCCACTCTTAATTAGACCAGTCGCCAACCAGTCTATGGAAAGGCATTATAAACACATCAAAGGGTAATTCCAGGACTATGAGAACACAAAGACATAAAGGCATATAAGCCACAAACTTTACCCCGAAAGTATTTTGGGGAAAAATTTAATGTCCTTTAATTTTTTTCTCAGTTTAAACTTTCCTTTAATTCATTCATTCTGAGGGGCTAACTAAATAGAAGAGAAATAATTTCAAAGGAATATTTATACCCAAACTTCATCTTTGAAATGTTTTAAAATAAAAATCCATAGATCTATTATTTTCTCTTTTCTTTTTAGCTTTTCTCTCACATTAACAGCTGAAAAAGATAATAAGGCACCTCTTGTGTGGTAAAGTGATACCGAGCAAATCTAGAAGTCATCAAAGCAATAACTTAGGTGAAGCTTGTTATCTTTGTGCCACTTGTTAACAGACAAGGAAATGAACGTGCTGATGTTGCAGAACATAGCTGAGAATAAACTGCAAGAAAGATTTATTTTCAAATACCGGATCTTCCCTCCCTTTGGCAAGGAGAAGGAATTTCACCTATCTGCAAGTCTGGTTTTGCTAATTGGTAAAGCTGATGATTTCTAAGAATGAGGACCATCTTTATTTGCTTAAAGTCACACTAAACCTCTTTTAATCTCTGGACCCAATGGATCTCCATTTTGGGGGGATTACATTATGAAGTTAATTTAGCTGCAAGATAATTCCAAAAGAACACATCTTGGCTTGGCTTATCTTCAATATAATAAATAATCTAAAAAGAAAACCACTTACCTCTATTAATGTGCCATTTTCAGATGTTATTATCAGGATAAATAATATACAACTTTATTAGAGTTTATCAACACTAATAAAGTATTTAAGCAAGGTTTACACAGTGGTGAAATTTAATGTAAGCTCAAAGTCTGTGCAGCAGTCTGAATGGCATTGCAAACTTAGAAATAAGAGTATGGAACTTATCAAGGACCAATGCTAAATGCCTACTTTGTGTTAGGCATTGAACTATGATAATATCCAATTCACTCATTCATTTATTAATGCTTTCAAAAACTATGCATTGAATATAGATGTGCATAATTCTAGATGTTGGGAATGAACAAGATACACATGGTCCCTGCCATCAAGTAGCTTATGGAGGAAGAGGGAAAAATATATAGACACGTGAGAAACATGTCCTTCAGACTAGTTCTTCAAAGAGCAACATTAAGATAAATGGCTAACTTTTCAACAAAAATTATGAAAGCAGAAGTCAATGGAATATTTTTTTAAGTTTTAAAAGAAAAGCCCTGCCAATGTAGAATTTTATATTCAGAAAAGCAATTTCCTTCAAAACCAGTGGAGACTAAAAACACTTTCAGATCATTGAAATCTGAGCAAAGTTGTTGCCAACAGACCTGCAATACAAGAAATACTAAAGGAAGTTCTTCATTCTAAAGGAAAATGATCCCAAAATCTACAGGAAAACTATCACCGGAAAGGGTAACTATGTGGGTAAGTGTGGAAAAAATCCACTATTTAAAGCAACAACAATAATGTCTTGTGGGGTTTATGTTAAATTTAAATGGACTAAATACTAGGATTAAAAGACCAAGATTTCTATATAGGGTTTTAAAAATTATACCAAACATATCCTGTTTGTAAGAAACACCTTAAATATAAGGATACAGATAGGTTCAAAATAAAAAGATGGTAAAGGTACATTGTGCAAACATTAACAAAGCGGGCATGACTGTTACTATTAGAACAAGTACATTTTAAGGAAAGAGGTATTACTAGAGTTATAAAGAGGGACTCTTCATAGAGATAAAAGGGTCAATTCAACAGGAAAATGTAATAATTCTAAATGTGTATGCATATAATTATATATTCAAAATATATAAAATGAAAAGGACAGAAGTAACAGAACTGGTCAAATCCACAATCAAATAGAGATTTAAAAATCCCTCTCTCAATAACTGATTTAAAAAAATGACGACAAGAAGTCGGTACACCAAAACTGCAGGATACACATTCTTTCTCAGTGTAGAAATAGACAAATGCTGGAACAAAAGGCAAGATTCAGCCAATCACAAAAGATCAAAATAATACATTTTAAGAATATATTCTCTGAACACAAAAACAGAAAAATAACTTGAAAACTCCTAGGAATTAAGTAACACAATTCCAATGAACTCATGAGTCAAAAAAGAAATCACAATAAAACTTAGAAAATATTTTGAACTGAATGATAATGTAAATATGACAACAAAAACTTGAAAAATACAGCTAAAACCCAAGTAGGATTTGTCAGATTTAGCAAATAAAAACATAGGATGCCCAGTTAAATTTGAGTTTCAGATAAACAATATTTAGGACATACTTATACCAAAATTTTTTCATTGTTTATCTGAAATTGAAATGTAGCTGGTGTCCTGTATTTTATCAGGCAACCACACTCCTGAGGCAGTCATCTCAGGACAGCTGTGATGAACAAAAAGTTCTTCCTTGAGCTGAGATAAAACTCTTCCTTCAAACCACTTGTGGTCTTTCAGATGTTTAAAGAAAGCTATTGTGGCATTAAAGTCAGACAGATTTGGGTTTAGTTATGCTACACTGTGACAATTTAACTGGTTTTCTTATCTCTAAAATGGGGAAATCAACACCTGCCTTACAGGGAACACATTATTATTACAATTTTTATAAGCCCCCAAATAATCTCTTTTAGCCTAGTTAGAATAGTAGTTGTGATCAGCCACAATTCTGAATAACGTTAATGGAACTCTAGAAAAGAGTGTTATCACAAGGGTAAAACACTGGGATGGCCAGTAACCCTTTCTTGGAAGATGGGGAGGAATATAAGAGAAGCAGAGAACGTTTATGTGGAGACATGGAAGGTCCCCTGGCTCCATAGATTATACATAGGGCCCATTTCCCAAAATCTGGAAGCCTGAAGGCAGGCTCCAGGATGGGAAAAGGCCAAAAGCTTTGCATGTCTGAAGGCACACTGCAGTTTAGGTAAGGGAATAGTTTCTGAGCTCTTGTTGGGCTCCTTCCATGCTCCTGTCTCCCACCCCCACTATTTCCCATCTAGCCCCCAAAGAAATTGTCCCTTAAGACTAAAGATATATAAATACACCTCATGGCTTTAGAAAAAATGTACCCTCCATGAAATACTTGAAAATGGTCACGTAGGAATCTACCTTGTATGCTGTAAAGACCTGTAGAAATGAGTAGAATAAAACTTTCTTTTGCATGAACACTGAAGACAGAGCGTGCTCCCCTTCTTTCACACATTTACAAACTGATTAATGTGGAATTTATCAGTGTGGAATATTCTGTATGTGGTGACTGTGAAACGGGTTCCTATCTGTTGCCTACAATGTATGAAGAGCATTTCTGTAATATACAGAGGTTTGAATAGTTATTTCTCAACTATAGTAATTAGTAACTGTAATCTTGAAACTATGTTTGTTACAGAAAATAAATATTAGTTACAAA
Source organism: Choloepus didactylus (assembly GCF_015220235.1). Classification (NCBI taxonomy): domain Eukaryota; kingdom Metazoa; phylum Chordata; class Mammalia; order Pilosa; family Megalonychidae; genus Choloepus; species Choloepus didactylus. The sequence continues at coordinate 94,717,480 of NC_051313.1, read as the reverse complement.
AAATGTTTTGTCAGTTTAAATGAATTTTATCACCAAAATTGTGATAATTAGGCTAACTGAATTCAATGATCTGTTATAATTAAAGTGAGCAATATAAACTGTGCATATTCCCTAATAAAATCGATTTTCTGGTGTCTTGTTTTGCCAGAGCTGCTATGACAAATACCATACAATGGGTTAGCTAAACAACTGGAATTTATTAGCTTACGGTTTAGAAGGCTAGAAGTCCAAAATTAAGGAATCAGCAAAGCCATGCTTTCTCCCCCAAACCTGTAGCATTCTCCTGCTGATTTGCTACAGACCTCAGGGTCCCTTGGCTTGCATGTCTGCCTCCTGTCATGCAACCATCCATTTCTGCTTGGGTCTGCTCTTCCAATTTTCCACTGACTTCTGGTTTTCCACTGACTTCTGTCTCCTGGCTCCAAACTGTGACTTTTCTCTGACTTCTTTTTTATATGGCCTCCATTAATATGTATTAAGACCCTTAGAAGATATTATTCACAAATAAGACCACTGAATCTTCAAAGGGTCCTATTTATAATGGCTTCATACTCTCAGGAATATGGGTGAAGATTTAGAACATGTCTGTGGTGGTGTACATAATTCAATTTGCCAATAATTAAATCGCAGGTGTTTATTTTTAAACTTAACTTAAAACCTTATTCTTCCACATTATTATTTCCATTTCCAGTTTGGTTCTGAACTTTCTAGTCCCTCATCTATAGAAGCCCACCAGTTGCCTACATCTTATAGTGAAGTCCATTTTCCTCCTCCCTGGTGCTGGGCACGATATTAATTTCTATTAATGTAGCCAAGACCATTTGACAGACACACCATCAATTAACTTCCGTTGGACTATCAACTACAGCCACTTCTTTTTCTTACATAGTCTATGGACACATTTTTCTTCCATCCTGCATTTGACGTCCACACTCCAAATGTATAAAACCTGTTAAATTTTAGCTATTATATGTGGGCTGTCAATCCAGCACGTCCAGATGGTTTTTGCACTCCTCTAAATCTTCATCTATCATCTAATTGTTTTAAAAATAATTCTTATTTGATATAGAAACACAAGCTATGGGACAGGATGACTGAGGAATCTTAGGTTTAATCACTGAAAGAGATCTTCCTTTGTGTAAAAGGTTAACTTCTGGTTTCGCTTCTGGTTTAGCTTCTCTCTTAGCTTATTTCCCAGGGTTCTTCCCAGCAATTGTTTGGTAACCTTCACTGGGTCAGTTAACAGACAACATGGCCTTCATCTCTCATTCAGTGACCAGGTGGGTAATTTCTCTAGTGTATCCACCTCACAGGGAGGGAAGGAAGGGAAGATAAAGCCACACAGTTGATTGCAGGTCTTTGCAGTGTTCTGAGCTTAACAGAAAAATAGATGAGATTTATTTTGTATTTCCAAATGTGTTCTAGATTGTGTACCAGAATCAGGTGATTTTCTTCCCTGGTATTTTCTCATAAACCTGTTGGTAGGTACACATCACGTGACATTATAATAATAAATAATCACATTATGTAACTTTTATAATCATAAATCTGGGTTTGGAACAGCTTTCTGTCTGGCAGTGGGGAAGAAACTGGCTGTTCACTCCAAAGCCCTTCCTTGATCTCAGAAAAAACCAAGAACCATGTATCAAAGAGGAAAGAGGCAACCATAAGCCAAGTTCACTGATTCTTGGCCCAGAGGATGGTCTCCTCCACTCACTTGGAACCATAATTCAGTCTAATCCTAAACAGTGTTTATATATTATCCTTTAAAGCTGGCGATTTCCCTGCAAAGTTGAGCACAAATCAATTGTACATTTTGAATTCACATCATAATGTCAAAGGCCACATTTCTTGTTGCTTCCCAATTGCCATTTTAAATTCTTCTCTTCATCATCTTTCCCATGTTTAGCTCTCTGGTAATGCTTGCATAGAGTAGGGGAGTGGTATTTTTAAAATATCTGCTTTATTTCAGGTTTTGTTGGTAGAGGAAGCAAGATGGGAAAGAATATATATTTAGGGTTTTAGTTTCTAAAGTACTTTTAAATTAGAAATAGATAAGGAAAGAAATAATCAAGAAGATGTGGGCAAGACCACAGAAAATAAATCTAAAAAATAAATGCTAACAGAATAGAATGGTACAGTAGAAATATAATAGGCTTTGTGTTGAGACAGAACTAGGCTTTTAAACATGGACTTCCCTACTTACCAACTGGGTGATCTTGAGTAACTCTCAAAGCCTCCATTTTATCAAATTCTTTACCAGTAATTTGTGGTAACTCCTACTACAAAATGTTGGGTGAGGATTAAGAAATCATGGTTCCTATACAGAGAAAGCTACAAGAATCCGGATTTCTTCACTACCTGTCAACTGTGTGTGTGTGTGTGTGTGTGTGTGTTTGTGTGTGTGTGTATTTAGGGTGGTCAGTGGTGGGAGGGAGGGGGGAGAGGTGTGGAGGGAAAATTCTCCCAGATCTCCAGTATTCTTTTGGCTTTTCTCTAGAAGTAATAAAAACTGGAAAACAGTTCTGTCCCCCGAGAATTGATGTCTGCATTTGGTATGAAAAGTGTTTCTTAATTGTTTATAAATTGTTTAACAATAATTCACAGGCAAGCTGGCTCATGACTGCTTCAAAAAAACTCTGTAATTTTTACTTCATTATACATAAAATCTCTTGGATAATCTTGAGCTCAAAGTCCACCAGATAGCACTGTGTTCATGAAATGTTTTGTGCAGTTTGTTTTTCTAGAGAACTTCATGAAGTAGTTCATGTGAATAAGAAAGTGATCTCACTGGCACAAGTAAAATGTCAAACCACACTGGAACACACGTGCATGGAGGGAGGGCCACAAGGGCACGTTTTATCTGTTGCCAAACTTTTCCCCCTGCTTCACATAAGCGTATGGATCTTTAAAAATACATGTGCCACAAATGTGGCATCCCTTGTGTTTCGGTTTGCTAAGCTGCTGAAATGCAATATACAGAAATGGATTGGCTTTTACAATGGAGGTTTGTTAGTTCACACATTTACAGCTCTAAGGCCATGAAAATGTACCAATTAAGGCATCAACACAATGATACCTTCTCTGAAGAAAGGCTGATGGCATCTGGTGTTCCTCTGTCACATGGGAAGGCACATGGCCACAGTCTGCTGGTCTTTCTTTCCCAGGTTTAGCTTCTGGTTTCTGTGGCTTTCTCCAAAATGTCTCTGGGCTTCTGTCTTAGATTCTCTGACCTCTCTCCAAAATGTCTCTGCCTTTCATCCTCTCATAGAGGATTCCAACAAGGGGATTAAGATCTATCTTGAATGGGCAGGGTCACATCTCCAATGCAAACAACCTAATCAAAAGGTCCCACCCACAATAGGTCTGCCCCCACAATATTGGATTAAAAAAACATGGCTTTTCTGGGTACATAACAGCTCCAAACCAGCACAACTTGCAAGAAAATTTTAATGAGACTTGAACCGTAACCTGCTCGTTAATTATTGGGAGCTCCTTGGATAGCAGATGGGCATTTAGGTTCCAATGCCAGCCTCCATATTCCAGCCATGAGAAGTTGGTGCCCCCGGTGAATAGAATCTAATGTCTCAATGGGACAACCACCTAGATCCTCCAGCGTCACAAAGGGAAGGGAGCAAAGAAAAAGAGAATGAGGCAAGGCAAAATTTGACCAAATTGTGTGAGGTGGGTTTAGTGAATTCCCAACCTAAAGACTCCTCACCCATTGATCCTCTCACTATATATGAAGAATGTTCATTTTAATACTTCCCTACGTCTCTCTGTCTTTGATGCCCATTTGACCCCTAACCTGTTTATGTTTTGAATGCCAGACAACACTCCTGTGGCTTGGGATAGACAATCTTTTCTTGGATGTTTGTGTTGCTCATTTCCAAATGTCCTAAGTAACTTTAGGAAACTGAAGTTTTGAAGAAATATTCTTCTTCCCATCCAGATTGTCTTGAACCAATAACTGAATTTTGATGCATCGTGTTTTAAATTGCAGAATGATGGAGTTGGAAAGGACGTTAGAGATTTTTTAAACCAGTCTCTTCATTACATAAAGAAGTTGAAGGATTAGAATACAGTTTTTCTCATTTAGAATTGTGGTGGGCAGTTTTCAAAGACGGCCCTCAATGATCCCTGTCTTCAGGTATTCACACCCCTGTGTAATCCGCTGCCCTTGAGTGTAGGCTGAACCCACTGACTTGTTTCTAACTAATAGAATATGGCAAAAGAGATGCAATGTCACTTTCTGTGCTTAGGTTGCAAAAGACAGTTGACTTTGTCTTGCTGGACTCTATTGCCTTCTTGGCTTGCACTCTTTGATGAAGCAAGCTACCCTGTTGGAGGATCCCACATGCTTTGATGAAGCAAGCTACCCTGTTGGAGGTGGTCTGGCCAACAGCCAGCAAGAAACTGAAGCCTTTTGTCTAAGAGCCCACAAGGAACTGAATCTGGCCAACCACCAGCCGGTAAGTGAACTTGAAAGTGGATCCTGCCCCCGATGAATCTTGAGACGACTGTGGCTCTGATTGACACCTTGACTGCAGACTTGGAAGAATCCTTGGGGTAGCATCTTTATTGCAACCTCCTAAGAGATCCTGAAACCAAGGGCCCAGCTAAGTTGTGTGCAGATTCCCGGCCCACAGAAATTGTGAAATAAATTGTTTTAAGCCACCAATTTGTTGTGCAACAATAAATAATGCAGGTATCATCATATTTCCAGTTTTAAAGAGTGAAATAACTCCAGATAAATAATAATTTTGTAAAAAAATTACATTATCTTTGGCCTTTTTAGTTTACAAAAAAACTGGGGATACCAAAATAAATGCACAGTAGATACAAAAAATGTAAAACAAAATTACAATCATCCTCAAATTTATCAGTGATTTATTCTGAGTTGGTGAGATAATGAGTGATTTTATATTCTTCTTTGTACTTTTGTGTATTTTCTAAAATTTCTACAATTGACAAGTATAGTTTTATAATCAGAAATTAATACTAAAATGTGTCACTGAATGTATAAAATATCCTACTCCCCAAATGCAATCAAGATAAATCAAAGGAATGTGCTAAATAAAAGTTCTTCACTGAATTAACTACCTTTCAAACATGTTTCGTCAAAAGCAAATGATTCTGACATTGATATGTTAAACTAATATTTTAAAGCTACATTTTCAAAGGTATGTGAGACAGAGTAAGAGGGAGTAAAAGAACATGTACATGAAATTACTGCCTAACATAGTTTGAAATATACCTGAGTGACAGAATCAAGATGAATGCCTAAGACCACCTTGTAAACCATTGTAGTCAAACTGACCAAAAGTGAGGCAGGAAAATCTGAATGGATAGCCTTCCATATATATGTTTATACATGAAATAAAGTTCTGGGAACCACTTGGTTTGAAAATAATACACTATGATATTGTCAGTGAAGAGTTACAACATTTATCTGCATATATTTTCAATGAATTTAAGCAAAAGGAAGAATATTCTAAAGTCTAATTCAAGTAAGTCATTTAGGATACCTTTTTAATAGCAGAGAAGGAGTCAGGACTGTTTGGTAGCTCTTTAAGCAATGAAGTAACTTTACGGGGGAACTCACTATGTTTCTTGTGATGTTGAGGGTGAAAGAAATTAAATATCCACTGCCTCAGATCAGACCATCTTACTCAGCAAACCAATTTTACAAGGTCACTACTTTTTTGGAATCAGATAATTTAATGAGATACGCAACACTAGAAAATTAGTCTAGAGGATCTAAGATGGCGGCATAGAGAGGAGTGGAAGCTAAGTAGTCCCCCTGGAACAACTTAAAAAAACCAGAAACAACTAGTAAATAATCCGGAATAACTGCAGGGGGACAGACGTGACCGTCCACTAATCATACACCAATCTGAATTAGGAGGAATGCCCGAGATCACAGCATAAAATCTTTAAGTAAGAACTGCCGATCCAAATCAGGAGACCCCTCCCCCACAGCCCGAGCTGCAAAGCCTCGTGGTGCCAGAGAGAAGCTTTCTCCCAGCAAGCGAATACAGCTCAGCTGAGCTCCAACTAGGGTTTTAATTAGCGAGTGTGAACTGCTCACTACGAGGTACGAATCCCCAACAAGTAGACAGAGGCTTTGGGTGACGACTGACCTTGGAGAGCTGGAGGGTCACCTCCGACTAGCTCTGTTCCTTTTCCGACTCAGTGGAGAAAGCCTCGGCCATTTTCAGTTCCCAGTTCTGTGACCCAGACAGGGGTGTGGCACAGGCAGAGAGGGACCATTGAAATGCTAATGACCTCCCCCTAGGGTGTCTATCTTCTCTAAGAGGAAAGGGGTGTGGCCCAGCTCTACTACCTGACTTTCATTCAGAACTTACACCAGTCAAGAATTATAGGCTAATCTTTGCATCAGGCAGAGAGCGCCCCTGCATGGCCTGGCAGCCTGGGGCTTCCCTTGAGGGACGATGCGCACTAGTGACATAGCACAGCCTTCCCTTAGCAGAGGTCCTGGAAGATCACAGCTGAGAAGGGGAGCCCGCTTGGAAAACCCAGGGATGCTACGTCAATGCCAGTGGTTGTGGGTCAGTGACAGAGAAAATCTGGAGCAAAACTGAAATGAAGCCTTAGACTCTTGCAACAGCCTTGAATCTCTGGGAACACCTGGGAGATTTGAATATTAAAGCGGCCCTGCCTCCCTGACCACCCAGACACATGCACCACGTTCAGGGCAGACAACCCCAACAACAAACCCAAACTGAGTTCGCCAACTGAACCCCACAAAAATAATTTCCCCACACACCACAGAGACAGAGTTGGGGAGAACTGACTGAGGGGTATAGGTGACTTGCAGACGCCATCTGCTATGGAGAAAGTGTACGCCACCAACTTGTATTTCTGAAAAATTAGATTGGCATTTTTTTTTACAACTTGAAAAAACCCTATCAAGCAAAGCAAATGCCAAGAGGCCAAAAACAACAGAAAATATTAATGCATATGATAAAACCAGACAATATGGAGAACCCGATCCCAAACACCCAAATCAAAATATAAGAGACACATCTACTTGGCACAATTAATCAAACAATCACAATCAAGGGATGAAAACATGGCACAGGATATAAAAGACATGTAGCAGACCATGGAACAGGATAAAAGGGACATAAAGAGGACCCTAGAAGAGCATAAAGAAGAAACTGCAAGAGTAAATTAAAAAATAGAAGATCTTATGGAAATAAAAGAAATTGTTGGCCAAATTGAAAAGACTCTGGATACTCATAATGCAAGATTAGAGGAAGCTGAACAATGACTCAGTGTCCTAGAGGTCCACAGAACAGAAAATGAAAGAACAAAAGAAAGAATGGAGAAAAAAATCGAAAAAATTGAAAAGGATCTCAGGGATATGATAGATAAAATCAAATGTCCAAATTTAAGACTCATTGGTGCCCCAGAAGGGGAAGAGAAGGGTAAAGGTCTAGAAAGAGTATTCAAAGAAATTGTTGGGGAAAACTTCCCAAACCTTTTACACAATATAAATACACAAAGCATAAATGTCCAGCAAACTCCAAATAGAATAAATCCAAATAAACCCACCACAAGACATATTCTGATCAGACTCTCAAATACTGAAGAGAAGAAGCAAGTTCTGAAAGCTGCAAGAGAAAAGCAAATCACCACATACAAAGGAAACAGCATAAGACTAAGTTGTGACTAGTCAGAGGCCACCATGGAGGCGAGAAGGCAGTGGCATGACATATTTAAAATTCTGAGAGAGAAAAATTTCCAACCAAGAATACTTTATCCAGCAAAACTCTCCTTCAAATTTGAGGGAGAGCTTAAATTTTTCACAGACAAACAAATGCTGAGAGATTTTGCCAATAAAAGACCTGCCCTGCTTCAGATACTAAAGGGAGCCGTACCAACAGAGAAACAAAGGAGAAAGAGATATAGAGAATTTTAACAGACATATATGGAACCTTACATCCCAAATCAGCAGGACACTCATTTTTCTCTAGTGATCACAGATCTTTCTCCAGAATGGACCATATGCTGGGACATGAAACAAGCCTCAATAAATTAAAACAAACAAACAAACAAAACAATTGAACATATTCAAAGCACAATCTCTGACCACAATGGAATACAAATAGAAGTCAATAAGTTTTGAACTGTAACTCCACTATTTACTTCCTACATGATAAAATACACAAACTCTAATGACAAATCAGTGGTTTTGAACTCAATGTAAAATATGTAATTTTTGAAACAACTATATAAAGGTGGGGGAATGGAGGAGTATAGGTACATAGTTTATGTGTCCTATTGAATTAAGTTGGTATCAAAGAAAAACAAGATTGTTATGGATTTAAGGGTTTAATTTTAAGCCCCACAGTAAACACAAAGAAATTATCAGAGAATATGACCATAGAGATGAAAAGTAGAGTATGGGTTAAGAGAAATGGGGGAAGGGGCAATGGGGAGTTAAGAAAAGAGTGTAGGGTTGCTGTTTGAGGTGAAGGGTAATTTCTAGTAATGGATGGTGGGAAGGTGATAGCATTAGAACATTCTAAATGTGATTAATCCTACTAATGGAATGCTAGAGAGGGGTTGGAATGGGAAGATTTAGGCTGTATATATGTCTCCACAATTGGAAAAAAAAAAAAAAGACAGTCTAAGTAGATGACAATTGAATGCCAAGGATGACCCTGGATGGGACCTGAGGATGGAGGACAGGAGGCTCAAAGGGACACAGTTGAGACATAAGGAAAAGGAAATACAGAATGTAAGCTTTGTATCATTGTTGAATCTCTTGTACTTCTTAGCTGCGCTTAATGGGATTGCATAAAAGAATGTTCTTGTTCATGGGAATTGTATATGTGAATTATAGTGTTTGTTCAAGGATGTGAGCAGCTAGCTCTCATATGTTTAGAAGACAGAGCAATAGATTATGGATGATAGGGAGAGAGGGAGGGAGGGAGGGAAAGAAATAGCGGTGTCACAACATGTTAAAGTTAGTGGATCAGGGTATCGGGGTGGGGTCAGGGAATGCTAGAGTTCTGTGTATGGGGTTTGTTTTGTTTTTGCAACTGTTCCTATAACTTTGAATATATTTCAAAATAAAATGTAAAAATAAATAAATAAATAAATAAATAAATAATTAGTCTGGTCATGCAACATTCACTGTTTTCCAATCCTCCAAAAAGTCTAAAGCTATTATAAGGTGAAGTTTGCTGCTCAAATGTCTGTCATATGGCTTCTTGAGAGTCTCTGATCATGTCTTCATATGAGGAGTTATTACCATTTCTAGAAAAGAATGCTTGGGCTCTGGTATGATGGTGAGATGTCGTGGAACAATTATTGGTCTCAACATAGAAGATGACTCAGTAGTTATCTAGTTGTTTGACCCTGGACAAATAAAAACCTCCAGCTTCATTTAAATTATTCATAAAATTCAAATACTACATATCTACTGTTTCAATGACTTGTTGGGAACCTCATGTAAAATGCATATTTTTATTAAGATCCTTATAAACCAAATTTGATACTAAAATGTAAGACTTTGATAATTAAAATGGTTATAATAAAGTCACTAAAGAAGAAAAAGCTTCCCAGGAGAAAAAACTCAAAATTAATCCATGATCAGATATGACACTGTGAAGTCCATGGTTTACATCTGAAGACATTGCTTCAAACCTATTTTATACCCCTGAACTCATCTGTCAATTTTCAGGCAGGTACCCTGTGACTAGACCTGTTAAACAGAGTATATGTCCATTGGCTAGTTATTTTTGAAAGCAACTCTTCTATATTGGATAATCAAAAACATTGCCATGTATGATTCTCTACCTGGTTGATCATCCTTTCAGAAATGTAATGCCTTTATGGTAATTCATTTTTAATTCAGCCGTATCCAACAAGTAATCCATTTTTAATTCAGCCATATCCAACAAGTAGATACCAATATACTGTACTCCTCAGCCTACTTGGGGCTTGGAACCACACCAACCCCTCTCCCTCACTCAATGAAAACTCAGAATAGCTGAGACTACTTTAAAAAAAAATGCTGAGGGCACCAAGATTCATATTTTTATCACCCTTAGACAATACCAAAAATATAACTTAATCTTCAACATACATCCCCTCCTGTATGCTCATCCACTGTGCTCTATGCTTCTGACACCCTGACCCAAACTGTATCCACAGTGTACCGCTCTCCCAAACTTTTTTGTTAAGGTACACTAAAATCTGATTCTGTGGTAAAATTTGCTATTGATAAACATGCATGCAAATAATATGTGGTAAAAACACTTCTTACTCTCCTACTATTGCTCAAATCACTTGCCCTTCCTGTTGAACCTTACTGGAAATACTGCAACCTTGGAACAATTAACTTCCCGACCTCTCAGTTCCTAGGCCAGGTTGCACCATGTGCAACTGTAAATTACAGGGCAACTATAAACCCATAGTCTCTGGCCTCAGGGAGGTCCTCACAATGATTCCCACATTTTTTATTTCTCTATGCACCCTCTTTATGTTCTAAACAGCAGCTATTTCAAACTGTTTCTGTTCTATTCAAATAACCTATCCTATGGCCTTTGCCTTGACTGACGGTAGGAAACTGTGCTCTCTAATTTGCTGAGAGAAATAAGCCAGCCCATCAACTTCTCATGCTCATCTCAATCATCCTGTCTTCCAGGCCCTTCCCCGTTGTTTTTGTTGCCCAGGTGTTAAAGCAAATACCATAAAATGACTTGGCTTAAACAATGGGAATTTATTGGCTTATGGTTTTGAGGCGAAGAGAAAGTCCAAATCAAGGCGCCATCAAGGCAATGTTTTCTTCCCAAAGACCATGTTGTTCTGGGGCTGGCTGCCGGTGATCCTTGGTTTCTCTGCCACATGGCAAGGTACATGGCAGTGTCTCCTGGTCTCTCCTTTCTCTTCCAGGTTCCGTTGATGTCTTGCTTCCTGTGGTTTTTTTCTTTCTGTGTCTGAATTTCATTCCCTTATAAAGGACTCCAGTAAGAGGATTAAGACCCATCCTGACTGAGGTGGGCCACAGCTTAACTGAAGTATCCTCATCAAAAGGTCCAATTACAATGGTTCACACCCACAGGAACAGGAATGGATTACATTTAAGAACATGTTTTTTTGGGGGATACATATAGCTTCAAACCACCACACCCGTAACATGTTCCTCCGCATGAGGCCAATTTCTCCAGCTGATTTCTGTAGAAGAAGCCACTGAAACGAGCAGATAAATAGATGGTTATTGTAGTAGTACAAGTGAGATGGAAGAAGGACCAGATTTGGAATTGAAGCTTTGGGAATGTTGATATGTTCCTCCTTCATCCTCCTGAATTTTTTGAGATCAAATAAATAGTGTTTGGTCAAATAACTAATAAGACTAGTGTGGTATATTGAATACAAAACCCAATTTAGACTTGTTCTTAATCTTAATCTGCTTACCTATAGGTGTGAATCCATTATAAACAGGACCTCTTAGTTAAGGTATAGCCCAACTAAATGAGGGTAAGTCTTACTCTGGATTACTGGAGGCTTTATAAAGAGAAAGCCACAAGGAGGAGCCAGAAGCAGGAAGTCAGTGGGAACCCAGAAGAGAAAGGAGAAGACACCATCATGTATTGGGAAAGCCAAGGAACCCCACGGACTGCCCCCAGTGCCAGGCTGCCAGTTTTCAGAGAGAAAGCAAGACTTGCTGATTTGATTTTGAACTTCTTCTAGCCTCTAAACACCCATGGTGTGGCATTTGTCATAACAGCTCAGGCAAGCTAAGTCAACCAGCACTGGCTCCACCCTGCACCACCCACTAGAAAGCCAATCAGGGATGTGATCACATACAACCACTGGCCCAGGTATGCGTGTCCTTAAATAACTAGTACCAGAGAAAAAAAGGAAACATTATAGATTACTTAAAACTTGTGGAAAAAGAGGGTTGGGAAGAGGTTGGAAGAAGAAAATAGTATAGAGCAGTATTCTCCTAAATTAGATGCATGCAAGGTGATCTAATGGAATGTGAGAAGAAAATATATCTATTTCTATTTACATTTCATCTAAAAAAAGAGGAAATTAACCTTCACTAATACTTACCATAGACTGACACCAGTGTCTTCCCTCCCATGACATCATGGTTTCCAAGTCCTATCATAATCTGCATTTGGGATGACTGGAGAGCAGAGTAGAAGGTCCTAACACTTCCCCCCACCCCCCCCCCCCCCCGCAATCCTAAATTTATTTTCAGCACATGCAGTAAACTGCAGTTTATCTACGTCAAGTTGGATGAGTTTATATAGTTTATTATCTATTTTAACTAAATAGTCTTTACAAAATATTGACTTAAAGTGACCTCTGCAAAGAAACCATGGGTTTAGAACACATAATGCAATAACAAACAACAATCAAATGGCAGAAATGACACTTCTCCTAGACCAAGTCCTTCATCAGCCACATCATGATTTAAACCAGGAAATATCTCACCGAATTTAACAAGATTTTCACCAAAAGAATTATCAAGACTATTTAAAATATGGATGTACACCAACATCACTGAGGATAAACCTCACCCTAAGAATATATGGAGGCTTGAGAAATTAGCTATTGATAAACATACATGCAAATAATGTTTATATATATATATATATATATATATATATAATGCATATTATATAATATATATAATACATATTAACTATATCCACATATAGAGATAGATATATACTGGAGGTGTTGGCTCAAAAAACTTTTTTACAAATGGGAATATCAAAACTGTTTGGAGACCACTGGCAAAGAGGTTAGATTATAAGATTGTGGGCACTAAATTTCTTAGTCTTTGCCTCTGGACAAAAGTAGCTACACTTTAAGATTAATAACAATTTAAAAGAACTTTTTTTTTTTTAAAGCTTTTTAAACCTTCTTAATCTACTTTATTCTCAGTCTCTATACAATTTTTAATGTCCAGTAATGGACTATAATAAAAGTGTAGGTAAACTAAAATGAAATTCCATTGAACACATTTTGCTTTGTATTATCTTCTTAGTTGAGCACATTAGAAGCAGGAACAAGAAAAGCTGTTTTTGTTGTCCTTCATCCTAACTATTCAACAGCCCTATAAATATGGGAGCTAATAAAATCAACTGCAGTTGCACAATTGAAAGCCTGATATTTTAAATAGCCCTATGTACTACTTCCCACACAAATACCTGGGCCATGACTCTATTCACTTTCTAGCAGATTTTGGTAACTGTCAAGTAAATTTACAAATGACCCAAGGAATTTAGTTATAAAGTACTAAAATACAAGGTCAAAGTGCTCTTGCCTTCTTTGTGGGACTTCAAGGCTAAATTTACAGCCAGAGGCAGAGTCAGCAGACTCACACAAAAGCTGCAGGAACTTGCAAATATTCTGTTTGGTGGTATTAGAATGCTCATTTGGCAATAAAGCACTGCATTTCAAAGCACCTTTTCAAAAAGGAGTAGACAATTGCAACTCATTACCATTTCCCTTTGTGACGGTTAATTTCATAGGTTAACTTGGTTAGGTTACGGTGTCTGTTTGGTCAAGCAAGCACTGGCCTGATTGTTACTGTGCAGTATTTTGTGGATTTAAATCATCAGTGAGTTGATTCATCTATGGCAGATTACATCTACAATCAACAAAGGAGACTGCCTTCAATCATGAGACTCATCAAGGGAGAATGAATGATTTCAGCAGTTCAGAAAGAATAATTTCCATCCCTACCTCAGCCAGCCAGCTTCTCCTGGGAAATTCACAGAACCTTTCATGAGTTCCTGCTTTGCAGCCGGCTGTCAGGAATCCAGATTTACCAATCCCCACGGTGAAGTGAGCCAATTCCTACAATAAATCTCTTTATATTCATATATGTACATATATCCTATTGGTTCCATTTCTCTGGAGAACGATGCCTAATACACCCTCGTTGCAAATATGTAAGCAGATTTTAAAATGATCAAAAAAAGGAAACCCACAAGTCTTAAAAAAAAAAAAAAAAAAAAGAAACAAGATCCTTTCCCAGCCCACTCTTACTTCTCATTTTTTAAGGTTCATCCCTGACAGCCAATGGGGTGCTTCCCAACCCTTTACAACCATACTTGCCATAAAAAAAACCAGATCTACGAGTTGGCCAGGCCCATCTACTTCTGCATGGATATAAGAAGAGGATATTCCTATTTCAAAAGAAGGTAGTGGAACATGAGAATTAATGGTTTTGATTTTTAAGGCAAAAAAGTCTCCTCCATGATTCAGCTTCTGTAATGCTTAAGATTCAATCCCATGTTAATATTTCTAGAATTGAGATTCATTCCAATGTTCTGTTTTTAAAGAAAAAAAGAAACTGACCATCGCTGAAACCCAGATGGCCACAAGAGTCGCCGCCGCCTTCCTGAAGATTGTCTGGGCTGAAGAGCTGGTGCTAGTTGGGTCTTTCACCATCAGGGCTCCTCGCCAGAATTCTGCCCCCACGTGGCCCCTACACCAAGCATGCCAGTGTGATAAATGAGGCCACTAACCCAACCACCCAGAGCCCTTCCAAGATGATGGCAACAAGCCTGGCATGTGCAATCACCCAGAGGACCCTTAGGGACCCAGCCTAGTGGGGCTGAAGATATGGGAGAACCTTCACCGGACAAAGAGAACCCCTCCCCTGTGATATCCAATAAAAATGTGAAAACCCCCAAATCCCCCCAAAATAAGAAATAAAAAGAAAAAGAACACATGTGGAGTGTGAAAGAGGTGTGCTCTGTTGCATTCACTAAAACTTGGCCGAGGCCTCTTTGCAAGTCAGCACTAGAGGAAAGAAGGATCTAGCATCATGTCAAAGTTTGCAAAGCTTCCCAGGAGGGCAAATGCTTTTAAGTGGGATCCATTCCTTAATACTTCTCTAAAATATTTTAAACCACTTATCTCTTTCAAAAAGCTTATTTTACTCCTAAAAGAAACCCCCTAACTCTTCGGCAGGGGTAGCAAACAGGTTGAGATAAAAATCATTTCCTTGCACTTGTCTTTGAAGTGGAAATGTGATCATATGCAAAGTACTAAGGGTATGAAAACCATTTCAATTACCTTCTCAGTTTTTATAGTCAAATGAATGAACTATGATCTCATAGGTTAGCCTGACCTTTTCCATAAAAGGCTCCTACGAGACCCACGCCTTGAGAAAGCAGGAATTATCATTTTAAAACGGCACCTAATTTATGTCAGTGGAAACTACAGCCTCCTCATTGTTGGCCTCCATTAGAAAGGCCAAACAGGGAAAACAATACTTCTCCCTTGAATTTGGAACAGCACCACTACCATTTGCTAAAATAAATTTACAAAGTTAGGTACAAAGCTGGGACCTATCAGGCCACCCAAAGTAACATTTTGCCACCCCCTCTAATTATATTTGATGCTATTTTCATATTTAGGAAAATTCTATTTTTATTTGATTTTTCAATGTACACAGGTGCCATGGGTTGAACTGTGTCTCAACCAAAAGACATGCTGAAGTCTTAACCCGAGTACATAGGAATGTGAACTTACTGGGAAATAGGGTCATTTCAGATAGAATTAGTCAAGTTTACAAGGGGTTATTCTGGAGTGGGCCCTTCATCCGGTATGATGGACGTCCTTAAATGAAGAGAAGTCTGGACCCAGAGAGACAGCTCCAGAAGGGGCAAAGGCCACCTGGGGGGACAGAGGAGAGCCCCGTGGAAGATGGAGACAAGGAAGAAGGCCCCGTGGAGACGGAGGCAGAGCTAGGCTGCCACAGAGGCCTTCAGAGGCCAGGAGAGAGACGTGGAGCAGATTCTTCCCCACAGACTCAGGAAGAACATGGCCCTTCTGATGCCTTGATTTTGGACTTCTAGTCCCCAGAATTGAGAGAAAATAAACTTTCATTGATTTAAGCCACCAGGTTTGTGATATTTTGTTAGGGCAGCCCTAGCAAACTAACACAACAGGCCAGAAGAATATCACTATATTACCTTAATATAATCACACATGCCCTGATTTCACAGTTCATGTTTTATAGTGATTTGTTTATTATCTGCTTCCTCCTTGAATACTGGAAGGCTTCCTCCTTGAATACCCAAAGCCAGTGATATACTATTAAAAATATTTGTAGAATGAGTAATTAGCCCTTTTCATTATAACTCCCTTTTACTGATGTTCCCCAAATTTCAATATTACTAATAAAAACATATCATATAGATAATCTTTATTTAAAACAAATAAACAAAGAGAAACAGTTAACTTTAAATAATCAGGTATTCCATATGTTCAAGTGAATATGTTTTATTAAATGCATACTAATATCTTTCTATGAGTATACATAATAAATTAAAATGCATATATATTTATTAAATATAGATATAATACCAGAACATGATTATTTCAGATGAGAAATCAAAATAAACCCATTTTTAAGTATCTTTTGGTCACTCCAAATTGATATTGCTTATAAAAAAATACACTGATTTTCCATAGGGAAAAAAAAATAATTCCGTAGCAGTGTAGTTAAGGGGACATGTTTATTTCATAGCTTCATAGCTTTCTGCAAGCAAAATTGCTTTGATACAAAATGAATTCAATGATACAGGTGCTACTGTCCACTCAAGCAAAAGAAAACCTCACATTTATTATGAATGCACTTTATTATAATTATATTCTTACAGTATAATAGGTCCAATATCCAAGATGCCTGTGGCCTCATTTAAAGTGATGGCACAGAAATGCTGCAAGGTACTTGAATATCAAAGTCTGGCAAGTGCTTAAGGTAAGTTTCTGTGGGTTCTCTGTCAGATACTGTTTAAACTACTGGGTGTGAATATGTTTGTCTTTCTGCTCTCCATCTATTAGTGTAGATTTAAATCATCTCCAATAGATCCCTGTGTGTGTCTTTTGACTTTTCAGTTTCCATTAAAAACTAGATAGTGTCATGAGGTATCCTTAATGTCAGCTACCAATGTAGTAAAGTAGTTGTCAGAGAGGATGTAGACTTACCTGTAGGTACAGTAAAATTTTAGTGTATGCTCCGCACATTACAGTGCGAAAAAGTTAGTTCATGTTAAACTCTCTCTTCCCCCTCACATATGATGTGACTTTAACCCCAGAATATTTGACAAAAATTATACAGATAAAATAAAAAGACAAATACACAAATAAGGCCATCTGCAGATTTTAAACGCAGCTCTGGCAATATTTCACAATAATTTCTACATCATATTTTACATCTTTCAAACTTAAATAATAAATGCTCAAGGAAGGGCCTTGGTGGAACCAATTGCACTATCTTTTTGAGGACTTGTCCAATTTGCGGGCAGGTGACTTCCTCTGGGGTGTGGGGATTTTGGAAGGCTTGGCTGTGGATGGCCGAGAACCTGCTCGGGGTGTAGGTCTGTGTGTTTGGGGGGCAGTCTCAACATCCGAGCATGCAGACTGGATTTCTGAAATGTCAAAGTCTGATGCATCGCTGCCTCGGCGGCTGCTGGCCCTACTGCCAGCTTTGCTTCCGGCTCGGCTTCCTGGTCGGCTAGGAGTCTTCTTAGAATCTGAGGAGAGAGGCAAGAAAAGCGTCATCCTTATTACTGGGTCCATCTGCAACCGATTCTTGAAACCTGATGCCACCTTTAATCTTAACACTTTTTCCTGACACCTAGTACTTAGGCAGAAAGTACTGGTGGGTTAATGGGATTAGGACCCTGTATGGGGGACCATGTGGAGAACCCCCCTCACCTGGCCTTTTCCCGTTCCACAACTGTAGGTAGCCTTCACGCTAAACAGACATAATATACAAAAGGCTAAAGTTACAAACAAAAGGTAAATGTGGTTCACCTCACTTAAAATAGGATTCCATTTATTGCAAACAGACAAAAGGAATATTCCTATCATTTAAGGCCATCTTTTTGAAGCTTGGCATGTGTACCCAGGGATGTGTGCATACATGGAGCAAACTCTTGAGAGTAAGTTTTGCCTGATTATAATTACTTTGAAGTATTTAAGAATTTAAAAGATAAGACTTCAAAACTTTATAGAAGCTTCATGCTTGCTGAGTTCAGAACCCCAGTGGTAGGTTCACTATTCTGCGAAGAAATTTGAGAAGCACTGGGATAAGGCCCAGCATGGCTGGGTTTTCCCAACCTCCCAAAACAAGGCCCAGTGTAATCTCTAGGCAGGCTGAAAAGCCAAGACATTCCAGCTTGTAGGAGTAGAGTACTGTTGGAATTTTTTCTTCTGTTATACAGTCCTTCATTCTCTCATCTTCCTTAGGTACTTTCCAAAAGGGATTTTATAGTCCTTTGCTCCCATGACTCATTTATCCCTTGCC
Source organism: Choloepus didactylus (assembly GCF_015220235.1). Taxonomy (NCBI): domain Eukaryota; kingdom Metazoa; phylum Chordata; class Mammalia; order Pilosa; family Megalonychidae; genus Choloepus; species Choloepus didactylus. The sequence goes on along the minus strand of NC_051313.1, from coordinate 94,699,152 downwards.
TTTTTTGGAGGACTGGAGCTATACGTCATTTCAAAAGAAAGCAGCAGCCTCAATTGATTTTTCATCAGTTAGGAAAAAAAAGGGGGTTTAATCTTCAGGTCATCATACCGCAAAAGCCATTAAAGAAAGAACTGCAACCACACTCACCAGCAAATTGTGTTCGGACTCTGGAGGCTGCGGTAGTTATCAAGCCACTGTCTTCCCCAGAGTGGAAGCCTTTCCCTGATAAATATCCTGGAAGTCGAAGCTTGCTTCCTTGTATTGGTGTTCCCTGTGTTTAACCAGTGAAAAGACATTTCAAGATATTATTCCTGTTCCATGATATTCTATTGACACTTCTTTACAAAGCAGTAGAAACCCTCTACTAGTCCTCTTTAGGACAGAGATGGGGAGACATTTTTCAATTAAATGAGACATGGACTTCTCTCTTGCTTTTCTTCTCTAGTTTCTTATTCTCTCCCTAGAATTCAAAAGAAATCTTTTAAAAAAAATGAATTCGATTGCAGAGAAAACACAAATGGAGATATCCAAATGAGTATGAAAGTGATGGCAAGGAAAAAAGGACAAGTTAAACTTTTGAGTATATTAGTATCTTTCAGAGTAGTAATGACTAGTACAGAATTAGGAGAGTATTGCATTAAATGTCACTTAGCATTTCTACTTAAAAAACTAAGCTCATAGGGATCATTGACAATGTGACATGGAATAACCACCCCACCCCTAAGAAAAGGATGGTGACTGCATAGTGTAAAGGGACAGGGACTCTGAAAAAGTGTGCTTGGATGTTCTACTGCCTTCAATGCTATTACAGTATGAGGCAGGAATAAACAATTGATACAGAAAGACAAGTAAATAAATAATGCCTAGACAGCCATAATTGAAACCAACAGCCAAAACAAAGGTGACATTTAATCATTTAATAACTTAGTACCATATTGCTTTACTTCTTGGTTCCATCACCTTCTACGGTCCCTAAGCATAAGATACCAAGGCAACATTTGGGGATAGTTCTTTTGAAAATTCATATAGGGTTTTGCAAAGAATGTCTAAAGTAATCACAACTGTGAGATTTTATTATAAGTCTAAAATCACTGCATTTTTTCTAAATCACTACAACATTTTGAAAGTTCTCCAAAGTTAAAAAATAAATCTTCTGAAAAGTAAAAGGGATGTCACAACAGGATACCACACAGCCAGGGAGATATTTGGAGGAAATGAATCTGTGCAAATTATACATATGCTTTTGTAAAATTTAACATTTCCTTTATTACATTATTTATAATGTTTAAGAAAGCATTATAAGACTTTTTGATACATCAGAGTTACATTTATTTATATTAATGGGATATTCATATCATTCATTTACACGTGTACTGTATGATTTTTAAGTCAAGTCTTTAGATATGATTTGAATGAGCATAAAGCAAGTTTCCAAAATACTTTCACACACATAGGCCAAATTATTCTTGTACCTATCTAATCATAATCTTTTTTACAAATGAGAAAAGTGAAGGCCCAAGGAGGGAGATGCTTTGCCCAAGATCTGATCACCCTGATTCTAGTTAAATTCTTAACTTAAAAAGAATCTCAACAACCCATGAGGGAGTGAGGACCGCCAAATTGTGAAAAATATCACTTAAGGTGGGAGAACTAGTTACTGTGAAAAACCAAAATCATTCTTCTGAGAATGCTGTGATTGTTTTTATTGTCACAAACCCTAGCTAATACTCTTAGAGACCCTTCCATAGAAGCATACTGTTTGTTTTTGTTTATTGTTTGGTTGTTTTTTTTTCAGACGATGTGAAATGAAATATGGTTTCGTATAATTCAAAATAATATACTTAGGATTTTTATTTTGAGGAGTCTATACTTTTTAAGATTGTGAACACAGCAGCATAGGCCTAAATATTCTAAACACACATGTCACTTGAGGTTCTTTAAACCTTTCTCAGTTACAATGTTCTCAATAAATTCATATAAATGACAGATATCTATAGATGTAATACATGATACTAACATCCTCCACCTGGAAGGAAGGTGTGAAAATGAGGGGAGAGGGGAATGAGTAAGAACTGAAGAATGTGTTATTTTTGTCCCAAGTCTACCATTTTACCTGCCAGAGATTTCTAATGAGTCATGAGGGTAATGAAATTTTCTCTATATCTTTCTATTGTTGTGAGGATTAAGTAAGATAATAGATACCAATAGGGAAGTGTTTTGAAATTATAAAGTGCTCTTTAAAGGTACTATATTACTTTAATAAAAGGGTCCTGGTATATAAGTTATATTCTAGATCTTTAATATGAAATGCCTCCTTCATTTCAATAAAAGATATTTAGGGAATTTCCCCTCCTAAATATGGCAATTCTTGTCAAATATATGATCATTTGGTGCCTATGTTTATTTCACAAAGAAGTTTTTTAAAAGATGTTCACTGACTTTCAACTGAACATAAATTATCTGGTATACGAGTTAATCTTGGCAAATTTTATTTACTCCCATTTATGAAGCCACTTTAAAAGGTGAGGGCATGCTTGAATAATATTAGTTATCATTAACATCTAATAGAGACAGGAGAATGACTGAGAGTTTTTGTCACACTCACCCAGTATTGGGCAAAAATGAATGGAACTTTGAATAGGAAGTGAGTACAGCTTAGTGTGAAATAGTGACAGATCTCAAAATAATTTGGGCAGAGAATAAAAATATATATGCAGGCCCCCCTGAGGAGCTGGGGGAAACTGTAGAAGTGCTGGACTTCCTCATCTGGATTGTCGCTGATGTTCTCACAAACATTGAGGACTGGCGTTTGGTATGCTGAGCCCTTATGAAGCTCGTTACTGCAAAGGAGAGGGTAAACCTGCTTATAAGTGTGCCTAAAGTCTCCCCCTGAGTGCTTCTTTGTTGCTCAAATGTGGCCCTCTCTCTCTAGCAACTCAGCAGGTGAACTCACTGCTCTCCCCGCTACATGGGACCTGCCTCCCAGGGGTGTAAATCTCCTTGGCAATGTGGGACATGACTCACAGAGATGAGCTTGTCCCTGGCATCATGGGATGGAGAAAGCCTTCTTGGACCAAAAGGGGGAAGAGAATGAAACAAAATAAAGTTTCAGTGGCTGAGAGATTTCAAATGGAATCAAGAGTTCACTCTGGTGGGCATTCTTATGCACTATATAGATACCCCTTTTTAGGTTTTAGTGTAATGGAATAGCTAGAAGTAAATACCTGAAACTATCAAACCCCAGCTTGACTCTTGAAGACGATTATATAACTGTGTCGCTTACAAGGGGTGACAGTGTGATTGTAAAAACCTTGTTGATCATACTCCCTTTATCCAGTGTATGGATGGATGAGTAGAAAAATGGGGACAAAAACTAAATGAAAAATTGGGTGGGATGGGGGGGTGATTTGGGTATTCTTTTATACTTTTATTTTTTATTCCTATGTTTACTCTTTCTGGTGCAAGGAAAATGTTCAAAAATTGATTGGGGTGATGAATACACAACTATATGATGGTACTGTGAACAGCTGATTGTTCACCATGGATAACTGTATGGTACGTGAATATATTTCAATAAAACTGAATTTAAAAAAAATCAATTGGCTATACATGTGAGGGACTATTTTTGAACTCTCAATTCAATTCCATTAAAAAAAAAATGAATGTAAGACTTTGAGAAGGACCATGTCCAGAGAGAACCATTAACAGACTTTCTTTTAGTGACTTAAATGATTCTCTTGCAAATGCGCTGCCTCTTGCTCCAGACAAGAGGAGTGTGCTGCATTTCTTGCCCAAACCATTACCAGTGGCAAAAGCATACCACCTGCTTTATAAGAAACTTTACTTAGGTCTGTGCATAATATCCTGTATTTTACTCTCCTGAGAAAGAAAGAAAAACGGAATTAAGTATGAGCAAGAGAACAACAAAACAAAGGGGGTATAGAGCCTGCAAGTGTGAGTATATTAAGGGAACATTGTTAAAGGAGCTCAAAACTTTCTTTTCTGTTAACCCCTAATTCTCATGTCTTCCAGGATCTCCTGGACTATTTTACAGAAGCTGATAAGGAAGTGGTATTATCAAAAGTACATACATTAAGGCAATGGTGAAGAAGCAATGTTAGTGGGTGGTAGTTTCAGACTAGAATCTGGTGCCTTACAATACCTCTGCAGATGACACGGGAGAGTCTGAGCACTCTGCTGGCTTACAAGGAGTTGACATTTTGCTGTTTGTCAACCATGGTTTACCATAATTGCGTGTTAAAGGATGGAGAATCTGTATGGAACAATGGCAAATCAAATGTAAAGGATAGCAGATAAAAAAACAAAGCCCCAGAAAGAGATATTCATAGCAAAGAGTCACATTTCACAGTAGGAATGGATATAATAATTAAAAATAAGTGGAAAGATCTGATGACAAATCATACACACCAAAACAAAACAAAACAAAACATAAAAAACAACAAAAAATCCAAAAAGAATCAAAGCCTCCACATGAATAATAATCTCTGCACTGGTCACAAGGCAAAAGCACATGTTAAAAAATAATTCTTCATTTTCCACCTTGTGAGAAGGGCCACAAATGGAGAAAGGTAGTCCTACAAATTCTAGGGAGCCTAAAACATTCAAAGGTATGCATGGGGCATTGATTGCATGGGAGGAGAAGACGACTTCACCCCCCGAGTCCTACCTTCGGCGTGCTGGTGGCTGGGACCTGTGGGGAGGCCGCCTGACCAGCCTGACTGGACACGGAAGTGGATCGGTTTGGTGAAGCTCCTCGTGATGAAGGCCGGGATCTTCGGCCCCGGGGTCGGAAAGCAGCCATACCCTGACTGGCACCGTCTGCTAAAATGAACTTCTCACGCAGTTCCATGTTTGTCCTTCCTTTGGCTGGATTACACACACACACACACAATTGCACACAAACAAAAGAAGAAGGAAAAAAGAGGTGCTCAATTGTTTATGTGAAGAACAACCTAATACCAGAGATCACTTTGAGGATGGCAAGAACATCTTTTTTGCCATGCTAACTCCAATTCAGCATAACAAAAAGTTAAATGCATTCCTTTACAATGCATTCCTTTTGGATACAAGTGAGTTTGGGGGAAAAAAAAGTTTGCTTATTCTAACACTAGACAACAGCAAGAATAACCACTATTAAAGAAAGAGTCAGCATGAAAATGGAAAGCCCATGCTCAAATATTGTTAATCCACCAGCTACTGATGCCCGCATGGTTTCATTATCCTTTTCAGCACACTGAGAGGACAAGTCAGTAAGGCAGGGACTGTGTCTTTTGCATGTACTATTGAGGTAAGGAGAATGCCAGTATTTTAACACCACAATTAATTAAACAATAGAATTACATAAAATGAGAGATGGCTTGTTAATCATGATGACAACATATAATAGACTTCCAGGTTTTTTACTTAAATGAAGCAGCTAGTATTTTTATTTTATGCTTTGAAACACTCTGCTTTACCAACATGCAGTAACAAACACCAGACCCAAATATTCGTGAGATAATCAGTGATGCAGCACTCATACAAACACAATTGCACACAGAGAACACTCCACAAGAGCCAGATGAGCAACGTGTTAGCATGTGTTTGATCACTTATACGACACCTGCATCTGCAACACACTGGAAGTGTGTCAAATTTTCAGAATTTAAATTTAGAAGCACCAGCTCAGTTGGATATGAGTTAAGCCATACGCGAGGGATGAAGCGTGTTATTTAAAAAAAAAATGATTAAAGCAAGAATGTAAAAGTAGGAAAGAGAAAAGGAAAGAGGTGGGAGGTAAAGAGAGGGGTTGCCAACCTATAGTAGGCTGAGTAGTAGTAATTGAAGAGTTTGATTCCGAACGTAACATTTTACTCCCATGATGATGAACTAGAAAAAATGACACAGGATACCAAATCACATTAAAGAATACTGTTAGCAGGAGAAGAAACAAAGTACAGTAGTTGAATATGCAAAGGGTGCTCAGATCGGGACTTTAGCACACATTTTGGAAGAAAAGTTGCATCAGGAAAGGGGAGAGGAAGCACTTGAAGGCCGATTCAATTAGAAAAGTATTTGGAGGACTTTGCCACAGTCAGGCTAACTTTCCTAAACAACCCAATAGAACATTACACATTCTCATCGCTTCTTTCATTGTTTTCTTTTATTCTTATTTTATTTCTTTCATGGGTATATCTCTGACTTGCAGAGAGCAGAGCTACTGCATACAGTTGGATAACCTTATATCTGTATACTGTGCAGGAGCTCCCTCAGATATACCTATGTATTTCGGATGCCAGCAATGAAGCTGAGAGGCTCCTCTTGAGGAGACTTGTGAAGCTGAGCTGGCACGAATATTTGTTGTTGTCGATTGTTTAAAAGGATTAAAATGAGGTTAAAGAAAATCATAACCATTTTATCATTTGTTTGTTCAAAGCAAGAAAAATAGGCCTACTGGGTAAATGGAACCTAACTAGAAATTGCAATGAAATAACTACTTATAAATCAATTAAGGATTTGAAAGTTGACTGGAGGATCTGGAAACTAAGGGAGAGTGAAAGCCAACCTCTTGGGATGGTAGATACGGACAGAGCTACAGTATTACATACTTATATTTTTAATGTTGTAACCTGCAACTTTTAAATAAATGTCAAGTTAGCAGTTGATTATTTTTAAAATTTCAAAATGATTGCTTTCCTTATCTCTCCCTCATTTCATAAAACCTTTCACTTTTAAACTTTCACAATACAGTATTTTTAGTCTTCAACAACTCACTTTTCTTTCCTCTGACTTTGCTATTTAATGACAGACAAAATCTATTCCTTGGTTTGGTGTAATGGTTCATTTTGAAAATCAAAGAAGGGAGGGTCTCATAAAGAAAATCTATTCAAGTATTTCCTGCATGTCTCTCTCCTAACTATTGAGAAATAACCAAAAAAAAAAAAAAAAAAAAAAAAAAGAGAGAAGAACATGATTTACATGACTGCCACAAGTTCTCTGGAAACTTTAGGCTGACAGAGACCAATGTAAAACATTCACTATTAGAATAAACAACCAAAATTAAATCCATCATATTTTTGATGCTGAAAAATAAAATAAAATTAATTGGGTGCATTGTGATGGTGCTGTTATCTTGACATAAGCATTTCCTTACCCCTGCAAGGATCATTTTTCACCAAGAACTCATCAAGTGCCATCCATCCACCTCCAACACGGACCATTACAGTACTTCGTAGGATCCGAACAAGCCGCAGCTGCTGGGAGTCTCCAAACTGTGCAGAGGAAGAAAGACAGCACTTCTAGTTGTCAATAATGATTCTAAATTAAACGATAATGTGCAATCTGCAGTAGCTTAAGCAACCGACTTTAATTTCTTGCTTAGTTCACAGGGATTAGTAAAATCTCAGAAAAGGGGGGTTGTAATGATCTGCGTTAGATTGCTGCATGCTCATTTAGCTCAAAGGAAACAGTTTGGAAAAAAGATAACAAAGGTTATCAAGTATACTATTAAAGCTTTGGTCTGAAAAGTCATTTTTCTTTCTTATGATAGAAATAACATTAGTAAGGCAGTAATTGAAAAATATTTCTAGAGATTAACACAGCCATGAAAACAAGCACTGGCCCACCTGCCCAGGGCATATAAGAAATAAGATGATTCTAAAGAAAATTTCATCAACTCTGATTCCTCTTCATTGTTACAATAAAACTGTTTTCCACTGAAATCTGTGAAAGGAATCTTCATAAACTTATTCTTTTTTCTCTAAGGAGCAGGCTTGACTTAGGGAGAATAAAGTGATAAATGAATGTGACCAATAAAAATTTCCCAGTCAAATAAAATTTATGCATCCCTAATGATCTAGTAAACCAATTTGTTAAAGACTGGATTAATATGTCATCTAAGATTACTTTAATATTAGAACAGCCACTGATACATTATTAGTATACAGCTTTAAAATCCAAAAAGGTTTCTTTCAAAGCTGTTTGCATGTGAACTGTCGACACTAACAAGCAATCATCTTTTTCCTGCCCTTTCAGTGGATCTCCAATCACTTGGATATGCTAACAAATTCTGCAAGTCCTGAACAAATTTCTAGGTAGTTCCTGATCATAAAGTTTATCTGTTTTGAAAGCCCATGAGAAATGATTTTATACATTTAAATCATTTCTAACAGACTAATGTCTAACTTTTAAAAACCACCATGCTGAATTTCATGGTTGCCAATCTAGCAGATACCACTGCAAAATGAACAACTGAATATAATAGCTTCTTTTTGAGTAGGTGAGATACAGTCATGACTTTGACTATTTGTCTGGGTTCATGGATAAACAGAAAACTTTAAGTAGAAATAATCTGCTACTTTTCAATAAAATTTAAGAGAATCCTCAAATGAAGTCAACCAAAATCCCATTCAAGATTCTAAAACTCAGATGGGCCTGAAAAACATGTAAAAGGCACCAGCAGTAGCTCATGCATTTTACATCAAACCATTTTAAATTGCTATTTCTAAATCCATTCTTTCTCTTTTTATATTTTTACATTTTTTATTGTGAAATATATAAACAAAAAATGATAACTTTCAAAGTATGTAAATCTATTTTTAAACCTTCAGACTTAAACTTTCCTATCATTGGACTTGTTCCTGAAATATAAATTACAATTTAAAAATCAAATTATATGTATTTATTTGTTAGAAAAATTCTGGTGCTGCTAATAAGCAAAGGGAAAGAAAGGGACTTAAAGAAAATTACCCTTAAGGAACCAGATATTTGGATCAGATAATTTTGGTCCAAGATTGCATTCAAAACAAAACTTTTATGGAAATAACCAAAGTGAAGTATTTCATACAAATATTTCAATTCCAATAAAGATGAGTGATTTTAAATTTCATTTTGAGAAGGCATTCTCCAAACAACTAGCATCGTTCTCAGAATTTTCCTAATTTTCCCAGTGGCTACATCATGAGACAAGAAAAAACATTAACACTGTTCTTGTGCTTTCAGTGAATAACACCTTAACAGGTGAGTTTTTCTCCCTCTCCACAAATAAGAGATGCTATCCCAATTACTGACTGCAAAAATAGTAACAATGGAAAAGTAGCCTTTTTATGTATTTATAACCAATGAAAGTTTAAAAAATCTATTCAAAGTAACTGAAAATTTTATTTTTTTGCAATAAATGGCGATGATAGATGATTTGAAAGCTGAGTTGTGAAAGTGCTTAAAAACTGAGTGGCAGAGGAATTTCCAACATGACAGTGGTTGGGTACTGTACATAGCATGGTTCTTTCCAAAGGCATACAGCAAAGAACTCTTCTCCTTGGATACATTTAAATCAAAACACAAATTTTCTCTTCTTTAGTTGTAAAATTCTTAGCACAATGCATTGCCAGTGGCTTGTTTATATTGATTGAAATGTGAGATCATAGGCATAAAATATGACTTTAAGATTTCATGAGTTGCAAGAGATAAACTTCCTCAGAAGGAATAGCATCATTTAAAATCTTCAGACTTAAAATGTCTACTCAGAAGATGCAAAGCCCTAGAGTACAAATAAATCAACGATTTAGAGCAAATGGACAACAGCAGCTTAGGAGAGAACATGTTACCTAGGGTTGGGTGCCATGGAGACCTTTTTCCACTGTTTTCCCATGCCACTGCCTAATGCTGATTCTTTTCTATCTACCCTATACCATACGTCCTCAATGGTTAAACACCAATGAAGTTCTGAGAGATGTGTGGAGAATCATATTTGTATTCCAATGAGTCTTTGCATTAAAATATATGCTAACAGTAAAACTAAAAATGGGAATTGAAAAATGCATTTGTAACTCTGTAGCCAGCCAAGCTACAATTCATCATCTGGTTCCCTTAAAAGTAATCTCCTCATTTGAGACACAAGGCAAAAAGGAATCCTGGATCAAGGACCCTTATAGTGCTTACAGAAACACCACGCCAACCAACAGTATAGTAGCTAGGGTGACAGCATGGGAAACATTGGCCATGGCAAGCTTCAATGACTATGGATTAAAGTTAAAAAAAAATTACTGGGAACTTGAGAATACATTCCACTGGTTTATACCTGATTTCCCAGGAAGAACTGATAAAAAAAAAATGAAAAATGGAAGAAAGACAATTAGTTCAGCAGGAAACTTTCTATACAACTCTAGCTCTCTCGCTCTCTCTCTCTCTCTCTCTCTCTCTCTCACACACACACACACACACACACACACACACACACACACACTCCCTCTCTCTTGCATTTTGGGCTTCTGGATATAGTATCTAGATTTGGAGATGTGCAGGTATCCAGACGTCTCAACTTCAAACCAAATAAACCTGAAAATTTTCTCTATCAATTTTTTCGAAAATCTTCGGTTTCAAATTTAAGGTAAAAATTTTAATAGGTATATGAATGTTATACCTATTAAAATTATATGTATATATGTAGAAATATAAAAGTACAAGTGAATTATGTTTCATTTGTAAGTACGACACTATATTAGGGAAATTCAGCACATTTCCTATCTAGCTACTATGTATAAGAGATCTAAAAAAGAGAAAACAAGACAGAGAAAGAGTGATGGAGTCACACAGCTCTTCAAATAATTGTTTGAAGAATGTAAACTGAGTTGAGATTTTGAATAAATGCAAAAATCACCATACAACTGGAAACACTGCCTCTTTTTCATATTAATAAAAATGAGTTAACATTTTTCTCTCTTGTGGTTCTTGGCTCTTTGAAATCTGAAAACTTACCTCTAGTTACAATTTTAAAATATTACAAAGTAATATGAAACAACATAAATATATGAGAGTTGACTGTTATTCTGGGAATAGTGACCATGTTGTAGGTTTAAAGATATGTTCAAATAGGCTACCTTTATAAATTTAAAATTATAAATGTTGGAATTGATACACCATTAACCTTTCTTACGCGGTAAAAATAAATAATTACGATTCCTAGAAAACAATGCAGATCAAATTGCATGCAAAATTTTAATGCAAATCCTTTAGAACAACCAAGCTCTTTTGAAAACTTACCCTGTATTTGTTATCTCCAATCTGCTCAACTTGAAATCGTTTTGCACATTTACACTTCGCTACCTGCCTTGTCACCTGCCAAAAACAGTGACGAAATATCCACTTTAATGTTAATATTACAATGTGGAATCCTTAAAACTTTTACATAACCACCAAACATGGAAATAAATAAAATAGTTGCATGAACTGTGCATGATATCCTGGTAGAACACACTATCGTTGTAGGCCATGGAAAGATAAGGAGTACCTCATCTTCAATTTTGTCAGCATCGGTGACAGGTTTGTATGCATCTTTATTTGGGTGAAGAGCTGCTACAAATTCATAGTAGTCAATATATCCATCGCCGTCTCTGTCAAAGATGTCTGCAACTGCACTCATCTCTAGGCGACTGGTGGGGAACTCTAAAATTTTCAAAACACAGTAAGTAATGAATGGTATAACTGAATTCTGCCTAAAGCCCTTCTTGATTGTGCATTTTAATCAGAGTAACTCAGCATGTGGCATGTAAATTATCACGGTTATCAAATATATTAAAAACCCTTTAAAAACATACACATTGTAACAAAAGAAATAGTTACATTGTGACAAATTTATCTTTAATTACTATTAGATAAACTATAAGAAATTCCTGTTTTTGTAGGGCAAAACTGTTCAATATTAGCAGTTTCACATTATTCAACTACTATTTACTGAAGGAAAATTTGCATGAAATTTACTTTATTTACTTTAAGAATGACTTCCAGTAACATCTGCCAGGGAAATCATTTACATATGACCCACACCTTAAGAATTTTTACAGATTTGTAATTTTCTACTAATGACATTAGATCAGAATGTGAATTAGAAAAAATAATGGACTCGCATTTATTGATTTCTTATTACATGCCAGGAAACACAAACAACTTAAGAATCAAATATTAACTTTATTATACGAGTGAGGACTACAGATTCCATGAAGTGAAGGAATGTTTCTGTGGTTACACAATTACTAAGTATGCCTGACTCTCAATTCCCAAATTTTACAGAGGATACTTGTTTTTAAGGGTGACTGCCTAGCCAAATTCAAAGGCAGTACTTTATTAGTAACACGAGTTTACTGTCCCCACAATTTTAAACTATGCTTATTTTCCTAAAAAACTACACCAGTTACAGTCATCTCTCTTTAGACTTACTTGAAGAAAGAATTCCATCGATAAATTCTTGTCGTGTTATTTTTCCATCTTGATCTTTATCGATTCTCCTGAAGAAGTCCATCACTCGAGATTTCTTGTGATTCATCCATCGCATGTATTTTTTGCGCCAGACATCAAAATCAAAGTTAGCAAATTCCCTCAACTAAAAAGGGAAAAAGGTATTTTGGTTGAATTAGTGCTTTGCTCAAGTTATATCTTATATGGTATCAATAAAGCCATTTTTTAATGGTCTGCTACATTACATACATATCTTTCAAAGAAAACTATGATCTGGCAAAAGGGACTCTGAAATGTGCATTTTTTTTTCTGTAAAGTTTATATCATTCCCGTCACTGATTTTTCTTTACAAATAGAAGAAACAAAACTCCTCAAAATATCAAACTGAGTATTTCTGATAATGCCCAAATCACCATCCATGCTATGCCCACTAAAAGTAGCAGGCGCAGCTCAATAGTACTTGCCTAACCCCTCACTCACTCTCTCCCTCTTTCTGCTATCACCCACTCTTTTAAACTCCCCTAAACTTCTAAAAGTTCCCCAATTTCGGAATCTGAAACTCTAAATCTCAGATTACAGAATTATTTATAAATTAAAAGACATGCATTATAAATGACTATATTTGCCAGGTAGTACCACCAGGAAATGTATGTCAAGTTTGGTCTTTTCTTAAGGAGTCAGCTTCTGAATATGTTAGAACATATTAGGTTTTTACTTTATTGATTCTCTAACCCCAAATACCATATATCAGTTTTTCACAAAAACATACATATTTATGGTAATAACTTAAAAAGTAATATATGCACTCAAAAAGCAAGACTTTGCTTATCTATTTTTAAAAATTTTTTAAAAATCAAGATTTTGGCAATGTGTTATGAGAATAAGGGTGAATGACAATATGGTGAATATAGTTTTCTAACCTCCTCTAGTCTGTCCAAGGCATCGTTAAGCTTTCTCCTTCTTTCCAAAGCGAGGAGCCAGACTTGTTGCCATTTGCTCACCAACAAGTTTACCCTGGGATTCTTGGTTTCTATTTGTGCCTGTGATCCAGAGGGATATAAACTTGATGCTGGGAAGCGTTTTCCTGTTAAAATATAACTTCAGTTAGGACAGCAGAGTTTCCAGGGCTCTGAAATATGTTAAGGCTTGGCCTTTTTTCTTCCTAGCTAAGACCAAACCAACTTAACTATTTAGTATTACATGTAGAAATATTCTAATCTAAATGATACATAATGTCAAAGTCCAAATGTGTTTAACTTATTAAGGATCCCATACTGTTCAAACAAATTAGAGAAAGATATCCTAACAGGGGCATTTAAATATTATAAAGTTCTCTCATAAAATTTATGTTTAAAACATTTTCCAGCTTAATATTGATGCCATTTCAATGAAAATGAAGCACTTTGTGGTCTTTCTCTTTGTTGGGCAAGACATAAGAAATCTCCTAGGGCATTGAGAACTTATCTCAGAATCAGCTACAGCAAACCTGGCTGCCCTTGTTAGAGAGTGAAACTGAAAGAGCGCAGATGTGGGCAGAAGGCCCTGGGAAGTCATTAGAGTCACAGCAAGATACTTTACAAATTTTCAAACAATCAAATATGGAATTGTGTGTAGAATCCTAGTTTTCTCCCAAGACATCTTTCCACTATGACTGATGTGTTTCCTATGCATAGTTTCATACCCAAATTTACTGTCTTACTAAAATTTTCTCCCTCTTCCTGGCTATTTTTTACAAGTGTCCTCCCCTCCCCCCTTTTTAACTCCTGGTTAAATATGGCCTAGGGAAAAAAAAACACAGGCATCAGGTCTTATATGAAGTTAGTGTCAAAGTTGAGATTTTTCCCATTATTCCTAACTCCCACTAGGGCTATTTATAAATATTAAAAGCTAATATTTACTGAGCATTTGCTACGTGCTAAGAAGTATGCTTTAAGCACTTCCTATTCATTAGCTTATTTAAGGCTCACAACAATTCATGAGGTTAGAATTATTCCCTTTTATAGATGAGGAAATTAAAGGCCAGAATGAGTTAAGTAACTTGCCCAAGGTTACATTTCCCAGTTGGGAGGTGTTGAGGAGAGCCAGGGAGTCTGACTTGAGTTCTAAACCACTTTCTTACACAGCAACTACCATAGGTCTGAACCCACTTTTTGTTTTATCAAGACACCATTCAGAAACATAGAGCATATATGATACAAATTGTGCTTCTGCTAAATCTTCTCCACACCAACTATAATTCTTTTAGTATCATATCATTGGATCAAAGTAGCCTGAGAAGTAAATAAACAGAAACTGAAATCATAAGAACAAATGCAAAATCTATTAGGCTGCTCGTCATGTTACTAATGGATGGTTTGGTTATGAACTTCATTCATATCATGGTCATTTTTAAGTTATATTCAGCTCTAAGCTTTTTATATAATAGAAGAAAAATGAGACAATTCAAAGGGGCTGATGATTTCTGTCTGTCACACATTTTCTCAGTTTCTACTAACCTGGAAAATATATTTCAAGCAAATGAAGTTACATACAGAAGCCTATATATTATCTTTTCCTTTATTTTTCAAACAAGTTGTTACCATATTGAGCCCATATGGTCTTTCGAAGGAAATCTTTCAGGATAGATAGCTCGGGTAGAATCACCAATTTCTCCAAGATTTCAAACAACTCCAAATCAAACTGGCTTTATGGACTAATCATTTTAATATTAAAGAAATGGGTCTCTGCTTACTTCCTGCTCGTCCCTTATCCAGGACTGGAATATGGGACTGCAGCGAGGAAGGGTCAGCTGTTCTCCTCTTGTAGGTCTTGGTGACTTTATCTACATCAGGCTGTTTTCTGGTCATTTCCTCCATGAAGCTCTGAAAGCAAAGAAATTATGATAGTTAAATATAGGTATACCAGAGAAAACCATCTTTAGAAAAGAACAAAAGAGAGAAAGATTAAGGAACCATGCTATTATTTCTGAAAGGGGAACAAATCATCAAGTTTTAGATTCAAGGAAGAAATTCTAAAGCATTATAATACAGCATTTACCATTTTCTAAAAATGCAAAATTTTATAGCTGGTAAAGAAAGTAAACTTAAACTTAACAAATTCATTTTAGGTTGAAAGACCATGCATGGGAGCAGATGTATGAATAAAACAACATGAATAACACAAGACTCCACAGCAATTTCTGAAGAATCTGAAATGAGTATTTGGCTGACAAGGAACTAGTTAACTGGACTGTTCCTAGGACTTTTCTTTGGGGCATTTCCCCTAAATAGCTGAAATATTTAAGATGGGTCTGATAAATAGTGATATAAAGCATCTACATTAAATGTGGAGATATTTTAAATACGCCTGCCAATAAATAAACTATGCCAAGGACGGGGGGACGTTCAGGTCAAAGTTTATTAAAGTCACATTTAAAAGGGCTGAACATCTTCCCATTTCTTTTCTCATCTCCTTAGGCTTATTATCATTGACTAGGTATCTGTGTATCTGTAATGTGTAAAAAAAGGCTGAGGAAAGGCAGAGACAAGTAAAAATGGCAGGAGGGAGAAAGAACTAAGAGATAAAGTAACACATTCCTGGAATACATGTCACATTAGAGATCAGTTCACTCTAATACCCCTGGGTCACAGAGAAGATGGCCTGAGACACCTCAGGGCCATTACAGACAACAATATCCCATATTTTTATTAAAATATAATAAAGGCAATGTTAACTGCTTAAGCAGTTGAGCCAACACTTGATATTTCTCTGTAAATGTATACCAAACAAACAAGCAAACATATAGTGCAATGCCCATCATCATTTCAGAGGTTAAAACAGGTGGGATATATAGAAATGATTTTTCTGAGAAAGATGTGTTCCCTATGAGATATGATGAATTTGAAGTGTTTATGGTCACCATAGGAGATATTTAGCAGCATAAAGGTGAAAATGCAAACATGGAGCAACAAAACAAGGTACCAGAATCAGCCACAGGGGTGGATGGGATTACCAGTGTAAGCTGAGGATAAGATACAGGGAGAGCAGACATTTAGAAGGAAAGAGATAGGGCAGGAGTCAGTCTGAGAGAGTGCCACAAGAGTACCAACTGCACAGCAGGCAAAGGAGGATGGAGTTTTGTGAAGGTCACAGAGGGAAAGAGGTGAGAACATCAAAACTAAGTAACTGTGAAAAGAGAAGTTTCAGGGCAGCTGTAGAATTAGAAACCCAGTTGAAACGAGTTGGGGAGCTTTGTTTGAGGAAACGAAGGTAAAAGCATAATGCAATCTTTTGAGAAATACGGCAGTGAAAACAAACAAAAAAAAAATCTGAGAAGATGGCCAACAGGGGTTACGATTATATTTATATTACCTGGTGTTCTGCAATGAGGGCTTTCACCTCTTCAATCTCCTGGGGGATGACTTCCTTATCCTTATCACTAAGTGTAGTTTCAGCCCATTGCAACCACGCCAGTAAAGCTTCCAACAATTCCTGTTTAGCAATGAGCCCAGACAGGGCGCTTGCCAGTCTCTGCTGATGTTGCTTTGCCCATGCCAGCACCTGTTGGAGAAACAGAAACTTCTCTGAGTTTCTTCCAACTTAGTGGAAATGTAAATCAGGATCATCTGTGCTAGAGCCATAATGTGACTAATCTTTTAGCTCCCATCAGGGGCACCAAGACCCATCTTGTGGAGGACATGGGACTCTTTATGATGTGCATCACCCTCAGAAGTTTAGAGATGTAAGTCCATCACCCGGGCTTCCCTTGGCTTTCTAATTTAAGTTCATGAACGCATTCTCTGAAGGATCAAGTATGCTTACGCAGTGTAGTTCCGAGTGGAGATACAAAAAGCTAAGATCTTAAATAACTTTCATGTATGTCAATACACTTTATGAGCAGTATTGCCCTGAAATACTATTCAATTGCTGGATCAGCTCAACAGATACAATGTGGAAGCAGGACGAAAGGTTATAGAGTGAACCAATCTTTGTCTGTCAATGTTTCAGGGACAGAGAGGCAATATTCCTTTACATTTGTTAAGAAAACTGAATTGCAAAGATTGGTAATGCTCACAAGAAGGATATTTTAAAGAAAACTTTTCTCTGCAGAGGTCTCATTTTCCCAAGGCCATGACTGCATCTTAATTGCTGAAATTTTCCATCCCACTCCTCACCCCCCCCCCCCACACCAATGCAAAGCTATTGCTGCTCTCAAGAGTATCTGAGGCGCACTGACCTCCTCGAACCTCGCCCGGATGATTGTGATCCAGTGCTTAATGGTGGTGATGGAATCAGGGTGGCAGATGGCCAAAACAGCATCTCCCATACCTGTGGCTCTATTTAGTTCAGCTCTTTTCTCTTCCAGTTTCTTCATGAATTCCTAGAGCAGAAACGAAGACTTCGATTAGCTGCTGGCCATGGCTGAAAATAAAGCACTAGTGATAGCCATCTGACTGTCAGAGTTGAACAAATAAACAAAAACCCCAGTTGGTTTATTCACAGTTGGAAATAACCCACTAACTGGGGAATCAAGGGAAAAGAAAGGCAAGAAATAGGAAATAAAGTACTTTCTAACACTCATTTTTAAATACAAGTATGGGGTGATTATCTCATGCCTTATATACACTATTCAAAAATACCCTCTTCTAAATATGGATATATTATAATTATATCATTATATTATTAATGGAAACTAAGAGTTAAAGAATGGGAGAGACAGTATTACCAGAGACAGAAATAATGATTGCAAAAAAAAAATGTTCTAATAAATAAGACAAGGAGGTTACTATTTAAAATAGCACTAACTGTGCCAGGAAAGAGAGGAATATGTACAAGGAAGCACCAAGGGAGAGAGAAGCCTGGGCAAGGAGCTATAAATATTTGGGGTGTGGGAGAAAGAGTTCAACGTGCCCAGGCAGCAAAGAGCCAGGGGCAGGCCTAGAGGGAGTGAACCCAAGAGCAGGCCAGCCTGTGTGAGAAATGACCCTTTCAAAGGCCAAGAAGAGAGAGACACTCTCCTCTGCTTCTTGCAGTTCTGGCCAGTCTCCATGGGGAAGCAGGATGAACAAATCCTAGACAAGTCAAGGGCTGCCTTTTGTATGTCTCACATTTATAATAGTGGTATTTTCTACTAATATTATATCAATATATTATATATATATATGTACCAATATATAATAATGGCATTTTCTACAATCAGAACTGTACGCAGAGGTTCACAGATTGTAGAACTCTAAAAATGTGGTTAAAACATGAAGACTTTTCCCTAAATTGTGACATCACATTTAAAACCTCAAGCAGCATTTCAGAGCATTCAGATACCCCGAACTCTCTGGACCCCTGTAAGAGAGGGATTATGTGATCACACTGACAGTAAGTGCCTGAGGCTGCAGACTGTGCCACCCATGCTACTCACTGCATGTGATAGACGGCTCATTTTAAAAGAGCAATGTTTTATAGCATAATAGACACTGACCTTTTGCTTTTCACCCTGTGAAGCAACTCTGTTATGTATTTCCCCCTCTGACAATTTGCACCTATAAATTTTTTGTTTATATACATCTATGAGGTCCACAAGATCAAAGACAGCATCCTATTAACTTCTGTGTTCCCGGTAACTGGCTCAAAAGAGCTTTGTGAGTAATGACTGAATAAATACTTTTCAACCCATTTTTGTTTGTACATGTTTACTATTGTGGAGTAAGGGATCAATTAGCAATATACCCTGCTACTGTGATCATCTTTTTAAATATCAATTTCCCTAATACAGACCCTTTTAAATGAAAGTAAAAAACACACAAAAATTTTTACTGGGAAGAGAAAAACAGAGCTTAGTAACAGCTGTGTGTTCCTTTTCCAAGAGGAGAGTCCATGTACTTTTAATCTACTACACCTAGAAGAGCCAGGATCAAGCTGCAAATTTTATGGTCTGTATTTTCAACTCCCTGCTTCATTCTGCACTCTTCTGATCTAGTCTGAGTGTTACTTTAGTGGTTTGCACTCACGTGGAAAAAGCCGGCAATTTTTAAAGACTGGATTATCCTGAGAAGTCTCTAGTGTTTTATTTCTATTGGTGAATGGATGAAGGGAAGCAGAGGAAATTAAAAAGAATGAACAATGCTACTATTGCAAAACGTTACTAAGTGGCACTTTATAAAATTATATGTGATTTTATGCCATTTAAAAATAATTTGATGTAAAGACCACTACCCCCACTCTGTTACCTGGTGTTTCTGGGGGCTTTCTGGTACTGCTGTGAGAGTGGGGATACCAAAAATAGGCTCCTTTGTGTAAGATGGTAGATACGCATTGCGGGCTTCAAGAGGGGTCCACAGACACTGTTATTCTGAGATCCAAACCCAAGTATGCTGGAGAGACTCTAAAACAATGCTGGCTGACGGCCAGTCCACAGCAATATTATGCAAACTCTCTTTTCAAAATGAAGTAAGTCAAAAATTTACAATAAATTTTATGTGATTTTCCTATTCTTACATTCTAGCTTCAAATCCAAATGTTGTATTATAGCCTCTCATTCCTCCAGATAGTCCTATACAAACTTGCATCACTTTTGTTAATTCCAAGGCAATACTTCATTACTCTAAGTTTGGCAGCCCATCATTGAGGGAGCATATTAATTAAAATAACAAGTATCTATAGATGATGTAAATCCACACTATAGTGGAATTAATGATGGTATTTCCAGCCTGACCTCGAATGACAGGGGTATTCAGCGGTATTAAACAGATCTTTTAAAGTTAACAGAAAATGCTGACATCAAAACTACATTGAAGGTTAACATTGCAAATTCCTGATTTAGAGCCAAAGGTGAAAAACCATCTGTTAAGGGCTATCTGGACCACAGGGTTTTGCTAAGTTCTGTACACTGCCACAGGAAATCATCTTGACTTGAAAACTCAATGACCAGATTATTACTTGGTTATTTTATTCAATAGTATCTCTACTTACGTAAATCCTTTCTTATTTATAATTTACACTATGGGTTACAAGCAAAATTATTTGCTTGCAAAGTTCAAAATTCTTAATTTACAATTCTACTGGTAGAATTTTATAAATACCAACCTCCTTATTAAGGAAGTTTTGTTTTTGAAATACACATAAAAGTGCAACAAAATTGTCTAATTTTGGCCAACAGCCAAATACCCTCCTAAAAATGTGTGTTTTCTAGAGATAGGAAACTGTAACTAATTTTAGAATAACCACCTTCTCTATTAAGAAAACTATATAGTACATAGCTATAAAGATAGCTACATACATGTGTGTGTAGGCACATGGGGGCACACACATGTAAGTACAGAGGACACAGATAAATCCTGAAATGTACCAGAAATGAAAATATTCATGCAGTTGATATTTGCAATGATCAGCCTATTTGCTCTACTTCATTTCATTTTCTCATTTAGTTTTACTTAGCATTTATAAGTAACTCACTTTATGTTGATCAATGAGTGTCCGAAGAGCATCCTCATCGTCTGGGAGAACGCCATGGAAACGAAGGGTTTGCTCTGCCTCTGCCAGCCACTCCAAGAGGGCGTGTACCACTGAGTGAAATTCCTCTGCCTAATAGTTCACACACACACATGCCAAACAAGATACCCAAATACACCTGTTAGCAAAACTTACAGAACCCCATAGTAGATTACTCCCCTTGTTGGAAAAAAAAAGTCTGAAGTTTAAGTTGATTAACTATATGCATTAATCCCCCATTAAAAAGATAAGAATATATAGTGCTGCATTTTACAAACGTAAGAAAACATCTCATATAGCAAAAAGACCTATATGAAGCCACGTTCACCATTTTAACAACCTGATTTTAGATGGAATAGTAGCCCATCACCCATCCTTCAAGGTGAAAAATTACTCAAGCAGCACTTTCACGTGAAGATGAGAAAACCTTCTGTGAATAACAAGTTCTTGGGGCTGTTGGGATGGGAAGAGAGCAAGGGAAGGCTGCCTTAAGAACTTTCTTCACTCCTCGGTACTTTACTACATCAGTTTTTGTTGAGGCTCCAATAGCTTTCAACATTTAACTATAACACACATGATTTTTACCTGACGTAGGGCTGCTTCTAACCGTGACTGCTTTGATATAGAGAGTGCACACACAGTCTCCCAGCGTGTACTTAATTCTTGCATCTGGACCTTGACCCAGGAGGAGTCGTCTCGGCTGCCTTCGATCAGTTCTCGGGCTGAGCGCTTCAGGGCCTGCACACTGCTAGTTCTTTTCCCCAGCTCCTTTTGGAACACCTAAGAGCACCGTATTTTTTTTTTTAATTAATTTTCACTTACAAAAATAAAACAGTAATATAAACTGTTTGAAACATGTGTGTATATAACAACACATTTAGATTTCTAAGACCTATAGTTTAACACAAATGTTCTTCACAGAATCTTCAGGTTTGATATGATACATTGTTCCTATTTAAGCATCAAGGACAAAGTCTTATATAAATTTACCCTGTCTTGTAATAGTCTCCTGAGGAAACAACATAACAATTACCTAATTGTTTGAATGGCAAACTGGAGTGAAATAATGGTGGTCAGCCTTCTTTATTTCAATTCTACAAAAAAAATTCATCAAATTCCTTTTTTCTATGACCTTTTAATGCGATGTCCCAATTCCTCTCCAATCATTAGTGTGAGTGCCAAGTGCAGGTTGGCTGCTGCAATATTTTAAATTATTAAACATATTTAAGAGACTAACATGACTAGACAATTCTCGTGTCTGTCCATGGGGTCTTAAGAGATAATGGCCAGGAAGCTCATATGGAGTTGGATTATAGTCCTTTTTTTTTTTCCATAACACGCCTTCATCTTTCATGGCATCTTGGGTAGGGTAGTGATACATAACGTCAAATTTTAGAGATTTAGATTTTGATGAACTCTTGATGGGCCAGGAGTTAAACTGGCTTCTTTTTGGAATAGATTTAACCCAAAAAATGAGCTTGGGTTTTTCATTTCTGATTCAGGAGTCTGTATATGAAATTAGATCTTTCAAATAACGAACCTTCTGTCTGGAATAAAATTAATGTATTTTTCTGAAAAATAATTACAAATGAGTATTACCAAGCACATTTTATAATTTTAGCTTTATCCACATGTTTTTATTCTGATACTCAGGTCATTCACAGAAGTCAGCCCATCAAAAACAATCCAAACCCAATGGGATGAATTCCTTGACTGATTTCACTCTAAGAGTGGTAAACTAGATGGGCCTGCAGATACAAATACACACACCCATACACACACATGCACGTAAGCATAGAAGGTACACTATCTAAATATTCCATTTGTTATCAAACTAGTCCAGTAATTTTGAGTAGACTTTCCAATGAACTTTGTACACTTAAACTTCTTCTTGAGACTTCCAATTGTATTGCTAATGCTGAGTGATTAATTTATTCTTGCAAATCTGGCAAGTGTCTAGGGTAGTAAATATTTAGACAGTGAGCTTATAAAAATGGCATTATGTAAAAAGTAACATTACAGTATTCATTACTCATTGACTGCATGCCAGGGAGTAAGAAACGTTTCTATTAATCATGCACAAAACATCTGTTTATTTCAATATAGGCAGGACAAAGTAATTTTAAAAATTTTAAATTTTTGTAGGCCTGATCAATGTTCCTCAACTACTCTTTTATTTCCTGTTAATATTCAAATGTAACACTTTTGTTATAGATAGGATGAAAAGAGATCCCGAAAAAGGAAAACAAATATGCAACAGTTGCCAACAATTTAGAAAAGAATGGTTAAGACTGAAATAGCATAACATGGAAGTATAAAGAAAGCATTCTAAAGTGGCATGCATTTGCTAAACTCAAAAACTATAAAGAGGAAACATAACATGAATTCTACTAGAGTGCTTTAAAATATTTGTATACAAAGTCAAGTTTGATAAACCCATTCTACATTAGTACAGTGCTTCATGTTTTTCCCAAAAGTCTTTCAATGTGATCATAATTTAGGACCTTAGACTCAGTACGAGATGGACATCAAAAATATCATCTTTGATTTGCACAAAAGTTAATATAGATGTCTGGAGAGTGCAAGGAAACCAACTTTCTTGAGGTAAGTAATAATCAAATCTCTCATAGTACATTAGAATAGACAGTACATGTTGTCTCATAAATTGCCATGGTTCAAGGGGCAAGGTTTAAACAGTCTTTAAAAAAGAAAAGCAGCTGATTACGATCCCCATGGATAATATCACAAATCCATACGCTAATGCGATATCTTACTTCCAAGTCAATTGAACAAATAATTTTAAATTATACTACATGCTTACTTAAATGAATAACATGAGAGTAAAACATTATTGAAACATGTCTTAAAGCATCAGAGAATGAAATTATTTTCCAAGTTCTACAAAGTCCTTAGAAATGGTAATAAAAGATAAAACTATTTCACTGATACCAAAGTGAAATTCCCTATCACTTTTAAAGTTGGCTCCTTGATTCTGTCCAAACTTACACATATTTCAATATTAAAGATTGTTACAGAGTATATGTCTCTTGAGTTTAAAAGACTAAGTGGTTATTTTTGCCTCTATACTCAAAATAACCAAATAACAAGATAAAATAAAATGTCCCAGATCAAAATACCTTGTGATTATCGATCAGATTCATCACTAAATCAATGTCTCCATGGACAGGTTGGTCTTCCGCCAGCTGGGGTTCAACTCTGTACAACCAATCAATGAGGGCCTGCAAGGCATCTGTGAATTGTCCAGAAAATAACAGGGCTTCCTCCAATTTGTTTTGTCTGGGGAAAAAAGTGGAAAAATCAATGCGAGCAACAAAAACCCTACCCTATATATCTGAACACCTAAAAATTCATTTATGAAGGCTGAGCACTGCTGTTTCTTTGCTTTGCTTATAAAATAACACAACTTTTCTAAACATATCTTCTCTAAATACACAGCATCTGTTCCAGGAAAATTTCCTCATGATCACCTTCCTAAATCACTGACTTTTCATAAAATATGCCTTTTTAATTAAAAGAAAAAAAAATTATCAGACAGTAAAATGTTCTTTTTTGGTATGTAGTTCTATGAACTTTAACACATGTATAGATTCATTTAGCCACCACCACAATCAAGATACATAACAGCTCCATCATAACCAGAAATCTCCCTCATGTTATCTCTTTATATTAGACTCTCTCTGCATCCCTAACTCCTGGCATCAACCGGATTTCTATCACTGAAATTTTGTCTTTTCAAAAACATCATATAAATGGAATCATACGGTATATAGCCCTTTGAGATTGGAGAAGCCAAGATTAAAAACAAACAAAAAAACAAAAACAAAAAAACTAGCATAGCAAAAACTTACTGTGACGTTCCCTAGAACTGAACATAATATTCTACTTAATCTTGATTGTGACAAAAGTAATTAGACTAAGGATCAATGAAAGTTTTGAAAACACAAGATACTATCTTTGAACTCTCTATGTACTTTCTTGAAAACTTAAAATTTTTAAAATAAATCTTGGACCTTCAATGATTCAAGTGTAATGAGAAAAAGAAAGATTGGAAAAGGGTGAATTCGAGGGGAATGCAGCAGCAACTTCAGGAGTCCCTTATCCACCCATATAGAAGCCTGTATTTTATTTCAAGCCCAATTGTAAGCCCCTAAGGGGTATGAAGCAGGGGAATGACAAGCTCTCATTTACATTTTAAAGAGATCACCCTAGTAGTAAGTGGAAGTTGGATTAAAGGGGGACAAAAGCAGACTTGGGGAGACCCAACTGAAGGCAATTGCTGTAGTCCAGGTGAGAGATGACAGAGCCTTGGAAGATAATGACATTTTGAGTGCAATGAGTAAACTAAAGAATGATGAACAGAAAATGTTTCTCAGTGGAGGTGTCATGTGAATAGGGTAGTAACGAAGGAGCAGTTCCCCAGGCAAAGGGGGTATTTAAGGTTCCTAAAATTTCCCTGCAGGGCCCCCCTGTTTTTTTGTTTTTTTGTTTTTTTTTTGAAAAAGGTCTACAAAGTAACCATACTGCCTTTAAGAACATTTTACCTTTCCACAGATTTTCCACATATAGTATCCCATTTGTCTCTGAGTTCACTCAGCATGTCATCAAGTTTCAGATTGTCACCAGCCAGGAAGGTTTTCTCCTTCAGAGACCGTCCAGTTCTGTTAGTGGTGTCATAGACAGAATGCTTGGCTCCAAGGGATTTCTGAAACTCCTATATTTAGCAAGAAAAAAATGTGCATTTCTATTTTGGGTTAACAAACGAATAAGCATGAGCTAACAAACAACAGGCATCCCTAATAAATAGAGTCCAAACACTGCAAAATATAAGTAATCAAGTCAGATAGTGCAGCACCATACCTTGCATAGCAATATCAGGGTAGAAAAGAAACTTGAAACTTTCTAATCGGAGGATTTTTCTCAAAAGTCAGGTGTCTCTGAGAGTACCTTCTATAATCTATAAAATAACTTTAAAGCAAAATAAAACCTGGACCTTTTCTAAATATAGACTGCAAAGAGCATAACAATTATGATAAAATTGAGTTGCTAATAAATTACTGAAAAACCCATGGGTTTGGAGGGGGAAATACGGCTAACACTCTGTTAGTAACTATGGGCCAGTATGGACAGAGTGACTCAATAATACAGAAACTTACTACAGTTTTGTGTCAAACAGATTTACTGTCATACATTTCAGATATTCACAATATCCAAATTTTTTAAATAATTTTATCTCTAAACCAGGATGCAGGACAAATAAGAAGCACATTTCTAGGTTTCCATGTTTGCACTATTGCCCAATCTGGTCACACCATTTGGGAAGCCTCACTTTCTCCTCTCAGCCTACATAAATCCCTCTCAAAGTCTCAAAATATCTTCAGACTGCTTTTCCAGTACCACATGGCTATATTTCTAACAAAACATGTATTAATAAAACAAACAGAAAACATGGTTAACATGGTTAACCTTTAATGTGCACTTGTGTGGGGTTCGGGCAGTGAATTATATTCTTTCTTCACAACTCAATATAAGCTTTTACAGATCAGGGACAATATCTTTGTAGACTGCTCATTATCATCTTATACTTACTAGGTGTTTACAAGTGTTTAACAGAAGGATTAGAAAGGGTGTCACAACGGCTATTGAATATATGCCTCAAGGATAAGAAGGAAGAAAATCAACTTTATTGGAAGCATACAAGCTCACACAATGATACCAAATAAACACTAATATAGTGGTTCTCCATCCTGGTACCCCATAAGAATCACCCCAGGAGCTTTTAAAAAAAATAACCATAGGAAGAAGTAAAACTATTTTTATTTGCAGCTGATATGATCTTTATATAGCAAACCCAAAGGAAACCAATAAAAAACTGCTAGAACTTATTAATAAACAAGTTCAAGAATTTAATTCAAGTTGCAGTTTACCAGATCAATATATGAAAATCAATTTTATTTTTATACACCAGCAACAAACAATCTGAAAACAAAATTGAACAGTTCCGTTTACTATTGCATCAAAAAGAATAAGATACTTAGGCATACACTTAACAAAAGAAGTGTAGGACTTGTATACTGAAAACAGCAAAATGTTGAAAGACATTAAAATCTAAATATATGGAAAAACATTCCATGTTCATAGATCAGAAGACTTATTAATATTGTTATGATGGCAATACTCCCTAAACTGGTCTACAGATTTAATGTGATTCCTATAAAATTCCAGCTGCTGCTTTTGCAGAAAGTGACAAGCTAATCATAAAATTCATAGGAAATTGCAAGGGACTCAGAATAGTTAGAGCAATTCTGAAAAAAGAAGAACAAAGTTGAAGGAGTTACACTTCCTGACTTTTTCTCTTAAACTTTTGAGATGCTGTCAAACTTACAGGATAGTTGCAAAAATAATACAAACTCACATAAATAACTCCAAGATATGATCCCATCTCCTGCCCCAGACACCGAGATCCACATTTCCTGATTTTAAAACTTATTACACAGCTGCAGTAAAAAAGAATGTGTGATACCGCCGTAAGGTCAGACATTAATTAAACGAAATACAATTGAGAGTCCTGAAATAAACCTTTACATTTACAGTCATCAGATTTTCAATAAAGGTGCCAAGATTATTCAATGAAGAAAGAAGAATCTTTTCAATAATATTGCTGGGCCAACTGAATATTCACATGCAAAGGAATAAAAATGGACCCTTCCTTAGATCATATACAAAAATCAACTCAAAATGCATCATATAACGTAAAGGTAAAAGTTAAAACTATAAAAGTCTTATTAGAAAACATAGGTGTAAATCTTCATGACCTTAGGTAATGGTTTCTTAGATATGACACTGACATACAAGCAACAAGAGCAAAAAATAGATAAATCAGACTACATCAAAATTCAAAACTTCTGTACTGCAAATGGTATCATTAAGATAGTGAAAATACAAGCCACAGAAGAGAGAAAATATTTGCAATAATATATCTATAAGGGACTAATATCCAGAATATGTAAACAATTCTTTAACTCAATAATAAAAAAATCAAATAGCATGATTTAAAAATGGGCATTTGAATAGACATTTCTCCAGAGAAGATACACATTCAATGACCAATAAAAGTATCAAAAAATGTTCAACATCATTAGCCATTAAGAAACTGCAAATCCAAACCACATTGAGATACTATTTCATACCCACTAAAATGACTACAATAAAAAAGACAGATAAAAACAAGTGTTAAGGAGGATGTAGAGGAATTGGAACCTTCATACATTGCTGGCAGGGGTATAAAGTGGTGCAGCTCCTTTGGAAAACAGTTTGGAAGTTCTTCAAAGTATTAAACATTGAGTTATAAGATCCAACAATTCTAGTCCTAGGTATATATCCAAGAGAAATGAAAACATATGTCCAAGCAAACACTGAAAAAGGAATGTTCATAGCAGCACTGTTCATAAGAGCTAAAAAGTGCAAACACCTCAAAGGTCCATCAACATATACCAACATATACCAACAAATGGTATATTCATATAATTGAATATTATTCAGCCATTAAAAGGGATGAAACACTGATACATACTCCAACATGGATGAAACTTGAAAACATTTATGCTAAGTGAAAAGAAGCCAGTCACAAAAGACCACACATTGTATGTTTCTGTTTATATGGAATGTCCAAAATAGGCAAATCTATGGGGACATGGAGTGGTTGCTTAGGGCTGAGGGAGGGTAAGGAGGATGGGGAGTGACTGCAAATGGATGGAAAGCTTCTTTTGTGGAGTGATGAAAATATTTTAAACTTCGATTGTGGGGATAGTTGTACAACTCTTTGACTACACTAAAACCACTGAATACTTTAAATGAGTGACTTTTATGGTATATACATTATATTGTTTAAATAACACCAATGCTTGGGCCCCACTCCAGACATATTGAATATGAGTCTCCAGGAAGGGGCTAGACATGAGCATTTTTTTAACAGCTCCCTAAGTAACTCTACTATGTACTCAGAGTTGAAAACAACTGTCTAAACCAATGAACTGATCTTATCTAACATTTTGGGGGAAAGAGAGAACATGTGACTCAAAGGATTTAGAAAGCATGTCAGATATAAGAAAGGTTTGAAAGGACTACTGCCACACATCACTCAGCACAGCACCAGGATTTTTACCGTTTCTATTATCAACAACATCATCACCATCACCATCATCATGCAAGGGCAGGATGGATTCATGCCAAGTTTTAGATTGTGTTTTGCTATATTATTTCACCATGTAGGCCCCAATCCAAAACAAGGCAGCTCAGATGCTGATCTCCTTTTCCTAGCTGAAACTCCACTCCTAGGAATCTTTCCAGATTTCTGGGATCAGAACTGAGCTTTTCTTCTATGCATTTTCCTTGCAATTTATATAGGGCTCTTCACAGTCTGTCTTTTGTTGTTATCATTTATGTATGCGATTCATTCCCTAGCTTGGAAGCACCTAGAATGCCAGGAAAATATCAACTTCATCTTTATATAAGGATATTAAACTTGTTGAAATGGAAGAGCTTGTGACACAGTATCTGAAAGGCCTCAAAGAATGTTTTTTATCTTCCCATTATGTTCCAAGAATATTTTAAGTTTGAGGTTTTCCAAATAACAGAAAAAAAAGGTCTAC
This sequence comes from Choloepus didactylus, assembly GCF_015220235.1. Classification (NCBI taxonomy): domain Eukaryota; kingdom Metazoa; phylum Chordata; class Mammalia; order Pilosa; family Megalonychidae; genus Choloepus; species Choloepus didactylus. The sequence goes on along the minus strand of NC_051313.1, from coordinate 94,669,789 downwards.
CTTCCATAACTGCCAGCTCTAAAGAAGAATGATTGATTACAAGGAGTATATCTATAAACATACTTTTACATAGAATGTGTAAAAATACAAGTGTTCATAGAAACACCTTTAATCAATTAATTTACTACCTGCATATCCTCTGTGTACTAAGAAAAATACTAGAATTTAGGTCTGTGTGTCTGACTTAAGTTCTGTTTTCACAACAGGCTGAATTCCTGGATTTTGATGGCTCTGTATGCAACATCTTGTGTATGGAGCTAAGGAGTTCACTTGAATAACATTAAGATGGTCTTTTCTGAACTGAATCAAAGAACTTTGGAGAGCCAATTCTGCAGCCACAAATTTTCTGTTACTCTAAACTCGTAGAACAGATTGTTTTAGTGAAGCTTAACATTATTAATCCTCATATACCAGGTAGGCCTCCTGAATTTAAAGGTAAGAAAGTAACTGTGTCAAATTTTGATGTTTAACAGAGAAGAGATATGTAACTCTAACCAGAATGTACAACTTGTTTTGTTTTTTGGCTTTTCTAGATGAAGAGCTCCATCTTTTATTTATTTCAGGATTGCTGATATATAATTGGCATATATGGTAAAACACAAGACAGTTAACACGATGATAAAATTTAAATTCCATCAAACCACTAAAAATCCTTTGCATATTTTGCTCATTTTTTGTAGATACTCTGTGTTAAACACAGCAAACTCTTATTTTTGCTAATTGGTATCTACAAAGCACTAACAATTTCTAAAGTCAGCTGTTTTTCTAATATGCATATGTGACTACCTAATACAAAGACATAGATTCTTATATGACTAGAAAACATAATTTTACATAAGAACAAGATATTAGTAATTTATTATTCTGTAAGAAGCAATGTACCTAGTGGAAAAAGTGCTGATCTTGTGGAATCAGAAACCTTGGGTTCTAGAGCTGCCTCTAGTACTACTACATTTCAGTTTTCTCATCAGTAGAGTCTTAGCTAACCTACACACTTCACAAAACTGTTCTGAGGATCAAAAGAGAATATATATAATCTGGAAGCTTTGTTAGCTGTAAAATGCTATGCAAATGTGCTATTTTGCAAATAACTTAAGGACACCTTTTTCTAACAAGTTATCATTGCTTCTGAAAGCTACGTATTTTAAGTATTTCAATATAATTGAGCTATTTATTTTTCTTATATTAGGAGGCAACTGCACCCGGGAACTTATTAGCAATAAACACCACATATCATACTTTTTTGGCACTTCATCTGTATTTATTATTTTTGCATGTTATTCTACTCTAAACAGAATGCTATTGTATAGAGTCACAGTTATGGACAAATACTTTTTTTACACAGCAGGCATATATTATAGTTGACTGTAGGAAAGATTACAGCTTTTTAAAGACAAAAGTACCCAAATGATGAATAGATGAGACTTCTTTTAAAACTGGTTTAATGGATCATCTTGTATCTTTATCTCAGAGAAATGATGACTTTGGCAATAGGTCACACTAGGAAAATGAACTAATAGAGTTCTCTCCATATTCCTATTTCTAGATTCTCCAGCTTTAATATGCAATAAACTTTCATAAGTCTAGATGAGCTATGCTCAAGTTCAAATAAGATATTCTATTTTGAGAAAGAGCCTCTCCTTTTTCTATCAGAGGGGAAGGAAGGTGTTATTCAGCCACTGTGTTGCCAATATTGGAGGTGGCAGCTCACTGGTAGCAGGGACCAGCAGAATAAGCCAGTCCTAAGCCCTCACTCTATTCAAAGAACAGGTGCTCAATGTTTCCTTCCATCACCCTCGATCGTAACTCTGAGGTTGGATCCATGGATGGAAGCCACCAGCCTGTGTAAAGGTGATGACTAGAATTTCTGATGATGATAAATCTTAGATTGCCCCAATTTTCTCCAGGCTTTTAAACCATCATGTTCCAAGCAATGATTTACATGTAGATGCCTAAAACTGTAAAATTGTGTTTGCAAGAACCACTCTCTTTAGAACCCACATTTTCACCCTGGTGGCTGATTATCACTTACAAATGGTATGATAGAAAGACCCAAAGTCAAAAGAGTCTAGAGGATAAAATATAAACGGTAAAAAAATATTTTAAAATGCATCTGTATGCTTCTCATATATACATGGAAGCCACTGTCTATATGTCTTTGTGGGAAGGGATGGAATTTTATACACATACAGACACATATACAATAAAGTAACAATTTAGGTAGGGCAACAAATTTTTACTCTTTAAAAGAATCTAAATGGCAAAAAAAATTATTTCATGGAAAGATGCCATTACTTTTTAATACAGAATTATTTTTAAGGTGGACATTCAGTCTATGAAACAAATTACAAGACAGTTGTCGTTAAAAATTGAATGGCAATGTTCAAAAAACAATAAAGGCTTATATGTTTTAGAATATAGAAAACTTCCAGTTTTAACTTTGTATGTTTTTTTTTTAACAATTAACCCTGGAGTCATTAATGAAAGGTCACCGGAAAGACATCATGGCCACTTGGCCAATGTGAAGGGCAGCTGGATTTAAATTTAATACAGGTCCACACTGGATAGCCTTTTTTCTCTAGTGATAAATATATACAAGATCAAATAATAATTTTAAGTTGATCGCAAGACATATAATAAGACAGCATGCTTTTAATAATTATAGCTCTACCGTATGCTTTTCGTAATTATAGACTCACCTTATGCTGGGTAAGTTGTGTTTTTATTTTGTCTGGATCATTGGCGATTTCCAGTTCAGAATCCAAAGACTTTTCTGATTCTTCTAGCCACTCCATAAGTTTACTCCATGCTTCATGGAACTGAAAAAGAAATACACATCTTTGTCCAAAAAACTTTCAAGCCTACACTGTATTTGAAAACTAGCATATTTTAAAACAAATTAATATTAATAGAAATACTGAAAATTATTAACTCAAAATTTCCCCTCAAGGGGAAAAAAGTAATACTTTTGTCAGCAGATTACAAAACATCTTGATAATACCTAGCATTTATGGTGTGCCCCATGGTCACTCTGTTATAATTCATTCAAACACCTCAGCTTTAACGAAAATACAAACGGGCCTATAAAAGGTTAGGGATCACCAGGGAGAACTTTCACCCCTTTCTTTTGCTTAATAATTATGAAACCCTTGGATTTTTTTTTCTGTCCACTGCTGTCTCTTGACAGACTGGTTTTACTTCTTACATAAGTTGTTTAATACCTATGTTAAGAAAAAAGAACAAAAAGAGGGAGGAGACAGGATAAAGTTTAAAAATTGGTTTTAAAAAGTAGCAAGAACAAAAATAGGCACTCATATTTAATACAAAAGCTGCTTCACATCTTTATTGCTGCTATCGAAATCCTCAAATTATTGCCCATGACTCACGTATGTTTTATATGTAAGAGCACCCACACTACTTGCGGTCTAACAAAATATAATTCTCTTCAACATCGATGATGTTTCAAATAATCTGATGCTATCTATTTCATTCCAGGCATAATCCCTTCTCTATTTACCATAAAGTGCTAGTGGATACTACTTTCGGATACCAAATTGCGAAATTGGTTATAAATTATTTCCCACAATAACTTACATGAACAAATACATAACAAAAAACTTAAATAATCCAAATAAAACCTGTCGTATACCAAAGCACATTAATATTGAAGTAACAAAAAGACATTTAACAGTAAGAGCACAGTAAGATCAAAGGATCACAAAGCTGTAAGGGCTCCTTAGAGATCATCTCATCATAAACCTGCTCTCTGGTACATCCCTCCCACAACTCTCCTCAATTTAAACATGAGACAATGGCGGCCAGAATAGGCACATGAATTGCCAAAGTCAGAGGACTACGATCAACATCTGAGTCAAAAACTGAGATATTACAGTAGTAAGAAAGAAACGAAAGAAGCAGCTGGTCATGCTGTTGAGTAGTCTGACTGCAAATATCATGTATTATAACAGTCGGATGGTAAGTCCAATGTTATAAATGCACTGGTTCTAAGGCTAGGCCTCCTTTAAAGTATCTTTAAACCATATAAATAGAGAAAATGCTAGACATTTGCCCTGGAAATAGAAAACACTTAAAAAGTTAATTAAACAAAATGAGAAAAATAAAATTGATTAAAATGGTGAAAGGAGGAAGACGGTGGACAATTGGCTACTGGAATCCAGAGACTTTTATAAATTAGTTGTTCATAAACTCAAGAAATGCCTGTACTACAGATGGCACTGTGTCACATATGCGGAGAGAAAAAAGGCAAGTTCAGAATTAATTCTGTCTTAAGGAAACATTAGAGACCAAGTCTATTCCAGAAACTCACTTATAACAAATATTACACCTTCCACTCAAAAAAGGATATATGGCATGCAATCTTGTAACAGTTATTTCCAAAGCCTTTGACAAATTTATACTGATAGTTTTAGACACTGAAACACTGACTACTATGACATCTTTCGCATCACCCAACTGAGCTAGCCTCCCAAAACAATAGAGCATACCACCAGTGCTAGGAAAACACAACTAAATGGGGTAAAAAGGGTAATTATCAAATTCAGCATCAATATTATACTGTTTACAGAAAAAAATCAAAGATACATGCCAAGCAAGGTGGGTACATTTCTCTCTTTCCTGGAGTACAGAGATGCACGGAGACACATCATTTTACTACTCTTTGTTTAGTCTAGAATGGGAACGCTGGTAGAAAGAGTAAGGAAAATTCCTTGTGAGAGTCTCTAGATTAAAAAAAAAATGCAGCCTAGAAAGATTCACACAATTAATGTCCAAGTGGGATGAAGCTATATCAAAACATTAGAGAAGAAATTATTACTTCATTAACAAGGGCACAGATTCATAGAGGTGAGGAGTGCCAACCAACTCAGACACAGAATTTGTAGTTTCAGAAAGCCTTTGCCTGAAAGAATAAATGTTGGCTGTCAGCTCTGATAGTATGTGAAGAGTTAGGGAAAGGTAGCAATATAATAAACTATGATACCTCACTTTGAGTATGAGAGTGCAGGATGAAAGGGAAGAGCAACAGAATGAAACAAAACAAAAGCCCAATAGCAAAAATTATGTGTTTTTTTGGGGTCTTAATGATAATGGCCATCTGTAAAGTCAAGCTATAATCAGTCTTTTCAAGATTAGTCCCCAGAACCTGAAGCTGTTGCCAGGATGTCAGCACCCAAACTAAGGCCACAGCCTTTTTATAAAATAACTACCCTGGCTCTGTGCTGTTGATTTGTTACACCTAAGTTAGCCTGCAATAAAAGCACGATAATAACATAATATATATTTTAATATCTAGAACTTATTTGTGCCTGGTTCAGAGTTTTTATAAACATTCACCTGCTTGGCCCTCTTCCTTGCATCATCCAAAGATCTTCCTCTTTCTACTAATCGTTGAACCACTTTTTCCCATCGACTCTGTATGCTGATAAGCAGATTCTTAATTAGGACAACATCTTGTTTTTGACTAAAATATTTCAAGTGGGTTCCAGTTTTGTCCAGCTCTATTATCTGCTCACGGTGAGAATTCACTTCATTGGCAAAGACCTTTACCCAAAAAAAAAAAAAAGGACATAAATAGAGACAAGTGAGAAACTGATCTTACAAATGGTATCATAAACTGAAATTGTTTTAAAGGACAAAAGAAAGTTTTCAAACTACCAAAAATTGATGTTTTTGACATTAAACAGCCCAGTTTCTAAAAGATCTGAAAGGAGAACACTATTCATGTGTGTGAGTCACTACATACCTTGTGTTCATCGATTTGAAACAAGACTGTGTCTAGAATAAGACTTGGCCGAGAGGCTACATTTAGAGTCTGTTCAGCCTGGGTAAGCCAGTTGATGAAGTCTTGGAGAGAATTGTGAAACTCCATTGCCAAATTGAGGGCCTCTTCCAGTTTAGTCTGCAAAGACAGATTATTTAGTATTTCATGAGATTAAGAGGCTTGTTCTTATTTTTTTTTTTTTTTCAGTTTAACCATTCTCTGGCAGATTTCCTTTCCATCCCTATTTATTCATAATCTATATTAACTAAACAGTTTATGAATGTAATGGGCTTTCACTGAAATACTGACAAACTAACCCCATTTAAGTATAATGAAAAGCATCTCACTGTTATAAAATTTCAATATACATAAAATTGTCTTTTTGGCATTCAACCACAGAACCCAATTACAAAACGGAGTTTTAAAAAGAAAAATTGACATTCAGACAATTAATTTTTGCATCAAAACTATGAAATATATGTTGTGTTCTATCAGTTTGATGGTATGCAATTTAGTATTACTAGCCTATCATTTTTTTTACAGAATTAAAACAGTAATATTAAGATTTCTTAGATTATTGATTCTGTGGTTTAAAAATATGACAAAAAGAAAAACATATTCACAATTTAACAAACGTTAGTCTCTTTCTCATGTTATGTGTTTTTAAAATATATATACAAATATCTTGCTCTCTCGATCTTTCTTTCTTCCCATACACACAGCTATCTGCTTAATAAGTGTGGCATTAGGATAGAATTATTTAAAAATACACCTGAGATATCCTTGCTCTACAATATATGTTCATCTGAACAGATCTGTGTTAACTCTGTTCTCCTATGTGAAGACTGAGCCCATAAATCCTCTGGTTGTATATAAATAAAACTTAAAAATGGATCAATAAAAATTCTACTCCTTATAGTTTTATTCAGAAATCAGGCAAAATCCATGAAATAAAACAAGTAAAACATTGATTATATTATATTAATCAAAGCACATACTTTCCTTTCATTGAGCTTCATTTCCACCGATTCCCATTTTTCTTTCAAGTTATTTATGTCTTGGTCAATATTTGTCTCTGCAGATTTGGGGCATCTTGCAAGCATCTGCTGGCCTTTCTGCATAAGACTCTTATATGTTTCTTCTTTAACTTCAAAGGCAGCACAGACTTCCTAAATTGAAATACCCCCAAGTTACATAACCTTTAAGAGAATAAAATCTAAGAGTTCTATTTTTCCAGGTTATCAGTCCCAAGACCTTAACATCTTTTCATCTCTATCTGGCATATGAACTCCGACACAACATTTCACATGTTGAAACAATACCTGATCCAATAGTCATATCCCGTTCACCAAGAAATCTCAGAAATAGGGCTTCTATCATAAATCCATCCAATCAAGATAAGGTTGTGAAGAAATATTCAAACTTTGAAATCACAAAAGCCAAACTTCTGGTACTCTGAATATTGTCATTATTAACACTTTTAAAACTTTCAGTATGTATCTTCTATAGTGACTATAAGAAAATATTGCTTAAACAAATTCACAATTTAAGACCAATGAAGTAAAAGTTAAACTTCATTTAAAAAGTGAAGCCAGCTCTATTCCATTGCTTCAATTATAATGTGGCTCAAACGTTAGCTCCCACTTAAAATTCATATATTCTAGGTCTCATTAACATTTTCAACCTTTTAGTTCTTTTTTGCAATTGAGATATAATTCACATACCTTAAAATTCACCTTTTTAAAGTGTACTATTCAATGATTTTAGTATATTCACAATAGTGGCCAACCATCACTACAATCTAATTCCAGAACATTTTTATCACCCCAAAACTTTATAATGCCTTAAGCCTTTTGGAAAACAACCAATTTCTAAACATTTTTCCAATATTCACCTATTAAGCTTTTAATTCTAAAACAAAAATTTTAAATATAGCTAAAAACTCAGGAAATGAAAATATTCCAGGTTTTCTAGTTTTGTTTCTAAGACAACCAAATCAAAAGAACACTACTGAAACAGGTGTTATAAATATCAATAGCTCTTTAAAATTCTTTAAATCAAGGGATTTCTGTAAACTGCTAAATTATATTGGATTATAGCAAATTCATTTTAAATATCCCAACCAAACCAAATAAGCTGATACACAGTATTTTCCTAAAAGTAAAGTGTTCTAAAGATAAGTTGTTTCTTTCCAAGTTCTTATTTAAAGTCACATTTTTAATATTTATGGTAATAGAGAATAATCCCAAGTATGTATTTGTTCAAGGGTTCACTAAACTTATAATTAATGGATTCTGCAAAAGTTATACAGTACTTTCTGGAAAATATGGAGCTACTTGGAGAAGTCAGTCAGACTTTTTTGCAGAACGAAGGCAAGCACTCTAAAGTTATTATTTAGTTAGTTACTTTTTCAGTGAAACAAATTGGCCTCTAGTGGCACCAAAAATCATACACTCATGATACTTTTCTAACACAATGAATACACCTTAAAGGATTCCTGAACATTCTATACTGGATTTATTTTAACTGTTCATGGCAATCGTGAAATGACTAAGACGTTGCCTTGCTGTCACTGTTGGTTTTATTTCTTCACGACATCTACAAAATACCTCCTTTCTGACACCAAATTCAAAATTATTTCCACATAAGTGCAGTTGAAGATTTTACAACATTAGACATCTACTAGAGAATGCAGATTCTTTTACAAATCCCTAAGTACAACTAAGTTAATTTCTCAAGATATTAATCATTGGTATTTGAATATTCAAAAAAAGTTTCTGATGCAAATTCACAAAATTCACAACTGTAAATATTAGAGGAATAGTTTTCAAAAATTGAAACAGACTGTTTCTATTGGATCTTTTAGAGCTGATTTATAAATGGGAAATGAATAAGAAATGTCAGTAAATCAAAAGTGGTCCATATTTCTATGAATCAAGCCAGAGTCCCAAGTTTCATACAGTTTTCCTCCTCATTCTAAAGAGTTGACAGCACAACAGAATCTGGATGGGAGTGGCCTACAGGCACAATACTTCAGACAGGACAAACAAAAGCTTTCCCTTGTCCATATCTGGTGGAGGCATAAGTTGACGATAAAACCCTAAAATCATTAAAATAAACAAACACACAAACCAGCAAGTAATTTATGTTTACCAAAACAAGAACACATGTTCCAGCATTCCATGAGACTAGATGGGATTATCAAAAGTTTACAATACTATTAAAAACCTATTCTGATTACTTGGGGGATTTTTCTTTCCATTCAGAGCACAACAGTTTCTAATTTAAACCATGTTATATTACTACCCATATAGGCTTATCCATTTTTATGGGGAAAGGCTTGCTTCTGAAAAATACAGATTTCTAAAACCTCTTTTCATATCCTGACACACTAACCTCTGCAATATAGAATAGGTTCTGACTAGAAAAATTCAAACAACGAATGGTGATCTTTTTAGCATTATACATAGGGATTTAGCATACTATAGATAGGGGTTTCTGCTACAAAACTGTAAATCGTTTAAAACCTACTCCCGTGATTTATTTGTTACACAAAAGGGTCAGTTTCTTAATGTCAATCGAGAGCTGTAAGAAAAAATGTACTCACCATATGGGCATTAAGCTGCTCCTTGGCTGTTTCCGGTAACCCTCCCAGAGGTTTGGATGCCAAGAGATGACGTTCTGTTTCGGTCAGCCACTGCTGCAAATCCTCAATTTCTCCATGGAACCCTTTGGCCTGAAGTGATTGAGAATTTTAAGTTTAGGCCATAAACACTGTCTCTTTGAAGCATAAGACAATGTTCGAACAATCCCAGGCTGCTAAACCCCTCTGATTCTTAAGCACAGCCAGGTGTCACTAGATTTGCCTTGCCCATCAGGAGAGCTCTAGGAGATAAGAGTATTAGGCTAAGAACTAGAGTTCCATTCTATTCTTTATCCCACTTATCTTTACTTCTCTCCTTGAGGTATAAGAATTAAACAAGAGTCTGTTAAACCATGCTATTTTGGTCTTGAACACTACAGAAAATTTTGGAATGTATTCTCTTATTCACCTGGCGCAAGGCACCATCCAGCTGCTGCTTCCTTTGTTCTGTTTTCTCCAAAACATTTTGCCAGCGTCGATTTAAAACCTCAAGCTTGTTCTGAAGGTTGCTTGCTTCTTCTCCTGCACTTGATTCAATTAGATCATTTCCTGCTTTATTAACTGCTTCCACTGTGGACTGATGGGCTAAAACATCATTTTGGAGAACCTAAAAATATTAAGATAACACTATGAATTCATAATATGTTAACATGTGTTAAATGCAATTGCTTTATTTTCTGGTTATGAAACATTCTGAAACAAAAACATTATAAACAAAGAATTTTAATACTAATGAAGTTTTAAAATGATGGTTTTCCTTTGCCTTAACTTTGCACCTCCTCTGGACATAACACCCATCTACTGACATCCACTAACATTATTACATGAGAACATTTTCCAAGTTCTTCCATTAGAATAATCTTGCAATTCATGACATTATCTAGAGATTATCATTAAAAGGTTCCAAAAGTTTTCATTTGATCCAAGCTCATTTTAATTGAATTTAAATCAATTTTCATGTCTTAAGTAATTAACTTAAAAGACTTTTATTCCTATATATTAATTTTCAAATATGAAATTATTACACTTCTAAGATGCATAGTGCCATATTTTCCAATTAGTATTATGAAATGGGAAAAATAATGACCATAAAACATCCTTTTATTTTCCCTTGTTTGAAGAGGCACTAGAATTAACAGTTAAGTTGACAAGGATCCTGGAAGGCCGCAATCCTTCAGGAAAAGAGATTTCATTGCACATATCAGGGATACTCAAACACAGCATTCCAAGGTTTCATGTTCCTTTCGTTAGAAAATACACATATGAAATGCTTACTATAAATCCCAGTAAATAATGCCTTTCTTTTACACCGTGGAAATTTAAGAACAGATTAATATCACTTAAATACACTATGGCTGGGACAAGTACAGAAAGTAACCCCAAAGCCAAAAAAAAAAAAATAATAATAATTTCTTATACTGAAAAGAATTACATTTTAAAGAATAAACACAGCCTCAGTAATAGTTTCCTTTTAAGAAGACAACATTTACATTTTTGGAAACCAGAAGAAAACTGTCTCTAATCTTAGTAAGAGTCGATCATAATCCTACCCTGTACTTATTGACTCAGAGTTGGCAACAGTAAAGAAAAGGAACATTTCTTGGTCCTAGTAAGACATCACACATCTGGAGGGAAATCCAGACCAGACAGGATCTTTAGTAAAGAGCAGGAACCATCTGAGATCATGTTTCTCTGACTATATTCACTCGTTTTCTGAGGCATCTGGTGAGGCGGTGTTTTTCAAAGGTTTACCAAATCAACTGAGTGAGAGGTTATCTTTATAGAAGCATGTACTTAGATATGTTAGACACAGAAATCACTTTCAAAATGCAAACGTTCAAATTCTCATGGTCAATAAAAGATAATTTCGTAAAATTCATCCTTCCAAACATACAAGGCAGAGTCCAGGAGAAGGAGGAGAAGAAATCAGGAGAAGGATGAAAACATTTCCTCCCTTCCTCCAGCCACAGTGCTGGGATGACTCAGATGCAATTTAAGACAATTGCAAAGTTTACGAAAATGTAAATGCATTTTCTCTAAAACTTCCACTATGAGAATAAATATTAGTTTGTTTTTACAAAGTCAGTCTAACCAGTCTTTGATTCTCTTGGCAAAACTATAGTGTGGACATTAAATAATGAAGCAGGTTTCTATCTAAACATTAATGGTACAAAATAAATACTAATTTCCAATTTAAGATAAGGTTCTGACATGACTATACAGACAGAACTAGGTTAAAGAGGAAGAAGAATTTAAATTATGGGACAATTACTTTGGTGAAAAGTATATAGAAGGGGAACTGAAACAAGAACAGTCAAAAGCCATAAGTTAACATCTTGAACTAAAACCCTACTTTTATTTTAAAAATGCTATAAACATGTATAACAATGAAACACTTCTATTTGATAATCAAGTAAAATTTATTTAAGTTTTGGACTTAGGACTTTGAAGATACCACTATTAATTCAAATGTTAAAGTCTAAGAAAGATGGCTGAAAATCAGGATAAACTCTGCATAGAGACGAAACATAACATGCAATAACAAATACATACATGATGCTTGGCAAGTTCAATTTCAATGGCTTTAGGGTCTCCTCCAACAGGTTTCTGTTCACCTAGCAAGCCCTCGGTGTTTGTCAGCCATGTCAAAAGCTCATCCAGAGCATGTTGGAACTGCCCCAGAGCTAACAGAGCACCCTCCAGCTTATGCTACAGAAAAAGTGGAGAGAAAGGAAATTCACTTATGAATTTGATATTATGAATGATATACATCTATAAAACAGAGGTAAAAAAACAATCGTTTCATAGCGCATAAGTCCATAAGCATATCCATTGAGGTCTAATCATCATACCTTTGTATATTTTAAGTTTGTATCTCTTTTCTGTAGTTTAAAATGGAACTTGAGAGGCAGGAAGAAATCTAATGAAACAAGGGAATTTAGTGTCTTCAAAAGTTTGTGCTCCAGAACTGCTTGATCTTAATGTTTTTCTACTGTTTTCCTTATTAGAGAAGTTGTGAGTTTAGAGATCATGCATAAAATACAGGATTCCCATATACCACTCTATAATTAACACCTTTGCATTATTGTGGAATATTTGTTACAATTGATGATAGCACTTTTCAAGAATTATACTATTAACTATACTCCACGATTTAAGGTTCATTGTTTGATAGGGTAGTCCCATGGATTTTTAAAAATCACATTCAGATGTATATTTCAGTGCTGTTAATTATGTTCACAATGTTGTGCTACCAATACCACCATCCATTTCCAAAAATATATGGAACATCTCATGAATTTGTGTGTCATCTTTGCACAGGGGACATGCTAATCTCTGTATCATTCCAATTTTAGTAGATATGCTGCCAAAGCAAACACTTAACCTTAATTTTAATCATTATTTTACATTAACACATGAAATTGAAAATTTGCAACTTCTTAACAAAAGTCTTGGTATTTACCTGTCTGTTGATAATTCTTTCATCCAGGCTATCCCATATCAATTTCAGTTCCATTAATGGGTCTTGAACAGTGTGTTTGTCACTCTCTTCTGTTACTTTCTTCAGCAAAAGCTCTGCTTGATGGTTCAGTCTTTCCATTTCTATCTGTTGCTGATAGGCCTCTGACTTAAATTGCTATTAAAAAAAAGGAGATATACAAGAGAAATGTTTTATAAATTAGTAATTTTAAACAAAAAAATTCTATGGGTTTTATCTTTATTCTAATTCACACTTTTTTTATCAGGGGAAGTGAAGAGAAATAAAAATGTAATACAGAGTTTATTAATAAAAAATTCTAGACAAACAGATAAGGGACATCAATATTGCCTGATGGAAAGATGTTTCTATTCATAATTTTTTATACTCCACTTTTGTTCTCTAACAGTGAAAAATTACCTAATTTCAAGACCAAACTTACTTGGAAGCCTAATTACATGCATTCAATAATTGAGCTTTGAAATTATAGGGAATAAATCAAACATATATCAACTTATATGAAACCCAGAAAAAGCTATCTCTAAGAAACTCAAAGTAATCATTTCCTGCTCTACAACATATACACATCTTGCATCAACTGATAATTTTATGCCTTCCTCAGCTGTGCTGTGCTCATTAATAATGTTATTCTTGTGCCTCACCCATTCCTGACACAGAATAATAATATTCTTTTCCTAAGTTACTGAGATATATATTTAAATCTTAGCTTTGCCAATTAACAGGTTAGCAAATGGTTGCTCATAACAGGAAACTGCTCCTGGTAAAACACCCTATTGATTTTAAACTGCAATAATAAATAATTAACGGCTGAGCAGTCCCTAGTTTTTTCAAACATATGAAAGTAACAATAAAAATAATAACTAAGGTGTACTGAATCATTGCTATGTGCAAGGTATTCTCAACAAATTTATAAGGAAAATGATTTTATCCTCATAAACTATGGACGCAGAGGTGACTTTTGACTAGTAAGTGGATGGGTAGGGCCTAAACTCAGGCAACCTGATTTCAGAGTAAGCAATGCTAACCAGTTTGTGATATGAAAACCAATGAGGTATCTTTAAGTATCCAAAATAAATTGTCCCCCACATCTGTGATTGTACGTAAAGTATATCACCTGTTGGCTATACTACAAGATGAAGTAAAAAAATTTCTCAATCTAAGGATGGCAATAATAAAATTCCCAAAAAGAAAAAGAAATTTGTTACCAAATGAAATAATCTATGTCATAGTTACAGATAAAGAGGCTATAATTTCAAAGCCAAATAATAATTTTATGTAAAAATCTAAGTGAAATTCATCGAAGATGATGAAATGTCTTTGAGGACTGGAGTTCAAAATTAGAAAGGAAACAGCTGATTCCATTGTGACAAATGAAGAATTCAAAGAGGAAAGAGGTTAGCCATTTTCACAGCTGGAGATCAAAAGCCACAAATGCAAAAATTACAGGGCAAAGCAGATGGGAAAACAACAAACATTTACAAAATAAACAATCATTTTGGGAAACATTATTATATCATGCGTGTGTCTTTAGCCTGTTAGAATAAATAAATTACTCAGACCACACTGAAGAAAATTAAAATGTTGCTGTATGTGTACTGGTAACTATATACTCAATATACTAGTGGAAAAAAAGAAAAGCAAGTTAGAAAAAAATCCTTACAGTGTGATCTACCTGTCTTTAAAAATACAGTAAGGAGAACCTAAGATGGTGACTAGGTGAGACAGGGCAAAAAAACACCTCCGTGAAAAATACTAGATAAAAGCCAGAAAGTGACCCAGAACACCAGTTCCAGCGATGCCAAGGTCTGCTAAATCCACAGGGACCGTGCATTTGGTGAAACCAGGAGTCTGCATTCTGCAACGACAGGCTGGGAACACCCCTGCACAGCCCAGTGGCCCAGGGCTTCCCTGGAGGGCCAGCGTGCACTTGTGACGTGGCACAACCTTCCCTCAGCAGAAGTCCTGGAAGAGCACAGCTGAGAAAGGGGACCCGCTCGGAAATCCCAGGGACCCTACGCCAATACCAAGGACTTGTGGGTCAACGGCAGAGACAATCTGTGGCAAGACTGAAATGAAGGCTTAGACTCTTGCAACAGCCTTAAATCTCTGGAAACACCTGGGAAGTTTGATCATTATAGCTGCCTTGCCTCCCTAACCACCCAGACACATGCCCCGCATTCAGGGCGGACAGCACCAACAACACACCCAAACTTAGTGCACCAATTGAATCCCACAAGAATCAGATTCCCACATACCACAAAGACAAAGTTGGGGAGAACTGACTTGAGGGGGATAGGTGACTTGCGGACACCATCTGCTGGTTAGTTAGAGAAAGTGTACGTCACCAAGCTGTAGATCTGACAAATTAGAGATCGGTATTTTTTATATCCAGAAAGAACCCTATCAAGTAAAGCAAATGCCAAGAGGCCAAAAACAACAGAAAATCTTAAAGCATATGATAAAACCAGATGATATGGAGAACCCAAACCCAAACACCCAAATCAAAAGATCAGAAGAGACACAGTACTTGGCACAATTAACCAAAGAACTAAAGTCAAACAACGAGAGCATGGCACAGGATATAAAGGACATGAAGAAGATCATGGCACAGGTTATAAAGGACATAAAGAAGACCCTAGAAGAGCATAAAGAAGAAATTGCAAGAGTAAATAAAAAAATAGATGATTTTATGGAAATAAAAGAAACTGCTGGCCAAATTAAAAAGACTCCAGATACTCATAATACAAGATTAGAGGAAGGTGAACAATGACTCAGTGTCCTTGATGACCACAGAATGGAAAATGAAAGAACAAAAGAAAGAATGGAGAAAAAAATTGAAAAATCGAAATGGATCTCAGGGATATGACAGATAAAATAAAATGCCCAAATTTAAGACTCATTGGTGTCCCAGAAGGAGAAGAGAAAGGTAAAGGTCTAGAAAGAGTATTCAAAGAAATTGTTGGGGAAAACTTCCCAAACCTTCTACACAATATAAATACACAAAGCATAAATGCCCAGCGAACTCCAAATAGAATAAATCCAAATAAACCCACTCCAAGACATATTTTGATCAGATTGTCAAATACTGAAGAGAAGGAGCAAGTTCTGAAAGCAGCAAGAGAAAAGCAATTCACCACATACAAAGGAAACAACCTAAGACTAAGTAGTGACTACTCAGCGGCCACCATGGAGGTGAAAAGGCAGTGGCATGACATATTTAAAATTCTGAGGGAGAAAAATTTCCAACCAAGAATACTTTATCCAGCAAAACTCTCCTTCAATTTGACGGAGAGCTTAAATTTTTCACAAACAAATGCTGAGAGATTTTGCTAATAAAAGACCTGCCCTACTTCAGATACTAAAGGGAGTCCTAGCGACAGAGAAACAAAGAAAGGAGAGAGAGATATAGAGAAATTTGACAGACATATATAGAACATTACATCCCAAATCAGCAGGACACACATTTTTCTCTAGTGATCATGGATCTTTCTGCAGAATAGACCATATGCTGGGACATAAAACAAGCCTCAGTAAATTTTTTTAAAAAATTGAACTTATTCAAAGCACATTCTCTGACCACAGTGGAATACAAATAGAAGTCAATAACCATCAGAGACTTAGAAAATTCACAAACAACTGGAGGGTAAAAATGAGGGGGAGATGAAAACACTCCTGGATAATCAAAAGTTGAGGGACTTCATCAGTCCTATAAGAAATGCTAAAGGGAACTGAGCAGGCAGAAAGGAAAGGACACTAAACAATTGACTGAAACCACATGAAGAAATAAAGATTTCCAGTAAAGATCACATGGTAAATATAAATACCAATACTACTGTATTTTTGATTTGTAACTCTACTATTTACTTCCTACAGGATGTAAAATACACAAACTGTAATGATAAATCAGTGGTTTTGGACTCAATGTAAAATATGTAATTTTTGACAAGAACTACATAAAGTTGGGGGAATGGAGGAGTATAGGAATGTAGTTTACGTGTGCTATTGAAGTTAAGTTGGTATCAAAGAAAAACAAGATTGTTATAGATTTAAGAGGTTAAATTTAAGCCCCACAGTAAACACAAAGAAAGTATCAGAGAATATGACCATAGAGATGAAAAGTAGAGTATGGGTTACGAGAAGTGGGGGAAGAGGCAATGGGGAGTTAAATGAGTGTAGGGTTTCTGTTTGGGGTGAAGGGAAACTTCTAGTAATGGATGGTGGGAAGGTGACAGCATTGCAACATTCTAAATGTGATTAAAATCCCACTAATGGAATGCTAGGGAGGGGTTGGAATGGGAAGATTTAGGCTGTATATTTGTTGCCACAATTGAATTAAGAAAAAAAAAAGTCTAAATAGCTAATGACAATTAAATGCAAGGATGATCCTGGATGGGGTCTGAGGATGGAGGGAGGAGGCTCAAAGGGACACAGTTGGGACATGAGAAAAAAAAAAAAGGAAATACAGAATGTAAGCTTTGTATCGATGTTGAATCTCTTGAACTTCTTAGCTGCGCTTAATGGGATTGCATAAAGCAATGTTCTTGTTCATGGGAATTGTATATGTGAATTATATTGTTTGTTCAAGGATGTGTGCAGCTTGCTCTCATATGTTCAGAAGACAGAGCAATAGATGATGGATGATAGGGAAGGAGGGAGGGAGGGAGGGAAAGAAAGCAATGGTGGTGTGACAGGATGTTCAAGTTGGTGGATCAGGGTATCAGGGGAGGGGGGGTCAGGTACGCTGGAGTTCTGTGTATGGGGTTTGCATTGTTTTTGCAACTGTTCCTGTAAGTTTGAATTAATTTCAAAATAAAATTAAAAAAAAAAAAAACATGTAAAAACAACCCACGGTACATCCTGCCCAACACGAGGAGATTTCAGAGACTAGAAATCAAATCTTAAGAGTGGTTGCCTCAGGGTACCATTTTGGGAGGCTTTAAAAAAAAAATTTTTTTTTTTTTGGCTATTTGTATTTTCTGATCTTTCTATAATGAACATGTATGATTCAACAATAAGAAAATAACTAGTATTTTATTTCATTTACTTAATAAGCACCAATATACTACTTCCTATGTATCAGGCGCTATTTTCAGAGTTTTTCAAATATTAAATCAGCTTCATAATAAAAATCTAATATTTTAATTACATTAAAGAAATAAATTTGTGTAAAGACTCTGTGAAGCAAGAACTTAAAAATACAAGGAAGTCTTCGTTAAATTAGTTAACCCTAACCCATACCTTTAGCTCTTCAATCTGCTGCTTGACGGTTTCAAGATCTGTTCCGATTGGTGACATTGAAGCTAATTTACCACCTGCAATATCTACCCAGTCGAATATTGCCTATAAAACATATTAGTCCATGTGTTACTATAATAGCACATTTGAAATTGCTACAACATCTCAAGTGTTATAGAGGAGCGCAATCATAAATCTACAAAGATATTACGGAATGAGCCTATGTCATGGGAAGTTAAGAGGTTCAACTAAATATGTTAAGTGCAGCAACATACCGAAATGGTTGTCCCAAATATGAAATAGAAGTAACCTCCAATTCTGAATCCAAATTTTCAAAAGTAATGCTTTCCTGAATAGCTCTTAGAATATAAGAACTTAAAGAAAAGTCCATTTGAAAATATTTTTATAAATTCAATCTTACGGAATAAAATACTCTGTTCTCTTTTATGCCTGTCTAAAAGGCAGCCAGTATATATACATTTAAAGAAAAAGATTAAAATCTGATTATTAAAATAAGCAAGAAATCTATTGTTTAGCACTTAAACAAAATATCTGGCTCAACTAACCCTTAGCTGTTTTTTTGGATTAGCTCTGAAATCCTGCACATATAAATGACTAGTATTTAGACCATTATTCTGGACTGCAACAAAGACTTCAGAATCTTATTCTTTCTAGGTAACATAAACATTCTAAAAAGTCTCAGCTCACATTTTTCCAGGTTCTGAATATATAACAAAATTATTTCACACTTTAATGACGTTGCAAGACCATACAGTAAGGGGAAAAAAAATCTAGCACTTTCAAGTTATCATCAATAAACCCTGACAAAGAACTTCAGCAACAAACTGGGAAATAAAATTCATTTTACTTTACAATCAAACCTTGACACCTCCCTTGCTTCTGAAGCTTTGAACATCTAGCCACAGATAGTTAATAGTAGGTGATGCCACTAAAACACAATCAACAGGACCTATGATTTGTGTTGTTCTCCTAGAAGTGGCAAGGAGACTGCGTAAGTCACGTGTCTTGCCTGTGGCCTCCTATGTCTGACAGCACCTGACAACAAATGGCTGCACATGGTGGTGGTGTCATCTTTAGCCATAGAAGAGAGCACAACTAAATGACCTACTGAAGCTAAGTGAAAAATCATGACCTGGCCTCACAGACAGAGGGCTGGAGTGCGTTTTAGTTATTGGCCACAGATTGACTGATACCTAAACAATCAGTAAATTACTACTCTCATTAAAAAAACAAAGGGAGGGTTATAATGAGGTTTTATTTGTGATGAATTTTTTTCATATATGCCTATAGTTCAAAACATTTTTCAGCTGGCACAAGGCCTGGCTTGTGATATTTATTTTTACAAATATAGAAATGCAGTGGCACAATCAAAAAGGAAAAGATGTTCTCATCTGAGCTTAAAAAATATTTGCTCAGTGTTACGGAAATACTTAGAACGTTTTTTTCCATATGGTAGGAGAGATGAGTGATTCAACTTTTGCCAGCCTGTTAGGAAATGGAACAAACTTAAGAAGGTAAGGAGAGAAATATCCCTGAGTTGGCCTCAACAGACAGGAGACATTTAGTATTAAAAAAAACCCCACAACCTAGAAATGGTTAATAAACTGGGTAAGAACTCTAAAGAAATGTGAAAAACAACTACGAGAAGGAATTACATATAGGGAAAAGAAAAAAAAAAACACCTTCTTACACAGCAGATTATGACCTAATAAAACAGAAATCTATTTTAGTGCATGGAGAACACTGGCTTCAAATCAAATTTCTTTACTTCTGACTTTAAAGTCGGTGATATTCTTAGATAGTGTTTATTTCCTTTCATCTTAGTCCACTCACCTTTAGAACAGAACACAGATTTAGTTCCATTTCACTGTCTGGTACTAAGGCATTTATGAAAAGTAGTGAGTGGGAAGATTTACTTTCACTTAAAAAAAATTAAAATATCTCCTTTCAACTTAGATTTCACTGAACGCACGTATAAAATTGTGTTTATATATGTATATAAATCTATACATTTCTCTAGTGTGAGAAATATGTTCTAAGAGGTAAAACATGAATTGAAGTAGCTCAGACAACTGCAGGAATAGATTAGTCCACAACTGCATACAAACTTCAGTCTTGGGGTGGTGCCAATGCACACATCTGTAGACATTAATTAGCACAATTCCTCCTTCCCACTAAGACCTGCAGGCATACGTCACCCCTCACCTGCAGTCCATCCTGGTACTGAACAGCAGCCTGCATCGCCTCATCAAGTTTGTCAACCCGGTCCTTCCAAGCTTTATTTAGAGAATCCCATGCAGAATTTAACTACAATACAAATATTAGAACTCTTAGTCCTCGTGTCATACGTTAAATTTCTCAACTACTTCTATCAAATTATTTTAGTTAACTAAATTTTTAAAAAAAGCATTCTGATGAAAGTAAAAAACACGCCAGCTGTACCTCATCTATGCTCTTCTTGACAAGGGGTTTATCAGGTTCTCCACATGCGGAGATGAGTTCAGAGCCTAGGGTAATGACCATGTCCAGTTCTTCTTGTAGTCCATCTATTTCTTCCCTTATGGCCTAGAATATGAAAACAGCAGCTTTGAAATTTTAAGCAAAACCACACTGAAACTAAAAAGACGTATATAAAGATATTAATGATAGTTCTTTCTAGGAGGT
Source organism: Choloepus didactylus (assembly GCF_015220235.1). Classification (NCBI taxonomy): domain Eukaryota; kingdom Metazoa; phylum Chordata; class Mammalia; order Pilosa; family Megalonychidae; genus Choloepus; species Choloepus didactylus. Next base: position 94,648,948 of record NC_051313.1, on the reverse strand, counting down.
GAGATTATGGGCAATCATTATTTTCTTCTCTCTGTTTTCTAAGTTTCTGCAATAAGTGATTTAATTTTTCAACAAGAGAACAGAAGGAATGTTTTTAAAAGAGAAAACAGTATCCTTGAAATGAGTAACAAATGTCAAACATTTATTATAAAGATAACATTTATAATTCCATGTAACAAATAGTAGACCAAATCTTTAAAAATACCAACAATATTGAAAAGTGTAGAAAACCGTTTTGTTTCTCAAACCAACTAGGTTGGAAATAATTTAAAATATGTTAAGTATTTATTAGATTTAGGATAATCTAGCCTTGGATTTACATTTTATCTCATTACCCTAGCACCTGTAAAGCACAAAAACAAAACAAAACTTCAACAGAAATGCAGTATTCTACTTTTGTTTTCATCTTTTTGGTTAAATATATTTATTCCCTCAAAAAACATTTCATAAGCATGAGCCAAGATTCAGGCATTGAGAACACGAAGAAAAATAGATACAACCAGTGATCTCAAGGAGGTCACAATCCATTAGCAAAGACAGGGGCATAAGCAATGATGAATCATATTATGTGTAGAGCTCTTTCCAAGAAGAGAGTGTTAGGGGAACACAGATGAACTAACTCTGCCAAGTATATAAGAAAAGATTTTACAAGTGAGGTAATAATCTCCCCGAACCTTGAAATTTGAGTGGAATTTTGTCATAAGAGTGGCCGTAAAGACATTCTAGTGTGAGACAATAAAAGGTGCAAAGGTATGGAAGCTAGAAAGAGCACAGAAAATTTTGGAAAAAAAAGTCCTTTTCTAATTAACAGAAGAGAAAGAGCTAGTGTGAAGGAGCAGGAGCAAACATGGCTTTGGAAACATATGCATATACTAGGCTAGGATGTAAAAGGCTGCGTATTCTCTTCTAGGGAGTCTGGACTTTATCCAGTAGGCCGTGACTCAATAACAGCAGATCTAGAGAGAACTGGCATCAAGGTTATAGGCCTGCCAAGGAAAGAGACTCTGCAGGCAGGGATACCACTCTTGGATGATTTGGAAGTCAGAAGAAGAGATAATAAGGCCCTGAAATAAGGCAGAAGCAATGGGGATGGAGAAAACTTTTAAAAATATACTCTCTACAAGAGACATGTATGGGTATGCCCTACCACATAACATGACTGTGCATACCATTTTTGGAACAAAAATACATTTTAACAGACTGATTCCTAATATTAACCAGAGAATCTAGGTTTTATTATGCCACAATAAATTATTTAACTTGAAATGAGATTTTCTGCTTACCTCTGCTGCTTCTTGCTGCTGTTTTACTACTGAGGGATCAATTCCAGGATCCTCCAGGTCCCGGATGAAATCTTGTGTATCTTTAGTGGTAACTATCAATGACATGTGATCACACCAGAATTTTTCTGCTAGTTCCATCACATCCAGCAGTTTGGCTTCCCTTTCTTCTACCAATGCATGTATGTTCTCCCAAATGAAAACCATTTGGTCAAGCTTATCCTGAACAGCTATGGAGTAAAACAATACCAACAAGGCTATATGTTAGCCCCAACTAAGCAATAAAAATAGAACATCTTAGTTCACACAGAAAGCAGTGATTAAATTTGCTAAGTATTTAAAACTGGACAAATTTTCATTGACCCCATCCTAGTAGGTATCATTGGGCCCATAAGTCTGTCCCATACAAAGCAAGATCTAAGGGCCTCTAACTCCTCCAAAACCAAGTCTCTTCCTGACCAAAGTGGATGCTCAAAGCTAAGCGAGCTTAAAATAGATCTATGAAGTTTTCACGGTTGCCAACGCTGGCCTTAATCCCAAGGTAAAATAAACACCTCAGTGGATATCCTTTAATTTTGTTCTCCAAAAACAAATTAAGAATGAAGCTGTCATTTCAGTCACAGGAAGATAAAAAATATAGCATATGTATTTTTGACACCCTTATCACAAATTTCCAGCAAACATATGCACCTGCTCTTCCTTTTTCTTTCAACTTCTAATTTTGAAATACTTCCAAACTTACAGGATAGTTACAATAACAACCCCTATACAGAGAAATCCACCATACCCCTATCTCCCCAGATACCAAGATCCACCAATTTTAACATTTTGCCAACTTTGCTGTATCATTCTATCCATCAGTCTATCAATCCATCCAACTATTTATTCATCCATTTTCTGAACAAATGAATGTAAGTTATATACATCTTGCTCCCTGAACATTTAATATTGCCATGTATAGTTCCCAAGAACAAGGACATTCACTTATGTATCCATCTTAAGAATAGTTATCAAGTTCAAGAAATTTAACATTGGTATAAATCTTAAAGTCTGTATTCTAATGGGATTGGGAAAGCCATAAGGACCACACTCCACTTTGTCTAGTTTATGGATGGATGAGTAGAAAAATAGGGGAAGGAAACAAACAAACAAACAGACAAAGGTACCCAGTGTTCTTTTTTACTTCAATTGCTCTTTTTCACTTTAATTATTATTCTTGTTATTTTTGTGTGTGTGCTAATGAAGGTGTCAGGGATTGATTTAGGTGATGAATGTACAACTATGTAATGGTACTGTGAACAATCGAATGTACAATTTGTTTTGTATGACTGCGTGGTATGTGAATATATCTCAATAAAACGAAGATTAAAAAAAAAAAGTCTGTATTCTAATTTTTTCATATTTCCCAATAATGTTCTTTGGAGTCTTCTCCCCTTTGTTAGATCCCATCCAGAATCATGCATAGCCTTCAATTGTTATTGTCTCTTTAGTTGCTCTCTATTTTTACTGTAGGAATATCTATACAATATAAACTTATCCATCTCAACCCCTCCAAGCATGTAACTCAGTGGGATTAATCACATTCATTGTGTTGTGGTATCCTAATCATCTTGTATTACTAAAACTTTCCCATCTTCCTACACCCATTTTATAATAACGCTCTGTTTCTCCTGCCCTCCACCCCTGGCAATCTGTACTCTAATTTGCGTCTCTACGAGATTGCACACTCTACTATATTTCCTCTGTAGTTTACAATGGGTCTTAAATTTAACACCCTAAATCTGTAATAATCTAGTTTGCTCTGATACTAATTTAACTTCAACAGAATACACAAACTATGTTCCTATACCCCTCCACCCCCTACCTTTATGAAGTTCTTGTCACAAATTACATATTTTTACATTATGAGTCCCAAACCACTGATTTATCTTTACATTTTATACATTCGCCTTTTAAATCTTGTAGGAAGTGAAAAGTGGAATAACACCAAAAGTACAATATTAGTGGAATTTGTATTTATCCCTCTTGTTACCCTTCCTTAGAGATCTTTATTTTTTTTTCATGTGGCTCCAATCTATTGCCTATTGTCCTTTCATTTCAACCTGCAGAACTCTCTTTAACATCTCTTACAGGGCTGGTCTAGTGGTGACCAACTCCCTTAGATTTTGTTTATCAGGGAATGTCTTACCCTCTCCCTCATTTTTGAAAGGCAGTTTTGCCAGGTATAGAATTCTTGGTTGGCAGGTATTTTATGTTCAGCACTTTAAATATGTCATCCCACTGCCTTCTTGCCTCCATGGTTTCTGACAAGAAATTGGCACATCCTCTTCCTTTTGACCCACAGCTCACATCTCTAAGATGGCTGACTACGGTTGTGGTTGCCATTACTATAGCTACGAGATCAAGTACGCTTTATGTAATAAATAAAGCAGCACAGATTATATCGTAGAAAAAAAAATCCCTAGGCTTGGTCATATTATCATTATGCTTTAGTCAATTGGTTTAGAAGGCCTGTATTAAAACACACGTTTTTTTGTATGATGGAACATTTTGTATTTAACCAATTGATTTCACAAACACAGGAAGTTGTTAAAAGGGATTTATGTACACGGTCCAACCACATATTGGTATCCTATTTGTAAAATCTTTTCTAAGATCTGGCATTTTGTTATTCAGTTGAACTATTAGTAAACAGCATGAAAATTCAGAATTGTTTTAAAAGTAAGGTTCAATTGTTCCCTTATTTCAAAATTATTACCTTTGGCAGATATGTCTTTATCAGTGCCCCCAGATCGAGCAATCATTTCCTCTCCCCTCTGTTTAAGAGTTTCATACAATGGTTGTAGCTTTTCCATGTCCACTGACACATTCTTATTTTCACTGATCTGCTCCTTAATCTTCTCGACCTCAGCAGAGATGGAAGGAGGTTGCTTCAAACGCTCCACGATGCGTACCAGGCTCTCAAGTATCTGATCTATCTTGTCGTGGAACTAGCAGTAAAACAAAGGGATCATTTATAGGGAAATGATCTGTAATACCAAATGTGGAACTGAAATGAAAAGACATCTATTTAATGTCACAATAAAGAGCTAAATCTTGGTCCCTTTAACAATGCATCCACCCAAAGAGTAATAACAGAGTTTGAAGATATTTTTAAGATCATGACTTGTATGTATCTCTCTGCTTCTCCCTGCTTATGTAGACCAGACTTAGTTTCTTATAAATAATTGAGTGTTTTCATTAAGAAATGGTATGTTTTAATGTATAATAGGCCATCTTGAAGCACTATCTTACTTACCTGTTGCTTATTATCATAATTCAAATTAATTAAAGAAATTAAGTTCAATAAACTGGGTATTTCACTATCAAAACTTGTTTTCACAATTTTTACTGATTATTTTGGCATAATATAAAAAGTTACATTACTAAATGTGAAATTTATGGACAGTTTTGACTAGATCAAAGGGATTCTTTATGCTATACATTTCCTTAACTGAAAAATGTTAAAAAATATTAAAAATGTTAAAAATTAAACTGTGTCAAATGAGAAGTTTCTATTCTAATTAATGGTCAAACACAATCGGAAGAGTTTCTATGGCACATGAAAGAATTTGAAAGTTTTGTTTGCAAAAGGTATTACCACATACAATTAAGCAAAGGTATAAAAATTTGTTCATTCATAGATTATACACTATCCTTAAAATTTAAGGAAACATCACGTGGGATTGCAGAAAATGGAAGTGTAATGTCAGTGTATCTGATGATAATAATCAAACAGCAAAAACTTAAAATCTGCAGATAATTTCAAAATTCAACTTCTTAAAAATAATACATCTTCAAAAAAGGAGAAAATCGGTTCCCAAATTTACGTATTTTTTTCCTTTTTGTCCAGCCTATTATTCACAGTCTTCATTTTGCCTTTGGTGAGTGTCTTATTATTAAAGATAATTACACTTTCTAAGACAATGAAATTATTTTATTGTATCTATAAGCAGAAGGTGAAATATAAAGACTGGATGAAAGCAAACATCACCTCCAAGAAATGACATCAGTACCCAGTGTTAATGCAACAAAATAATCATTAGTCGAAATTTAATTGAGAAATCCAGGAAAATTTCTTTCCATGCTCTGCTGTTTGGAAGAACCCAATTACATTCCCAGTGTAAATGATTACCTGAGTGGACTGAGAAATGGCTTCATCCAGTGCCACAGCACGCTTTTTGACATCTTCTTTAATTTGACTGTAAAGGGTGTCAGCTGCTACATACTTCTCTTGGATAGAAAAGCCTTCCCCTGGGCTCAATTCCAGTAACTGTGGCCCAGTTTTGTTCATCTTATCTATATGAGGCTTGTGTTCAGCTATCAACTCTCGCAGTTGCTACAACAAACCAAAAAGTTTCTCAGTATCTCAGGCTCAACACTCCATATTGCAGCTGTCTACACCCTCAATGTATCCAGCTGGAAAGAAACTCTAAACAAATACCCTCCCCATTACAAGGTATTTAACAAATGATGGCTCATGCAACTCTTTGCCAGGAAGAGACAGCCCGCTCACAAAAATTAAACAACAGTCAGGTCATGGAAAAGCCCCTTTAAGGGTACACACAAAAACGATGGTTGAGTGAAATAATGAATCACAGTTCATTATACATTTCATATCAAGGGCAGTACATTTTGATAAGAGCATTAGCCAAAGGTCATATGGCATAAAAGAATTCTGAAGTCATTTTGTTTCCAACCAAAAGAGACCAAGCCTTAACTCTCAGTGTCCCTTTCTATACAGTCATGATATATACAAAAATAGTAACAAAAGAAGGAAGGGAGATAGCGAAGGGGACAAAGGCAGGGGGGAGAGGGGAGGAAAGGACAGAGGAAGAAAGGAAAAGCAAGATAAAAAGGGAAAGTAGAAAAGTTCAATAGAAGGCAGACAATGTTGAGAGAAAAAAACTATAGGTAAAGGAAAGTTAGGGTGAGGTAAGCCCACAAGGCATTGTATTTATATGTGTGAACCAATATCAAATGTATACAGATATTATATTATTTATCATACATGTATGCATGGATATATATACATACATGAATGAATCTATTTCTATGTTAATTTAAAATGTTAAATGCTATAAGAAGAATCAATCTATCAAATATACAGTTACATACTGAGCATTATTTGTAAGTTATATTTAAGGAAAAGAGGTGACAAATATTTTGCATAATTTTGTCATCTAATCAAGAAATACAATGATATTTATACTAATTGGTGGGTGAGGAATTCAAGAAGAGCCCTTTTCTTCTAAGAATGATTATGCGTTGGGAGCCTAAATAAAGCTGGAATATCCCAAGACCTCTGTTGAGTAGTTATTTCTGAGCCAAATCCAAAACCACTCTCACAGAGACATTTCTTTGCCTTCATGGTTCCTCCGAAGCTAATCTCTATGTAGCACTGAAGAACCTTCCATTGGTATCAGATTATTGATTGGGTTCCCTAATCAGCAGTTTCTTGTCCTCACCAGAAAGTATGTCTCCAAACTGTTTGCTATCTAGCCCCTAACATAAGCTTCTCTAACAAAAATTATATTTCAGAAAAGAGAGTTTGGAGACATGCTACCAATCTTTTCCTGGAAATATTTTTATTTTTATCCTTTATCAAGAAGAATCACCAGGAAGGCCACATACTCTTATTGAAAGCACCCACTAAAATCAGTGATACGAATTATTTTGAGAAATTGTTGAGAAAATTGTGTACAAGATAAATTAATTATTCATATGTAATATATCAATTTTTAAGTTTTTCTGAAGGTTGCCTCAACCCCTTTTGGAAAAGGGCTAAATAAAAGCAAATTCAATAGAAAAGGGGTGTCTATTCCTACATGAGGACCTAGTGCCTATGTATCCCAGGCTGAGGTTTTCTTTTCTGTTTCACATGATTTGCTCATATCTTACGCTGTTTTGCAGAATGGAGGTGGTGATGTAGTCTCTGCAAATATACAGTCTCAAAGAAGAGGAAGGCTGTAGATGTTATACATATTCTATAGTTTCAATATCATATAATGTCCAATTGGAAAACAAGCTTACACTCTAGGTTATCAAGAGATTCTCAAGTGAAATGAGAGATCTCCTGAGATTTCTTGAGATGCCCAGAGTCTAGGCAGATATCACCTGTGCAGCACCACTATGAGATACCTTAGCTTGAGGGGTCATGAGATGAGCTTTAAGACTGTTCCATGACAGAGAACATCTACCAGATGTCTCCCTGGGCACGTGTATGCTTGGGAAAAGGATCCAATAGGAGACGACTTTTGTCTCATACATGTCAAAACGATTCTTGGAGACATTCTGTCATAGGAATCCAAGACTGAAGATACCAAAATCCCTTAAGATATGTATTACTTGGTTAACATGTCCCTTGGAGTCATTTTTCATTCGTGGTCCTAGGAACTAAAAGATTGCCCCCTCCTCCAAACAAACAAACAAAAAACAAACAAACAAACAAAAAATGTGAGAGGAAGTTGTGGAATGTGAGAAGAAATGCTATTCCAGAAAGTTCCAAATACTCTGAAACAGGGAAGCTTTTAAGTGTGAACAATGTGAAGACTTGGCTATAAAGCTCTCAATGTAGAACTGGATGTATGTCATCTTCATACATACAGTCATATATTGTTTTAAGAGTTTAAAGATTATGCAGCAATAAAAGGAAAATTAACTCAATTTTGAAATTTTGGTTCAATAATGAGCCTTTCCATACTATTTGATGTTATGCTAGAAAGAACAAAACTATTCAATATCACCTAGGAGTTGAAGAAATCTATGAACTGTTTTATATCAAAAATTATTCCGTGGGTAGGTATCAGGGTTTCTGCCACAAATAAATTTTTATACTAAAATTAAATTTAGCTCTGTGTAGTTTTTAAGTCTTTCCCCTGTTGAGTAATTTAGCTACAATTCCATAAAATTTCTATTTTTGCATTTAAGAGTTCTTAAAGCTCTCTTCTAAATAAATATTCAGTGAAATAGTCTTCAATACCAATGAACTAGTACATTAAAATGTAAACAAGATTAAAAAATAAGTCACATATTTCAAGCAGTGATGTAATATAACCATGGTTAAACATCACACACATGCACACAAACACACACACACACACAGTGATCAACCTCATAGTACATTTTGTACAGATCTAGGGGAGCAAATAGGTTGACAAATCCAAAAACAGCAAGAACTCCACATATTTTTCTTACAATCCTGAACTTTCTCTCATCCAAACCTTGCATTTTGAAGCCACAGGTGGCCACTGAAATGAGGATTTTGGACATAAGTTCAAAACAATATTTTTACAGATGTAAATATACTCCCTTGTTTACTCCAAAAAGAAAAAAAACACCAATTTTCCTCTATACTTCAGCCTTGTTTCTTTTCATAGAGTTAGCTATTTTGACATATTGACTATATTGTACATTTTGCCCATGCTCAATGGCCTTGTCTGTATGATGCACCTTCCATATATTCCTACTCTTTACTTAAATTCTAGATGGCAATAACCACTACATATAAAGTGTAAATCTCAGGCAACATGTGTAAATTGAAGGCACTTCCAGGGCTTATTTCTCTAACATTTTAAAATGGGAATTTTGTTATCCTATCCATATGGTTTATATGGCATACTATTAAAAAGAAAGCTGTGGTACAATTAATGACATATACAATGGGTTCTACCCATGTGTGTCTTCTGACTATAACACTGGACTATAGGGAATCAACAATGAGGTTAGCAACTATGAGGCAGGCATACTGTGTAGAATAGAACACAGTATTATTAAAATATCTTAATCATGTAAAGTGTCTAATAGCATTAAAAATCACCATAAAAATCAAAATTCTATTTTATTGGGGAAGACAACATACTCTATTCTACTGCACTTACCCGGTGTTCTTCCTGCTGTTGTCTTAGAGTTTCATATTCAAGAGCTGGTGCAGGAAGCTGAGAGATGATTCTTTGTGTTTCTGTCAACCATGGCCAAAGTTCTTCATATGTTTCCCAGAACTGGTTAACCAGGGACTGTGCTCGTTCCAGCTGTAGATACCTCTCTGAGTTTATCTGGCAGATGGCATCATAGTTCTTCAATACCTTGTCCAGTTTTTTCTAGTTAATCAGATGATGAAATGCATTTAATTAGTCACAGAGCACACATTCCTCCAGAATGCACAAATCCCTTGTCCATCACTGCATGCCAAGCATACAGAGTAGGCACACAACAAATGTATGTGAATTTCATAAATCAATAAACTTGATCTAGGCTTTAATTGTTTCTAGGTATAAACAAAGTTCATTTTAAATTAAAGAGAGGTGTCAAGTTTTTATGAATAAAAGCTTGAGCTCTCCAAACATCAAAAGCAAAATTTTCCAGCCATGCTTAAAATATCATCTACTTCTAGGTTAGAAAACAAGTCTCATGTGATTCTAGAAACATTTACTTTACTTTCTAGGGGAAAATAAGGAATACCTTTAACAAGTGAAATTGTAAGTTGAATTGCTAGTCAAAATTATTTATATATATTAGAATCAAAGTAGGACATTATGATGTACTCTGATCTTACGGGGGAAGTTGCAGTGTTCTAGGTTATGATGTAAATTAACATCAGAAACTAATACCAGAAGATAAGGCACAATAGAAACCCAAGAAACTACAGATACTTCATGATGATCTGAAGAGAATGAACACAATGTTTCCCAATGAGTATCAGCTTTTTCTGGAAGTCACCCACTCAATTACTGCATTAAAAAAACATTGCTGTCTTGAGTGAATGTTGAAGATCTATTCAGTTTGACCTATAAAAAAACCGATTATAGGTATGAAGTTGTTCTAGGGTCTGTGAGGCATAAAAGCCCAAGAAAGACACAGGCAAACCATTAAGTAGTATAAATCAATTCTAACTCTGGGTTCAATAATATAGGACTTTATTTAGAAATCTATTTGTAATAATATTTGTAAAAATAAGGAAAACTGACAAAGTGATAATGAGAGACTACAGAAGTCTCATATACTAATGATGATGATGATGAAAAAGTTTATTATTTTATCCACATCATATAAATGAAGAAAACAAGGTATAAAGAGGTGAAATAAATTGCCCAAGATCACACAACTTGAATGGCAAGGCCAGGTTCAAACATAGGGAATCTTGGCTCAAGAGTCTCTTAGAAATTTGATGTGTATTTTTTCATGTCAGAATCTTTGCAAAAAATAATGAAGGAAAGATTCAGTTATAAACATTTGTGGAGTATAAATATAAGAGAGAGAACCAATGTATAGTATGAATTCTATTATTTTACCTCTGGTATACCTTAAAAGCAATGTATGCCCTTTACAATGTGATCTTAGGTATAAATATCTATATAATTTTTTGCCATGGGATATTTTCCTGCCAGAAGCATTAAAGGACATTAATTTCTTTAGGCTGCTAAGATGTCTGAATATGGATTTAAACCAAACATTTTTACATGTGGATGGTTTTCCATCAATTTAAAGTCTCATTAAAACTATATAAACTGGAGGCTTCCTTAATTATTCAGCTTATTTTTTCTTATATAGCTACTGTAACTTTATACAGAATAGATTTCAGCATTAGAGAGAACCACATATATCTTGGTTTGCTTAAGTTCAAGGGACTCAAATGTTCCTGAAGCATATAGACAATAGTTGACACATACAAATAATACTTTATACTGCTAATAATGGTGATAATACAGCTAACATTAATAGAAAGTTTAATGTGTGCCAGTAATTTAAGGACTCAAAACTTTTTTAATAGCTTTTATGTCTATTTAAAAAGATTATCCTCATGATGATTCCCTTAAGGAATATTCCTTTCATTGCTATTCTGTAAGCTTGAAAAATGCCTCATTTAAAACTAATGATTTAGCTGCTTAAATAGCAGCTTTGGAAAAAGGAAAAGTGCTTTTCTAAGACTGAAAGCTTAATACATGCTGTTTATTGAAGAGTCTCACTACTGGACACACAGACAAAATTATACCTTCATAGACTGCTTTTCCTCTTCACTGCATGTGGTCATGATTTTATCCCCAGATTTAACAAGTTCATCAATAATATCCTTGTGTCTCAAAATCTCCATGGTGAATGTCTGGGATTTTCCAAAACAAGATGAGAGAGAGAGACACACAGAGAGAGAATGTATGACTTAAATGAAAACAATTATGCAAAGCAGTTAAAAATACCAAATTACACTAGAGAGGTCTTGAAAAGTAAACCATGCAAGTCCATTTTCTAGTCTTGGATGGTGTCAGCAAATGATTTAAGATGGCAACCGGAAATGTATTTCTTCACCTTTTGAACCTGCAGCTGAGCAGAGGTCTGGTCTTGCTCAAGCCTAATGTCACCCAGAGACATCAATTTCTTTCTTGTTTCAGCAATCCAGGATAACTCAGCATCAGCTGCTTGGTCAAACTAAACAGAACATAAATAATTAGGTCAGCAAGTTTCTGTAACTGGTACCATAAAGATACCTATCTACATTTCCTTTAAATATTACACAAGTAGAAAATCTTAACTTCTCTCTTCAGGGCATCCTGAAGTAATTCATGTTAAAGACTGAAGTAAAACAGAAAGAACTTTCCACAGAGTAATTAAATGCATTGCATCCATAAAATCTCATTAATGATTTTAGGACAGCCAGCACCGCTGCCTTCTTTTCTGGTAGTCTTAAGAATTTTCTCCTCAGGAGTACCATACCAACGTAACAGGTATAAAAAGTTAACAGCTGGAGACCATGTTCTGTCTTTCAATCATTTCATCTGTCACCTCAAACCATATGATATTCAGGTAGCAATCTGCAGTCAAAGGATATGATTCCAGGCAAAACTAATGAAACACTCCCATTTACTTATTATACTATATGTGTGTGTATATAGGTGTATGTGTACATATGTGTGTCTCTTTATACAGAGTATACGCCAAATCTCATTTCATATTGACATCAAAATCAGGATTCCCAAAAGAACAAACCAGTAAATTGAACTTTTTAAAAATTAAAGACTTTTGCACTGTGAAAGACTCTGTTAAGAGGATGAAAAAGAAACACTACAGACTAGGCAACAATATTCATAGACTATACATCTGACAAAGGTCTAGTTATCTATCAGACATAAAGAATTCTCAAAATACAATAGTAAAACAGCAAATATTTTGATTTGAAAATGGAAAAATACATCAAGAGACATTCCACGAGAAGAGAATATACAGATGGAAAATAAGTACATGAAAAGAAACATCGTTAAGGAAATGCAAATTAAAACCACAATGATATATCACTACACACTGATTGGAATGGCTAAAATAAGAAACAGTGACAAAACAACTGCCAGTGAGGATATGAAGAAAATGGATTACTCATACATCTGATGGGAATACACAATGGTACAGCCAATCTGGAAAACAACTTAGCAGTTTCTTAAAAAACTAAATATACAACTACCATATGACCTAGAAATTGCATTCCTGGGCATTTATCCAGAGAAATAACAACTTATGTTCACACAGAAAATTAATGTTTATAGCAACTTTATTCATAATAGACTCAAACTGGAAACAACCCAGATGTTCTCCAACAGGTGGTTTAAAAATGTGTGGTCCATCCAAACCATGGAATACTACTAAACAAGTAAAAGGAACAAACTATTGATACATACAACAAATTGGATGGCTCTCAAGGGAATTACACTGAGTGAAAAATTCCAATCCTGAAAGGTTACATACTGTATGATGGAGATGGAAGGGGGAGGGAGGTGGGTGTGGCTTTAGCAGGGCAACATACTGGATCCTTGTGGTGATGGAAATGTTCTGTATCTTGACTCTATTACCGTCAGTATCCTGCTGGTGGTACTGTCCTATAAATCTACAAGATATTACCCCTGGGGAAACTGTGAAAAGTGTACAATGAGATCTCTCTGCATTATTTCTTATACCTGCAACTAACTGCATAAGAACCTAAAATAATCTTAAAAGTTAAAAAAAACAAAAAACAAAACAAGAACACTGTGTGGGTTTTTATATCTGTAAGTTCCTATTCGTATTTTCTTTTAGATATGTATTGCCAAACTGCCCTTCAGATAGACTATTCTAATTTATACTCCCACAAGACGAGTTTTCTTTACCCTCATCAACATGGGATACTATTTTTTTTAAAAAAAATAATATTTGTCAATCTTATAGGTAGACTTTACTTAGTCATTAGGAAGCAGCCTGCCAGCAGGAAGCTGGCACAAATCTTAACATTACTGAATAGGAATGGTGTTATGGCTGTGATCTCATAAATCAAAAATAACAAATTAGAGAAGCAAATAAACACCTGATATTAATTTATTTAAAATTTTTTCTAACTATCAAGAATCCAATTGCTTTCATCTTTACCAAATAATGAACAAACAAATGAATGCATAAATAAATAATAAATACATAGCTACCCTACTTATTTGCAAGTTAAATCTTTTTTTTTTTTGGTCAACATTTTAGATAGAAAAAATTTAGGGTAACATTCATCTAAATAATGAGCCCAAACAGAAATAGAACAGGGGTAAAAATAATAACCTCACCTTTATCTAAAAAACTCTAGGAAAGGGCAGGGAAGATATGGCTTAAACAAAGATTTACATAATAATCTCCAAAAGTGCTACTTGATCAAAATTTTAATATACACCATCTAACAAAAAACTATGCTTTAAGACTAGCATAGAGTCTGGGCTGCAGCTACTGTCCCTTGTACTGATTAGAACACATTTGGCACACTGGGCTCTCCTTTGAGTATCAAGTTGTAAGAAGATCCTGGACATACTAAAGTTGTTCCAGATAGATAATTCAGAGCTTTGGCTATAAGAATGGGTGAATTCTAATATAAGTGCAGAGCTTCCAGAACGACTTTGTGTAAATTTATATATTCAGGAAGAATTACTTGTTTTTCCTATACTTATCATGACTTTATATATTATTTTATAGGAAGTGGCATAAAAAAAAACTTATCAAAGCACTAATGATTTGCACATGATGATGTTAAACAATGTTTTTGTTGACTGATTAATTACTTTCCCTAATATTGGGACAAATAAGAACAAGGCAGACTGCAGAAGGAATCTTGGTAACTAATTTGAAAAAGTCTATTTTAAACAGCTTCAATAATTTTTTTACTATTATTTAGCTTCAAAGGAAACTACTGATTAGCAATTATTGATCAACAGAAAATTGAAAAATAACATTTCCTCAACTAATTCAGAATTTTCGGGTATGGAAAAAATGATCCTTATGACATAAGTGGAGGAGTCTTCTATGTGTGGATTATTAGCTTCATGCCATAAACAATGAAGCCACATATAGTACTTGATCATATGGATTCACTTAAAGAGTATAAAACTGGAAAACAAACAAACAAACAACAACAAAACAGACCAGGCCTTTCTACCTGTGAGCAGATGCTGCAAGATATCTGAATAAAATTTAACAGTCATTTTTCTTCTTCTACTGGTTGCTAAAAAAAATAAAGTGATGCCATCCCACTTGTTTGTATTCAGGCTATTTTTAGTATTTATATGACAGTCCTAATAAGAAAAAGTTAGGGTGTTAGTGTTAATATTAGTTTAACACTACATTTCTCCCCCTTATATAAAAAATATCCAACAAAAAACAGTATGCTGATACTATCTAAGTTGCCAAAACCGAAAGCTGGAACTCAATCATTGTTTATTTAACCAAGGCAAATATTTGCACTGCCAAAAGAAAACAAGGCTTCATGCAGAAATTTTCCTTCTGCCTTTTGAGAAGCTTTTATTAAATTAGCAAATATTTATTGTTAAGTAACAAATGGAAAAGCCACAAGGTCTACAATAAGCAATTTATAGTACAGCAAGGCATTTTAGGTCTATGATTCACTCAAATGACTGATTAATATCTACATTTCCAATGGACCATAAAAATGGATCATTTTACCTGTGAGCAACATGGAGAGCAATATTAGTAGACCCAATTTTAATATATGTGTTTACTGCTGATACAAGTAGCAAAATTTGACTTCAAATAAATTGTAGATAATCTCAATATCCATAACAACCTCCTGGAAAATAGGTAGTATCCCTGGACTTTATTATAACACCTATAATAGATGAATTAACATTTCACAAATTTCCTAACAGTGAAAGACATGTGAAGTGGCTATCTCTAAATAGTCCTGAAAAACATGCTCTGAAATAGTAATGGCCAGCATTCTACTGAATGCATTGTTCTAAGAGCTTAACATGAAATATCTCCTTTATCTTTACAACTATATAATGTAGGAATCACATTTAACTCCATTTATAGCTGAAGAAACAGATGCAGAGAGGTTAACTAACCTACCAAAGATTACCCAGCTAGTGAATAAATGTTGGACCTGAGAGTCTTACCAAGGTAGTCTGACCCCAGAGACAGCCCTCTTATTTGCTCTGTTATACTGCTCATGATTGTATATGGTTTGGGCTTCGTGAATTCAAAATATTCATGTAATTTCACCAAAAAATGTCTCAAATACCATGATTCCATAAATAGTAGGATGTAATTTAATAGTAAAGATTATGCCAATCTTTAATCTCTGACACACTCTGACAGGTGCTTTCACACTTAGCCAGAAAGGTTCTCTTGAGTGGGAATTCAGGTTTAAGAATGACCGAATGATAAGCAAAACTTAACCTCAAGGACATCCTTTTTACTCCCTTCCCCTGGCTGGGATATCTTATCACTTTCTTTTGATTAGCATTTCCTTCCACTTTGCTTCTCATTATTCATAACACAGCCAGTATTTTCCCACCCCCAACATCTGGATGGTCTAAACAAATCCCACTTCCTTAGGGGACATTTCCTTCTGGGTTTTAAAAAGAAGTAAACAGGTATTATTTTTCTCCAAGGCTGTTTCTAAATGATCCAATGAGCTGTTTATTTTAATTGCACCTCAAACCACCAATTCATCAACCTTTATATTAGGGTTATTATGGGGCTTGCTTAAATAAGCCAAGCAATTACACCTGCAGAAGAGTGCCTGGGATTTGAAAACCCAGTGAGACATACATCAACAATTTCTGACAACTGTACATTTGTGAGAGGCAAAGACAAAATGCTACTCTGAGGATTAAATAAACAATCACATTCAGTCTGAAGTCTAGCTACAAGTCTGTACACCTTTTAAGCAAAAGTACCTTTCCCCATTTCCACATGGCTCCTTTGGTTCAAATTTGCAATTAAAGAAAGCAACAAAGATAAACAAACAACAATGATACATAAACCTACTTTGTGAAGGTTTAAAATGCAAAAATTGCAGTTTCTAATGCAGATAATGGCATTCATTGTGAGAAGGGAGTTTTTTTTTTTTTTTTTTTTAAGCTCACCATCACTATTTACTAAGCTGCTTTGTTCCACTAAGTTTTTCCTAAAAGAAATGAATGGGCCCAAAATGCCATTGCCTGTAAATCTGTAGAGTCAGATTTGGGGCATGCTGATTTAGTAGCATAGCATGCCTAAGTCCTCATTCATTTGCCCAAAACTGAGGCTGTTTGATTATTTCCCAAATAATGACAGACATTACTCAAATAAGATCACTGCCCATATGATTTCAAAGTTCAACAGTTTATCTTTCCAAAAACATTAATGGGAAAAAGGATTAACATGAGAATCTAACCATGTCAAACCAGAACTTTATTTTAAACTTTATACAGGGTGGGTACAAAGTACAAGCTAATTAGAAGATACCTGTTTGCTTTCTTCTCCCTTCAAACTTTAATTCTTTTCATGTTTTTCTGGATAGTCAATGCATTTGCTAAATTTCAAAAAACAGCTATCAGGGAGGTTATAACATTATATTGGAGGTAGATCTGTATATAAACAACCCCAATGGGAATAATATGAAATATCATAAGAGAAACTTTCTTGGAAAACAGGACATTTAGTTATTTAAAATCTAGTTTAATTTAGCCAAGTAATTAGGGTCAAGCATTAAATCTACAAATTTTTTAATTCCTAAGTAATGTTCAAGGCACACATCTTTACCCCATCACTTGTGTGTGGGGATGTTGGAAGGAGGGGTCTGGAGAAACACAGCTGCAGATAAACAAATTATATGTGACAAAAGGTCCATCTAAAAAGATGGACTAAAGTCAGATGATGTCCATATTTAAGATGGAAAACAGACACAGAATGGTAGAGATTTAATTACACAACATTAGAACAAAATACATGATTAACATCTAGATCTAAAGATTTTTTTTGCATCATTCCTTTTAAATTCCATGGATTATTATATTGGGTAAAATAGAAAACATTTTAGGATCAAACTGTACTCTGGCACTAATTCTAAACATCTACAAATGGGCAAGCTTATAAAACAATCATGATATATTAGCTTCTTTATAAACTTGAAAATTACGAATTTAGAAACTATTCTTTTGTTTGAAAAACTAAATCTCTGCCAACCCAGAAAGATAGGTACCTTCTCTGTCCTTAAACTTGCCCAGAGAGTAATATTTCATGATCCTTTTACTGTTGCATTCTTGTATCCACAGTCCTTCAGAGTTGGAAATATTTTCATTACCTACTACTTCCTTCTGCTGCAATAATAGTACAAAGTCATACCCTGTTATTATCCATTTTACTTCAGATTATTGAAGAAATTTAGAAAATATGGCTCGCCCCCACTCCCCACCAACCCTCACCCCCCTGCCAAGATCTTTCCTGTCTACGCAATTTATAAGAAGGCACTTTAGTGAGGGAGAAATCTGGATTAAATTCTAATCGCGATTCCACCCCTTCTAGCTGAGGGACTACAGGCAAGTCAGTTCACCACGTATTACACATGGTCTTACAGCTCCAAAGACCTAAGCTGCTGTAGCTTTACTGGAGGTATTTAACTGGACAGCCTTGCAGGTATCTCAAAGGAATGCAGATATAAATACACACAGGCACAGCTATAAGATATTAGTGGTATTAGTATTAGCTCTCCCACCATATTGGTAGCAAGATTCTTTTACTAAACGAATTCTCTCCTTTCTCTCTCTCTCAGAAGGAAAGGTGGAAAGATAGCTATGAAATTGCTCGCATATTTTATTCCATGAGTTTCTCTGTATTTTTTTCCAGAAAATCTCTACGTTTCCCTAAGGAATGATTTTATCAGGAAAAAAACAGTAGTTGTTATTTTTCTAAAGGATACATGTCAGGTCCTAGACATACTGACTTGTTTCCATTTTTTTTTTTTTTAAACTTCAGAAAACATTTGCAAAACCTGGGCTATAACAGGGCTACATTTAATGACCTTGGCACAAATTACAGCTTACTTATCAATATGAGTTCAACCTGAGTGTGACCTTGCCTTTATTACCAACTAACTTCACTGAACTAACCAACCATAGTCAACTTCTCAAGAAAATTTTAGTCCCAAGAGTACAGAATATTTGTCTTGCTATTTAGAGAAGCCTTCAGAGCCACTTCTGAAACGTCCAAACAAATTTTAGGGAAAATTTCAGTATTTTTACATTGTTGAATAAACTTTGCAAATAAACATACTTATTTCCCCATAATAATGAGCCATATAAATTCCTCCAAACTTTAAAAACAAAGTAATGCAAATACATTCCTCAGGCACAATTGTCCTCCCTGGCAAAAATTTCTTAGGCAAGGCTTTTGCTATCAGAGTGTTTCATCAGTTTTTGTGATGTAGAGCGCAGAACTAATATGAAGAGTGGAGCATTATGCTTTGGAACTAGATAAATTACACATTTACAGCAATGTTAGGAAATTAATTTTGGATGCCTCCTCAGAATCTGCTTGATTTGTGTTTGTTGCTTTTGGCTAGTATTAGCAAAATCTTAGTCAGATACCTTCCCAAGCTCTGCTCTGAAGTACGTTGTAATATCACACTGACCCCCACACACAGAAAGTTTGTACTGTGAGTCTGATGACATAATGTAAATATTCACAGAAATTTCAATAAAAATTAATCAAAACATGTACTATAAGCTTCTACTTCTAGGACCCCACTCACTGCTCACAACTGTCTGAGGGAACTGTAGCTAAGGGTTGGGTGCCTATAAAACTCTCCAGAACTGTAAACTCTGCATGAGTCCCAGGCAGGTCAGAAAGATCATTTTTTCCCCTTCAGTCATCTTTGGCAAAAAACTCCACATTACCAACAAAATTGTTTCTTTTATAGAAAGAACACAGCCTCTCTTTGCCAGGAGCTGTATGTAAATGAATAGTTAACACTGACTTACATGATTACTCAAAATATTTACTCCTGGACAGATTCCATTTAGATAAAGCCAGGCATAAAGTTAAACGTTAGCAATATGAATATATGTAGACAAAGGCATTTTGTTTGGAAAGCAGGGCTGATCTTCCCAGTGTGTGGTTTGGTAAGGATAAATTTGCGAAACAATGAGGCAGATGGCTGTTAACAATGTACAGATTAGCTGTGCCCTGGCACTCAAATGTTGAAGCAGCCCAGTCAAATTCTTTTCAAATCCACCCTTTCATTTTTGAAGCATAACAAATGAATGGAAACACTATTAACAAACATCTTTGTTCAGGTAAAGGCTCTGGGAACAACTGGAGAAAATTTATTGCCTTGACAACAAACTGCTTGTCTCTACCTGCTGAGATCTCAGAATGGCGGCATCGATCTCCTCCACCTTCTGAGTGATGGTGTTGCTCACTAATCGGTAGCGGTTATTGTCTTCGGCCACCAGTTTTTCAAGCCCTTCCCTCGCCCTCCATGGTACCAGTTCCAGTAAAGCACTGCTCACTTCATTAAGGGAATCCAATAAGGCTTTGTTGTTCTTAGCTTCCTTTTTCAGTTCCTAAAAGTGGAATTAAGAAAACAGAAATAATTGGACAACATTTAGAGTCTGAATGGGCTTTTCTTCTAACTGTTCTTGAGGCCAAAGTTCTCTGCAGTCCAACAATGGAATGCAATGGACCCCTTAAGTTTCAGTTAAATTATATGAACCTTTATTATTCAAAGCTAGTTTTGCAAAAAGTGTTTCCTGAGAAGCTCCAAAGAACAATTTAAATGTATTCATTTGTCAGCATAGCAAGGATTTATCTTTTGAAATTTAATATAAACATTTAAAATTTCGGAAACAACGCCAAGGAAGGTAATATGCATTATTCTTTGCTCTCCGGTAACCTCTAAGTAATCCGGTAACAATAGTGAAATAAAGAGGAAAGTTCAAGCCTGAATTAAATGACCCTCAAAACGAGGATGTAT
This sequence comes from Choloepus didactylus, assembly GCF_015220235.1. NCBI lineage: Eukaryota > Metazoa > Chordata > Mammalia > Pilosa > Megalonychidae > Choloepus > Choloepus didactylus. The sequence continues at coordinate 94,628,383 of NC_051313.1, read as the reverse complement.
TGGCTTTAAATCATTCCAGTTGAATCATCATAAGCCCAGCAAGTCCAACCACACTGACTCCCTTTCACCCACACGTCATCACGCTTCAGGGATGACAAAAACAGACGCTGGTATCTCCTTAAAGAATGATTAGTACGGTATTGTACTGTTTTTGTGATATAATTAGAAAACCCACTCACGTTACACATCTATCTTAAAAATATTGTTATTCCAACCAAATTATGTACATCTCTGGAACAGCAATCATTTTCCTGTTTTTCTTTTGTCATCATTTTATCTCTTGTATAATTAATAAACTCTATTTCTAATTATAAGACTCTGGAAACAAATTATGATATGCTGTTTTCATCTCTGGGCTCCTAAAAGTTTAAACAGTTGATGTGCTGCTAATTTCTATTGGGTCCCTGCCCACCAAGGCAACCTTCGGCACATTAGCAACGACACAAAACAAATATCATTTCATCCCTATGTGAATAAGACTCCCTAAAAGATAACAAACTAAACCAAAATGTATAAATCAGAACATACTTTGTGTCTTTCTTGAGCTTGGCTTATTGCTTCTCCGGTCAGAACCTGAGTTTCGTAGGAAAGTAATTCCACCTCCACTTTGTCCAGCCATGCACGGAGCTCTTCGTGTGTGCAGTGCAGCCGCTTAGCAAGCTGCAGTGCCTGTTCCAGAGTCTTGGCCACATCGATGCTCAACTTAGTAATGTCTTTGTACCTTGCTTTAATGGCTTCCAATTTATCTTGAATTATTAAAACTTCATCACCTAGAATTTCAAAAGCATGTTATTTATCATGGAAAGAAAAAAAGGCGGGGGAGAGAAGGTCTCTTTAGACATTATCGTACACTGATGAAATTTTCTAGGGAAAAAAAGGAGTCATTTTTCTGAAGATGGTCTGATCCAAGCAAAGCCCTTGTCTAGGTTTAAATCTTTCCCAGGATTTCTAGAAAATCTAAACATCTCTAAAAAATACAAATGACTATACTGGAAAGGGCTATAGTACGCTTTAGTTACATGGAAAACCTACCTGTATGGCATTTTCAGTTTTCAAAGCACAGGGGTTAAAAACTGCTTGGTTCAAACACTGACTCTATGGCTAAAACGCTGTGTTACCTTGGACAAGATACTTAAGCTTTTGGTTATTCATCGTTACACGGGGACGAGAACAGAATTTACCTCGAAAGGATGTCATAAAGATTCAATAAGTTAATATTTGTAAAGGGTTTAGAACAGTGCCTGGCATAGGTGTGTATGTATGTGTGTATACATGTATGTATGTGCACATATATATGTTAAAAATAATAAACTCATCTGCATTATTCCAGTGGATCTTCACTTGCATTTATCTCATTTTCGGACAAAGAGAGAAAATGTGTCCTGGGTTTCACACTCCTAGCTCAAGGCTCGAGACACCATATTGAATTTCTCTAACTCCTAATGAATAGTGCTTGCCCTCATCACACACAGATATGCTGAACTCAATAAAGACACAGTGAAACTTAACTGCAGCCAAAAAAAATACTTAAATAAGTTAGTTTATCTCAGTTGTTCTAAGATTTCCTAATAGGGATATTAGACTAAACTATCAGTTTTCTCAGTGAGTTCAAATTCAGAGACATGAAATATGTATATATATATATATATATATATGCAATACAATCTATCTCAATAAAACAAAAAGTAAAAACAAAAAATAGCTACAATCCATGTCCTCAACTAGAACAACTGCCTTCCACAAATGGAAAACTAATGTAACTCCATCTTGGGCTTCTTTGACCATCACCTCCTGTGCCAAAGTGCTTTATGCGATGAGCAATACACACAACTCAAGTGAGATCATGAGAAAAAAGTGAGGTCATGTTTAGTCTTCAAAGCATTCTCCAGAATGAATTCTTGGCCCTAAAATTATAAAGTTTTTTTTTGTTTTTCCCCCATCCCTAAAATATTTTGAAAGCAATGCAAAATGCTGACTTCACGATTATTTGATATGAAAGATAGCTCACCTGTTGTTTGTTTAAGTAGTTCTAAACCATTTAGTAATGCCTGATCTACATTTTGTTTCCTGAGTAGGATGTCTTCTTGAAGAACCTAAAAACAACAGCATTATTTTTATGTGGGAAATAAATTTTAAATCAGTACTAGCATTAGTTTATCTTAGAGAAACTTAATTAGGGTTCATAGAGATATATTTGTGTAAACATCTCACATTTTCAAATATTCATTATTATTCCTATATTTATGCCTTCTCTTTTCACCATTGTGGCCCATGTCCCATGTTTGCCTATTGTAATTTACAGCACTCTCCTTCTCAAATCATACTTAAGACTCTATGAAAATGGGCTATGTGGAGATACTGGGAGTGCTGACTATGGGATTTAGTATACAGCAATACAACAACAAAATGAAAAGTGAAAAATCTAACTAAACTGAATAAATGCAATTTCTTTTTAAAAGTGACTTTATTAAAAATAATCTCTATGCTAGCAAAGTCCTTTTTGGGTATACAGATTCACCTAAACCATAATGAACATAAAATAACAAAGAAATAAGAAAGACTGAGAAATCAATGAAACATAAATAAACAAACAAACAAATAAACAAATAAAAATACCCGAAGTTCAGACTGCTCCTTCCATAGCCCCTCAGTGCTGTAATCCTGGACTGAGAGCTTGCTCAGTTTGTCATGTACTTCATTCAGCCAGTTCATCAGCTCAACTTCATCTTCCCCAAAAATCTTAGCATTACATAAGGCCTGCTGGAGGAGCTCAGACCTGCTGTGACTTTTCTCTTGAATCTCAATGTACCACACTTGAGAGGAGTCTAATTTATTCTGCACCATATCTTTATCCTCCCTGGAACTCAAAACTTTTAAGGACTGGCCAATGCTAACAGCCTGGTGTAAATGTTTACTGTGACGGATGATGTCATCTTCTAAGGCCTAAACAAAGTTAAAAAAAGAAAGAAGAAAAACAAAAAGAATGGACAAATAAAAATAAAAACACAAATGGAACTAAAGGATGACATTTGAAATGGATTTAACTGCAATTATGTATAACACAACAATGTACATAGCTCAAATTCATGTCACAAAACCACAAAATAAATGGGAAACTGAATCTTACTAATGTGTGATTTATATCTTACTTTGTGCTGTGCGATTTGTTCCTCAAGTTTAGACGCTTGGGTTCCTATAGGTTCACAGTTCGCAAGCCTCTTTTCTATGGTTGTAAGCCACTCATTCAGTGGTTCTACGGTTTCATGAAATTGCTGTGCTACCACCGAGATACCTTCCAACTGACGATTCCTGTAAGTATGCCAAGATAAAGGTCATTTAAGGATGAAAAATGTGTGAAATATTCAACAGAAACCTTCAGTCATGCTCTTGAATTCTACTCTAGACTTTTTTTTTCTGTAGAAACCATCTAAGATTAAAATGAAAATGTGTGACATTTAAGGGATGTTAACACAGTTCTTCTATTAAATGAAATTAAAGTTGAACAGACCAACCTCAAGTGCCTGAATCTAATGAGAGTCTTGAGTAACCATTGATGATTAATACTTCTAGTATAAGTTACAATAATAATATTCTAATAACTACAACAATAATAAAAATGATAATAGGTGATAGTTATTGATCACTTAACACTTATGCTGTGTCACACCCTGTTTCAAGGGCTTTATATATTAACTAAGTTCAATCAGAGAAGCAATCACTGAGATTGTTTTTGATTAAATGGTCAAAACTGGACTCAAATCTGAAGAACATACATAGTTTTTCCCCCCAGTGGAATTAATTAATAATGATTCTTATTTTTAAAAATATAGTAGCAAGAAGATTTCCCAAATATAATAGTTAATCTTTCATGGATTAAAATATCAGGAATAGAGGAGAAATATTTCTTGTACTTTTACTTATAACGTAGTTTGAAGTTCCTTTAAGAAAACCCATTGTTTCTTCAGTTGCAGAGGTATTCATGTTAAGTTAAAACTTGCTTCCATCGTCTTCAGTTTTTATCTAGGGCATGCGATTTCGCTGGTCTGTATGCAGAGGATCTGATTCTGTATCAAATACTATATATCACCTCTTCTGGGAACTAGTGTCCTTCTCTTAATTTCTCATTATGCTTAATTCTTAGGGAATTACATGATTTGAGAAATTACCTTTCTGGAGGGGCAATGGGAATTATGGAAAATTGGCACATGCTATAGAATATAATTTCTGTATCATTATATCACATATTATATATACATAATTTCTAAAACCTTTCAATTATAATAAATTTGATTCTTAAAAAAGCAGGAATAAAATTACTATATTATTTTCAACTTCTGTATTATCACCATCTATGACTTTTATCTAAATTCAAATATCCAATCATCTAGAATCAGTGGAAATAACTAATTTTAGATTAAATTTAATTTATTATGATTTAAAAATGTGAGTAATAAATCTGCATATGAATTGTAATATGGCCAATATCTATTTAATATTGTTGGAGGAAGGTTTTAGGGAAAGAAGAACAGTTATGGGAATAAAGCAGAGATGTAGATATACATTCATTTATTAAAAAAAAAAAATTTACTGAGTATCTTCCATGGCAACCAGGGCACAATGGCCTGAAGCATTACACAGAAGAGCTAATCAGTTGACATACATTAAAGGACAACATAAGGTTTCTAGCCTTATTCTATGGTCCTAAAACTATAGTAAGTTCTACTCCATCATCCAAGATTAGATAAACTCTTCTCTTCATCATTCCAGTTCCAAAGAAGGCACTCTGTTCAGTGGTTCATCTACTTTCAACCCCAACCAATCTATATAGTACACTTCAGTGTAGCTACTCTTTAACACTGGTTGATATGGTGCTGGTGAAGAGAATGAGGAAAATGTTGGTCTGGATTTTGTAATAAGAAAAATGCTAATAGCAAAAGCCCAGTGGAGCCAGGCTCTTGGCTTCTTGGCCTTCAGAAATGTAGGGGAAAACTTTCTACTGCCTCATTGCCTAGGTAACTTCTATTCCTCCTTTAGAACATAACTTAGCTGTCACTTCCCTTCCTCTGGACTAGGTTCTTCTGTTATACACAACTACAGAACTCTGTATTCTTGCTTTGAACACTCCTCACATTTATTACTTTTCAATGGTTATAAACCCTACAGCACTGTACTCTATCTGAGGGCAGGGATGATCTTTCCAAGTCACTCCAGTATCCCAAGGCCCAACCCTGTGCCTGATGCATGGCAGGCAGGCAATAACTATGTAATGAACAAATGAACAAATCACCCCCAAGGGAAATGCTCTTCTCAAGACACAAAGCTAGAGTATATCTGGTGACTGTAAGACATCACCAGTAGAGGAATGAAGAAAGAAGCACTGGAGCCCCTGGCTACCTATGTTCATAAACAGCATAAACATAGAAAACTAATCTGATGAAAAGTATTAACAAAATGCAAAATATCAGTATTAAAGCCATTGCTACTCTTTGAAAATAAGTGGAAGTATTTGTTACCTGGTTTCTGCTTTATTAAGCAATGCCTCCCATCTACTATCCAAGAGACTCAGCTGTTTCAAAATCTTCACTTTATCTGCAGGTTCTGCTGTTGCAGCAATTTTTTCGCCCTCTCGTTTGATTACCTCCACAGTAGATTTGCGGTCATCCAACAATCTTTGGAGAAGCTTGAAACAAAACATTAAATATCAAACAAAGGCAAGGAAATACTTATATCAATACAAAGGGAACTGCAGTCTAAGTACTTTTGATGTGTGACCAAATACTTATTTTGCCTGGATGCACATATGAAATGATCTGACCAGTGAGACTTTAAAATGAACTCATTTTATTTAACGAATTTGGATTCATTACTATTGTGTCAGACACCATGGTAGAAGGTTTTCATAGCGGGCAAACCTTATACTGATAAGACCACTAAGCTCTTTGCTATTAACTTTTTAATATAAAACAATAGGGTAGAAAGTGATGTTTAGGATCACTTCACTAAATAATGGAGAAATTACAAAATCCCCTTCATTATAGTGAACTGGGAATGCCTTAAACATTCAATTATTATTTGCCTTGTGGAGATAAAGGTTATCATAAATGATTATAGTTTACAAAACCCCTGCTCATGTTAAACAATCCATTATAGACAAGGAAGCTGAGACTCAGAGAGGTTGCGTAATTTTCCCAAATTCACAAAGATAAGCAAGCTAAACCAAGCCACCTATTTCTTGGTTCCTTTCACTAGGTGGGACTAGCTCCTAAAATCCTTTATGGGGATGAAAACTAAAAATGAACCTGCAAGTATCATTTCCAAAAGGAATAGAGGGTGGGGCATGTCAGAAATTTCCAAAGACTTTAGATATATATATATATATATATTTCAGGACTTAGCTGCAGAAACAAAATACAATTTAATTGTAATTAAGCATTTCAAGAAGCCTAGAATGGAATGTTCAATACAGCGAGCCAGAATTCTGGATTACCTTGCTCTAATCTAATCAAAACAAATATTTCATGAGCAACTGCTGTGAATAGGCACTGAGTTAATAGCAATGAAGAAGGCATATGGGTACAAGATACTAAATACTTTCTTACTACTTCTAAATACTTTCTTAACCTTATCCTAACTGGTGGCGAAGGATTAAAGATTGGACAGTTAGCCAGAAGTAATAAGCTAGAAGAGTACTCTGTCACTTTCGTTTTGAGATCCTCAACACCTCCAAAGCAGGAAGTAAAGAACATGCTTAAAAACAAGGGTAAGAAACACAGACACTCCTGACAAATGGTTAGGTCATTACATCAACAAAGTGCAACAGGTGGTTTAGGCAGCAGAGAGAAGTAATTAAATGAATTACTTTCTATAAACTTGAATAGCAAAGCTTCTAGTAATTAAGAAAGAAAATTGAACAAATAGGTTGTGTTGGCTAAACACAGTTCATCCACTCTGAAAGAATAACAAAAGACTTAAATTCTGAATGGGAAGAGTTATAGTACTAAAAAACATCAAATGGATGCAATGTATTTCCAGTTATGTTTCTTTAATCCTTAACCTATAAATCTATTTCCAGCTTCCAAAAATGCTGAAGATTCCAACAAAGAATTTTCAGAGAGATAGTACAGATTATAGAAATTAAATTAAGACTCTTACTCCTCTCCTTTCTTTTTGAAGTTCTCACACAGGGACAAGATTCTTACCAATGCATGTGTATCAGGCCCTCCCGATATGCCATTTCAAGTCATGGCTGACAAACTAGTTCTAATCACGCATTACATGCTTCATAACTGACCACCATCAGGACACCAATAAAAAAATGGCACAGAGGGAAGCAGTTATCATCCCTCTAAAGAGTGTGTGTTCCCAACTTGGTTCTGTTTTAGTAGCGTCAAAAGAAACAACAGCAAATTCCTTAGCATATATGAATCAAACATTTGCCTCTTTAGTATAGGTTGAGCCATACGAAACTGCTGAAATTTAACATACAAAAATAATCATTTCATATGGATCAACCCAATATAAGGTAACTATATTTCTGTCCAAATGTCACCTTTTCTTGACAACCCTATTTAATATTGCACACTCCCTCTCTACTCTGGCACTTCCTGCCCCCATCCCTGCTTTACTAAGCACTTGCTAATTTATCAAATTATTATTTCCTTTGTTTATTGTCTCTTTCTCCCTCTCCCTCCCTCCCCTCCAGACTTTAAACTCCACGAGGAGCTTTTATGTTTTTATTCAGTGATGTATACCCAGCACCCAGAACAAGCTTGACCCATGGCAGATGTTCAACAAGTATTTGTTGAACGACTAGCAGAATAATATCTAGAACACTCATGATTCGTCAACTAAGATATCCTATTAATAGAAATAAAGAAGAGTCACAAGCTAGATTTTTACATTCATTATTGAGATTTAAAATGGAACAGAATGCAAGCATCACTAACTTACCTTTTGCTCTTGTATCTGGGCCTTCACCACCTTGAACTCGGCAGATGGGGGCTTCTGATTGGCCACAAGCTCCTCGGTGTCCACCATCCAGCTAAGCAGGGACTCCAGGGCATCCTGGAACCTCCCACAGTGCAGCAGGGCCTCCTGCAGCTGGGCTGCTCGCTGAGCCACCTGCAATTTCCAGTTGTTCCAACTGATTTGCTTGTTTCATAAAATCATGAAATTTTTACTTTCACAGCCACTTTTTAGGCTGTGGCCGCAAATCCTTTTCATTTAAAATTTACCCAAAGCATTGATTTTGGGCAGAGTAGGGGTGGAAAGGAGTGAAACTTCAGCCCGCAAGCTATGAAAATAAGATTACCATCCCAAAAAGTCAATGTAGAAGATGTACTCTTTAAGATACTGGAAATGTCTGAATATGTTCATGATTATCAATGAATGATTCAAATATTTTGGGCTACTGGAAAAAAACGAGATTAATCATTTTTATCATTTTCCCTGGTATTCATTTATATTTCCTACTCATGAAAATCAGGGCTAATGATAAAAAGACGAAGATTTTTAGAAAAAACATTACAGCAAAAAGAATCAGAATCATCTTTTGCTAGGCAAAATAACTAAAAATATCCAATAGCATTCTGGCTAGCTCCAAGCTATATAGAGACCTTTTTCATCAAACCAGGGCCTTTGTCTTCTAATAAATGGAGGTTCTGTATCCCACATAGAGATATCCTACTGCCCTTCTCATAATCTTTTCCTTTTGGACTGAAAAAGTAGTTGGCAAGATATTTTAGACACTATAGAATACATTTCACCTGATGTTGCATTCTAATTGTGTTTAAGGTAAGCAACAATATGAATCAGACTTTAAAGAATGGTAAGAGTAGTTTTAAGACAGAGCAAATGATTAAGATGTTAATTAAGAGAGAAAACAAAAGCAATAACAACCACCACCACCAGATAAGCATTGCCATCCTACAACAATTTTCTGATAATATACATGTCATGCAAAGAGCCACTGTGTTTCAGATTATCTCCTTAAGAGAGCAGATCATCATTTCCAGTGTTCACCCTCATGGAAATTCAGGAAAGGTGGCATATACATCTTACAAGTAAAAATATTTTGAGTTGATGGTTTACAGTGGGGGTGGCAAATCTTTTGTCCAGGGCTGACAGATAGACACAGTTTCTTTGGCTTACACAGTGTTGACCTACCATACACAGTGAAATTGGATGCCAACATTTGAAAATTGGAAGGTTTCATATAAAAAGTGAGATTTCCAGGCTCTTTTGAAAATAAACACAATATGTGGCAACAGTGAGCCTATATCCCTACATGGCGATGATTTGCTGGAGCAAAGTAGGTACATGCACTCTCTTGCCACAGGACTATGGGTCAGAGACCACTGCCATCTCACCTGCCTGGTTGTGTCTGCAGCCATGTCTCCATCAAAGATGAGAAAATGATAGAGAGAGGCCCTGTTCACCCAGCTGGCTTCTTTCATTTAGGTTCCCTCTCTGGCTGCTATGAGCATCTGAATTTGGGACATCCAGTTTACAGCAATATTAAAAAGTAGTTGGTTTAGGGAAGTTTGGCTACTATTAATAACAAATAAAAAATAAATAATAAACAAATAACAAATTTCTAGTGAATGATAAAAAAACAACAATGAAAGGGACAAGAAAATTACCTTCTTATTGAGAGTCTTCCAGCGTGTGTTGACATCATCCAGGTCATGCTCCAAACCTTGAGTGCTGGTACTTTTCGCAGCACTCTGAATGAGGCCTTGACCTAACCAGTTCACATCTTGCTGTTTAACCTGCAATGGTTCAATCTCTTCTTTCTGGAAAACCTGCAGTTGGAATGGAAATCATTGTATTAATTATATTACCTGAAAACAACCAAATATATAAAAAACATTTGTTCAGTCATCAGGTATTAGAAACTATCAATTGTTACAAAAGTAAAGATTATTTTTGTTACCTGGTCATAGCTACTTGGTGAATAATATATAATATTATATATAATATATATTTATGAATAACAGAAACCTATAGCATTATCAAAACCATTCAGGAATATTAAAGAATAATAACTGAAGTGTGTTTAATCAGTTATCTATAAATCAAGAAGACAGTATATGTATCCTCGCTTTATTGCTTCATTATTATAGTGCTAGAAATTTCCTAACATCCCAAGTTAACTCAAACAAAAGATTTATGGAAATATCTAAAGGGGCAATATGATAAGATGGGCCCAAGATGAGCCTTACTGGGCAAGAAATTTGTAAAGGCTCTTCTAGATGGCTGCTGAAGTCGGCAACTGAAGTTTAAGGCTTCACAATGGAAATGTAGAATCACTGACAAGAGGATGAAGTGAGTCAGGAGGCCAAATATATGGCTTACCAGAGGACCAAAGTACAGGAAAAGATAAAAGAATAAGACACAGGCATGCACTGTAATAGTATGAATCCCTACACGGCTAGTCCCCTCAAAGCCTATCCAGATGCCAATGGGCTTGCAAGACACCAGGAGACCTCACTCCATAGAGCCAGTGACATGCATTGCTAGCACAGCGAAACTCTGGTTAGTCTTTGGTCACTGCAGCCTATGCCAATGATGCCAGAAATTTCCCACCACACCTCTACTCTCTACCTTATCCAACATATGGTCTCACAGTTGACTGTGACTGGCAATGTGTTTAGTCTAACATGTTAGATAAAAATGCAAGCTCCATGACAGCAGAAATTTCTGCCTTGGGCCTAAAACAGCACCTAGCTTTTAATCAGCATCCAATAAGTATTAGGTTTTATTATTTGCTGAATGAGTGAGTATCAGTATAGAAGTATATTGATTTCTAGGGGTAGATGATCTCAACCCCTTAATAGATAACACAAACGCCGTGAAGAAAATCAATTATTTTAACTAAGGAAAGTTTCAGACAGATATTGAAGTTAGACAAGGTTTAAGGTACTGAGATATTATACTGAAGGGCAGTATATAAATAAACCAATAGTTCAGGTGAATGAACAGTTAAACAGAATATATGAAAACATAGTGAAGGCAAATATTAAAACAACACTTAATAAAAATTATGGGCACATAATTATGGAAAATAGTCTTGAAAAATGTAGAGGCTGAAAGAGACAAACTGTCCAGACTCTGGCTCAAGGCCTAATATTCCTGTATTATTGTATGAATGAATAAATGAAGGAACAAGCAAACAAATCAATGTCCTCTCCCGGCATCTTTTCCCACAGAAAATCCATATGGATAATTTCTGCACTGGCTAATTGTTTCTACATAACAAAACTAAATATATAAAAATCAGTTACAAGTTCACTGAAATGTTAAAAAAAAAAAAAAAAAAAAAAAAAAAATCAGTTATACATAACCAAAGAAATTCCCTAAATCACTGAGAAAAATCAAAACAAATTTTCATAATTTTTTTAAAAGATGTAATTTACCTAAAAAGTCAATAGAAAAATAGGAACAAGGTGGTAAAGACAGATTTGGCATGCTGAATCTATCCATTTCTTTAATATACCACCTTTTAAGTTACTATACTTCTGGGAATTAATAGTTGTGGATATGTTTTACTACTTACAAAAAAAAGAGGAGGAAGTAGAAAAACTGCCAAATTCTTAATTCTAGGACCTTGTATGGTATATAAGGAGTAAGGGGAAGGTTTTATTCTCTCTCTCAGATAGTTATTTTCAGGGTAAAAAAAAAAAAAAAAAAAGACTAATCTAATATTCTAGTAAATTGCCTTAACCTCTGATCTTGGTTTTAAAGAAACTAATTTTAGAGCTGTGTATCAGAGCAAATCCAGGTGAGTCAGCAGTAACTTTCTAAAGTGCTACAGAAAACATATACTGAGGATTAAAAAAGATAACTACTAAAGAGTCCAAATACTCCTAAGAGTTTAATTACTTTTTTATAAATAAACTGCAAAATCCTTTATGGAAAAAAAGTACCCTGTTAAGCTTTTAAAGGAGCATGCAATATAATGCATGCTCAAGGAAAGGGCATCATTGACTACAGCAATAATTGCAGACTTAGAAGAGGAACTTTCCTACTATTGTCTAAATTCTTTATCTCTCCGTGGTAACAAAGTATCAGTGAAGAGACATTTCCTCCTTAATGTAACCCATAAGCACACAGACACAGAGAGAAGCTTAAAATAAAATAAAATAACCTCTGAGGCAAAGTTTACCAGAAGAGCTTAGTAGAAGTACAAAAATAGCAGAACTTCAATCTGAGTGGGAAGAAAAAAATTACAGGCTTGACAAACAACCTCTACTTATCACAAGGCTGCACCCTTTACTTTCTTACCTCATTCACCACTCACAAAAAGTTAGGAGCTTTAACAACTGCAAAATACAGCACAACTTCTCTAGTTCTACATGAAGTGCTACAGAGAGAAAAATTTCAGCACACTTAAAAAGTCCTTAATTTGAGTAGAGTACTGTGCAGACCACAACAATACACTACTGTGTCTGTACCTTCATGACTAAGCCTGTTTAAGTTTAATAAATCCAATATAACTGCCCTTAAGTGGCGGCGCCTTAAACCACAATTTGTGTAAAAGCCTGATGTGAACATAAATTCACAGTGGAGGCATTCTAAATGAAGGGGAACCACCACCATCTGCACAATCAATAGCAGGACCCTAAACAGCTGGGAATAATCATTCTTCTCAAAAAAATGGTCCCTAATTAATCTGTTATAATGACCAACTTATCAATACCTGGCATCTCACAGTGTATTAGTTAACCCTCCACAATAAAAGACTGGACTTGATCAGTCTTAGAAAGACCACTTTGATAACAGAACCACAAACCTTTTGTGCTGCAAAGTGTCCCATTTCCATTAATTACCTGAACTGACTGAAAGCCATTGCAGACTGTGTCCAATATTTCTGCCTGGGCTCTCATTTTTCTGGGAGCTGCCTTCTTTCCTAGTGGTATGAATTTCGGGGAGCATTTCCTATGGAACACCTCCATCTCCTGGGCAGAAAGTGGAGCCTCCACTTCCTCTTTAGATGCTATGTTGGATTCTTCTGAACCATATAGTGTCAATAGTGTCACATTTTCTATTAAACCTGGGCTACCGCAATCTATATCATTCTCCCCCAGATCTGTGTGAGAGACATCTAAGTCCTGAGGAGAATCTTTCACAAGTTCCCTATCTTGTGTTGTGATTTGGGATTCTCCTGGCCCATATGTCTTTTCTTCTTCTCCAGGGTCAGAAATACACTCATTTCCTCCATCTCTTGAAATAATTAATTGATCACATTTAATATTGCTCTCTTTCAAATTATTCTGCAGGCAACAATTTTCACCATGGATTTCCCTTTGACCCATTACACATTTTGTTTCCTCTAATGGAGAAACATCATGTAAAATCATTTTGAAGTTTTCATCAGGGTGGGCATTTCTACATGAAAGCAATGGGATTTTCTGCTCACTAATGGAATTGACAGAAAAAATCAGTCTATATTGCTCTGGTAAATGAATATCCTCAGCAGAAGACAAGCTTCTAATTCGTGACTGGTCTCCAGCAAAAATGCCCTGTTTTTCTTCCCTTTCTGCTGGAGGACTACATAAACCAGAATCGTCATCCTCGGAAGTTAGAGAATTAGTGCCCCATCTGCACTTGCTGGCCTTGGTAACAGCATCTGATATATCAGTGGGTTCAACAAAGGAGCTTTCACTCTTGTTTGCATAATCCATAAAATTGGCCGGAACAAACATTCGCCAAGACCGTCTATGCTCTTTCTTTTCTGCATGAGATTTGGCTTTGGGTAATCCTGTGGTTCGAATGATATCACTGTTTAGTTTGAGTGCATCGAAGATCACCTTTTCATCTAGTTTGTTAGTTTCACGACCTCTCAGCTCAAATACACTGGAAGAAGTAAGGGCACCATTAGAGCACAAAGAACTAACATCCAGTGTTCTGTGACTGTAGGGTAAAGTCCGGTCTGTAAAATGCCTGGAAGACAGGCTACCTTTTGAACCCGAGTCTATCTGTTCATTTAGCCTAACAGTATCATAGATTGACCGTTGTGGGACATAACAGTCTTCAATATTTAAGTCCTCCTCTTCTTCACCCTTCCCTACACATGGGGGATTCTGACGTAAACAGTCTGGTCTGCTGAGTGGCTTCCCCATTTCATAGACAGTTAAAACAAATATTGCAGCTCTTGACACAGAAAATTAGAAATAAGGCAAAGCATCTTTCAAAAAAAGTATACTTCTGAACTGAACTACAAAGTGCCTTCAGCATGAAGACAAATGATCAAATAATACATGTCATAAATGTCATAATCTAAGAGGTGTTTAAGGTCATTGTCAGTGCATCAGCATACATGCAACTATCCTTTTACCTGGTTTTTTAGAATGATTCTAAAAAATAAAGTGCAACAATAACAGAGAACAGAAATCTTCTTCTGTTTCCCTTCCCCCTGCCCGCCTGCCTCCCAAAGTTCCTTTTCGCACACTCCAAAACACAGAAAAAAAAAACAAACACACGCACTTAACAGTGGCTCAAACACTCAGAACATTCTTTTGTCAGTCCGCTTCCCATTTTAGTCTAATTTTATATCTGAGGTTTCCAGGTTAAAACCTGCAAATGAACAAGCATTCTAGCAGGCTGAATGTCAATTCTGGTGGAGCTCTGGTTAACTGTAATCCACTTAAAGATGCTTTGCAAAACTTCATCTCCTTTATAAATAAACCATGCTTCAGAAACTTGAAAGACAAACACAGGGACCAAGTATTGTTTTGATCAAGGCACAAACCTTCAGGGAAAAATAAATCTAATGGTTTAAGAAAGTTCAAATTTTCTTTTACTTTTTTGGGGAGTAGCTATAAATAATCTTGATCCAAAGAAGATTTTCTTCCCATATTAAGCTTCTTTGAGGCTATTCAGGACTACCCAAAGGAAAAAAAAAAAAAAAAAAAACCCGATTTTCAGACAGCCAGGCCAGTACACTCCAGCAACCATTTAAAGTAAACAGTCAGAAAGCTCCCCTTAAAAAAAGAAAAGAAAAAAGCCATTTCCAAAAATTCTTATCTGATCCTCCTTAAGAAGGCTTATTCCACCTGAGGCAACTGCAGCAAAAAGCTCAGCGGTGGTTTCCTCTAGGGCACAGGCAGCGTAATTCACATTCAGTTGAGAATCCGGAGACTACTTTTTCCCTTGAAACTGAACAACTGTGGCCGCGGTTTTGCCTTCATTTTAGCTACAGCTGGAGAGAGACTGAGATGGCCGTGGAAGAGGCAGAAAAGGGACTCCAGCAGGGACCTCCTGTGCTGTGCCCGGCTCCTCAGGGCAGCGCGGTCCCGGGCAGGCATCCTTCAGAGCCAGGGCGCTTCCAGCAACGCCCTCTTTGTTTCCGCAACATCTGCTCCTTCCTCTTGCGCTTCAGACTCCGACTCGGACTCGCAGCTCTCTCTATCACTCCGGTGCTACGCCTCCCGTGACTTAACTTCCAGTCATCTTTTCTTTCACTCCTAGCCTCCTCTCGGCAGCCGGCGAGCTGTTTCTGGGGGAGGTACCTAAAGGCCGAGAGGCTGCAATGTAACAGCCTGGTAGTGACATCAGCGCAAATCTGCGGCGTAGAGGGGCAGCTGGGTTCAGAGACTGCTGAAACCCCACCGATTATGTCAAAATGGGAAAGGATCTGTGGGCTTGCAGATGCAAACCCTGACACCAGGAGCTTTGCAAGGAAATCATTTTGTGAACGTCTGGGGACCACACCCATTTGAATAATAAGTGGGGAAAAGGGACCACACAGGTCCCTATCCTTCATTGAAGAATCTTCTGTTATTTAAGTAGTATCTGCTATGCTATGTGCAGATCACTTTGAAGTCAAGTATTTTGTCATTCCCTTTTAAAGACCATGTTCAGCAAATCTAACTCTTCTGGAGAAGACATTAGTTCTAAAGGCACAGTACCCTGAGCTCCGCTACTAATAGTTAACTAATAATCATACAATTCCATTGAGGTTAATGCAAGGCAAAGGCAAAGACCAAGGGTAGTAAGTATCCACAGATTTTTATCTCTGCAACAAACACTCTTTACAAATATTGTTTAAAATTAAATTCAGCAAGCCAAACCGTAGCCTTTGTGGGAGAAATTAATAGTTTTACTTAAATAACAATGTCCATCTGTTCTTTATTTTACGAAATAAGCAACACTGCCAGAGTAGCAGGTAAAGTTACAAATTAATGTGGACTGTCTTCTTTTGAATCTCACAAAACAATCACTTGAGTATGAATAAAACTGTACTGATGCCAAGTGAAACAGGCAGTTCTAGTAAAAACAACCTTATGGTTTCACTGATAATTTTATGGGGGGGGCTTTTGTACCTTTAATGAGGAAAATATTCCCAAATTATTTTTATAAACCTAAGAGTTGACTCTTTTAAAAAATAATCTATTCATTACCAGAACTCTTTATGGATTAACACATCCATTCAGAATTATTAGATGCAGCTCAGTATGTGGCCATCAAGTTGTGGCCATCTATAAAGAGAAAAAAGACATAAAAATATCCATTACTCTCAATACCCATTTTTCACAGTCAGGGTGTGAAATATTTCAATGACCACATGTGGTGTCCCAGTACACGGGCTGTTCTGAGGTGCTGATGATAATGGGAAGAAAAACGTGCACACAGTTACCATGTTTGAATGGTGGATTGGGCACTAGTCTGGGAATTAGTAGACACCCAGGCTTTACTCCCAACTGCTTTGATCTTGATATGTAAGCCTGGAAAGCTACTTATTTGTAGCAATATTAAAATATAGTTTCCATGAAATTTGGATGAGTGCCTTTTTCTAAACACTCTAGATCCTTTTCATAAGAAAAAATAGGCATTAATTCAGTCCATCTTAGACTCTAACTCTGAATCATTAGCACATTATCCCAGCCTTAAGTAAAGCTAAGAAGAGCAACATATAACCTCACATTTGAGTGAACAGTACATATTTTAAACTTTGTGGATAATTCATTTATAAATTCAGTCATTCAATAAATAGTGCTATCTGCCAATCACCACATTAAGCACTAGGGAAATTGTGCACAAAAGAGATGCAGCCACTACTGCCCTGATGCAAGTTACAGTTGAGTGGGATATATGGATGAGATATTGGGCACAAGTTTGGAAACAGTGAGTGCTATGGGAAAATGTCCCTGAGTTATATTTAAATATGTGCCATTTAGTTCATAACTGAATCCCTATTTTATTAAACCTATTTCAATTAATTACATTCTAATTCAAGTAAAAATGTGTACTATTAATATTATTTGGAATTTATGACAAAAATAAGCAATTTACAGTTTGTTACTTGAAATCACATTCCAAACATATCTGTATAACATAAAAGAAGTCATATTTACAGCAG
This sequence comes from Choloepus didactylus, assembly GCF_015220235.1. Taxonomy (NCBI): domain Eukaryota; kingdom Metazoa; phylum Chordata; class Mammalia; order Pilosa; family Megalonychidae; genus Choloepus; species Choloepus didactylus. Next base: position 94,611,021 of record NC_051313.1, on the reverse strand, counting down.
AACTGGACTAATTTATTTTTTTCTCCCAAATTTGATTTATACTGCTACTTTAAATGTTACGGTTGCTAATGTTAATAAAATCAAGATATACTAAACTGTGTTCATAATGAGAGATATACATACTGATAAGATGAGTAAAGTTTTTCTGAAAAAGTCAACACAAAAATAAATCACAAAGTTAAATGTTCTGAAAAATGTAATATTACTTTCAGCCCACTAGATGTGATCCAGCTACATCATCTTCTAAAGGAAGATGATTTTTGCAAAAGTACACAAATAATAATTGAATAATAAGTAAAACAATACCATTTTCACATTTCAAATATCTAAAGTTAAATTAAATCTTTAAAAAGGAAAGTTCCTGGAAAATCTTAACAACTACTAAGTGCAATAATCTACTTCAAAGAAAAGTTAGAAGACTAATTTTATTAACTGGAACGTGGAACTTTTAGAACTGAAAGATTACTTGGAGAAACTAAGAAATTCAAGGCACATTGTGTGTGTGGGGGGGTCTGAATAACTAAATACAGTATTATTAATGAATAGTGACAATATTATCACCATGTCCCAATAGCTCCTAAAACCTGGATTTAGAAGCCAACCAAGAGATATGTGCTTTGTGCTGCGGGTACAAAAAATAGGCCTCAGAAGCAACAATTTCTATTGTTATTTTTCCCTAAAAAAGATAACCCATTAGCAAATGAAAACTGAAAGCATCCTATGTTTCAGTGTTCAAAATAATAAACTTCATAAATGCGTAAAGGGCTTTCAAGGATATTCATCAGAAAGAATATGCAATAGCTTTTTATTTCACTGAAAAAAAATAATTTATATTTAAAAGAAAACAGAATATTAATGCAGGTCCAATCATAAAAATAAAAAAACTTAGAAACACTTAATAGGTTTATTATGCTATTATTAATTCAAAAACAATAAATTTATCTTGATAGGAATTTTAGGTAATATTTTTAAAAAGTACTTACAGTTCTTTCTGTAAGTTACTACAATATTATGACTATGCTTTTCCCCCTTCTTTGATGAGAATTTCAGGTGACAGCTGACACAAAATATTCTATGTAACAGGTGACAATGCTATATACAAATCTTACTAATTGAAATATGCCTGTATAACTTCTAAAAGTTAAGATTTTTTAAAAAGTCATCTAGCAAGCAAAACCAGAACATGTTAATGACCCCTTTCAATTTCCCTCAGATAAACAAAAAAACAAAAACAAACAAAACCTGAAAACACTTTTGATATGAAAATACTGACAAAAAATGATCTTGAAATTAAGAAAGTTAAAAGATATGTGACAATAGGCTATGTGAGAACAGACATTTTCTTGGGGTATCCTGGTTCTTGAACAACTCCAAAAGCTTTTAACTTAATTTACAATTGTAACATTTGCCTATCCTTTGCTATTGTTCATTAAATGATTAGAGGCAATCATTTTCTTATCAAGAAACCAATGTATAATAACAAAGCAAATCTCTTTTCCTCTCTCTTCCTCCATCTCTCACACACACAACTTAAAGCAACTTTCTCCATTAATAAAATAAATTACGTAGGTCTCCTTTATTTAAGGGACACCCATAAGGGTAGATCCTATAATTTGCCCCCCCCCCCTTTAATCTCTTGAAATGGCAATGTAGGCTTACCCAGTTTAAAACAACAACAAAATAAAAAACCTATGTTATAAAATCTCTGGCTGGAACTGCCCTCAGAACAACCGACGTTCATTCCTCAGTCTTAAATGAAGGAATAGAAGTCAAAAAAGGTTATAGAATGAGTTAGCCCTCAAAATGGAAAGAGAACCCACACAGTTAAATTTCCTCTGTCAGTCCTTTCAGAGCAGAACGGTATATTACCTGAATGATGTAGGAAAGGGGACATCCATCTCTTATGCCTAGTTTAAAATTGAAATGGGTGAGAATATAAGGTATTTACAATACTACATAGCAGATCAGCTCCAACTCTTGGTAACTTGCTGTGGTCTCTGCTTCAGCAGGGTTTCTGCCTCTTGCTCAGCATATAAGGGTGCTCTTTTTTCCTAACATTTTAAATGCCACTTTGATGTAGTTGGTTAAATAATGTGATCTTCCAAAATGTTCAAGCTCCTAATTACGATTTTTATAGTGAAAATAATTTTCACCTTTAAAAATACCAGAGGAAGGTATCATACAATCCCTTTGCTAACAGTCTTATTAACAAAAATCCAGACTATTAAGAAATCCTTCCCCAACAAAAATCTCTTCTGCAACAGCTTTTTCTAATTTCCCCTGTACTCAACAAAAATGGAAAACAACTCATCCACCTCAGTATATCAAAAGGGGCACATTAAAAACTGCTCTGAAAACATTTTTGAATAATTTAATTTTATCTGTAAAAATTTGGTGACATCCCAGAGGCTTCTTTGGGATCCTTTAATAAATACCTTAATAAGAAATTTGGAAGTTTTGTTTCAGCAATAATATTTATAAATAGTGCCCAACTGCCTGGCTTTTCCAGCTCCATGATATTTGGCATTTTAGTCTATCCAATATTCAAATAATGATGCCTGGGTTAAACAATGCCTTCTCCTCGACCAGTGAAAATTTATTGCAGTGTAATTAGGCATGTGCTCTGGTCTTTGTCTCTGGTTTCAACTTGGCTTAAAAATCCTCTGCTCAGTGTAATGCTATGTCCATTTTGAAAATAAAAAGATATCCTTTGTTCAGAGAGACTTGTACCACAGACGTGTTCATCTGTGGGGACAAAATGAATTCCAATGCGGCAGGAACAGAATGGCCAAAAACAAACAGTGAGCAGGTTCAGAGGGAAGACATTTTACCATGGGCTACACAGGGGTGGGGAGAGGTTTATTTAACAGGATTTGATTGTATGAAGGTCATTCAAACATCAAGTTGCTTTGATCTTCACTGATATTAAATCAATTCAGTATAGTAACAATGATTATTTCATGATGATCAGAAGATCTGATTGGTTGTTGATGACATTATAGGAATTACTGAGACATGTTTTTTATGTTAGTTACATATGCCTTTGATAAATAAAAACAAGGAAACATTAATATGTAGATTAGATTTGAAGATAATTTAAGCTTGGGAGTCTTCAAACAGGAGGTGGGGATAGGGGAAAGACCAAAGAAGCTTTTTTCCTGGTAAGAACCAATTCACTAGAGATATACAGAAGCTACTCTGCTCTTCACTCTACCAGTGTAGATAGAATATATTTGTAATAGTAAAGAAGTATAAGTAGAAAAATGGTATTTTGAGTTATGAACAGTAATAGAAAACACCTTCCTCTTCAGACATCTTAGCTCAATGACTAATACTTAGAAGTAGTAAATTACGTATGGAAAACATAAGTTACACAATCAAAACAGTCTCAAAACATTTAACTAACATAAAAAGCTATTTTTGATCACTGAATAACTTTCATTGATAGTGAATTAGGACGTTTGGTTCAGAATAGTGTTTGTTTTTCATCATTAAATTTAAGTTGGTATCTTAAACGTGAATGAATTTTGCCCTTTCAAGGAAATCTAAGATAAAAGTAATGGCTATTTTTTAGGTTAAGTTTTAGGGAAAAAAATGGAAGCAAGAAAGCCTGTCTTACCTGGTTTAAATAATCCATGACAGTGCTTGTGAATATAAGGCACCCCTACGGAGTAACTGGGTAATGCTATTACTCAGTTTTAGTCCTTCTTGGAAGGCAATCAGTTTATTTTATATTAAGAAAAAATGTTTTAGAATTTCAACTGTGACATTAGGTTAAACTAAAGTTACGAGGTAGATAGATTATAGTCAAAACTGCATTATGTTTGGAAGCCTATAATGAAGAGACCCACTTCTTCAGTGGATTTCTGTTTCATTTTTAGGAATTATAATCACTAGTAGTTTGTCATTTTAGCAAACTATTAGCTTTTCCTTCAATACAAATCACTCCATTTAAAAATAAAAATTAAAACTTTCTAAAAACTTTGTGTTGAAACTAATATTCAACAAAAGCCTTATGACCCGCCCTCCCCCCAAAAAACTAAACTAAAAATCTAAACTGTGAACAGTATTAACTTACCTTCTTAATCAAGAAAGCTATCATCACCAACAATATTTGGTTTTACCTCAGAAATAGTAGCTTTAAGGGTAATCATCATTGTTGTCATCTTCAGCACAAGTATCTACATAACATTAGTTTCTAAGACAATTTCACACACATTTATCCATTTGTTTCTCCTGACTGCCAGTTTTACAGAACACTTTCCTCAAGTGGGTGTTCCTGGGGTTTTGGATTAACATGAACAATGGCTGATTATTCAGACTGCCCAAATTAAAGATGGGCAAAGAGGCTTTGAACATTTCTCAGAGAAAATATCAGATGTGAAATATGATGAATAAAGTTGCCACAAAACATGGCATTATCTTCATCAAAACATCTAAGCTCTGACACTTACTACCTGAGTGACCTTGGGCAAGTCATTTAACTATTTGTCAATATGAACGGAAATACTAGGAGGAGCTACCTATTATGACTGTTAACAGGATTAAAGGTAGAGGAGCTTAAATTAGTGCTTTATACATAGAAAGCCCATGATCAATGTTAAATGCTATAATTACTATTTTTTTAGAATAGACACACATGCATAGAAATAAATGGAATTAATGGTTGTGTAACCTACCATCTTTATTTAACATAATCATGTTGTTGTTGTTTTTTTTTTTACCATGGCACTGAAATATTTATATGCAGAAAGACGATTTGTCCATGTGAAAACTTTTTACTTTTAGTCAATGGATTTCCAGACATTGAAAGTATGTCATGATATTCTTTATAGTGTACTGCATTTCATTAAAATCAACCAACTGCTTCCAAAGCAATCAGAAAGCAGGCAAACAAACACAGCATGTCAAGTGGTCTATTTCAGGAGAAATTTTCACTTTATTTTTCTTCAGGATCAAACACGACAATCTGTGTAACTATTAATGATAATGAATGCTTACTTAGTGCTTTTCAGTTTGCAAAACACTTTCAAAGCAGTGATGAGAGAGCTCCTCCTCCCTCTTGCTTTTCCTTACTTTCAAAAGAACTCTTCACATTGGTGGACACGTTTTTCACTGTACACATACTGGGAACACAAGGCAGAGGTGTCCACAAATAGCAGCACCAATATTATTACTTTGGCTCATTTTCTTACAAACAGTTAAAGCAGTGAAGAGAAATGAAGGCTTACTCTTTCTCCACACAAATTCACAGAAAATCTAGAGAAATGATGATGTCTCACAAAGGCACTGACTACGGTTAAATTTCATTAGTAAAAAGACTACTTGAGTGCTGTCATTTAAACAAGGGTAATGACTGCTTTAAAGTTTTGTCAGGGTTCTGTAGAAAATTCCAAAGTTTTCTGTCACTCCTCAAACTCTCCCCCAGCCTTTTAAGCAGCAATTGCCACAGAATGTTCCTTTCATAATAGAAAATTCTCTTCTATGAAATCCCTATTTTTCAATCCAGAAATATGAAAATTTGACAGAGTAATGAAGGATGAAGGACAGAGTAATGAAATAATGATCAATAGGGTAGTTCCCTTCACCTTCATGAATCAAAAGGTAAATATAGAATCACAGATTCTTAAGTCCTGAAGGAACCAGGTTTCAAAGACACTTTATAAACTGCAAACAACAACAATGGTACGAAGGAGGAGGAAAAGGAGAAGGAAAAACTATTTTTCAAATTTGGTGGTCTAAATAATTCTAAGCATGAGCAAAGGAAACACTATGTCAAATATAATGGAAAGGAATTTGGAAGGCCATTTGATTTATATTCCTTTGTCATGGAAAACAAATAGTTTTGCAAGTCCTGTTTTAATTTGATCTTATTTTATCTGACTTTATTTTATCCACCTATGCGCCAGTGGTGCAACATGCCTTCACCAGTCTTTACCAGAAAGCAAATCACACTTTGTGAACAGAAAAGGATTCATGGCAATTGCAAAGGTTCATATAAGTCCCATGAGAAGATGCTTGCTATTTAGGGCCCCCTCTTGTCTCCTACTGAGACAGGGCTTCCACTCTCAACGATCATAAATGAGACCAAATCCAATGACAGAAACTGCCCCACCCTTTTAATTTAACGTTCCATTCATTAAGTATGCACTGAGTGCTATCAAGTAGAAGGCATTTCTTTGCACTGAGGAGTTTATAGTTCAATTAGAAATAATTTACTCCTAATCCTATGGGGTACAAGCCCCACATCTTTGTTTATAAATCCAAGATTAAAACATGGAACTCTACTCTGCCTTTAAAAAATATGAACTTCTGAAAGTAAAAAAAAAAAAAAAAAAGTTTACATTTAAAATTAAATTAAGAAGGATAAGAAGACTACAAAAGGGTAAGAGCAGAAAAACACTATAATTCACCATTAAAGTAAATGCTGGGAGATAAATATCAAGAGAACAAGCTGATTATGTTATGGACTGGCCTCTGCAGCAGAGTTCAAGCGTGGCTCTGGTCACTCCGGATGCCAGTTCTGAATGACATCAGAAACTGATTCCATGATGTCAGTTTTAGCTTGCCTGGAACTTCTTCAAGCACTCTTGACCTTTGGGCTGTGTCCTACGAGTGTGCAAATCCCCAGTATGCTTAGAAATGCCTCATATGCTCAATATGAATTTCAAATATTGAAAGGTTCAACAAAATGGACAATCTCCTTTCTAAACCAATTAGAAATTTCTTTTAATAATAAGACACTTAGCAAAAATGAAAAATTCCCTACCTTGAATATGTCAAGCTGTTGATTAATTGTCTCCGTTTCCATACCAACAGGGCCTTGTGACTCCTCATGTTCTTCAGCTTTCTGAAGCAGAGTAGAAAATTCTTTCAGTTGGCTGTGGAATTCTTCGAGACGATCAATAGTCCCTTCAACCTGCTCTTCTCTTGTTCGTGCTCGGTCCAGCAATTTGTTGCACTGTTTGCTTAAAGCCTCCAAATCCCTTTTGATTCCAACAAGGTCAGGAGAGGTTTCCTCTGTGGCTAGAATCATCTTGCAGGTCTTATTGGCATTGTCAATGCTTGCTATAAGGGCCTCCAGTTTCTTCAGAAAGGTTTTAATAGCTTCCTTTTGCTTTTGCAATGTTTCTACATCTCTCCCCACTGGAGCCATGCTATCCAGTTCATCATCAAACTCCGCAAACTGAGAAAACATTTCTCGGATAGTATTCTGGAAATGCCCAATGCCCTGAAGTTTGGTTTCCAAGAATGAACACTTTTCATCAACCTGCTGGCTTAATGCACTATGTTCTTGAGCTAAAGAATCTGCTTGTAGTAAGACATCAGATGTTCCCTTTGAGTCTGAGGCTTCTACCACAAGGTTCTGTGCAAGTCTTTTGGCCAGATCTACCTGATCCTTCAAGGTCTTAAGTGATTTCTGCTGAGTCTGCATCATGGTCAGGTATTTGTTACTGAAAGCCTGGGGTCCTAGGGAATCATGGACATCCAGCTGTTCCTTTGCACACTGAAGTTGCCTTTTAGCTTCTAGGGAAATTTCTTGAAATTCTTTAAACTTCTGGGACATGTTCTCCAGAAAGAATTTCTTACTGTGAAGTTGTTCAGTGACCGTGTCTACCTTCTGGATCAGTGATTTATTCTCATCTGTAACAATCTCTTTATCTATCTCACAAACACTGAGCAAGCTATTGGCTGCATTGTTTAGTAATTCTACCATCCCAAAGTGTTGGTCCATTTCTTTCTGCAGACACATTAACCTGGCAATAGAATTCTCTGTTTCGTTAGGATCCAAGCAAAACTTTATATCCTCCAGGTTGTTTTGACACTTGTCTATCCATGGCTGGAGAGTCTCTACATGCTCTTTATACTTGAGGGCTTTTTCCAATGAATCTTTTAGCTTGTCCTCTCTTTCTTTCACATGTTTATTTAATGCATCCCAATCGGTTTTAATTGTGTTAAGTTGTAATTGTAAGGCTGCCTTCTCAGACCCTTGAGTTTTTAGTAACAGATTTTCACCTTCTGCAAGAGTTTTTTCATAAATACTAGACTGGGCAGTCAAAGTTTTACTAAAGTCTTTCTGATCTTTAATTAATAATTCTAAGACATCAAGTTTGGCTGATATTGGATGAGACTTGTTTTGTTCTTCTTTCCTTGCATCCAGCCAAGCGTGAAAATCTTTAGACATTTGCTGAAACTGATGAGAGCTTGCACAGGCTGACTGAAGGTGCTGGACATGATTCTCTAAAAATGAAATTACAGATATGTTTATTTTATATATGCTGATTTACTCTATAAGAAGCCAAGAAAAAATCACCAAATGAATGCACACAATTGTAAAAGCAAGCTTTCTAGGACTGACTATAAGGACTAAAAGTGAGCTTAAATTATTGACAAGAGGAGAAAAAGGAAAATGAGGCAGGGACAACAACAAGAGAATACATTGAGGGAAGAAGCAGGAGACAAATGAGAGGAAAAACTATTATGGGAAGTAAAAATGCTTGAAGGTGCAGGGTGGTAAACGGCAGTCACACCAGACACCACCTGCTGTGCTAAAGTCATCTCCTTTCAAGTAGGGGAAGTGAGGACTAAAGCTCTAGTTGTGTTAATAAATAATTCATCTCATCAAATATTACTTTTCAACTTCTATGACTTTTACATTTCATGGAAGCTATATATTGTTAGCACTTAAGAACAGCGTGGGTTTGGATACTGGCGCAACCTCTTATGAACAGCCGTGAGACTGTGGGCAAATGATTAAACTTTTAAGCCTCATTTTCCCAGCTGTAAAATAGTAATTATAAGAGAAGGTGACCCATGGAGCTGTTGTGGGGATTAATTGATAGTACATGTAAAGTCCTTAGCTTAATGCCTTTCTCATAAAAGTGTCAGTAACAATAGTAACAATAATAGTAACACCTGACATTTATTACCAATATTATGCCAAAATTAAGGAGTATATTTGAAATGTCTTCTAGGATCCATAAACAAATCCAGTCAATTAAAAAAACATGCACTGAATATTTACTATGTACAAGGCACTGTATCATTTTTCAAACAGAACAAACATGGCAGCAAAAATGTTCTCTTCTTTGACAGGCTCTGCTGAAGTTCGATAACTCACTACTGCTGCCTCTGACAAATATTAGCCCATTGTCACAGAATTACGGCCACAGTAAAATACTGCCAAATGTTTCTCTTTGATAGGTCAGAAATCAGACAAAATAGCAGCATATGAGAAAATTTAGCAAAGACTTTTTAATAACTGTAATTCATCTGTTTTTCTGGTGAAATAGGATGTGTCATAGTGAAAATATGTGTCAAAGAGTCTTATACTTAGTATTTGGAATATCTGAAATTTTAATGGACCCTGGATTTTTGCAAACAGACTCTATTAATCTGTGTAGAATCACTCTAAAACTGTGTGCTCATATGTGCATAGAAATGCTCCTTCTCCTTGTGGGATTGCCTCTTCATTTATTTTCTCAACAGGTAAAGATTCTCTTTAGGAGTCCTGGATTACTGGCAACAGTCTGGAAATAGGGAATACATATGGTTTATTTCTAACCAGGGAATATATGTATCAAAAGAAGGGAGACAAACCTGCTTTTTGTTCAATATCCTTAAATGACTTTAAGATGCCTTCTAGTTGCCTACTAAGTTCTGCTTTCAAGTACTCCTCTTTAACCAGAGCTGACAAATCCTCACAGAGTTCCTGGGCCACTTTTATCTGCTTTGTTTCCTGCTCTATTTCCTGCTTCGTTTTCTGGGCTGTTTCCAACTGTTGTTTCATAACATCAGGGTGTGTGCTGACAGCCAGACTGGTGCTGAGTTGATTATCCAAGTCACTCAGTTTATCAGAAAGGCTTCTCAGCAGGCTTTGATACTGTGTACTTTTAACAATGGCTTGGTCAATCCAGTCACATCTGTCACTCAATTGTCCTGTTAGGCTATCCCATTTTTGGGTCACAGCTGCCAGTTGCTCTTTCACAATGCCATGCAAAGAAGGGTGTTCACCAGGTCTGCTTAGAATACTCTGACCAGCTGCTGTTAGCTGTTCATACTGGGGCTTCCTAGTATCAAATTCTTGCAGTAGAATCTAAGGTAATGAGAGTAAATAAATGATTGTCAGTTGATTATAGAAAACATAGCTTTGAGTTTCCAAGCAGACAGAAATGATATTTATTTATTTATTTTTGTTACTATTTCCTAGTCTTCATTTGAGTTACTATTTCCCAATGTTCATTTTAAGGGCTGTGCAATTACCTTAAACTAATGCAAAAAGTGATCAGTGATTTCTCACAGAGATAATATTTTGTCTAAAATAACATACCCTAAAAGGAAAAATGAATAGAATAAATATTTTTTGTAGTCTGGGCAAAATGAAAAAAATTCAAGTGCAAAAATTCACGTACAAAGGGAAACACTGCTATTGAACAAGTTCACATCACACTAACACCGAATTTGTGTTTTTCCTACTCTTATTTTTCTCTTTGTAGGATTTCTGAAATATCCTATAGCAATTAACATCAAAGAAATGCATAGTGATAATAGCTTTAGACTATATGAATTCATAGCGCATTGATTTACAAAGGGGTTTTTGTTAACGTAATAAGATTTATTGATGTTTATAGTCTTTATTATGAGTATTTTAGTCAATAAATCATGTTTCTCAGAATGAATAGGCTCAACATGACTCTTCATTACGAAATGAATGATCCAAAAATTTCCTTCTTTTAGTCTTATCAGATTTATCTCTGGGAGACTACTAAAATGAGAGGCAATTATTACTTCCTCCAGAATATTTTTCTTTTGTTTTCATGTTCTTCAAAGTATCTATCTACCTATCTATCTATGACACGTGACTCTAAATTACCAAAACTGATTTGTATTTTCACCTTATAGAAGCAACCTTACTGCTCTAAAACCACTACTCATATATACAGAAATCTAACTGAAATCACAATGGAGCTTCTGCTATATATCTGACTTAAATTTTATGGATTTTTCCCCTCGTGAATTTATCTGCTTTATAATGAGAGTAATCTAACTAACCCACGGGATTTCAAGGTTCCCTCTATGTTTCCCCTATTCTTTCTTCTCCTCTTATTCTGTCTCTCTCCCCCTTAGGGTATTATTGCATGAGTTTTAAAAGTTTCATTATCTACTACTACAATAAAAATGAATAAAACATCAAAGGAATGATTTCTAAACAATAAAAAGTATACACTAGCTGCTCGCAAAAATGTCATTATTACTTATAAAATCACATTAAAACTTCAAAGAAGATCCTTGTTTTTAAACAGAGTCTGCACAAACCACAATATGTCTGAAATTATCAGGGGGCTTGACTTGCTCAGGGGATCAAGTAGAAAACTCTGGGAGGTGTGTCTCATAGCTTTAGTTCTCTGGGGTTTTCTCATTAATCTCTTAGGGGCATCTGAAACATTACAAACACATCTCAAGGCAGATAAAGAACATACTTGTGCAAAGCTAATGTATTCATTATGAAAAACTTCGTCTTGTTAAGAAAAGTTGCTGCACGTGAGATAAATTATTAGGTCATACACACCTGCACCTGCTGCTTTTGTGTGTTTAGCATATTTGGGTCAATTGACAAAGGCCCAAGGACACTGGCCATCAGTTCTTTTTCCAGGAGCCACTGTTTTAACTGGGCCTCTATGGTCTGGAATTGAGTTAGAGTATTGGAAGATTCTTCCAGTTTTTGTTGTCTATCAACTGTTAATTGATTGAGTTCTTGCCACTTAGAATCTAAAAGAAAAAAAGGTAAAAGACGAAACTGTTGTTTTGTTTTTATGCACTTATGACTATATATCTGTGAAGACTGTATGATACAATTCAAAAATGACATATAATGGCTATCATTCCACCTTTATAATTATTTTTACATAGATGATTAAAGGTCCAACTTAAGAGAGCTAATGGCATTTAGGGATACAGATTTTACGGTCTGGTAGTTTTGAGTCAATAGAAAGACAAGAAGAGAAAAATAAATTTGTATCTGATTTTAGAAGATGTTATAGAAATGTGGGATATTCCTTAAGGTAAGCAGGATCCTGGGATCCCTCATTTTTTTTAGAAGTCCTAGAGAGTCTGTTTATTCCACCATAATTGACCTACTTGAACAATGAATATTAATCCTTTTTTAATATCAAATCTTCAATTATCAGTTCTAGATAAATGACTTCCAAATCTGTGTATCTAGCTCCATTCTCTACTATTCAAATCATACATCAACAACCAGTTGCTGGACAGTTACACTAGGAAATCTCATCAACACTTTAAACTCAACATTTAAACACAAAGTTCATCATATTTCTCTCAAAACTGGTGGATTTTTGACTTTTTTTATTTCTTTGAATGCTTGTTATCTCCCCCAAGACACCAAGAAGCAATAATTCAGAATATTCTTTTACAACTCCATTGGCTGTCCTCTATCTTTGTTCATAAAACTTAAGCCCATCTCTTACATTCTCAATGCTATTCTCTATTTTGGTCCTTATCATCTTTTACATAGACCAGTGGTCCTCAGACTTTAGCTACATTAGAATCACTTGGTGGGCTTGTTAAAACACAGATTGCAGGGCTTGTTAAAACACAGATTACAACAGTTTATGCTGCTGTCGCCGAAGCACACTTTTGAGAACTACAGACCTACACTACTGGTTTTCTAACTGGTCTCCCTGCAGTTGGTTTTTCTCAGCTGCAATCTATTTGGTTCTAAAACAAGCTTCCTAAAAACTAGCTTTTAAAGATGTCACTTCCCTACTCAAATTCTTCAATAACTAACTCCTCACTATGTAAAACAACAAAATCTAAAGGCCTTTGCCTGACATTCAGGACGTCTCTCAACCTGGCCCTACTCAATTACTCGGAGAGAATTTGCTCTCCAAGATGAATCATCCAGTGCAGTCCTGCTGAGCTTACCAGTGTCATCCAAACAGGCTTTTGTGCACACAAGTGCCGTGCCTACCATGTGCTACCCTCCTCTGCACATATCCCAACTCCACAATTTCTTCACAATTCCACTGGGTCTTATCTTCCACTAGCAAGCTTTACCTGCTCCCGCCACCCTCAAGACAGCATGCTCCCTGAAACCATGAGTTACTGACCAGAGCACTTGGTCTGGTGCCTAAAACACATCAGTTGCTCAACAAACATTCATTGTTGGGCCTGTTTAGTTGATCTGATAGACTGTTTTCACCTAGACTAAAACTCTAAAGGGCAGATTTTTTTTTAAAATTAAATTCAGTTTTATTGAGATATATTAACATATCATACAATCATCCATGGTGTACAATCAACTATTCACAGTACCATCACATAGTTTTCCTCACACCAGAATCAGAATAAGAATAAAAAATAAAAGTAAAAAAGAACACAAAAATCATCACCCCTCCCACCCTATTTTTCATTTAGTTTTTGTCCCTGAAACCTTATTTAATAACATCACTCTATATGGCATGACACAAACACGATCTGATAACAAAATAATGTGACTGAAGCAAAAATTGGGAAGAAGAAATATCAAAATCATCAGGAAACATCTTGTAAATACTCTTCAATACCACTACCATTCTAAAATGTCTTGATAATATTGTCCCAACTAATACTGAATTCCCAAATGCCTCTAGGCAAAAGTCACTGACTTAGGGACAAATTAACTGCAATACAACAGGCAGGTTGGATTAAATATATCTTTGAATGTTAAGGACCTTTAGGGTAACCTTTTTCAAAGTAAAACATGCTTATAGATTTCTAAATTTATCATAGCACACCTGACTCTAAAGGAAGAACATTAAAATGGAACAATTGAAAGCAAAGTAATTCTTAATATTATAATCAGAGTAAACACTTACATAGCACTCACTATGTGTCAGATATTACTTGTCTGAGCTGTGTACATATTTACTCATTAAATTCTCCAAATAATACTATTAAGTAGGGACAATTATTAACCCTGTTTTATACTCATTTTCCATATTATTATAATAATGAAAAGGAGAGAAAAAAACTCTGTACCTAGGAGGAACCATTTACACAGGGATGGGATGGAGTAGGAGGAGAACTCGGGTAAAGTATCAAACCATGAGAACTCTGTGGTGAGCTACTTTTTAATACTGGTTGGAGTAGGAAAGAAGAGCATAAAGTATAGCATAAAGTATGGGGCTGGAGGAGACCCAGTGGTAACTCCTGAAGGAGAAGGGAGCCTACCTTTTCCTGATAAATGAATGCAAGGAATATATTTAAACTACAATTTAATAAAGCATAAAATAATTAAAAGCACCAAAAAGCTAGTAATAAGTAAATGAAATATATGAAAATAACATTACTCAATGCACAGCGTTTTATTACCTAGCATCCACCTCCTTCATAAAAATAAATTTAATTAGTTTTTAGCAAGAAAATAAGATATACCAATTTTTAGCCCAATGTAATATGAAATGACACTTTTAAATACACAAAAATAGATTTCTGAAACGCTACAGAAAATCCAAAAATAAGTTAGGCTGTTGGATAAATGTTTTCTAATAAAGATTATGATATAAACAGAAAATGACTGAGCTTCTGTTCATGGACTTTGGTGTAATAATACAACCTACCAATATCTGCCAACATCTGTTTCCATTTGGGGGCCTCAGGAGTATCTGGGTTCTCTTCCAACAGCTCTGTCAATTTGTCTTTCAACTCCTGCACTTTATTTACATTTTGCTTCAGTTCTGCCTCAAACAACTAACAAGGAAAAAAAAATAACTACATTAAAGTAAGTCAACATTAAAAGACAAAAACATAATTATGATAGAGCATTTTTTCCTCTAGCATGACCAAAAGAGGAAAAAAAAATCCACTGTTAAATGCTGAAGTGGGTGAGTATCTAGATTCAGGAGTTAATTTTCCTTTCCTCTTCTTAGCTAACTTTCAACCTTGAGATGAAAGAAACCCACAAATGAGGAATGCTATAGCTATAGCAATAATGACTCTAGTCCCCATTTCTGAGGAAGAATTTCATATTATTGTCCAATGAACCCATTCAGAAAAAAAAGGAAGATGTCATTCTGTAAGCTTATAATTAGTAAGTAAAGCAGTCTCAATAAAGGCTTCCAGAATTCAAGAATCTATTATTGATTAGCACTTTTTTTGATAACACATTTAAGACTTCGAATATAGGTCAGTGATTTGGAGAAAATTTCAATCATTGCCACCATGTAAAATCATTTCCTAACCTTGACATTTGTAAAAAGAAACGCCATCCATTAAAGAAAAGGCAGGTATTAGCTTAGTCACCCTGTTTTATACTAGACAGAACAAATCCCATTAGTATATTAATACTTAGCCCTTAAATAAATCTTTTCCAATGGGTGACTGGTTAATAACCCAGACTAAAGGTAGCAAAGTCATTTATACCCAACAGTTCTCACATCTTGATAATGTTCGTGTACAAAAAAAAAAAAAAAAAAAAAAGGCAGGGCTCCTGACCACCAGGATTCAGCTCTGAATTCTAATCTATTCTCTTTCATGTCTTCAGTAAATGTACCTTATTCTGTGCAACTTGAGTCTTCACAGCTTCACTATCTGTAGGTGTAGGTGTCTGATGCCATTTTGTTGCTGTTTTGTTCATTTTCTGTAACCACTGCATCATTGCACTTGATTCTTCCTGAGCCTTTTGCAATTTGGAGAGTTTAATATTCAGCTCGGCCATTTTGTCCTTGAGTAAGAGGCCAAGATCTTCATAATCATGACTTATGTCAGTCATATTCTTTTTAATTGGCATTAATTCTAGAAGTAAGCAAATAAAAACGATACTGACATTTTCAGGGCTTTAATAGATAAAGCTCTAGAATTAAAAATGCTTTACATGATAGTTGCTTCTATTTTGTCAGTATTAAGCCTACTACCATAATGTTTTAGAGCTTTTAGAACTAAAAAGTTAATCTTGTAATGCTATTTAATGAGAACTAATATAGAAACAGTGCATAATGTAAGTGAAATTAAGTAGGCAATTAAAATAAAATAAAAAACTAAAACTATGAAATGTTACTTAGTAATTCCTCAGGTGCCAAACTCAACAAATTAGCTCAAACAGTATTATCCCAAGGGACAAAATATCTCAAATTAACAAAAAAGAAGGAAACAAAACCAAGCGCTAAACTGAATTACTGGATTTCACTAATTCCAGATGAACAAACTACATGGACTGCTACACAAAATACATTTATGAATATGTGAATATTATATTGAATAGTGCCATTTTAATTCAATTTTTAAATTTCTATATAACTACTATTGTCCTCTAAAAAAGACTTTCTCTCAAAAAAAAAAAAAGATCAAACTACCTTTAATCAATAGCCATTTAAAACTATTATTCACCTTTATTTGCCAAAAATTCCTGAGTATCTGTGGCTGTTCCTTCACCATTTATTATTACTCCACCTGCAAAAATATTAACATTGAAATAACCATAGATTTCCACAGTATTTCTATACACATATAGTGGGTTGTTTTTAAATAACACCCCATAAATAGTAATTAATTTAAAAATGCTATTACTATTTAAGAGAATGTAAGATGTTGATTTAATTTCAAAGTCAAGTGAAGATCCAAAGCTTAAAGGTCTAAATTATGTCCTCTCTTCTTTGTAACACCCACTTTTATAGTAACACTTCTATAAACACTAGAATTCCAGCAAATTTATATTATATGTATTAAACATTAAACATTAATTTATAAACGAATTTTGTGATTAAGTTGCTTTAGTGCTAAAGTTACTTTACTGCTAAAGTTCATGAAGCTCCGAAGGTGCTTAATATATAAGTGTACTGAACACAGTGTAAATGATTTGACAAAAGAACCGCCTTACTTAAGGAGCTGAAAACTGTCTGGTGCTGCTCAACAAGCAGTTACAGTGTTATTATGGGTTTAATAAATACAGAATAATACAAAAAGACATGAAAGAAAAGAGTAAAAATAAAAAACAAAACCCTACTACTAAAACTACATTACACCAACACAGAGACAGGAGAGCACTGTGGTTAGGAGTACCTGGGCTTTGGTGTATGGCTCGCCTGAATTTACATCCCGGCCCCGCTAATTATTAGCTGCGTAACCAGACAAAGTAATCACCCTCACCCATCTACACAGACTGGTGGTGATAATAATACCTAAATCAAAAGACCAATGTGGGAATTAAGACAGTTAACTCATCACTAGCAAATAGGAAATACTTAGAGAGTGGTAAAGTATTATCGCTTTTTATTCCATAACCAACTAGTGTTGGCACTTTTTCTATAATCTAAATATTAAAAAAAATCAATTAGCCTTTTTCATGCTAGTATCCACTGACTATCTATTCAAATCACAAAAATATTTCCCAAAATCAACCACGCAAGACCAGGTCTAAACAAATAAAAATGAATTATCATTCTGAATGAAGAATCATTCTAAAATATCTGACTCTTACTCCACATTTTGTCCCTTTTTAAAAAATCACACAAAATGTTATTTTTAAGTTGGAAGCAAAAATATCATATGGATGCTTAAGATTAATTGTTACCATGATTGGAAGTTACCAAGAGTAGGGGAAAAAATTACTTTTTACTTACTGCAAATATGAAGTGGAAATAAAGAAATAAAATAAATAAAATACAACAGAATTCTTTTTCTTGGAAAAAGAAAAAAAAAAGAAAGAAAAAAAGATGTCAGGAAATCTGATTAGCAGAGAAAGGAAACACCATCACCCCATATATAATATGAATATTCCCTGAAATGGGATTAATAGAGCGGAATAAATGGTTGGTTGAGAGAGGCCCAGCTGGAACATCAGTATCACAATA
The DNA here is from genome assembly GCF_015220235.1 of Choloepus didactylus. NCBI lineage: Eukaryota > Metazoa > Chordata > Mammalia > Pilosa > Megalonychidae > Choloepus > Choloepus didactylus. The sequence goes on along the minus strand of NC_051313.1, from coordinate 94,593,172 downwards.
GAGGCAGCTGGGGGTCTGGTCAGACCAGATAAATCACAGAGGCCAGATAAATCACAGAGGACACTCAGAAACTCACAGAATAAAGATATGAGACCTGCCACCTGTCTATTCCTGGATCTTTTATTTAAAACAACAACAACAACAAAAAACCCATAAAATTGATAACAATATAAACAGGTTCTAAACTTAAAGTTATAATCAAAATTACTTAAATTCATCTTAGAATCAATATTTATGACCGACTTCCTCCTTTTGTTGAGACGAGTGGCTCAACCATGATTTAGATTGTGATTTACGTATGCTGGCTACCACATTATGTAACTGTTTTCTTTGGGAATATTGTACAGAATAACGTAGATGGTAATAAAATAAGAGAAGATCACGCTACAGAACAAAAGCCTGTGTCCTTCCCTCACTCTTCTTTTCCTAGGAGACCAGAGTCATTTTTTAATCAAACATAATAATGAGAATAGAAATGTTTCAAAGAGAATTTAGGTATCTCCATTTAATTAAGGTAAAAAACAACAAATTGGAATCTGATTTTGCCCCTCCCCAAAATAATGCTCCTTATTTCCTTACATATTAAATTGGTTGCATTTTAATTGTAGTTTTTTTTAATAAAATGAAACATAAAAGGGATTTGAAATTTGATTAGTACAGATACTTTTCAATGGCAGCTTTAGTATGTTTATAGGTGCCATCTTTTTAATCAAGTTCATGTTGTATTTTGGAGGTTATTATATGCATTAATTTAAAAAATAACATACACAGATAAAAATGACATGGGTGGACCCAACTCCTGGTTTCTGCCATAGATGTAGAGCACATACCTGATTTAACTGCTGCTATTGCCTTGGCAGGGGTAGTCACAGCACTAATCAGGTTACATAGTGAGATCCCACTGATGTTTACTTTCTGAATCTCTGGTGTTTTTAAACTCCACTCTTCTTGTAATTTCTTGAGATACAAAAACTCATTATTTTTCAGTCTTTGTGATACTTCCAAAGTTGCACATTATAATTCAATCTCTCAAACATATATTAAAGCAATGATGTTTGTGGGCCCTGATTTGTAGGGATTTGTAGGATAGAAAAAGGTACCATCCCTCTTTGTTCTAACAGCCGGGTGACTGTTAACGCTGTTAGCAGTGAGAAGCGGGGCATGGCCCATCCTGCATTCTGCTTCTAGCCACAGTGAAAGTCAGGTTATTCCTAGCTGCCATAGGTTCCAAAGCAACTGTCAACTGTAAGTATGGAAAAGTGTACTAGGTAACAGCCAAGTTACTAGAGGAAATGTACTACAGACAACAAAAAACTTAACAGGAATTCAGAATTCCATTTAACAGTGAGCTTTAATCATCAAATTTCCAATAATATTTTTAAAAGATACACCTCCCACAAATTTGGATTGGAAAACTTGCCATAACTAGTCATGGGTTTTATGATTTGAGTCACATGGCAAAAGATGTGTACATTGTTTGTGCTGGAGACTCAGTTAACTTCTATCTTCAAATACTGGTTACAGTGATTTATCTAAGCTAAAGTAAGATGCTGAGTGAAGAGGAGGATCTTTTACTTAATGTTATGAGAGATGTTTTCAAAAATAATTGAAACTAAGTAGAAATTTAGTGGGGAAGGAAACTTGGATCCTGGAACAGTTAGCAAGTCACTAGTTCATTAAAAAAAGTCAATTAATTGAAAGATTGAAAGTTGGTGTTTTCCCTCAAAAGGATCAGTTAACCCCATGTCATGATTTTAAATAATATCAAAATACACAGTACAGAGTATCTAGCTGATACGACTTGGATAAAAGAAATCCAGCATTAGTCTTTAACCTATCATTACTCATACAGGCAAATGAGAAATCAGTATATTACACAATGATTCACCTTGGTTTCTTCCAAAGATTTTCTTAAATCATCTGCACCAAAAGAAGACTGCATAATGGGAATTCTTTCTGTTGTTTCTTTTATCCATGACTTTAGAGATTTGACAAGGACCTTGAAAGCATCCATCTGTTCTTGACAAGAAGACACAGCTTCTTTTCTAGATAACAACAATCATTCAAGAATTTAAGTCAAAAAAGGAGATACTGAAAAGTCCTGATTACCAATAAATATAATATTATTCCCATGTCAAGCTTAATATTAAGAAAAAGAACTTCCTCACCCACACCCTAGCCCTTCTGACACAGGAGGAAAGGTTTCATAGGTGACAAGTAAAAGCAAGCCAAGTAAAGACAGGAGCTGTTAAGAAATCTGTAACCAATATGCAATGGCACTGTAAAATGCTACATAAACTCTAAGACTACATAAATGGTTTTAACATTATTTAGAATCGATGAGCTTTTGATATGTCTTGCTTTATATAATGCTTAATTCCAGCAAGCAGAGAAACAAAAGGGAAACTTTTACAAGTCACTGAAATGAGAAAAATGAAATAGAGTGGTTTGTACTCTAGACTACCATCCTATTGGATGGGTAAACTGGGTTGCTTTAGGGAGTACAGACTGAAGTCTCCAGAAATGAAGTACAAACTAGTGACTGAAGAGTTTTAAATGGTGTCTTGCCCATGGATACTAAAGAAGCTCCACAATGAACTATGTAGCTCTCTCTAATGCTGAGCAGCATGGAAGGAGCACACATGTCCCACACATGAACTATGAGGGAGGTTATTTGGCACGTGGACGACATGTGCACCTTAAGAACTATACTCAAACTGCACATAGCTTCTGAATTGAGCCCAGAAAGCAATGAGCCATAAGTTATCTTTCAAGGTTATTTCTGCCTTTACAAATAAAAAGGCGATATTTGCCAAAGACTTCAGAGACTATAGTGGGCTTACATTATTTTTAGCAAATTGATGAACACCATTTTTCTTAAATAATACTTTCTACTTTAATGTAAGAAGTACTGAAATGCCCTCCTCAATATTTTTAAATGCACTCAATTTTAATAGAAAAGATTATCAAAACATAAATACACTTATAAAATAGTTCTAGTTTTACACTCAAGTTTTCAAAATTGTTTGATATTTATATAAGTAAATAAAAATAATTCAACCTAATTAGTATCAAGTAGGAAAAAATCCATTGTTTTAAGTGATGCTTACTTTTCTTTGATGGTGTCCTCCATTTCTTTGAATTTCTTTGACAAATTATTTGTTTTTTCAAAAACCAGAGCTTTATCTCCTGGCAAGCCTTGGTTAGCTATCTCCTTCAAAAGACTCTGCAAAACTTCAAGATCTTTCTTGTGTTCTAAGAATTGAGAAGTTGATTCCTATAAAATGTTTAGATATTTAGTCAGTATAATGTTGCCAGATAATAAAATGGCATTCCATTCAGGTATGCATGGGGCCACAATGGCTCCATTCATAATTTCACAGAAGAATGATCCTGACCAAAATCAGTACTCTAAATATAAATAATGCATATAGTAGGTTGTTTGAAACAGAACCTAGTAAACATTATTTAACTTAAAAAAGGCACTCTTTACATTTTTTCCCTTTGAGGGTTCTGTCAAGTAAGATGAGACTTACACTATCTATATTTGGAGAGTGTATGTGTGATAAATGATGTTCATTTCTAATCAATGAACAAAGGCTTCAAGGAGGAGCTGGGATTTGACATTAAAAGAATAAAGCACAGATCTTTATTAATCCATAAGCAATTAAAATTATGATCGCTAATTATAATTCTGCCAATAAATGTCTCAGCTTGTCTTAACTATCACCTCAGCCTGTGTATATAATGGAAGACCTACCTGCATATACTGAGACAATTCACTAACGTCTTTTCCTGGCACATCTGCCTCAGTAAGAGCCTGAGTTTTTGTTTCCAAAAACATGTGGAGCTTTTCTGAAAGGCTCTCAAACAGTTCTACTTTGGTTTTTAGCTCCTCCATTTTGGCAAGTTTCTCTTTGTGTTTATGACTTGCTTCTGAAAACCGAACAGACAAGTCCTTCATTTTGGCTTGCAGTGAGGATGCAGTGGATGGGTCCGTTGTTTCCATAAATTTCTTTACTTTTTCGTTCATGGCATTTATACTGCTCTGGCGACCTGCAATATCCTGTTCCAACATCTGAAATGAACCAAATATTGTATACAGTTTAATATGAGGTTTACAAATAATGTTACAGAGTTTTAGAAAATTACTGTTCACATCAATACAAGCTGCAACAACCCATGGCAAAGTTGCAACTGAATGACAAGTCTGATCTGTCCCTTGGGGAAACCCACCCCAAATCTCTTCAAGAGAAAGTGGAGAACAGCTGGCTAGTTGCCTGAAAGAGGCAAGAGGCTGCTGCTACGGAGCAACCCCTGAGATTTAATGGAGCCTAGGGATTATCCATGGTCCTAATTTTTAAAAGGCTAGACAACAACAAGATTGATCTGATTAAACTCATGTGCAGCTGGCAGAAACAATGATAAACAAGATAGGGATCACTGTATACACAGGCCCTCTATAATGAATGATAATATTCATGAAAAAGTATACAAAGTTCTTTCTATACTCTTTCACAGAAAAATTGTTTTGCACACTTGCTTTCTGCAAGCACTACTTTCCACATGGTTACATTCGAGAAACACTTCTTTTTTCTATGTCTTTAAATTTATCTTAAACCTACCCATTCTTGGGAGTTTATTAAATTGTTTCTTTCATCAAGAAACTGGACTTTTTTCTTTATAAAATATCACTTACAATATTTTTGCTGATGATATCCTGAAGAGCAACAGAGTTTAAGGGCACTTGACCTTGTTCTTTCAGAGAACTTTCCACACCTCCCATCCAGTCCAGCATTTCATCCAAGCCATCCTGCACACTCAGTGAGCGAGTCAAGGTTATCTGGAGTTTTTCATTTCGTTCATTCACAGACTTGGACAGATCATCATATCTCCCAACAATGTCATCTAGTCCAAACAGATTAGAAAATTGTTAACACAAAGTTCTCTTTGCCCTATTCCTTTTCAAAAACACACTAAACTGAATCACAAAATTTCCACACCAACACTGAAAAAAGAAAACAAATTTTAAATAGTAAATTTCATAGTGGATAATCAGCGCATGACCCAAAGCTTTAAAAATAAAGACAAAGAAAGAAAGAAGAGATCCCCATGGCAAATGAAAACTTGAAATCTTAAAAAAAAAAGTAGTTAATATATGTGTCTGCATTTGAAAAAGATTCTGGATGCATGAACATATGAATTGTCCCAGAAAGATGAAAGAGTGGTCCAAACAGCAAACCTTTGGATAAATATTGGTTCTCAATCTGTCACTTCAAATTAGTCATACTTACTGATAGCTACATAACCAAAAAGATGACAGTCACACAGAGCAATTCTCAAGAAACAACACACAATTATAAAAATTTATTAAGAATTAGCCTTTACATTCTTTCTCTTGCTCTCTTCTTTCTTTCTCTCACTCTCACACACAAACACACATACACAGACACATACAAGCTAAGTTTTTGTCATCCTTCACATTCTAAGCAGAATACACAGTATACACAGAAATTGGCAGATGCAAATGTATATAGACAATAGACCATAATGAAAATCCATTTAAAATAGAGAAGATTGAAGGTTATGTTTCTAACATACACAAAAACTGAATATAATTGAAAAGTTTAATAGCAGATAAAAGGGAAAATTTTTTAAAAAAGTTAACAGGTTAACCCATCTCAGATAACATAAACTTTACTTTTAATTCTAAAGATTTATGATGCTAAAAAAAATTTTTTCTTGATTAATTTTCACTTGGCTATAAAGCTCTACATTTGAAAATCCTTCTATATTTTAGACCAATGACAAGTTCAAAGAACAATGGTTTCTAATGTATTCATCATCGTTCTCTGTGGAAAGCCATCTGTTTTTAAATCATGAATTTAATTTATCACTTACTGTCTAAGAATTCCAAAAGTATTTCAATTATTCCTGAATGTTTTAGTCTGCTACACTGTAGAATGTTTCAGTAGAATAAAGTTTTGACCTGAGACATCTCTAGAAAGAAGAAATATTGTACAGGCTTGTGTTTGATCCATGGAACATATTCCATATAAATAAACATATTTTTCTTTGGCAATTTTTCACTGAGCTTAATGTAAGTTAAAGAACATGAAGAGATGATCATGTTCTTGTCACTAAGACACAATTAGGCCTATAAGAATGCTGACTGGAGTAGGGAGTCATATTTAACATGCACCAAGATGCCATAAGCAGAGAAACAAGCAGCAGGCTCAAATATGAGCTTTAACTGAAAGTCAAAAAAGCAGACACTGCATGGCAGGTCCCGACTGGCTGCTTCTCAACCAGCAGCTCTGCATCAACAGGATGAGTGACATCGGCAATCTTTTCAGTCACTGAGAGTTCATTTCCAAGCCAAGTCGATTACTTCAATATAATTAACACATTGTGAGGATTACTGTGTATTTCTCTAGTGAAAAAATATTGTCATTTAAGTAAATTCTTGATTTCAGTAATTAAGAATTATCTTAGAAAAAGGTACAGAAACAAATTCCATCATAAGGAAGTTCTTTTTTAAAAGTGGTTGATGTTTCCTTGCAAGTCAAATAGATCTTGAAGAAATTCCTCTATGTTGAAAATTATGCCAAAGAAAAGTCTTAAGAAACTGTAACATATGGATTTTTAAGCAAAGACAACTCAACTATGTACATTTAGACTGCAATGGGAAAAATGTCAAAATGCCTCTTCACACAGATATAAGATTGTCTTTCTTTCTCCCTCAAATTCTTATGACCAAATCCTTTAAAGCAGTGGTCTCCAACATGTGATGCACAAAACGGTGTTGAAATAAAGGAACAAAATGTTAGAACTTCCATTTGTATTTTTTTCTTATCCTTTAAAAATTTACATTCTTGTGTTCTATAATTATATATAACATGATATGTGTATATAATTTATAAAATATATGTGCATATGTGTATGCATACTGAAAAATTATTGGCTGATAGGAGTGCATGATCAAAAAAGTTTCACTGTATAAAGGATAAAAAAATGGTTTCCCCTCTACAGAGTGGTTTTAGAAGAGCAAGTTTTATCCCTCTGTTTATCTAAGATTGCTACTCCATTTAGTTCATGCTCTGTTTGGGGTGAAACATATCTAAATCATCGTCTGTGGAAGTTTTTTATTTCACACATAGTAATTATAATAATAAACACAAATCACATGCTAAATATTATGAAAAGCAGCAGTCAAAGCAAAAAAAAAAAAAACATACAATAAGACAATAAATAACATTTATTGATAAGTCACTGTGCATTTAGCATTAACTAAATGCTGGGATAGATGCAAAGAATAATATACAATAGGTCTTCTCTCAAGAAATGCATCAATCTATATGAGAGGAAACAAATGCATCATTTTAACTGTGTACAAGTTCCAGATTTAGTGAAGAATTGGGGTAACTGGAACCCTAAGAAACCACTCAAAGACCTCTTCTGGAGAATGAAGAAGTGGGAACATTGTTTAAGCAGGGTCTCTCAACCTCTTAAATCCATGCTCCCACTTTTGAGAAGCACAGATCCCCCAGAGATTCTATTTTGGCCCTAGGTTCAGAGTCTACCTTCTGCCCAATCCCATCAACCAAGAGAACTTTGTTAAGTTCTACTTTCTATAGCGTACATTATATAAATAAGGAGTTTTTGTTATATTTAATGGATATAAAATTACAATTTGCATATACTCTTCTCAAACTACACAGTCCCCACCCCTGATTTTAATATATCTTCCAAAGAAGACATACCTTCTTCCAGATGGAGAATCACCATTTTACATGGACAGGGCACAATGCAATATACATTATTGAATATTTTCTCTATATTTACTAGAATACCTTCACACAGGATGTCCCTGTGTGACAGGAAACAAGAAAATGAATATCTTACCCAGTGTTTTCTGGATATCATTCTTGGCTGGAAGTAAAGATCCCCTGGCATCTAAAAGCACTTCAGCTGTTTTTTTCAGTTTTTCTACAGCAACCTGCTGACTGGATATCTGTCCTTGCAGAGCCTGGAAGATAAAATGTTTTTCAATTATACTCAGTAGGACTAAATAATAGATTTTCAATATGACAAAAATGACTTACAATGCCATAAAGTTAAATTGGACAGATTAAAATTTTCATCATTACCAACTTCCTCTTTAGTTCTTGGGTTCTTAGAATAAGGCCAATTATAAAAGTAGCATTAGCCAGTCAGGATAATATTACGAATTCAGTCTTGAAATAAAACCCTTGAGCATATATATTCACAATAATTGGCCTAGTTCCTCACCCTGCAACCCTCTAACCTTAGCTGGAGTTCCTCCCTTCATCACTACTTCTAGGTTTTGTGAAATATTCCCCACTACTACCACCAACACACCACAACGACAAAACAACAAAAAAACCAAATGAAATTTCGGGGATCACTTCTGACTTCAGGTAAGGAGATAATTAAGGACTTCAATTCATGAGATCATGACTCAATACTGAGTTATAGTTATTTTTGTTCATTCAAAAAGTTAAACATCTAACATTCAAAATACCTTGTTACGTTTTATGAAAATGCAAAAATGGAACAGAAACAAAGCTTACCCACAAGGATCTTACAGTCTAAGTTAGGAAGTGACAAGTGCCAAAAGTGAGCCAGAAAAGTGCTACTGGAAGGCAAGAGGAGGAATGACTGGGGAGGGAAATGTAAGCCACCTCAGTGGTGGTAGCTTTGAGGTAGGTCTTGAAGAAAGTATGAACCTGAGCTTTCATAAAGAAATGCAGAGTGAGAACATTTCCCACAGAACAAACAGAAGGAACAAAGGATAGGGGCAGAAAAGCTACAGGAGAAAGGAGACAGTTTCATCCACCCTGAGGATGTAAATGGGTAAATAAATGGAAATAGGGCAGGAAAAGTAGATGAGAGCCGGATGTTAGAAAGCCTTAAACATCAGACTGAGGCATTTTCATTTATCCTGTAGCAATGCGTGGTTATTCATGGTTTCTGAGTAAGAGGCTGACATGCTCAGAGTGGTCCTGTAAGAAGGTTAAATTTGTAGCACTGTGTAGGGTGAATTAAATGAAGAAGAAATGAAGTAGATATAACAGGTAGGGAGTAACTTCAGCAACAACAAAGTAACAAGGGCCTGTCTGGACTGGGGAAGTGCAATCTGTTACACAGATAAGAGTTGGGAAGACTCCACAGGACTTCATAACATTATTGAAAGCTAGCTCAAACTCAAAAAAGCCACATTTCAAATTTAAGTTAATTAAATTAAAGAAAATTAAAAATTTAATTCCTCAGTTGCACTAGCCACATCTCAAGTGTTAAACAGCCACATGTGGCCAGTGGTTACCAAATTGCACAGCACAGATATTAGAAGATTTCATCACTGCAGAATGTTCTATTAGACATCACTGCTTAAGAGAGCAGGAAGAAAGGACAAAAGCAGAAAAAACTGGAGGAAAAAAGTTTCCAAAGTTTTTGATTCTATTAACAGAATTTGTAAACAAAAGTGGGGGCAAGTTTAGGAGTAAAGAGAGCTTCTTTTGGAATCTGTGACTTCAAAATGCTTTTAAGACCTTCATATATAGAGAAAGAGCAAAGCTGGAAATGGAGGAGGTTCTGAACACAAGTTGGAACTAGACATAGAGAATTTAAAGTTAAGATATGTGATGAGACCACTAAAAAGCAAAAGCAAGGAAACACCAGAGAAGGGGCTCATAAAGAATCATGGAGAATACTTATATTTATGTGATGGGAGATGATAAAGAGATAGAACACATGTGATCAGGGACATAGAAATGGGACCAGGATAATTCTGTCACCGACGCTTAAAGGAAGAGGGAAAGTGGAAAAGATCAACAGTGTCAATTGCTGCGGCAAGGATAATGTAAACAAAAAGCACTGAATAGTGAATTGGCTATTTGCTGAACAGAAGTCCCTATGGATCTCTGAGTAGAAAGGAGAAGGTAGGTAGAGGCAGGAACCACAGATAAATCTTCCACAAGTCTGGGCCTCCATTCCTAACACCACTGACAGATCTCTGTCCAAATGAACTGACACCACAGGCCCAGGGCTTTGGCTTTAAATTCATTTGAGCGACTCATGCTCCTCCTTCTAGTCTCACAGTTGGATTTCAAAATTCAAATTCTCATATGTCCAACTGTATGTTAATGCATCCCTGGCCATGAACCCAGATTTCCAACTGCATATTGAATGTTTCCATCTGGATGGTACATGGTCATCTCAAATTCAACAAGCTAAAATCTTACCTCATCATCTCATTCTCTACACCTGTACCTCTTCCTAGGGTTGCAGTTAATTAAGCAAGATGTAAACCTGAGGCTCCATCTAGATTTCCATCTTCTCTCTCAACTCTCCTTTCCACATGCAAATCAGTCACGGAGCCCAAACAATTTTTCCTACTAAATATTTCTTAAATCAGACCTCTGCTCTGTTACTTCTGGATCATTGCAGGATAATCTCTTCCAAGCATTACTGAAATATCCTTCTATCCTTCCTGCCTCCAGTATCTTCCCTGATATAGGCCCCAATGCGTTCTATCTGAAACACATATCCATGTTAGGCCCTGTTTAAAATCTTTCAGTAGCTTCCCAATGCCTTCAAAATAAAGGCTAAGATTCAAGCATGCTATAAAAGGTCCAGTGAAATCTATTTTCTAATGCTATCTTCAATCTCATCTTTCTCCACTTTCTATTCCAGAAATGTCCAACAACACAGCTATTTCTCAGCCCCCTAATTTTGCTCATGCTAGACCCTATGCCTTAACCCATTTCTACATACCAATCTTCTCTTGTAGCCAATCCTCCCTCATTTCTGAGCCTGGCGGATATTCACCATTTAATATTCAGCTGGGAAGTGTTCCCTAACTCTCTCCTCACTCCTGATTGTGTCAACTGCTCCCCTCAAGAGCTCTCACAAATGCTCTGTGAATATTACTGGATTTATTAGTTTCTGCTATCAAACTGTAACCTTCTTGAGAATTAGGAATTTATCCTATTCAGCTTTCTATTACCAATGCCTAGCCCACTGTTTTGCACATAAGATTTCCGAAATAAATCAGTGAATGAATAGGTAAATAATAGGTGTAAGACCTAAAAAGATCCTCTTCTACTTCAGCCTTATTTCAAACTAAAATAAATGTCTAAAGCTAATGGTAAAAATTCCTCAAATAATTTATATAATCCAAGAAATTGTGACAACATACAAGCAATACATGTACATGTCAAAAGGCCTACCAAACTATGGCCAACATGAGACCTTGGATCCTAAAGTTTTTTCATAGGGGTCAAAAATTCTGCATCAGAGTGGATCTGTTTGGGAAATTCTCCCAGAGGCTTAGTTACAAAAAGTGTAAGAAATCTTTGAAGACAAGAACTCCACCTAAAACCAGACGGTAGTCTAGGTCAGAAGTAGCTTATCTGCATCACTTGGTATTAGGAGATGAAATAAGAGCAACTCCAATTTTTTTTTTCTTTCAGAATTTGAGTTCCCCCAAGGCAGATGCAAGGGTTTAAAATCTTCGTGTCATCATAAAACTTAGCACTGGACCTGGCACATAAATGTTTACTAAATGACTAAACATAAGTGAAATCATCATGGTTCTATAAAAACTTCCAATATCAAAGATGGTCCTGCCTACCATCTTAAAACTTAGAAATGGATTACAAAAGAAGTATCTGTTCTTCACCTCTTCTCTTCAAAATGTCCCCTGCCTTTGTTATTCATAATAATGTTCAAGAGGGTATGCAGGTTATAATTACTAATATATCAGGTTATACTTCAACAGTAGTACTGCTTTGGGAAAAAATTGGAAGTAAAGTATTGAAAGGGGTACCTTATAATGTTTTGAATGGATTTCAATGAAATTAAAACATGAAAAAAGCATCTGTGACAGGGAAGACGGCAGGGTTTTGAGCTTGGACTGTTTGCCTAAAGTTACATGAAGTTTATAAAGCTGCTGGCACTTCTTTCAGCTCACAAAAGTTTTCTGACATTACACCATCCTGGAGATGGTAAAGGCCTGGAAGGTCGGTATCATCAGTGTGACCTGGTCCCATGCCTAGTTCTAAACCCTGGCCTCTAGACTGGTCCCAGAACCCGGTCTTCTGTGCTTCTCGTGGAACTAAACTAGGAAAATCTTTATCTATGCACCGATTCTCCTGGAAGGGGATTTTGAGGAGTATCATTATAGCCCAGAGGTATCAGACTATTGACAGCACAGCTAACAGTTCTTTGAATAATAATGCTAATAACAACATGCTACTGGATAGAAATATTTCAAATGTGAACCAATTGGGTGCCTGAAGACTACATTATTATACAATCGAATTTAAGTACAATATAGTATGTTAAATGTAGAAAAGATTGATTTTTGTAGTAGCCTTGTTATGTGTTTGTCATTGTTAAAAGAAAAACAATTACGGAATGTTGCTAATATAAATGAAAGAAATGCACAAAAAAGGACACATTATATAATCTCACTTCTATGCAATACTTAGAAGAAACAAACTTTACATAGACAAATTGTGGTTTATAGGTTACCAGGGGTGCAGAAGGAGGTCGAGCAGGAAGAAAGAATTATAATTTTATGGGTGGCTTGCTCCTGTTTGAGGAGATGCAAAAGGAGGGGAAATAGATGTCAGTAATGGCAGCACAATATTGCTGAATTGTATACCTGAATGTGATTAAAATGGGAAATTCTGTGCTCTATATCTGCAATAGGATGTTTAAAACACACACACACACACACACACACACACACACACAAAACATAAGGAGGTAGAAACAACCCAAATATCCATCAACAGATGAATGGATAAACAAAATGTGGTTTATCCATTCAATGGAATACTATTCAGTCATCAAAAGGAATGAAGTTCTGATGCCTGTTACAACTTGGATGACTCTTGAAGACATTGTGTTAAGTAAAAGAAGTCAAACACAAAAGGACAAATGACGTATGATTCCACTTACATGAAATATCCAGAATAAACAGTCATAGAGACAGAAAGCAGATTAGAGGTTACCAGGGGCTGGGCTTAGGGAAATGGAGAATTCCTCCTTGATAGGTAAAGAGTTTCTGTTCTGGGTGATGAAAAGGTTTTAGTAATGGAAGGTAGTGACGGTAATACAACATTGTAAAAGTAACTGAAGCCACTGAATTGTACACTTAAAAATGGCTGAAATGGCAACAAATTTTATGCTATATATGTTATGACAATGAAACAAAAGTTAATAAAGACAAAAAAAATGAAAGAAATGGAGATGACCTAATTCTCAAAACTTTATCCTCATACATGCTGAGATCATCTGCCAGGAAAATATGTACATATGTACAAATTTAATTGCACATTTAATTTTTTAAATTATGCTGTGGCTTAATGAGAATTAATTAATGCATAAATTCTGAAAGGTAGTTACTTAACTGGCAATACTGTGTTCACTTTCTAGCTATGGTTGCAATACGCTACTGCTACCCACCTGCTAAAAGGAATTTATGAATTAAAACTTTCAAATTAAAAATGAATAAGAATAAAGTATTTCAAAATTACCTCTCCTTAGAGTTTTAAAACATGCATTAAATTTAAGAAAATAGAATAGAGATTCTAGACAGAGACCCCAATTGTGCAATTTCCACATCAAGTCTGCATTTGTGATAGGGCAGGAAGACTTTTTGAGAACTGTACTAGGTAATAACTAAAGTTTGCATCCCTTGAATCACAGGGACACTAAACAGAAGCCCCCAATCCTGATCCTTAGAATCCCCAAATGTGGCAGAAATATTCCTACCTCCTTCCCCCACCAGTCCATCCTTAAAAAAAATATTTATTGAATACCTACTCTGGGCCAGGTACCTGCCCTCACAGACTTCAACGAATGCTTCACAAGTTGGTTTTTCCTCCCTGCAGGAAGCTCAACTCTCAACAACTTTCCCCTACTACTAAATTATAAAACTCGCTACTGCTCTGATGAATAAATGTATGTTTGTAAGAGTCATATTCTATTCCAAATGCTGACTCCTTCTTAAGAAGGAACCTGGACAATATTGACTCTTGCTTGGGGACTGGGGGATGGATATAGGTAAGGAGCCATAACAGCAATGTAAAACAGGTTAAACAGTGGAATTAAAAATCTCGTTAGAAAGAGAAATGAATGGACTAGGGAGAAATAGTCATTGCTCCCTCTAGAGGATGAAGTATACATCCGCATCCCTTTTTCCGTAACCTAGGGGCAGCTATAACAAAAGTGCAGGGAAGTGGGAGAATTTCAGTAAAACTACTGGAAGGTTCAGATTCCACGCTCGCTTGGTCTCGCACTGCCCCCCCCCCTTTTTTTTTTACCTTGGTCTCTTCTAATTGCCTTTGCAGGTTTTTGGGGTCCACGGCTATGGGTTCAGATAAGTGTTTGCTTGCTGTGGCCTCACAGGCCTGGAGCCCAGAAAGAAGTCCACAGGAAGCATCTTCATAGTGTTGATATTTTTCCATCAGGTCTTTAAGATTATTCCCCAGGACACTGCACTAAATAATCAAAAGAGAAAAGAGGGTGATTAGAACTCACCACTTTGATATGGGTCAAAATAACTTTAGGACTTATTAGTTGTATAACTTGGAAAAGAGGAGACTTCAACCCAAGTTAGTGAAAACCCTATAGGGATAAGATTTTCTTCTTTATATAAAGAAGGCAAAAAGAAGGCCTTGAAGAAGGAAAAAAGGAGCCATAAAAATGAGGAGACAGCTCTAGATTTATACCAATTTAAAAAAATGTTTACCCAGAATGAAGGATTAAGATATTAATCATTAGAGAAGGAAGCTCTACCAGGGCTGATTCTGAGTTTTACATGCCCATGTACACATATATATAGACATGCATTTATTTAGAAGGTTTTCAATGTACCTAATAAATTACTTCTATATGCTCCACTGGATGAATTAACACAAGGAGGCCAAATAGGCTAGATAAGAATAAAACAATGGCCAAGCACCAAGGAGGATCTTTAAATCAATATACAACTTTGAAAACCTGATCTTGTTCAGATTACCTACTGGGAAATATTTTCTTAGGATTTAAACAAGCAAACAAACAAAAATACTTTTAATTGTCCAAAGTTATAAGAGAAGCTGAAAGAGCCCCCTAGTCATTAAGAATTTAAAAATAAACTGATAAAATATGACTGTTAAGCAAACACTTATAGTATTTGTGAAGAGAATTATCTGAGATGACACTTAAAAGCTCTGAGACTGCAAATTAGCAATCCAATCCACTCCTTTTGCTTAGAGCTAATATATAAAATGCCATCTGGTGGTCAAATCAGACATGGACCTTGTTGAGAGTTTAGCTCCACGGTGGCCTGGAAATAAATCTCTGAACACTAGTAAAGCTAAATAATTTTAAGCTTCCACGTTTTTAACATTTTTTTTTTTTTTAAGTAAAGCAGACAAATAATACTGAAGGGAAGAAGGCTGAACTACTATTTTTTTTCCTGCTTCAGTTTAGGTTTCTTGCATCTAATTCCAAAACAAAAGTTAAGAGGACACATGAAAATTATAACCAGATTGATCTTCTCCTTACAAATGAAAATAAAATTACCTTAGAGTAGAGTGATCTGAACCGATTGGTGGCATGATCCAATTTGCTCTGTACTTCTCTGTGGGTTGCAGAAGTGTCGATACTATCCTTGTCAACCTTGCCATCCTCTCGCTTGCTGCAAGATTTGGCAGCTTCTAATACTCTATTTCCGGAAATTGTGATGTATCTCAAGTCACCTTTGTGAGAAATAACATCTTCTGAGAAACTCTTCTGCCTCTTCAATTTGGTCATTAAAACACTGAAGTCATCTGCAGCTGCCTCCAGGTTTTCAAGTTCTTGTTCCGACTGCTGTAGCCAGTGTTCAAACTCGCTATAATCAGCATCAAACTTTTCCAGTTCTTCCTGCAGAGAGTGTGTTAACTTCATTTTCTTCTCTGACTCAGCTAGTGTGGTTTCATAGTGAGCTTTCAGTTCCTTCATGTTCTTTTGCAGTTTCTCCTTTTCCTCAGGAGAGAGATAGTGGCCCTGTTTCTCGAGCAAGGCTTGTGCAGACTGAGTGGCTACGATGACTGCTTGGTGCCGAGAAAGGATTTTCTCGTGTTGGGCCTGTGTGAAGACAAAGTGACTGTAACAATAAAGCAGTGACAGTCACCCTGAGGCTGCTGGGAGCGCCTGGATGCCTCAAGACTGACAGGCTTAAATGATCCATAGAGCTACAACTTGCTTCCCATTACTTTTTTTTCAAGCTATATAGTATTTCTGTTTTAATAGTGGGTTTCAGAATAGCAAAAGCTGAATTTTGAGCACTCTAATCTTATTTTTAAGGGAACTTCCAACCTTCCATAGAAAGTACCCAGACAATTACATGAGGCAAGTAATGTATTCGAGAATGTGTAAAAAAAAAAAAAAAGTGGCTAATTTCTATTCTGATTTGAAAACAAGAATCTATAATCTGGTCTCATTTTACTCCCTGCTTCCTCACAACTGCCACAAAGGACCACTAATGCCTTGGCCCAATTACTAAGCAGAGAAGTAGAAATTTTTTTTTACCAGGAAATGATCATGAAAGCACAATTAAATAGTATAAAAGAATATGTAATTTTTAAATCTATAAAAATATTACAACAAAAATTAAGCAAAAATGATTACATTCAGAGGAGGCCAGTGGAAGTTAGAGGAACAGATATAAAAGACAATACTGGAGCCACTTGGCTTCACTAAGCCTCAGTTTCCTGTATGTGGAAAATGGAGACCATACCCTCTATACCTCAGAGGTTTGCTGTGAAGGGTACATGAGATCACATAGGTAGAACACTTAGCACAGCGCAAAGCCTGCACAGCCCCCTCTGAGGGCAGTACATAAGGCAGAGCTTCCAGCAGGTGTGTGGTGAACGGGCAGATGGGCAGAGCTATGACCACCTCAGCCTTCAGGGCAGGTAGGTGGGGGGCCTCGGACAGTTGAGGCCCCTTCCCCTCCAGCAATAAGCAGCTTCTTCCACTCACCCCATAAGTCGTACATATTTTCCCTTTGGACAGTTTTCTACGTTTCTTATAACGGCTTACATGGGCCCAATACCTAATCCCTGCTATCTCCCAGCTCCTCTCTACCACCTACATCCCCTCCCACTCCACTCCAGGACGGCCCAGCCTCTTTGTCATTCCCATCTCCACCATCCAAACGTGTTATGCACCTTGGGAACTTCTCTCTGGTCTGGAAAGCTTTTTCCTCAGACATCCACTTGGCAAACTAGCCCTTACCCCCCATCCATCTCCTTTAATTCCTTGCACAAACTTCATCTCAATGTGGCCTACCTTGATGATCCTATTTAACACTCGAAACTGCCCCCACTCCTTCCCCAGCACTCTACTGCCCTTCTTTTAAACCACAGCACTTACCACCTTCAAACACAAATAATAAAAATAAACAATAAATAATAAAAATAAATAATTTAGTTACTTTGTTTCTGCCATATCATCCTCACCTTCCCGGAATGCAAACACTGGGAGGAAAGGAACCTTTATTTTGCTCCCTGGGGAATCCCAAAATACCTACAACAGTGCTAGCATGGAAGGCTTGGATAAGGATAAAGGTATGCCATAAAGTGAAAAGGATTGAGAAGCACTGCTGTAAGGCACTGTTCACTTATTTATAAGTCTGATCCCAATTAGTTTGCAGAGAATAGACTCATTAATTTTTGCATCCTCACTGTCCATAATGAAGCCTGCCACACTGCAGGCACATGACAAATATTTTTGACTCAAGAAGTTTTCTCCCACCTTCCAACAGGTCTTTGTACAAAAGTAGGCATTCAATAAGATTAGGGAGATTTGGACAGTATTTCATCTGATTATCTGATTCATTCCCTTCTTTTTGCAGATGAGGATACTGAGGCATCTCAAGGAGAACAGCTTGGCCCCAGGACATGTGGCACAACTGGAGAGGAGTAATAGAATCCCTGACTCAGGGCCATTGGCCATCTCTTCACTCTACCGAGAGATCAGGAATTTCTAAAGCATGTTCAGATTCCCACATTCTTAGAGGTGAAAAGATCAGAAAGGAAATGTCATACTGTGGCTAAAAACAAGGGCTTTGTATCAAGCATCCCTATGTTTGAATCCAAATACATTTTTCACTACTTTGGTCAGGTTACTAATCTTTCCTGACTTCTCTGTAACTGAATCATTAAGTTCCTTCAGTAGTTATTTGGATTTTATTCTAAGAGACAAATACAGTGAGTTGTATAATAGCTTCTTAAAACTGTGACATAGTAAACACTCTTCTTCCAGTTCAATTTATATGTGCTGTACTATAAGAACCTGACAGAGAGCATCCTATTGCAGTCTCTAAAGACAAAGACTCAGAGGAAAACAAATAGAACTGCAAAAAGTTTCTAAAGTCTATTACAAAAAGCCAAACATTGACATACAATTATCAACTATATGGCACTTTAAAAATGTTTTTCAAATGTTGGCTTTGCTCCCATATTAGCATTAATGTTGGTTTAATTTCCACCACATGGTGAATTTTAAGAAGGGTTTTCATGTCTCTTCTCAACAACAGCCATCACCATAGAAAAGCAGAGGCTCAGAGAAAACTTAAGTGAGCTCAATATTGCACAGCAAGTTAGTCAATGCACATGGATTAGAATTCAGCTAGTGATGGAGGATATGCCTAGTTTTAAATCCAAATATCCCTTACTAGATGTCTCACTGTACACAAGTTACTTCCCCTTTCTAGGTCTCAGTTTCCTCATCTGCAAAATGGGAATAATAACAGAACCTAGCCTTACAAAGTAGCTGTGAGGACTGAATGAGTTAATAGATCAAAAGAGCTTAGATGAGTGCCTGCAATTACTCTATGTATGTTAACTACTATTATTTCCACTAATTGCTTATAATTCTGCTTCACTTAAGTGAAGAATGCCACATCTAATGATTTATTTCTCATTGCTTTTTGACTTGATTATAACTCTCACAATGATTTATATTTGACATAATAATATGCCTGCACAGAAGGACTTTACTGTCTGGTCATTAAGCTTTGTAAAGGTAACTCATTTGCTAAGTTGTCCCTATTTTTACTGACCTGGAAATAGAATTTAACAGTATTCTTTATGTTTAAAACAACACACCTTGATTTTCTGGTATTGCTGGTTCAGATTCTCCTCAGTGGTTCCAACATGTCCATCAACATCAGTTTCCAACAGATTACCATTAACTTCATCCTCTTTTCCAATCGTCAACTTGCCATCACCTTCTGGAAAATGGGTCCCATTCTGTTCAATTACCTGTCTGTGGTTTGCCCCTGCCCTTTCTGAGTCTTTGTCAACATCTGACAGCCAGTCCAAAAGGTTTTCTATTTTGGTTTTGCTCTCTTCCAACTGCTTCACAGCTGCAACCTGGACAGGGAAAGTTCACAGTAGGCATTCTGAACATGTGCCAAGCCATTGATGTTAAGACATTCCAAAAGAAAATATTTAGATTATTCTAAATTAGATTGGGGAATCCTTATACACTAAAAGCTGACAAAGTCACACAATGAAATTACACCTACAGCAAAATGTGCAGTTATTTTAAGTTTTCACTGTTCTTAACAATATGTTCCAAAAACACAGCTATAATTGATAGAGTCATCACACATTTCACAAGTAGAGAGTCTCATAGCCCCACTTAAATTTTAAGAAAAAGTTAAGCAAAGCTAGCTGTTCAAGCTTTTTGTAGTATTTGATCAATTACACACCTGGAAACCCAGAATTCTAGTCCCTGGTGCTAATAATTGCCTACTACCACTGGACAACACTTGATAAAATCAAGTAGTAGTAACACCAATAATTTTCAACAATGCAATAGTGTACCACATATTTGGATAGGACCTTTTCAGTTTCCTCCTTGATTGCTGTTGTCACAATTTTATCCAGCTCCTTTTTTGACTGTTCTGCCTTTAAGTTAAGCTGTTTACACTTTATCTTAGCTTCATTAAGTTTCTGTTCAATCAAGGTCTTATCTTCTTGTGACAGCTTATCCCCACTCTCCTTTAAGAAGTTCTCTGTGTTTTTCACTACTTCTGCCAATGCCTGGGCACTTCCTTGCATATCTTTCTGTAATTCCTTATAACACAAAAGAAAACATTTGATTAAAATGTTACCTATGTAACTCTTCCAGAGTGGCAATTCTAAAAGAGGGAGTGGGCAGAGAAAGAGAGTCTAACACACACAATTTGAAAGAAAAATAAAAAACATATTCAATATGTTAATTTGACTTGGTTTCTTTTAAGCACAACACTTAATATAATTGGAACTCTCAAACATAAAGAAAGGCACTAAGACTGTCATGTTTAACAAAGGGATGCAGTTTTTTCAAACACCGAAAACACATCAGCATATAATCTACACAAATATGCATACACCAGACAGTTTTAAATATAAGAACACCTCTACAAAAGCTTTTAAATATATGATAATGTTATTTATTTTGTCTCTAAACATTTATTTTCTAATATACAGCCACTGCTCAGGATTTTAAACAGAAATAGTTCTCCTATGGAACTAAAATGTTTTCTTCTCCAAAACAACCAGAGCTCTATAATTTGTGATGTTTGCCTCTTTCCCCTGGCTGTTAGGAAGCTCAGGATTTTGATTTCTAATCAGTAGTTGCAGCTTTCTACAGCACAGATTTCTTGAAATAATTTTTCCGTTCCATTTTCTCCTTTGCTAGTATTTTCTATCCTTATTCTGTATTGTGTTTGAGTTTTAATCTTATTTTCCCTCTTGCTTTTATTTTAAGCCTCCTTAAATTTTTTTGACAACTATTGAATTGAAAGAGATACTATTTATTGAGCCACTAATAAGTAGCATGAAGTATGCCAGTCACTTATCACACAATATTTACTGCACCCTTATAATAACATACCAATGGAAGTATGACTAATGAAGAAACAAAGGCCCAGAGAGATTAATTTCTAAGCTAGTAAAGAGTAGAGTTTGGGATTCGAACCAAGAGTTACCTATTTATAGTGACAGTGTTCTTTCTCCAGCTACCAAAATGAAGTTAAAATATCATCTGTCTTTTCTGTCCCTTTCCTTCAATGGAAAGAAACAAATTTCAGAGAAGGATGAAAGGAATGGAAAGGAGTTAAGAAAAAGAAAGTAAGAACTTGAACCTATGGCTATTTTCTTCAATTTGCAAGTAACTAGGCTGGCCTTAAATGGATCCAAATTTCAATTCATCAAACAAGTATTTCTATTAGCAAACTTCCTTCGTATCTTATCCACGCAATGTCTCATCAAAAACCTGTCAAGAGAGGTACCTAGCTTGCTGGAAGTTGGAAATTAGTATAATTTAAAGCTAGAAGGAAGGCTGAAAAAGCTACCGCATCATTAATAAGACCTCTGCCTGGCTCAGGCCTGATGGCATCTAGGTATGCATTGCCTCTGAAGGGCTAAAATGATGGATTTTCCAATAACCCTAACTGCTTTCCAAATAATAGTAATAAAATCTAACATCAACATAAAGCTGCTAATACAAAACCAGATTCTACCTCTTGCTTGGACTGGTACTTCTTTAACTCAACTGTGCCATCTTCAATCACAAAGGCTTCCTGATGACCAATCAGGCGGTTCTCAGTTTGTGTGAGGAGATCACATATGCCTTGGAGTTTCTCTTTGTACTCTTGCTGACGCTCTGCCACAACCTAAAGTGGAGCAAAACCCAAATGTCTTAAATGTGAGGTAATAAAATCAGAATTGTGATAGCTCCTTATTAGAACACATTTTTCAACTTTCTTCTAAATAAGCTTTTACAAGTATGCTGTAAACATGATAGCAGTGGGGTACAAATTGAGGAAGGTAGGTAGAAAGTACGAACACATCCCATTTATAAGGAAAGAGATCACGTTTGGATGCAACTGCTCAACAAAATACTGGCCATGCATATGTGTGAGACATGGAACTTCTGACCGACAGGAAGAAAAAATCCCATTTTCTTAAGCTCTTGACACCTGCAACACACACAATTAATTCTGCAAAAGGACATCAAAACAGAAGTTAGTTGTGATTTGTCAGTTAATATTTTTGATATGTGTTTATAGGTTATCATGCTAGAGACCATGCCCAGGTGCTTACAGAAATAATAAAAGAACCCTGCATGCAATATTTCCTTTTCATCACTATGTCTAATTTCACAGACATCAAGTCCCACCCTTTGCTCATTATTGCCATTAGATACAACACTCTAATACAATTCATTAAATCTCTCCAAGACATTATTTGACTAAGTCAGTCAATACTAATTACTTGCTTCTTTCATTTTCCTATTATATATACACTGATTATATATCTTACAGCCATAGATAATGTTTATTAAGAAGCCAATACATGCTAGGCAAGGTACTAAGTGTTTCACATGCATCCTTTTATCTAATGCTCATAACATTACCAGATAAGCACTGTTAATTCCAATTTACCAATGAGAAAATTGAGGTTAAATGGCATACCCCAGGTTACAGAACTAGTGAGTGGCAGAGCTGGGATCTAAACTCAGGCAATCTAGTGCCTGAGCCCATACTCTGAACTAACTAGTCATATCACCTCTCAGGGGAAATACCCTTAACCATCTTTAGCCATGTGTTCATCAATTTATCTCTTGAAATTTCAGCATGCATTCATACTAGGAAAAAAAATCAATTCTTGCCTGAAAAATGTAGTTTTACGGATCACGAAAACTAAAATTAACTAAATTATAGCATCGCTATGGAAAACAATAGTGTTACACATTGTAGGATCCCTAACTTATAAAGTGCACACAAAAAGCCTTTCTTGAAAATCGTTCCTCTCATACAATAATCCTTGGATATCTACATAAAGGTTTCGCACTGGATAACTAAAAGCAACAAATTCCAACTTCACAAACAAAGGCAAACCTTCTGATCATCAAGATGTTGTTCTAGCTGTAACTGAGTCTCTAAACGTTCCACCTTGGTAGTTACTGATTCCTGTACATCAAGAAAACACTTCTGAGTTGTATTTAAGAGCCTCAGCAGTTGTTTGCTTTGGTTGGGAGACAGATCTTGTGCATATTCAGAAATGAAGAATTGCACGTCAAAAGCTGTAGTCTCCAGCTGCAATTTGGTATTTCCAAGGTCTTTTAACACATTCTGTGAACAAGTAATAGAAGTTACCAACAGGGAGTTAAGTATAATAAAGTTTATATTAACAATAATATTATTCCTAAACTACGCCTCCTATCAGGGACTTACGGTTTTATTGACTTTTTTATTATTCATATTCTCAAAAATCTACTTACCATATATTATGAAATTATTTAAATACTATGGTAATTAATATTACGTAAAAAGACAAATAATCCTTCTAAGGATATTTGAGTCTTGTCTGCCACATCATGTTTAAAAGGTAACTCTGATGCAAGGCCAAAACTCAACATATATACATTTAGCACACTGAAGGGAAACATCAGTATTTTAACATCAGTAAATATTCATAATATCCATATAATTCTAGTAGCACATAAATGAGACCTTGGGGAATTTGAAATGTGAATTAGGTGGGCCACCCAGAATTTCATTTTCTTGACTTTTAGAGACAGGAGGTATTTTGCTAAAATTAAGAACTTGTTCCAATAAAGCATATATTGGAAATACTAGCACACCAAAGGTCACTAGTGTGAGTATGAATACTAATTTCAAATTGTCAATGATAGTAAGAGTTTGATAAAGCAGGTGGGATAGCATCAGAATAGTGCCCAAAGAGTAGTGATTATTTTAAGGCTGTGTCAACTATGAACAAACAGGTCAGAGACCAAGGAAGCAAATAATATTCATTGTCTTAGTAAAGTCATATTTTGTCTAAATATTTATTATATTAGATTCATCAATTTCTAAATGTACTTTGTTATATTTAGATACTTGCCTTGAGAAACTCCGACCTTTTCTTTACATGTTCAGTATCTTGGACATCCACAATTTCAATATTCTCCACAGACTTGCTCTTCTCTGATATCCAAACTGAAAACGACTTAAGCTTATGCAGAAATTCTTCGTGGGAAACTGTTAGTTTAGACTAGAAAATAAAATTGTGCATTCATTTTTGTCCCCAAAATGTCACATTCCTACAAATAATGACTCTCTTTTAAGGGCTTAACAGTCTGAAAACAAAATACTTTTCCTATGACTAAATTCTCAAACCTTCAAAAATCAATTCTGACAAGATGTGAAACATTTTTATGCCTACCATTTCAGAGTCAATTGCAAGCATAATCTGTTTTATTCTTTCTGAAGACACTTCACTGAGGGAAGAGAAGGCAGTCTGCAAACTTCTGTGGCTTATACTTAATTCTTCAAGATGTCCTCTGGGAAAGTCACTGGGAAGAGACTTTAGGAACTCTTCTGCCAACTTCATGTCTTTTCTTAAAATAACAGCAATTGGAGCCAATCCCATTTCAAATGTCTGCCAAAAAATATTTCCCAGATCTATTTACTATTTAGTGAAAAGCACAAATACAATTAACACTCGAAACATAAAAGTAAAGAAACTGTTTATTTTTCAAAAGCTATCATAAAATGACTACTATCTGTAAATAGGCCAAGACAATTCTTACCTCTAACTGTTTGAGTTGGTTTTTCAAAGCTTCTAGATTGTTATCCAGAGACTCTTGGTTGTCTAAGGGAGGTTTCATATCTTGAAGCAAAGCCAAATACTCATGCATTTTTTCAGTGTGCTGTAAACACTGCTGTAACTCATTGGAAAACTAAAAATAAATTTGGACATTTTAATTCAATAGCCCTTATATAGATTTTAAAAGTAAAGACAGCGTATGGGATTATTCCCAAATGTTTCATGCAGCTACCTCCATATAAAATGTATGAGTCAACTTACTTGTTCTGCAGAGCTATCTCCAGGAGATATTTCTTTTGACTCTGAAATATATTTCAAATGGTTTGAGGAATCATTGCACAGCTTCTTGAGTTTCTCAACTCTTGTTAATGCTGACACACATGCAGTAGAGTTTTCTAGTCCAATTTCTTTCACATTTTCTAAATTAAGGGAACATTGGTCACCAAGAATGGCTGGCTCTTCATCCACTTCTTTGGAAGTAGAAGATAAGTTTTGATTCAAGTCTCCAACCTGTTCTTCTTTCCATGAAAATCTATCAGTAAGCACCTTGCAGAAAATATTTTCAAGTTGCAACAGAAGTACTTCAGAAGGAATACCACTTTTCTCTAGATCATACTCCATCTGAGTTAATTCTTTCATCAACTCAAATGCTCCTGGAATTTTTTGGCCATATGGATTTTGCTGCAGTATATCAAGGAGATGTTCAGATTTCAGATTTGCAATATATAAAGGATTATCTCTACCCCCTGCTGTTAGTTCTGATGCGTTATTCATGGGAGAAATTCCAGTACAGTCACTGATTTTAGAGTCACTGGATTTATTAGACACTTCATTAGCCAACTGTAATGTGCTAACCCTTTTCATTAAGTTCTGAATTAAAACTTTAGTGTCTACATAGGCTGAAGGTTCCCCAATCTCTTGAGGATTTATATGACCTTCTTTCAATCTGCTTTTTAAGATATCCTTTAAGTCCTCAACCAATACCTGAGAGAATTCAGGAAGCTGAACGTCCTTTTCTTGCAGTTCTTGAGACAAGGCTTGTTCTTCTTTTGGTGGCTGTGGCTCAATTATTTCTTTCTTATCTTTAATTTCTAAGAATAAGCAGTCACTGTATGAAGTGTTACCAGAGTTATCATTTCTTATTTCATTTGTACAGAGTTCAATCTGCACAAATTCAGTATTTTTCCCCAGGTCTTCCACATTTCTAAGAGGTAAGATTGAAAGGGTGGTTTCATTACTCGCCAGTGTAAACTGAGGAATTTCTGTTCCTCCTTCTGAGACAGATTCTTTACTATGAAACTGGACCATTTCATTCAGAGGTAAGTCTTCCTGGGGAAGAGTTGCCTTCTCTTTTACATTATTAACTCCTAATTGTAAGCGTTCTTTCATGGGAGGGGCAGCTATTAAAACACAGCTTGGGAAATCAGAATTCAATTCAGTTTGTTGAGCCTTCTTTAGCCCATTTTCTATGCCTGTTTTTTTATCAGGGTAATGACAAATATCTTCATTTGGTTTCAGTACATCTTTTGCTTTTATATTTTTAGCACAATGTTTTAAATAAATAGATAAATCATGTTCTTTCTCAGGTTCATCAGTGAATGAATCTTTCTCAATAACTGTAGTCCCTTCAGACAAAATAGTAATGTCATTGATGACTTTGTGAACTGATGTGCCAAATATTTCTTCAAGATTTTCAAACTGAACAGGACTTTTACTGACCATCGATTGTATACTCTTTGGTTCATTAAGAGTTACAGTCACATTTTTGAGGCTTCCTTTCTGATTATGTTCTTCATTATTTGTGATTTGTGTAAATGGAAACTGAATATTAACTAAATTAAGACTCTCCCCTGTACTTTTACTAGGTAAATGTTTGAGATATTTATTATCTTCTTCTACTAGACCTTTCATAAACACTTCTCCTTTACCTGAACACAACTTTTGAACTGATATCTCATCTTCTATTAATATATTATTTTTGCTATCTCTCCCTTCAATTAGTTCTCTTCCAGTTACAGATGCTATGGATGACAAATGGCTTTCCTCAGAAGGTTTTCCTATTACATCAGCCCCAGAAAAAATGATTTTATCAAATGATGAGTTGTCTTCAGGTGCCACATCCTCAAAATACGGATTTCTCCTTTTCACAGAGTGAGTAGATTCTGGTCCTTCAATCAACTTAACTTTTATGTTCTCTGGACCATTGTCTAACTCACAAGGTGACCTGGGGTTTTTTGATTCATTACCTTTAACTATGGGTAGCAATAAATCCTTAACTGCCATCTCATGATTCAACAGATGTTCTTTGCTTTTTCCAACAACCTTCGCTGTATATTCTGAAAGGCTGCTTCCTTCAGTAACTAAGCTACTTTTACTAGTTGATTCTAGCTGTAAAACATTTACACTCTGCAGTTTTTCTGAAGAATTATAATTGTACATTTTACCCAGGAGGATCACTTTATTAATAGTTTGATTTTCATCACTGTTTTCATTTTCATTTGTGGTGGCACACAATTGGATATCCATATTTTCAATCTCATTTTGGCATTTGGGCTTTTCATTCTCATCTCCTCCTCCTTCATCTTCAACATCATCGTCACCATCATCAGTGTTCTCTTGATCACTACTGTTACATATGTAATCACCATAACTTTCTTCATTTTCCATATAATCTAAGTAATCAACATCAGCTTTAAATTCTTGTACAGCTACATAATCTCTTCTCCCTCTCCAACTGTCAGTGCCATCATGTTTCAAGGAAGCACTGAAGTTCTCTTTTCTTCTTACACTTTCATAATCAATCACTGAATCAGCTGTATCACCTTCAAGGTTATTTGCACTTTCCCCTTCTGATACAGTTTCCAACAACCGTCCATTTACCTTGTCTGAGCCAACTGACTTTAAATGCAGTTTTTCAATGGGATCCAACTCAACTTTCTCAATAGCTATGAGAAAATCTTGAGGAGACAGTATTTTTTCTCTCACACTTAAGCTACCAAATAGTCCCTGCCGGGCAACCATGTAATTTTCATTCTCCTTTGAAAGATCGTAAAAAACATCTCCAGGAGGAGTAGTCCCATCATTTTCCTCTCGCAGTGTGTCATAGTCTTCAGGTTGCAAACAATCATGATCATCACCTTCAAGAACAAGAGAATCATGGTCATCATCTTCGAACAAGGGAGTATCATAAAAATCATCATCACTCTCAGTGTCTGTTTCCGTGTCACTCTCCCGATCATCCAGCAGTGAGGTTTCATAATCACCAGCACTGACATTCTCTGCAAGCAATGGTATACCACAAATATGGGATGTGTTGACATTACCAATATTACTCTTTGGAGTCATGGCACAGGAGTGCTCTTCTATTTCGGACTCATTTTGCTTGTCTTCAGGAGTCTTCTGAGAAGCAGCAAGTATTTTTTCATCCTCACCATAAGTATCCGAAATTAATTTGTCATTGTGATATTGTATCTGAGGATTTAAAAACTTTTGTCCACAGTGTTCTCCCTGTAAACTGATGTTAATAGCTGTGATTCCCAGAAACTGGTCTTGAAATTTTTCTCCCATTCTTTGACCTAATAACATGGTTTGGTTATTTAATGGCAATGTAGAGGATTCACAATTATTTCCATCGCTCTTTGGGATATATACATCATGAAAACCTCCCTGCTCATTCCTCAATTTATCATGAATTAACAAGGCACTTAGCCTGGGGGAATAGTCAAAGATAGCTGAATCCTTGTTTATATTATCTTCATTTTCTGTCTCATTCAGATCACAGAATCTACTGTGTTTTGATTTCACAATGGGGTTTGTTATCAAATCAGTGGCAGAGTTTTGACTGTTTTCAGAGTCTGCATGTTCATTGGTTTTATCTGCATGTCCATTGGCTTTAACTTGACTTTGATTTTCACAGTTTTTAAGTATGTGTTCAGAGTCATGTCTAAGCATGCTATCTTCTGCAAGTTCAGGTTGTATTAAATATGATATGGGATTGCGAACACACAAACTAGATGAGTTATTAACTTGATGATCAGTTGATATTATATTTGCCAAGTTTTCTGACTGATAAAATTCACTACTGGTAACATTATTCTCCACTGCATGAACCTCTTCATTTATGGCAGGCTTTCTATTATTTGTAGTTTCTTCATGTTCAGATTCTCTACAATGACATTTATCAAAATTACTAGGTAAAGCTGTACTTTCATGCTTTTCATTATTTGGAGCATTATTAAGGAATACACCAGAGAGTCCTAAATCAAAAAATTCTTTTGATGGTGTCTCCCCATCAAATTCTGCACTACAGCCTTCCAGTAACATGGCAATAGCCTCATCCAACTCTCCATCGTACAGCAAAAGCCTCTTCCCTGTGTTTGCATCCATATAGCTGTTTATCATCAAATAGGAAAGGAATAATTTTTTAGTTTGTTCTGAGCTCTGAATTGCTGCTGGCTCTTCTCCATCCAGAACACCCTCTTCCTGGCTGTAATCATGGACTGTAGATGGCTGGAATTTACAAAAGGAGAGCCACCGTCTAGCATTTTTACAAGCTTCTAAATCTCCCAAATCTGGCATTTTATCAGGAAGTGTCATGTTTTTTAAAATCGATGCTGTGTTATTATCTATAATTCCTAGCTGTTTAGCTACATCCAAACCAATGACTTGAGAAGTTTCCGGGATATAAAGAGCAGCTATTTTCTGCCTACCATTCAGGATTTTGTATGCCAATTCATTTGTAATCAACTCTTGCTGCAAGGAGGAAGATGTGGGAAATATTTCACCAGAGTTGGGCCAAATGAGTCCCACATAGCCTCTCTGAGCCTCTAGTATCAAAAGAGCACTGATGGAAGTTATTAAATCATATTGGACTGCTTCATCTACAGTGAAACGTTTAGCAGGGTTTGAGTGAATTATTCCTCCTGTTTGAACCTGATACGTGAGAATGCTGTTGGCAGTGTCTCTGTCAATCACCCCTTCTGCCATTGCTTCTTCAACGGTCATCCTTGGGCCAGAGTCACAATTAATCAGACCTCCAGAAAGAAGCTGTGCACCCAATAACCTAAACATGGTTTCACGGTCTATGAGACCTTCATGAGCTGCCCTTAAAATGCCTATGTTTCTTCCACATTTTAATGTTATTCTGCCTCCTTCCTGTGGTCTCACGGGTAGAAGCCGCATCCCAGTGTTTTCCTGCAGAATACTTCTTTGCACCATATCTATTAAAGAAATCTTCTCAGAGGTGCAGGGGTCAATGAGATCTTTGCACATTTTTTGCCTTTCCAGGACTTTAGAAAATAATGTTGAGGAAACCAAGTTCTGTTGGAAAGCCTTCTGTAAGGTCAGATGTTCTCCTGTGGCTGGAATAATCAGAAAGCCTGTGGAGAGCAGTATCTCAAGAACTTTAATGGCCATGGATTCTGATATCACACCTTGAGCCAGAGCATCTAGCACTGGAACTGTGGTAGGTGATGCAGCAGAAATAATTTCCTTAGCTTTACTTAGTTCTTTGAGTTGGCACAGAATTTGTGCATCAATAAGACCATGACTTTCGGCATCTTTGAGGTCAAAACACTTTCTTAATTCTGGTGAAATGAGACCAGAAATCATTAGCTGTGTCTCAAGCAGCCTGACTCCTGTTTCATAGTCAATGAGGCCTCTTAAAACTGCCTGAAAGACTGAAAGGACTTCTCCAGTTGTCTGATCAATGGTACCTGCAATCACTTTATCCAACTGAAAGGAAAATACAAAAAACTCAGGTCAGTCTGTTATACAAGGGTGGGCAGAGTTTCATGAAACTTAAGTTTGCTTTTTTTAAAAATAAATAATACACTTCAAAAATCCTCTACTTACCAAGGCACAGCAATGGTGTGAATGTTAGGCAGCTCAAATGCACAAGTGATCTATGTCAGTGATCTATTCAACAGACAGGATGTGATAAAAGCTTTGAAAACGACATGCATCTGTAAATTGAAAACTTAATGCTGTGTACATTAACAAGGTTAGTGAGGACACAACAGAGTAGATGATGATAGTGAGAAAACAGAGCATATACCTAGAAGGCAAATCATGCTTTCAGCACGTGGGTGAGATTAGTCTACTGACGTGAAAAAGAGTAACAAACCCCATGCTATTGATGTTTACAGCATACAGACTTCTTTAACCAAAGTCAAAAACGAAGGAACCAGAAAAACTGTTATGTACCCCTAAGCTGCAACAAAATCACGTGGGAAGTATTCCCAGGAGTAAGGGAATTAAATGTAAACACAACTTTTTGAATACTGAATATACTGTTTGGGGCATGCTCTCATCTCTTGTCAAGTTTAAAAAATTTAAGTTCAGGCCAAATATTAAGTGATTTCTGCTATATTTTAAGAAGATACTCAAATATCTTTGGTAGAACATATGGCCTAGCATTACTCAAGTGAGTCCCATGGGCAACTCTGAAAATCAAACACACTCTATAAAACTTCACTGCCACCTTTAGCTATATCCCACAGGTGCATTTTATACCATCACATTGTATTTTTAAAATACCTTATCAGCAGAGGAATGGCTTTTAAAGAGAAGAGTTAGAAAAACGAATGATTTTTTCTTTTACCATGCAAGGCACAGATTAAGATGTCATAGAAACTGATGATCAGCATGTGTAAAATTGCATTTAATTAACAACATTGAAATCTCCAAGCATTTAAATAAACTCCAATCATGTTTGTCACTTGTACAAAACCCAAGGACACTGTGTTATTATTGGCATATATTTCCACAACCATGCAAAAAAACACTAAGACTCTTGAAAAGGCCCCACGTTTTAAATAAATAATACTACCTTCTCCTCTATCTTTATATCTCCTGAGGTCTGTGATTCTTGCAGTTGTTTCAGAGATTCACTGAATAATAAATTATAACCTTCTTGAAGAATTTTCATTTGTTTTTCCAATTCATTTCTTTCTTCATCTGTCATTCTAAAATAACCAAAGTATGAAAAGAGTAATACAGGATTTCAAATGATAAAGATGGTACCTCAAGTTCAATGACTTAGTAAAGTAGAAAACTTTTAAAAACATGCTAACAGTCATAAAATAAAATACAACTTCACATACAGTCTTTTCAGGCCTTGGAATAAATGCATATGAAAATTAAGAATAGTCCTAAAAACATCTAGGAATCCTTCCCTAGCCTGAGAAAGGGCCTGAAGGAAAGGGTGTAAACTGATATACTGCCATCTCTCTAACATATACAAATTTCCAAAATAACAATTGCTATTATCTGACAGAAAGATCCCATTATTATTCTCAATGTGAAAAAGGAATATGAAGGTACAATTACTCAAGACTAAACTTGTTTAAACTGAAGGATGAAGAAAAAGAAAATCCACAAGGAAATTAACCTGAATCCTCTCAGGTACAATACAGTCATTCTAGAATAATCATAAAAATGACAGCAAAAAGGGTTTTAGAAAAAGGTGGATTCCTTCCTTGACTGAGGCATCAGCTGAAATACATGAGGTGCTTTGTTTCAAAAAGTAGGACCAAAGTAAGAGAAATCAGGTTGTAATGGGTCTCAGCTAAGAAAATGAAGAATATGTTTACATACATTTTACCAAGTTAAGTCTCGGGAGTACTACTTCGAATTAAGACTTGGCTGGGAGTCTTAACTCCAACACTCACTAGCTATTGATTCTTCACCTCTCTGGGCATGTATCCTTTTCAGTAAAATATGGATGGTATGTACATTTCAGGGCTGTGGAAAGGCATAAACGGGATCATCAACTAAACTGATGTCTCATGTTTCATGCTATTACATTATTAAGTAAATTGCAATTGCATTCAGTTTATCTCAATTTAAGAATGTCAATTAAAATTTGCCACCTGCTGCTTTGCTGAATATTTTTAAGATGACTTCCCTGTCTTGAATAGAAGAACTAATGAAAACCAACGTACTTGTCACCATGTTTAGACAAAAATATTTGCATGGTTTGAAGTGCTTCAGATAATTGTTCCTTCTTGGCTGATATCTCCTCCCTGGAAATCTGCAAGGTAAAGAAAACATACTCAAATTTTTCCATCATAAAGATTAAACAGCAGTCATTTTTAAAAAAACTGATCAAATAAAAGGTTAACTTTTGGGGAGACCCAAGTCAATGGCGGCCACTACATTATCAGTCTGTAGAGCTGTGTAAGAGTACTTGATCTATAATGCATGATTAAGGAAGGACCCTCTATCCATAATGTCATCGTTTTCATGAGGAAATAATAATTCAACAGTAAATGGCTGTTTCATTTGCTCCAGCCCAACCACTGAGTGGTTAAGTAAAGGCTGCCCTTAATACCACAGATGGCCTGTGGTTCAGCACTGTCCCAATGTTCTCCCTGTATATTGCAGAACTTGAAATGATGCATGAATGTGGAACACTTCTTCAAGAGTTCTGCCTAACTCCTGAATACAATTCTCCTTTTGAAAAAAAAACTGTGGTGGAAGTATTTTTCTGAGGTCTGCAGATCAAGACTAAACAATTTCTATTGCTAAGACCCTTACTTTCAAATGCCGCTGGAGATGGTGTGAGGAGTAAAATTGATCTCTCTGGGTAAAAGTAAGAGGTTCCAACAATTTCTCCTAATCATTCAGTGTATCACTTATGAATATCTTATTTTAGAAATTGCCATTCTTTTATGAACAATTGAATGAGCAAAATGAATGGAAATGGGTCAATGAAATGGTTTACTCTTCTCCTGTGTATTTTACCTAAATCTATTTAAAGTCTGTTTGTCATGGTTATAGGTCATCACGAAGACATACTGATTTTTGAAGGACACTTTTATTATTCACATCAAATTACCTTAAATTTCCTTTAACAGAGAAACCATCAAGTATTACTAGAGAGGTATAACTTAGGCCATTAACTACATAAAAAAAAAGCAGATGTCCATTTTTATCTCTACTAGGTCTAAAACTGACCCAGTAATGTTTTGGAGAAATTAAAACTACAGAAAGAGAAAACAGCAAGGGTTCATAACCCATGTATCTCCAAAGAAACTTGTTCTCCAAATAAATCTTTATTGAGGTCCCTAACTTAAGTTGCCTTCCTGTTTGATGGGGGAAAAGTGGGCAAGAACAAGGTATTTTAAACTAAATATCTGGAGAAAATTATTTTAAAGATTTTTGGTACACTTTTACATTTAATTAAAAACATCGAATGTATATGCTTTCCAACTTCATATTTCTTCCAAATTATATAAAATATAGTGTGCAAGACTATGAGGTAATTTGTCTTTCTTTTCAACTGAATAACTTTTCAGGTCTACATTCAGGTATAAACCTCTCCAAGGGGGAACCCCAATAATGTACATTTGTCTTATATTATAGGCAAAATTAGACAAGATATTGATGTTTTCCTTTATTTAATTGTGTCAAAAATGTGGATTCAACTGATGATAACTGACGCATGGCTAGAAGGGGGAAAAAATACTGAGATGATAGTCCTTAAATTTTCCAAATGCCAGGCAGGGGCAGGGAGGGCAGTGAAGGAAGACATTTTTTGTTGTTGTTGTTGTTTTGCTGTTTTTTTTTTTTAAGAGAAATCCTGCTTATGTTAATGGAAATTTATTTTCTAAAATATAATAGAAGCTCTACTGCTATTATAGTAGTAAGAATACTGAGATTTATATCTTAACTACCAGCATCCTAAGAACATCAAGTGGTAAAATCCAACAGACACCATGGAGCACTAACATCTCACAGGCAGCAGCCATCCAAATAATGCTAAGTGTTTGGGGTACAGAAGATGGCCCACAGGACTAAAGGATTTCTCTGTTAGGCAAGGGAAAGAATCTAGAATATCCAGTGATTAACTGTAAAATACCTTTTCATAAAATAGAAAACATCTAGAAAATCACAATTAAGGTTAATACTAAAACCTGTTAGTATCCTAATTTTTTTCATTGTTTGTAACACATTTTATCTTTATATTTGTGAGAATGATACTGCCTATCTTTATGATACAAGAGTGCATGGATTTATTCTGGGCACAAAACACAATGATTTCTAACTATTAGGAGAAGCAGGACAACATATTAATTGACTTCCGAGTTAAGGCTTTGGAATCAGAGACACCTCATTCTGCCACATACTAGCCGTGATTCTTTGGAAAGTTATATAACCTTTGATTCTCATTAAAATTGCCTAAAAAAATGGGGGAAATGAATGTAAACAACTAAATATTGTTCTGGGTGAACTATATCAACTCAGTGAATTCCAGCTACTGTTATTATTATTAAACAAGGACCTCAGTGAGTACCTTTTGCTTAGAGAAGGGAGACTTTCCAGCCTTCTCTCCATCTCTCAATGTCATGCTGATATTTGATACCCATTTCTGCAATTCTTTGGCTTTTTCAACATGCTCTTTCTTTTCTTCTTCCAGTGTCTTCTGACAGGTGTGAATGGCAAAAAAGACACATTCCAGTAAATGACTGAACTACTAAATTGACCTCTACACAGAAAACAAGAACATAAAAATGTTCTTTTCATCACGTTACTGAGATATTTTATTCATTTACTTAACCACGTGTATCACGTCATAGCAGATATACTTCGAAAAAATGTTTATGGTGTCAAAGAAAGCTGTGACAAACATTCTTTAAGGATCAGTCTAACCTCCCAGCTGTTTCATCAATATGACAAATAAAAAACATGAACTTTATTCATGAAGCACTAGAAGATTTTTGAATTGCTGCCTTTGCATTAGCATTACAATTGCAATTGTCTTGACAGATTAGTATCAGACAGTGTGAAGCTGAAAGAATAGAGAATGTCGACATGCATATGAAAAATACATAGAAGGAAGAAAAATCCTCCCCCGCCTACAACACAAAATACATTCATAATGTTAGCTTTTAATTCCAAAGTCTTAACTGGAAATAAGAGATTCTGGTAAACAGTTTAATATGTTAAAAGATCACTATATACAGAAAGACTCAAAACCTTTTCAATTTTCAGAGCAATCTAAAACACTGCAGCCTGATGGATGTGAGAACATATTTACATCTTCTTCTTTGATTCCAAGGTGCTTTTTGAAATCCTCTTTCAGTGAGTGCAATGTATCATTTGATAAACGGGAACCCTAACATCAGGCTGGATCTACTCAGTGATGGAAAGAGACTTCTGTAGAAAGTACATTGTGAACTTGCTGGAGGTCATCAACCTTATCCCATATTCTAGGTAAACCCTTTCATTTATTTTAATGTGGGCAAGATTCAAAAAACTAATTTCAAAGCTAAATGGTACCATTTTAAGAGCAGTAACTCTTCGATATTTTCACTTTAAAAATATTCTCTCTTCTTAGCAGTTAGCTATTTCCAGCCTTCAAGAAATGAGCAGTGCTTTAAATATGCAGCACAATTACTAGACCATACATTTAATCGAGTACAATCATGTCCTGGACAGAGCGCATGAACTAGACAGCATCAGGCCCTGCCCACAAAGTTATTTAAACAGTAGGCTAAATGTCCTGTTATGAAGAATAGTAAAGGCTAGAAATTCCTGTCATCAAGGGTTCAGACACTTCCAAGAGTTTAAGTCCTGAATGGAAATCAAAATCAGCCTTTTCTAAGGCTTCTTTATATGTCAACTTTCTTTTTGTTTGGGAACATATTATATTTCTGACATATGATTTTTGATCTTTGAGTTTCATAGCAATGAGGACATCTATAATGCCAACTTGGAGAGCCTCTTCTATTGACAACCGGGAGTGAATCTGTGGCTCTATCAGCCCCCCTGTCAAGTACTGATATTCCAAACATCGGACTCCCATTTCCTTACTAATGATATTTGCATTCACAGCTTCCACCACTGACATCACTTTGTTAGTGACAGGATGACTAATCCCTGTGATGACTAAGTCACACTGTCGCAGCTGCTGGGCAAACCCCTCATCAATGAGGCCTCTATGCAAAGCCTCAGCTACCCGGTACTTTTTGCCAGTAAGAGGATCAATTACTCCCCCTGTACTGACTTGGGCTTCAAGGCATCTGAGTGCAGTAATCCGATCAATCAAATTTCTACGGGAGGCCTTTAGTACAGAGATCCTTTCCCCACTAGAAGTCAGCCAATACCCTGCAATAGGACTATGCAAATCCTTCTTGGGAATTAACCGGCTCAGCAAAGAATCAGCAAGTTCTGTAAGAGTGATGAGGCCCTCCTGATATTTTTTGACCAAGGCTTTGTCAACTATTCCCTGCTCTATAGCCTCATTAATATTGAATTGCAAACCTGTTTTAGTATCAGTCAGCATATAAGAAGGCTGCCCATAGATTTCAAAAAATGTGGCTTCCTTCCACTGATATTGCTGCCCTGAAAGCTCAAGATACGTACTTTTATCGATTAGATTTCTTTGGAAAGCCTCATATGCAGTCAGTTCTGCTCCTGTTTTTATGTCAACTACAGAAATTTTATGAGTTTTCGCTACATTGAGATTGGAAATGTTCCTCTCACCAAATGGAAACAGAAAGCACTGGCAGTGTATGTCAAACACACACATCTGCAGTAATTCTGAGTAATACAGAGCTTGCTTGTTATTGGGATTAGGAAAAACTCTCATGTTGCTTGATGGCTCATGTAAAAATTGTAAAATGGCATTATTTAACAACCCCTGCTGCAGAGCAATTTCCGGAGGAATGCGAATGCCTCTCACAGGGTCAACGATGCCCCCACTGGCAATCTGGGCCTCCAAGATATGTTTACCTTTTTGTCTGTCAAGCAATCTATTTTCCATAGCTTGGAACACTGACAATGTCTTAGAAGAATATGAATATCCCAGGGCTGCCTTCTCTGCCTCAAGGAGTCTGATTTTGAATTCAGGGTCAACAACTCCTTTAAGGACTGCATCTTCAACAGAATAGGTCTGACCTGAAATGGGATCAATTATAAAACCTGTTGCAGCTTGAGCTTCTAAAAATGCTAAAGCCATCATTTTGTCTATTATGATTTCCTTGGCTGCCGAGGCAAATGAAATCTTTTCTTTTGTGGATTCTAGGTAAAGCCCTGCAATTGAGGTGGCTTTAGTCAAAAACTTGCTAAGAGTTTTCTGAACTTCTTCCACACTCTTAAGACCAAGTCGCAGCTGCTCAATTGTTCTCATGTCCAGAAGCTTAGCTTCAACTAACTGCCTGGCTGTCACCATGTGCCGCAGCCCTTGAAATTTAAATTCATCATCCCTAACTAAACATGCATCTCCATCAAATATCTGGAAAGTCTCTTGTTCTGAGCCTTTCTTAAGAAAATCTCCTCTCTTGAGTCCACTGGATGCTCTGCAACCTTCAAGCATCCATTCTTCAGCACTGGAAACTGGGTTCTTTTCTTGTTTTAATGTTGTGACTTCTGTATGCATATCATACTGCTTGTTCTTAGCTATCTGCAATAGGAATTTATAAAATATTAAAAGTCACCTAAAGAACATTATGTCATTTCACCCATTTTCAATCTAAACATAATCCCTAGAACAACAGAGATGTGTAAAGAGAAGAAAACTTCCAGATGAGGGAGGGTTCAGAAATAAGTGACATTATTTTGAAAGTCTCAAGTTTCCTTTAGATGACAACTAGAACTCTTAAAATAATGGACTGAGAAGAATTTTGGCCACAGAACATGTTAGAAATTAAAGTTGATTGCTTGGTTCTTAGAGATTTTTCTGGGGTCATGTTTTTCAAAATTTAAATTCCCACAGCTATAACAGAATACCCATTATATCTGCATGTTTAATCTTTATAAAATTAAAGAATGGTTAACTTATGATAAAGATTCAGGTAAATAACTGAAAAAAATTAGAACATTATTTTTCTGTCAGAATAGCAAAGAGCCAACCGCATTCCAAATTGTTTTAAAAATTAATTTAGGGGAGAAAGGAAACAAGAAAAGAGGAATCTTGCTATCAGATGGCTGATAAGGTCTCAGAATACGCAGTATACCTCTAAGGGAGTCAAAAGTTTCACCAATTCCATTTCACACTTGTCATCTTGATACTTAACAGGTGGTCTCGAATTGTGCAGGGCTTGGTCTCTTATCTTCTCTATTTCTGAAGACAGCTTTGTGATAGGGTTTGTCTCATCGAAAGTTATCTGTAATTCAGTGCTTGTTTGAGAAAAATACTCAGAATAACACTGCTGGCTTTTCTCTTTCTCAGATGGAGCCCCCAGCAGCTGGAACTGGATTTCTTTTGGTGTCTGTTCAACAACCCGATGTTGCCATTTTTCTTCCAATTGCTGTGGCTCTTGAGTCCATCTGAACAGAGGAGATCTGGCCCTTGGGTGAAGCTGTCCTGTGTTCCTAGAGGAGAGCTCTACAGAGTGTTGACACTCCTTCAATGTCTTCTCAAAACCTGCTTTGAAGTTACAGTCTTTGGCTGTGTTCTTTCTTTGGATTTCACTCTGGAGCAAAATTAACTGATGTTCATGCTCTTTTATCTGTTGATCCATTTTTTGCTTCATGGTTTCAACTTCAAGCTTTTGGGCTACCAGCTCATCCTCAAGTTTACGACATTTTTGGTACTGATTCGCTTCCACATTCTGCCCTCGTTGCAGTTGCTCACGATATTGTTGAAGCTGCTTTTCAAGTTCTCTAATATGTATTTCACAAAGTTTAGCATTCTCTTGAGCTCTGCAGTTTTCTCGCTGAAGAGACACAAAGTCAAGCTTAATGCCTGAAATATCATTTTCAGTGACAACTTTGGTATCCATTAATTTTTCTATCTTTTTCCGAAACTCCTCTGCTGAATGTTTGAATTTATCAGATTCTTCCTGAAACAGAACCGTCTTTCTGTGTGTCATCTGTTCCTCGATGGTCTTCAGGTACAGTTCATCTTGTACTTTCTTCAACCTGTTATTTAACTCTTGTACCTGAGCTTCCTGTAGCTGTACTTTCTGCTCTCCCAGTCGCTTTTCCTCTTTGGAAGCATTCAGCTCAGCATTCAGATTTCTAACCTCTTTCTCAGTATTCAGGATGATAATGTTCTGCCGGTCACACTTTTGCTTAAATTCACTTACTAAATTTTGACTTTTGGCCAGGTCTTCTTCCAGGCATTTAATTTTCCTATGGAAATCCTGTTCTGTTTTTGTCTGTTTATGCAAGTGTTCATTCGTGTTGCGTAGCTGCTCTTTAAAGCCATCTGCCTGAATTTTCAGGGCTTCACACCTTTGCTGGATAGCTCGTTTCTCTAAAACTACATTCTCTGATTCAGTCTGAATTCTCTGCATCATTAATTTGGTTTCATTATTCTGCCTAGTAAGCTCATCTACTCTTTGTTTTAGCATTTCTGCACACTCATTACTTTTCTCCAATTCTTCATTAAGCTTTTGGATTTTATCATTATTTTCTTTTTCGGCTTTAATATTTTGAAGCAATTGCTCATGGCTTTTCTCAAATTGTTCTTTAAGATGATCTGATTTTCTCTGGCATAATCGTTGTCTTTCCTTAGAGAATTCCTTCTCATCCTGAAAAGAATTAACTTGTGAATTTAAATGTTGAATATTCCTCTCAGTCAGAGCTTGTGTCCTCGTGATTCTGTCTACTTCTCTTTGCAGTTTCCCTTTCTCCTGATGAAGAGATTCTAACTCTACTTGATAATTGTGCTTTATTTTCTTGAGATCATTAGCTTCTTGCATGACTTCTTCCGCTTTATTTTTGGTTTGGTTCAACTGCCTACCAAGCTCCCTGAGCTGCTGGGAATAGTCTCGTTCTACCTGACCCTTACTTTCTAACTCCAATTTAAGGCATTTTAGGGTATTATTTGTTTCATCCAGTTTTTCTTTTAGCAAACGAGCCTTCTCCTCAGATGAGGTTTTCTCAAGCTGGAGGGTATTAAGTTCATACTTCAGCTCTCTCATGTCTTTTTCAGCCTTTCTGTTGGCGACTGTTAGCTCATCTACCTGCTGTTTGAGCTCTTCTGCTTTCTGTTTGTCAGCCTGTGTGACTGCACAAGTTGGCAATGTATTTTCTCTACATGAATACTGGAG
Organism: Choloepus didactylus; assembly: GCF_015220235.1. Classification (NCBI taxonomy): domain Eukaryota; kingdom Metazoa; phylum Chordata; class Mammalia; order Pilosa; family Megalonychidae; genus Choloepus; species Choloepus didactylus. Next base: position 94,552,497 of record NC_051313.1, on the reverse strand, counting down.
TTCAGTGATTTTTCTTCTTGCTTCCAATTCAATTTTTTGCTTTTCTTTTAGCTGTTTCTCTGCTACCTGTTTTTGAAATGCAAGGTCTTTTTCCATCTGTTTTATCCGCTTTAAGAGTTCTTCCTCATTGTTTTTCTTTCTTCTTAATTCCTCTGTTAATTTATTCTTTTGTTGCTCCAAGTCACTGAGACTTGAATCTTTTCTTTTAAGATGATCTTCCAGTGTTCTTCTTGTAAAAGTGTTTTCCTCTAACTGATTACGGAAATTCAGGAGGTTTTCTTCCACAGCTGCTCTTTTGGCCTCAGCTTCCAAAGTGAGCTGTCTCACCCGCTCTAGTTCTCGTTCCGCAGCTTCCTTCTCTCTCACAATGGTCTCAAGTTCCCTGCGATACTGCTTGGCCTCGCTTTCAGCCCTTATTTTCTGCAGAGCAATATCTTCTACATTTCTCTGCTGCCTTCTCAATTCATTTTCTGCAGCCTCCTTGACCTTTGGAAGTTCTTCCTCCACTCGGGACTTTTGTTTCTTTAGTTCAGCTACCATTTTTTCCAATTCACTTATTTTTCCTGTAAGTTTGCTATTCTCCATCATTGTTTCCTTCTGACGCTGAAGCAGATCTGAATATGCCCCATGCTCAGAAGTCTCCTTACATCTTTTAATCTACAAGAGATGTTTTGAAAGTGTCAAACCTGTTCTATTCAAATTTATCTTACAAAAGCTGAAGCAATGTTCATAAAAGTACTCACAAAAGCAAGTGTACCCAAAGGCAGAATAAGCACTGTCACCATCACCCACCACCACCACCACCACCACCTTCTTCAGAGAGGAAGCTTCAGAATGTCAGCAGCAGAAGACAAAAAACCCTTCATGACAGGATTTTTGAACTGAAGAATCTTTTTTTATACTCTCTCAAAAATAACTTAATTAAAACCATTAGGAAATTCAGGATTTCACAGCAGGAAGGGACTTTACAAACATATAGCATGACAACAACCTTTTATAAATGTGAAAACTGAAGTATATGGAGGTTGAATCATTTTGCACACTCATACAATAGGTTAGAGACAAAATGATAACTAAAATTTACGGTGCTCTTTCTGATCTTGCAGGTCACCTAACCTTACAAGCCAAGAAGCATATGCAACATACAGGAAGCAAGCAGCACTAAAGAATTTAGTTTTTAATAGCTGGACCTAAGAAAATTAAAAATATTTATGTTCCATTATGCATGTTAAAAAAAAAAAAAAATACAGAACTTTGGAACAGAGAGCCAAATCAGGAAAAGAAGGAAAGTTATATAAAAACTTGCAATTTCTGAAGACAAAATTCCTTACTTGTTTATACTTGTCATATCATGAAAATTATAATAATCATAATTGCTATTGCAAAGGCAGCTACAATCCTCAGTGGTTTTAGAAAAGATGTGCTTCTTGCATACACTCACAGATTTTGTGGTGGTTGTTAATGACATGCTTCATATGAATCCATTTTGACAAGTACTTTTAGATACTCCACAAACATAAAAATATTTGTTAAGTATAAATGTTTTTAAACATATATTTAGGGACTTAGTTCCAATGTACAGAAAGAAATATAAGAGAATTTTTTTTATTCTATTGAGAAAAGAACCGAAATCAATTCAAAATTCCCTATAACTGATTCAAAATTCATTATAAATCTTTGGTCTTCCTCAGCTGGGAGGAGTACACATTACATGGACCTACAGAGGACATGATCAGGGTCAGTTTATAATGGTCAGTTTATAATTATAATTTAATTTCTATTTATTAATATCATGTCATTAGTTTTATATCATCATAATTTAGAAACAATTTAAAAAGGAATAGAGAAATTTTCCTAGATAGATTTTTTTTCCCTTTGAGAAGTTTTGGTGAATTTCAATAACTTAATTTATATCATATTCCATACATCTTATGTAGCTTCCTTCATTTTCTTGGTCACCAATAATTTTGATGAGAATTTCAGCTGTTCTCTTTGCTAACTTAAATAAGTTTTTTTAGAAGAATTCATAGAGAAACAAATTTCATCACAGTCTGCTATACTTGGTGCTCCATTTAAAAAAATTTTTTTTCAGGGCCAATTCATGATGATAGTGAATTATTTTACCTGTTTGAATATCAAGTTTTCCATTTCTTACAAGTAAGATGATTTCTAAGACGATCTCATCTCAGTTTCTTATCAAACCTCCTATAAAACTTAGCTATTGCTAAGGAGTTTTGAGCCTTTTTCTTTTTTCTTGGTCATATTCTAAGGGGAGGGGAAGAGGAAGGGAAGGAAAGGAAAAAGAAAATCCCCTTGTGGGGAGATGCTTTCTTTTATTGAACTCTCAATATCTTAATTAGAGTCATTTTAGTGATTTGTTGATAATCCCGCGTTGTCTAGATAACTGTGAATTTTTTAGCTAAAACTAGAAAAATTACTAGAAATAATTTAATAACCCTGCTTGACTTGCTTTCTTATAGATCTCAATCTAACTCACATTGGAATAACTTCCTCCAGTTTTCTCTAAATGTTTCCCAGGGAGTATGCTGACCTGTAATCACATTTTATTCTCAAGGTAGACTAGGGAATCTCTTTAAACACTTCTAGGATCAATTAAATATAGTCTACTGACATTTCATTTGGCTTTATTTTCTGAACTCAACTTACGTCCTTCTGTGATTTCATTCTCACTATGGAAAAACCTGCTCTCAGCCAAGCTTTCTCACATGGCATCTTCATAGACTCAGTTTCAGAAACACTACTCTTTTGAGTCTAAAAACTGGGCTATGTATCTTTTATAAGACGTTCCATTAATATGATCCTGAGGTAGTAAATTTTTAACCTGGAATGTTTTCTTATCTATTTTAAATTGTAGTATTTTACACGTTCTTCTATAAATTACACTGTTTTGATCTTCAACTCACTATAGATCTTTAACATTTCAAAGGAAAACAAATGAACTTGAGTATATTTTAGGCCTTTTGAAATATATTTTGGTTCTAACAACTTCTAGCATTCTGCCTCATTAGATAAATTGAGAAAACTGACTCATATATTCACAATCGGATATATACTGTAAGAAAGGGAAGCAACTTAAATTATTTTATTTTAAATACAATTACTGAATATATAATTTAAAAGATCTGCATATCATTTAGAATAGAATAAAAACCCCAAAAATGTTAAAAAAAAAAAATTACAGCTGATCCTTCATGGAAGGGACATATATACCCATTATTAGGATGGTCACAAATATTCTGGTTCTCCTTTCTGAGCACAAGGGAAGCTTGTGTCTTGCAATTAGCTATGTTAGTAACTTAGTTGCAGAAAAATGTTAACTTTGAACAGACTAAAATAGTTTAGAAAAGTGGTCACATTTTTAGAAACCAAGAAAGTAACATATATTAGAAATTTGCAAGTTTTGATTTTTTTATTGTATGAATGGAGTTACAGTAAGTATAATCACTTTCAACATTTCAGTAGTCCAATGTAAAATATTAAAGGTCCATGATCTACTTAATGTAGCATTCAGCCTATTTTTGTCTGTTCTGAGGTTAGAAATAGAGAGCATATCAAGAGAACAGAGCATAGTACAATCCTTATATGATTAGTTTTTATAACAAAATACTTTCATAAGTATCTTCTTATTTTCCTGTATTTCCAAACTACGGAAATCCTCCAAATTAGAATGCTAAATAAAGAGTCATTTTACCTCAAACACCTTATCGTTCTGGCAAAAATAAAAACAAAAACAATAAAATAGTCCACAATTCTTAAAAAGTAGCATTGTTTTGTACAAATATTTGCAACTTCCAAATAAATGACTTTTATGCTTTAGTTCTTTGAAAATGTGAATTACTTTAAAATGCACAAAACAAACGTCTTTGTGTCATACTTTCGGAGACATCACAGTAGCAATAATTAACTTTTACTTCAAAGAAAAAAATGCTGTGAGAAAGCTGAAAAAAATTCTGCCATACAGGCACATTTCATAACTTAAATAGAGCCATTAAGAAATTAACCCTATAATATTGGAGTCCTAAAATTAAACACGTTTTTTTTGGATTTGAGAGAACCTTTAAAAATGAAAGAAAACCTAAGCCTTCATACATTTTTTGTTGTAATTTTATATTAACAAAAATTAAAGGAATAGTTGTGTATCAACCATGTAAATTTATCACGAAACCTTTCTTGCTTTCTCAAACCATATTGTAGTTCCTGCTTATATTTAATTCGTTTTTGGTTAGTTGTTCTAGTTAATGGTTACCTCCTCCTCTTCCAGCCTCTTTAATGAATCACCAGCAAATTTAACATATTGTGTCATGAGGGTGACCAGAGCAGTATAGCGGGTCCTTAGGTCCATGAACTGCAAGGATAAAAATAATAAAAACATAATCTCCAGTTGCCCTTAAGTAGCTGAATGAATTCTACATAATAATTACAATATTAACTAGGCTTTGAGACAGTAAATCACACAACTCCCCAAATAACAAATGGTAACTGTGTAGGACTTAGTTTATTACTATTGGGCAAACCACACTAAATGACAATTACCTTCTAAATTTAATCATAAAGTACATTTATTTTCCTCTGAAATTAATAACTCATCTAGAATACAGATTTTTAAAGGGTTTTTTTAAAACCTTAATAAAATGCATTGTTTCTTTTTCTTATCTGTCCCCACCCTTCTTTTGTGTGTACTTTTATTACCTCTTGAATAATGAGATCTGCTGAGCTCTGCATTCTTCGGCGTTTCACTGGAGATTTTTGTTGTGAATCTACCATAGCCCGATAAGTCATTGTTTGTAATTCATAGTCCTGTATAAAGGAGTCATAAGATTAAATTAACTAAAGCAAAGTATTAAAGCTTGGTTTCACAGTGATTCAATGTACTGGAATGGAACCTAGTTTCACCGAAGAACTTTTCAATAAATACAATATTGGAAAACTACATTTTAAGGAATATGTCCAATCCTGGAGATGTTTCCAAGGTGGTGATACAATCACAAATGGTCAGCAAAGTTTCCAAATCTCTGTAATGGAAACATTTTCTTACAGTTTTAGGAAGTTATATTCAGCCTCCCTATCCTCTAGCTAGGCAATGGAACTGTGGATCTGGATGGCTAAAGCTGAAAAGTTGTCAATGATGACTTTAAAAAGCAGGAGAAATATCCCATGATTCAGAAGTTGTTCCGTGGAATACTTCAGCAATATTAAAGAAAAAGAGAGCGAGAAAAGAGCAACGGAAGACTAGTTTCACAGCTATGTGTTTACTCCGGTGTGTGTGTGTGTGTGTGTTTGTGTGTGTGTGTGTGTGTGAGAGAGAGCGAGAGAGAGAGAGAGAGAGAGAGAGAGAGAGAGAAAGAGAGAGAGAGAGAGAGAGAGAGAGAGAGGAGTGAGAGAGCAAGAGAAAGGGAGAGAGAGGGAAAGAGAAGGAAAGGAGAGGATGAATGGGGGCTGTCACGTGACTCGGATTTCACACAGAATTACAGATAAGTGTCAAAGAAGGTTCAAATGAGGATTCCTATTTATACTTTTTTACACCAAGAGAAAAGACTTGCACAGCCTTTAAAAGCACATTGTAGAATCATGAATTTGAATATTAAATTTGATATGAGTATTTGAGTCTTCTCACCTTCACTGTAGTTGAGTACTGTTCTGCATATTTTTGACACTCATCCATCTTGCTCTGTTTCATTTCTATTTCAGATACCAGCATCTATAAATACACACAGTTTAGACAAAAAAGGACAGGAAATCTATGCTAGTCAACTAACTGGGATCCTCAGGAACAAAGAAATATCCACATCATTTAGTAGCATAGCTCCTTGTGGGACTTCCAAAAGCAAAAATTACTAAATTTCATAGGAATAATCCAAAAGCAGACTGGAAGGCTTTGGCCCCCGCCTACTCAAAACAGAATTAGAAATTACTAGACCCTAAAGATGAAACAAAAAAATCTCAAGGTATTCATCAACTCTTGTACACGCAGCTGTTTGATTTTCTGCCACTAACCATTTTTTTTTTTTTTAGGGATCTCACAAAACTATGTGGACAGTGAAGACTAAAGTATCAAAGATATTTCCATATCTATGATTAAATGATCATTAGGAATTTAAAAACAGTTCAAACTTGCTACTTCTTATTTTCTACGCTTCCAAAACTTATTTCCAACAAATTAAAATAAGTGATGAATGTGGGTCTGTGATACAGGATTTTAATATTTGTAATTTACTCCCACTTTCCTCCAAATAGCTGCTGACTTTTTCTTTTAACGTGGGAAAGACTGACCAAATGTAAATACAACCTTAGAACAAGGAATTAATTTTTCACACCTTCTGTTGATTCAACTGCGTAGCCAGAGTTTTACTATTTTCAGGCTGATTTTCCTGAATCTTTCTCTGAGTAGTTTCAACTTGCTGGATCCAATCATCTAGAGGGTGATAGGTATCTCTGTAGTACTTCAGAGATTTGCCAATGCCTTCTAAGTCCCGTAACCTAAGAGAATAAAAACAGGATCGTCATAATTTCCAGCAGTCTCCATTAGCAGGGTTAGAGTATAGCAAAGAAGGAAGAGACAAAATAACTGTACTAAAACGCAATAAACACAACAAGGATGTGTGCAAAGAATTCAAGGCTGCAGCACCTTGAGGCTCTCCTCCAAGGGCACTCCATACTGGCACTGGGTTAAATATAAACATTTTGCCCCTGGAGTTGTATGACTTAGCAGTACGGATTATTCTAGGGACAAGCCCAAGAGTCTAAAGCTAAATGGCAGAAAAATTGGAACCGTAACCATAATTATTATCAATCAGCATGTCTTGAATACCCAAGACTTGAATCAAATGGCAGCTCAATTTAAAAATAATGACAAGGTAGTTTGAGTGAATGGTCACCACGGACTGAGAGAGTGCTTTTCAGGAACTGTGATTTGAAAGCTCAGTTTCTATGATTTTAAAACTGCCATATATACCTATTTATCATGTATTTTACAGAGAAGAAACAATACATTTTAACATAATATTACTTCTCAAGAATGGTACTCTATTATATAAGCATTTTATTTGTATTAACCTAGACTTGAAAACGAATAAGAAAGATACCATCCCATGTATCTTTTGACTTTTTAATTCCAAACACTGGGCCAGGCAATGATTTCTCCTTTCTTGTACCTTCACTTAAAATGAACATCAGGTCATATAAATTTCTTTACATGTATTATGTCTGGTATAGACTGCTACATAAAACTCTATAAAATGCATGAACCATTCTCTTACTAAGTCACATTTATATAACATTAAGTTGATAATAATTCAAGCATTACATTGTTTTTTCCTTCAGAAGAAGCAAGTACACAACTATACAAATGCCAGAACACATTAATAGTTTAATAAGAGAGAATTGGAAAATCATATTTTGAAGTCAAATGTCTTCCTTAAGACCACCATATAGAAAGAAATATAATTAGGTAGAGCTCTTATAATTAATGCAATTAACTATGGAAGAAAAACAGTCTAGTAAGTCTAGATTTCACTTAGTAAACAAAGAAAGACATAAAATATGTGCTAAAACTGCACAAAAAAGTGATACTAACCTGTTGTCAATCTGAATATGAACATTTTGCCACCTTTCAACTAACTGATCTGCTTTTTCTTTGTGCCAGTCAAAATCAAGGTCCCGTTCTTTATATGTTTTGAACATTTCATCACTGATGGCTTTAGCTTTCTGCAACTCATCCTCTAATGCATGGAATACCTCTCTCTTTTCATCTACTTCAGATCTCCATTGCTAAAATAAATTAATTGGTAAAGATTATAAAAATGTGTCTCTCAGTAAACTTATGATTTACCTAACTTTACAGTTTATTTACAAATGACTGGCATAAAAATCACATAGGAAAGACTATCCATCTAATACAAAAATAAATTAGTTGACTCTTATGAAATTTTTTGCCAATATTTGACTATAACTTGATCTAAAAAAATGATAATTTTATAAATTTGGCCTAATTGAATTTGTATATCAACAGAATAAATAAAAAGCATTCTATAGCAAGCATACTACTTCAAAAAGCAAAACAAGTATTTTTTATTAATGATTTTTTAAAAACCCTACAAATTCCATTGTTAAAGAATTAAAAAATCACTTAGATCACATTTCAAAATTGTTTTGCAATAACTAGTTTTATTCAGTGCTTTATATTTAGAAATATAAATACAGATGACTACAACCGCCAGCCTTTCTCCTCTGCTACTTCTATCCTTCATTTCTCACTAACTGCCTCTTTTAGCAAAGAACTTAATTTTTAGCTTCCACTCCTCTTGCTGCCAACACGAATTGACTATAAAAAGCAACTGTCAAAAGGTTCAAACTTCAAAATAGGAAAACTCTCCTCAAACTAAAAATGACTGAACATAACTTTTTTACAGTATGCTATGGTATTAGAGATATGAAATGGAATTAATATAAAAAGCATTCAAAATAAGGTATTTACTGCTTGATGTCTGAAGATCTGAGGAGTTGCCAGAGAAAAACTTTTAGGGTATGATCTTGAAAATAATCAAAAGTAAGGTTTATACCTTTAAAGTACTTATTAGATTCTCAATATTATTCTTGTCAGCTATAACTGCTTCTTCTTCACACAGTTTAGCTTCATAGAGTTTCACGAGGGCTTCTGCAGCTTGAGTGTTTTTTAATACCAAATTAACAGTTTTCAATCTAAAAGAGAATTAAATCATAACCTCATATTATATTTGCCCATAAAGTATTTAGTCCTGAAACAGCAAAATGACAAATGATATCTGAGTGTTCCTCATCTGTTAACACTGACACATTTACTACACAGTTAACATTCAGCTGACTCTTCTTAATAGACAGAACGTGCTCCAACCCATGCCCTGTCCCATTAGGAGTATTTAGCAAGAGATTTCAACATAAGATGATCCAAGCTTGAGAGGAAAAATGCTGTAGATTATTAAGAGGTGAGCTACCAAAACTACAGGCAAAATGTGGAAAGAGAATACATTATGCCATTAATCTCTGAGGTACATTTCCATTCAACACTAAGCAGCATCATAATACATTTCTTATTCAGACAAAACAAAATTTTTTATATTCATACAATAGAATATGTTTTAAATTAATAGTATGTAAAATCTTGACAGTTAACATGAAGCAAATTATTAAGACAACAGTTACATACTTATCTGTGTAAGTGGAAGACATAGAACAGACTTGGTTCATGTTCTGAATAACCACATTGAGCTCGGATCGTAAGGTAGGAACTGATGAAGAGGTTGCTGACTGACTGAAAAATTCTTCACATTTATTTGTGATTGTTCCCAAATCATCTTTCAGTTGCTCCAACTCTTTCTTTAGTTTCTATAAAATAGAGAATAAACATAGATATTAGGCTATCACCTATGAAGAGGCATCTTTCTTAACACAGTTTTTTTTTTTTTTTTTTTTTTTTACATAATTACAACTTGTACAAATTTATTGATTTAAAAAGCAGGCATTCACAAAATGTTACATTTTTTATGTGTATTTTTCTTCTCTCTAAGCCTATGGTAGTTTTTGATGGATTAGACAGAACTTTTTTAATTAGCTGAAGTCTGCTTTCTCATAATTGCATGTGAGCAAGTGAGTGATGACTGACAGTGTTGGAGTGAGTCATCCGCCCAGGTCATAAGACTTTGACCTTGGAGGCCTAAAGCCGCTTTAGAATCTCAGAGGTTGAGGTAGAGTGACCTGATAGGAGGAAGATGTGGTGAAACAATTGCTGTGGAGGCTGATTTAAATTAGACTGCAGAAGTTAGGGAAGAAGATGTTCTGATTAGTGGGAAGTATCACTGCACTGTGGCATTACTGTCAAATTTTTAACCAGTCATGACAGGTAGTTATTATATTTAAGTTTCAAATTTCCTCAATTCCTGTTATTGCTGAATTGGATCTTAATAAAGTCTTTCAGAATGGGTTAGACAGGAGTGATCCAAAGAAACATCCGATCAAAGTGAAAGAGGTAAAAATCTTAAGTCTTTGCCTCCCCATAGAAAATAGCAAAACACTAAAAATGGGCACAAAATAATCTTAACACAGTTTTAAAACACGTTTTACACTGTGATCGTTGACTTTAAAATCTACACATTCTTTTCTTTTTCTGCATCAAAGAAAACTGAACCATGGCATTCATGTTTTACAATCAATAATTCCCTCACTGTTCATTCACCTCATTAGACCCCAACATCTAACCTAGCGCTTTGCATATAGCAGATGACCAACAAATGTATAATGACTTTCACTCTGGGAATCCCTGATAACTCATCACAGTGAGTGGGAGGGTACACGTTCCTGTGTTTACTTGAGTTAAAAACAGATGAACTGAATTATAGAACCACAGTACAGTCAGCAATAAATGCATAACTGGACCTTGCCAAGTGACCACTGCACAAAGTTGAACATGAAGAAGTCACAGGGGCTGACACTTAAGGTCACTGAAAGTCATTTATCTTTGTTACCCCTTTTCCCCAACATACTTATAAATCTCACCTCCTGTTCTGTGATTCTGAAAACACTTTCATGCAAATCATCTCTCTCCAGTGGAGTTCGGATCTGTCTAATTAACCGATCTTCACAGTTTTCTAATCGGAGTCTAATGTTTCGAACTTCAGAGATGTAGAGATTATAAACTGACTCCTCTTGCTCCTCTGTGAAAGTAAATACAATGTTTAGAAAATAACTTATTTCCTATCTTTTGTATCTCTCATTCATGTTTTCACATGGCAGTTTTACTACACTGGGACAGAGCTACCTATTATCATCACAAACCCACTCTAACGATATAAACCTTACAATAGTGGGCATCACAATTTAAAGAAGAGTTATTAAAATTTCCCTAAAGCCAACAGAAATACTAATTTATGACTAATGATGTCTAAGAAAAGTTATGTATTGCTCTATTTTATGCTTACAGAATATGAACTGTATTAGTTACAGATTAATTACAAAAATAAAATAAAAATCCTTTAAAATGAGAAGTAGGGAATGTGTTAATGTTTAAGATTTTAAGGAGTAGACTACCACTAATAAAATGTTTTGCCTTTAAGTAATACCAAGAGTTCATAATAAAATTTATATTTAACTAAAGTTAACTAGACAAGCTTTTTTGCTTTAACCCCTACATAAAAATCCAAGTTTGATACACAGGAAAATAACTGAATCTTTTCTGAAATGTAAGGATCATCATTCTGAACATTTCATTACAAAACAATGAAAATGCGGAAAATGTAGCTGCACTAAGATTTCATTGTTGCCATATTATTTGGTGGCACATCCTTTTATTAATCTTTCATTTGGAAATAAAAGAATCCTTCCTTCTATGTTTCCACCTCAACACATGGTTTTAACGTCCCAGCAATTGCAACTACATATCATAGGCTCAATGGCATAGTAACATCTAAGACTGAGATTCCCTCTGAGACCAGAAAATATCCTGGACTAAACACCTAGGGGAAGGAAAGACAAAGATTCCCATGCTTTACCTCTTTCTGCAGATTTAAGAAGTTCTTGATAATACTGCTTACACACATTAACCTCCTTTTCCAGTTGTGTAATATCTGAGCCTGAAAATATTTGGGATTCCTGGCTATCTTCCAAGAAATCTTCAAAACGAGATTGTAGATTACTCAGAACCTGCTGATGTTCACCTGGTAACATTGTCTTTATCTGAAAAGATAAAAGATCCATGTAATTAAGGGATTAAAGTCCTAAGAGCTCACTTTAGATGGACAGAGCTCAAGTTGGTCCCATGGTATATGTCAGTTTATATTAATAGACATGAATAGAAGAACCATTTGAAATTAATTTTCTTTTCCATGAACTTTCTGGTTTTAAAAGACAAGGAAAAACAAGTCTAGGAAAATCAACACATGAAATTGAAGTATACCCATCTCTAATCATCCAAATACTACATCTTGTCTCCCTATAAAAATGTAAGCACTGAATGAAATCTGTGCTCTCCTGATTTCCCCAATTCTTACAAAGTACCTTGTATAAAGCAAGCATATAACAATTACCTATTGAATAGCAAGGATCTACTGGGCTCCAAGGATCCCAAGGATCTTCTAAAGTGGACACAAACTCCAACTCCCTCATGACAAACTGCCCTACATTTTTAGGCAGACTTGACTGATAGATTCATACTTACTGAAGCCACATTGCTAGCACGAATTCTATCAATTTCATTGATGAGATAATGCCAGGATACGACGCTCTTCATGTTTATATGAGACTCATGCCAAAGAGTCAGGACATTCTGATACAGTTGCTCAATTCTGAAATACATGAAAGCAAACACAGATTAAGTGTTTTTATTCCCTCTGAAAATATGCTAAGATTTTTTTGTTCGTTTGTGAAATATCCCATGTTTATTAGTTCTAGAGCATTATGATTCCGTGGGGCCTTGCCGAAGTGTCTGTTATTTCTCTAATCTTAAAAGAACACCCCAAACAAGCTCTGTGCTGTTACCTAATGCATACAGACCTGTTTGCAAACTCAATTGCTTCTTTGTTGGGTGGAGGAACTGTGAAGCACACAGATGGGACCATAGCCTCATTCCCAGTAGGACTAATGACCTTCCATTTAGCACGATGAGAGTTGTTTGCCAGTACACATTCATCATCTTTGTAAATGGTTATCTGGTTTTAAATGAAGAACAGGATAGTCAAATGAGGTCACCTAAGTAAACTCTTTCAACAGTCAATCTTGGGGTTTTGTTTTTTATTTTGTTTTCTGAGGTGAGAAAACTTTTTACCACTATTTGGCAATAAGATCCCATTAAAAATATATGAATAATGACAGAAACTGGTCTGTTTCTAGGAATTACAAGTACCTCAATTTGTCTGTAGTCACAGATAGCTTTAATCGGAATAGAAGTTTTGAGTGGATAGTCAGGATTCCTTGGCTTCAGTTGAATTATTGTTTTTGCTCTCCCCATCAGGTTTGCCACTGTGCTTTTATACTGCAGAAGTTCTTCTTTCTCTTCCTAAGTAATAATTCAGATGAATTTTTAAAGTATAAGACTGTACACTGCATTTCATCATAGATTTATACAAATGAAGCTTTGTTAGAGAAGCTTCCCTGACCTCCCAATCTAAACTTTCAACCCCCCACCCTCTCTTACATCTCCTTTCCCTTGTTTTTTTCCCCTCCTTAGCATTTGTCACTAGCTAACATACGACATGTAATTTACTTATTTGTCATGTTTATTGTCTAACTCCCCCTCTTGTACATAAGCACACTGAAGGCAGAAATTCTTATCTGTTTTGTTCTGTTATGCCCAGCAATAAACAGTGCCTGGCATACAGAAAAGGCTTAACAAGTGCCTGAATGAATGAATGAAATGAAAAAAAATAATAATAATAGTGTTTAAAATGTCAAAGCATATAAAAACACTTCTGTATTTGTTATGATAAAATACTAAAATGAACATTTAGATGCTTGACTGGGTGAGGAAGAAATATCAAAAGAACCAATCAAACAAAGTTTTACACATATTAAAATATAGCAAAACACTAATCTAATCAACATGAGACATTACTGATGACATGCATAAGCTTTTGTTCTAGTACCATTGATTCCTGAACAAGGTCTTCCAGCTTGTGAATGCTGCTTGATCTGTCACAGCTGTACTTTCGCTGAATGGCATCTTTTAGATTCCTTAAGTAATCGGTAGCTTCTCTGGCATCACTGAAAAACTAGGGGAAGACAAAATCTAGCAGCTACAGTATGTTAAATGCCACAGCACAGAGTTGTTGAGTTTCAGGACCATTGTTCTCTCTGTGCTCCTCATAAATGAAAACACAAAGCACAATAAAATAATTTAATAATCACATCCTTCATGGAACCAAAATTGAAATAAGGATGATTATGAACAAATACTAAGTGTTCAAAATTTATCTCTATACTGTGTTTTGGCTCTACATTACTTTGGAAAAAAGGTCTATTTTACTTCAGGTCCAAACTATTTTTAAGTCAGGGTAAACTGACAAGAATACTCTAAAACTTCTGAAGATCAAAAAAAAAGAGCTCATTGGGTTGACTTATCTGTAATGAAAACATTTCCTTAATAGAGACACATTAGTAAAATAGACTTTCTGACGTTTTAAATGGTTTTTAGAGGATTTCTTTCTTAACAGAATGCTTTTATTTACCCTATAAGACATGAGACTAACCCTATATCCTACAATGAAAATGTTTGTTTATTTCACATGCACATTATATACATGTTTACATACCCAAACAATAAATCCTGAAGACGTTTTCTGCCAAGATCACAATATAATCTATTGAAGCTACAGTTCTATTCACATACCTCAAAATACGCAGTGTTCTGCTTTATGTGCTGCTCCACACATTGGCAGAGCTGCAAGATCCAGCTCCACTGCGTCTGCATTGCCGCTCTGTAGGCCTTAAAGAGAAAACACAGCCTTCATAACTGTCTGGAGAGTAGTGAGGTACATATACAACAATGCCCTTGTTGCTTTTAAAGAATAAAAATACTATACTATCCAGAGACATGATGAAGTTGTTTTAACAGAGTAAGATTTGAAAAACAGGGTGTAAACTGATCTAAGAGTTCTCACTTGCAGAAAATCAGTCCTTAAGCTTAAGTATGATTTTTAAAATTAGTTGTTAATTTCTTTCACATTTTGTTATTAAAATTCCTCTTAAAATATGTGAACTCTATTTTTATAGGAAAAAAGTACTTAAAATTTGAAATGGATGTAAGCTACTATCCTCTCAATTTAGAGAAAAACCATTTACTCCTTTCAACCCAATCCTTATACCTACTTTATGGAATCTTCAATTATGCTTTCCTTCATGAGTTCCTTTCATGTTTCCCTTCTCTAAATTTTTATGTTACTGGGTCATAAAATATACCTTCTGACACAGTTATAGGGTTCTATAGTTTTCTCTTTGTTTATTGCTTCTAAAACTAGGCCAGAAACTATAAAGGTTTGGGGAGAATGGAGAAGGGAATGTGTCTTTCCTATATCAGAGTAATTAATTTTAATTATATTTAAAAACATGTTTACTTGAAGTTTTACTTAATACAAAGTGTGTCTTTCATGTGCAAAAATACTGTAAAAACAAACACTTCATTAGAGAAACAGGTAAAACACTTTTTTATATTTAACGTGCAATTCACTAATGTCCAGCAGAGGGCGCTCCAGATGCTTTAATGACTATCCTAAGTAAGGCCTATAATAACTACTTATTTTGGAAAAACTCATTCCTTCTGAGCTATGCTCAGGCAGGCTTTCCGGATAGACTGTAAAATACAGTATTGGAAATCTGGCAACATATCATGATCACATTACCTGCTCTCTTAAATTCAACTGCTTAGAGTAATCTGGCTACAGCAGACGTATCACTGTGCATTTTCAGGTTATTAGTTTCTTATTTCATACAAAATATTAAACAGTGTTGATAATAACTATGTACCCACATAAGATACTGGATAGGCCAAGAGTAACAAAAGGAAAAATAAGGCTTACTATCATCTCTCAAGGAACTTTTAATTAATCATAATTAACATTACTACATAAAATAGGTTTACATTCAAATTTTCCATTCCCATCAAAATTCCTAGCCTTTAATCATATTTCCTAACAGTTTTCATCATTCTACTCTGAGAAATTTCTAATTTTAGTTTATCATGCGAAATTATATTTAGACTCTGGATTATTCTCATTTCCTTTTCTAGCGCTTCCCTATTTTGTCTTTAACATTTGCATGCTGCATTTCATATGGAGGTAAAACCATATCTTATATCAAAGAAGGTCAAATATAACATTCCATAACTCTTCCTGATGAAGCCTAGAATTTTATTAACCTTGTGTGTTATGATGACTTCACTGAACAAAGACTATCAGATTCCTATTCACAAGTGTGATAGTTTGAAGCATGTCACCTCTTAAGCTGAGCATGTTTTTTTTCCCTCTAGTAATATATCCCATTTCTCCATTGATATTCCTCATGCTCTTACTTAATCACCCCTCCTTCACATTAAGAAAGTCATTAACTCTAACCAGTTTATAGCACCCCTAAAAACTAAAAACACATGGATAGCCTGATAAATCCCACACCAATACTCCACATTTCTTCACTTGAAATGTGCCCTGGATGCTATTAGATCTTGCAGATGCTGTCCCAATACACCTCACAAAACCAGATATTAATAAAATTAAGTAATAATAACTAATACTCCTTGGGAACACACTATGTACTAAACTCTGCACTAAGTAGTAAGTATGCATCTTCTCTTCTCATTATCACCACAACCCTATTGGTTAGAAGAAATTGTCTCCATTTCAGGTAGAAAAATAAGGCTCAGTGAGATTACATCACTTGTCTACAGTTGGAAATAAGTAAAATGCCAAAGCTTGTAAAAGCAAAGGTCCTTTGTATTTGCAACATATCTCCTTGGCCACAGGGGTTGACAAGGGTCCCTGTATTCCAAGGGATGAATGACATACTTTAGAGCAAAAGAATTGAAGGCAATAAACTGATTTGTCAGAAACAGTATTTTCAAAATTATCTAGACTGTAATAAAACTTTGATAGTTTGTGTTTTTCTAATTATCAGTAGTTAAAGAGCCTGAAGGGCAATAATCAATCAATATTCAATCACAACTGTTAAACTTCCCTGACTTACCTCGATAGTTAAACGTGCTGGATGATTTTCCAGAAGTAGTTGCTCTGCTATGTCTTGAACTGATTTAATATTTTCTTCCTTTTGATCAAGTTCTCTCATTAATTCCTAATTTAAGAAAGAATAAAGACGTGTTAGAAAACCTTCTAAACCTGAAATACAGCGTTAATATTCAATTACAAAGGCTGTGCTTACAGCGTGGTAATCTTTCTTCCGAGATATGTTGGTATTTCTTTCACTCCAGTCATAAGCAACTTCCTCCTCCTCTTTTTCATTTAACCAAATAAGTTCATTGGTTGCACGAGTTACAAAATTATGGAGTGTATCAAGGTGCCGTTCCTGATTCCTGGATGCATTCTTTATAAGGAAAATCATTATGAGAATCATGTCTTTGCCAAACAGAGACAAGGGAAACAGAAGGTTAAAAAACTTACCAAGAGTTTTGCATACTGGTTCTCTAATCTGTGCAATTTATCTGCATATGTTAGTTTAAGAGGTGCCGTCATTTGCATCTGTGAAAAATATGGGGTTAAAAAGGCATCAAGGTTAGGGATCTTAAGGAATTCTGACTCATACTTATTGTAGCTATTATTGATATTATTGATATTGCAAAACAATAGTAAGCTAAAATGAAATACATACAGAGTTTAGTTTCATATACCTCACTGATTTTAGCTTCCTTCAGGCTAGATTCGAATTCTTCAATAGCTTGGTGGACATTTTTATGATTTTCCAAATGGCTTTCAACACTTGGCAAATCTGATCCCCATTCTGTGCGGTCCAGCTGCACCTTTAAACAGCAAAATACTAGGTTACAAAAGAAACCAACAGCCTTGGAGATGGACACTGCCAGGTTAAGTAAAGATTTTTACCTGCATTTCATCAACCCAATTCAAAAGATCCTGAACAAATTTCATGTTGATTTCCTCTTCTGTTAAATTCTGATCCAGCAAAGAAGACTTTAGAAGGGGTTTTCGGATCTGCATCAATTTCAGAGTTCGCAAAGAATTTGTGTCTACTCCTGAACTGAAATTTGGAACTAATCCTGACTGGAAACCAGGTGTATAAGCTGGAGTGATGGATGGAGTGAGGCGAGAAGTCAGGCCCGATGACAGGCCTGATGTCACACTAGAAGGTGTCAGTGAAGGCGTTAAACTCTGGGTCAGTCCCACGTTCAGACTGGGGTTTAAGGTCTGTGCATATCCTGAGTTTAAACTTTGAGTGATTCCTGATATCATGAGCTTCGTCTGTTCTGTCGTCAGCATGCGTCCTTTGCTGTAGACCGAGGAGCATCTGTTCCTTAAGGCCATAATTTCATCACGGAGTTTTGCCACCCTGAAAAGAAAATTAAAAGGGATAAGCTATAATGTAAAAAGCAATTATATGTTCCCTTTTTCAAATATCACACATAAATAAATGCAAGTCTATTTTAGATGCAAGTATATCAGTTATTAAGGTATTAAATAGTCTATGTATCATAAAATGTCTTTTTTTTTACTGCTGGTCTTTGACACACAAACACCTACTTAACACATCAAAATATACCAGAACTAAGATGACATTTTCAAGTGAAGAGAGCATAAAAAGTATATTTCATAAAATCATCACATTCTACATTCCTATCCTTAGTGCCCATGCAAGGGTTATATATTAAAGCACAAGGTATGAATAAGAAGCATTCTCACCTCTGTACCAACTGTTCTGCTTGGTAGTATTTTCCATCAATAAGAATCTGTACATCAACTACCTGCTGGTGTAAAAGGTTCTCACATTCAAGCATATACCCAGCAATTTCTGCTTCATTCTGGAACTGCAACCCTGATTCTAATCTTTTAGAATCCTGTATTTTAAAAGAGCCAAATATTAATTAGTGAAACAAGTTTCAAAACTAGTCTCACATATAAAACTCTAAATATTACAATAGAAGTCTACTTTGGGTTTCTTTGTTTTCATGTTTGGTTTAAAAATGCTTTTCTTTTGCTCTCTGTCCCCCAGGAGAGCGAATACCAATTATAATCTTAAACAAAATTTAAATTTCAGAAGACAGCATATACTAAGAATCAGCCAAACATTATGCAAAAGTTTTATCATCCAATTGCACACTGACTCCTTTACCACAACCCCAATGGCTCCTTAAATTAACTTACAGACTGGAGAGCATTCCGGGCAAGTATCAGTTTGTCTTCACAGATGACACTGTCCCTCTGAACTCGGTTGGCAATCTGCTGCAACATTTCCAACCTAAAAGAAAGGACAAAATAAAGCAAAGCCTCTCCTTTTAAAATCATGGAGGAGATCACGATCCCTCTAAAATTCTGCCCACCAAAAGTAAAATCCCCAAACCAAAGATTTAATACCTGTGTCCTTCAATGGATTCATTGCCGAAGCTAATGCAGGAGTTGATCAGCCTTGGGCCACAATTAACCGAGAGAAAATTTTCATTTGAATCAAGACTGGTTCGAGTGCTAGTAGTGTTACTAAACACAGAATCACTGCTACGGTAGCTATAACTACTACTGTGCATTTTTATTCCTGAAATGATGTTCTTTCTTTGACCATTACAACTAGACTAAAAAGTAGAAAGTCTGAAAAAAGCACAACTTCTAATGGTGAAAGGTGGCCACTGAATGTTACAGCTTTAATGGCTCCTTAAATATGTTTCAACATGCATATTCAACATGCAGCAAATAATATGCTGATAACTATTCAAAAGAATCTTGCCTGAGGCCATGCGTTTACTTAGCTGAGGTTTGCCTTTTGTAGCCAGCATTAAAAACCTACAAGTACGGACAAAGCAGACTGATTGGGGTGGTGGCACCGAAAATGATATGCCAAATATTTTCACCAAGAGTCATCCCATTGCAACCACCTAAAAAACAACACAGATGCCTAGAGGAGGCCAAGGTACTACTAGTCAAGATTATTCTGGCTATACCAATCATCAGCTAAAAGAAACCAAATATTCGATCACAGGTTGACTTGAAAAGGGCCAGGTCTGCACTGAGTAACAGGAGGCTAAAAGCTGGCACTTATCAAATGTCTATAAAATGATGACTTCGATGAGAAACAAAGTACACTTGCATTTCAACCATCATGCCATTGGGTTATTAGGTTAAATTGACTGGAAGATTACCCATTTACTTTCTTTATATGACATGCTCTCACTAATATTACTTCTAAACAATACTATTGTTACTTTGTTTTTAAAAGGCAAAGTGCTAAGTAAAATAATGATGTAAGGCTTACAAATTTGTCTGTGCTTGTTTTCCCTTCCTATCAGTTATTACATAGCATAAGAGCATCAGCTCTTTCCCATTTGTCTTTTATACTCCCATGCCAGTTAGCCATTATTCATAATGCATAGTTAATGCCAAAAAACTTGTTGTATCAAGAAAAATGAAGACATTTAAACACAACCAAGCTCCTAAATATTTCCCTATACCTGCTATAACAAAGCCAAACTTGCTTCTTCATTCAAACGGTAGATATGTTTTCTTCTCAGAAGGCAAGAAAGGGGCAATTGGAGAGTGACATGAAATATAGCTAAACAGAAAGGCTTAAAATAGTAATAGCAGCACCTTGCATTTATTAAACAATTATTATGTGCCAGGAAATTAAGCACTTTACATATATTATCTCATCTTACACTTATAACCACCAAATGTGGTAGGTACTATTACATCTTGTTTACAAACAAGGAAACTAAAAGCTTACAGAAGCTAAATTAAAGAAATTGTCTCAGGTCACATAGCCAGTCAGTTGAGGAACTAATAATCTAATCCAGGACTGACTGGCTCCTGGGCCCTGAACTCTTAACCACTGAATTCTTTTACTAACATTTATTAAAATCCAGCTACTATGTGATGATACTGTGAACCAATGATTATATACTTTGGAGGGATTTTATGGTGTATGAATATATCTCAATAAAATTACATTAAAAAAAACCCCAGCTACCGCCCTCATGACTAAAAAATCTACTCAATATCCTTTCTCTGGCAAACTTTTCCATTATTTCTGATGATTAGTTTACTACTGCACTTTAATCACCCATAATTACCTCCTTCCTAAAAGTCCCACCCTGGTTTCAAGACTCTTTTGGTCCTAATGATCCAGCTATGTAAATATAATATTGGGCTTTAATAAGAGTATAATTAGTAATTCAACAGTTAAATGATTGCCAAGTTAGACTTATTTGCTTGTATCTTTAAAGCATTATTTCATATTCCAACAATGTTGAAGGCAATGTGTGGGGCACAAAGAACAGGACTAAAATGAGTACCTGTCCTATGTCTAGGCACTGTGTTGGGCCCTGAAGACACAGTGGAAAGCAAACACAAGAGTGTGTCTCCACATTCTTGGAGATCCTTTCTATGGAACAGGCAGTCGGTAATCAAACAATCATAGAAATAAATATAATACCACACCTCCGATAAGCACAATAAAAGAACAATACATGTAAATTCAAGAGTATATGATATGTTCCCTAGTCTTGGCAATTATGGAATGTTTCTTGAGGAGGTAAACACCGGAGCTGAGATCTAAAAGATGATTAGGATCCTGGGTCGGGGGCAGGGCAGGACCTTAGCACATAAGAGCTCCTTCTTGAGAAAGTGCTAGGGTGGCTGCCCTGCAGGGAGCAGGGAGGACATGGTAGCAGACAATGCTGAAGAGGACTGCCTGACCAAGACCCTGCTCCTTGGTGTGCACAGCTGATGAGGAACACAGATGCCAATTCCCATTTATCACAAGCCAGGCTGTGAGGTAAGTTCTAAAATGGGGACAAATTTATCCAACAACTGTTTCCCAAGAATAAGGGTATCTTCCTGGGCAACCGGGTGCTGTGGGAGACACAGAATGATAAAGAGCCAGGGATGACATCACAGAATACATGCATTTGTAGAAAAGTAGCAGAAAGGGAACTCAAACTGACATTCACTGAGTAAAGTTTTCTAGATGCCACCCTACTGCCCTTTAAATGGAGACAGGTTAGACTTTAGCTTCCATGGCCCCAGGAAATAAGGCCATAGCCAAAGATGTAACATGAAACAAAGTAAGTTAATTCTTGACTTAATGAGCTTCCAGTTTCAGGCTCTGGTGACTTGAGGCCAGTTTGAAAACTTCTCACGGGTAATTTTTATTGGCTTTAAAACTGTAACACCCTGTTAGATGAGACGTCACATACCAACCCAGCCTAATAGGCTCTTTATAAATATTACTCCACTGATTTACTACTCAAACCTCTTGGAAGAGTTTATAGATAAGGAAATGGAACCTCAGAAACACTAAATGACTTATCCAAGGTCATACAGCAAGTAAGTAAAAAACGTAAATTTTTATCCTAGTCCTGTCTGGTTCCAAAAGTTAATTTCTTTCCACAGGAAAAGAGAGACTACACCCTTCCCCACTTGGTATCCCTTACCTACCTCTCTACTTCTGGACGAAGAGCCTTCTCCCTCTCAAGCATGGCGATAATCAGTTTCCCCCACTCTTTTTCTATGTCATTTGGATGATAACCTTGAAGGAGTTTGATGCGTCCAAATTCTATCCAAATCTTGGGAAGAACAGGACATTTAATGTGAAGCAAAGATGTAAAAAATAGCAAAACATTATGTTTGATAGTACAAAAGGAAATTTCTGCTTACTTCTAGTAATTTATATAGGCGTTTAATTTTTGATTTTTCTGTCTCCTTTGGTGGAATTTCTGTTTCTTTAAACTGCAAATACTGATTATAAAGTGCCTGAAATGAGAGGAAAAATAAAATAAGGGCCAAACTTCCAACCCCTGTTTTTATTAGCCCATAAAATCACATGCCATTTATTGGTGTCACATGGATTTCATGGAGTTCTTTTATGAAGCTGCCACTCACAGGCAATACTGATACCCAGACAATTGGGGACCTGCATTATATAAGACTTGATGAGGGCGTAATTATGATTCAACATGTGCCGCATGGGGAGTTGGATGATAAACCGTAACTATGGCTCTACTAAAACTCTCTAATCATCCACACAAGAAAACATATCCCTTAAAAAATGCATGTTACAAAATCATGCACTTTAGCTTTTAGTTTTAGGAAAAACAATCTATGAAGCTTTCCACAAAGAGGGGAAAAAAAAAACTGCTCGCTTGTATTTCATGGCTAAATCCTTAAAAACAGAATTCTTATTAGACAGACAGGGCTAAACTTGGTTTCAATGTCCCACTGGCTGAGTTAAACAGATTTTTAGATAAACTAAGACAGATGTTATTGGTTACCAGTACTATTATTGTAGAAGTGTTAACCTTAACTAAATTATTACCTAGTTTGCAGACATTAATTTGGAAACCTCTTAAATATAATTTATTTACTATATTTATTTGAAAGGACCTTCATAAAAATTATGTGGATAAAATGTATACATTTAATAAATGTATATTAATCACTTTATCCTAATTCATGTTGATTTAAAACAAGACCCTGCAAATCTTCAGGCAAGTACATTTCTGAAGATTTCATTCAATGTTTTGCTGGCCAGTGAAATTATTGTGCATTTTCCCTCCACAATACATTCTCTTTTCTCTACTTCCTCTATCCTGGGCACCAGCAAGTAACCTGTGTGGTTGCTCAAACTTCTTCCATAACTTTAAGAATCTGTTTTAAGAATCTGAATTAAACAGAAGCCAGCACAAATTTACCCAAGTGTACGGATGATAGGAATCCACTGGAAAGTAAGTATATTTGAATATGAAATATGAACATTGTTTTGAACTCAAAATACAATGTTTTAGAACTTCAGTCAGACAATAAACACTGAAAGCTACTATAAGCTACTATGTGCTAAATACTATGTGCTAAATACTATTCGTGATAGAAGGTAAAAAGTTTCCCTGGAAAGGGTTAAATCTACTTCGGGAGACAGCACACAAACTACTTTAGAACTCTTAAAAAACATCATATCAACTGATGCCAAGTAACTTTGTGCCAAGAACAAACTCCCTGTGGCAAGGTGAATAAGAGGTGGTCCACAGATGTTCCATCCAGACGCCCGAACACAATGAGTAACTTTCACAGGGCCCACCCTGGGTTATTAGAGTTTTTGCAATTCCAGTTTGTTTGATCATGAAAACAATGCCAATGGATCAAGAAATCAGATTTGTAGCTAATATTTGGGTTTGTTTTTTTAAATGGTTGAAATTTTGCTACTACACAATCAAAATGTATAAAATGACACAAGTTAACTTTGGTCCTTCAACATTCACCCTCATTTATATTTCTATAATGTCTTTACCTCAAAGAATTTAACCTAAGATTTTTGGTGTTAGCAAATGCTCATGAATTCATTTACACTGCAAGGTATTTATTCATGAATTCATGGTGAAATACAGTATGTACCTCTGGTTATACAAAAGAAGGCTTTAAGGCAGTTTTTTTTTAATAGGATTCAACCACAGTCACAGTTCTGCAAATTTCCCAGAGTCCCTCCTCCCCTAGCCATCTGGTAGGATTCAAGCAGTTTTCCATGTACCAAAAAAAAAAGTTTGGCAATGTCAGTTCCAGAGACTTTCTCTCAAATTAAACCATTAAACTCTCAACAATCCAAAGCTAAGGGACTATACATTTCTTTAAGCTATTGTTGCTATTATGTTTTAAGTATTATTAATGTTTACCTACTTTTGCTCTGCTTAATAATGAGAGCTGTAAATAAAAATTTCACTCATTTATTAGTGACTTACCAAGGTCATTTTTTCTTGAGCTTATAAAATTATGGGACTAAATATTACAGCATTCTTTAAAAGCTTAATGATCAAATGAATACTACTTAACTTCTATAGTGACACTGACCTTCAGTTCTATAGGATTATTGGGAAATGTTCTGTCAGACATTGTGGTCACATGGTGTCTAATCCACTGGATGAGATAGTTCACCATGTTCTGGTATTCAACCCATCTGACTTCAACATCCTAGAACAATAAAATGACAGAAAAGCTCCAGGTCCATAGATAATAACATTCATGTCTTAACACAATATAGTCAGAAGTCATTCTGTGAATTTACATGTCTTTAAGCCTGACAGAGAAAGCCAACTAAATATTTTCTTACTTTCCATACAGTTCCATTCCTTTCCACACAAACAGCTTTAGAAACATGCTATCATACAGGGCTAGCATACTGAAAGCCAATTTAATCAAGTATTTAATCAAGTATCAAAATAACTGAAAAGTGTAGTACATGTTGGACGTACAGATAAGAACCATGTAAGGATATACATGCTCCACAAGAACCACTAAAGGCTTCGTGGGAAAGGCAGTCTCTGAGGAGTTCTGATGTGACAAGTATTTGGTGTAGGGAATAAAAAGACAGGGAGTCCCAAGTGAGTCAGGACACTGAAATGGTAATGGCCTAGCTAACGCCCAAGTAAATGCCCAAGTAAACACTTCATGTTGGGGTGAAGTAGTTGAAAAGATAGGTAAAGGTGAATTTATGCAGTTTTGAATTCAAAATATTTGGAATATTAATCTCATAAGCAATAGGAAGCCACTAAAGGTTTTCAAGCTAAAGACATCAGTGTTTAGGAAGATTAATTTGACAACAGTAGGTAGAGTGGATTGTAACAGGAAAGCAAAACAAAACAAACAAACAAACAAGAAAAACTAAAGACAGACAAACCCTGAGAAGGCTTTCATAATAGCTCTAAGTTGAAGGAGTAAGAGCCAGGAACAGGGTAGATGTAGGGAGAAGATAAAGCAAGAAATGGCCATAAGAAACATTCTAAGAGAACACTCAACAAGAAACGGTAGTTAACTGGTTGTAAAGGAAAGGAAGAACCAATGATAATCCAAATTTTCTGAGCCCAAGTAAATGGGCAAACAGAAGCCATTAACAGAAGCAGCAGGAGAGGAAAGAAACAGGCCAGTTTAGTAGAAGTAAGATGAAATGTTTAGTTGGAAATACAAGGAATTTCAGATGATAGTGGAACAGCCAAATAAAACAAACCAGTAGGTATCTGGACACATGAGGTGAAAAGTTTACGCAAGGTATCAAGGACAGAGAGAAAGAAGTGGAGTGTTTTCTTTCATTCAATGAATGTCAGGCCTCATCTAGGCAAGAAAATAACAACAGTACTGATCATTCAGAGACTGATAAAAAAGGTCAAAGACAGAGTTTTTGTGATACATCTACAGATAAATTCTGAAGAGGAAGCGGGATCAGGCAGGGAAAGGAGTAGTATTCAGAGGGGCAAACAAAAGCCAGGGTAGTGGAGCTTTGAAAATGCAAAAAAGGGAAAGGAGGTAAAAATAAATGATCCCTGAACATATGAAGTGTGGACAACTTTTAGCACCTACGAAGTGCAGCAGGGCCCTATGTGAGGCATTGTTTGTTGTGTATGTATGTGAATAAATACACACTAAATATACTCTATTTAATTGTCACAGTAAGACATAAAATTTGTTGGCAAATAATTTAAAACCTTTAAAAGCGCTTTATCTGTGTATGCCAAACAAAACCTATCTGCAAGTCAGGTTTGGACCATGGGCTGCTCATTCTCAGCCTCTGGCTTATTCTATGATAGATGATATAACTGTAAGAAAATGTAACTTAATGAAAAATTTGAATTGATGACTTCCTGAGACCTGCCTTCAGCAGAAAGATAGGACAAAAGCCAGAAAGCTTTTGGGGGATAGGCCAACTAGTTGAGAATAAGGAGTTTAGGTGGGTGATAGGAGTGTGAAATAATTAATCTGCTAAAGGAGGCAGCAGGTTCAAAGCTGTAAGTACCACCCATGCTCCACACCCAAGATGGAGACTTGAGCATGGTTAAATACAGGGACAAGAAACTACTGAATCAATGGCAGACATTAGAGGAGAGGATGGGTATCAGCATGAGAGCAACTTACTCATGGATCAGAAGAGGATAAGACCTTTGAGAGAAAGAAAAAGAGAAAGAGACTGGAACTAAGTCTAGAAAGAACTGCACACAGAGGAGAAGTAAGAGAACAGAAAAGGAAGGTCATCAACATGAGCTCTTGTATCTTCAAAGTAAAGTAAAAGGTCATAGGCAAGGAGAAGGGGAGGAGCCAAGGTGACAGGCAGCATCCCCAAATGTATAACATGCACCAGGTTTTCTGTTCTCTTCCAGAAATGCATACATACTTGCTAAAATGACCACTACATAATAAACAATTGAATTAAATGACACACACCTTTGGGGAACAGTGGACTATTATAAAGAGTCCAAAGATATGTCCTGTTAACTAAAGAACTCTGTTAATTTGATCAAATCAAACAACCTTCTGAGCCTCAACTTCAAATCAGAAAAAAAATTCTGGCCATCTTATCTCATGGGATCACAAGAGTTAATAAACTTGAAAGTGTTTTCAAAAATGAGATATGCTATACTCAGAAGAAAAGCAAATAGAGCAGTTGTAGAACAGCATCAACCTAAAAATCAAAACTCTCCACAGTTCAGTGGTTTATAGCTTTTATTTATAAAATGCCATGCAACTAAGAATAGCCTTACTATGTTTACGACACAGAACAAATACAACTGTGGGATATACTTTTTAATTTTAATGATGGAATAGGGTCATGAAAAGCATACAGTATCCATTTATTAAATAGTATACTAACTCAAATTCTTTAAAAAATATTTGAACTTTGAAACCTGTAAAAAGCACTAACAAAGAAATCAATCATCTGATAATTTCTGAATCAGTAGCTTCTACTATGAAAAAAGCAATACTCACATTTGCACTGATGCCTTCACCACCTTCTGGGACTTTGGGAAATGCATCATAGAGAGATGACACATATGTTATTACTGATTTTTCATCAGGTGAGGAGACATCAACATCTAAAAGCAGCAACATAAATTGATTATTTCACAATGTTGATAGATTACTTTTGATCAGATTTCACATTAGTCCACATATAAGAAAGACAACTCACCTTCAGGGTCCAGAAGTCTTAAAACACCGATTTTTTCTGCTACATAAAAAGCGTGCTCTAAATTTGCAAGGTTGCTTTGAACAGCAACAGTATTCATGTCTATCAGGTCTGGCCTAGGAAAAAATTCACAGTAGTAAGGAAGTTTTCACATGTGCCAATTTAACATTTTTATTTATATGTGCATCTATTTACATAACAACTTCTGCAAATATTAATGCTAAGCCTGTGTTAAAATACAGAGATTTTCAAACACTTAACTGTGCTTAGTTCTCTCAGAATCTTTATGTGCCCAAAGCAAATGGAACAAGGAAAATATAAAAATTTGAACCTATACAACTTTCAACAATGACTACAAATTCCTCATAGACTTAGACAATACATGGAGATCCATCCTATTCAACCCATTAATAAGATCCACCACCCCAACCCAACCAGCATCTTCTCAATGTTTCTCCTCAAACACAAAAAGCTTGTGCTCAGTTCAATGCCAAGCCATGTTACCCCCGTCTTGGAAGCCCTAGCCTCTTTCTGCTGTCTTCTTTAATCCTGCTCATCCTTCTGTGGAGCCTCCTGATCTTCCCGGCCCCATTTCTCTCCCTGTGTCCTGATTCCTTATAGTCCTGACCTGTGTCACTTAATTTGGTACTCAGGATAAGCATACACTTCTTTGTCCTATTAATTCACTGTTTAATGTACATGCACATATTTGTTTCTCCCAAGATAGTAAGAACCGAGTATTAATAGACTTTGTATTCTATCCTTCTGCTAAGACAGAGTGACATGTACATAGTAGACGATAAATATCTCCTGAGAAGTTGACAGGTAGGTTGGATAATTAGTAATTTGACTCATAAAGGAATTACTACAATAAACACTAGTTTGTGTGTGACACACCAGATTTTACCTCTTTCTAATTTATGAGACTACGTGACACCAAACCATGAGGATACACTGAAGCTAGCTCTACCATCATGAGACAAGACAAGATTCCCCAAATACTCCTTGGACAGCAAGTGGAAAAATATAGTAATTGGAAACTTAACTCAAAGCCAGAAGCCAGCCAGGAAACTTCCATCTCAAAACCAATGCATTAAAAGAATATAGAAACAATATGGAAAAAGTGGAGCCTTCAAAAAACTGGCACCCAACCCCAAAATCACCAGCTAAGAACCTGTTTATGAACTTAAAAATGAAGGTACTCTACAACCTCCATAGGCATTCCAGTTTTCTCAAAATAATCATTGGGGGAATCATAGAAACAGTGGGAGGGCCGGAAGGTAGCGTGTGGAAGGAATGAAATGCAAATTACCATGAATACAACTTGGAAGGCTACTTACATGAGAAATTCTTTGAACATATATCATTAATCTTAGAAAGATAAATAGCAATTTGTATTCTTATTTTTAACCTGATGATACAGTTCCCCCAAAAGTCTATTTACAGTTATATCACTTTGAAATGCTCATAACTTTGAAATGTACCCACCATTACCTACTCACCCAAATCCCAGGACATTAGGAAATTCTTGTTTTTCACATGCCATCAATACGATCACTCAAAAGTGATCCCACATTTATTTTAGAAACAATAAATCTACTAAAAGCAATAGAGGCAAATGACATGTCTCTAAAAATAACATTTTCTTTTTTAATTCACATGGGGGCATGTTGAGGACTTCCCAACTTCAAGATTACTAAGGGGCAATCTAAACAGGTGTGTTTAACAGTCTAGACAAAAACAAGTGTCTAAATTTCTTTCATTAAAAAATGGCTTTGATTCCATAAAGTTCACACATTTTGGAGAAATAAAGACCAGCCTTTCTGAGTTTGCCAAATCTGAGAACAAGAAACAGCATGTTGTTATATGAACCTTGCCATTAGCAAAGAGAACAAACACTGAGTAATCCCAGAGAGAATGAATAAAGTCATTGAAGAATCGAGTTTTTGACAAAGAGGAAAAAAACATAAAACTTCCTTTAGAATGACATACTCATTTCAGCACAAAAGCAGCTGCATAATACACTGAAGTTTGGGTAAGTCATCTCTTTTATCATGATATTTAACACTTTAATGAAACAAAACTGAAATGACTGTCCTCCATTAAAAGACTGCAGTTGATACAGAAAATTGGTTATGCTGAGAAGGAAGGAAGGGAAAATTTTAAAACCACTATGTAAAACTAACATAGCCTAAAAGTCTTCAAAATTCTACCCACCCACCACCACCCCCCTGCCCCGCCACCAGCTCCTCTCCTAACGATCTGATCATTTTCGGTCTTTCAATCTGCCTTTCCTCTATTTTCCTGGTGAATGTGAGCATCCAGAAGTGGCAAGTGCTCTTGCCTTTCTTCTTCACAGTCTCGTTGGGATAATATAACTTTTAAAAATTTATGCTATTTTTCATATATAGAAGATTTCTCTTTTCATTCTAAAGGTTTCATTTCACTGTAACATCTCATTTTTGCAGAACAGTAACAGCAAATTTCATTCCCATTTTAGGATTAATGAACCAAACAGGATTATGCTATACTGTAAACATGCAGAAAGCTGTACATGTTTCTAAATTATATTTTAGATATTTGAGCATTAACTATTCTAAAAACCCTATTTTATGGAAACCCTTCAATATCATAAAATACAATCTATATATTAGTCTTTTTGTAAAAGGGCCCTTCTAACTCTTACTTTTTTTATTACTCTATGATACTGTAATTTTTTCTAAATGACTTAATCATCATGGACAGTAATTTTTTAAACATATGTTTATATCCCACCTTTTTTCAGACATTATTTTAAAAAGCTTACAAAGAAATGAAAATACAAAAAGATAAATTTTAAATAGAAGAAAAAGCAAAGATGAGACCATAAAACGAAAGTACAAAACAAGGCCAAGAAGTGAAAAACCCTATATGCATGCTAATATCTTTAAATTGTTCCAAAAATACAAGGCAAAAAGGCATCAACAAAATGCTATTGCCAAAACAGAAAACAGCTTGGAGTAAAAGTAATGTCTGTCTCTCCTACAACGCTTATCTTAAAAGAACATTCTCCCTAGATAAAATAGAGATATATAGGTGTGTATTTGCTATATGTATACGTAGCATTTACTTTACTGGCGAGCCACGCTAACAGATAGCCAAAGCTAGCTGAACATTAAAATTGCACAAGAAATTTTTGTGGCATGCAAGACACACCCAAATGAAGTAACTTTCCAGCCTCAAACACCTTGCTAATATATTAACTCACATGAGAATGAGATAGGATTCTGCAGGAAAATTTGACTTATATAGTGTTATGGATAGCTGAGACAAACTAAGGCTTCCACATTAAATCATGCCAAACACTGATTCATTCAACTCTAAGGAACAGGAAATAAAGTCAAAATTGGAAGGAAAATAATTAGAAATTGCCTCAGAACCTACTAGAGGGGCACTGATATATAGCTAAGAGAACAAAGCATTAGTACAAATTTTTTTCTTGCACCCTAAATTTAACAACAGCTGATGTAAGATATATGAGTAGTCAAGGTCCAAATCAGAAGATTTTTACAAAGTATGAAAATTTTAAGTGCTTTGAATTTCATCGAGTTGTTAGGATTGCACTGGCACTCAATTGGCACTCAATAATTACTTTTTGTGTGGACTGAACAGTTAGGTTTTGGCTATCCGGCATCTTAACCCCTTCCTATGCATGAGAAATTTCCCCTTTATGCGTCTTGGGGATGGAAAGGGAACAGAGCCCACTTCCCACTCCAGAAACAAAAGTATATCAGGTTTTATTGTCTCTTTCCTTTGTTCAAGCAATGTCCACTGCCTACCCCAACACCATACACTGCCTAGTCAACTAATACATATTCTTCTGTAGGACTTGGTTTCACCATCACCTCCTCCAGGAAATACTTTTCACTGTTCCCAAATGCTTTGTGCTAACTCTATTTCTATATTTACCAATTTTGTTATAACTATGCATATCTTTCTCATTAGACTCTGGGCTTCCTGAAGGCAAGGGCTATGTTTTATCCATGTTTATATCCCTGACATCTAGCATAATGTCTGGCACATTAATATTTAATGAATAAATGAGCAATGAAGGAATAAATGAGCTGTGGGAACTGGAACATCCTAATGATTCAAACTCCTAGATCTGTTCTTTTTATATAGACAAAGCCATCATTTATTGCTCCCAACCAGGGTTGCAAGTCCTTAACCAACCAACTGGAGCAGGATACAGTATCATAGCTTCCCACTACATAAAGCAAGCACACACCCTTTTGAGGTTTCCTAAAGGGTTTTCTCTGCTGAAAACAACTTGGAAAATAGGCATGGAGTGAAAACAACACACAAGGGGTAAATTATAAGGTTTCAAAAAGCATAAATTGATGCCTCTAGGTTCTCCTCCCTTCTCTTATGCTCTAATATGCTCTCATCTTCCGTTTCTGGAAAAGTGCCAGAATAATGCTTTATAAAATAATAACAATAACCAAACAACAACCTACAATGTGGCAGGCAGTACACTAAAGGTTTTAAAGGTATTATCTCACCTAATCCTCTCAACAATCCTAGGCAGGAGGTTGTGTTATTATGTTAAAGTAAAAGATGAAATACTGAAGTTTAAGGAGATTTATAATTTGACCAAAAACATAAACCAGTTAAATGGCCGAGTCAGGATTTCAAGCCAGGTCTGTCTGATTACATAGCAACACTCAAAATCAAAATAAAGAAAATATAGAAGAAATTATACTTTTGCTACTGGGGAAAACAATGATGATGGTAACAGCCATAACGAAACATAGGAAAATGTGTATGTTTACATATGCAAAAATTAATTATAAGAACTAAGATAAAGTTCCAGATTGTTACCAAAACAGTACTCATCAATATATACTATACCAATGTTTCCCAAACTTGCCTGAAGTACACACTTCAATAAGGAGAAAGGCCTAGTCATCGGTATTTTAACAAGAAATTCCCTTCCCCGCAGGTGATTCTTATCAGGCAAGGTTGGGAATGAAGCCATCCTAGAATTGCTCATCTCTTAGAATTCTTTCACTTTTCCCCCAAAATTATAAATATATTTTAAATTGGTAAAAGCTTCGCAATACTATCAGATAATTTTTTAACAAGACAAACACAAAGCATACACAAACACCAACATACCTACTACTCCTTTATGCCCTCAGCAGAGACAGCAACCCTTTAACTATTTTCCAATTTTTCCTTTTATTGTTAAATAAAATTTAGTGTCTGCCAGGGGTGAAATTTAGTATTGGACTAACTCTGAAAGTATGGACTAATACTGTAAAGTATGGAAATGAAAGCATTTGGTAATAGATTTTTTTTTCCAAAGCAAAAAACCACTTAAGTAAACTGTGCTTTGAGATATCTAGTCATCCAAAAGAAAACTAGGGAACAGTTTCTTTCTCAATTAAAAAAAGAGTAAGTTTTATATTTTTGAGAAAGAAGACTATGTTGAGGTGAAAAAAAATCACAGGGTTGTGATTCAGGTATCCTGACCCTTTATCTATCTCTATGACTTTGAAAACATAGCCTGCAACCTGTGTCTCAAATCCCTTACATGAAAATCAGGAATTAGAGAAACTGAAAACTAGAGTCATCTAGAATTCCAGTTATCCCTAGAAAGCACCTGGAAATGTATGTATGGTGGAGGGGGGCATTTTGGACTGCTCCTGGCATAAGGTCTGAAAACCCAACTGATTTGCACAAGGTTTTGAGAGGATATACACAAAAGTATTTTTGAAACTACATACAAAGAGCAACATATACAGATTATTAAGAAGTATCTATTGCTATATTAACAATGTAATGAAAATATAATCAGAGAAGGCATAAATCCATGCTTTGGTATGAAAATAAAAAATAATTCTTCTAGTCAACAATTAGCATGTTCATTATTTGCTCAATATTTAATGAGCATTTATAATGTGCCACACAACATGCTGGCTAGGCATTGCTACAAAGGAGAAGGAGATGGGCCATGAGGCTGCGATTCAGAGAATGTTTTCCCAGTGAAGTACAGGGAGAGCTCAGAGCTCCAAAGGGAGCCTGGGAGTAAACCAGGAGAAAACGTGGTGGAAGGGCATCGGGTAAAGGGAGAAGCATGCAGGTGCTCTGTGGTTAGCAGGAGCATGACTCCCAGAAAACTAGTGCATGCATGAGGAGCCCACATGGTGAACATGGTGAGAGATGACACTAGATGGATATGGATGGCAGGAGCTAGGATGATGGAGATTCTCATGGACTTCTTACAGGATTTTGAACTTTTTTCTAAGAACTCTGTAAAGTCATTAAAATGCATTAAGGAGGGTGGCAAGAGATTAAAT
The DNA here is from genome assembly GCF_015220235.1 of Choloepus didactylus. Classification (NCBI taxonomy): domain Eukaryota; kingdom Metazoa; phylum Chordata; class Mammalia; order Pilosa; family Megalonychidae; genus Choloepus; species Choloepus didactylus. Next base: position 94,518,514 of record NC_051313.1, on the reverse strand, counting down.
GATCAGATCTGAGGCCAGAGAAGACATTTAAAGGAGCAGAAGTACTCCCAAAGAATGTAGGTAGGAGACCACGGTAGCTTGCAAAAAACTTATGGCAGTGGTAGAAGGAAGAGGACAAAGTCAGGAAATATTTAAAAGGTCATAGCCACAGAACTTAGTTTTATAACACTGGCTACAGTAATTAAGGATGTAGGCATGGATCAGAGACAAAGCAGAGAGAGAAGAGAATTTCAAGTATGCAACCTTGAAAAACTCCAGCACTTACTGGCCTTGTGAAGGAGGCTGAGTCTGAAAAGGGAAGTTAGCAGAAACAGCCCAAGTAATAGGAGAAAAAACAAGAGAGTGCAGTGTCACAGGAGCTGGGGAAAAGAAAATTGCAAGATGAAAAGAATGGTCAAAAGGGTAAAATACTGAGAAGTAAGTAAGATGAGGCTTAAAAAACATCTGCTGGGTTTAGCCACATGGAAGCTACTCATGACCCTGGAAGAAGTGTTTTGACGGAATTGTACAGCCAGAAGCCAGATCAGAGTGTGTTGGGAAGTAACTGGCAAGTGAAGAAATGAAGATGAAGGGAGTAGACATCTCTTTTGTGAAGTCTGGCCTTGATGGAGAGGAATGCCATAGGTAGTAGATGGGATTAAGGGAGAGTTTATTGTTTTTTTGTTTAATGAAAGAGGCTTTTTCATGTTTAAAAGCCAATAAGAAAAATCTGGTTGAGAGGGAAAAGTTGAATATCCTTAAGAAAGAAAAAAGATCCCTAAGGTTTCTGAGGCAATGGTTAAGTGAGATCCAGAGCACAAAGGGAGGGAGACAGACCTTGGATAGCTGGAACAGATGGATCCAGATGAAGGTAGGTTGTACCTTTGGTAGCAGGAGGAAAGACTTCCTGCCTGCTATTCTGATCTTCTCTGAGAGCAGGAGTCAAGACCATCTGCTAAGAGGGAGGGAAATGTGGTGGGAGAACCAAGTCTGAGGAAAGAGAGAAGCAGTGAATAACACAGATAGCAAAGGACTGCTGAACTGAGAGACCACTTGCAGCTGGTGATCACGAAGCTGCATTAGAAACAATCTTCTCAGAACTGTGGCTTTCTCTGGTGTGCTTAAACTGCTTGGGTACGTGCACAGACAAACAGATGGCTGGGGTTCATTGGAAAACTAGTATGTACTCAGCAGCTTGCAAAGAACTGAAAAGGGATTCCACGGAAGTTTAAAAAAAAAAAAAAAAGGAAACCAAAAAATAACCACACTCTACTTACCTACAGAACTGTCTTAGAACATCTACACTCCAGAACACAACCCATACACACATATATGAAGCCACATGTCACTTAACTTACGACATGTGCTCTTCAACAGAACCCACAACAAGAACATGTATTAAGTATGTCTCACTTATCCCAGAGCAGTTACCATAACACTAACACATTCCTAAAGATGACTGTTCAGACTGTTTATGGATTAAATCATGTTCAGGCATAGCATATTCTTACTGCTCTTATTGGTGAAAAAAGGTATCTCATGTGCTCCTCCCTAAAAAAAAAAAAAAAAAAGACCTTTCCTCTCCTCTCCTCCAGCAAATAAATATGAACATGCAAAAGATCCACCCACAGTTGTGTAACTGGGTGTCAGCATTCCCTTATGCTCATATTTGGGTATGTGTTGTCAAAAGAAACAAAGCCGAAAACTCCTGGGTGGCAACTAGCTCTGTAGGTAATTTTCCCTTGTTCTCACAACTAGATGCCTGAGTTTATTTCAAATATTCTTCCTATTTTTCTACAAAGTGACTCTCTACTAACAAGGCAAAGAATAAAAACTGAAGCACTATCATTTATAGCAAGATTTGTCAGTGTCTCAAGATTGGAATCTAACAACCTCAAAAATTAGAAGACAGTTAATGAATTGTGATTATCAACTCACAGAGAATAAATCAACCCCATAACAGTCTCATCGACAATAAATACAGAAAATAGTATTGATTCTAATGGAGAAGTAACTCCTTCAGTACTGAAGCTATGTTTTGTGAAGTGAAAGTAAATTTTAAGTAAGCCTTCATGACTAAGAGATAAATACCACCACCATCCCCCACAGAAAGGAGGGGGAAAATCAACTTATTTTTACTCTGGTATAAAAGAAAATATTAAGGTACTTCATATGATGAAATAAGATGAGGATAAATCTATCCCATTTCTAAGACCGTATTCTATAGACACATTCATACATCTGCCCAAAGACACACACAAAGGTGTTTTAATGCAATATTTTTAATAGTAAAAAACACCGTGTCTATCAATAAATTGCTATAAATAAATTGTTACACCCATACAATAGAATTCTATGCAGCCATTTAAAAAGAATAAAGTAGATCTATTTGTGCTGACATGGAAAGACTTCCAAAATAAACTGAGGAAAAAAAAGATGCAAAATACATATATACTATTCTCTCATTTATGTCTTAAGAAAAAGATTATATACATGTTCAAGATTAAGTGCTTATATAAATTATGACAATAAAGCCGACCATCCCAAAGAAGAATAGGTGTTTGCATATGCATAGAAAATTTCTGGGAAAATATGAAAGAAACTTAACAGTAGTTGCCTCTGGAAAAAAGGACTGGGAACATGGGGAAGGGTGACCATAATTCAAGATATACACTTTTATCCTTTTATTCTATTTGATGTTTTATTATGTCAATATATTGCCGTACCAGTTTTTTTTTTTTTTAATCACAGATACAATTAAAAAAAAAAAAAAAGGACTGCAGCAAGGTGTGCTTACCTACACTAGGAACTATTACAAAGTTTACAAGGCTTTCAGGTTGAGACAACCAGAAGCCATCTTCCTATTAGAGCTGTGTCACTTTTTTCAGTTTTCTGCCTCACAAAATAGAACTAGGAGAATATACCTTACTCGTATCTATAAGGATCTATTTCATACCATAATGGGAGGCTTAGTATTATGGAGAATTTCTGTAAATTAATCTGGGCAAGAGGTCCCAGAATATAGAAAGAAGGTAATATAATATTTCTCCAAATATTTACATGCCAAATTATATTCCCAAAACTGCATGTAAAAATATGTGGCTATATTAAGAACAGTCAATGAATATGAACACTAACTCACACACCTCACCTGGATGCAGATACATTTACAAGTAGTGTATGTGAGCTCTCTGAGAATTTACAAATGTAGTGATGGTTAGAAGTCATATATGGCTGCCCTGAGAGTCCACTTATTTGAGTTCATTTTGCAAAATAAATAAGCAGTGTGTTTCTGTACAAACTGAAATACTTGTTACATTTTTTTAAAATTAATAACCTTCAGGATTCAGTGTCTGTGTCTTGTTTTTGGTCATACAAACCAGGGCCCACACCCATGTGTGCACACACAAAACTACACACCCTCGCACACCCTTCCAGGTTCTATAGCCTGAGGGCAGAACTGGGTCTGAGGGAAAAGAACTACTTAGTCAATAATAATCTAACTTCCTATGGGAACATTTCAAACCCTAAAGGGCTTTTTGCCCAGTATTAAACCAGTCCAATCCAGTTTAGCTTATAAAGTGCAACTGACTCACAGGCAGGCCTCCAGTTCATACCATTAAACAAGATGACTCTGACCACAGCCTTCCAGTCTGACCTTCCCAATTACAGCACCTTTTAAACATTTAATACAATGAAATATGACAGCCTCATTAAATTCTAATTCAAAATGCAAACAACAGACAAAATAATTGCTACCCAACTACACACAAAGACAAGTGAAAAACTCCTAGTTGCTTAATTAGAAGATATTTAAATGGTATGGCCCTGAACATATCCTCTTGGGTTTTGAGTATTACTTGGGTAATATATTTAAAACATGCCAATTAAAAGAATGCCAGGGGCCTTAAATGAATGGGAAAAATTGAAAATAGAAGAACAAGCAGAAACTAGTAAGCAGAACTAAGCTCTCTTCAAAACACACACCCCTTAGCATTTAGACTTATACTTAGTGTCTTTCCATATCACCACCTTGGGTTCGCACAACCTGCCGCACATTTTGCACTTTTCTTTCAGGCCTGCGGGTGCACATTCATGTCCATGCCTGCTCAGGAAGACATGTTTTCACACTGAGTGATGCTGGGCGCTGCTGTTTTAGAAGTTGGCTTTCATCAAATGTTCTAGGGCAGATATCCATTTGGAGAGATTGATAAAGTCAAGTCAAGTCAGGGGCTGAGCTGGAAATCAGAGCTTTATCTTTCTCAGGATGAAGTCAATCAGTTTTACTGTGCTGCCTGAGCACATACTTAAATAAGGGAAGTAGACTATCACTTGAACACTGCTTTGTAACACCTACCTCTGAAGAATGCACAGTACTATCAGGAATTTTACTCCTGTGTAACTACCCTAATTTTTGGTGATTTATTAATCCACTAGCGTTTGGGATATGGCTAGAATCCCTTGGCTACTAGCTCTCAGTTAACTACTCCATTCTCTCTTACATTTAAGCTACTTACCCATCAAATGCTTTTCTAACATCCTTTTGATCTAAGTCCATCAAATCAAGCCTTTCTTGTTATTCCTTTTATTGAAAATTAAGGCTAGGGGCAATAGTGATGCTTATTTTGCTAAGATCTCTTACTAGTTGTTTTTGGTTAAAGGGTATTAACATTCTTTAATGGAAATTTAAACTATACAGAGCAAGCAGAAACGTGTACAGATAAATGGTATTTTAATTATTTGAACCCTTTCCACTGAAAACTGAACATGAAAAATAGAAGTTCCTCAAAAGAATAAGGAACAGAATTTCATAACTCAGATTTAAAAGTAAAACTAATGTATTTAATCAGCGACCTATTTAAACAGAATCTATAGAACGATCTCTTGAGATCTCTTCCACTAAATCATATAATACTTTAACACTCTTATTACCCATGGCATAATCTAGGCTCTTCCTCCTCTAGGATAATATGACACCAAACCACAATAAATTTCATTTTTGCTCTTAATTATGCTAACTGTTCTTTATTATCTATGATCTTCCTCACAGTGTGAGTCGTTGCTAACGCTATTTTCATAGATGACTGACTCTAAGTTAAGCAGTTAATGTTCTTTTCTTTGCCTTATGAGGGGCAAAGGCCTTAATTGGCTGTTGGCTATTGATACTATTAGTCATCGTAAGTTCAACAATATTTTTCTATCTCTTTTCTGAATATTATTACTATTCAAGGAGGCGCTACCCCAACTGTTCTACTCAATGATTCCATTCCTTGACATATAGCTTGCCTACAGGAAATTACTAAAGTACTTATATAGAAGTATTTGAGGGCTTGAGAATCCAGAGCCACCACCTGTACTACTTAAAAGAATGTGATATCTAGCATGTTAGTTTCCCTTTGATCCTCAGTTTACTGATAAAAATGGAGACACTGCCATCTATTTCATAGTCTTGTGATGATTTTAAAAGCTATCATATTTAAAAAAATCCAGGACTGAAGCTGACACGACGTCAACATTATGCATATATTTCTAGGGTACCTACTTTGTACCAAGTATTTTCTTTTTACTCTCATGGGTCATTTTTATTGAATATCTACAAATTAACCTTATTAAATAAATTTCTCCCAATTTTTATTCCATATACTGTTTCTTTCAAGAAACATAAACATTAGAAAATTAAGTTTTTTATGGAAAACTTTAAGATACTGCATTGTTCGCAAAATACTGCTTACTGGGGTCAAAAAACATGCTCCTCATTTTCAAAATCATATTGTATGTGGGAATACTAATAAAAATGTGGTTGACTACTCAAATTAATGTATTTAATTAATCATTTTTACAGCATAATTTACATGAACACAAAATCCAAAAGATGCTATTATCCTGTTCCAATTTCAGATCAATATTTCTAAACCTTTAAAAGGATTTGAATATTTTATATTCAATCTAGAGAATACAAACCTTCTTCTTAATTATAACCACATCCTTCTTATCAAATCCTACTGCAGCAATCACAAGGCTCTTTCCTGCTAAGCCCTCACTTCCTCTTAAGATCTTTCTCAACAAAATATTCCATATGGTTAGAGTTGGTATTTGAGTAGAAACCAAATCCATGTGCCATCTCAGATAAACTGTATCACCAAATAAAGCCAAATAAAAATCTGTCAACTTTTTATCATAATGAATACAAAAATAAAGCCCAGACAATTGGATATGCTTCCACAGCAAACAAAATACCCCACAAAATTTAAGATCACAATTATCAAATAGAAATAACTGTTAAATAAGAGATGAATGCCTAAATGTAATTATTACTGCCGAATACCCAAAACCTACTTTTGGTGATTTTTCAATTGTTTATAACTTTGTCTCTTTTACTCTTTAGAATAAATCAAGACATTCAACAGTGACAAATACATGCAGCTCAAACCTATGCATTTAATTCTTACACATGCTATAAAAAAAGTACTCAATTAATTGCTTTTAGGTAAAAAGAAAGCCTGAGGACTTTAATTGAAATTAGGTACTACAGATGAAAGGTTTCTTCTAGTGAAAAAAAACCACAGTAAGATTTTAAGAGGCACAGGATAATTTAACAAAAGTTCAGCAACAAAGAAATCTTGCAAGCATTTAAGCCTAATATACAGAATTTTTTACCATGACACTCTAACAAAGTAAAGAAAGCGAACTAGGAAAATCAAAGGTCAAATTTAAGCTAAACAATTTTCTAAAAAAACCTTTCTGCCAAAATAAAAGTTCAAAACAAATAACATCTGCAAGGTCCAGATGCTCTCCTAAAATAATATGAGCTAAAACATTAAACTTCCCTAGGAAACTTTATGATTTTGACATATACTGTGACATATACTCAGAAGACAACTGCACAGCATACACCCTTTTGTACTTATAATCCTTTATGAGTGTTAAAGAGACAAGGCCCAGAGATCATTGTTTTTGAAAGTAGATGATTCTAGAAGAATAGTTGGTTTCTAAATGTTTTGCTTCTAGCTAAAAAAAACTTCAAAGAAGAAAGTAGAACACACCCTAAAAGGTACATCATGACATAAATCCTTTAGGTATAACCTTCCAAATATTTTACTCAAAGGCCAAGAAGCTTTTAACATCCTAGGCAAAGAATACTCAGCAACACAGCCTTTTAATGGCCTCATGTTTTAGGTCACCGAGAAGTGTGGTGTGATGATGGCAATGTTTTGCAGTCACTAAATTGACTTGGCATTCCCTTACTCAAAAGATCTGGAACTTTATTTTGGACAAGTATACAGGCAAGTTGATCCTAGTTTTTCTTTTAATTCAGCAACCTACACCTCTATTTAAATGTTGTACCATAAAGGAAGGCAATGATAGTGCTTAAAAACAGGGGCTACTGGGTGTGGATACAAGGAGGATTCAGTATAGTTCTATGCTGAAATTGCCAAAATAAAAAGGAGGACAGAAGGGAAGGGGAGAGAAAAAGAAAGAGGAAGAAAAGAAAGAAAAAGGAGAGAAGAGGAGGGGAAGGAGGAGAAAGGGATTTCAAGTCAAACATGCCTGGATTTGTGTCCCAGCTCTGTAACTTATTAGCAGTATGACTTTGGGTAAACCCCAGGTTCCTCATCTGTAAAACTGAACTGTTGGGAAACTGAATGAAATAATATATGTAAAGCACTTAACAGGGTGTTTCACATATAGAAAGTTATCAAAACTATCAACTATTCTATATAATAATTTTTATTCTAATCAAATGAGTTTGTCAATTTAATGGATTTATAGATTAGGCAATGCATTTAACTCTGCAAACAACATGGAACAGTCTGCAAATCTAAGAAAAATAACTGAGACTAAGAAATACATAGTTTCCCATTAAATATTTTCTTGGGACTTAGCTTCTTATAAGGCAATGACAGCATGAACTCAAGAGTCAGCCTGTCTGGTAATGAATCCTAACTTGCTACTTGCTGACTGTATGATTTTAAGTAGATGTCTCAGTTTCTATCTGTTGACTGGAGATGAAACTATCCCCTTAGGGTGCTGTGAGAATTAAATGAATTAATATACGTAAACTGCTCAAAACAGTTCCTGGCACTTAGTAAATGATCTGTAAGTGTTTACATGGATTTAGCTGTTGTCAAGAATTCTCACTGGGAAACTGTTTACCAACCCAAAATTGGGTACTGATAAATTCAGTTACTCCCTAGACTAACTAGAGTCAGAGGTTATGATTTGGAGGCTTCTGAGCTACAAGTCTGAACTAAAAAAACCCTCACCTTACCATTTATCAGTTCCCTATATATACACTTGGTCATCTACCTGTAGATTCCACATACCACGGCTTTCTATCTTCTAAGTTATTGGCAAAATCCAAAGACATATTAAAACTATTACTTATACTGTGCTAGGCACATTTCAGACATGAACTAATTCAGTATTTAAAGCAAACATATCGCTATTGCCATTACATCACAAGGTTTAGTAGTTTTCCCAGGTCCATACAACTAATAAATGGAAGAGCTCACATTTTTAAACCACTGTGCCTATATGGCCACCTGAATAGGACACTCCCTGCCTTTAAGTAGCTGATAAACCATAGAACACAGTTTAAAAAAAAAAAAAGATGCAGAAAGGAGCTGGAATACAGCCTGCCACACTGTGTTCATTTACATACTGCCTATGTCTGTTTTCCTGCCACAATGGCAGAGTTGAGTATTATGATGGAAAGCATTTATCCTACACAGCCTAAAGTATTTTCTATCTGGCCCTTTAAGAAACACTTTGCCAAGCCCTGGAGCCAATCAGAGCAGTCTGTCTCATTCCCCTTGCCTGTGATTGGTTCTAAGTATGGGATACCATTTGGGCCAATGAAAAGCAAAGGTAAACCTACTTCAGGGCTTCTGGGAAGAATTTCCTGACTCTAAAAGGGACACAAGAAAGAGACGTTCCATTTTGCTGTACCTCAGACATTACTAGGTGAAATCCTAATCTTTGGGGCTGCTGCACTAATCCTGTGACTATTAAGATCAAGTAAAAATGCTAAGTATGACAGAGCAGAAATATGGGAAATTTGGTTCTTAACAACTTGATTAACAAACTTGAGTCTACCTAGCAACTTCTTTTTGATATAATACATCGTCTTCATTGCTTAAAAGCTGCTTTTAGTTGAGTGTTCTGTTTCTTAAAACTGAAAGTATCGTAACTGATACAATCTTCAAACCAAATTACTATAACCGTTTTTCACCTTTTGTGTTTTTAATAAGTTTAGAGGCAGTTTTTAGTATCATATTTAGGACCTGAAAAGAATAAGGAAAAGTGACCTTCTCTGGGCTAAAAATTTTAGTGAAACAAGAAGCCCGTATCTTACTAGAATGGATTATGTAATAATATATCTTATGACAAATTGGGAGATAGAGTCCAGAGTATTGCCATATTGATGATGATGACGACGAGTACATAATATTGGGAATATAGAGGAAGTGGGTCTTCTTTCTTAGGAAATTTCTCCATATTCCCAGATAGTAATATAAAGCAGATCTCCAAATGCCAAAAAGTCAGAATATTGTCTACTATATTCAATTTTCTTTTGAATGGCAAGTAAAATAAATGAAATTATGTGTGTATCTGCACTAAAGTTAGAGTGATGACCTCTAAGTAATAGGAATGCTGTGTTTTTATTTTTACTTGTTTGTATTTTTGGATTTTCTGCCATGCACATGCACATCTACAATAATAAAAGGTTATTTTTAAACATTTGAAATGAAGGCAACATGACTCATGTTTGTCTAAGGAAAAAACCCACAAATTCCATACCTGTATTTATGAATGATGGCATTAAATAGTTTTCCATCTCTCCAGCAGGTAGTGAAATTTTCACACTGTATTCCAGTATAACCCTCTGTTGCCTGCTGTGTCCACAGAAGCAATCTCTCTTTTGCAGACATATCCTCTGACTCTCCAGTAACATGGATATCAGATATCTAAACTCAACAGAAAGTGTTAAATCATTAGAAAGGAAGGAAGCTAGTTCAGATTAAGAACCTACTATGTGCTGAGCACAAGTGCTATTTTACATAATCTTCATAACTCTCATCTGTAAGCTAAATATATTTTCCCCATTTTATGTAAGAACAGTGAGTTTAAGAGAGGTTAACTGGTTGGAAAAAAAAGGATTTAACCCATCTGTGTCCAACTTAAAAAGCATCTTTTTTGTTTACTATATCAAAACTTCATAGCTTTGAAACTTCTACATTCCCCTCTGCTAACCAGATCTGATAAAACAACTTAAACAAATGTTTTCCCAAGTTCAAATGAATCAAAAGTAAAACCTCTAAATTAATCCACACTAACACCTGCAAAGCAGAACTGGCTCCAACAGGTATTCTGTGTAAAAACAAAGAAAGAAAATAGTATCCTCTCCTATTATTTATATTATATAACAATTGGGACTAAAGTCTCTAATTTTCTCATCAGTCCTTTTTCAGCTTGCTCAACATGAAACCTTTATCAACTGATTTTTTTCCCAACACTTTATTTGTTTTCATTAAGTTTTCTAAAAGTCTCTCCCACTCAATAATAATAAGACAGGTCACCAAAACACATGATTTATTTTTTCCCAAGACATCTCTTTGATAAGGGCCCTACCTAATCTGCTGATAATGACATTAAGGCACAAAATGTCTTTACCAGGGGTCACAGAGTAATTCCCAAACTGGGATTAGCACCAACAAACAGCTGCTCTTTCAATCAGTACAGGATGCAAAGCCAAGGGATCAAGACAACAGGCAACAAGTGAGAATCAGGATGAGCAAGGAAGAGATTAGAAGCGAGACAAAGGGAGGTTCAGGTCATTTGATAATAGGAAAAAAATCACTAGTCATGAGATCAGGCTTCTAGTCCCAGCTGCTAGCCCCAAAGTTTTGGGATAATTCATTTCATATCTGTGAGTCAACTTCCTCATTTACAAAATGTTTAAGGCTCTTTCCAGTTCTAAGGTCTTATTAGAGATTGTAAATACAATACAGAAGTCAAAATGGATAGAATCAAAGCGACTGAAACTGGAGAGGAAAAAAACAGAAAACAAAAAAAACTAAACTAAAACTACAAAACCACCCAGACTAAAGAAAGCCTTTTACATGAGGCAATACCCAGCTGAAACAGGAAGCCCTTTATTACTTCCAACTGCTACAAGTGCCAGCAGCACGGCCAATTCAGGGTCTGGGATAGGAAGGCTGCAAGCATTTAAAGCCCGTGCCAGGCCTGGCAGCCCCTAACGCCACTTAACACAACATGACAAGGACCTTACACACCCTTTCTCCTGTGTTCAGTAGAGGCAGACATGCTCTGTGGAGCTCTGCTCTCAGCCATGGTCTGAGACACTCCCCTTGACAAATGTCAAGAGAAAAGTCTTTCAATTTTAATAATCCTTCCTAGGAATCTTCGCTAATCTCTGTAGCATGGGAAAGAACTGTGTACAAGAACACATTATACAGGATATATGTATATGTATTTTGAAACAAGAAAAAAAAGAGAACAGAAAAATCACCAATATTCTTTCACCTAACTTCCAACTAATATTTTTGTCTAAAATTATTCTAGAGTGTCTTTCTGGAATATTCTGTGAGTTTAAATTCCCTTTCCACCACTCACATCCTCAAGTTACTAAAATGTACTAAAACCATTTCCTCACTTATAAAATGACTGTAATAATTATTACCCTGTATTGTGAGAATTCAATAGCATTAGCAACGTAAGGCCTGGCACATAGTACATGCTCAATGTAGGTTAGCTAGTTCATTGTTGTAGTAATTACTATTCTTTCTGACAAATGAAGAAACAAACACCTGGCTTTATTTTTCCGTCAATTCTCTTCTTGTAAAGGAGAATTGACCTGCTGCCTCAACTCAAACTAATCAAAAATCTATGAAAACAAGTGTTCAAAGAAACTAACCTAAAAAAAACCCTATAAATGAAAAAGTTGAGTCTCTAGGTACAATTTCACAACAGGTCCTCCTTAGACTTTATAAATTGTAAAACCAACTGCTTTGGGGAACCCTTACAATGCAGGACCTACATGGTGGTATTTATAGTTAGATAAAGAAAAGGCAGATAGCTAGGGAAAGCAAGACTATTTTCTGGTAGTTCAAGAACGTTCCATGCCAGTCCAGTCACAAGGGAGTCAGTGAATTTCAACTACAACGTACCACTTTAAGTTTAATAGGTTCAAAGGTTACGTAGCATTTTACTTGAGGGAAGGGAAGGATATTAGAGGAAGAGGAGTTTAGTGGTCTGAAAATGCTCTAAGTATCGATCAAGAGAAAATAATATGTTCTTAAAAAATAAGTTTCTAATAGGTGAATTTCAGATTGTTACTTATACACACACTATTTCAGACTATGTTAACCATACACATGATATTTTAAAAGACATAATTTAAAATGCATATTCAAGAAATATGTTATGAACCAAACTTTAACATATAAAAGACATTATTAACTCATTTTTAGCTTCTCTTCCCATTTCTGATTAACTGAAAATTATGCTCAGGTGGCATTTAAGGCATTTTTTAAAAATATACTGTTATCATTAGCCACCATATATCTGAATAAGTCAGACTTTTCTTAATGTGCAGCCAAAACTAAAAAGAAAAATAAATTAAACACTAACTACTAAATCTGTAGTTGTCATTCATTATCCATGTTTTGAAATGTGTGTTCAGCAAAACGACTTGAATTGCCCCACCAATGCAGATTAATTATATTTCCACATTAAGGTCAGGATTCCAGGAAGTAATCAAGCCTTCCCCCTTCAAAACCTGGAGGCAATACAGTGATGATGAAAGAGAGAGTCAATTAATGCTGCCTGTGTTCAAATCTCAACTCCAAGAGTTAACTGGCTGAAGCACCTAGGACTATCCTCATCATTTCTCTAAAATCCACTTTCCTCTTCTATAAAAGTGAAATGACAATAATGTCTACCCCCTTGAGTTGTTCTAAAGATTAGGTAAAATAATTCACATCAAGTGTTTAGCCCAGGGACTGGCACATAAAAAACACTCTATAAATGTTAGCTTCTCCCTCAATAATTTTACTAGTAGTATTTGCTGCTTAAAGCTTCTCACCAACAATCTGTCAGCTGACATCAAAAACAAACAAAATACTTTATACCAGAGTTCCGTTTGGAAACTTGAAGCCCTCACGCCTCATATCCAGGTCACTGTTGGCTACCACCCAAATTCAAGTTCCTCCTGTCACTGAGCCTTTTAGCCCATACTTCATCTGTGCTTCATCTCTCCTGTCCCAGCTTGCCACCATTCCTAAACTTTCCTGAAATATCTATTCCATGGTAAACAAAGTCTCTTATATATTCAATATCTTATGCTGCTTCGACCTTCCTACTGAACTCCAGGTCTCCCCCACTGTATCATCTTAAATTCAGCCAAGTCCCAGACACCTCTAGGCCCAAAGGCAGGGTAGCTCTATTCTAACTCCCCCAGTGATACTTCAAAATCATTACCCTTGGATACAAAGACCTCATTTTTTACACTGTGGGTCACTCTTGATTTACCACCTGCTCCCTCTCCTCAAAAATGATCTCACGCAATAACCAAAAGGGAGAAACAACCCAAGTGTCCATGAACAAATGAAGGGATAAACAAAATGTGGTATATACATGACGGAATATTATTCAGCTACAGGAAGGAATGAAATTCTGATACATGTGACAACACAGAAGGACCCTGAAATCATTAGGCTGAGCGAAGTAAGCAAGACACAAAAGGGCAAATATTTATGATTCTTTTTATATGAAATATCTAGAATAAGCAAAGTTATAGAGACAAATTAACAGGCTACGAGGGGCTGGGGGTTAAGGGAATTAGGATTTATTGATTAGTGGGTACAGAGTTTCTGTTTGGGGTGACGAAAAATGTTTGCTAATGGATGCTGGTGATGGTAGCTCAACAGTGTGAAGGTAATTAATATTATTGAATTGCAAGCCTAAAAATGGTCAAAATGGGAAATTCTGTAATATACATATGCTATCACAACAAAAATTAAATTAAAAAAAAAAAAAAGAAAAAGATCCCAACATCCCCCAGACGTCTGGCATCTGGATGAGTGTGTAACTGAAAGCCCAAATCCTGTCTCCATCCAGCACCCATCCTCACAGTTCAGTCATTCACACATCTATTGCTAAATCCTTGTCATCTTTACCCAGAATTGGTACACCTAGGATATTTAACTTTTCACAGCAATTTTCTGTTTTTCCAGTACTTTCATAGCCTAGCTTTAGCTAATTATCTGACTTCATCAACATCTAACATTCCTTTACTCACCTACTTTCACCCTAATCGATAAACCCTCTCCTAATTACCTCCTTCTCTAAAACCAGCCATGACTACTTGATCCATCACTTCAAAAACATTCTTGCCAATATCCTCAAACTCCTTCACATCCCTCTGTATACCCTGCAACCACCTAGTCAAACCTTAATCCTGATCAATTCAGTTATCTTCTCTGGTCCTTCCCTAAGGTATAAACTCTTCTAGAGAACACCATGCTACTGTGTGGACTGCTGTCACCACAAATTCCAAGCCTGCAACCTCAGGTAGGACCTCAAAGAAGCCTGGCAATTCTTATTAGCATCCCTGTTGGCCAATTTTTCCATTCCTTAAAATATCTCTTTCATTTCTGCACCATTCCCCTAAAACACCCACACCTCTTCTTTTATACTTAGCAAACAATCACTTTCACATCTTTCTTTACAGAACAAATAGAGACATGAGTAAAAAATCCCTCCTTTTGCTGCCCTGAACCCCTCAGAGTTTGCTTCCTTGTTACCTCTTTTCCTTCTGTGCTCTGAACCCTTTCATCTCCTGCCTCCAAGCAGCCTCGCTCTATCAATTATGCTCTCATCTGGATCTTCCCTCTCAACATTTAAAATGCCCATATCTCTTCCATCCTAAAATAACTAAAAATGCATACTTATAAAATAAATACTCATCTCTAAAATAAGTAAAAATAAATACTTCATAAATTCAATTCCCTCTTTACTTACTCTGTATCTCTCTCTTCTCAGTAAAGCTACTTGAAAAGCATTATAAATTTTTTCTTTTATTATACTCACTACTCAGTAACCTCTTGCAATCTTGCAATCTAGCTTCTACCCCCTCACTCCAATAAAACTGAAGAGGGGTGACTGGACAAGAAAGTGACGAAGTTTTTGCTCAGGCCTCTATTTTTCCAGTAAATAAGGAAATTCAATTGTATCCTAAACATAGTAGACGACATAAAGGGTAGGACATTTTAGAGGAATGCTTAGTTGAAAGATATTGTGAAGGATCATCTATTACCCCTTTCTTCACAGTCTCCTGTACCATTACCAGGCACTGTTCATGCAACCACAAACAACACATAAGGTCCTTATGGACCTTACCATCTGATGATGGTAAAACAACATAGAGAAGAGCTCAATTGTTGTTTTCCAATCCTTCCGTTTTCCAGTCTTGATCTCTCAAAGGTATCTGTCACTGGCAATCTTTCCTTCCTTGGCTTCCCTAATGTCACTCTTTCCTGCTTCTTCCTCCTCCTCTTAGCCTTTATTAGCAGCTCCTCTGCTACCCTTCAGTTAATTCTACTCCCTAGGGCTGGGTCTTCAGTCCTCTCTGTTTTCACTCTGCTTGGATAATCTCATCTACTACAATGGCTTCAACTGTCCCCTTCACACTGATGATTCCTAAATCCCTACATGCCACCCAAAACTTACTTCTAAACTCAAGATCTACATATTCATCTCCCTAATGAACATGTCTGTTTAAATAATAAAACCAACAATATGTAAAACACTTAAATGAGCCAGTACTTAAGTACTTCACAAACATGCTCTCATCATCTTTACAATATACAATCTCATATTAAAAATGATAAAGAGGTGCAAAGTGGTTGCATTACCTCTAGTTCCCCCAATAAAAGCACATTTTCACAGGACTGCATGCATTTATATGTACTACTCCCTACTCATAGAATGTCCTCACCACACCACAACACGCCTCTACTATTTCATTCATCATTCTCCTCCAGGAAGCTCCAGATGAGTTCCCTCCAACGTTTGTGTAAGGTGCCCACCATCCTCTGTCTTCTACACCATCCAACACATACTGCCATGTTGTGTCTTGTTATCACCTGTTGCTATATCTTCTCCCTCTCTAACCTGTGAGCAGTGTACATGAAAGGGCAATATCTTATTTATCTTAGTACTGAATTGTCTACCTCTGTCAGTGCTTGGCACGTAACAGATACTCAATAAATGCCCAACCAACAAAAGACCTTATAATTGAATTAGAAAACTTTGGAATCTTCATTAATTCATTCAGGTGACTAGACTACCCTTTTTAACTTCTGCTTCAGCATATACTTCAAGGTGCCTCAGAAAGAGTAGCTTTATTATCTACAGGGGACACGAGACCCCCCAACCAACTAACCTGATCCACCCATAAAAAGTCACTTATCCAAATGTACTTTTGTCTTTTTATTTACACAACACAAATAACACATTTGACAAAACTTTTCAATAAATGTATTTTGGCAGTGTGTAAATATAACCAAAATCTAGTATGTGTCCTCCAAGTTCAAGGAGAATGCGATGGGAGGAGGTCAACACAACCTGAATTAAAATGTCTTTTTGTTGTGAGTCCAAACGAATTACAATGTCAGTCCCAATGGCTTCTTTTAACACAGTCACGATATCCCTAGAATGATATTGGGCTCAACAAAGCTTCCAACTTCTAGAACTGAGCCTCACGTTGATGAAAATCTGAACTGTCATGTACTGGTCTGTGTCTCAGGAACTTTCTATTTTACTTACAATTAAAGTAACTAGGTTGGCTTATTTAACTTTTCAGCTAACTAGGAACTTCACTGACCTTTCTCTGGCTTATCTGCTTTAAATGTGAAATTCAGTAAATAGTTCATAATGGATTTTGTTTAAACTTATTTTTATGATTATCAGCTACAATTTATTCAGCCCTCATCTACAAAAATGGTACTGTCACGATTAAGTGACAGAAAAATGCCCCAGTTTTCATGTGCTTTTTGTAGCATAGACATACACTTAAAAGGTCATATCTTCATTTCTTCTGAATTACAGGGAAAAATGTTACTTCCTCCCCATGGAGTCAAAACCAGAATGTGGTGGTCTACTGCACAGCTGGAACGTAAAAGGGTAACATGCCTTTAACCACCAGTCTACCTATGTTTTCATTTCCCAAATTATTCCAACCCTGAATTTGAAAGATGAATCTCCCACTACAAGGTTTTTATGTCAAGTCCAAGTATTTTCCTGAACTCTTAACAAAAGCTGGTTTGCAGAGACTAGTTTTGGACTATAAAAATACTATTAAGCATACTTAGAATACATTCTCAAAAATGGTTAGAAAACGGGTTCTCCAAATGTAGATACTAAAGGTATTGTTTCTACGGGTAATAAAAAAAAATTGCTCAGAAAATCTAACCATTTGGATAAGAGGTCCTCAAACTCATTTGAATTAGAAATTTGGCTGGTGACTATCTTTTTAACAAAATGATTTTGAACCCTCTAGGGAATAAAAAAAGAAGCCAGATACCAAACATATAAAGTTGTTTCCATAGTTCAGCATTCTTCTGTGCCTTGAGAAAGAAACACAGAACATTTTTGCTTTACCTTTACTCTATTTATAGGCAAGATCAAACACTGAAACAAAAGATAACCTTCCATGCTAAGTTCACCTCTTTTTCCAGTATTCTCCCTGCACTTAAACAAACACTGATACTTAACTCCATATCCTTCATTTGCCCTCTTGACAGAGCTGAGACAACCAATGACTGAAACACTAAACACCAGAACCAAAAGAAGAGGCACTATACAACAGTGAACCCAAATTTAAACTATGGCCTATAATTGACAGTTTAATGTAATACTATTGTTTCATCCATTGAAACAAATGTACTGCACTGATGTAAAGTGTTAATAACAGGGAAAACTGCATGAGAAAAAAAATAAACACATTATTATTTGAAGGAATAAGGAAGAATGGCAGGGAGCTCTTGGAGAGTGGGGGTGGGTAGATAGGAAGAGTTCAAACTCAAGGAATAAAGAATGATTCCAATTCACAAAGTTTCAACTGTAATAAACCAGACATATGGTTGCTCATGATCAGTCGGGGTATAAAACAAAACGAGTCTTTTTCCATTGTGCAGTTCTGACCATTTTATAGATCAAGGTCAAGCAATTTGAACCACAGTCTCAACAGTTAAAAATCACAGTAAACACCCGAGGACAAGTAGAGCATTTTATTCCTGCAACCTGGGAGCCAAAGAAACCTTGCTAGAACTTCTCAAAGCATAAATCCTCCTCGTGCATGTTGACTCATTCTGGCAAACACTCAATCACCTGCTGGTTTCCCACATCCCTAGGCAAGAGACAAGTGTCTAATAACATGGATATATTAGCTGTCCCAAGGTACTTTTTTAGGGGAGGAGGCAGGTCTTATATCTCCACTTCCTCTCTTTTCCCACTGCCAGTACTTGAATTGAGACAACTATCTTAGTCTGGACTATTACCTCGAGTCTCCAGTGTCAATCCCAACAACTTTTAAGACACAGTCAAGGCAAGCCTAAAAGGACAATGGGCTCACCACCTTCTTTTAAGAACCAAGCCTAGTGTCTGGATTAGTAACAGCCACCTAACTAATGTCACTGCACCGAGTTATCCCTTACTCCTACTTCCCAGTCCAGTTTGTTCTTTACTCTACAGCCACAGTAATCTGGCCCAGTCTTCCATTTTCCTTTTTGTATTCTATGATCAAACCATATGAATTTCAAACTATATGGACTTCAAACCATATGAACCACATGCTCTCTCTCTCCAAGGTTCCTTTATTCAAGCTACTTCCTCCCTTTGGAACGCACTCTGCCCTGCCATGGCATGTATTAGGTGCTCAAAAACTATCTGCTGAATAAGAATGAGGGTAGGCGGAGACTGGCAGCAGGAGGTTGAGAGAAAAGAAGGAAGTAATAAAGAAAGAAAAAGTGTGAACGATAAGAAACACATGTTTTCCTTTGGTATTAATGAGTTTCAACTTGTCATGTAAGACCTTACCATTTTAGAAAATTAAATGATTTCCAATTAACCTACCTTTACACTAGGACCACTGCACAAAGCGTCCAGCAGTAAGCACAAACCCGGAGACTACTCAAAGAAAACCCATTGTCAAATAGTGAACCTAAGCTTCATCCAAATAATTTTTCTAAATAATTTTTATAAAGTATATAGCCTCCAAATGTCTTTTCCATAAAAGAAAAAAAGCCAACATATCCCACCTCATGGCACCCTGATTTCATTCACAGCTTATTGCTAAATGACCCATTTACTCCTAAATGAACTGCAATAGCCTCTCCACGTTGGTCAGCTGAGACTGTAAATAAAGTCCCCTGAGCAAAGTCAGTGCCACGGGACAGCCAGGCAACAGGAACACCCTATTTTTATAGATGTTGTCATGGTTCTGGCATGCACTGAGTAAACAAGAACTGCCAACTCCAAAGTTGAGGGATACTCCCTAAAAGCTTATTCACATTAAAACAAAACAAACAAACAAAACAAAACAAAATGGCTATATCTCATAATTCTATACAAGGAAAAAAATGCAACTTTTGTAAAAAATCAATAATAATTACATAACTTATTGGTAAAAAACCAAAAGTTTCATCAAATTTACAAATTAAATAATTTATGTAAAACAATGGAAAAGACAGCATCTCTGAAGTTAAGAAAACTAAGATACTTAGCTTAGAAGGGGCAATAAATACAGTGAACAGTTTAGGAACCACAGAAATTCAAGCTGAAAGAAAGCAGAGCCATTTTAGTGGACTCCTTCCTTCACTGGTGAAAAAGTGTGACTAAAAGAGGTGACTGGTTTGCCCAGAATCTCTCAGCATGCTAGAAGCCTAGTCCCCTAAATTCCAGTTCAGAGCCTTCAAAAAGAAAGTGAAATGTCTTCCTCAAATTTATAAAAGAAATCTATCCACACAACTCTGACTAATTTTTCCTCAGCGTCAGTAGCCACCATGGATATTAGTAATACAGCTTACTTTAAATCTACCTAGTGCTAGAAAAACGGCTGCACAAAGTTAAAGGATACACGGAACGGCATCCTTTAACAACTATGCCTACAGTCAAGAAAGACCCTTTTCACCGGAGTGTCTCAGCTTCCATATTGGCAGAGTGGCTGACACACAGAACACTACATTTTCAGAGGAAGATAATGCACACGGATCTCTCCCAAGAATGGGTATGAGGGTTCATAGCAATGTTCCTTGCTAGACTAAATGTACCTCTTTCACTGGCAGCCTTTCCCCACAGAACAGCAGATTTGTCTCTGGCATTATGTACTCTTCCTCTCTCATATCAGAGTTACTGAGTAATGTCCTTGAAAAGCATCTATACTAAGGTGTAAATAACCGATATTAGCTTCAAGAACTGGTTCCTCCCAGGAGTACTTCTGCCCATGCGATTGACAAAACTGTAAGCTAACTAAAGAATTAGAGATATACGGTCGGCATGCTGCCCGACACAGAATAGGTGTTCAATAAACATTTGTGAAGAAATGAAGAGGATGAACGGAGGTCAGATTTCAGGGGGTGGGGTGTGGTGGAAGGTGGCAGTCTACTCTGCTTATGCAGAACATGTGATGACCGAAGGAGAAAAAGAAAAGTCCTGTTAAAAGTTTTGAAAACAGATAGAGAGATTGTTTACTCAGAGGATGTTTACAAGATGTTCCCTCCTTCCTACAGGAGCAAAGACAGGATAGATGTTAAAACTATATTTATAAATCACAGTCTACTAAGTCCTTTTCATATATATTACCTCATTTGATCCTCAAAACTACACAAGAAACCATCCACATTACAGATAAGGAAACTGAGCCCTGGGTTAAATCTCAAATTTAGGTCTTCTGATAGTTCAGAGGTTTAGATAAAGTATTATCAAAAATAATCCAATTCCTTCACATGATTTTATTAAAATGAAAAAGAGAGTAGAGGTGTTGATATGAATGGAAGGAGCAGGGTGGAAAAGGTGGCTTCTTATGATTCCTCTCAGCAAAGCCTCTTAACAAGACTAAAAGTTTAACACTGGGAGGAAGGTAGGTGCAGGGCTTCAGAGCTGTGGAGGGTGGCAACTTGCATTCAGTTCCTGATCCCACCACTTAACTAGCGCTGGACCTCAGTCTCCTCTACGTGTATAATGAGGTTAACAACAGTACCTCCTCAGAGATGTCAAGAGGCTAAGATGACAAGCGTTCAAAACAGTGCCTGCTCCTGGTGAGCAGAGGTAACTGTGTAAAGGGGTGATTATTACTGCATAAACCCTTTTATTCACACTACTTGACACTGTAGTCAGGTACAAGTGAATTCCATATTGGATTTGTCAACAAAGGCAAATATTTCCAAACCAAGATGTTTGCTTCCAAAGACAATTTCCTCAAAAATGTTTTAACTATTTTGGCAGAAACAAATGCAATCAACACATTTTTAATGCCTGCTTCCAAGTTTCAAAAATGTGTGAAAATGCTCCACAAAATATTTTTAGCTGTAAAGATGGTGCAAACATTTTGAAAATCCTATCTGACTACAAACTGCCTAACTATAAAGAAAAGTTATAGCACAAAAGCAATTAAAAAGTTGATAAAGTTCAAATGCTAATGCTCTGAATTGATGCCTACTTTGAGCAAATGCTAATCTATTTGTTATTAAAATAGGGAGAAAAACCAATGTAAGAATAACTACTATTTTTTTATAGAGCATGGGATTTTAAACTTTTGAATGTCCTTCACTTAACTGAAAATTATAATGCTGACAGGGACAGAAATTCTATGTAACTATATAATAAAAATTTCACAAACTGGTTATGAAATTCAAATAATGACTAAAAATAGTCAAAAACAAATAAATGCATTTCCATTTTTAAAAAAGAAAACAAAGGTAAAATCTTCCTGCTAAAATAGTTCAGAAAGAAGTTAGTCAACTATAGACTGAATGATCTTTGTTTCAAGATCTGCAGAGCCTTCATAGAAGGCTGAAATATTATGCGATGCTCACATCAAGATACTTCTCAAAAATAAGTTTTTTAACATAAAAGTAATAAAAATATTGAACTATTCATTAGTCAGAGACTGATCACATTATCTGTACAATATCCACACTCCTTATTTCTTATCCTCCTCTCCTTGACATCTTTCCTTTAGATCACTGTAACTATTCATCAGCAACTCACCAGAGGATGAAAAGGAACATATAAGTAGTTCAATTTTTATTAGTTAATACATCAAGATGCTTTGATGGGAAGTTAAAATTATTCATATTATTCATGATCTTCACCTCAGAAGACTTATTTTCAAATGACTCAGTTTTTAGCCTTGGTCCTTGGTCAATGCGATATAATGAATGCAGAAAAGAGTTATGATTCTATCAGAGTGCCCAGTTTGGGTTCAATATATAGCAGGTATATAATAAATGTCTGCTAGAAGAATAAAGGAAGAAGGGATGAAAACTCTGAACAAACAAAAAAGTATGCACTTAAGTATATGATTCATAGAAATCTAAAACTGGAAGAATGGGAAAAGAGGGCAAATTACATTAGTTAAAAGTTCAGCTTTGTAGACAATCTGGGGTCCAATTCAAGCTCTATCACCTACTGGATGAGTGACTTGGACAAGTTATTTAACTTTCCTGAGCCTTGGTTTCCTCATCAGTAAATGGGGCTAATAAGAGAATGATTTGTACATAGTAATCATAGTAGTATCAAGTAGTATTAAGATCTAGTCAAATATTCTCCTTTTATAGAAACGAAACAGAGACCTAGAGAAACGAAAAAGACTACCGATATCACACAGATCTCTGGCAACAAAGCCTAACTAGAACTCAGGCCTCCTGCTTTCCAGGTCTACTTTCTTTCCCATAACCCAGCAATTTTCAGAAATCCTACTTTGAGAAGAGAATGAGATGGCAAATACTAGGCTAGGGTGATGTTGGTCCTCAAAATTTAGTGTGTTTTTAAGAAACACGTGAAGATGCCTAAAAATGTGCAACATTTTCTTAGTACTTACCAGAAGATTTTCTGATTAATTTAAGTTTGGGGTGAGGCCTTTTCAACAAGCATCCCAGATGATTCTGCAGGGATACTGGGATCACACTTTGAGAAGCACTGCCACAGAATAAGAGTAACAAGTTCCTTATCCACAGGCCTGAACATTAGGATCAGGGAGCCCCCACTCCAATCAGTGACATTAAAATCACTGGAGTTGACATGCAGGCATCTGTATTTTTTAAAAGCTCCTGGGTGACTCTCACATGTAGTCAGTTTAGAAAGCCTTCCGGCAGGGAACAAAATAATGTTTGCTGAAATCAACATAAAAAGACAGGAAAAAGAGGGTATGTGTGACACTAAAGAAGAATGCTTTGTAGGAAGAGCTCAGGGCAAAGACAGGAGACCTTGTCACAAGGTATGGGAAGCACTGAGTCCTAGACAAACAGGGCTCCTTGAAGAAGCTGCAGACACTGAGCTTCTTTCTCTCTGTCCTCAAACATGGCCTGCCTTTTGCCACTTCTGTTAAGCACTTGTCATTGAGAGATGACTCTATGAACATCAACCCCTGCTTTGAACTCACAGCAATCCTTTTAGTGCTTCTCTGACAATCAAGTAGCATATTGTACCTTAGTTCCACTCAGGTACTCCCATTTACTACACTGCTTTGAGGACATTATTTAATCTGAGTCTCCATTTCTTTATTCTGCAAAAGAGAAACTGTCTATTATGCCTATTTCATACAGATACTGGGATGATCAAAAGACACAATATGTCTGAAGCATTTTTCCAATCCCAAAGCAATATACAAATCCAAGATGACACTTTTTTTTTTTTTAAATAAAGTATCCTAGTAAAGGTGTAAGTTGCTTATGAGATTTATACTCAGCAGGCAAGGCAGGAGGGGTTGGCAGAGCTGCCTGCCTTGACAGAATCCCTGTGCCTGGAGGTCAGCCCACCACTGCAAGAATTTAAAGAAGAGGAAGGCTGGTTCTAAAGATGTCAAATTTCACAGAAACAGGGAAGTTTAAGTCAGAGGCTTGAAGTATAGGTTTAAACAAGCTCAAGGAATAGTATAGTCTTCTGCTTGGAGGTTAATTTAAAGTCATGAAATCCAACCCTTCATCCAACTGTCTAAGAGTAAGAGATTAAATTAGAGATTAAATAGGGGAGACAGGAAAAAGATCTTGAAAAAAAATCTTGATGTTAAAAAGATCTTGAAAACAATCTTGGCTAAGGGGCCATTTCTGGATGCAATACAAATGAAGGGACTGTGAACTGCCATTTGCATGTAATTCTCTAATGAAAAGTATAGACTCCAATGAAAGATAAAGAATCCCGCAAACAGTTCTAACTAAAGAAAACTAAGCAAACAGAATCAAACAACTCCAAGGTAACAGGAAGAATGTCCTAAGAAAAATGGTTAAGCTATTGGTTCTGACTTTTTGTATGTCATGGAATAAACAAGTCTTTATCTGGACTAAAGAGAAATGAGACATCAAATTACTCAGACAAAATGACTATCTCATTCAGCTTTGACCCAGAAGATAACAGACTTCCTTATGTACCTCCATTTCACAATTATTTAACAAATCTGATTGGCAGATTAATGAAGTATTGTCATATATATTTGCCTTCTAAACTTCAAAAATCATTGGATACACAAATGAGAAAGAATGGTAAAATTGTTGACATGAGGATAATAAAAAAAAGGGGGGGAGGGAGTATGTACTATTTAAGAAACAGATTTTAAGAATTTCCTCAAATGAAAAAAACTTGAGGCTTACTTGAAGCCAAAGTATGCAAAAGCCAGGTGGAGAACATACGTGAGGGGAAAACAAACACTTACATTCCTAAACAGCCAAGTAGTTTCCTTTTGCACTGACCTTTATGCCAGACCTACACAGATAATGACACAGACTGCATGTTTTCTCTTTTCAATGTAACCACCGTAACATGTAAATAAAAAGGATGACATAATATTGGCAAGGTGTGCTGGTTTATATAGGGATACCTTCTGTAAAATTCAGCTGCCAAAGTCAATGATGATTTTGCACACTAATCCTAGTAAAACCTCATTCTATCACTGTACAAATGATCTCTGCCCAATGATGCAATGATCCTGCCAGGAATGATTAACATCAAGAATGCCATTTATGTCCAGATTTTTTGTTGAAAGACAAAGTTATGAATCACCTGAAAATCATCAACTCCCATCTAGTAATATGTCGAGGCTGTTTCATCCTTCTCAGGCAAGTAAGCAAATCAAGATTCATTTACATTTTAAAGACAAATAAAAACCCCAGATAAGTAACTTGTCTAAAGTGGGGGCTCCCTGATTCTAATGTGTCATATCCAAATTCCTATGACATGCTGCCCAAGCGATTTCTGATTTTCAATTGGGGCCAAGGAATAATTCACATAACAAAGAGATGGAACATATTTAGGCAATTTCAGTTGTACCCCTCAACCCTTCCCCTCACCCCCCACTTCCACATGCAGAGAACTGGAAGCAATTATATGAGCAAATATTTCTGCTTATGAAAACTGATAGAGAACTGGAATATGGATTTCAAACCATGGATCAGCAAGTCAGTACTGACTGATAATTGTATCGTATCCTCCCTAAGTTTGTCATACAGCTACTGTCATGTCATGACTGCTTTCCAATTTTTTACCTACAGTAGAACTGTTTCCATCCGCTCTTCCATAGGAAAAGTAAGAAATTTCAATAGAGAATTTCAAAAGACATGCATCCTCTTTAAACAATGCTTTCCTAAATCTTCCAATAATAACAAAAATGTGTAGGATTTTGGAATTTAAGTGTGGTTAAAGAATGTAGATAGGACAAAAAAATAAAATCACAAGAATCAAAGCAAAGGCTAAGAATAAAATGCACCAAGAACACTACAGTTTTCACATAAACTAACATGAAATATATATATATATGTTAAAAAGACATTACAGAAACTGACATCACATATGAGTACCTGAAGTACTGGTTTACACCTTAAATTTTAAGACTCCACATTTCACTTACCTCATTTCCATTTGTGTGCTTGGAAGCAGAGGACACACTAGTACAGAAGGAATGACATCTCTTTTTTTCAAACTGATAATGGTGTATTGCATGAGGGCAAACTATTTCAGTATTTTGCCTTTCTTGAACACTGCTATAACTTTCTAATGGGTCTTCAGTAAACCCACTTTTTTCAAATGACCTCTCTGTACCACAGTGAATGGAACTTAAGCTGGCTGCCTTTTGAAAAGGAAAAACATCAGTTTTTTTCTGGAATGTTATTTCTCTTGTGTTGACATCATCTAAATGTTTCTTTCTCTTTGCACAATATGGAGTGCTGCCTTTTCCTGGAATCCTTTCATCCAGTTCACTAACTTTTACTTCTGTTTCACTGTTTGTAACAGGAGAAATGTTCGCATGGTAAGACCAACTGCTTGCAGAACCAAGCAGTTTAACACTGTCAACTACAACTTCTGTCTTTTCTTGCTGAATACTACCTTCCAGTGTGGTGTCTGGGGTAACAGATTCCTCCAGTACCATTCCCCTGGACAAAAGAGCTGGCTGTTCTTTCGAAAGCTGAATGTTACTCTTCTTGCCTTCATTTTCATTGTTTGGGTCTGAGTCTGGGTCACCTACAACTTGCTTGCCTGGCTTTCTTCTGAAATACCTTCTTCCAGGAGAGTATTTTTCAGGTCTCAAAGGAGTTTTGGCAGGATCTAAATATTGTTCTTCTTTCTCAGCTCGGACACATCCACAGACATTCCCCATTTGATTCGCAGGAAATCAGAGATCCACAGATTCACTCATTTCAAAATCCAGGGCTTACTTAAATCTTCTCCAGTAAGTCTGAAAATTCCATTCTAAATTCTAATTCCTCGCAGACTTTGTGACCATCCTCTTCAGTGTGAGGCCATTTTGCTTATGAGAAACGCACACGCAAGAAATGCCGTGGCATCCTGCCCAGCCAGGCCCCTGTGTCTCATTAGACACCGTGGCTTATTTCTGGCCACCAATCCTCTTAGACAAACATCACTGCTCACTGTCAAAATACAATGCTGAGCTTTCAAGGCAAATCCTTAGCTTTACAGTATGAGAAGATTCTGACACTCACTTTAACTTTCAGTTTTCTGAAATGCCACACTACCAAAGTTTGCATTAACCTTTGAAACTACTACTGGTTCAACAAATCTGAGAGCAAACAGAAAGCAAATACCAGTCAGGAGACATTTAGCAAAGTGCCTTTCAAATTTAGTTTCAAAGTGACTTTCAAATTTGGTTTCAGAAAATCTCTACCATATACATTTTTTTCTTAAGAAATACCAACTAATTTCAGTACCTCCAAAATACAAAAAGCTCAGAAATTTCTGAAAAATGGATGAAGACGGCTATTCAAAACAGCAGGTTAAAAAATAACAGGATGATTCAATAGCTAAAGAAGAGATAATAACACTACATACCTAAAATCCTCTAATAAAATTGTTTCTAAAATTCATCTTTTAAAATAGTAAGCAATATTTTCAAATAAGACAAATTTCCAAACTTTCTTTACTATCTGACAAATGGCTAAGATCATAATTTATAAAACTATAGGATTTTCATATGTGCAAATAGATAAATTTTATGATTTAAAGCAAGGAATACTTAGCCAAAGGAAATGCCTGCGCATTTGTATACATGAACTAAGGCAGTTAAGTTTTATATGTAACTTTTATAATTGTACCCTGGTTAAATATTACAAAATTTTACTAGGGTCTTGCTGTAAAAACAGTAAGTCAGTATGGAACCTGATTACCTAAGGTGTGCATATTTCTTATACTGAGTCATAGAGTAAAAAGGAAATTAGTATGGCATGAAATGGGACTTAACACGTAAGCAGAAACCATTTGACGAATTAAAAAAAAAAGATGATTGCCTTTCTCTTAGGTAGACTGGAACATGATCAAAAGACTGAACTGACTTGACTTTACTAATTAAGAATATTCAGTAAAGTCAAGTTAGTAATGATCTTGCTGATGCTTCTCAGTAATAACTTTTGCATTGTGAGATTTCCCTTAATTATTTAAAGAAGAAACTAAACATTCTCGAGTGACAAAAACTGAGTATCCTAGAGGACAAGCTGGCAAAAGTAAATTCTTGAGTATTTTGTTGTTTTTTTTTTCAAATGTGATTGTCAATGTCCTGAATGGTGATGGAACAGTGCTCAAGTTAATTTAAAAGTATGATGGCTGATATTTGTACTATCATGATAGAGAGGTAACCAGTAAGTTGCACTCCATCCACCTGTGCCTCTACTCTGGCCAAACTAGGCAAATGACATTTACATGCACAAGCACATTGTTCCCTCTCCCAGAAATGGCCCAACTTCAGTCTCTGCCTAGTAGCTGACACTCATCTTGCAAGGCCTACCTCTAATATCTGTGAAAATTTCCTTCGTTATCTAATAATACCATGCTGAACCTACCACAACACTCCGTCCTCTACATTTCTATTTTTCTTTATATTGTTAATAGACTCATCACCCTAGATTATAGTTAGTTTTATGAACATTTCCCCTAATAGATAATAGAACATCTTTAACCTTAGTATTTCTATCTAGCATATGGTGGCTAATGAGATGGGATTACTGTGATAATGCTTACCTTCAGCATGGTAGGGAAAATTTAGTTTGTGATGTTTAAAACAAATATTAAATAAATAAATCATAGATATACAGATACATAAGTAAATTTGGCTTCTAAAAATATTTTCCTTTATTTGTGTAAAATACAGAGACAAAACGCTCAGTCACTCTGAGTGAGGATGATTAGCATGTATAAATAGCCTTACATCTTGACATAATCAGTAAAATAGTTCTAATTGTAAGTTATTGTAGCACTAAGAAATGTTATGCCATTTAAATGAGAAGGAACATTTCCATTCTACCAAAATACAGATTGTGCCAGTTTGAATGTATTATGTCCCCCACAAAAGACATGATCATTTAACACACTCTTGTTGGGTGGAAACATTTGATTGAATGGTTTCCATGCAGATGTGACTCATCCAACTGTGGGTGACATTTTTGATTAGATTATTTCCAAGGAGGTGTGGCCCCGCTCATTCATGGTGGGTCTTGATTAGTTCACTGGAGTATTTAAGAGAGAAGCTAAGAGCTGACAAAGACCCAGATGCTTGCTGATGCTTGGAGACACTTGGAGATGCAGACAGAAGGATGTTTGGAGATGCTAGGCTAAGAGATGAAGCCCAGAGTTTACCCCAGAGAAGATAACAGAGGACCCCCAGTTGCTTACAGAGAAGTGCCCTGGGAGAAAGAATCAAGGACACACAGGAACTAAGAGACAGGAGTGAAGACAGAAGCCCAGAAACAGTTTGGAGAAAGCCATTTTGAAACGCAACCCGGAAGCAAAGGCCTAGCAGATGCCAGCCACATGCCTTCCCAGCTGACAGAGGTGTTCCAGATGCCTTCAGCTGTTCTTCAGTAAAGGTATCCTCTTTTGGTGCCTTAGTTTGGATACTTTTATGGCCTTAGGACTATAAATTTGTAACTTAATAAACCCACTTTATAAAAGCAATCCATTTCTGGTATTTTGCATAATGGCAGCATTTAGCAAACTGGCACACAGATGTATTCCATGTTATATAGATCTGGTTGTAATTTTTTAAATATTGGTGATCATTTAATAGTCATAATTCCTTGTAATTCAGGTTCTAAAATGCACTGGATTCTGTAATATTATGTCATAGGATTATATGCAAAGCAAAACTTCTTTGATACTTTTGTGACTAGTCATCTCTCTATTACAAAGACACCTGAACCCCAAAGGGCATTCTTAATATCTAATTTCTCACTGTAATAAAAAGTAGCGCCATGCTAGACCTTTCTGTTTCTTATAGTGAAATCCAGAAAAAATTTCAGGAGAGGCATCACTCTGCTTTTTCTCTAATGGCAGCTCTTCCAATGTACATTAAATTTTACTCCATTCTGCCAACAATAGCAACTGTAATCACCTGTTCTCTATACAATATCTTTAATCTCTGCAAAAACTTCCTTGTATATACAAACATATAAACAAAACAAAAACATATCTAATTTAATCCTGCCATTTATTCTGCTGACTTTTTGCTTTAAATTTCCTCAAATTAAACATCTAAAAATGCTGCTATTAATTCCCAACCATTTACTCACATTTTGGTATGAGATTATCTAGTTTCTGCTCCCAACAGACCTTCTCCAAGGTCTCCAATGCCTTCCTTCTATTAACAAAACTATTAGCCTGTACTCAGTCTTGAATTTCTCATATTCTCTAGGGGCATTTCATACTGCTGACCATCTGTTTCTTTCTACTTGAAATTCTCTTCCCTTGGTTTCTTCAATATTACATTTTCCTGTGGCTTTGTTCAGCCATCTAACTCTACCTCTTCTGTTTCCTCAGCTAGATCTTCTCCCTCCAGCATCTCTAATCATGGGACTTCTCCAATATTCCTTCCTTGGCTCTATACTTTTCTCCAAATACGTTTTTCTCTTGGATGGTCCAAGGATCCCTTCTGACAGATACAGTGACCATTAGTATATCGATAACTCTTGATAACTCCCAAGTTTATTATCTATACCTTCAACTTCTCAGGTCTGCTCTGCTCGCATATTTCCAACTGTTCAGCAGACAGATGCACGGGATCTCCCACCATCCCTTCAAACCCAAACCCAGAAGGTCATCAGTTGTCCCCTTACCATCATCCTCTTTCTCTGGAGTCTACTATTTTTTTTTTTTTTTGATCACCCAGGCTAAAAAGTTTAGTCATTTTTAACTTTAAACTTTAATCTCTCTCCTTCATCCTCTATCCCCTGTCGACAAGGCCCTTCCTTTCTTCCTTCAAAATGTCATCTCTTGGGTTTAATTTTTCATCCCCACCTTAGTCCTGTCCTTCATCACCACGCTCTGAGGGTCATCACCCATGCTGCTCAGCTTCTCCCCCTGATTACGGAATCTGCTCATTTCAATCTATTTTACACAGAGTTGATAGATTCAGTTTCTTAAAAGATTATTTTTCAAGCTCAGGTAGTTAAATGAGTTACCCAACACTACCACAGCCATAAGTAGAGGAGCTAAGAATGAACTTCGCTCTGCGTCCCTCCAAAGGCTGGGTGCTTCCCATTGCCCCAAGTGATTCTTAGTCTGGGATTCAAAATTCAGACACAGTCAGCCTCACCAGTTCTGTCAGTAATGATATGATTGACTTCCTGCTCTGATGGGCCTCTGACCTTCCCATCTGGGGTTCTTGAAGTTTCAACCCTACCATAAATCTGGTGCTCCACTTAGGCCTAATTAAAGGATTCTTACAAAGGCTGCTGAGGAACTCTACATCAAATCAGTCTTTTGGCCAATTCTACCTAGACTTGATCCAATTCTGGTAATAAAGTCTGGCTGTGTGCTCTGTGCCCAAATCCCCGCCTTGGTTTAGTGCTTAGTATCCTAGGTCCCCTAAGCAAGCCCCTTTGGGATCTGGTTCTCAGTTACTATTACTTGATCTTCCCAACATTAACTTCCCAGCTGAATGTACATTTGCCTCGTGGCTGCCTAGCAGTCTGGCTGGCTTATACCTTTACTTTGCTTAGGTGGGTCTCCTCTAAATTCCCCGTTTGAAAATGTGCTCAGCTGCCTGTTTAGATCCTGGGAACCTATCTAGACTCTACTTCCTACAATTCTGCATTCCATTCAGATAGATCTTGTTCCAAAATAAGCTCTTGGTATATTATTTTCTACCATTAGCTTACAAACTCTATAAGCCAGTCAGATAGGGGTGAAAACAAAGCCCAACTCCTCTTAAAACCTCAGCTCCTGTCTGAGCCAGAAAGCTATCTCCTTCTCCTTCCTTGTCTAGCTGGGCAGTAATTAAAAAATAAAATGTGCTGCATGTCTATGTGTCAGGCTCTGTGCCGTGCACAGGATACCATGTAAGCAGACAGATGGTTAATAAACTAAAAGCAAATTCCAAAGATAGGATGGACTCACTTTAAATCAAATAGAGGCATCATTTGATAAAAACCAAAAATCAAAATTAGCCCTCAACTGGCACAGGTTTATTGCATAATAAATCATAGTTAATAAATTTGCATATAATCTCCTCAAATCTAGATTTAGAGAGTACCATCATACACAAATCTAATTCAGAAGATCTCAGTATGATAATTCTGCCATCTAGTATCTATCATATGAGAAAATTTATAGCTGAGAAACTATAAAATCAGTAAAAAAAAACATTCAAATTAGGATAAAGTCATAAAATCTTTATGTATGTAAAATATGTAACACTGCCCAATGAACTAAAGAAATGTTCTGCATTCAATGAAAAGAAATCTGTCTTTCAACTCTAAGGTTACAAGCACTGTTTGAAACTACATTTAAGCCAGCAGACTTTAGGAAATGGGCTGCCAGGTTCACAAGCAGCAGATTACTTTAAAGGAACAATTTGAAGATATTGTTTAAGAAAGAAAGCCTGAAATTTATTTTTCTTCCAATAGACATGAATGAATAATCTACTCTTGATATGAAGAGCTTGAAAACTAGCAAAGAGAGGCTAAAGGAAATGACGATTAAGAAAAATTGGGCTTACCTGAAAGTGCAAAATTATTGTCCATATTAATCCCAAAGTCAATTTGGGATTTCCATCTGTTATGTCATCATTTCTAATATTCACTAATTTCACCTGTTTTATAAGTGAAAAAGAGATAAAACAAAGTGTTTTTCAAATCAGCACATAAATTATCTTCAGACTTACATAAAAGCAATTCTAAATTATGCACAGAAAAAATGAATGATTTAAATACCAGAAATCATCAAAACACTGTTTTATTGCCAGCTTAAAGAAAAAGTATTAAAAATGAAACTAGTATTATTTTCCTATCTACCTACCATAGTTACTACAGATAAATAGTCACTGGACATTTGGAAGACAGTTCACATATAAAAATAATACTTGGATTTAAACCTTATTAACTTTCATATTGTGAATTCAGGAAAATAAATGGAATGACATCTAACATTTTACTGCCGAACAAAACACTGCCAAAAACATTTCAGATAAGAGGACCTAATGAACCATTAATCCTTACGGAAACTTCCACTAGAAGGAAGAATAATGAGGCAAACACTTGTAACATTCAAAAATTTAAGCACTGAGGATTTCCTAGTATTTAATAACAAAAAGCACTTTTATGTTTATAATAAACCAAATGAAGGAATGGTAAAAGTTACTGTTACCCTCTCCTGTCCCCTTTTTTACAATACTCCACTAAAAAGCAAAATTGTTGCCACTCCTTATTTCACATTGTTTTCCAGTAATTTTTAATACTCCTGAATTTCTTTTTCTCCTAATTGAAAAATTGTCAGTACTTTACCTTTTATGCCACTATAACACTCACTGTCACCAAATCAAGTTTGTATTCAAAATAGCGTTCATTTTCTCCCATGATTTTTTCCAAAACCTCAAGCTAGCTGGAGACTGTTAGCAGAAATGTTTCATTTTTGACCACCTTATGAATTGCCCATCTATCCATTTAAAGTAGCAGTCAATTGCTACTTTTAAAAAATAAAATATTGTCTCATCACTACTAAGTATTAAAAATGTTTACACAAGGGCCAACCAAGATGGTAGCTTAAGACACTCCGGGGTGCAGTTCCACCACAGAATCTTTGAACAACTAGCAAAAACTGGCAAAGCCATTTTCCTCAAAACTCAGGAAAACAGCTAAAGGGTTGCAGTAACTGGATGAATGCTGAATCAAGAAAATGCAACTTTTAAAACAGTGGGAGAAGCTCCTGGTTTTTTGATGGCTGCCCAGTCTCAACCTGACTTAGTATGGAGCCAGCCTGCACTCCCATTGTGGGTCCGTGGCCCTGTTCCAGAGGGAACAGAGTAAGCAGTATGCACATACTGTGGTGTCTGTACGTCAGTGTCAATCTATCAGGTGGCAGCCTGAAAGACTAAACCAGGAAACTCCTTTCTGGCTTGCCCTGCCAGAACTTGCCCTGGAAAGAGAAGCATGCAGATAGCTAAAGCAGTGTAAGAAACAATTAAGTCATAGTGGCCTAAGGCAAAGGATTACTGGCTTTAAGACAAACAAAAGTGCACCCAGAAGGGAGGAAAATCTGTTTCATAGAGAACAGAGGGGACACTCAGATTCCTGTAAATGAGGGAATTCCTAAGGCTATCAGCAAGCACAAGCCCAGGACAAGACACAGGCTCAGAAAAGATGGAGAGGACTCTGCACTTCACTTTTGCCTTGTGCTGATCTTCTTGATGGGGGTAGGTGGGGGTGGAGGGCTGGGGCTAAATTCTGAAGGAGAGCATCAGCCAATGCAGAACCAATTTGCAAAGACTCTGAAAGGTATTTTTTACATTGGTTTGTTTGTTTTTGTTAGCTCTGGGCACTCATGGAAATCTCAGTCATAGCAACAGCTATATACAAACAGAAAAGCTGGAGTTGAAGACCACAAAAACTGAAATTAAAAATTCCCTGGAGGGTTTTAATAGAATAATGGAGCTGGCAGAAGAAATAATCAGTGAACCTGACCACAAGACCAACTGAAACTATTCAGGCTAAGGAACAGAAAAGAAGTAGTAGTAAGAGTGACCATAGCCTAAGAAACCTGTGGGACACAATCAAGCATATCAATGTACACATTATGGGGAGTTCCAGAAGGAGAAGAAAAAGAGAAAGGGACAGAGAGAATATTCAAAGAAATGATGGCATAGAATTTCCAAAATTTAACAAAAACCATGAATATGCACATTCAAGAAGCCCAACAAACCTCAAACAAGAAAAACTCTAAGAGAATCATGCCTGGACACATAGCAGTCAAATATTTGGACAGCAAGGACAAGAAGGGTGTTCTGACAACTGCAAGAGAAAAGCAATGGCTTATGTACAAGGGAGCTGCAATGAAATTAAGCTCTGATATCTCATCAGAAACCATGTAGTCAAGAAGACAGTGGTACAAAATACTTAAAGTGCTGAAAGCAAACAACTGCCAACCAAGAATTTTATATCTAGCAAGAATTTCTTTTAAAAATAAGGGCACAATTAAGACATTCCCACATGAACAAAAGAAAAGCTAAGGGTGTTCATCATCACTAGACATGCCATAAAAGCAATGCTACAGGGAGTTCTTCACACTGGAAAGAAAGGACACTAACCAGTCAACTGAAGTGGCCTTAAGAAATAAAAACCACCAGTAAAGGTAACCAAATGTGAAATTAAATTAATTTCAATAATATTGTAACATATTTTTTTGTATATCATTTCACTTCTTACTTCTTACAAGTTCTAAAATGCAAAGACCTAAAAAGTCATGATAAATCTATGGTTCTAGACATACAAGGTATAAAAATATACCTTGTAGCAAGTATAATAAAAAGGTGAGAAGATGGAGGAGTATAGGAACAGTGTTTATGCATGCTACTGAAGTTAAGTTGGTATCAAAACAAACATGATTGTTATAGATTTAGGATGTAAAATTTAAGCCCATGGTAACCACAAAGAAAATATATAAAAATGTATATACAGAAGGAAATGAAAAGAGACTCAAAACAGTACACTACAAAAAATCAAATAAATATGAAAGTAGGAATTAATGGAAGAATTAGGGACAAAAATGGTATATAAGACTTATAAAGACCAAATAGCAAAAATGGCAGATGAAAGTCCTACACTATCAGTAAGTTACTTTCAATGGAAATGGATTAAACTCTACAGTTAAAAGGCAGAGATTGGCAAAATGGATAAAAAAGCAACACCCAACTATTTACAAGAGATTCATCTTAAATTCAAAGACACAAGTAGGTTGAAAGTGAGCAGACAGAAAAAATTTTACCATGCAAACAGTAACCAAAAGAGAGGTGGAGTAGTTACACTAATATGAGAAAAGAAAGACTTTAAATAAAAATTAAAGAAGGTCAATACAACGAGAAGACATGACAATTATAAATATATACACATCTCACAGCAGAGTCCCAAAATACATGATGCAATTATTGACAGATTTGAAAGAATATATGATTATACACTAATAATATGTGACTTCAATACACCATTTTCAATAACAGAACACCTATACAGAAGATCAATGAGGAAATAGAAGACTTTAATGACACTACAGATCAACTAGACCTAACAGGCATATACACCACACTTTATCCAACAATAGCGGAATACACATTCTTCTCTAGTGCACATGGGTTATTCGCCAGGACAACCATATATTAGGTCACAAAACAAGTCTCAATAAATTTAAAAATACTGAAATCATGCAGTATGTCTTCTCTGACCACAATGGAATGAATCCATAAATCAATAACAGAGTGAGAACTAGAAAATTCACACAAACGTGGAAAATAAACAACAAACTCTTAAATAACCAATGGGTCAAAGAAGAAATCACAAAGGAAATTAGGAAATATCTTGAGGCAGATGGAAAGGAAAACACAACATACCAAAATTATGGGATCCAGCAAAGGCAATGTTGAGGGGGAAATTTATAGCTCTAAATGCTTACATTAAAAAAAGAAGAAGAAAGCTCTCAAATCAGACCTAACCTCACAACTGCTGGATCTAGAAAAAGAAGAGCAAAGTAAACCCAAAGTGAGCAGAAGGAAGTAACAAGGATTAAGAGCATACATAAAGGAAATAAATAATAAAAAACAATAGAAAGAATCAAAGTAACCAAAAGTTGGTTCTTTGAAGACATCAATAAAATCAACAGGACTTTAGCTAGAGTGACGAAGAAAAAAAAAAGACAGAGGACACAAATAACTAAAATCAGAAATGAAAGGGAATATATTACTACTGACCCCACAGAAATATATAGGATTATACAGTAATACTATGAACTGTACACCAACAAATTAGATAACCTAGATAAATTACAAATTGCTAGAAACATGCAAACTACCTACAATGACTCTAGAAAAAAACTGAAGATCTGAACAAACTAATTACTAGTAAAGAGACTGAATCAGTAATCAAAAGCCTCACAACAAAGAAAATCCCAGGATCAGATGGTTTCATTGCTGAATTTTATTTTACCAAATACTCCAAGAAGAATTATCACCAATCCTGCTCAAACTCTTCCAAAATATAGAAAAGAAAGGAACACTTTCTAACTCATTCTCTGTGGCCAGCATCACTCTAATACCAAAGCCAGATAAAGATACCACAAGAAAAAAAAATTACAGACTAACATGCTTTATGACTATAGATGCAAAAATTCTCACAAAATACTAAAAACCCTGAATCCAATAGCACATCAGAAGAATTCTACACCATGATCAAGTGGGATTTATCCCAGGTAGGCAAAGGTGATTCAACATAAGAAAACAATTAATGTAAGAAACCACATTAATCCCCTTCTTGACATAAACATTTAGAAAACTAGGAATAGAAGGAAACTTCTTCAACATGATAAAGGACATAAGTGAAAAACCCACAATCAATATCATACTCAATGGTGAATTAAGACTGAAAGCTTTTCCTCTAAGGTCTGGAAAAAAGATAAGGATACCCGCAGTTACCACTGTTATTTAACATTGTACTACAAGTTCTAGCCAGAGCAAGTAGGCAAGATAGATAAATAAAACACATCCAAGTTGGAAAGGGAGAAATAAAACTTTTCCTATTTGCAGGTGACAGGATCCTTTTTATAGAAAATCCTGAAAAATCTACAATAAAGCTATTAGAGCTAGTAAACGAATTCAGCAAAATGGCAGGGTACAAGATCAACACACAAAAATCAGTACTGTTTCTAAACACTAGTAATGAACACTCTGAAGAGGAAATTGAGAAAAAAAAAATCCATTTACAACAGCAACTAAAAGAATAAAATATCTATGAATGAATATAACCAAGGATGTGAAGGACTTAATACAAAAAAATTGCAAAACATTACTAAAAGAAATCAAAGAAGACCTGAATAAACGGAAGGACATTTTGTGTTCATGGATTGGAATACTAAATATTATTTAGTCAATTCCACCCAAAGTGATTTACAAATTCAATGCAATCCCAACAAAAATTCCAACAGCCTTTTTGCAAAAATGGAAAAGCCAATCATCAAATTTATACAGAAGTATAAGGTGCCTTCAACAGACAAAAACCATCTTGTAAAAGAGGGACAAAGTTACAGGACTCACACTTCCCAATTTAAAACTTGTTAGAAAGCCACAGTAATCAACACAGATTGGTGGGCTGGCCCGAGCACAGACACACAGACCACTGAAATCGAATTGAGAGCTCAGAAATCAACCCTCATATCAATGGCCAAATGATTTTTGACAAAAATGGGGCCCAGTCACTCAACAGGGAAACACTAAATAGTCTATTCAAATGGTTCTGAGAAAACCAGATAATGGTATACAAAAGACTGAAGGTAGACCCCTACCTCACACTATCTACAAAAATTAACTCAAAATGGATGAAAGACCTAAATTCAAGAACTAAAGTTATAAAACTAGAAGAAAACATAGCGAAGCAAATTCAGACCCTGTGTTAGGCAATGGTTTCTTAGACTTTATACCAAAAGAATGAGCAACAGGGATGTGAAAGGAAATGAAATAAACATCAGTGGCAGAGAGATTCCAAAAGGAGCTAAGAGGTCACTCTGGTGGGCACTTTTATGCACAATACAGACAACCCTTTTTAGGTTCTAATGAATTGGAACAGCTAGCAGTAAATACCTGAAACTATCAAACTACAACCCAGAACCCATGAATCTTGAAGACGATTGTATAAAAATGTAGCTTATGAGGGGTGACAATGTGATCGGGGAAAGCCATGTGGACCACAATCCCCTTTGTCCAGTGTATGGATGGATGAGTAGAAAAACGAGGGCAAAACAAACAAAAAGGCACCCAGTGTTCTTTTTTACTTTAATTGTTCTTTTCCACTTTAATTTTTATTCTTTGTGTGTGTGTGTGTGGGGGGGGTAATGAAAATGTTCAAAAATTAATTTTGGGGATGAACGCACAACTATATAATGGTACTGTGAACAACTGAATGTACACTTTATATTACTGCATGGTATGTGAATACATCTCAATAAAAATGAATGTTGAAAAAAAAAGCATGAGCAACAAAAGAAAAAAACAGATAAATGAGACATTATCAAAATTAAAAGCTTTTGTGCATCAAAGGACTTTATCATTAAAGCAAAAAAACAACCTACAGAGTAGGAGAAAATATTTGGAAACCACCTATCCTACAAGGGATTAATATCCAGAATATATAAAGAAATCCTACAATTCAATAACAAAAAGACAACCCAATTTAAGAACATTAAGAATACTTAGAACATTTCTTCAAAGAAGATTTTTTTTAAATGGCCAATAAGTACATGAAAAGATGTTCAAAATCATTAGATATTAGGGAAATTGCAAATCAAAACCACAATGAGATCCTGTTTCACATGTATTAGAATGGCTACTATTAAAAAAATAAATAAATAAATAAAGTGTTGGAAAGGATACGGAGAAATAGGAACACTCGTTCATTTTTGGTGGATATATAAAATAGTACAGCTGATGTGGAAGACAATTTGGCAGTTCTTCAGAAAGTTGTGTAGAATTACCATTTGACTTGGCAATTCCACTTCTAGGGATATACCCCAAGAAGTGAAAGCAGGGATTTGAACCGATATTTGCACACCAATGTTCACAGGGGCATTATTCATAATTGCCGAAATATGGAAGCAGCTCAAGTATCCAACAACGGATTAAAAGATAAATAAAATGTGTTTCTTTATAATGGAATATTATTCATTCCTAAAAAGGAGTGCAGTTGTGATACATGTAACAACATGGATGAACCCTGAAGACATCATTTTGAGTAAATAAGGCAGTCACAAAACAAGCAAATTCATAGAGTCAGAAACTAGATTACAGGTTACCAGGGACCAGGATAGGAGTAGGGAGTGAGGAGTTAATGCTTCACGTGTATAGAGTTTCTTTTTGGGTTGATGGAAATGTTTTGGTAATGGATGGTGGTGATGGTAGCACAACATTGGGAATGTAATTAACACCACTGAATTATATAGTTGAATGTGGTTAAAGGTGGAAATTTTAGATTGCGTGTATGTTAAATAATAACATTTATTGTATGTATGTTAAATAATAACATTTAGAATAAAATTTTTTAAAAAACCATAAAACAGTAAAACACAGTGAACCCTGATATGAACTACCGACTATAGCAAAGAGTACAATTATAATAAAGTTGTTTCATCAACAGTAGCAAAAAAAACCACACTACTGCAAACTGTTAATAATAGAGAAAAACGGGGGTCGGGGGTAGAGTGGGAATAATATGGGAACCCTATATTTTCTGCATGATTTTTCTATAAAACTACAACTTCCCTAATTGGAAAAAAAAAAAAAAAGCTTTGATACAGGAAGTAGTGAAGAATTGAGGGCATTTTTGTAATTAATGTCTCACCTGAGTTCAATTCATCAATTTTATTCATAATTCCCCTGTAGCAGGCCAAATAATGGCTCTCCCAAAGATGTTCATGTCCTAATCCTTGGAACCTCCTTACATGGTATGATAAATTGAATTATGTACCTCAACACAGACAGGGTCTTAATCTTAATCCATGTCCCTCTTGGAAAAGGTTATTTTCAATTAAGGTGTGGCCCAACTGAAAGAGGGTAGGTGTTAATCCTGATTACTAATGGCCTTATAAAAAGAACCGAGAAGTCACAGCAGCCAGAAAGGAGAGGACATCACCATGTGAGATACAAACCAAGGAACCCCAATGACTGCCAGAAGCCAGCACCAGAATGCTACAGACTTTGAGAGAAAAAGCATCATGTTCCTTATGCCTTAATTTTGGACTTCTTCTAGCCTCAAAACCATGAGCCAATAAATTCTTGTTCTTTAAGAACCTCACACCCCCCACCCCATCCCACCAAATGTTTACACTAGGTTTAAAAAAATAGATTATATAAAATAAAGGTTTTTTTTTTTGGAAAAATAAAGCATTTTTAAATATTAAGTGTAAAAAATAAAACATTGCCTATCCACTACTTAGAACTGTTCCCAGGCATTCTTAGCATTATGTTGCTACTAAAATGTCATTAACTTTCTAGGCAAATGCATTCCAATTCAGAGAGAGGGAAAATCAGTTGCTCTTATTCAGATGAAAATGTAGCCACTTATACAGCTCCTCTGGGAGCTATATAACCTACTAACTTCCTTTTCTTTGGAGCAAATGTTTTAGAACATTTAAAAATATTTGCCTCATCAAAGCACAAGCTTAATGATTATAATTCAAAGTCAAATTTAATCTTTTCATTCCCTGATATATTTCTATGTAGATTTATTTAGTCACATAGTTCATATGATTACAGTCTCTGTAGAACATTATACCTGGCGTCTTTTCAAGTAGTCAAGTGCAATTTGTACATTCTGTAGTCTGTGAAAACGCATCCGACCTTTCTCTCTGGGCTAAAAACAGAAAAACACAATGTATAAAAAATACATATATATAGTTTCTGACACCGTTAACCATGCTAAATTAAATATACTTTCTGCTCATCTAAATATGGGAAAACAGTATTCGCTGTTCAGGTAAACCTGTAAAATTGTTAAAAGAAGCATTTTCTTTGTATTATCTGGGATTGAATTTAAACTACTGGGGATTTTCCCATACATGTCTTCTTTAAACATTTGCTTTATTACATTTTTTTATTTAAATAAAAGCAAAAAATACCATAAACATTCTCCCTTTTCATATTCACTAATAGTATAATTTCAACCTACAGTTATTTTGGTATGGATGCACAAAGAACTAAATGCCATCACCTATTCTACCTTCTCAGTAAACACTAATGCTTAGCAAGAAGGTTTTATAATTATATATGTGTGCATGTTAATTCAAATGAGGTGAAGTAGCACGCAGTTAGTTTAAAAATCACCAAGAAGGAGAAAGACAAGAGATTTACTTAGCCATGATAGAGGAAGAGAGGAAACCAATTAATATATTTCCTCTTTATTTTCTTTTAGTTTTTTTACAAAATCAGTTGAACTCTATAATAATCAGAAAGGATTCTATGATGTTTTACACTGTTCAGGGATGAACATGATTATGATCAGTCTCAGGAAAACTGACAAACCACAATTCCTTTCCTTGATGCCGTTTCTCTTAAGAAACATTACAAGTTGAAAGAAGGAAAACATAAGGAAATGGGGCTGAGAAAATGCTTAACAAAAATACAAAGAATGGAACTGAAATTTATCACATAAAATATTCCAAAGGGAAAAAAAAGAAAATTGACAGCTTAGCTTCTCAAATATTCGTAAGTTGCTGAAGCCAAAGGCGCCATAATATAACAGACAACAGAACACAGAAGGCAAAAAATAAGTTCTGTGTAATAGGTAGAAATGATGTTGATAAA
This sequence comes from Choloepus didactylus, assembly GCF_015220235.1. NCBI lineage: Eukaryota > Metazoa > Chordata > Mammalia > Pilosa > Megalonychidae > Choloepus > Choloepus didactylus. The sequence goes on along the minus strand of NC_051313.1, from coordinate 94,475,970 downwards.
TTCAGCCACTGGATCTAAGAAAAGCACAATTTCTAATGAAATCAGGGGCACTTGGGATGTAGATGATAAAAGAAGCACATCTGTCTTAAAAAGGTGGGTTAATGTCAGCTAAGTGTTATGAAGATTAAATAGCTCTGTGAGCTCTATCAGGACTCTAGATTTTAAAATTCCACCCCCTTCTAAATAGCATTAGACATATTTGTAAAGAATGTCCATCAAATATCTATTGTCAAGCAGGTAAGATTTAAAACAGAAATTTAAATACCACACAGTATTTCCATAAATTTTAAAATATCAATTCCAGGAGTGGAATGAATATTCATAAAAGTTAGCAAGCTAGCAGTTAAGATTTCCATATTTATATAAAAACTATATAAAATTCTTTAGCTATACTGCCATGAATGTAATTTAAGCAAATATGTTCAATTACCATGTGGCTCATAATAATGTATAAGCAATTGAATTATTTCAGATCTCTGGAGATTAATTTAAAGAGAAAATATTTCCTTTGTTCAATTTTTCAGTACACACACATTCACCTTACTGTGGGTTTTGGTCCTTTCTATTCTTTTCTAAAAAGGAGTCTGAACCCGTGAGTTACTTCTCTATCATGTTAGCGCTCACCACACTGGAACGGCTAGGTTAGTAGGGTTATGGGGGCCGACACCTACCCCCTTATCCTCATCCTCCACATCCTCATGCTGCTCATATTCGCATGCTTCTGTTGCACTCACCAATCGTAAGGTCTTCAAAAAATCTCGCTCCCTTGGCTAATGAACATAACAGACAGAAGATAGGACAGCAAAGACACAAGACAGACCAGAAATGAAAAAGAATAGCATGAACAGAACATAATGGAGAACAGGTAACCAAGAAAGGGAGGTAATGTTCACAAAAAAAGGAAATGACACCTGAGGAATGGGTTAGACCATATTTCAGAAAGCGCTGATTATTTCCTTGCTATTTGTGAGTCTTTTAATATGAAGTTTTATTATGCATCCAACTTCTGCTAAGCAAAATCCAAAGGAAAAAAAAAGAAGCAAGAACAAAAACAGTATTTTAATTACATAACTGATTATATAAATGAGGTCATCAAAGTGCTGCAATCTCTCAAATTCATGTCACTTGAAGTCTGAAAATGCTTAGAAATCTAACCAGCACTCTTTTTTTTTTAAATTTTCAGGCAGAAATCATATCCCAAAGGATGAATATTGCAAAAATCTGAACGACCTGTGCTGAAAACACACTGGTCATATGCAAAGAAGATAACAGATTCTTCAAAATAAATTAGGAAACTTAAAACTTACCAAAGTATCTCCTGAAAGAACCTCTAAAAGAGAAATCAAATTGTGTCCATCCCTTAAGTCTTCATAGAGGTCATTCACATGCTTTCGAACCTACACAGAGAAAAGCAATTTAAATCTTGTGGTTCCAGAACCCAGAATCATTTTTAACACTCTTATAAACAAGGAAGGGGTCAAGTAGAAAACATTCTCTAAATGGTACAAATTCACGCAGATATCTGTTTTTGTTTTTTTAACTCTCGGTTAAAAACCTAAAAGCAATTTCAGATCAATAACACATAAAAACAAGTAGAATCATTGCATATTTAACACACTAGAATAAATGTAAGCCTAGACAACTACATGGGGTTACATTTTTAAATATATAGGCAATGCCCTGACGTTATTCACGATTCCTCATTCAGCCACCAAAGCCACCTTGACCTGAGGGTCAGGTTTTTACTTTCTCTGGTCCATAGCAGGATCAAGAGTGCCAGAGGCACACACTCCACATCTTAGGATCCACAGATGTAAGCTGGGTGAAGGGTACATGAGACTATTTTTGCAACTCCCTGTGAGTCTATAATTATTTCAAAATAAAAAGTTCATAAAAAATCTATAGATGTCCAGTTAGAAGGCTTCTGTCCAACCTTCCTCTGTATGACATCAATCTTGTGGTGGAGGGTTTTCAAACCCACGTAACACTAGCACAAAATTAACATACTACCACTAGGAGCTACCCATTTATAAGAAGCCTGACTTAAGCCTCTGATTTTAGATCTCAAACCTACAAAAATTCCCCAAAAGCTCTGTTCAGTCTGCTAAGTAGGGATATCTCCTAAAAGTTAAGGTTCAGTTTGTAAGTACTGGGCCCAGTGAAAGTTTGTGCTAGATGGACAAATGTCAAAGCACGCTAGTAAAATGGCTATTCCACAGTGTATTGGCACATGTCCATTTTTCACCTTTTAGTGATTCTGGGATGTATTATGTTGGCATTGCTCTCACGAAAGGAGCCAGAAATGGTCTAGAAAGGGGCAGGAACCAGAATCTCACCTACTTCACACATGGCACAAGCCCAGGTAAACTCTAAAGGTTTTATTCATGAGTCAAATTTCTCTTCATGCCAAACCATCAAGTGAATGTACAACACAAAGTAATAAAAAGATCTAAAATATGACTAAAAGTGTCCAAGAAGCAAGAAAAGATCTAATATGAACAGAAAGCAAACCTCTGATGGCATCTCCTTCATTCCAAAAAAGAAGTTTAAGTCCCCTTAAACTTTATCATCATGATTGACTATATACATGTTTTACCATCTCTTTTATTAGTGTCAGAAAATATTTTTGATTGATGAAGAAAAATTTCCCTTAGGTGTATCATATCAAATTCACCAACTCCTATGCCAGTGTTTTGGAACTTTTTGCCTAAATCACAGAACCTTTTAATATTCAAATACCCATATCTGCATCATTAACTACAAATAACAAAATTATTCAACTTAGGCTCAATCGCTCTACCATGAAGTAAATGCTAATATCAACAACACTTATAAAATGGCCAACAAAACTGAAGGTGAGTCAAGTTACTTTGAATCAAGGGTCCATCTTCACAAATTAATATTTTAACTTTGATTTCCCAATTCCCAAGAAACATGAGTTGAATCTTTGGTGTCACAATATAATTATGCCACAGTAAAAAGAAAGTTAAAAAATATTTTATTTTTCTAAGGAAAAAAAAACAACAAAAAAAATCATAAATTTTAGGCAATCCTTACTTAGAAAATCTAAAACATCCAAACAAGTTAAAAAGCGATTATCCATTCCATCAGAATATTTACCTTGGGATAGCACTAAATGATAAGTACTCAATTATATTTCAGAGTTGAACCAATTTTCAAGGACCTTTTCAGCAACACAACTACTAATTAAAACTAAGAGATCACATTTAGATAAACAATAGTATCAGCAACTAGTCCTCAGTCAGCTGCTTAATCTTTCAAAATAAATGACTTTATTGTACAAGACAGACAACCGTGGCACACAGAAGGGACAGTGGAACACAAGCAAAAATCAGGAGGGGGCTTCCCATGACCGCAACTAACACACAGTGCTGAGAATTCCTCTACTACACCCCTGCCTGCCAGAGTCACATTTCACTCTATAAGTCACTTCGTATGCAATTCTCACTCCTGGACGATTGGAAATGATGTGCGATTCTGTACACTTATTTCATAGGAAGGCCATTTCACAACTTGTCTTGCTAGAATTAAATCCTCCAGATTGTGGAAACTTTCCAAAAGCAGGTATCATTTGTCACCATCCTATATTGCAATAATAAAAATTAAATTAGAAATGCTTAGAGAAGAAAAATAATATGCCATGCAAAACCAAATTAGAAAAATGGAAAACATGTTGTAAGAGGAAAAGAATTAAGAGCGATGCATTTTCATTTTAGTCCTGCTTCTTTCATTGGCTTCATGAAGTTGTACCAGCTGCCTAAACTCTCTAGGCCTATATTTTCATCTGCAAAATTTAGGTTTGAGGGCAGATGATGTCTAGTTCAAACTAGAAAACAAAAATTCTATAATCTGAAAATAAAGCTATTATTGTTTTTTAAAATCTGTGACCTATCAACTTGAAAGAAAATATGTAAAATGGAAAGCTACTCTAAGCCTTGTGGCTTAATTGTCTTAAGAATTTTAGAAGAAATTACAGAAATAACTTAACTTCACTTTTGTAATGCTTGAAAAAGTCCTGAGACATTGGTTATCATATTGCCTTCTGTTCCTTCTCAGGTGATTATTCTGAAAGTTCACAGAAATACTGAATATGAAAACAACTTATTAGAAAATGCTATCACAAATGCAAGGTATCATTATCATCTTCATCATTCTATGAAAAGCAACTCGCCGTTATATTAACAACAATAAACAAAAATTCACAAACATTGAGTTATCAGTAGGTACTTGCCCCTGTGCTAAGTGGTTTATAAATACTGGCTCTTTTTCCTCACCACAAACAAATGGGATAAAAGAAAATGTCTTAAAAATTAACATTATGGAGTAGTGGTAGTAAAACAACTGAGAGGGAAAATGGGCTCCAGAGAAATATCTGATCAAATGAATACATTAGGGAAAGAAAAGATAAAAAGGAAAAGGGAAATTAAACAGTTAAACTGCTAGAGATACTGGCAAAAGCTTTTTATTTTGTCCTAAGTCTGAGTCATAGACGTTAGGCCTGGTAACTTTCCTTCACAGATGACTACACTAACTGCCAATGACCTTAACCTTCTGTTTTCAAATTTTAATGAAACATTCCTTCTTTTCTTTTTGGATATCTTCTCCCTGTGGGGCAAACAACTGTCTACATAAATAGTGCCAGAGGAAATAAGGAGCAAAGTAAAAGCACTATGAGGTACTCTGGGATTAAATTATGTAACTTGAATTACATAATAAAGGCCAAGCACCACTTTCTTTATTCCACACAGTTCTCCCAGAATTTTGCAGTGCTTTTAAAATGAGTGTACTTCTTTGCAACTGCAGTATACCTGTAGAGGGCATTAATCTTCTGCTTAAGAGAACATCCTAAGGAAGGAAAATAAGTAGACTAGAAAATAGTTTATAGGGGGAAAAGTCCTAAACAAGGTGCTGGAGATGACACAGGCAATACGCCACAATTATTTTGAAAAAGAACAGGGTATATTATTCCAGGTCTTTATCATCTACATAGCTTAACTGATCAAAAATAGTATTCCAAAAATTTCATTTTGTTAACCTAAACTTTTTTTTGGTAACAGGCTCTTAAATGAGCTAAATAAAATCCAAATTAGAAGAAAAGAAGATCTTATAGCTCCTTACTTAATATTTAAAGCTGCCTTTTTCAAAATTCTGACTTCATGATGGTTGATGCAAATCTGGAAAAATTCCAGAGAAACTTTACTTCCTGTATTGCTACCGTGTAGCTACCATTCAATGCAGGTCAGTAAACCTTTACTGAACATTCTTTATATAAAAAGGTATTTTTTAATTGCTAGGGGTACAAAGGTAAATAATTGAGAGTGTCACATCTTAAAGCCTTCAGTCTAACTGAGGTGACAGAAACTTAAGAAATTTCAGTGTCAAGTAAATATATTCAGAGCACACACAGGAAGCCTTGGAGGAGCTTTAACCCCGCCTGGTATCCAAGAAGTCCCCCAGAAGAAAAGATGGGAATGTTCCAGGTGGACGGAAGAGCAAGAACAAAGGAAAAAGGCAAGGACCCATGAAACAGTATGGCAAATTCCAAGGAAGGAAAGCATTCCATGGAGTCCATGAAGTGTGCGGTAAAAGATAGGACAGGAAAGACAGATGTGGAGACAAGGCAGGCATTTTACAAGTTAAGAAGCTCAGACCTTTTCTAAGCACAAACACTGATGGCTTTTTAAAAAGCAAGAGGAAGTCATAATATCTCTCATCGATATAAAAGCGTCCATGTAAACTATCATCTTGAGCAAACCTAAGTCACAGGTAGAGCCAAGGGCCTAATCTGTACACTATAATGGAGGAAAAGTCCCTCAGGAAAAAACAACCTAGAGAGAAGATTCAATGAACCCTGAGTAAAATGCAAACATCCTAGCACAGCAGCAGAAAACAAAGTATCAGTCCATAAAGGATTCACGGTATACTCTTAAAGAAGATCTACACCTAAGGGATATAGCATTCTGAAATCAATCGGCTATCTTTAGATAGTAACATAAATAATGAAAGAAGGCTTATCCAAATGAGATCGTCTTACTGCCTTGTACTTACTGGATGAAGAGAAGGGGATGGTACGCTTCAGCAAAAACTATTAATTAAAATGTTTTTCAATACAATGTTTTTAGTTCAAACAAATACAGTCATGCAAAATTAGCTATCAAGTTCTCCAGGGAGAAATCCTTAGAAGTCTTACTTCAAAAATAAATAAAAATAATGTGTCAATATCTCACAATTTCAATTATTGACAAGTAAATTGATGTTTTTAAAATACAAAGAAATGCTTAAAAATAATGTATTCTCTTCTCTTAGGCAGTTGTCTTACCTGAACAGTTTTATTACAAATTTATTTCAGTCCTTTCTTCAAGAGTTGTGTAAGAATAAAACTACAACTCAAACTACCTAAATTAACATAAATTCTAAATTGGTACATTTAAATTTAATGGGAAATATCCTTATCTGATGCAATAAAAAAGTTGTCAGCTTTTCTTTATAGGCAATATGTTAAGTCAGCATCAAGACCATACATAATTCATCTCGACTTCTTTGTTTTTTTTTTAACTACAAAATAAAGATCTTTGTCATACCCATTAATGGATATAACAATGAAAAGGTTTTTTAAAAAAATCTCTGTCAGCAATGGGTGGTACACATAATCCGTCTAATTTATTTTGGACCTGATGAGTTCTTTGAGAAAAGAAGAATTTTTCTTTTAAGATTTCAGGTTGATAATCTACAATCAATTTAAAAAAACAACTAAAGCTAAAAAGTCTTTTCTAGACTTTCACCACAAGGTGGAACTACAAATAGTCAAATAAAATAAATGCACTTACATTAATGATAAACACTTTACAATTTGGAGACATTTTAATCACTGTTGCACATAGGTATTTTTTATATTTTCTTCTCTACAGTTTCACCACAGTTATAGGAATTTTATAAAAGGCTATTTTAATTTAAAGTATGGGTTTATTCTCTTTTCTGTAACACTTTTCAAATATTCTCTGTATGTCTGTATATGTGTGTGTGGTTTGGGTTTGGGTTTGGGTTGGTTGGTTATAGTTGGCTTTTAGTTTCGGAAGAGCTTTCCTTCTAGCTCTTCCCTGTGTCAACAGGAAAGCAAACAAAAATCTATTTTTTGTATGTGTTTTCCCTTCAGCGTGCACATCTTTTATCTCTTGCACAGCTGCACAGATCTTGGTTCTAAACAATGACAATTTTACTAATTGGAAATAAGGGAGAAATTTTACTAATTGGAAACTAAGGGAGAAATAAATTCAGAAATCAATTCCTCTGGTCCTTCATATCAAAAATAACTTTTTGGTACCTGCCACTGATTTTTAGAGTAAATTACTATTAAACATGTGTTCTAAACAACTTCTATACTACAATGTCAAACACTGAGCCCTAGTTTGTACAGACATCAACATTATCCATTCCATTTATGAGAAAGAGAAGAATAGATAATAAATATCATTGTGCAGTCTTAAAAAGGGGGTGGGGAGATTTAGGGAAAACAAAAGGATGTTTCTGTCCAATATTCTGTCCTTGAGGGTGAAATCCAGTGATGTCTGACAGGAGGATAAGGGCCTCACATTTTTTAAGTTTTTCATTCTTCTTATTTTTTTATATAAACCTTTCTTTTAAACTTTTCATCACTTCATAAAATCATGGTAAGTACTACTACATCAAGAGTTGTAAAAATAGCATAAAAAGAAGAGGAAGAAGCAATCACTGGCATTTTTATGTGCACCCCTTTCCTATTGCTCCTACCTTCCCCAAAACTTGGGCAATAGAAAGAAAAAGCTTAGGAAAGTGGAGGTCATAATTACTTTAACATTTCTGATGAGTAACTAATAAGCTAGTCAATGAAACAATTCTTATATGAATGGAAATATGCACAGTAATATGCCAAGGCAATTATGACAACTACAGCAGAATATTATTATGATAGCTAGATATTACATGGATTAATATGCACCAGGTCCTAGAAAATAAAACCAGGCATAAAGCAAAACCTTGTTAACACAGGTAGTCCATAATTACAACTTCATAGTTCTATTTTTTACCAACCAGCATTTTAAAGAGATTTCCACTATATTCTCAAATCCCAGCACTCACTGAAAGAGTTTGGAAAGAGAATTGATATTTTTCAGTAAAAACATTTTTAAGTTATTTTATAGCATTTTAAATTAATTATGTTTTATTTAAATTATTGTCATGACAAAAACTTACAACTAGTTCAAAATGTGTATTTTTCCAATAAACCCCCAATTAATGGCTCACCAACTTCATGTATCAGGTAAAATCACACAAACTTCATGAATCAGATTCAAATTAATTATTTTAAATGCAAAGCTTCAAAGAATACATGTAATCTCTTAAATCTTCTTGCTTCATATTACCACTCTATCAATTCCTACCCATCCTCCTCACTCAACATATTCCCTATTCCCTGTAAGTGTACAAATCTTCATCCCAATTTTCTCCCTCTATATTTAATGTGGCAGATCCATAGGCCAGTCACTTCTTATGCAACTGTTATATTTCTCCCTGGTAGAGATTCTTTTCCCCAAAATGTCTAGAAACAATATTTTTAAGTACAGCAAACTAATATCTATATAGTGTTTGAAGCATTGCCTTCAACTCTTAACAAGAGCTGTCAGACACAGAACATTGTCAGTGTTAATTTACTCTATATTTCTCTGCTTTCATGAAACTGGAATCAAGAGACAAAGATTCTAGATCCAAATCCTAACAATTATTAGCTATATGGCTTTTTGTATGACAGTTAACATCTCTGAGAGCCTTGCTGTTCTCAACCAAACCTTCCTTGCATGGACAGCTGGAAGTTCCAATGAGAAAATTTATGTAAAAGTGCTCTAGAACTGAAAGGTATTATACAGAGGTAAGTTATCCTCAAAACTTGATTATCTAGTCCAATGGATTCTCAATTTTATCAGACCCACTCCCTTTTATAACAAAAAGTACTTAACATTCACTTTATTATTCTGAAATGAAATTCAGAAAAATTTATAAGTTCTGTACACATAATTCCACATACACTTATATACCTAAAACACAGACAAAAGAAGAAAATAACAAAAGTGCAATTTTAAGAATATTTCATAGAAGAAATAATCGCATAGTCAGATTGCATGTACACTAGGTCATCATGACTGCCATGCCCACAAATGTAGGCAAATGCAAGCATGCTATATTAGTGACCAAAATGACCCCAGAAGCATTGCCATTAAGGAGTCTTATCAAAATAGTCAACTCTTGACAATGTTTTGAGCACATAGTGTAACCTTCCTTCGATTTATATAGTGGCTTCAATAATAAAAATTCAACATATTGTAAAAGAAGGAAAAAAAATTCTTTGGATTTAAATGAAAAAGAGTTAGGTCTTAGCTCAGAAATTATAAAAAGGCTTTACTCCTTCATGGATGACAGGGATATATTTGAAAGTCATTTGGGAAGGGGGATAATTCCTTCACTGTGCAGAAGTCATCTAGCATCCCTGGTCCCCACTCAAAGAGGCTAAGGTACAAGCCCTGCCTCCATCATTGAGACACCCAAACAAGAGTCCCACAAGTTCCAAAACACCTCTAGGAGATAGGACCACCTTCATGAGAACCACTGATGTTGACTATGTAACTTGCCAGCTCCCATCAAACAACCAACGAGATATGAGACTTCCTTTCTAAGGCAGTGGTTCTTAAGCTCTTTGATCTCAGGACTTCTACAGATTTTTAAAAAGTATTAAGACTCCCCCAAAGAGATTTGTTAATGTGGATTTTATCTATTCATATTTACTGACTTAGAAATTAAAAGCAAGAGTTTTAAGATACTTATTTTAAAATAACAATAAATTATCACACATTAACACAAAGTATTAAGAAAAATAGCTACATTTTTCAACACCAAAAAAAATTTAGTGAGAAGAATGGCATTGTTTTACAGTTTTGCAAATTTCTTTAATGTCTGGCTTAAATGACAGCTGGATTCTCATATTTGCTTCTGTATTCAATGTGCCATATCACATTACAAGTAGCCTCTGGGAAACTGCACTGTATACAAAGTGAAAAAGCAAGTAACAACTGAGTATCACTACAAAAATAGTTCTAACATCTCAGATCCCCTGAAAGCAGCCTGAGACTTTCAAGGGTTCCCAGACCACACCTTGAAAACTACTGTTCTAAGGCACCATGCTAAGGAGCTAAGGAGTAAGCGAAATGCAAAATCAGTGAGAGAGGCCTATTATCAAGCAACTTTGAACCAAATAATAAAACAAATCATCATAAAACAATACAAGTGTCACTGTTAAAGGCAAAATGCAGTGAAAACAGTTCACCATATTCTGTTAGTGCTCTGGAGTGATATGCTTCCAACAATGCATTCACCAGGCCTTACTTTATTTTGCACACAGAACAGAGGCTGTAAAGAAAGCAGGACCTAGTAAGTTTTAAGGCTGAAAGCAGAGCCCATAACACTGGGATAAAGAGACAATGGAAAGTAGAATTAAATGGGTGATGGAGTTGGGTGGCAGAGTTTGAATCTTTGCTCCTCCACTTACCAGCTACATCACAGTTTTGCCCCTCTTTAAAACAAGGATAATAAGAGTTAATACTTCCATAGGGTCACTGTAAAGATTAATGTGTAATATCTGTAAAATATTTATAACTGTGCCAGTACATAATAAATGCTAACTATTACAATTATTATCTTCTGTCCTTAGAGAAGAAAGGAAATGGAAAGGCCTCATTGAGCTTCTGAGCTCCCCAGAGCTGTAAAACTAACAAAAGTTAATGTACACCTACAGGAGCACATACTGCAGAAATAAGGCTTTTAAGGACAAAAAAGGAAAGAAATAACATGGATGCATTAAGAAATGTATGTTGGTAGCAATAGATAACCAGAACACATACTTGGATTTAAACGACCTCAGCTCAAATCTTGGCTTCATCACTTAGTAACTAACTGATATTGAACAAGACACTTAACATATCCGAACTGATTCTCATCTATAAAATGGGGCGTAATAATATTACACACTTAGTAGAATTACTGACACCGAAATGAAACAATGTTTGAGAAAATGCTTTACAAAAAGCTATAAAAACTTTATTTTCATGCCTTTATATAAACTGGGCAATGAAACTAGTAAACAAATGCCCTATTCCAAAATATCACCCATCCCTTCCACTAACTGAAGATACATTCAGGTAAATACAATCAGTTCCTCATTAAAGATAAAGATAATTCCTGAAATACAACATTCTACCAGTCATTTGCTCCTTAACGTCATTTCCCTTTCAGACTGGTTTTCCTCTTAACACCTAGCTATTACCAGTTTCAATAAAGAAATCTTAATCTCGGTTGAAGGTAATAGAGCCACTGCAGTGTAAGGCAAGCATGGTGGGATTCCAGAATAAAAGCCTTCAACACTGAGAAGGCAGCCTGAGGATCCCAGGCAGCTGATGAATGGGGAAAAAAAGGTGGAGGAAAAAGATTTATGAAAGTGCCCAATGAAAATAAAATTCTACTACACTGCAATTCTGATTAAACCACTGGTTGTGGCAACTGCCCTGAATACTTCTGAACTGAATTATCTCTTTTGGGCCTTTTGTCAAACGTACTTTTATAGGTTGCCAATGCCTATTATCCAGTGATTCGTTGGATAATGTCAATGGATATTAAATGGATAATTTCCCCCAAATAACAACTGTTCTCTCTCCTTCTGGAATCATTTAAAATACCAACCTTTTCCAACATAGCAGTTTATAGAAAAAATAGTTCTATAGTTTCTAGAAAACAGAGTTACAATTTAAGCACACACACAAAAATCAAAGAACCAACTGAGCACTTAAAGTAGCTTAACCTACGTCATGGCTGGTGTCTAACATGGCTCAGTCAGTCAACCATACAGTGAGCCATTGGTGTTCATATGAGTCAGCTCCAGGCTTAGAAGAAAGCAAGTGCTAGGCAATAATAAAACTCCACACATGCATAAGGCTCCAGAAAAGGTGGAGCTGGAAAGGGTGGATATCTTCTGATCACACCTTCATGGGCACTTCCTGGTGTCCTTTTCAGGGCATTATTTGCCTGGGCAAAAGACTACCATGGGAGAAGATAACACATGGTGGCCTCTTCTCTTTTTAAAGTCTCAAATATTAGAAAACCTGCAGGCTTTCTCAGTAGAATATCTGGTAGTTTTAAGGCTGTGATATTCTGCTTCCTTATATGCAAGCTAATTCATTCCTCTTTAAATACAAGCCCATTTCCATGAGTCCTTACAAATAAACAACTATGAACAACTGCTTGCATCCTCTTCACTACATCTTTGAAATAACCAGAACTATGATCAAAACAACTTTAACAGGGAGATGAACACTAAAACTATTTTTAAAGACTCCCCCAGATGATGAGATTCTTCTGCCTCTGCTACAATCCATTCCAATGCTTAACACCTCTTCCCTGTCAAAGAATTTTTTCTTAATCCATATGATACTCCAGGTCCTAGGTACCACAACTTACATTTTCAAAAATAAAAAAAAAAACCCACTGCGTGACATATCTGAAGAATTGATGTTTGGAATGGAATTATAAATACAGGTATATTCCCTTAATTTCTTAATGGAAAAAAGTTGACAGACTAAAATTAATTTCTACAACAGAAATATACTTTTTGCTGGAGGACTGAAACTTTCAAGATTCCAACAAAGTGACCACTTTCTGAAAGAAATGACAATTTTGCCAAATTTACAGATTCCAGTGCAATCAACAGAGATCTATAGACCACAAATGCCCAATAGCTAGTCCTCCCAGTTGTACACTACCACAGTCACAGAGGAGATGCTGCATTTATGTGTCATAATAAGGCCTAACATCTATGTGGAAGTTATTGTCTCCCCAGTTCTCGTTCTGAGCACCCTCTCCTTTCAACTGACAAGTTTCATCAAGAGTAGGCTTGAGCCAGGTACTCCCAGCAAATCAGAAGCCACATTTCCAAAGGTGTGCCGGTTTGAGTGTATTGTGTCCCCCAAATGCCATTATCTTTGTGGTCTTGTCTGGGGCAGGCGTTTTGGTGATGGTTGGATTTGCTTGGAATGTGCCCCACCCAGCTGTGGGCAATGATTCTGATGAGATGTTCCCATGGAGGCGTGGCCCTGCCCATTCAGGGTGGGCCCTTATCGGTGGAGCTATATAAATGAGCTGACTTGAGGGGAAGAAAGAGAGTGCAGCTGGGAGTGATGTTTTGAAGAGAAGCAAGCTTGCTAGAAAGGAACGTCCTGGGAGAAAGCCGTTTTGAGGCCGGAGCTTTGGAGCAGACGCCAGCTGCCTTCCTAGCTAACAGAGGTTTTCCGGACACCACTGGCCGTCCTCCGGTGAAGGTACCCGATTGCTGAGGTGTTACCTTGGATGCTTTGTGGCCTTAAGACCATAACTGTGTAGTGAAATAAACCCCCGTTTTATAAAAGCCTGTCCATCTCTGGTGTTTTGCATTCTGCAGTATTAGCAAACTAGGACAAAAGGCGAGACACAGGAACACAGATATGGGATTGATGCAAAACACTTGGGTCCCAGGACACTAACAGCAGAGCTTCACTTCTAATCCCAAAGGCTAGGAGAATTTGAATAGAATGTTGGTTGCACAGCTGAGGTCACATTCTCAAGACTTCCACTGTCATATTTTTCTGCTTACACTGATGATATTCCTACTACCCAAAATGCTGTTTTGCTTCCCCTTTTCCTCTGACTGTTGAAATTTTACTTTGCCTTAAGGTCAAGCTCTAATGTCATATCTATGAAGGCTCCTGTCTTTTGCACTCTCAAATTCCTTACATTATACCAGGACATGGATCATCATTTTCCTTACAGAATAGTTTTGTAGTTTTAGGCCCCTTATAAGGATGGAGCCGTGTTGTAGGTTCTCATTGTAAATGCCTCAGGTCTTGTAGAGTACTTTCCATATAGGACGTATTCAAAGAAAATCTGTTCAGTGAAAAAAAGGATTAGTCACCTGCACTTTGCCTGTGATCTCAGCCACGCCCTCAGCTGAGAGCCTCTGAGTGCTGGCACAGTCATGGGGTGGGAGGTAGGGAGTGCAGATTCAGGATATAGATTAATGAAATCCACCTAGCCATGTCCTAGCAAGGGATTTGCCTCAGCTCCCAGAACCTGTCATGGGATCTATCAGAGTTTGAGCCTGGCACACAATTTTGCTGAGTGACTAACACAGAGGAGCAATGTCCATTTCTGGATGCAAAACCTCCCAAGTGTTTCCCTTTACCCGTCTAAATTAGTCACCTGATAACTGACTGACAGGAAGGTGTTCAGATAAATGAAATTTCAAGATTTAATTATGAATCTTAAAATGTTTTCAATAAAACTATATGTATATAAAAATCACTGGAACATAACAGAGTCCAAAAATAGATCCACACATAGATAGCAAGTCATTTTTTTTTATTTTTTTTTTTTTATAAAAGAGCAAAGGCAATTCAGTGGAGAAAGGACAGTCTTTTCAACAAACGGTGCTGGGTTACTGAATATACATATGCAAAAGGCTACATGTGAACCTTTTCTGCAAAATGTATCACAGACCTAAATGAAAGAGCTAAAACTATAAACTCTTAAAAGAAAGCATAGGGAAATAACTTCACAACATTAGGATCTATTTGGGAAAGGATTCTTAGATATGACAACACAAGCATAGGCAACAAAAGAAAAAACAGATAAATTGTCGACATAAAAACTTTTATGCTTCAAAGGACACCATCAAGACAGTGAAAAGACAATCCACAGAATAGGAGAAAACATTTGCAAATCGTTATCTCTCATAAGGGACTTGTATCTAGAATATGTAAAGAACTTTTCCAACTCAATAATAAAAAGAAAAATAACTTAATTTAAAAAATGGGCAAAGGATCTGAATGAACAAATGCTCCAAGAAAGATAGATAAATGGCCAATAAACACATAAAAAGATGTTCAACATTATAAGTCACCAGGGAAACGCAAATCAAAACTACAATAAGTACCACGTTATACCCACTAGGATGACTAGAGTCAAAAAGTTAGATAACAAGTGTCAGTGAGGAGTGGAGAAATTAGAATCCTCATCCATTGCTGGTGGGAATGCAAATGTTGCAGCTACTTTGGAAAACAATCTGGCAGTTACTCTAACAATTAAATGTAGTTACGGTATGTATTAGTTTCCTAAGGCTGCTGTAAAAGTACCACAAACTGGGGTGGCTTGAAATAACAAATTCATTTTCTCACAGTCCTGGTGGCTACAAGTCTGAAATCAAGGTGTCAACAGGGCCATGCTCTCTTTGCAGGCTCTAGGAGAGGAAGCTTTTCTTCGCCTCTTCCTAGCTTCTGGCAGTTACCAGCAATCCTTGGCATTTCCTAGATTAATAGCAGGATAACTCCAATCTCTGGTTCTGTCTTCACATGGCTGTCATCCCTCTGTGTCTCTGTCTGTGTCCCGAATTTCCTTCTTTTAAGGATACCAAACATACTGGATTAGGGCCCACCCTAATCTAGTATAGCCCCATTTTTACTAATTACATCTAAAAAGATCCTATTTTCAAATAAGATCATAGTCACAGGTACCAAGGGTCAGGAATTTGTGGGGGACACAATTCAACCCACAACATTATATGACCCAGAAATTCCATTCCTAGGTACATATATGCCCAAGAGAAATAAAAACATACGTCGACACAAAAATTTCCACACAGATATTTATAGTGGCATTATTCAAAATAGCCAAAAAGTGGAAAAAATTAAGAAGTCCATCAATGGACAAGTGGATAAGAAAATGTGGTATACATTACATTTAATGGAGTATTATTCAGACATAAAAAAGGAATAAAATACTGATACATGCTACAACTAGGATAAACTTCAAAAATATTATGCTAAATGAAAGAAGTCAGACACAAAAGAACATAAATTATAGGGTTCTATTTATATAGTCTGTCCAGAAAAGACACATCTATTTATAAAGAAAGTAGAACAGTGGTTGCTTAGGGCGGGGGTGAGAACAGGGCAAATAGGAATAAGATTTCCTTTTTGGGGAGTGATGGAAAAGTTCTAAAATTAGATTGTGGTGATGGCTGCACAATACTGTAAATTTACTAAAATTGAGCAACTGTACACTTAAAACCAGTGATTTTTATGGCAGGTAAATTGTACTACAATAAAGCTATTTTTAAAAATATTTTTACCTGCACTCCCTTTGACCAAAGAATGGCAATAATGTTTGTATATGGGAAATATTTATACCCACCACCATTCAACAAGAATTAGTAATAGTGCCCATACTATAGGACAGGAGGTGAGACTATGCTAACATGAGTCAGTATACACAACTGAAATATATTAAAAGTGATGTGGGATTTGTATTTATCAAAAAATAGTTCCAAAGATAACCTACGCATACATAATTAAACAAAAGGACTGATAGTACTAACAAAGCTGGAAAAGCTGTCACTGCCAATCCAAATAAAACCTTTAATCCAGACCAAAAAGCAGGCATATATTAAAAGAGAGAAAAGCAAATGGGGAAGTCATGTGTAAAGGGTAACCAAGTGACCTTGTTAGGAAACAGATTTAATTGGTAGAAGAAACACTTCCTCAGCTTTAAATAACACGGGCTTCAACCTCAACACTTGTTGAACTCTTATTTGAAATGACATTTACAGTGAGTATATATCATTATGTACTTTACTCAAAAAGGATTATCACAGAAATAAAACTTTGCCTATGTAGTAAAGCAATATACGCAACTGGCCTTTTCAAATAATATTTTGTTAAATAAATCAAAGAGAGACGCTCATTCAGAAAAGCAACTATGCAATAAAATTACACTCTTAAAACCACCGCCAGTCTTATCTTTAAAGGTAAGGGAAGCCACCTTCATAAACTGATTCAGGGGAACCCCAAAAGACCATCCCTTCCTCACCATAAAGTATACTTTCTCTTGAATATAAACAATACCTTACCCTAAAAATACATAAAATCTTATCCTTACAGCAGGGGTTGGTAAACGTTTTCTACAAAGGGCCAGATACTAAATATAAGGGGCTTTGTGGAATACATATAGTATGACAATACATAAATGAAACGGTGTGACTGTGTTTCAACACAACTTTATTTATAGACACTGAATTTTGAACTTCATATAATTTTCATGTGCCACGAAATATTATTCTTTTGGTTTGTTTTCAATTATTTAAAAATGTTAAAACCATTCTTAATTCATGGGCTGTAACAAAAAACAGGCTCTGACCAGATTTACCTCATGGGCCATAGTTTGTGGACTCCTGCCAGGAAAGTCCTTGGTTAAACTGTAACTACCCTTAGAAGGAACAGTATATTAAATCCTTATCAGACTACATTTTTATAAAATAAGATTATCTTGTTCTTTTCTGATGATAAAAATAATACATGTTCTTTGCACAAAAACTGGAAAATAGAAGTCAAAATTATTACATAATAATTATAATTATCCTACAATGCAGAGAAAAAATACTGTAGAAGTAAGTAAACAGATAAATAGCTCATATGTAGGAAGGTAAGGAGGTGAAAGGTAGTTACACAGAAAATACAAAAGTAGTTGAGATTATACTAAAGATAACTTTTACCTACACTCTTATTGTTTAGCTCTGAGTACCTGGTAGACTCTCCTTCAATTCATTTTCTGCCTTCAGTTCAACAGTCAATAATTTCAAATGTAAAAATTGAAAGAGAACATGTTAGAAAAAGAAATGTATGATACAGATATCTTCTCACATGAAAATGGGATGAAGGAAATGGAACCATTTGGCCTTGACAAAAAAAGTGAAACAAAGACAAGATAGTTTCTTCAGATATTTAAAAGCTGTCAAATGTGTCTTGTATCATTCTACAGAACCGGCCCAAGATAATTGGGTGGATTTTACAGTAAGCAAATTTTGGAAAATGAAATAGCTCAAAAGGACCAAAAGCATAAGTTGGTCCTAAGTTAGAAAATTAATGACCCATAGGAAGGGCATGAGAAAACATTCCTACAATGACCACTAAATTAACTATAACTAGATCCCCTCCAAATCTATAATTCTAATTAATGCAAAATTAATTAAATTTGCTTAAAAGAAGTTACTTGAAAAATTTCATAAAGAATTTCCCAAAAGGAATTCGATAAAAAGATTCCACAATCAAATAATTTTGGGAAACACTGAATTAAACAGTGTTCTTTACCACAGGATTTCTGTTTTTAATATGTTAATGTGTACTGTAAATCTCTTTCACCAGTAAAGGCCACTTTCCAAACTCTTTTGGCAATGGAAACCTGTTTTATTTCCAGGTGTTCCTGGGAATCTGATCTGAAAAATGCTGCTCCTCAGCAAAAAAATAAAATAAAATAAAATAAAAATATAATATATGTATTATATATATATTGCTTTAGTTGATCTTATCAACTCTGTAAAATGAATAAAATAATTCAGCCAGAAAGCATTAATCAGAAATTAAATAAACTTACAACATAAAAATGCAGAATTCTATTCAACCACCCTGAAGAAATTTTTAAATTGCTACATTATTATATAGAACACTCAGTAAAATCAAAGTGTCTGCAAAATGGCTTCTTAAGTTTTTTACATTTACACAGAATAAAAGTTAGATGTTTAAAACACCCAGGAATGATAACAAATTATGAGGTAAATGAAAGAATAATATTAAAACCCATTAACTCGGACAACAGATCTAGAGGAAATATTTCTAGTTTTAGAACTTGAAGAGACACCTATGCTATGACCTTCTGGTGTTAGTGTGCTTAAGTCTAAGAAATAGTATTTTTACAATATACTTCAAGAATTCAATAGGTAGTACCAGTTTTTGGAGGTTTCAAGTATCAACTTTTGTTGGTTTGTTGTTTTATTTAAAAATATTGGAAGTCTGCTAATGCTTGTTCTGGTAGAAACCGTAAGGGCTGTAAGTTCTCTGCTCAGGCAAGAAGTTTCAAATACCATGTTGTGGTTGCAGCTCTGCTGGGCTATTGCTCTATGAATAACTTTATCTAGGCTAAACTGAACTAGTGATAGGATGGCTCATAAATAATTCAAAGAGTCAGTTTCCATGAATTCACAACATCTCACCTTAAACTGTCATACTCATGCAAAGGAAAAAAAAATGGTGTTAGTGTGGGTCTCAGCCAGGCCATGAAAAGCACAGTCCTAATTTTAGAATTCACCATTTCACCATTTTAACTGGCATTCCTTCTATATTATTATTATAAAGTCACTACAGCTGCACATTACAATTCAAACTCATAAAAACACAAATATCAGGACCACACTGATGTTTATTGTGGTATACTACAGGTATGTAACAGCCTGTTTTATATACACAGAAGCACACCAATACACACATATTTTCACTATGTAACAGGCACTATGTTCAAAGCTTTATGCGTATTATTTCGTTTAATGTTTTTAATAACCCTATTAAGAGGGCACCATTCTTATCTCGGTTGTATAGAGAAAATGAAGGCTTAGAGAAGTTTGAGTCACACTGCTAGTAAATAGCTGAGGGGAGCTGTGAGTCCAGCTGCTGAGCCCAGAGCCTGTTCTTTTAACCACTCCACTATACTACTTGCCCTGGGTTCCAATGTAGAGTGAGAGAAGACACTGCAAAAAGTAGGAATGGCTTAGAAAAACTGACCACAGGGCTGCAGATTCTAGGCATGAGGAACTTACATCCATGTTGGCCTTCCTTCCCACAGCTGACTTTTCATCTTAAACTGTTCTGAAATTCCACCAGATTCACTTTCCAGTGATTCAATCTAGGACTACAGTGAATAGGTCCCAATCATCAGATGGTTTTCCTCCTGACACTTTAGCTAAGACCAGTTGCTCCAGGAGTCTAAGATACAGCATGAACGCTATGGAAAAGTCAGTACCTCAAGGGGACATATACATGTGCTGGGTCCCTGGGAAAGAGGGCGAGTCTAAGGAATATGTGCAGAAATAGATGTGAGAAGATTTCAAACTTAAACCTATTTGGGGATGGGGAAAGAGGACACCCTTTCTCTTCTAGTGTATAGCTCCTAGATCTCAGGACCTTAGCTCTTTAATTCTGTAAAATATAATATCCACTAAATAAGATCTAGTGGACTAGCCTGAGAATAAGACCAACAAAATAACATATTTCTCCCACATAGGGAAATTCATGCTGAAGCCTCTAAACTGACTTATAAAAGTTTCCCATTCATATGTTAAGGACTCTTAGCACAAATGAAGCAACAAAAATTGACCTTATTAACACAATATTGTAAATGTAACTAACAAAGCAGAGTGTGAGTATGGCTGAAAGAGGAAGATTAGGGTCGTGTACGTCACCAGAAGAAAAGCTAGAGAATAAAAACTGAGACTGCATAATTTAGCGAAACCTAGAACGGATGGTGGTGGTGGTGAACTGTACAAATATGAGAAAGTTTTTACATGAACTAGAACAAATGTATGTTACTATTACAAGGTGTTAATAATGGGGTGGTATATGAGGAGAAATACAATTAATGCAAACTAAGGTCTTTAGTTAACAGTTAACACTGTAATGTTCTTTAATTGTAACAAGGGCTCTATACCAAAGCTAAATGTCAATGATAGGGGGAAATACGGGAGGGGTATGAGAGTCTTTTTTCCTTTCTTTTCAGAAGAAATGGGAATGTTCTCATATAGATTGTGGTGGTGAATTCGTAAACACGTGATTATACCAAGAGCCATTGATTGTACACATAGGATGGATTTTATGGTGTAAATAAAATTGTTTTAAAAAATTACACTGAAAAAATTTCAGATTCCATATTGCAAATAATGTTTAAGAAACTACCAGCTTTTGAGTTTGGGTGTAGTATTAAAGAATATGCACAATCATTTGAACAAGCTATTAAAATACTTCTCAAACTAAAAACAAAAACAAAACTGACCTTATAATGAATGTTATGGTCTCCCTAAATTTTATTTGAAAAGCATTAGCATATTTGCATTGGCATTAAAAAAAATTATAAATACTTGAACACATTTGACACAAAATTCTTTAAGCAAATAGCAGTGTCAGAATGTTAGCACTATAGATGAACATACAGTTTCAGCCAGGAATTTCAGCCTTTTTAGAAGTATGCAATAATTTTCCCTACTTCAACAGCTTCCCTTTGCAGTCAGCACTTTCACTTTTTCACAATACAGAAATTTCTTCTATTGTATTACGATCAAATGATTCTATGTGGACAGCAGTTTCCAAATTCCTAGGCTAGTCCAACTTGAACTGTTTGACATCCTCCACCAGTCCCTTCTTTTTTTTAAATTCAGTTTTATTGAGGTGTATTCACATACCATACAACCATCCATGGTGTACATTCAATTGTTCACCGTACCATCATATAGTTGTGCCTTCATCACCCCAATCCATTTTTGAACATTTTCTTTACACCAGAAAGAATAAAAATAAGAATAAAAAACAAAAGTATAAAAGAACACCCAAATCATCCCCTCCCCATCCCACCCCAATCTTCATTTAATCCCTGTCCGCATTTTTCTATTCATATATCCTTACACTGGGAAAAGGGAATGTGATCCACAAGGTTTTCACCATCACTCTGCCAGTACCTTTTAAAATAAGTTTCTGAATTCTCCTTCAGGTTTGCAGGACAGTAAACTTTCACTAGCACTTGGAAATAGGGTTTTCCATTGTTTCTACAAAAAGGGACATCTTAGACCTTCAAAGAAACCTGACTATATCTGCAATGAGATTGCAGAGAAACTCACCAGTTTTATCAATTTATTATTAGAGAATTTCTAAGTGTGAAGAAGCTAGCTCTAGCCAACATTCTTCCAAATTCTGAACTGGATTAGTATAGCAAAGCTAATTAGTAAACTAAATAAATTAATCTTATCTCCGAATATGAGTAACCTTCCTACCGCTTAGCCATAAATGGAGAAAATGAATTAAGCAAATGAAAGAACATGAAAATGAGGTCAGAAAGCTAAATCCTAAGTTTGTGCCTGCTTATCATAACCTGTTTTCAATTTCTATACCTATAATGAAATAGGTCCTTTCAACTTTATAAGAAGTTACCATAAATTTATTTTTCCTCCAGATAAACTTTTCTCTCACCAATAACAAAGCAACCCTTTCATTTCTGCATCATAGTAGTTACAGTTCTATATTGCAAACCAGAAAAAGAATGTGGATTTTTTGGTTTCACATTCATTCATTAAACAATATGTTTGGGAAAAAGAGCAGTGTCTCAGACACTATGCTAGATGCTGGGGAGGGACTGTTTAAAAAGACAAACCCAGACCCTGCCCTCATGCAGCTAAGACTCTAATATTAAATCTAAAAACAAATCTGTTTTAATCCACAGAATGCATACTTCTTCCAATGTGAAGTCCTGTACAACATGATATAAGACATGTTCACACCACTGATTAAAGTGTAATTTTTTCTTCTTTGAAACCCTCCTCCAGTTTAAACAATGACTTTCAGGGATGCTGCTTGACTTTTTTCACATACTATTATCTTTATCTCTAAATTCTTGCAAAGGATATTGATTAGAGAAGAATTCAAAGAGAAATTTATGGCCACTTGGAGAGGCCAAGGCATACCCGCAAGGACTTAAAGGATGTGGGGCAAATGCTGAGAGAAATTAGAGCTGAGTAGAGGGATATGTCCTAGCGTATAACCTTTTTTTTTTTTTAAATTCATCTCTGTCTTCATTTTATCTTGACCATTCCTTAAATCTGCATCTTTCTATTGTGGCACGATGTAGAGGTTTGATACAGTTTTTCTATGGAACCAGAAAGACCCAGAATATAGTCTTGGCTCTGCCACAGTCTAGCTGCTTCCTGCTATGTAGGTAACGTGTTCTATTGAGCCTCAGTTTCCTCACTGGTAAAATGGAGTTAAGTCAGATAATGTAGGTATAGTATGTAGGCCACACACTGGCACATAGCAAACATTCAGTAAATGGTAGTGACAGTGATGGCATAATGTAATAATGACGATTGTAGAAATCAAGAAGAAGAAGAAAAATTATAATTAATCACATGATGAAACTAAAGTTATTTGATGGAATTAGTAAAATTTATTTTGGTGTTCTTAATTTGAAAAGATAGTTCACTATTCTGTCAGTAACCACTAAAATCAATGTTCCTTGCATGATTTTCATTTTTACAACAAGTTTAAAGTATAAAAATAAGTGTCTGGTCTACCCTTGTTAGTATTTAACACATCTGGTCAAACTAAAGAGGCATTTGATTACATAATCTTGGTTTCGGAAAGTATCTTAGACACCATCTAGTTCACCCTCCTACCAACATACTATTCATTTTTATTCCATCTCTGATCGATTACAATGAAAGCTCCACAAGAATGCCTTCGGTGAATGCTGGGGAGCGCCCTATCCCATGAAGCCATGGATTTCAGGTCAGGCAGTTTTAATTGTTCATACCTGTAGAAGGCTGAGTGTGACCCCACAGATACTCAGCTCCTAATCCCTGAAACCTACAAATGTTACCTTATTTGAAAAAAGGGCCTTTGCCAATGTGCAAGTTACGGATCTTGAGATGTGAGATAACCCTGGATTATCTGGGTAAGCACTAAATACAAATGTCCTTATGAGAGAAAGGCGGAGGGAGATTTGACACACACAGAAGAGGGAGGAGGCAAGGTGACCACAGAGTCAGAGACTGGAGTGATCAAAAACCACTTGTGTGCCTATTATGTGCCAGGAACTATGTCACACCCTGAAGATACATTGAGTTATATTTTCATATTGAGCCTAAATCTTTATCCCTAAACTTACCCAATGATCTTCTCTTAGGATTAAATAAACCCAAAACTACACTCTCTCTTACATGAATAAACTGCCATAGCTGAAAACACCCATCATGTGCCCCCTTAATCCTCTTCCAAAGGCCAATTTTCATACCTCTTTCTATTATTCCTTATCCAAGACAGTTTCCAGACCCCAACCATCATGGTTGCCGCCTTCTAGATACTTCCCCTTAAAATCCACTAACGAGGCAGAGGCGTGGCAAGATGGCGGACTGGTGAGCTGTATGTTTTAGTTGCTCCTCCAGGAAAGTAGGTAGAAAGCCAGGAACTGCGTGGACTGGACACCACAGAGCAATCTGACTTTGGGCATACTTCATACAACACTCATGAAAACGTGGAACTGCTGAGATCAGCGAAATCTGTAAGTTTTTGCGGCCAGGGGACCCACGCCCCTCCCTGCCAGGCTCAGTCCCGGGGGAGGAGGGGCTGTCAGCTCCGGGAAGGAGAAGGGAGAACTGCAGTGGCAGCCCTTATCAGAAACTCATTCTACTGATCCAAACTCCAACCATAGATAGACGGAGACCAGACACCAGAGAATCTGAGAGCAGCCAACCCAGCAGAGAGCAGACAGGCATAGAAAAAAAACAACACGAAAAACTCCGAAATAAAAGCGGAGGATTTTTGGAGTTCTGGTGAACATAGAAAGGGGAAGGGCAGAGCTCAGGCCCTGAGGCGCATCTGCAAATCCCGAAGAAAAGCTGATCTCTCTGCCCTGTGGACCTTTCCTTAAAGGCCCTGGTTGCTTTGTCTCTTAGCATTTCAATACCCCATTAGATCTCTGAGGAGGGACCTTTTTTTTTTTTTTTTTTAATCCTTTTTTCTTTTTCTAAAACAATTACTCTAAGAAGCCCAATACAGAAAGCTTCAAAGACTTGCAATTTGGGCAGGTCAAGTCAAGAGAAGAACTAAGAGAGCTCTGAGACAAAAGGCAATAATACAGTGACTGAGAAAATTCACTAAACACCACAACTTCCCAAGAAAAGGGGGGTGTCCGCTCACAGCCATCATCCTGGTGGACAGGAAACGCTCCTGCCCATCGCCGGCCCCATAGCCCAGAGCTGCCCCAGACAACCCAGTGGGACGGAAGCGCTTCAAATAACAGGCACACACCACAAAACTGGGCGTGGACATTAGCCTTCCCTGCAACCTCAGCTGATTGTCCCAGAGTTGGGAAGGTGGAGCAGTGTGAATTAACAAAGCCCCATTCACCCATCATTTCAGCAGACTGGGAGCCTCCCTACACAGCCCAGCAGCCCAGAACTGCCCTGGGGGGACGGCACTCACCTGTGACATAGCACAGTCATCACTCAACAGAGGACCCGGGGTGCACAGCCTGGTAGAGGGGCCCACTTGCAAGTCTCAGGAGCCATACGCCAATACCAAGGACTTGTGGGTCAGTGGCAGAGACAAACTGTGGCAGGACTGAACTGAAGGATTAGACTACTGCAGCAGCTTTAAAACTCTAAGATCACCAGGGAGATTTGATTGTTAGGGCCACCCCCCTTCCCTGACTGCCCAGAAACACGCCCCATATACAAGGCAAGCAACACCAACTACACACGCAAGCTTGGTACACCAATTGGACCCCACAAGACTCACTCCCCCACTCGCCAAAAAGGCTAAGCAGGGGAGAACTGGCTTGTGGAGAACAGGTGGCTCGTGGACGCCACCTGCTGGTTAGTTAGAGAAACTGTACTCCACGAAGCTGTAGATCTGATAAATTAGAGATAAGGACTTCAATTGGTCTACAAATCCTAAAAGAACCCTATCAAGTTCAGCAAATGCCACGAGGCCAAAAACAACAGAAAATTATAAAGCATATGAAAAAACCAGATGATATGGATAACCCAAGCCCAAGCACCCAAACCAAAGATCAGAAGAGATACAGCACCTAGAGCAGCTACTCAAAGAACTAAAGATGAACAATGAGACCATAGTACGGGATACAAAGGAAATCAAGAAGACCCTAGAAGAGCATAAAGAAGACATTGCAAGACTAAATAAAAAAATGGATGATCTTATGGAAATTAAAGAAACTGCTGACCAAATTAAAAAGATTCTGGACACTCACAGTACAAGACTAGAGGAAATTGAACAACGAATCAGTGATCTGGAAGATGACAGAATGGAAAATGAAAGCATTAAAGAAAGAATGGGGAAAAAAATTGAAAAAATCGAAACGGACCTCAGGGATATGATAGATAATATGAAACGTCCGAATATAAGACTCATTGGTGTCCCAGAAGGGTAAGAAAAGGGTAAAGGTCTAGGAAGAGTATTCAAAGAAATTGTTGGGGAAAACTTCCCAAATATTCTAAACAACATAAATACACAAATCATAAATGCCCAGCGAACTCCAAATAGAATAAATCCAAATAAACCCACTCCGAGACATATACTGATCACACTGTCAAACACAGAAGAGAAGGAGCAAGTTCTGAAAGCAGCAAGAGAAAAGCAATTCACCAAATAAAAAGGAAACAGCATAAGACTAAGTAGTGACTACTCAGCAGCCACCATGGAGGCCAGAAGGCAGTGGCATGATATATTTAATATTCTGAGTGAGAAAAATTTCCAGCCAAGAATACTTTATCCAGCAAAGCTCTCCTTCAAATTTGACGGAGAGCTTAAATTTTTCACAGACAAACAAATACTGAGAGAATTTGCTAACAAGAGACCTGCCCTACTGGAGATACTAAAGGGAGCCCTACAGACGGAGAAACAAAGAAAGGACAGACAGACTTGGAGAAAGGTTCAGTACTAAAGAGATTCGGTATGGGTACAATAAAGGATATTAATAGACAGAGGGGAAAAATATGACAAACATAAACCAAAGGATAAGATGGCTGATTCAAGAAATGCCTTCACGGTTATAACGTTGAATGTAAATGGATTAAACTCCCCAATTAAAAGGTATAGATTCGCAGAATGGATCAAAAAAAAATGAACCATCAATATGTTGCATACAAGAGACTCATCTTAGACACAGGGACACAAAGAAACTGAAAGTGAAAGGATGGAAAAAAATATTTCATGCAAGCTACAGCCAAAAGAAAGCAGGTATAGCAATATTAATCTCAGATAAAATACACTTCAAATGCAGGGATGTTTTGAGAGACAAAGAAGGCCACTACATACTAATAAAAGGGGCAATTCAACAAGAAGAAATAACAATCGTAAACATCTATGCACCCAATCAAGGTGCCACAAAATACATGAGAGAAACACTGGCAAAACTAAAGGAAGCAATTGATGTTTCCACAATAATTGTGGGAGACTTCAACACATCACTCTCTCCTATAGATAGATCAACCAGACAGAAGACCAATAAGGAAATTGAAAACCTAAACAATCTGATAAATGAATTAGATTTAACAGACATATACAGGAAATTACATCCCAAATCACCAGGATACACATACTTTTCTAGTGCTCACGGAACTTTCTCCAGAATAGATCATATGCTGGGACATAAAACAAGCCTCAATAAATTTAAAAAGATTGAAATTATTCAAAGCACATTCTCTGACCACAATGGAATACAATTAGAAGTCAATAACCATCAGAGACTTAGAAAATTCACAAATACCTGGAGGTTAAACAACACACTCCTAAACAATCAGTGGGTTAAAGAAGAAATAGCAAGAGAAATTGCTAAACATATAGAGACGAATGAAAATGAGAACACAACATACCAAAACCTATGGGATACAGCAAAAGCAGTGCTAAGGGGGAAATTTATAGCACTAAACGCATATATTAAAAAGGAAGAAAGAGCCAAAATCAAGGAACTAATGGATCAACTGAAGAAGCTAGAAAATGAACAGCAAACCAATCCTAAACCAAGTACAAGAAAAGAAATAACAAGGATTAAAGCAGAAATAAATGACATGGAGAACAAAAAAACAATAGAGAGGATAAATATCACCAAAAGTTGGTTCTTTGAGAAGATCAACAAGATTGACAAGCCCCTAGCTAGACTGACAAAATCAAAAAGAGAGAAGACCCATAGAAACAAAATAATGAATGAAAAAGGTGACATAACTGCAGATCCTGAAGAAATTAAAAAAATTATAAGAGGATACTATGAACAACTCTATGGCAACAAACTGGATAATGTAGAGGAAATGGACAATTTCCTGGAAACATATGAACAACCTAGACTGACCAGAGAAGAAATAGAAGACCTCAACCAACCCATCACAAGCAAAGAGATCCAATCAGTCATCAAAAATCTTCCCACAAATAAATGCCCAGGGCCAGATGGCTTCACAGGGGAATTCTACCAAACTTTCCAGAAAGAACTGACACCAATCTTACTCAAACTCTTTCAAAA
The DNA here is from genome assembly GCF_015220235.1 of Choloepus didactylus. Lineage (NCBI taxonomy): Eukaryota > Metazoa > Chordata > Mammalia > Pilosa > Megalonychidae > Choloepus > Choloepus didactylus. The sequence continues at coordinate 94,447,728 of NC_051313.1, read as the reverse complement.
CATTGAAGAAAATGGAACACTACCTAACTCATTTTATGAAGCTAACATCAATCTAATACCAAAACCAGGCAAAGATGCTACAAAAAAGGAAAACTACCGGCCAATCTCCCTAATGAATATAGATGCAAAAATCCTCAACAAAATACTTGCAAATCGAATCCAAAGACACATTAAAAAAATCATACACCATGACCAAGTGGGGATCATTCCAGGCATGCAAGGATGGTTCAACATAAGAAAATCAATCAATGTATTACAACACATTAACAAGTCAAAAGGGAAAAATCAATTGATCATCTCAATAGATGCTGAAAAAGCATTTGACAAAATCCAACATCCCTTTTTGATAAAAACACTTCAAAAGGTAGGAATTGAAGGAAACTTCCTCAACATGATAAAGAGCATATATGAAAAACCCACAGCCAGCATAGTACTCAATGGTGAGAGACTGAAAGCCTTCCCTCTCAGATCAGGAACAAGATAAGGATGCCCGCTGTCACCACTGTTATTCAACATTGTGCTGGAAGTGCTAGCCAGGGCAATCCGGCAAGACAAAGAAATAAAAGGCATCCAAATTGGAAAAGAAGAAGTAAAACTGTCATTGTTTGCAGACGATATGATCTTATATCTAGAAAACCCCGAGAAATCGACGATACAGCTACTAGAGCTAATAAACAAATTTAGCAAAGTAGCGGGATACAAGATTAATGCACATAAGTCAGTAATGTTTCTATATGCTAGAAATGAACAAACTGAAGAGACACTCAAGAAAAAAGATACCATTTTCAATAGCAACTAAAAAAATCAAGTACCTAGGAATAAACTTAACCAAAGATGTAAAAGACCTATACAAAGAAAACTACATAACTCTACTAAAAGAAATAGAAGGGGACCTTAAAAGATGGAAAAATATTCCATGTTCATGGATAGGAAGACTAAATGTCATTAAGATGTCAATTCTACCCAAACTCATCTACAGATTCAATGCAATCCCAATCAAAATTCCAACAACCTACTTTGCAGACTTGGAAAAGCTAGTTATCAAATTTATTTGGAAAGGGAAGATGCCTCGAATTGCTAAAGACACTCTAAAAAAGAAAAACGAAGTGGGAGGACTTACACTCCCTGACTTTGAAGCTTATTACAAAGCCACAGTTGCCAAAACAGCATGGTACTGGCACAAAGATAGACATATAGATCAATGGAATCAAATTGAGAATTCAGAGATAGACCCTCAGATCTATGGCTGACTGATCTTTGATAAGGCCCCCAAAGTCACTGAACTGAGTCATAATGGTCTTTTCAACAAATGGGGCTGGGAGAGTTGGATATCCATATTCAAAAGAATGAAAGAGGACCCCTACCTCACCCCCTACACAAAAATTAACTCAAAATGGACCAAAGAACTCAATATAAAAGAAAGTACCATAAAACTCCTAGAAGATAATGTAGGAAAACATCTTCAAGACCTTGTATTAGGCGGACACTTCCTAGACTTTACACCCAAAGCACAAGCAACAAAAGAGAAAATAGATAAATGGGAACTCCTCAAGCTTAGAAGTTTCTGCACCTCAAAGGAATTTCTCAAAAAGGTAAAGAGGCAGCCAATTCAATGGGAAAAAATTTTTGGAAACCATGTATCTGACAAAAGACTGATATCTTGCATACATAAAGAAATCCTACAACTCAATGACAATAGTACAGACAGCCCAATTATAAAATGGGCAAAAGATATGAAAAGACAGTTCTCTGAAGAGGAAATACAAATGGCCAAGAAACACATGAGAAAATGTTCAGCTTCACTAGCTATTAGAGAGATGCAAATTAAGACCACAATGAGATACCATCTAACACCGGTTAGAATGGCTGCCATTAAACAAACAGGAAACTACAAATGCTGGAGGGGATGTGGAGAAATTGGAACTCTTATTCATTGTTGGTGGGACTGTATAATGGTTCAGCCACTCTGGAAGTCAGTCTGGCAGTTCCTTAGAAAACTAGATATAGAGCTACCATTCGATCCAGCGATTGCACTCCTCGGTATATACCCGGAAGATCGGAAAGCAGTGACACGAACAGATATCTGCACGCCAATGTTCATAGCAGCATTATTCACAATTGCCAAGAGATGGAAACAACCCAAATGTCCTTCAACAGATGAGTGGATAAATAAAATGTGGTATATACACACGATGGAATACTACGCGGCAGTAAGAAGGAACGATCTCGTGAAACATATGACAACACGGATGAACCTTGAAGACGTAATGCTGAGCGAAATAAGCCAGGCACAAAAAGAGAAATATTATATGCTACCACTAATGTGAACTTTGAAAAATGTAAAACAAATGGCTTATAATGTAGAATGTAGGGGAACTAGCAATAGAGAGCAATTAAGGAAGGGGGAACAATAATCCAAGAAGAACAGATAAGCTATTTAACGTTCTGGGGATGCCCACGAATGACTATGGTCTGTTAATTTCTGATGGATATAGTAGGAACAAGTTCACAGAAATGTTGCTGTATTAGGTAACTTTCTTGGGGTAAAGTAGGAACATGTTGGAAGTTAAGCAGTTATCTTAGGTTAGTTGTCTTTTTCTTACTCCCTTGTTATGGTCTCTTTGAAATATTCTTTTATTGTATGTTTGTTTTCTTTTTAACTTTTTTTTCATACAGTTGATTTAAAAAAGAAGGGAAAGTTAAAAAAAAAAAAAAAAAGAAAAACAAGGAAAAAAAAAGATGTAGTGCCCCCTTGAGGAGCCTGTGGAGAATGCAGGGGTATTTGCCTACCCCACCTCGATGGTTGCGAACATGACCACAGATACAGGGGACTGGTGGTTTGATGGGTTGAGCCCTCTACCATAAGTTTTACCCTTGGGAAGATGGTTGCTGCAAAGGAGAGGCTAGGCCTCCCTATGGTTGTGCCTAAGAGCCTCCTCCCGAATGCCTCTTTGTTGCTCAGATGTGGCCCTCTCTCTTTGGCTAAGCCAACCTGAAAGGTGAAATCACTGCCCTCCCCACTACGTGGGATCAGACACCCAGGGGAGTGAATCTCCCTGGCAACGTGGAATATGACTCCCGGGGAGGAATGCTGACCCGGCATCGTGGGACGGAGAACATCTTCTTGACCAAAAGGGGGATGTGAAAGGAAATGAAATAAGCTTCAGTGGCAGAGAGATTCCAAAACGAGCCGAGAGGTCACTCTGGTGGGCACTCTTATGTACACTTTAGACAACCCTTTTTAGGTTCCAAAGAATTGGGTTAGCTGGTGGTGGATACCTGAAACTATCAAACTACAACCCAGAACCCATGAATCTCGAAGACAGTTGTATAAAAATGTAGCTTATGAGAGGTGACAATGGGATTGGGAAAGCCATAAGGACCACACTCCACTTTGTCTAGTTTATGGATGGATGAGTAGAAAAATAGGGGAAGGAAACAAACAGACAAAGGTACCCAGTGTTCTTTTTTACTTCAATTGCTCTTTTTCACTCTAATTATTATTCTTGTTATTTTTGTGTGTGTGCTAATGAAGGTGTCAGGGATTGATTTACGTGATGAATGTACAACTATGTAATGGTACTGTAAACAATCGAAAGTACGATTTGTTTTGTATGACTCTGTGGTATGTGAATATATCTCAATAAAATGAAGATTAAAAAAAATAAATAAATAAAATAAAATAAAATGCATTAACGAAATACTCTAGATGTAGGTTAACCAGGTAACCAGTACAGAAGAGCTATGGACCTTCAACTCTTCTAATACAGGCTTGAGACTGCATTCAGGTGTGCCAGTTTTGTAAATTTGAGGTCAATGAAAGCACCCCCCACCCCACAAGTCCTATCACATAAATTACTGCTACACCAGTCCTTCTATACCCTACAGGTGGATATTTCAATCTTAGAGTAGAACTTTATATTTTTCACTGTTAAATTTTGTCTTTTTGATTTGAGACAAGAGCTCCAGCTTTCTAAATTATTTTCAGAATGGATTTTATTTATCTATTGTACTGGGTATCCCTCCCATCTGTAGATCTGATAAGCCTGCCTTCTCCGTCTTCACCCAGGTTTCTGCTACAAAGCAAAGGGCAGATCCCAGAGAGAGCCTCCTGGGGTAAGCCAGCAGTCACCTCCCTCTAGGTACATTCATTCCACAAACATTTACCAAGTACCTGCTATGACATGGTCAGTCACGTCGTGGAATTCATAATATAATTAAAGCTAAAATTACTTAATGCCTATGTATGAAATTCAGCGTTTTTCCTAAAATGCTAGTCATATTAGGCCACTCTTGTCCTCAAAAACTTCCAACAGCATCCTTGGCTAACTAATCATGTCTGTTTATTTCCTGGCCCCTTTTTCTATCCAACCTGATCTTCCAGCCAAACCCTGGCATCAGTCAGCCAGCTTAAGTTACCTCTCCATCCCTGACACAGTCTCCAACCATTCAGAGCCACCCTGAGTCTCCCAGCTCTGACTTCTTAAAACCCCTATTGTTTGCCCACTCATTCTGGCATTTTATCATATGTTGCCCAGCATGACTGTTTAATGATTTCAAACATATATATTTGATATCCCAACAATATGGCAAGCTGAGACCTTCCTAAATTGTATTTCAAATACATCCCTGGACAGAACTAGAAGCGCAAGACAGCTTTGTTAAAGTAAATGTAGTGTTACCCCTGTCTTCTGTTATTGATGAGGAATCTATCATCAAGAAAGTATTATTCTTCCTTAAGAAGAGACATTCAGAATTAATTTCTCAATTCTGAACTATTTTATCTATACAGAACTATCTACTACTCTTCCATGTATCTCTTACAATCTTGAAAATGACAAGATTGCCAAAGCAACTTTTTTTTTTTTTTTTTTTTTTTTTTGCCACTTACAAAAACCTGATTTGCAAGATTTTTTTCTAAATTCTACATTTTGGGCCAAACTCAGACATTTTCCCCAAAAGCTTTTAGCCCTTCCTCTACAATATACACTGCTTTATCTTACACCACAATAAAACAGCTGTAATCATCAAGACCTATTTATAAAGAAATCAACTAATATCAAGCTCAGCTTTCCCCTTTAGCTTTAATCACTCAACAAATTCAACTTCAAGAATTTAGCATAGTGGAGACAGCAAAGACTCTGGAGTCAGGCAAACTAGGGTACGATCATTTGCTCCTTAGACTGCTATCCAACCTATCAGGGACGTTACCTAATATCTGTTAGCCATTTTCACCCATGTCCTGGAAATTACTACCTATATGACCTTCAGAAATTACTGAACCTCTCTGTTCAGTATAGTGAGATGTGAAAGTGACACATCCTGGCATGTAGTAAGGTTTCTACCAATATTAGCATCTACTATTATTATTAATATTGGTATGAATATAGTAATGTACGTAGCATGCAGTAGGGGTTCAATGAAAGACAGCTATTACTTTCTAAACCATATTTATTATGTCAAATAGAACTGATGGTTTTTTACAATATTTTATCCATTTGTCTATGTCTTGGTTCTCAAAGTGTGACCCAGAACAGCAGCATCAGAATTTTGCTAGAAATGCAAAGACTTAAGACTTGTTAGAACTGCAAATTCTCTGGCTCCACCACAAACCTACTGACTCAGAAGTGTGTGTGTCCCAGTAAACTCCACTTGGATTCACCCTCCAAGTGAGTCTGATGCAGCTACATCTTAGAAGCACTGGTGTAAATCAAAGATCTGGAAAAAAATATTTCTTACTTTCAGCTTTTATAAGCAGTAGCTCTCATTAGCCCTTTATAAAGTTGAAGCTTCAAAAATTATATCTTATCTGTGCCCCCAGTATAAAATTACTTAACAACTATGTAGTGGTCAAGAACACAAACCAAATAAAGCTTTTCTTCTATTCCCTAAAAGTTATCACTGTGTTCTCAGCTTGCGGATTTACATTTCCATCTAGCCACCAAGTCAGAATAAAGAACAGTGTGACTGATTCAGTGGAGTCATGAAATCGTTGTCAATGTAGGCAAAGGGTATCTATGCCATGAGTAGATTAAACTTTCCAAAGACATGATGGAACAAAGATAAATATTTGGTAGTCAGTTTGGTGTCTCCCATTTGGTAACCAAGCAGGTTACTAAGAAACAGGGTGTGGTCCAACACTAGAATCCAGGGCCTTTTCTTCTCTAAATGCATTTATGAATCAATAAATTAAAATTAAAATTTAGACCATTATGCTACTACACAATGGTAAGAAATAAATTTACAGTATAACTAACCAGTGCTGAGGAACATATTTCCACAGTTGGATGCTACATAAGAAAAGCAATTATATGGACTTCCCTAGACTCCAATCTTCTACTAAAAATCTTTCACCACCTTAACTTATTCCTCTTGAATACAGCCTCTCAATGATGGTTCCAGTTTTAATTCTGGGTCCATCAGTATAAATTTTAAAAGGAATTTCTAATCTTTGATAATCATTAAAGTGCTTCCAAAGAGAAAGCTCTTCTTTCTTATTTCCCCTAGAGGAAGACAAAAGTGAAATCATAGGTACTTAAATCTTAGGTGCCATTTCTTACGTTATTGTCCTATCAATTTCTAGACAACAAGACAGAGTTGCATGTGATCAGTAAGAACGACTAAACAGTTACATAAGATCCTCTAGTTTATAAAGAGGTAGTACATAGCGTCATAGGTGAAATTGACACAAATAATTGCTGTAAATAATAAAAGAATGCCATCAAATTTATTTTTTTGATCAGTTCTCTGGGTAAAATTTACTAATTGAAGTCACAGGTACTTTCATTAACAGCCAGCTCATAAATTAATATAATATTTAAAATTATGCTAAAAAATACCTAAATGTTTCTGACACCAAGTTTACCAGAAACCATAATTTTCAATGTAAACAATTAGGTATACTCAGTGGTAAAAAGACCTGTAGAGGCAGCAGACGTGACAACTGGACTTTATTCTTAAAAGCATTCTGAAGAGTGATGAATCAAAAGAAAGACATTCTTGCCAGAACCATTTAAAGATAAGCTTAGTCATACAACTGAAATACAGAACAGTGAAACGTAAATGCATTTGGAAAAAAGCCAGAAACTTCTGCTCACCAACAAATATAGGTTTTAGTTAACCATTTTATTTACTTTAAGCAGATAAAATTTTAAATCTGAAAAATATAAAATAAGGCCTATATATAATTTTTCTGGATAAAAAGCTATATAAAAATCATAACAAAATACAGGAAAAAAATGTTTGCATATACAGACTTAATAGTAACTTAAACAATCATTTAAAAGCTCCACAACGCTTACTCTTTTCAGACACATAAACTTGTGAAAATCAGCCATGCCAGAATCATTCCCTAGGTATATCTCATTTTATAGTTGATTAAGTCATGACTGCCTAAGTCACAGGTTTGATTAGTAAATACTTTAAACTATAAGGTTGAGAAAAGTAAACACAATCTCATAGCCAAGGAGACCCTGCTGCTGGGTCTGGAACATTTCACAGTGCTCAAAGAAATCAAACATTGGATACTCTCCTCATTCTAATTCATAGTCTCATACCATGACTTTGGTATAGCTCTACCAGTAAATAGCTATGGTGAGTTTCTTCTTCTATTAAATAAGGTAATGGAACCAGATGATTTAGAAGATGCCCTCTAAGTGTGATTCTAAGTGAAAATGTAACTGAGGACCCAACACTACAAAACACTGAAAAACAGAATGAGTCTGCATTGTCTCACTTTCTATGAGGAGATTGTGGAGAGAAAGGAAAGAGGGAATAAAAAGGGACTTTAGCCACTAGGTCAACCCTTAAACATCAAAGGAGGTGAGAGGAGGTGGATGGATGCAGCTAACAGGATAACCTCAAATAATTCTTAAGTGTCCCAGTGGGCTCTAAGGCAAGGAGGCAATGGGCCAATCTATCCTCAACAGATCCTGAACCCCAACCTGAGCTTTTTCTCAAACAAATACTAAAAGAAAAGTACTTGAAGTATGAAAAGGGATATGGATAAAGGAGGCGAAGGGCACCAAAAGCAACTTACACCTAATTTACAATTTCTTCTGCAGCCTCTGTAGTTGATTGAAGAGTGCCTCCCAAAATTCATTGCTACCCGGAACTGCTGAATGTGATGTTATTTGGAAATAAGATCCTTGCAGATGTAATTAGTTAAGGATCTTGAGACAAAATCATCCTGGATGTAGGGTAGACCCTAAATGCTATGACTGGTGTCATTATAAGAAGAGAACACACGTTGACAGAGAGAAGGCCATGGGAAGACAGAGGCAGAGTTTACAGTGAAGCAGCTACAAGCCAGGAAACACCAAGGATTGCCAGGAGTCACCAGAAGCTAGGAAGACGCAAGAAAGGATTCTTCTCAAGGGCCTTCAGAGGAGCATGGCCCTGCCGACAACTTGGTTTTAAATTTCTAGAACTGTGAGAGAATACACTTCTGTTGTTTAAAGCCACCCAGTTTGTGGTACTTTGTTACTGCATCCAAAGGAAAACTAATAGACCCTCCAAGTCAAGCCACTCTTCTATACCATAAACTCTAATTTACTTAGTGCTTACAAATATGCCAAGTACAGTGCTTTATGCTTAGATGAATTACCTCATTTACATCCTCACGCCAACTTACCACTACCATTCTTTTACAGATGAGGCCATAAGAAGGTTATAGCCTCACAAATAAAAAATTTCACAAATAAAAAATTGCAAAGCCCGGGTGCAAACCCCAAAAGCATGGCTTTTATCTGCTATGTTTGCTGCCTCCCATCTTTGTTTTACCTGTCTCAGACTGATAAACCTTATAGCAAATATTTTACTTTCAAAAACAATTTGCTCTTAGTTAGCAGAATATACTATTTATAAAATGAAACAAACAAACAAAAATCAGTGGACAAAAGTCTGCTCTGAGTCTAACCTCTGAACCACCTCACTGCCCAAAGGAGCAGGACTGCCAAGAACAGTTCCCCTTGGAGCCAAAGAGGGTCTCAACTTTTTATCTCTTCCTAACACCCAGGGGGAAGGATGTGGCTCCCAGTGGTAACAGAACCTCCCTCAGAAGTGATTCTCATCTGCAGAGTGGGTGACATGACTTCCCTGAGCAAACAGGTGCTGAAAGGGAGAGGACTGAAATAAAAATCACTTTTATAGAAGGTAATTAGATTCTATTATATTACTGGCACCACTCCTCTGCTACATTATAGTTTCAACAGGACTTGTATGCTAGCTTAAGAACAGTCCCAAACAACGGACTGAAAACATTATCTCTTTCCAACTTTGAGACTTCCCAGAAAAGGGAAAAAAGTGACATATTTAGTTGTGAAGTTCTAAGAGTTCTTTACCTGTGGTTTATGGAAGGGCTTCAGAGGGGTCCAATAACTCTAGGAAATTATATGCAAATTTTGCATACATATGTATTTTTCTGAAGCACTTAATATCAGATACCAAACAGCATATGACACACAAATGAATATTAATTTAGGAACCAAAACTATTAACTGTTTCACAGTCAAGAAAATATATGCAAAAATTTAAACCCCTGGGTCATACTAAGTACAAGAAGTAAAATGAGTCTAGACTTCTATCTCTATAATCTGTCTTTATTCTCATCTAACCATCTGCCATCCGCATAAATCGGATGCTAGAACTTGGTTTGAATCTTGAGGGGAAAAAAATCACACTGAGAAATGTAGCTTTTCCATGCCCTTACATATAAGTATTTACAGATTACTTACATTGTTGAGATTTTTAGAATCCAATAACAATGGGTTTTACTAATGTTACAGAATGCAATGTAATTGCTGGGTACTTATCTTCCCACCTCCATCATTACCCAAATGCCACACACCAAATAATTATAGATTCCTGAAATGCATGTGAAATGCTCTGGAATTAGTACTCAAAAGCCATGCTTCAGAGCTATACAATCAATTACTGCTCAGTAAATCAAATTCCCAGACATGATAAAAACGTAAACTGACCTTCATGAGATGCTGATTTATCCATTTTGTAAATGTTTTCTTTTGAACTTTGTCCCGTTCATCTGAAAAAAAGATACAAAAAAAGGTTAAATAAAATCTATGAATAGAAGATTTTTATTGTGATTACGCATACAAACAAAAGTAAGATATTCAAAATATACTGCTTATTGCATTTGAATTTTCAAGTTAAAATTCTGGCTTTAGGCTATTGATAAGAAAGTACTTACAGATCGTGTTATCAGATTGGTCTCTTCCTACTGTTGTATTTTCCAACATTATTCCATTAAACAAATGCCCTCTGCCCATTCTGCACATAACACCCCCCACCCCAGCCCCACCACAAAGCTGTCTAACCTAACCTTTCTTCTTCAGGTGAGCACTTGCTCTGGAACTTCCCCCAAGTACTTTAACACACATCACTTATCAATAGCTCTTCAAAACCACAGCAGTGAGGACAGGTTGTACAATTCTCATTTTATAAAAGAGAAAAACTAAGACTTAGGTTCAAAAGTCTTGCCCATGATTATCAAGCAAATAGTTTAAAGTTCTAATAAAGGGCTTTTGCTTGAAGTAGAGATCTGATTTAATTACTGTTAAGCAAAATACAATGGCCACCTGCCTTGGGCATCCCTAGGAGGGACCCCTGTCTGAGAAGAGATTTTCTAGAAGACAAGAAACAATTGACTTGCAGACGCTTTCCAAGAAAACTAAACACACCCTACAGAACTTCAGACAAGCAACACCTAGTGAAAAACCAGCACAGGTCCAGTTAGAGATAGCTAATATGGTATGGAAAAGCATACCATACTAAACAATGTATATTTGCTTTCTGCTCCTCACTTCATAAACCCCGACCCCACCATGTAAAATGGAAACATCAGCCAATTCAAAAACATTTCCTTACTTGCTTCAGCATTTGCCATATATAAGCTCACCTTTTTACTCCCTCTAAGAAGCTCCCTTCTACTTTCTGAATGGGATGCCGCCCGATTCATGAATCACTCGGTGAAGCTGTGAGATCTTAAATTGCATGAAGTTTGTGGGGTTTTTTGTTTTGTTTTGTTTTTTTAAACATTTTACTAACCACTCTACTTCTCTCCTGGATTCTCTGTTTTGAATTGTCTGGTAAGAAAAAAACATCCCAACCAGATCCTCACTACAGGGAGCAACACTGCCCTGGTTACTACAGAAGCAGTGCAAAGAATGGAGAGGCAAGGGTCAAGGAGGAGTAATTGCAGTATTTTGATTCATAAAGTTATTAAGGAAAGTGGAATCATAATCTTCCAACACTTAAAGCTAACATTCAAAACCACAATAACGTTCTTCCTTCCCTACTTTCTTGTTTCCTTCCTCCCTCCTTTTGCATCTGGAGATAACTCTTTCTCTTTCCCTGGTGATCTTCTTTCCTCTCCCACCACAAATCAGACTTGCTTCAATCTTTCCCCACAGTTTAAGACATGTGCTCTCTTCCTTCATCTCTTTTCCTCCTCATTGTTCATCTGTGAACCCTCTTAAACTATTACAATGAAACTAAGATTTCTCTGAAAATATCTGTCCTATTTATTAGAAGTATGCATATTTTCTACAATAATTTAAATATAAACACAAATGAAAAGACAAATCAACTGGGAAAAAATCTGCAATATGAGACAAAGGTTCATTAATATTAATACTAAAAAACACTTGAAAAGAAAAATATGAACACTCCAATAATGTATAAGTGGGCAAAAGGCGACATAAAAGTAAAAAGTGAATGCCCCAAGAAATACTGAAAAGGTGTTCAAAATCTCACTAGCAAATAATACTACAAAATAATACAGAGAGAGCTTCTCAACCTTTCAAACTGGCCAAGATTGTTACGAGAAAAAAAAAAAAAACAACATATATATGTATATATGTTGACAAGGCCACAGGGAAACAGACATCCCTGTATTTTGCTACTAGAAATGAGGTGTGATCCAAGTCCTCTACAGCTATGCTACCCGGAATGGCAACCACTAGCCACATGTGGCATTTAAATGTATACCAAAATTAATTAAAATTAAATGAAATTTAAAATTCATTCCTTGGTCATGCTAGTCACATTTCAAGTGTTCATACATTCACATGTGGTTAGTGTCTAATACATTAAATAACACATTTATAAAATATTTCAATCTTCACAGAAATTTCTATTGGACAGTGCTGCTCTAGATCAAAACTCCATTGTTCAACACTTCTCTACGCTTTCCCGAGAGTTATCAAAAGCCTTAAAAAAGTATCTCCCCTTCCAGTAATTTCACTTTTAGTAAAGCAATCCAATGGTCTATACAGACTCACTTACTTGCAAAGTTATTCAGTGATGGCATATTACTTAGAGCTCTCTTACACATTAATACCAATATGAAGGGTGAGATAAACCAAGTAACCTAGTTTGTATTTTCCAAGCATTTCTTTTCCAAAACACTTCCTTGAAATTCCTTTCATTCCTGATCACAGTCAGGCAGGGAGAAACAAAATGATACCTAAATTTAGCCTATCATTTAGTTCTTCTCAGTAACAAATACCTTTTCAGTACCCCAAACTTCCAGTCTCCTTTTTGAATTAACATTGGATACTAAAATATTGGAGAAGGAGTTACAGAAAGCAGGCCCAGAAGGTAGAGGCTCCCTAAATCTGAGTATAAGTGCTCAGAATTTAAGCTAAAAATTGTTATATTTGCCTGATTCCAAATGTAAAATCCCCAGGTACTTTGCTTATAACTACCCTGCCAAGAACAATGATATTCATAATTGCTAACCAACATTATCATCTAAAAAATATTTATGAATTCCTCTCAGATAGTCTGTTGGTCCCTTAGGGGCATCACCTGTACCTCACTTATCTTTGAATACCCCATTCTAGTGCCACATGTTTTTAAATATTCAATAAATAAATGCCCAGGATGTGAATTAATTATGTTCCCAAAAAAGGACAACTGGATTCAGGATAACAAGGTTTATCCATTTGGGTCTTAAAGCAATAATGGTGTCTTAACAGTCTTTCACAGTTGCTATTCCTAAAGAGTTCAAAAGAACCTAAACTACTATTTACTACATAAAGCAAGAACAAAGAAAGAGACACAATCTACTAGCCCTCCCTACTGATAAAAAGCAGACTGTATACTTCTCTAATTTACTCATTCGTTCCAGCATCTATTAGGTTCCTTTGATGAATCCAGTGCCATGATGGTGCTGGGACAACTAGGCTGTTTAGATGGAGCACTGGTCCTTGCTCATCATCAAAAGAAGCCCCTGACATGAAAGCAGTGTGATAAGCAGCCAACTGAAAAAGCATGTGGCACTCACCACGAAAGCAAACACCAAGGAAAAAGAGGCCTGGTCCTGTGCTGGGTGGCGAGATGGGGCATGGAAGGGAGAAGGTATGGTGGCAAGACAGATATCAGCCATGTGCAGATTTTTCCCTCAAAAAAGAAACCCTAATTTGATAATTTAACACTGAAAGAGCCATGGTTACAACCCAAGTACTGTGATTCCATCAGAGTTGCTTCTACTACTGCAAGATGTTGTCATCCTTCAATAGGAGGCACTGAAAACATCTCAGTCACAGGCATGGTGCTGGGGAATCTGGCCCTGTTGTGTGACGTGAACTTTGGACAAGTTAATGCAAACAATGGATCCTCTCTGCCAAAGTTTAACACCCACATCACATTTTCAGCTGTGCCGTTCTGAGTCTTCAGCAAAAAGACAACAGAGAACAAAAAAATTACTTACTAGATATTGGATATTATATCCAATTAAAACTTAGGTTATTCCCACCCAATTAAGAATTTAGAAACTTGATGTTAAATCCTCAAGAAAAAGCATTAAAATATATTATTAAAATCTTTATAAGTCAACAATAGACAGCTTCCATAATAATAATAAGATTAAGGTGGCCCTGTAAGTATCCTCCAAAATGTTATTAATTTATTTAATCATCACATAATTTACTCTATTCCATTGAGTTTAATGTATTATATTTATTATATAAATTTCTCTCTTCTTGTTACATAAAAGTTAACAAAATGGATTTATTATTTTCTAAATTAATAGACTAGTTATATAAAATGAACATGACGAAATAGAACATAAGCTCTAAAGACCTTATACTTAACTGCTTAATTTCTAACCCAAGTGGTATATCAAAACAGCAAATTTTATCATGTATTTACTTCCAAATACAGAAGAAAGATTTACTTAAATACAACTATAAAAAGGTTATTTTGATCACTGAGGTATTGATGAAATTGTTGTTAGAGGCTCAAAAGCACTGCTGAAAATGTGAGATGATGGTAATATTTGGCTGGTATACTGAGGTAGTATCTGGGAATTATGATCCACAACTAAAGTTACATGAGTAGGATACAAAGACTAAAGCTAACTAAATAACATACATAATTCATAACTTCTGATACTGTTTCCTAATAGTAACAACCTGAACCTTTACATTTAAGCCACAATAAACCTAGGTAAGTTCTGCTGAAGCCCCAGGGAAATTCTTTAACACTAGAATGTTCCCACAATGCTACAATAATGAGTTGTGAGTTAATGTGGACTTTGGGGAACCAACTTTCTACAGGGGAACAACTTAAACAATCTGAAAGTAATTTCAGTCTGGGAAGACTGTGATTTAACACTTTCCACATGTACTATTTCAAAAGAGAGGTATTTCAAAAGGGAGTATTCCAAATTACACCATCTAATTTTCCAGTTGCAAGTCTCATAATGGTTCTTTATGTCATTTCAGTCAGGGATATCCAACACTGAAATTTATATTTAGAGCAAGGTTGCTATGACAACAATAGGGAAAATCATTCCTGTGATTTTTAACCTATTACAGTGGTTTTACAGACTTATCTAGTTATTTTTCTGACTTCTGATTTTTCTGAATGAAGTTTTATACACTTTCCTCTATTTGAAAATTATTTCATTTATAAAGTAAGCTTTAAATGACAGCATACATTTATGTTCCCCTTATAAAGTACAACATGGCTGAGGGTAGTGACACAGAATGCAAAGACAAGAACAAAAGAAGTTGGAAAAAAAACCAAATATGCAGAAAGAGCATTGATTATTACAACCCACACTTGTTTTCAGTAAAATCCAATCAAAGCTAAATACACTTAGTATCACACACAAAAATGAACATAAAGATTATATGAACGTATAACCTGTGCAAGAAAATAGGGAAAACAAAGTTTTCCCCAGAAGGCTCAGAAGTCATAGTGCAAGCCTGTCCAAATTTCAGAAAGGTGCCCCACAGTCTGCTAACTCCCGCCAAGCAAGCTAGTGCAGGTAGTGCAACTTTCCTTTCCCATTTTAGAAAACAAGATCGATATTAGTGGTCATACTACTAACCCATACAGCACATCAGTCCCACCAGCTTTGCATTCCAGTCTTGATCATTTTTCATGAGCTGCCCCATCATTCTTCAGGAAAGAGTTCGTTCCCTAAACTCCTTCTGTACAAACCCTGATGTGTCAGAGTCCTGTTAACTTTCTATGTAAAAAGGAAAACACTGACTAGACACTCCTACTACCAAGCTGAAAAGTAGTTAACTCCCTCTTTTAAGCAAACATTAGCAAAGCCAGTATCCTCTACACTTTTGCAGGGGACAAAAACATTACTTAAAAACTATACTGTCTTATTTCTCCTTTTAATCTTAAATCTGTTCATATGAAGTCCCTTAAAAAGAGAGTTCTGATTTCCTAATTCTTTTTGCAATGCAACAAACCAATAGGATGTTAGGTTTCACTGCTGAATTAGCTCATCACATTCTCTCTTCTAACACCCCAGGCAGAATTTCTCTGGAATAAAAAACCACATCCTGATTAACTTGTTTAACTCCTCCCTGATATGTGTGCTACTAACAAGGTTTGCAAACCTCAACTTTGTGGGCCAGATACATACCTTTCAGGGGCAACACCACTACCAATTATTTCTTTATGTACCCTTCACAGATATAGATATTCATCTGAAGCTCACAACAATTCTTTGAGGTGGGTTGTACTGTCCCCATTTAAAGATGTGAAAACAAAGTTTGGAGAGATAAGATCCTAGTCTAAGATTCTACAGCCTAAGTGACTGAACTGGAATTCCAAACCAAGTCTTTTTCCAAAACCCACTTCCTTTCTATATCATTAGGCAATCGATCCCCTAATCTAATAATGTAGGAAAAAGGAGTCCTCAGTTTATGAGAAATTCACTTCTGAACATGAATAAATGAATGAATAAATGCCAAGCAATGTGAACTCTCGTTCTAAACAAGCCAACAGACCATCTTCAGCACTCTTCTGTTTGTCTGAAACTTAGACAAACAGATCTGCATGAATAGAGACCGATAAACTAACTCCAAATAAACAAAAAACATTCAGTATTTCCAGCAACAGGAAATCAGCAAATTTGATTATGAGGAGGGAAGAGACAACAGTCCTAAATTAATACTCGCTAATATTTTTGAAATTGAAACATCTTTATATGATTTATAACTTCATTCTAAATATATTATACATGAATAAATTTTATCAGCTGTTATTAAGAAGTTCTCACCTGCTGAGTAAGTATCCCTTCATGTCCTCTCTCCCCTTTCCATTTGCCTTTATTTGTTCCAGAGCCCCTGCCTTCACTACAGGGAGTGTAAATTGGCCTACGCCTGCCTGTTTCATTGAAAAGAGGATGATGACGGTATTAGCAAGCACTAGAGAGCCCCTACTATGTGCCATGCATTTTCTCAGTTACACAACACACAGAACACACATATACTGCATATCATCCTCACAACAACCCCATTAGATTTTCCCCATTTAGAGATGAAGAAAGTGAGGCACTTAGAGGGTAAATGACTTACCCAGGACCACACAGCTACAAATGGTAGGGATAATGGCAGGATGTGATTTGCAAAAGCATGTTCAACATTATAATTTCATACTTAGGAAACAAAATGTTAACATTTAAAAATAAGTTAAACACCAAAAAATGAAAAATGAAGTCTGGCCAAATGTTTGGCTGTGGGGATACACAGAAGATGGAATTTACCTTCTATAGATAAGTGATTCTAAAATGTGGAAGGAGGAGAACCAGAATGCTTTACTAAGAGGTTACATCAGAATTTATGGCAGGGGTGAGATTTGTGTGTTTATTAATAAGGATCAGATTTGCATTTTAAAAGACTGAGAAACAGTTTGCAAAAGGTTCTCTCTCTCTCAAAACAGAAAGAAAACATGAATTGTTGGAGTTGTGTGGAAAAAATATGGGAAGACAAGGAAGAATAGAATCTAGTCAGTTTCTCCACCACACCTATATATAACTATGTAGTGAAAAACAGTAAGAATGGTAAGGGAAAAGCTGTAAGATTTTTGCCATTATAGAAGCAAGAAAATTGGCTGGAAAATATACAGTCAGTGACCAGGGAGGTTAAGTGAGAATGCAGAAAGTCTACTGCTTATCCCTGTCAACCCCCTATCCTGTCCCACCTCAGACCACCCATGAGCTAGTAGCCCCTCACCCTCATCGCAGTAACACCTCCACCCCCACCCTCCTCACACACACCAGAGACACCCTCAGCCACAGAGGCCTTGGCCAACATCATTGTGACTGGAGGTCACAGTTGTCAGGTAGAAGGAAAAGGTAAGACGAAGGGCGTTCCCACTCCCATTTTAGTTGACAAATCTTACCAAATAGTCCCACGGAAACAGTTTATTTCTATCAGTAGAGAGCTACAACCGATACTCATTTTCAGTTTAAGCCAACTTCCCTCACTGTTCTGAGGGTGTGACCCACCTCTATGGAACTTCAGATTAGAAGGAGCTTCTCTCTCTAAGCTTTAGCTACCCCTCATTTCCTTAAAACGAAGGTGCTTATTTGGAAATCTCTAACAAAACCATACATTAAACAATCCAACATTAAAAATATGTTTGCAAAATATTTTAGGACTCCATGGGTGAAAGAGTATTATCTCTAAATAACTTCTTTAGTCACTACTGCAGAGTCCTGAAAAGTCCCATATAAATCAGACCTATAGCTTATCTCACAATGAGTACTGTGTTCTGCCTCCACTGCAATTACTTTTGGCAACAGTGGATGTTCATGCTGTTGTGTGCTGCAAAGAAATATTTTAAGACTTTGAGTAAGGGAGGCTTTCTTGCATATTGTGAGATTCATTTCTTCATGGCTTAGAAACAGAATTTTGCCTCTTCTACAAGAATTGATGGCATAAAATGTTCCAGAATTTTCCCTTTCTTGTTATTGGCTTTATCAATTTAAGTTTCAAATGCTGATGATTTTCTTAGCTTTCTTAGTTTTTATATCCATTATTTGTTAGGTTTTGAATTTAAATAAAATTGATACTGGTTTCTGTATCAGCCCGTTTGTCCAGGGCATAACCAATCTACAGCTTCTGTGCTAGATATTAAGTACTGGATAAAAAACACATTTAAAAGTAAGTTTCAGCATATCTAAATTACAGTCTTCATAAAGAAGCCCTTTATATTTTCATATACCCTTAAAACTGGAAAGAGTTCAAAAAGGAGATATTTCAAGATAAGCATGGAATTACCAATGCAGCTCAAACTTCTCAAATTGAGCTACAGTAAAATTTCAGATTTATATTTATACTATCAGGCAGTATGTGAATAGATCATTATACAATACTGGAAATGAGACTGAATAAATAATCACAGACACAGAAAAAATTTTAATTATGATAAGAAAATACAACTTTTTGCCAATAATTCTATAGGTAAAATGGGTGGTTTTCTAGTAAAATAAAATTGACTTTTAAGGAACAGTGGGAAACCTTACATACAAAACTCACAAAATAAACTGAAAAGTTAGGCAAAGATTTACCTCTTTAAACCACATCAGGATCATGTGGTTTTATAAGTAAAATTCTATCAAATTATTTAAAGACCAGTTAACTCTATTAAAAAAAAAAAAAAAAAAAATCCGTGGCATAGAAAAATAAGGAAAGCTTCCCAGTACATAAAACCCTTGCACCAAAACACTTGCAAATACAATATTAAGACAAAACAAAAAGTACAGGTTAATCTCAGAACAGATGCAAAAATCCTACACAAAATCTTTAAGTCCAATAGTAAAAGAACAGTACAACTTGACTAAGCAGAGTTATCCCAGAAATGCAATGATGGTTCAATATTGGAAATTTATTCACACAATTCATTATTTTAATAGATTAAATAAGAAATCCCATTAAATAATTTCAATAGATGCTTCATTAGCATGTAACAAAATTAGAAGCTAGCTTTTGATTGAGGTTATTTTTTTAAAAAGACATTAGATATAAAGAAAAATCTACAACAAACATTGTTAATGAAATATTGGAAACATTTCCAGTGAAGTCAGAAATAAGACAAGAATTTCTGCTATCATCATTTCTATGTCCCGGAAGTCAAACTTAATACTTTAAAACATGAAAATAAATAAACTTACAAATGTTGGAAATGAAAAAAAAAACAAAAGTATAACTATTTAAAATGACTAATCATTTAGTTAGAAATTCCAAGATAATCAACTAAACAAAAACTGTGATAAAGGTTTCAAAATCAGCGGGGAAAGAAAGGTAAGTTAAACAATGGTGGTGTGACAATAAGCTAACTGAGAAGAAAAAGTTAGATCCCAACCTCACACCTTACATAAAACTATTAAGGTGAATTATGAGGCTAACGGTGAAGAAAAGGTTAGACCCCAATCTTACACCTTACATAAACCTATTAAGGTGGAGTATAAGGCTAAAGGTAAAGAAAATTTTTTAAATAAATAAAACCGCTAGAAGAATATATAGAAAAATACCTTGTTTTAAATAGGAACAGTGTTTCAAAACTGAATATATAATGGCTAACAAATTTAACTACATAAAAATTTTAAGCATTGGTACAATAGCAGACACTGTAAACAATATTTTTAGATGGCTGGAAGAAAACACTGCTACATATATAACATATACCAAAAATATCCAAAATAGATTAATAGTTCCTATTGATCGGTAAGAAAAAGACACACACTGCGGGTGACTGAGCTTGTACCTCGACTTACCAGGCCTGGGCCAGGGGACCTGATATCACCCCCTGGGGAGGGTAGTAGGTACGGGCGTGAGTGCCCTCTGCAGCCCCCCCGAGCCTGGGGAGCGAGGTCAAGGCAGCTCCCTTTTCCTCACCCAAAATGCCACTGGCAGGGGAGGCTTGCCGGAGGAAACCGCCTTTCTCCCAACTGCCCTTTCCCCACTTCCTTATCTTACCCACTCACTCCCTGGTGCCAAGGCCACTCCTGCCACCGCCAGCGCGCATGCACCGTGGCCAGAACAACCCCCGCCCCGCTGCAACAGCTCCGGCGTTCTCTCAGAACCAATCCTAGCCACTATCCCTTCAGTATTGCCATTTAAGGCTGCTTCACCTCCCTTCCAGCCCTGCCCTTCTTACCAGCCTATATAACCTGTAATCACCCCTGAATAAATCTCTTTGGCGCATACTCCTACTGGATGAAGAGTGTCTTGTCCTTATCGCCGCCCTCCATACCTTGCACGCCTCCCGCCGAGGACCCGGCCAAGTCCTCCGCCTCGCCCTCGCCTCCGGGAAAGAGCCCCCGCCGCCGGTACCCTTTAAGCAGCCCCGAGAGCTGAGGGCTCAGCTACCGGCCGCCCCTCCCCCTAGAAGCAGTAACCGCGACCGCAACTGGTGCCCCGTGTGAGGGAGCGTCTCCACACAACAGTTCGGCAGGTCGCCCGCTCGCCCGGACGCCTCTCCAGCTTCCCGTTTCCTCGCCTGCAAGGTAAGGGCCGCCTCTCCTTCGCCGCTTCTGGAGCCGTGGGAGGTTCACTGCTCCGAAGCCGCTCCTCCCTTCCCCCACGCTCTCTTCGTCCTTTTGTATGCGCACTTCTATGACCCCCGTTCCTCCTAACGCTCTCCCTCTTCCCCTCCATTACTTTGCTGTGATTCTTTGTATCTTTGTTTCCTCATTTGGCGCCGTGTGCCTCTTTGCAACCGCCCCCCCCCGACTACTCCCGTTGCCAAAGGGCACTGCTTTCCGCTCTCGCCGTCTCCTTCGGCCTCAAGGCCACAGTTTATCTCATTCTCTCTGCTCGGTAAACAACTCCTCCTCCTCCTCCCCGCCAGCCGGGCCGGCCCGGCTCGGGAGCAACCCCCCCTCCTCCCCCCTCAGCTATGGGTAATCGTATATCTACGTGTCAGGCACCTCAAGTTCGTGCTCTAGCGGGTCTCCTAGACACGCATCGCTGTAAAGTGTCTGTCCGGCAGCTGCAGGTGTACTGGGACCTCCTGCTGCCCTTTAACCCATGGCTCACCACTTGCCATCTTTGGGACCCTGTTACTTATGATCGCCTTATTGATCGGGTCACCAACGCCATGGAACATGAGAGCAAGCGCTTCCCTCCCGGCTTGCTCCCCACCTTGATAACCATCCGCTCCTGCCTTCAAGGCTCCCTCCCCCCTGATCGAGGCCCCGTTAAATCCAAGGAGGCCCTATCAACCCAGCCAACAGATTCAGATAGCGATACTAATTCAAATCATGACTCGGACACGGAGTCCTTAGTCGAGCAGATTAACAACGCGCTCGAGGTGACTCCCAAAAAGCAAAATAACACTGCGCCACGCCAAGATGGCGAACTTCCTCCTTCTTTTTCCATCGAGGGGAGGAAATGCTCCGGCGATGACATCAGCCCTAAGCTGGGCCGGAAACCGCATATGCTTTACCCCGCCCTTTCACAGGGCGGAGCTAGTCCGTCATCTTATGCCTTAAACCCCGCCCTTTCACAGGGCGGAGTTAGTCCACCATCTTATGCCTTGGGCCCCACCCTTTCACAGGGCGGGGCTGATCCACCATCTTGTATCTTAGCCACGCCCACCGCGCCGCCATCTTGCGACGCTTGGGGCCTCCCACTCCCACCTCCCCCTTCGGCGAGCTCCCCCTCGGAGCCGCTACCGGCAGCTGCCGCCGCTCCTTCCACCCCACCGGCTAACAACCCCTGGCTGCCTTCTACACCTCAAGGCAACCCTTGGGGCAACGCTCCCCCTACCCTCACTCCCGCGCCAAGCCCTCTGCAAGCGCGTCCTCCTTTCTCTCGTGCTTTTCGCTGCTTTCCTCTTAACCTTGCCCCCACCCCACAGAAACCGTATGACTGGTATCCCATTGACTCAGATACTATCAAGCAGCTTTGCAGGGCCGTCAAGGAGGACGGGTTAGGTAGCCCATACGCTTCCCAAATACTGCAGGATCTCGGCATGGACTATTGCATCCCCCAAGACTGGGCCTCGCTTGCCCGTTCCATTCTTAACCCCGGTCAGTTTGTTGACTGGCGTGCTCACTTCCAGGCAGAAGCAGCTCAGCAAAGTGAGCAAGACGCAGCCCTTGGAGTCTATCATCCCCCTGAAGCTTATTTGGGCACTGGAGCGTTTCTAAATGCGTCTGCTTATATTAATGTCCCTGCTACCTTCTGAACTGTCCTCAGAGGCATCGCCTTACGCGCGTTTGCCAATTGCTCTGCCCGTCGACCTGACAAATTTACCAAGCTCTTCCAGGAGCCGAATGAGCCTTTCACCACCTTTGTCTCCAGAGTCGAAGAAACCTGCGCTCAAAAGGTAAGTAACCCCCAGGCCCAATATTACATGTGCCCATCCTCAAATCCTGGAAAATCGTACTGTAATTCCCCCAACGAGTACTACTGTGCATACTGGGGGTATGAAACATTAGCCACTAATTGGAAGCCTCCTGTTCCTGATCATTACCTTACCCTAAAGTGGGCCCCTACAGGGTACAAACTCCCTACTGTTAACTGGCTCGGCCAAGAAAGTAAGGGATCCTGCACACATCTTAATCTTACAGTGCAGCTCCCCACTAATCCCTCCTGGTTACTCGGTCAAACTGGGGGCTTCAGAATCTATGAGAAAGGAGCCGACCGAGGATCACTTATTCTAATAAAAAAGGAGGCTGTAAGCCAACCATACCAAAATACTGCTTTAAAAACACCCTCTGGCATAGGTCCCAATAAAGTCATTAACCCCCTTTTTCCACAGCCCTCCAGCCGCACCTTAGCTCCGGCTAAACGCACTTCAACTACATCTCAAACCCCACCACCCCAGCTTCCTCTGCCCCCTTCTCGTTATTCCTCTCCCCTCCTCAGCCTCATCCAAGCCGCCTTTGCCTCAGTAAACTCCTCCAACCCCAATTTTACCTCATCCTGCTGGCTCTGCCTCTCCACCTCTTCCTCTCTATACGAGCCCGTTGCCTCCAACCTCTCCTTTTCAGAAAGTACAGAAAACAGCCCCTTGGAATGCAATTGGAATACCTCTGCCGTCCCCCTAACCTTTCATTCAGTCTCCTATACGGGAAAGTGCGTCCGCCCTCGCTCCAGTAACTCTCCCGACCTCACTGCCTGTGCCAGCTACTCATCTCCCAGCAGCTCGGCAAAATTTCTCATTCCTCATAACTCCTCCCAATGGCTCTGTTCCTCTACAGGACTTACCCCCTGTCTCAGCACGAATGTCATCAATGAATATAAAGAAACTTGCCTCCTAATTGTCCTTATCCCTAGGGTCTTATACCACAGCGAAGAAGACTTCTTCCTCCGTCTGGAAAAAACTGCAGCTCCTGCCCTTCTGCAAAAGCGAGAGCCCATCACCGTCCTTACAATTGCCTCCCTCCTAGGTCTTGCCGGCACTAGCACCGGAATCGCTGCACTAGCCAGTCAAGGCTCCGCCCTATCTCACCTCAGGGCGGCTGTTGACGAAGACATTCATCACTTACAAAACGCTATTCACCATCTAAAAAATTCTGTCAATTCCCTCTCTGAGGTAGTGCTCCAAAACCGCCGAGGTCTTGACCTTCTCCTTCCTCAAAGAAGGAGGCCTCTGCGCCGCCCTAGGAGAAGAGTGCTGTGTTTATGCCAATTCCACAGGTCTCGTCGAGGACAGCCTGAAAAGGGTCCGAGAGGGACTGGAAAAGCGTAAAAGAGATCGTGAAGCCACCAGTTATTGGTCCAGTTTTTTCACTCCCATCCTCCCATACATCCTTCCTTTTCTTGGCCCCTTATTAATAATTATTCTAGCTCTCATCTTAGGACCCTGCCTCATCCGCAAAATTGTCCAGCTTGTAAGAAAACAAACGGATGCCATTTTTTCCTCGTTCGTGCAAATCCAGTATCAGCGACTCGCCACCTCTGACGCCCCCCACTCCAAGATGACAACCAACCCTCCGCGACCTCAACGCCACCGGTCGACTCGCCAACCGCGAGGCCCTTCTCAATCATCTGAACATCGCTCTCACCTCGAGTTCCAGCTTCTCTGAACCCCTGAACTTTAAACCCCTCACCTTCACCCAGCCCGCTGCAGCGAAGCCATTGTCAAGCGCCCGGGCACCACACCAACACTGAGCTCCAGCCTCGCTGAGCCACCGTCAACCCCTTTTTTCCCTTCCCTGACCTCCCCCTTCCCTCACCCTTAGCGGGCCTCTCCGGTAAAGCCTCTTCCTCTAATTAGAAAAGAAAGGGGAATTGCGGGTGACTGAGCTTGTACCTCGACTTACCAGGCCTGGGCCAGGGGACCTGATATCACCCCCTGGGGAGGGTAGTAGGTACGGGCGTGAGTGCCCTCTGCAGCCCCCCCGAGCCTGGGGAGCGAGGTCAAGGCAGCTCCCTTTTCCTCACCCAAAATGCCACTGGCAGGGGAGGCTTGCCGGAGGAAACCGCCTTTCTCCCAACTGCCCTTTCCCCACTTCCTTATCTTACCCACTCACTCCCTGGTGCCAAGGCCACTCCTGCCACCGCCAGCGCGCATGCACCGTGGCCAGAACAACCCCCGCCCCGCTGCAACGGCTCCGGCGTTCTCTCAGAACCAATCCTAGCCACTATCCCTTCAGTATTGCCATTTAAGGCTGCTTCACCTCCCTTCCAGCCCTGCCCTTCTTACCAGCCTATATAACCTGTAATCACCCCTAAATAAATCTCTTTGGCGCATACTCCTACTGGATGAAGAGTGTCTTGTCCTTATCGCCGCCCTCCATACCTTGCACGCCTCCCGCCGAGGACCCGGCCAAGTCCTCCGCCTCGCCCTCGCCTCCGGGAAAGAGCCCCCGCCGCCGGTACCCTTTAAGCAGCCCCGAGAGCTGAGGGCTCAGCTACCGGCCGCCCCTCCCCCTAGAAGCAGTAACCGCGACCGCAACACACACACATACACCCAATTACAAATGATGTGGGCATACAATTCACAGAAGAAGGAATGCAAGTGGCAGTAAAGATAAGGGGAAATGATCAAACTTCTTTCTGATCAGGAAATGCAAATTAAGAAAATAATTATTTAGGGACATAAATTTATGGAAATGATAATGCCTAATGCAGAGAAACAGTCCCATATATTGATGGGTATTTAAAACTGTGAAGGCTTTTTTCGAGGGCAATTTGGCAATTTGGCCATTATCAATTAAAATACATACACTTTCTAACCCAACAATTCCACTTCTAGGAAATACTAAAGAAGTACTTGCATATATGATTAGCATACAATGATGTTTATTATAGCAAAATATTTTAAACAATCTAAATGCCAGTCAGTGAGGGACTGGATAAATTAATTATAGTTCACCCATCCTATTTATCTGGACATGGTGACATGGAAAAGATTTCCAAGATATATAGCTAAATGGAAAAAACTCAAAACAATAAATACATGTAAAAGACGTACATCAAACTGATAAAGATTAGTTTCATCAGCAGAAGAGAGTGGATGCTGGGAAAAGAAGGGATGGTAGGATATCTTTCATATTTCATTCTGCACATTTCCAGACTGATTGAATCTTTTACATAAGGATATATGAATATATTACTTATTTCTAAAAAACTGTGCGAAAAAAAGAAGCATGTTGGGTTCTTTTATTCATTTATGCATTAAATACTCCATAGGAAATTTAAAACAACAACAAAAAACTAAGACACCGGACAGAACTCCCAGTTCAGAAAATAGAGCTAAGCACTTCAGGTGTGGTTGGGCTCGCTCCGGGGCTGGTGGTGGCTGCAGAAGGGAAGGAAGACAGGTGCAATGAGGAGTGGGGACCGAGTGGGAAGCAGCAATTGGTGACATCTTTTTTAGAGGATGGTTGCCCAGGCTGAGATACAAAATGATGAGGCTGTAGAAAATCTCTGAAAGGAGAATCAATACTGAAAATATATTCAGAAATTTCTCTTCTTGGCAGGTGTCCATGTTTGTTTGAAGTTTAATTGTCCCAGAACAAAATGCAGTATGGTTTTGTCCACACTTGTCAATCCAGAAATAGGACAAGGGCAGAATGTGCTAAGTAAGCTTAAGCGTAAATGGTGTAAGACAACAGACGCTATAAATTTCTCTCCACAAATGCTTTTCTGTATATCCCTTCTTGCTCCTTCCCCCTCCCCCATCAATAATCAGATACTGTGCTTTCTTTTCAGTGCACTTCCTGTGGGGCTGAGAATCAACAGTATTGGTGGCTGAGAACAAAGAGGTATTGGGTTCTGCTCAGAAGAGGAATTTACTGCTCTCCGTTCTCACAGTTTGCCAGAAATTGAATATAAACCTCTTAGAATCTGCTTTTCATCTTCTTCCTCCTCTCTGAGCATCCTAAAAACATATGAACATAAAGAGCATCCTAATTAAGTTTGCAGGGCTAGAATAGCCCAGTATTATATGTGATCTAGCTTCTGCCATTCTGAGTTATTGTTAAGGACAGAAAGTTTCTGCTATTCTTTATCTGTATTATACTAACTTAAAGAAATTAAGACTTCTTTTTAAGTTTTTGGTCTTAGCCTTTTTTTCCAGAATTCAGAAGTCCAGTTAAGAACATATACCAAAGAACAAAGATATTATATTAATTGATGACAGTAAATGAAATAAATATCATTTCCACATTACTTGTACATAAGGTAAATCTATTATGTTTATGAGTACCTTAGATAATTTGCAGTTTTGAAGTCGTTAATTTTGAAAATTTGTATCACTACTATATAAAAGGAAAGCAGAACAGTTCAATTTAAAACTCAAATACAAGATACGCTCAAAAATTACTTAAGTTTGAGTTTCAGTAACTCAGATAAAAATATAAATAACAAATTATAATTAATGTACATAGTTTCTCAGATTTCTTTGAAATTTTATGGATTGGTTTCTGAAAAAAAAATATTTCCTTTACCTTTATGCTATTTCCTGTCTTAACTAATGCTCTATATAGACAAACAAAAATACTTGCATAAGTTCATTAAATAATGAGGTACCTTCAGACTTCAGAATAAAAGGAACCCCTCCTTTATATGGCTACCTTATCAATGTGGCTCCATTGGGTAGGCTGTGGAGGCAACTGTGGTGGGGATAGAGAACATGACTTTGGAGTCTATAAAAACTTGGGTCCAAATCCTGGCATCAATACTGGCTATTTGAGTTTGGGAAAATGCATTAAGTTCTGTGAAACTCATGTTTCCTCATCTGTAAAATGGAGTCACTTTCTTTAGACACCTATCATGTAGGATTATTATAATCCTTATTATAAGGATTATTAAATAAGATGATATATTATAAATAAGATGATACAGAATAAATTAGATGATATAGTAGGCCCTCAGCAAATACTACTGGTTTCCTAAATCACTTTAATTCAATCAGCAAATATGTATGATGTACCTATAAAGTCAAAGTCGCTACATTATCCACTATAGGAATTCATATCATCCTCATTTTACTGATTAAAAAAACTAAAGTTTAAAGTTTATAATTATAAAGTCCAAAGAACTTAAATAATCTAGCCCAGGGTTTCTCTAATTAAGGAAGCAGTAGTGGTAGGATTTGACTCAGATTTTCGAATTCCCTTTCACCACTCAGGAATAAAACACAAGAGTGAATCATACCCAAATAGTCTCCAACTTCAAGGAAAGGACATAAGATAAATAGGTATTTTATTCTTTTACCATTGCCAATTCCAGAAAAAGAAAACCCGAAATGAATTCTCCTCGGCTATTGAGGAAAATATCCCCAGAAAAATGCATCATTCTGCTCAAGGTGATAGTGTAAATCAATATAAGGACAAAGATAAGAACTTGGGAGTTCTTGTCTCTCTTTGGTACTAGGCTCTAGATTATTGCTTAGTGGAATGCTGATTTTTGTTTACCTGAATATAATCAGAATCTTTCTTGATAAGTATTGACTGCTATCATGAAGTTGTCACAGTGACCTAAGAAGTAAAATCAAATATACTTTAATGCATGATCTAATACTTACCTAACAACTTTCATTTTTCATGAAACAAAGTGACCTCTTAGTAACTCACTGCATACAGTTGTGGTCTCTTTCATTTTGGCCAAGGGTTTAGAATCTTTTTCCAGATTGTGAGACCACACTTTCTCTAGTCAATGGAAATTATAGATGTGATTCACATGCACAACACATTTGACTCCTACAGTACAATAAGGCCAGTCACAGATTGAGTCAGCAGCAGGGCTAAAAAGGTGGAGAACACCAAAGACAACTATTCCCAATCACTGAAAAAAAATTCTCAGCCTGGGCTTGTTCCATATTGAGACTGACTCTCACCCAAAATTTATAATTTAAACGTAGTTTACAGCTGGTGTGAGCAACTGCATTAGTTACAGGATCACCATGCAAGCCCCAGTTGGCCCCAGTTAGTTATGGGATTGCCATGCTCACCCCGGTGACCCAACCCCATCCCAGAAGAGCTCTGCCCCACCCATGGTCATGGTGGCAAAAGGAAACACCACTGAAGAGCAAAAACAAAGGCATACATATCAGTAAGTGCCAGGACACTTCTCCCCAAAGTTTAATACCTGAGGGGGCAAAGACCTTTAAACTCATTTTCCAAACCAAAGCATGCCTAAAACACCAATATGTAAAACAGACGGGACAGAAAAGTTCTGACAAAAGTCAGAGAAGAGAAGAGCTTCCCCATAAGTACACACATTAGAGAACATCGCCTTGGGTTGATCCTTTCCATGCCTCGGCTTCCTACAGAACTCATGTTTTCTCCATTTACTTTCTTGAAAACAAAGGCAAATGTTGAAGAGGATGATACTCTTCTTATATACCCTTCCAGGTATTTTTAAATGCTCTATGTGTCTTTCTTGTTTACTATAGAATGACAGTCTCAAGCTTTCAAATTCCATGATTTCTCCTACCTATCTTCACAAGAAACATATCACCTTATAGGCCCTAAAAAAAGAAATACATAAGAGAAGACATAAGAACAGTCAATGCATTTTTTTGGGTTCCACATTTTTATTAATGAGTAGGTAAATTATCTAACAAAAGCAGGGCTAGTAGAATAAAAAAAGAGCCTGAATGATGGCGTGCCGATAAAGATAGATACATATGAGGAAATTTTACTGAGAGTTAACTGTGAGTGATAAATATAGGTACCCTGAGGTAGCACTGATGGGAGAACCCACTGGCATAATTTTTCAGGAACTTGGCAATATTGATCAAAAGCTTTTAAAATGTTCATAATGATCATGCGTTCTGACATAGCAAGTACAACGCCTGACATTTATATAGCACTTCTGGTCTGCCAGGCTCTGACCTAAGCATTTCACATCTTCACAATGTAGAATTATTATTCCTACTTTACAGATGAGGAAATGGAGGCATTGAGAAGCTAAGTAATTTGTTCAAGGCCAAAAAATCGGAGAAAAGTGGAGAACTCGGGATTCAAACCCAAGTAGACTAGCTCCAGAATCCATGCCCTTAACCCCTAAGATTTCACTGCCTCTGGAATAGTCAAAAGAAAGTCCACAACTCAGACTAAGTGTTATATAAGAAAATGTTAATTTCAACATTAAGTACAATTCTTGTGTGACAATGAATACTCAATGTTTATTAGCTATTACTAATAGCCACTAATAGAAAAATAAAATAATCTAAACATCCAAGGATAGAAAAATAGTTAATTCAGCTATGGCAAAGCTGTTATGTATTCATAACATAACAAAAAAAAAAGGGTTATGTATTCATTAAATAAATATTGAGGAAGAATTTTAGTGACATGAAAAGCGTCTCATAATATCAATAGGAAAAATCATACTTCAAAATAGTTATAAAAAAAGATTATAAGAAAATAAGCCAATATAATATTAGTAATTAAATCTAGGTGATGAGATTATCGGTGACTTTTATTTTCATCTTTTTCTTCAAGAAATATTTTTTTTGGGATTGTGGTAGGACAGGCACAACAGGCATTCTTGTAAGACTTTCGTTTTGAGACTCTCTCAATTTGAATAATACTTTTTAAAAAAATGCCTTATAGCTTCCTGACTACTACTGCTGTCATCTTGAACAGGAAAGGTTAACACCGAAGCACCAGTGTCAGGCAGTCATTTAAAATGCTGAGGAATTTTTCCCAGGAGACTTGCTACTGGTTTCCCTCAGAGAGAAGTGCACCACCATGTGGCTCATTACCTATGGACCAACTGAGCATTCAGCAGCCTCTGCTTGGCTACTGAAATGAAATTTGTAAACTAAAATTTATTTAAACAATCAAGTACTTTCAAGGCTCCTAAATCAGAGGTGTAACTCAGGGATTTGATCAGCCCAAGCCTGTTCCAAAACAAGAAAAAAGGGGGTGGAGGACTAGGTTTAGAAATGACGGAATTTTAAACTTCAGGCATCAACTGACACCTAGTGACTAAAAATTAAAAGCCAACCACTAAAAATTTACAAAGCCAGTCTACATTTTTTAGGGTACAAGACTCTACAAATAACTAAATTAAAAATGTCTTGAATTGCAAGCCCCATGAAGCTTAGATGTGCATGCTCCTCAAGATCATTATTAATACCCCAGAGGGCCCTTACTACTTCCAAACCCAGTCTTTTATTTTTTAATGGGCCAGCCTTTTTCAGAACACAGCACTGCATTCATTCAACAAGCATCTCTTGAGAATCCACTAAGCACCTGGTACATGCTAGCCAATGGCAATTTGTAGAGGAATGAGTTGCACATTCTGCCTCAGTCCAGGGGGAAACAGAGTTAAGAAGCCAGAATTTGCAAAACCTTATAACTGCTAATGACAGAACTATGCAAAAGGAGCCCAAGAACAACCAGGAGAGTCCAACAGAACCTGGGAGGTGAGGGGAGGTGGGGGTAGTGTCAGGGAGAGCTTCTATGCAAGAGTGTTATCTGAGCTTACCCTGCTTCTGTGTGTGTGTGTGTGTGTGTTTAAATCTAGGTATAATTAACAAATAATAAAACAAGTAAATTTTCAGTGTTCTGTTAAAAGCGTTTAGACAAATGTTACTAGCACCCAAAACAAGATATAGAACAGCTCAGTACCCCAGGAGAGTTTCCTTATGCCTCTTTGCAGTCAATCCCACTCCCCTACCTGATTTCTATTACTGTAGATTAGCTTTCCTTGTTCTAAAATTTCACATAATGGAAGCATGCAGTCTTTTGAGTCTTTCATTCAGCATAATGTTTTTTGAGATTCATCCATGTTGCTCTGTGTGTCAGTTATCTGTTCCTTGTGATTTCTGAGAGGTGTTCCATTGTATGGATATACTAATTTGTTTATTATTCTCTTAATGGGCATTTATGCTAATAAGGCTGAGTTTAATCTGTTTTGTTTCATCTCTTTGATTTATGTTTGTGTGTGTTTTTAAGTAGGGGGAAGGACGATGGAGAAGGTATTAGTAAAAAATACTGTGTGCAAAGAAAACATATGGGAAAAGACAATCATGAGAGACTTGAAAGTGATCAGGCATAAATGGGGTATGCAACGTATATAGAAGTGTTACAGATGGTTAGGCTACAACAGAAAACCTTTAAAGATATTCCATGCTAATACAGAGTTGGACCGTATCAGGAAGGCAACAGAGAACAGTGAACAGAAATTCCAAATAGCCGTGCACTTTGCAGCTCACAGTGAGGCAGTTTAGAGAACACCAATTTGCAGGCAGAAAGACCTGATCTCAGTGTTTTAGTCAGGGTTCTCTAGGGAAACAGAACCAACAGGAGATATCTGTAAATAGTATGAGATTTTATAAAGGTGTCTCACGCAACTGTGGGGATGCATGCATCCAAATTCCATAGGGCAAGCTTCGAGCTGGCACTCAGATGAAGGTCTTCGATGAATTCCCCAGGAGACGCTAGCTCGCCAAAGCAGAGATGAAAGTTCTCGCTTTTGTCACTTCCCCCTTAAAAGACTTCCACTGATTTCATTGAACATCTCTCACTTCGGAAGACACGCTCCTTGGCCAACTGCAGGTGTAATTAGCCACAGATGCAATCAACGTACTGGATGTATAAGCCCACGAAATGTCCTCACAGTAATAGCTGGGCCAGTGTTCGCGTGACCAGACAGGTGGGGACCATCACCTGGCCAAGTTAACACAAATATCCACTCAGCTGCTAACTCTGTAGACTTGAGCAAGTTAATAAAACTCCCTAAGCTTTATTTTCTTCATTTGTGAAATCAGGCTACACCACACATTTCAAAGACTTGTTGAGAGGCTGAAAAGAAATGGATGTAATTCACCTAAGTGTTTAGCATAAAAAGGTAGCTCCTCTTAATGCTATTTGATGAGCTGAAATGCTCTCATCTCAAAAATTTCCTGGAATCTAAGGAATGGCAATGTCAAAAAAACATCTTTGATGGCTTCTGCCAATCTCATACTACACTTCAGTAACTGAAGATTTATCACTGGAACTTCTAGTAACCAGTTTTTGAATTAAGCTAACCAACCTCTAGAGAAGGTCTTTAGGAAGGTATAAAAGAGTGAGCATAAATTAACAAAATGAGGTTTGTAGTAACAGCAGGACATGTATCATAGTTACATATTCCTCAACTAGACAGAAACTTGTTCATAATTATTGCTATTCTAAAAGGAAAAAAAAAAAAAAAAGTCTGATTATCCAGTAATTGTAATAGCAGGGCTAAAGACCCAAAGTCCCAAAAGACAGCCTGGAACAAAAAACAGTACTACTTTTTAAAACAGATTTTTTTAAAACATGAGCCATTTCAGAAATTCAATTAATGCTATGATAATGAAAATTTCAATGACAAAAAGCTAGATTTGGTTCCTTTTAGCAAGAGAAATTGGAAAGAAACTAAGATATCATATAGTGATTTCTGATAGAAGCACTGTAAATTATAAAGTGAAACTGTTAAAAGAAAACTAATTCAACAGAAGAAATGTATAGCTTAGATGTCGATGCTGACCTTTTTAAAAACATGAACAAAGTATTTACACTGACACTTGCAGTGAAGACAGATTTTATTACTGTACAATTTTGCTATAAAATTCTGTTTCTGCAAATGGGGGTCTATGTGACTTGTTCTTTTTAGATCCTGTGCTTTTAACTGAGAGATACAGACTGAATTTACTGTGTGCCATCTACCACAGCGCCTTGAGGGTAAAAGCGCTCTATTGATTCTGAATACAGACCATCCCTAAATTTCCTTTATCACTATTTTTGTTCTCCTTGAAGCTCTGTGAATATCTGTTAGCAAAGTATACATGAAATCTCAGATGGCATAATAAGATACAGTCTATGAGAAGATCCAAGAGCTATGTAAACCTGGGCACCAAAATCATTATGTCATGTAAATTGAATCTGGATTTAACAAACCAACTATTAAAAAAAACAAAAATAAAAATTTAAAAAAAAGCTTTGAGTCATGGATATTACAGTGTGATAAAAAAACAACTTTATAGTTTCAAGATGAATTTTAAGACCTAAAAATATTTTCTAACAGTCAAAACTAGATACGGGTATAGTATTTAAACCAGGTACTTTGAATTATTAAATTAAAACATATTTTTATTTTATAAGTCCTGAAAATTCTGGCTACTTAAAAGTTATTCTTAAGTTAGGTATTTTTCAGAATCTGAAGAGAATCAGATAGGAAATAGGAATATAATGTAAATATAATGGGGTTATCCTGTTTCACTGGTTTATGGCAATATATCAAGAAATGTCCACTTTTTTCAGCTCCAACATGCATCCCAGGACTACAGAAAATACCCAGAAACCATAAAATATAGCTCCTGCCATCAAGGCATTTCAAATCTAATTGAGGAAATAAAGCAAAAATAAGATACCAGACACAGAATGGAAACCTAATGACTACGTAGGATGGGTCTCAAGGGCAACCACTGCAATTTTGTGGGCATGGAGGAATGCTGTACACTCTTGGTAAATGGAATCGTACCAGAAGTACACAAAATGGGAATGAGTATATTGTGAGATGAGGAAACTAATATTAATAGCCAGGTTGCATTCCAGAGTTTACAGAGTGCTTTCACATAATCATCCCAACTTCATATTCACATACTACTTGTGAGGTAGATACTTACCCACACTTAAAAACAAAGAAACTGAGGCACTAACAAATGAGACTAATTCAACCAACATCACCTAGCTGGTAACCAGGACTTGAATGCAGGTCTTCAATTACCAAATACTCTTGCTCACACACTACCAGCAAAGAGACAGACTGACTTAAATGATATGAAGTTTAAGAAGACAAAATTGGGGGCAGACCTTAAAAGCAAATGTAAAGATAATATTTTGAAAATTATTATTTTCTCTTTTGCCTTTTGGCATAAACTGTTCATTAGCCTAAAAATGAGACTGCAGAAATGCTACAAAAAGATGAAAGGAAGTCATCATTTCTCACTTGCAAAACATTATTATTCAGCAAGGCTATATAGCTTTACTAGCCATGCTACTGTCTATTGAGAATTTTCCAAATTGCTTAATCCCTGCCCCCCTGCTTGTCTCACCTTAACCAGGGATCTAACATAGCTCACAGAATTCTCCTACAAAGTAGAAAAGATACCCCTTTCAGCTATGACTGCAGAGTCACAGGGCCACTAAAAGGAGCATGTGATATTTCCAGTCTTGGATATTGTGGCAGTAGGAATGGAGTGAGGAGTCTAGACCAATTTCCCCTGTCAAGGCTTCGGCCCCAAGAGAGGAGGTGCACTGGTGAGTAAGGAGTGACATGAAAGGCAGAAAGGGGCTTTTGGCTCTATTCCTTATTTGGAACCCTGGGAAAGAGGCTACCCTTGGTTCCCACTTGTTATAGACTAGACACAGAAGTAGCTGTGAGTCTGGCTGGGGCAAGGGCCAGAAGGGCAAGGAGAGGAGGCTCTGCAGCAAGGGCTGCGGAATAATCCAGGTGGGCCAAGAACAATTTGGCATGGGAGCCAGACCTCAGATGCTGTGAGCACCAGTGAGAGCCAAAGTGAAGTAAAATCACTGAAGGACATGGCCTGAGCCACAAGAATGGGCCCCATGTTGCTGGCTTGGGAATCCAGGTGACAAAAGGGTGTCACCTAGGAGGTGCTAAAGGGAAGGATGAAGATTGATTGCTGCAAGTACCTTGCTTTCCCCAGAAAGGCAAGGTTGTAGAAGTCACAGCTCTGCCCCTAGATATCCAGAGAGAAAGAGGGAGGGAAGACTTAAAAGAAACAAGCATTTTTATCCAAGAGAGACAGAGCAACAACCAGAAACTGTTCAAATTACTACATCAGACAAACCTTTAAAAGAGACTCAGTTTTAGCACATTTTTCTCTACTCATCAGAAGGTGGAGCTCATGAAGATGAACAGATCAGCTACAAAATTAAAGAAAATATTTTCTCTCCATAGACAAGTCAAATCATGAATTAAATTTTTCAAACCTATTACACTGAGCAGAAAAGTTGGTTTTTGTAGGGAGAACAAAGGAGAGTCACGGTATTTTCTCAACTCAGAAGAGGAATTAAGACAAAAGCCCTACAGTGACCATATACACCACGTGGGGATGAATCAATGCCTCGCACTAGCTCAGTCTTGTACCAGGAATGGCTAAAATATTCATTCAAACTATTTTGATTCTAAAACAAAAGGAAAAAAAATCCTTCCAGGGAGGGAAATAAAAGTACACTTTTAGAAAAGCAGAACCTTAAACAATGTAACTTGGGACTACTGCAAAACGGTGACAGACGGTCCTATTATATATATACTGGAAATGGGATTGTTCTTTTTCAGGAAAAGCTTCCAGAGTTGAGGCTTAAACAGTGACAGTTTGTACACAGCAGTTCGTAGTCTGCCAGTAAACATCAGCTGTCCCTACAAATCAAAGAGTTTATAATAACAAGGAAGAAATGGCTGAAAGTCTTACACAAATACAAACTAAATCACAATTCTAAAAACAAACACACTGTGCATTTTCAAACTTTTTCTATCTACTTCGCAAAACACAATGTGGCCCAAGTGAGGCAAACCAAATAGCTCATTTCAGTTTGACAGTGTGTAAAGCCTACTTATCCCATATTCCTCAGTAATAGAAACTTTGATTTTGGTAGGGGCACAGGGTTGCCCAGAATAAAACCTATACTTTCCAGCCTTACTTTCAGCAAGGCATGGCCACATGACTAAGTTTTGATCAAGAGATGAAAGCAGAAGTGCCAGATGTTAATTTCTGTGTGCCCCTTGTCCATGCCTCCCTCTTTCCTCCTTCCCACTGGTTGGAACTGCACAGACTTTATAGATAAAGCTCAGAGTCATCTGGACCACAAGCCTGAAAGAAGATAAAAGGAGGTTTGTGGTACTACTAACCATACCAACCCTGGACTGCCTCCTGCTGGACTTTTTATGTGAGAGAGAAGTAAACTTCAATCTGTTTAAGACACTGTTGTTTTGGTTTAATTTGTAATAGATTCTAATCCTAACTAAAATACAGTAGTTTTCCAGGAAACCTACAACTGAGAGCTCTTCAAAATGGAAAATGTCGTAAGAAAAAAAACAGATATTGACAAATATCAGATATACCAAAGTAAAGAAGTTAGTATAATCAAGCAAATAGCACTTCAGCAGAAACTATGAATTGCCCCCATACTCACATATCCTCTCTCAAAGAAACAGATCTAATTTTTAGCTAGGCACATTTCCCAGCCTTCCTTGAGCTAGACGTGGCCACGTTCTGGCTAAGTTCTGGCCAATGATATGTGAACAAAAGTGACTGTGCTAATTCTGGGAGATGTCCTTAAAGGGACAGTATTTTCTATACTTCATCATACAAGAGGCAGGAAATGCAAATGAGATAATGAAATACGTTAAGGACCATACGGAGAGTAAACATCTACGAATGGCAAAGAAATATGACAGATGGAACCTGAGTCCCTGTTCCAGTTACTACTGTTGTATAACCAACCACCCCAGAACTTAACAGTATAAAATAAATCATTTTATCATGCTTACAAATTCTGTAGTTTAGAAATTCAAACAGGCACAAGGACAGTGTGTCTCTGTTCTATGATGTCTGGAGCCTCAACTGGTAATACTCAACAGCTGGGATAGTTTGACAGCTCGAAGCGGAAATCATCTGGAGATATCCTCACTCATAGGTGTTGTGCTCATGCTAGCTATTAGCTGTGCACTCATTTGGGGCAGAAGGCCAGAGTACCCACACGTGGCTTCTCCATGTAGCTTAACTTCCTCAGAATGGTAGCATCAGGGTAGTCAACTTCCTACAGAGTGATTCCGGACTTCAAAGGCATATGTCCCAGCGAACAAAGTAGAAGCTGCATCATCTTTCCTGACCTAAGCCCCAAAAGTCATGTAGCATCACCACTTCCAAGTTCTATTGGTTACAGGTAAGCCAGGTGCCCAATTAGATTCAAGGGGATGAGATAAAGACACCCCATCCCCCACCCCCACCAGTCAATGGGAAAAGCAGCAAATAAACCGCGTACATGTTTTTTTAAAATCACCTGCCCTTGGACACCCCACCTCTGGACTGCTAAATGAGTAAGAAAAAAAAAAGTGATTTCTGAGGCCACTGTTACTGTGGATCTCTGCTGCAAATTTTTAAAAAATACTTATATATCTCAATATTTAAAAATAAGTGAAACACAAGTAGCAACAATATCTGTCTCTAGAAACTGATTTGATAACTACTAGAGTGACTCTGTAGATAGAGTGGATAGAGACGGATGTCAGAAACCTCTAATACAATCCTTTGGTCAGAAACTTGCACGGTGTCAATTTCCCTTCCTGGTTTGGTGCACTATGGGGTTTCCGAGCTGAGACAATAAAAATGCTGATGTAGCAAAGGAACAGCAACCTGAAAAACAGAGTTCTTAATGTACCATGTGATTCTGCACATGCCCAGGAGCCTCTCATATCTCATATCATATCCTATCACAGCTATGCCCCTCAAAGACACCAATTTAGGCCAAGTAAGGCACTCTTTCTACCTGCCCTTCTTACCACCTATTTAAAACCAAGCAAACTGAATCGCTAAAAAATCTAATAGTTTCATGGGATCAATTCACATTCTCATATTCTGATCATTTAGTATGCACTATTCACCAGTCAGTGGATATATCATTATCCTTTCATTTTTAAATTAATGGACAACAGGATTTCTACCCCCTCACACCCACTCAAAAAATATATGTAAAAAGTCATTTTTTCTTCCACATCCCCCCAAAACAACAAAGAAAACCAACTTTGAAGCATACAAATTTACTATAGAATTGTAAAAGTATGAACATTTCAAAATACATTAAACGACATATCTAACTTCAAAATATGTACCCAGAGGAGAACAATTTATTAGCAAAATCTATGAGAGTAGAATGCAGCAAAACAAGGACTCTGAAGACAGAATAAGTTAAAATTCAAGTTCCACAACTAACTAGCTGGGCGACTTTAGGAAAGTTACTTACCCTCTCTTAGCCTTACTTCGGAGTTCTGCAAAATGGAATCAACCACCAAGAAATGCCACAAGAATTAAATAAGATCATGTATACAAATTACCTACTAAAGTGCCTGGCACAGAGCAGATATTCAGAAAATGTTAGTTCCTCCTTGATTCAAAGACTAACTCACTAAATAACCACAACTTGCCACCTAATCTCTCAGTAGATCTCAATATAATCAATGTCATTTCCACAGGGTTCTGGAAGACTATGAGTTCCTGGGGTTTTAACAAACAGAATATAAGCAATATTTACTTAAACAGAAAAACCTCAGATTCTCTTTGATGGAATGACACTATGATTTGGCCATTCCACAAGCTGCTGCTGCTGGAATGTATTCCCAAGCGAAGGCTCAGAGACCTCTTTTTTCCCTTTTCTGTCTTTATTTGGAAATCATACTCAGGACCTGGATCACAAAAAAAAAAGCTGTTTCATCTGCAGATGGTCTTCATGGGCTCCACAAAGGTCTTTGCTGGTGCTTTCTATTTTTAACAGCAGGCTGGTCAGGTAAAGCCAGCAGTGCTTTTTCCAACAGGGCTTTGGGGTTTTATCTCTCTCATAAATTTCACCTGTGGATTAAGAGTTGTGTTTGTGGTTTGAGAAACTTAAGTCCACCAACTTATTTAAAGGCAACTTCAATTGCAATATGGATCTCTCTATGTTGAACTGCCTAGCTAAGGTCTTCTTTGTTTTTTAACTTTTTATTATGGAAAGATTCAAACAAAAATATTGAGATGAGTTTAATAAACCACCATGCGCCCAGAACTCAGCTTCAACAATTATCAACTAACAATCTTGTTCCATCCATATCTCACCCACTCTTTCCCACCATGAAATATTTTGCAATCCCAGACAGCATGTTCATTATTTCAGCCATGAATATTTCAGCAAGTCTCTAAAAGGTAAAAACTGCTTTAATATTATGAAATAAGGTGTTCAAATCCCTAACAGCACACCCACATTATCTGATCATTTCCTTTTAGAGTTTCTTTGTTTGATTCAGGATCCCAAAGAGGTCATAACACTGCAAATGATTGAAAAATCTCCTTGGTCTCTATGAATCTATAGATTGCCCTCCTTCTCTCTTTTTATTTTCTTACAATTTAATTGTTGAGGTAACTGGATCATTTATCCTATAGTTTCCCCACAGTCTGAATTTTGCTGTTTGTATCCTCATTGTCCCATTAAGCATGTTCCCGTATTTCCTATAAATTGGAAGTTAGATCTAGATATTGATAAGATTCAGGCACATGAAATCTGGTTGCCTCTCTTTTTTAACATTAGCAGCCATTAATGATCATTGTCTCGATTGCTTAGGTGTTGCAAAATAGTGACATTATAGCTCTGTAATTCTTTCTTCATTTAAAAGCTAGATTTTTTTCTGTAAAAAGACTTCTTTCTTTCAACAAATATTTGGCTGCCTTGAGGTACAGATAGATCATACAGATAAATGTTTGACTCTTGCCTTTTATTTCAAGTTTTCAAAATATTGAATCAGCTCCTTAGCATCTTCCAGGACTAGGTAGCTGACTAGACAAATCAGGGCAAGAGAATAAGTGGAAAGCTTTATTTTCCTAGGTTTCTAGTTTTTAATGACCCATGTTTTGAGTTGGAGAAAACAAAAGGAGATGCACATTCAATTGAGAAAAGACTGCTCAATTTTGGACATATCAATTTAGGCAGCTGGATATACTTGTCTAAATTTCTCTTTTATATTTTTACTTTTTGGTTCTAGTATAAGTTCTTTGATTTATAGTTAAGAAATCTGAGTGTTAAACCAGATGCTAATTGCTAAAGGAAAACTCAGAGACTTTTGACCTTTTCAGGAAATATTAGCTTTTCTTTTCCCCTATAAGTAGGAGAATCATTCTGAGCATCATCAATAAGAGAGTGATTAGATGCAGCAAATGAAAAATACTCTTCAGAAACTTTATGAGCCTGTTTCTGAAAAAATAAAAGTATGGGGAAAATGTAAAAGTGTAAATACATGGTTGCATATGTTTTTTGAGCATGGAAAAACATCTGAAAGAATATGAAATAAACTATTAATACTAGTTACCATGAGAAAGGCAAAATAGAGGAAGAAAATTAACTGTAGATTGGTCTGCTGCTTACAGCAAATTTGCATTGCATTTATAACTTGAAAGCTGATGACTGATAGCTAGCATATATGAATTATATATAATTCATATTATATATCTTTCAGAGCCCAAAAATGATGAGAGATTCCTTTACTTCTAGACGCAGTGTTGAAAGACTACCTGTGACAAGATAAGCCAGCATGAAGAGACAAAGGAAGTTTATAGTGCCTCTATGGGCACTGTTGATTGGATCAGTTACTGACAAGTGCCAAAAGATTAGAAAATCATTTCATAAGCAAGGGGAAGGACAAGAGAGGATAGTCAATAAGCCAATACCTTTTATTCTGCCTAACAGGTAGTCTTCCAAGGAAGAAATAACTCTAAGAAAACAACAAGCTCTATATACCAAATAGATATGTACCATAGCTTTGAAATTCTGCTGTTTGCTTTCTTAAATATTATTATAATGTCCTTAAATTACTGATTTGTTTAGTATTCAGATATGTTGGTTTTCTGTAATTTTTAAGAAATACAGCAAGTCATGGCTATTTATCTGAATGGCTCAACAAGAAAGCCGCCACCAGCTTTAAATCACTGAAGGAATTAGAGAAGATCAAGAAAAAGATGATAAGAAGAAAGCCAGAAACCTAGTAATATGGTTGCAAGGGAGGTCAGGCTGCCCCCTAGTCACCCTCCCAGCTCAGAATCTAGGAGAAGACGTGACTTGGCTGAAGACGACAACCTTGAGATACTCCTTTCAGTTCTGACAGAATGGACTCAGAAGGAATCTTACTCTAAAAGAGGAATTAAGTGATTATTGATTCTGAACCTTCAAACATGAACAGTGAAAGTGAAACTGTACCACAAACATTTCAAATGCAAACATAGCCTGCAGAGATAGAATTCAGATATAGATTAATCTGTTATGCTTATATTTATTTAAAGCAATATTTACCAGGTAAATAAATAACTACAAACTGCAACTGCCTTTCAAAAGGAAAAATAATTGTAATTATTCCAAGGTGACAATGAAATCAAATGATGGCCCTCCTGTGTCTATAAATCACATCCTACGTGGATCCCTGGACTTTCTGCCTTAGCAATCATCTTAATTGGAAAGATCAAACCTTCCAGAAGCCACAGAGATAACAGTGGGGAGCTAAGAACCAATATGCTCTTTTCCATAAAAAAATTAACATAGGAAGAACTAGGCTGCATAAGAAGCCATTCACAAAAGACCACATATTGTATGACTCCATTTATATGAAATGTCTAAAATAGGCAAATCTATAAAAACAGAAAAGTAGTACATTAGTGGTTGCTGGGGCAGATGGGGAAAAAGGGAAGTGATTAAAGGACACAGCATTTCTTTTTGGGGTGATACTTCTGAAATTGATGGTAGGGATGGTTGTGCAACTCTAGGAATATACTAATAGCCATTGAATTTTAACTTTAAGTGGGTGAACTGTATAGTTTGTGAACCAGAGCTCCAAAACTATATCTCAAAACCTACGTTTAGTACATATGCTAAAGCTATCTGTCTTAATTTCTTATACAGAAAAAGTGATAAGCTCTCATTTTTAAAACACAAGGGGCAGTAACAGTCCCTAAATTCAAGTAAAACCCATCATAATACATGAAGATGCACAATCATTGTATATTACAAATCTCTTTACAGATGCTATACATGCCATTTTGATTTTTTAACTTTTTATTTTGAAATAATTTCAGACTTACAAAAAATCACAAAAATAGGAAGAAGAATACCCACATATCCTTCCAACACATTGTCTGAATGTTAAGATCCTTTTCTATCACAATATTAGCAATCCACTGCTCCCGCCTAAAATAGTAAAAAAGAAGTAGCATGCACGCACACACATGCACATGCACACAGAAATTCTCCCTTTCCATAAATTACAACCTTTCTTGGTGGGGGTGAAGTGGAGGGGCAGGGAGAGGAGACTAAGGAGTTGACATGGTCCTTAATGGCAACATATTATTTTAATGGCTTCTCTCTGGCTAATTACTAAATGGGAAATCCAACTGCATACTTAAAGCTAATGTAGCTGTCACATATTGATCAGAAGATGTCTTGGAAGTAGACATTCCAGTCTAGGGAATTAAATATCTCTGTTGCCTTCCAGGCAAGAGCTGGGGGCAAACTGAAAATTTCAGGCTGAAATATTGATTGTTCTTATTTATATTCATGATCACCTTGGCACCAAATGCCTTTAACCCTAACTCCACCAGTTTGCTAATCTTTACTTAACCAAATTCTGGTCAAAAGATTTGAACTTACAACTATCTGAATTGTCTGGCCTACAAGCTAGAGTTTAAAAGAAAGAAAAACAGAAAAAGATAAAGCATTACTACACTATGGATATTTTTGGATTTAGTGGGGAAATGAGGAAAAGGAACACATAAATAAATAATAAATAATAAAGTAGGATTAAAAGAAGCTAAAAACTAATTTTAAATAAAATACATTGTATTTATGATATATTACAAGGTGTGTTTTAATCAATTTCAAAGTTGTATAATATCCTTATCCACATTTTGAATGTCCTTCACTCTGCCAATATAGAAATGACTATCATAAACAGTATTAAACATACCTCTAAAGTAATAAAAGGTAGCATTTACTGAGCACTTACTACATTACTGGCACTGTATCAAGTACTTTCCAGGTATTAAGTCATCAAATCACTCAATAACAACACGAAGTGAATATTATTACCTTCCTTTTATGGATGTGGAAACTGAGGCATAAAAGGGTTTAGGTAAATTGCAGAAACAACCCAGTATAATAACAAATTGAAACTCCTCCCTTAAAAAAGGTGGAATGAATTCCCCCTCCCCATGATTGTGGGGACTCCAGCAAATAGAACATACTGAAATGACAGTGTTAGACTTCCGATACATGTGATAAAAAGCAATGAGGCTTCCTCCTTGATCTCCCCAGGATCACTCTCTCTCTGGCAGAAGTCAGTCACCATGTGGTGAGGACTCAAACAGCACTATGGAAAGGCCCATATGGCAAGGGGAACTGAGGCCTCCTGCCAACAGCCAGTGAGTGAGATAACTGGGAAGCAGATTCTCCAGCCCCAGTCAAGTCTTCAGATGACCGCAGCCCAGACCAACACACCAAGATTTCAAATACACTCACTGAAGCCACTCCTGAATTCCTGGCCCACAAAATGAGTTAAAAAGTTTACTGGTTTATGCTGATTAATTCAGGGACAATTTGTTATGCAACAAGAGATAACTAATATAGCTAAGCAGTGGCTGAGCCAGGACCAAACTCAGGCAGTCTGGTACCTAAGACTGCATGCTTAACTGCTACACTACTTTAGGCAGATGCAAACCACACGGTTAGGAATTTAACCAAGCTGTATTTTTTCCAAATACCACAAATGTTTCTAAATCCCAAATACACAAATTGGACAGGCATAGGAGAGTGGTTCCCAGACCTGGCTGAACATTAAAAACATTTGTGCAACTTTTACAAAATACAGATGCCTGTTTCCCCTTGAAGATTCAAATTAAATAAGTCTGGGGCAGGGCCCTGGCATCTTAACCCCAGGTTAAGAAGCTGTGAGAAAAATAAACTTGAATTCTCACAAACGTGCTTGATCTTCCTTCTTGACATCTCAGATAAGGATTAACCAAGCATTCACTGGCTGATATTTCAAATGAAGAAATAGGATCTTACCTCACAATCACTTTCTACCAAATAATTACTTACAGGAAATTGGCTGATGAACCTGGATACAGCTTTTACTTTCAGCACACATTAGCTATTATTT
This sequence comes from Choloepus didactylus, assembly GCF_015220235.1. Lineage (NCBI taxonomy): Eukaryota > Metazoa > Chordata > Mammalia > Pilosa > Megalonychidae > Choloepus > Choloepus didactylus. The sequence goes on along the minus strand of NC_051313.1, from coordinate 94,403,101 downwards.
AATGCATCTTCCAACGAAGCAATTTTTTAATTAAACTGCCTTCTGCCCAGTCATGCTAATACAATGAATTAGCAGACCAATATGAGGACAAAATAAAGTTCAGCAAATTAACCAGAACTCCCTTACAAATACACAAATGTCAACATTAAGCCATCATCTGGAAAATTTAAAATAGACACATGTAACTTGAGAGCTCTGAGGCTTTAGAAACCATCTTACATGGCCTGCTTGTCTTCCCTCAGGCCCAGAAGACTTACCCAGCAAAGAAGGGCTTTAAAATCCACTCCTCCAGCCTCCATCATCAGTGCTGACATCCTGAAACCTTGAATATGGTCACCTCCACTTCATTTCTTAGTATTATTTGAGGACATCTGTCACCCTCTCTTGATCATAAACTTCTTTATAATAAGGAATTCTGCCTTAAGTCCTTTGTAACCCGCTTCCTACAATGTCTATCACAGTTTTGTTTGAGTCACCCAACAAGTGTTCGCTCACAGAACATTGTAAAATACGTGCAGAACTACTTTCCCCTTTTTTCTTTCTTTACTTCCTTTACATATTTTTGGGTAAGAACAAAATAGTTTTTAGTTTATTATATTCATTCAACAAGCACTTATTTTAACACTGCTGTGCACTATATTTCATCACGGGTAAAACGACTCTATGAACACAGTACCTTTACAAAAAGTAGTTCCTACTTGCATATCCTTCAGGATTTGCCATCTGTGACCATCTGCTCAAGTCTTCTACTTACAGATTCTAAGTATGTTCCATAAGCATCAATTCATGCTTCATCTTTGTGATCACTTACATAATTTATCAAAGTCCTTCTTCTCTCTGCATAGATCGAATCTAGGCTTTTCACTATGATCAGTTAATTTAAAGAGAGAAAGCAAGAAAGCTAAAGGGCTCACCTAGCAAGCTACCATTTATCTCAATATTGATCCAATTCCCTAGGGAACTCTAGAAATGTATCACATATTTTTTACTGTTCTAGAATACCAATAAATAAAACATTGTTTAGATTAAGTACACAACTGCCTTTTTAAAAAAATCCAGTATAGAGCGTTTCCCTCTAGTGAAATGCCATCACTATAAACATAGAGATTAACATACAAGCCAAACTTATTAACCATAGTTACAGGCCAATAATTAAGACAAGCGCTACGTGTTCCTCATTGCCATAACCTTTTCCCAGTGCACACAGGAAAATACACATACACACACATACACACGCACAGTCCCAGAGACCCCTCTGTTTTACCTAGAGAAGAGACTCCAGAGGGTCTGGCCACTTCTACCTAGAAGGAGCCTCTGTGAACCTCACTGCCCAGCTTTCTTGTGCTCCCCAGTGACTAAACTGAAAATTGCAAGTCACCAAGAAGCAAAGCAATGTGCAAGTTTTCCAGGACTGCTTCTGGTCAAGCTACTTTAACAGCAAATAACACTGGCTCTTCTGCTTAGCCGACGACCTCTTCTCCCACTTCCTGTAGTCATTTTCCCGGTGTGATTTCTGGCACCCTGTCTGCAGGCTGCTTAGCTTTCTATGCTCTCTATTGCACTTGCTCCCCAGGCTTCAAGGTAAGATTTCTGCTTATGAGTCCAGCAACCTCACGACTCTCAGTACAACGTGAGAGCAAAGACCTTTTTTTTCTCTATCTCTGTATTCCCAGCAACAAGTACACTGTCTAGCAGAAAGAAAATACTCAAATATTTAGGCAGAAAAGAAGATTAGGAAAGGAAGAAATTAGGAAGGTCATTAGGAAGGAAGAATGCTAGGAAGGAGGAGAAAAGAACACTAAATACTGGCTAATCTGTATATGATTGCCTGCCACATAATAGCTATATGAACAAGGATAACTTACCTCAACTAGGCCTCAGTTTCTTCATCTGTAAGATTACTAGACTATAGTCTACGAAATCTGAGACCCTTGGCCTCTGAAATTCTAATATCCAATTGTATTATACAAATGCCCATCAGTCTTATGAAAGTTGCTATAAGAAATACCAATTTTCAAATGAGATTTTGAAAAGCAAAGACTATCTCCTTTACTATTCTCTGCAGATGTCATTTTCCCCAATTTTACATTTCAAATATTTTTAGCGTTTCATATAGATATGTATATTAAAATCCCAAAATAAGAACTGGGAACTTCTGAGTGTGTCTTCAAATTTACAGGCTACAATTATGTTAAAAAGTCACCACATAGGAAGAAGTTCAGTAAGTAAATGGAACAACTAAGAAAGACAATCAATTTCAACCAACTATTTGGTAGAAATCATATAGGAACCAGAACACATGCCAGCACATCAAAAGGGGAAGGTTGTAGAATAAAGGGACAGAATGTAGTCAAATACGCAGCAGAGATTCCCAGCCTGAGTCTTGAAGCAGATGAGATGAGAGGCATCAGAAACCCATATGTGCTTAGAGAGCAGAGATGTGGGAATGATGCAAGATTATGAATTATGCGACATGACAGATATCTTGAGGCACTGCCCAACAGACCCAAGTTAAAGCAATTACTAGTGTATGGAAGACACCTCTAAGGACTTGACCGAGACTTCAATTTTTGGTTGCTGTCACTACCAAAAGAAAACTCTCTAGAGCAGAGGTATGACAGCCTCCTATTCAACCTTCCTAAGGAGGAAAAAAGGAGCATCTCTCCATTCTAAAAACATCTAAATAACACTGCCTCTCAAGACCCACTTAGACATTTGTCTGGGATTCACTGTGTTTACCTGAACTGCATGTGGGCAAAGAGAATCTGTGAGTGAAGCTATTTTTGTCCTACTTGGCTTGGTACATGTACAACTAAGCATTCTTATGCTACAACTTCATGTGACTGAAAATCCAATACATCCATGCTAACTGTAAAAGTTGAACCTTGTTTCCCTTCCCAAATATTTGTCAGCTGAAGTATGGCTACACATTTTGCAGAAAATTTACTTCCTGAGACTTCAAGTCAAAGACAAATTTATTTAATAAATTTCCATGAGAAAGAATGCAACACATTTTCATATAAAACAAGGCTGTGTGGGTGGAACTGCCCCCCACCCCATTTTCATGACCATCACACACCATGAATGTGACTGATACATTGACAGTGCATTCTCTCTTATAATATTCATTCTTTCAACAAATATTTATTGAGAACCTACTATGTGCCAGGCACCAGGCTAAGTACTGGGACACAAAGATAGGTAGAGCAGACCGTGCTTTGAAATCCTGGCTGTGCTGTTGTTTAGGAAGTCACAAGACAGCATTGCTGGCTTTCTAAAGCTTGCCATCTTTAATCTCTCATCTCAGACATAAAAGGCTTTTCTAGGCAATTCCTACAGTACCTTTAATAGTTCTGGTTATAGACAGAAACCCCAATTTGCTTCACAGAAGTGGACAACTTCCTATTATCCAATTCAAACATGCTTTTAAAAATCTAATGAGTCAGATTTTTGGTTTTTCTATTTTGACTAGGCTGATGCCCTCAAGTTACTCATAAATAACACAATAAGGAAAATCTATAATTACTACCACTAGCAGCTGCAGCTTGCCAGAAATCAATGTACTTTCTAAAACACTGTCTTGGTTTGGTTTAAATTTTGACTTCTGTCATTAGGACCTGAGTTTAGGGATCAGATAAGACATATTAATCAACAACCACTAAACTTTCATGCAACTAATGCTCTATCAGTCATTAATATATTCCCTCACTTTTGAAAATTAATATTTATTGCAAAGCTAGTATGTTTTATGAGTTCTGGATATACTGGTAAACAAAACAGATAGAGTGCTGACATTGTGGGACTTAAATTCTAGCAGAAGGAGAGAGACAATCAGCAATAACAATAAACAGAAATAAGTAAATAGACTGTTAAAAGGGATGATGGATATGGAAAGAAAAAGTGACTAGAGCCTGAGGAACCTGTGGGCGACCATCAAGAGTACCAGCACTGCACTGTGGTAATTCCAGAAGAAAGAGCAAAAAAGGCAGAGAGAAAAAACTTCCCAAATTTAATGAAAGACCTGAATACACACATCCACGACATTCAACCAACCCCATATAGGGTAAACCCAAAATCTATACGATGGTATATATTAATCAAAATGTCAAATGCCAAAGATAGAGAATTCTGAAAGCCATAAGAGAGAAGCAATGTGCCACATACAACGGAGCTTCAATAAGATAATGTACCAATTTCTCACCAGAAACTATGAAAAGATGACAGTGTGATGACATATTTAAAGTGCTGAAAGCAAAATATTGCCAACCCAATAATTCTATATCTGGCAAAACCGTATTTCAAAAATACAGTTAAGACATTCCCAGATAAAAATTGAGGGAGTCTGTCATCACTGGACCAGCCCTATAAAAGATGCTTTTAAAGAAAGTTCTTCAGGTTGAAAGGAAAGGACACTAGACAATAGATCAAAGCCACATGATGAAATAAGAATCTCTATTGAGGGTAACAACATGGGTAAATATAAATGCCAGCACTATTGTATTTTTGGTTTGTAACTCCATTTTTTACTTCCTAGAGGATCTAAATGACATATGTATAAAATGTAATATGTCAGTGGTTTAGGGCTCATAATGTTTAAACATGCAATTTGTGACAAGAACTTTATAAAGGTGGGGATATGGAGGTATAAGAACATAGAATGTATTTACCATTGAAGTTAAGTTGGTATCCAAGCAAACGAGAATGTTATAGATTTAGGATGTTAAATTTTAAGTCCTATAATAAGTACAAAGAAAATATCAGAGAATATGCAAGCTCATAGAGTCAGAAATTAGAATTCAGGGTGGGAATGGGGAGTTAATGCAAAATGGGTATAAGGTTTCTGTTTAGGGAGATAGGAAAATTTTGTAATGGAAGGTGGTGAAGGTACTTCAACAGTGTAAATTTGAGTAGTCCCACTGATTGCTATGCTTGAGAGTGACTGAAATGGGTAAGTTTATATTGTACCTATGTTCCCACAATTAAAAAAAAAAAAAAAGGAATAAGTAGCTAAAGATAAACTGACAATTAAATGCAATACATGACCCTGGAAAAGATCTTACAACGGGGGAGAAAAGGCCAGAAAAGACATCTTGGGATATATGAAAAAACTGGAATATAGACTGTAAGCTTTATATCAATAGTAAATTTCTTGAACTTGATAACTACCCTTAAGGTGGTTATATAAGTGAATATCCTCATTCTTAGGACATGTGCATGGGAGTATTAAATATTCAAGAAGTCTGATAGTGGAAGGTAGGGAGGCTAAGGCACTGTCATGGCTGTAACACCATCGCAGACAGAGGGAGTCACTGAAAATCAAGAGATTCATTCCGCGTCAGGAGCCCACTGGGCTGGGGACTCCTTAGACCTTGTGGTACTCACACAGCAGGTGCAGAAGGCCGATGAATTCATTCGAGCAAATGCCACCAACAGACAGTCTAGCTGAGCAAATCCAGCATTTGCAAGAAGCAGCCAGGAAGGTATTGGAAGATGCTCACAGAGATGCTGACTTGCATCATATAGCTTGTTACATGGTGAAAAAACCTGGCAACATTTATTACCTTCATAAATGGGAGAGTGGACAGCAATATTTTTCCATTATTTCTCCAAAGGAATGGGGAACAAGCTATTCACATGACTTCCTTGGTGCCTACAAGCTACAGCATGACTTGTCTTGGACTCCTTACAAGGACATCAAAAACCATGATGTTAGCATTAGCATAGTGGACAAGTTGCTAAGCCAGCCAGTGGCCCTTCCTCCATGCAGTAAACCCAACTTCCAAGGACTGACTCACTGAGAGTAGACCCTGACAAACAACTCTCATGGCAAGTAACCGATTATGACCTCCTTGTTGCATGCTGATGTCATGAGAATTGAGAGGATTTAGGTGAATCATGAACTTCTTGGAAGAAGACCCTGCGTGAATGGTCAATGCTGTTTTTATTATTACTTTTAGTTGGGATGGTAATGAACCACAGTGCTCTGTTTTGGGGTTCTCTCTCGGCCTCAGTTACCTATCCAGTCAGTTTCAGAGTACTGGCATCTATACTTTCCCTTTCCTTCAGCTCCATCTGTTCTCTCCATAAATTAAAGCATTGGAGAAAGGAGAGTTTCTTCTTCCCACCAAAAAAAAAAAAAAAAAAAAGACAAAGAATCCTGATAAATACAATCTACATTTAAGAGTTCAGCAAATGTACTGGTAAACAGACAGGCAGACAGACAAACAGATGGATAGACAGATGGACTGATGCTTAGATAGAATGATATGGCAAATGAGGCAAAATGTTAAAATTGTGGATCTGGGTATATGAGGGGACAGGGGTCTGTTGAAGCTCCCTGTATGGGGTTTGTATTATTTTTGTAATCGTCCTACAGGTTTGAAAGTATTCAAATTAAAAATTTTTTAAGTATAAAGAAAATATCAAAAACCATGTGCAAAGAAAATAATATAACTATACCAAAAACATAGGTTTAAGAGTTACTTACCAGCATCCCTTCCCTGACCTTTCTTTGTCAAATCCCATCATATGCTCTCATAGCTCCATAAATTTCTTCTTCATAAACTTACTCCAGTTATAATTTCACAGGTACCTGTGTGATGATTTGATCAATGTCTGTACCCCCATATAAGACTCCTTGAAAGCAGATACAGGAGTTTTATGATAAAATAGTAATCAGAAAACAGTCTATTTGGTAAAGAAACTGAGACACAGAGAAGTTAAACAGGTGACACAAGGTCCCAGCTTTAAAAAATGGCAGCCAGAACTTCAATACATGGTTTGTTTGACACCAAGTCCCCATGGTCTTTGAGTTACACTGAGAAATATGGTTGTTGTTGTTTTTTTTTTTACTGTATGTTATCTTCAAGTTGTTAAAGGTAGTAATTCAATAAACATAACATAGTGGTTAAGGTGGAAATCATCTAAGCTTAATCTAAAAAAGATAAGTCTTCCTATCTTTAAAATCTGTTAAAAAATTAAAATCCCGAAGTGTAAGGACACCCTATGTTATTCCATGCATCCACCCAGAGATAAACCTCAGGTCCAATCACTGGATATGGCATACTCTACCATGCTCAGCCAATTTATCAGAGTTCTACAAAGTCATAGGGATTGAAAAGATGAATCAGGGTTCTCCCTAGCCTAGGTTTTGCTACACTCTTAAAATGTGAGTCTTTGAGTACAATCTGCTCCTTTTGAAAACATAAACAAGAAATAAACAGCAAAGAACTAAAATTACCAAGGGGTAAAGTAGGAGTTGGAGAAAGGAAAAGCTCTATTTTTTAAAGTGTCTTCTGGGCAATATATACACTACTTCACAACCACAACAACCCAGAATAACTTATTTAAAAAGAACTCTGATGGTAAAATTATTAGGAGGTGTCTTAACTACGTTCCTTTGAGATAACAGAGTCTCTTCAAAGGGGAATGGAATCATAAACATTACCTTAGAAAACTAGTTATTACTTTAGAAGTTCACAAATTCTTTTACACAGGTCCTCAACTTAGGCTAATGCTAATCCTCACACTGTATGTGACTAAAATTGTCTGCAAAGAGCAGCTGTCCACTTGACATTCTGGATCTGCCTGTAATGTAATAGTTAAGGAATGTGGTGTCATTCAAGGAGAGACTATAATTTCATGTATTGAATGAAGAGTGTTAAATTTTTACTATAAAATCATGATTTCTAACAAGTCCAAATGTATAAATAATCACCAAACAGTGTAAAACTCCTGGGTCAAAATATTCCAGTATGAGTTTTATTGACTATTTATGGGCAAAATAGTTAGATTCCATTTTCCTATCCAAAAAATAAGTAGTATCTGTAAACTACTTGCCATGAACACAAACCACACATAAATCAGAGCCAAGTCAATCACACCTACAGGACAAAACTGCATCAAATAGCAGGAGTCATTAATATTTTTTGGACCACAGATCCCTTCAACAATCTGGTGAAACCTGCGGGCTTTCCAAATGTAAAGAGAGACCCACAAAATTTTACCTACAAATTAAGAGAGCTCTTGAACCCTTTAATCTCAACTTTATAAACTTCCAACCTGGAAGCTATTTTTTAAAAATCCATTGCAAGATTGCATTAGAGTCAACAGACTTGTGCTTTTCCCTTTAAGACACTGGGTTAGTGACATACATAAACTGTCAATACTCCCAGAAAGAAAAGAGAAGAATACCAGCATTACTAATAAAATACACTCCGCAAGAGAAACTGCAATGGAAGTAAGGGGAGAGTTATATCCTACTATGTGGAGTCCAGTCTATTTTAATATTAGGATTGAGCAATGTCAAGAAAGTTGACATACCAAAATCTCAACTTTTAAAGCAGGTATGTTTGTAGAATTTTTAAGTAGACTTCTGTTTTACAAACACTTAATGATTTGGTAAAACAATGTCAAGCACAACTATATATTTGATCATTTAGTATTTTAATGAAACATTTCTAAAATAGCCAAATCTAAAGTATGAATATTTATAAAAAAGTAATACAGAGTAAATTTTCAACATAAAATCTGAATATTTCATGTGATAGAATCTGATAATATAAAAAATAATCATAAAAAATACATGGGTTATTTATTACCTAAAACATGGAACTAAGTTTCTTATAGCGGCAATTTTACTATAATGGTACCCTCCTTACTTACCCATTGTGTTTAGGTGCCACATTTTGCTTATCCATCAATTCATGATGGACATTTGGGTTGTTTCCAGCTTTGGGCTATTGTGAATAATGCCACTATAAACAAAGGTGTACAATGATCAGTTTGCAACCCTGTTTCCATTCTCTTTTGGTATACACCTAGAAACAGGATTGCCAGATCAAATGGTAATTCTATGTGTAACTCTTTGAAGAACTGACAAATTGCTTCCCACAGTGGATGCACCATTTTTACATTCTCACCAACAGTGGACTGGAGTTCCAATTTCTCCACATCTTCTCCAACACTTATTTTCCATTTTTTAAATAACAGTCATCCTTGTAGGTATGAAGTGATATCTCATTGTGGTTTTATTTTACATTCCCCTAAGAGCTAATAATGTTGAGCATCTTGTCATGTGTTTAATTGGCCACTTGTGTATCTTCTTTGGAGAAATGTCTATTCAGGTTCTTTGCCCATTTTAAAACTGGATTATTTTTCTTTTTGTTGATGAGTTATAGGAGTTCTTTATACATTCTGGATGTTTAACCTTTATCTGATATATGGTGTGGCACTACTTTCTCCCACTCTGTAGGATATCTTTTCACTTTCTTGATAATCTTCCGCACAAAAGTTTTTAATTTTGATGAAATCAAATTTATCTATTGTTTCTTTTGTTGCTCATGTTTTTGGTTTCATATGTAAGAATCTATTGCCAAATTCCAGGTCATGAAATTTGCCCCTAAATTATCTTCTGAAAGTTTTATAATTTTAGCTCTTAGATTTGGGTCCTTGGTCTATTTTTGAGTTGAATTTTGCATATGGTATAAAGAAGGGGTCCACTTTCATTCTTCTGCATGTTGATATTCAGTTTTCACAGCATCTTTTGTTGAAGACACTGTTCTTCCCTCACTTTTATGTACTTAATAATCTTGTCAAAAAATCAACTGGCTATAAACATGTGGGTCTGTTTCTTGACTTTAAATTCTGTTCCACTGATCTATTCATCTAACCTTGTTTCAGTACCACACTCTTTTGATTACTGTCACTTTGTAATACAATTTGAAATCAGGAAGTGTGAGTCTTCCAACCCTGTTCTTCTTTTTAAAGATTACTTTGGCTATTCATGGCCCCTTGAAGGTTCATATATATTTGAGGATTACTTTTTTCATTTCTGCAAAAATGGCTGCAGGAATTTTAACAGGGATTGGATTGAATTTGCATATTTCTTTGGGCAATACTGACGTATTAGCAATGTTAATTCTTCTAATATATGAATATGGGATGTCTTGCCATTTACTGAGATCTTCATTTATTTAGTTCCTTCATGTCAGGTATTATAAAAAATATTTAAAACTGCAAAAGAATGTTTAACAAAATTTAAATATGCATACTCCTGGGCTCAGTAAGTTCACTGTTGCAAATTTATTCCATGGATATATAAAAATAAAACCTGAGTAAATTTAAGGAGTTCTATTAGTATAGTTCTTGAGGGCATCAGTATAGATATTAAGGAGTTGGTAGCTTTTCATTCACCTTTAGTCTCCCCTAAGCAACGCCATTAACTAGAATAAAAATAAAACAAAATTGTCCTGGGTATCACTGCGCAGAACTGAAAATAGGAATATAAGAAAAGGATTAAAGGTCCCAGGACCAGCTGGTGCCCAGACTTTTCCTTATTCTTAATCTTGTTCCTAATTTTGTTTCCTTATACTTGAAAGAAGCTGAGCAGTTACAGCTCCTTCATGTATCAACACAATTGCTCTTCAACTCTCTCATTCTATTACAATGAACTCTCTAAGGGCTCATGCCCCACAAAACAAGTGGGTGTGTGCTGTGTGTCTTTCATTAAAAAAAAATTTTTCTTTTAACCCAAAAAAACAAAAAGAGTCTGCTTCCAGGACATGATCAATCATTCCCCCACCTCCAAGTCTTGGGAAAAGAAGTCCTTAAAACTTTCAGGTTCACGCCATTTCTTAGAGATCCCCAGGATTTTGATAGACATGTTTGTGTTATTAACAGAGAGTAAGCCCAAACTCTTGGAACTTAACACTAATTTTGTCTGACATTTTTCTACTGCTTGAGATCCTAACTAATTCAAGAAGAGAGCCTAAGATGTGCTTGCTGATTCCTGTGTATTCAGCACCAAGCCCTGTAGTTTCTGATCACTCTTTCCCTTGTTACCATACTTTTAGTATCCCAGTCCCATGATACTTTTAATGGTAGGAGAACCTAGGAATACCCAAAAGTCCTATAAACTGATATTAAGGGCCCATCAGTGCTGGGAGAGAAAATCACTCATTGCTGAAAGTGAGGTATATGCTGCCTTTTTAAAAAATCATTCACTGAAGATCAGACAGCATTCTCATACCCACAAAATGGCTGAAAAAAAATCAAACACCTTAGGGAATCTCTATGGATGTTAGAATATTCTGGAGAAAACAGCCTAAATTCTCATCTCCAAAGGTCAGACAGAATCTTGATTATTATAAATCTTCTGCTGCTTCTGAATCTTAGTCTACTGAAATGGGATTTAGTTCTATAGAAAAGCAGAATCTAAGCCACTAGCCAAAGTGAAATCTCCTTGAAACCTTAATTTGCTACATCATAAAAATGTCCACCAATTTTTAAGTCCTTAATTATATTTGGAAACCTTAAAAGCCTTATGTTATAAAGTGCCATCACAGGACTCTGAATGAAGATAACAACATAACTAACTTTTATTGAATTGTTGCATTACTATATGCCAGGCACTGTTCCAAGAAATATACATTCAATAACTTATTTATCTCACAATAACAATGTTCAAGCTATCAAAGGCATATCAGAACTGAGAACTCCTGAGGGAAAGGAAATTCATGTTCACTCTGGAGCATGAGATGGTGGAATGGACTCTGCATGCTGGGGGCATACAGTGAAAGGTAAAAAGGTGCATGTAATGAATAACAGGCTATTCACAAAAACTGTTAAGTATATGTCTATTTCTTATCATCTTTACTTTTATTTCAGATAAGTAAACAAAATTGATGCTTAGAGAGATACAGTAATCTAACCAAGGTCATTCAAATCCAGACTAGACTTGGCAACACAGGATCTCCCCAATAAACTAAGAGTTTTGCTTTCCTAGACATAGGACAAAAAGATACAAAATTCCTTTAGGTATTCTAAGGGCTGAAGTACTTCATTATCTAAAACAGATTGCAATCCTCTGTTAGCATGGAAAAATATGAAACATCGTAACAAACACCACAAAAGATCCACTATTCAAAATTAACACCAAAGCTTACAGAGAAACAGTGTAATTAACAATGATGCCTTAGTTTGCCAGGGCCGCTATGACAAATACCACAGAATGGGTTGCTTAAACAACAGGAATTACTGGCTCACACTTTGGGGGCTAGAAGTCCAACACTGAAATATACCAATCCTTCTCCTAGACTCTGCTCTATGCACTTCCTCCCTCGGCTGATTTTAATCTGTAGCCTTTCCCTGTAATAACCATATTCATGAGTATAATAACTTTCAGTGAATTCTGGGAATCCTTCTATGAAATCATCAAACCCAACTGTGGTTTAGGGAACCCCTCACCCCCACCCCAAACTTGTGGCTGGTATCAGAAATGAGGGCAGTCTTGAGAACGGTGCTCTCAAACTTTGTACTTTGCCTAAGCTCACTGAAGATGCCATTTTACAGGAGGAAACAGAGGCCCAGAGTGGATTAGTAATTTGCTCAATGTGATAAATTTTGTATATGCATGCAAAGCCAAATTTAGAATTTAAGTCTGTAATATAGAAAGCTTTATTATTTTCACTATGTTATGTTATTCCACATTTTAAAAATTATCTTGTTAGTTCTCATTCACTAACACCTAACCTACATAAAAAAAATATTCTTCTCACAACTTCAAGTTTGCATACTTTGGGCTCTGACTCTCTCTTCTCATTCAGAAATCTGGGGAGCAAACATACCTTTTCCTCCTTTCAGGCTCCCTCTAAGAAAACCACCTAAATATGTCTGTCCTGTGTATTGACTTTCATTTGTTCAGAAAGAGATTATAGTTCGTAAGTTGGCAAAATGGGGACTAAACATGTTTTACAACCTCATTTCCTAAATTAGTCATGACTAAAAAATGAAAACCAGTCTGTTCTGGCTAGTGTAAACACTAAATATCTAGCTGTTTTCTAGCCCAGCAAATATATCCCAACTTCAGACTGACTGTCTAAATTTAAATGAATATGCAGTGAAAAATGGATACGTTTGTCCCTGATATATAAGTAATGACAATCAAATTACCAAAAAAAGTATTTAAAAGTTCTTTAAGATGCTATGGTATCAATTCCCTAGAGGAAGAAAAAGATCTTAAAGAGAAACATTACATTCTAGTTTATATTTTAAATGCATAATAAAGGAATCAAAATGAGTTGTGATTTTTAAATTTTCTTTGTGACATCTGGTTGAGGTATAAATGGCATTGAGAAAAACTGTTCAAAATGCTAACAATGTCAATGCCCGATTTAAAACGAAAATCAATGACAATGCCTGATTTAAAAAGAAAATCAATCTTTTTTAGCTGAAACCAGCATGTGCTTTTAGGGTTTCTAAACTAAACATTTTATTTTAATATAGACTGTTAACCTGCTTTGCAGAAGAATTTTCCAAATTTAACTTTCAATCAAACTGATCACAGCAAGATCTAACACCAAAGAACACTAAACATTAGCTGCTGCTAAGACTCTACAAACACTTTATATACCAAGTCGTTTGACTGAAGTTCAGAGCTGACATGCAAAATGCAATCATCATGGTAATTTGAGGCCCTTTACCATCTCTTTTTCATTTATCACAATTTTTCAGTTCTGATTAAATAGAGTACATTGAACTCACAGTTTCCCAATCTCTCTTGGAAACACATTACAGTGACAGTAAAGGGATTTTTTTTTAGGACACACCGCTACAAACAAGAAGAAAGGAAAAGGAGTTGATAAGAACAGCATTTGGGGATCTGGAAAGCAAATGAATGAGTGCCACCTGACATAACAGAGAGGTCAGCAGTGAAAAAAGCTAAGAGAAGCCATCTGATTCATATCTTGGAAACCCAAAAAGTTCAAGAAACTTGTGGTACCAATGAGTTCTGGAATTTGGGGTGGGGGTGAGACTGAATCTGTATCCAAATCTGTATCACCTACTGTAAGGTCAAGGTGAAAGTCTAAGAAGCAGATTCCCAGCCCCAACTCTGCAAAGTCAAATAATTATGAAACCCCTAAAAGGCCGAAGGTTTATGGTCTGGAGAGAGTAGAGGATCTCTAATCAGCATGACAATAGACCCAGATGAGAGACATGATTAAGTGTGAGTTCCCAGCATCTTCCAACCATCTTCCATCCCCTCAGATCCCAGTACACTGTCAGACAGGCTTGCACCCTCCAGGCTGGAGTTGGGAAGGGTACTATCTGAGAAATCTAACAAGGTCTAGAAAAAAGAAAGACCTTAAGATATTGATACCGGGGTGCAGGGGGTCCCACCAACGCAATGGCCCACGCAGATCATCCTACAGTAAAGGCTAAGGCTGACTAGTCTACCACACACCCATAGCTTCTACCATCAGCTTTTAAACATGAGCAGGCAGTCCAGGGTCGCCAGACATCTGAGGCAGAGGACAAAAACAAATAATAGATTCTTTTTAAAGTAATTTGGAGAAAACAGAGCTGGGAAGAGAGATTAAAAGCTAGCAAAAAACAAACAAAAAACAAAAAAACAAAAAAAAAACAGAACTACTAATATCCTCAGAGAGAAGGGAAAATATTGCATCCATAAAATAAGAATAGGATTTAAACAGAATAATCAGAGCACAACAGTGAATTCTTAGAAAATAAAAATATGGTAATAAAAAGGAAAGACTCAATGAAAGAGTTGGAAGCTTAAGCTGAAGAAATCCCTTGGAAATCAGAACAAAAGGGAAAATGTTATTTAAAAAAAAAAAAAAAAAATAGAAGAGACCAGCAGAGGGCTACAAATAATAAAAAAGAGGAAGAAAATCAAATACTTCCTAGAATTAAAGGACCTAAATTTCCAGATTAATGCAACAATCAAGTGCCTCACACAATAGATAAAAGGAGACATATCACAGCATATCGTCATGAAATTTCAGCACATTCAGGACAAGAAACCATCCTAAAATAGTGGTTCTCTACTGTTCAGAATTACTAGGGAGCCGTAAAGAAATATATGTTCGGGTTCCACTCCAGACCAATTACAACAAAATCTCTGATGCAAGGATTTAGTCAAACTTCCCAGGTGATTCTAAAGTGCAGCCAGGGTTGAAAAATCATTGTCCTAAAACTGCCCAAAAAAGAAAAAAAGGAAAGAAAATTATTTTGAGATTTCTTAATTGCAATAGTGAAAGCCCAAAAGACAACAGATCAGTACTTTCAAAATCGTGAAGGAAAAATTATTTTCAACCTCAACATTATCGATTAAGTATTATCAAATAATAACTTTTTCAAAACACTGAGGTCTCACACACACAACTTTCTGTAGGGCTTTACTAGAGAAAGTGGTTTGCCAAAACAAGATTGTAAACCAGGAAAGAGGAAGACATGGGACCCAACAAACAGGGATCTAACACAGAAGACAGGTAAATCAAATCCCAAGAATGACAGCTACCAGGCCCTAGGGAGGGCAAATAATCCAGAATGGAATAGCTCACAAGGTTCTGTGAGAATAATATCCAAAAGGACAAAGTAGTTGATGTGTTTGAACATACTAACAGAAAATTTTATCAAGTAGGAGACAATCTGAAGTTCAATTTGTGATAAGTACATAGAAAACTAAGCAATGAAGCAAGACACTTTAGGAACTCCAGAGAATACAAGAAGTTGTACCAAGAAAGGAAGTCATCTTACTATACTACGTAACTCAGCTGTGAATTGCATTTACTAAGTCATATTAACGTGAACACACAACACTGATCTAAAGCAATGGATGACATGACCACATTGGGGGGTGGGGCGTGTGTGATGTGGCTGGTGACAGAAGGAGAAAGAGAGAGCTAAAAGCTCACCCATCAGAGTAGGAAGCCAACAGACAATCTATAAAACAAAACAAATCAAGAATAGGTCTAAAAACAGGTTATTTTGTGATCTGGTTTAAATACCACAAGAAATACCAAAAAGTCTGAAATAGTTGTCTCTGAGGTACAAGCAATGGTTGGGGATGGTGGGGGTGAGTGGTTACAGAGGAGACTTCTGGTTTTTGTAATAAGCTTTGTAAAACGATTTCACTTTTAAACAATGTATGTGAACAGTTTTGATAAAAATTAAAATTACAAAGAAGCTTTCTCCTTTGACAACTTGCTTTATCTCCTGACATTAATTTTTTTAGAGTTGAGTCTGTTGATAATACATTTCTATTTCATTCTTTTCAACCAATGCATAGTACTCATTGCCCAATTACACAATCATTTATTTATTCCTTATAATATTCATAGACATTTGGTTATTTGCAAAGCTTCTCTATTAAAAGCAACATTACCATTTAAAAAAAAAAAAACTCATATCTACTTGCATACATGTGAGACTTTCATCTGGTTGATTGTCCTTGAACTTTCTGCCTTCATGTCCCCCAAAGAATTTTTATTCCTTGCACATTTTAAAATAAAATTCCAGATATTATTTGGATGTCACCAGTTTTTCCCATTAATGACCTCTTTTTGTCCCAGGATTCCATTCAGGCTACCACAATGTATTTAGTTGTCATGTCTCCCCAGTCTCAAAAGCTGTTTTGCATTTATACTTAGGTAAAACTTATTTAAGCATTGTCACAGTTGTAAAAACTTAAGTAAATCATTTTAACTCTCCAAGCCTTAGGTCCCTCTGTATAGGGCTGTAAAAATGAGAAAGAACTGCAATTTAGGAATATCTTATAAGATAATGATATCAAAAAGCTCTATAAACTCAGAAGGGTTATTGTACATCTTTATGTTTCATACTGAGATTGTGTATTTGCTTAATATTATTCACAAGCTAGTCAAGGATCTTAAATGTCTCTTCTTATAAAATGCTCAGAAGGGAATTAAAACCCTCCCTTTTCCCCCAGAATACACAACTTTATTTTTACAATTACCCTGAGAAACCAGATTCCTGACATTCATACAGGACTTGCATACAATAAAATGTTCGATAAACACTGGGGGAAAACTCAAAATAAATCCAAGAAATAATGGTAAAAAACTACTAAACGTTTCTAATTATATCAATACAAGTTCCATAATAGCCATTAGAGAAGAAACTAAAGCTGATTTTTAATATCTTAATATCTACTTGAATTTCTACTTCTTGATTGTTTTTCACTGATCTATTTATTATATTTAAGAAATAATCAGAACACAGGTTTGGAAACTTAGCATTATATTATAAGCAGAGCTTATATAAAAATGAATTAGGGAGAGGTGGGGCAAGATGGCGGACTGGTGAGCTGTATGTTTTAGTTACTCCTCCAGGAAAGTAGGTAGAAAGCCAGTAACTGCGTGGACTGGACAACCACAGAGCAATCTGACTTTGGGCATACTTCATACAACACTCATGAAAACGTGGAACTGCTGAGATCAGCAAAATCTGTAAGTTTTTGTGGCCTGGGGACCCGCACCCCTTCCCGCCAGGCTCAGTCCCGTGGGAGGAGGGGCTGTCAGCTCTGGGAAGGAGAAGGGAGAACTGCAGTGGCAGCCCTTATCAGAAACTCATTCTACTGATCCAAACTCCAACCATAGATAGACTGAGACCAGACACCAGAGAATCTGAGAGCAGCCAGCCCAGCAGAGGGGAGACAGGCATAGAAAAAAACAACACGAAAAACTCCAAAATAAAAGCTGAGGATTTTTGGAGTTCTGGTGAACATAGAAAGGGGAAGGGCAGAGCTCAGGCCCTGAGGCTCATATGCAAATCCCAAAGAAAAGCTGATCTCTCTGCTCTGTGGACCTTTCCTTAATGGCCCTAATTGCTTTGTCTCTTAGCATTTCAATAACCCATTAGATCTCCCAGGAGGGCCCTTTTTTTTAATCCTTTTTTCTTTTTCTAAAACAACTACTCTAAGAAGCCCAATACAGAAACCTTCAAAGACTTGAAATTTGGGCAAGTAAAGACAAGAGCAGAACTAAGAGAGCTCTGAGACAAAAGGCAATAATCCAGTGGCTGAGAAAATCCACTAAACACCACAACTTCCCAAGAAAAGGGGGGTGTCTGCTCACAGCCATCATCCTGGTGGACAGAAAACACTCCTGCCCGTCGCCAACCCCATAGCCCAGACCTGCCCCAGACAACCCAGTGGGACGGAAGCGCTTCAAATAACAGGCACACACCACAAAACGGCGTGGACATTAGCCTTCCCTGCAACCTCAGCTGATTGTCCCAGAGTTGGGAAGGTGGAGCAGTGTGAATTAACAAAGCCCCATTCAGCCATCATTTCAGCAGACTGGGAGTCTCCCTACACAGCCCAGCAGCCCAGAACTGCCCTGGGGGAACGGCACTCACCTGTGACATAGCACAGTCATCTCTCAACAGAGGACCCGGGGTGCACAGCCTGGAAGAGGGGCCCACTTGCAAGTCTCAGGAGCCATACGCCAATACCAAGGACTTGTGGGTCAGTGGCAGAGACAAACTGTGGCAGGACTGAACTGAAGGATTAGACTATTGCAGCAGCTTTAAAACTCTAGGATCACCAGGGAGATTTGATTGTTAGAGCCACCCCCCCTCCCTGACTGCCCAGAAACACGCCCCATATACAGGGCAGGCAACACCAACCACACATGCAAGCTTGGTACACCAATTGGACCCCACAAGACTCACTCCCCCACTCACCAAAAAGGCTAAGCAGGGGAGAACTGGCTTGTGGAGAACAGGTGGCTCGTGGACGCCACCTGCTGGTTAGTTAGAGAAACTGTACTCCACGAAGCTGTAGATCTGATAAATTAGAGATAAGGACTTCAATTGGTCTACAAATCCTAAAAGAACCCTATCAAGTCCAGCAAATGCCAAGAGGCCAAAAACAACAGAAAATTATAAAGCATATGAAAAAAACAGACGATATGGATAACCCAAGCCCAAGAACCCAAATCAAAATATCAGAAGAGACACAGCACCTAGAGCAGCTACTCAAAGAACTAAAGATGAACAATGAGACCATAGTACGGGATACAAAGGAGATCAAGAAGACCCTAGAAGAGCATAAAGAAGACATTGCAAGACTAAATAAAAAAATGGATGATCTTATGGAAATTAAAGAAACTGTTGACCAAATTAAAGATTCTGGACACTCATAGTACAAGACTACAGGAAGTCTTGTACTATGTAATGGTACTGTGAACAATCAAATGTACGATTTATTTTGTATGACTGCGTGGCATGTGAATATATCTCAATAAAATGAAGTTTAAAAAAAAAAAAAAAGATGTAGTGCCCCCTTGAGGAGCCTGTGGAGAATGCAGGGGTATTCGCCTACCCCACCTCCATGGTTGCTAACATGACCACAGACATAGGGGACTGGTGGTTTGATGGGTTGAGCCCTCTACCATAGGTTTTACCCTTGGGAAGATGGTTGCTGTAAAGGAGAGGCTAGGCCTCCCTATGGTTGTGCCTAAGAGCCTCCTCCAGAATGCCTCTTTGTTGCTCAGATGTGGCCCTCTCTCTCTGGCTAAGCCAACTTTAAAGGTGAAATCACTGCCCTCCCCCCTAAGTGGGATCAGACACCCAGGGGAGTGAATCTCCCTGGCAACGTGGAATATGACTCCCGGGGAGGAAAGTAGACCCGGCATCGTGGGATGGAGAACATCTTCTTGACCAAAAGGGGGATGTGAAAGGAAATGAAATAAGCTTCAGTGCAGAGAGATTCCAAAAGGAGCCGAGAGGTCACTCTGGTGGGCACTCTTACGCACAATTTAGACAACCCTTTTTAGGTTCTAAAGAATTGGGGTAGCTGGTGGTGGATACCTGAAACTATCAAACTACAACCCAGAACCCATGAATCTCGAAGACAGTTGTATAAAAATGTAGCTTATGAGTGGTGACAATGGGATTGGGAAAGCCATAAGGACCATACTCCACTTTGTCTAGTTTATGGATTGATGAGTAGAAAAACAGGGGAAGGAAACAAACAGACAAAGGTACCCAGTGTTCTTTTTTACTTCAATTGCTCTTTTTCACTCTAATTATTATTCTTGTTATTTTTCTGTGCGTGCTAAGGAAGGTGTCAGGGATTGATTTAGGTGATGAATGTACAACTATGTAATGGTACTGTGAACAATCGAAAGTGCGATTTGTTTTGTATGACTGCATGGTATGTGAATATATCTCAATAAAATGATTTAAAAAAAAAACAAAAAACAAAAAAAACCCGCAAACTATAAAGAACATTTGATACATTTAACTGTGTTAAAATTAAGAACTCTGTGCAAGAAAAGACACATTCAAAAAAAGCAAAGAAAAGCCACAAACTGAAAGAAGATATTAGTAGTGCATGTAATTGAGAAAATCCAAAATATATAAAGAGCTCCTATACAAATCAAAAATAAAAAGATACTTTTCCAAAAAAAAAAAAAAAAAAAAAAAGAATTAATAATATATTTAAATTTTAGAAAATAATTCTAGATTAATTCTAAAATAATTCTATAAATAAGTAGAATTACATTTTTTGATCCCCATTAACAATGGGCATTTTTTTTTTCTGATCTTTATGCATTCAAGTACCACTTAGGTAAAAACTCTTGGAGAAAAGATTTAACTAAATCTTTTAAATTTGGTAACAATGGTAAATTCCTTAGTAAATACTGAACAAAATGTAGCATGTAAGATTATAATCAATATTTTTATTTGGGCTTTAATATCACTAGTTTTTCAACAAACACAGAATATCCTAGTAGGATTTAACCACTGAGAATTATACCAAATATTGACTCTTACTGCTAGCCAGAGTCTAACAATACCTCAAGACAAAGACATCTTTTAGGACAAAACATGAGCTCATGGGAACATACCAATTTATGTCATATAGCACATTGCCCTACTTTTTAGTAGCAAGACCTTTCCCCCTTGCTCTACACACATAACACCCATTGATATCCATGGCAGCCTGACGCAAGAAAGGAGCACAATGTGGCCTCTTGTAAAAGGAAAATTTTACATCTGCTTTTGAATGTTTGCCACCTGGCTTCCAGCCAATACAATATAAACATCAGCATTCATGAAATGTTGGATAATTCCTTGTCTTCAGTGAATTCCAGACTTTTGAAAAGGTCAAAATGTAATCTGAGAAGAGGAAAATCATTATACTTTAAAAGGCCCAGAACATAGAAAGAATATCATACAGTAAAGGATAGTACTGACAAATGATCCAAAATACTTTACTGCGGCTGACATGAAAATTTATACAACAGCTACCATTTTAGGTGTGTTCATTACATTCTGAGCACTGAACTGAATGTTTTATATATGTCATCCCATTTAATTCTTACAAAAATCCTGTAGGCGGATATTAGCATTCCTACTTTGCAGGAGAGAAAAGCACAACTCAATAGAGTTTAGGTGAATTATCCAAGGTCACAGAGTTGGTAACTGGCAGGGCCAGGATTATAAAGCCATTGTGCTCTTAAAACACTATGGCATACCCAAACTCTAGAACATGGGCAATGATATCACCTGAGTGTCTGGAAGTAGCTTATCTCTTTGGAAATGCTTTAAAAGTATATGTTACAATCTTATTTCATACTCTGCTTTGCAAACATTACATCACTTGCTACAAATATTGTATTGCTTGCTCCAAAAACATTCTCAATTTTCTGAGGCTTTTAAACAATATCTTAGTCTCTTTTGACAGTTAAAATTTGACAAAGAGAATACAGGTTTACCTGAAATTCTAGTGCAGTAGTACATTTCTTGAAGACCATATCATAGAAGAGACAGCATTCTAACGACCACACCAAAGTACCTCAGTTGAAATACATTTTCAGAGGAGACAATTGTAACTCTATTAAACCAAACTCTGATCCTCCACAGATCTTTTTAGAGCAAGCAAATCCTTTAGCCTCGCGATATTTATCATAATTCCTTACTAACAAGAACACCTTTCCCCAAAGACTGGTTCATAAAAAGTTCAATGAGCAGCTTTTGCTAGTGTATTTTTGCATGTGAAAACTGAATTTTGGTTTCTATCTTATTACCCCACTATTTACTTTTTACATTTTCTTTGTGGAGTATTTTTCCAGCAGCATTTTATATTGTTATTAATTCTTTCCAAGTGCCACAGTCCTGAGTAAATGAGTATCTTTTTTCATCATATCTAACTGCCATTGTTTGGGCACTTAAGATTTTAAATAAGCCAGATCTATCATTTCAAGCTATGATTGCTTAAATGATTTTGAATTCATTGTACAAAAATATAGAAATTATATTGATACCTTTGAATTATGGATTCTTTGTCATCAAATTTCCTTTGGGATACAAAATGTTAAGCATTTTGATTATATAAATAGTTTCCGTATTTTCAATTTCTTAACTTTAAATGTTTAAATACATACCTATTCATAAGTGAGGATTTATTCATTAAAATTACTCAGATTATTTTTAATGCATTTTTAAAACTGTGAACTTTAACATGTATACATAACAGTGATAACTTTCAAAGTACAATTTAACAAGTAGTTAGAGAACAAATTTCAAAGAATGTCATGGGTCACAGTTCCACAACTTCAGCTATTTCCATTCTTGTAAAATATGACATACAAACAGAAAGTTGTTAACTTTTGATGTACGGCTCAACAAGCAGTTATATAGATAATTTCAAAAACTGTTATGAGTTACAGTTCCACAGTTTCAGTTCTTTCCTTGTTACACAATATAGGGGATATACAGAAAGGTGAAGACTTTCAAAGCACAAATCAACAAGTAGCTATAGAAAAACTTTCAAAGGATGTTATAGGTTACAGCTCCACCACGTCATTTACCTCCTTCCAGCTATTCCAACACCCAAAAATCTAAAAATATATATATATTTGTATAAAGTTTCAGTATTCATAGACCTTTGTTAAATCTTATCCTGTTTGTTACTACCCCTTCCTCTCACTTAATCTGTTTCTCCATCTTCAGGGGTGTCAAGGCAGTGAGCACCCTAACTTGCTCATACTGAAAGGGGGTGTTGACCATATGGGGAAGGGGGCTGCATCTGACTGTTCTTAAAGAGGCTGTTACCCCTGAGTTTTAAGACTTATCTGGCATAGGAATACTCAGGTGGATTTAAGCTTCTGAGAGATATAACTTACTGAGTGAATCTTTTATAGAATCTCAGATAGGGACTTAGGTATTTGGGGACTACTTTTGGTAAGGACATAGTGTACTGTGGCCATTTGGGATGTCTAGCCAGAGCTTGCATAAGAGAAACCTCCAGGATAGCCTCTTGACTCTATTTGGGATCTCTGAGCCACTGTGACCTTAGCTCCTTACCTTTCTTTTTTCCCCTTTTGGTCAAGTAGGCATTTTCAATCCCTCGCCACCAGGGGGGCCAGGCTCATTCCTAGGAGTCATGTCCCATGTCGCCAGGGAGGCTTATTCCCCTGGAAGTCATGACCCTCATTAAGGAGTTGGCTAATGAACTTATTTGCCAAGTTAGGCTTAGAGAGAGAAAGGCCACATCTGAGCAACAAAAGAGACTCCTTGGAGATGCCTCTTAGGTATAATTACAGGAGGGATCAACCTCCAATTTACAACACTAAGTTTCACAAGAACAAGTTTCAAATTGAGAGCTCAGATTATTTTTTAAGTCTTTAAAACAAGTTCCAAACAATTCACAACTGAGTTCTTAACCTAACTTGAAATATAATTCATAAACTACATGTATTATACAGTTTCTAAGGAAACTTAGTCATCTGGGACTGGGGAAACAAACTAGGAGCCAAGAGTTTTGATTTCCTACATGGCTGTCAGCAAATTAAATACCTTCCTTCTGACTCAGTTAGTTTATATGGAAACAAGGTAAAACATAGTATCTTGGAAAATCAGATTCAATATTTGAAGTTAAAATTCCCATGTGATTTAAAAAAATAAAAATAATTTGAAAATATCATCACCATAATCAAGACTCTCCTCTAGGCTACCACAGCAGCTGTATCAGCTCTAAAGTAATCACAAGTAGAGCCATGTTTTTTAAAAAGCTCAGCATTTCCTATTTAAGCAGAATAGTTAATGAAACAACTGGTTAAGCCATCAATTTGGCTCAAAGATGTTCACTGACCAAAGCAAGCATAGGATGCCATTCTCCAAAGAACTAGAATAAAATAGGCTTCTAAGATTTATTGAGTACCTTTCATGTACTGTCACTGTTCTAAGAGTTTAGCCTTAATTTAATCCTCAAAAGAGTCCTACAAGATGGGTATGAATATGTGCTAGTTTGGATACATTATGTCCCGCCAAAAGCCATATTCTTAAATGCAATCTTGTGGGGGCAGACGTATTAGTGTTGACTAAGTTGGAAACTTTGGAATGGGTTGTGTCCATGTAGATGTCACCCAACCGGCTGTGGGTGATAACTCTGATTGGATGATTTCCATGGAGGTGTGGCCCCACCCATTCAGTGTGGGCTTTGATTGGTTCACTGGAGGTCTATAAAAGCTCAGACAGAAGGAGCTCACAGCTAGCTGTAGCCAAGACAGACATTTTGAAGACGGCTGTTGGAAGCTGATGCAGACATTTTGGAAAACGCCATTTTGAAGCACAACCTGGGAACAAGCAGACACCAGCCACATGCTTTCTCAGCTAACAGAGGTTTTCCAGACGCCATTGGGCATCCTCCAATGAAGGTACCTGATTATCGATGCGTTACCTTGGATACTTTATAGCCTTAAAGACTATAACTGTGTAACCAAATAAGCCCCCTTTTAAAAAAGCCAATCCATTTCTGGTGTTTCACATTCTGGCAACATTTGGAACAGAATATTATTCCCATTCAAAACTAATGGCACATTAAATGCCTTGCATAGAGTCACACATTTTCTTCTAAAACTGATACTCAATCAGATATAATGATTATTTGATGACTCAGAAAACAGGATATTTTATGACAAATACAGAGTACTCTGTCTGAAGCTTAATCATCATTGTACAAAAATGGAGATATCAAACTATAGAATAGATACTCTAAATCTTCCCATGAGAAACTACTTTCCATTTCCCTGAAGATCCCTGAGAGAGAGAGAGAGAATGCCGGCCAGCAAAACTCGAGGGGACAGGGGTAAAGAGTAAAGTTCTGATTTCAAAATAACTGACTGGTACTAACAGTACAAGAAGTCAATTTAGATGACCAAGTGATTTTCTACTACAAAGCTCTTTTTTTAAAAACTTTTAATGAAAACAAATAAAATGTGACCCTATTTTCCCTACTTTCTGATAAAGGAGGCAAAATTCACAAACACCTAGCCTGTATAAACACTTAAAATACTCTATGCTAATAGCTTAAGTTATTACACAATCTACAAGTATTCAAAAAGACTGGTCTGAATGCAAAGGAAAGCTGTGGCCTAATCAATGGTATTAACATAATCCAAAGGAAGAATGTAGGAACAGCTGAAGAATAAACAGTGTGGAGTAGAGAAAAGAGAAGACCAGAGAGCAAGATTCTGGCAGTGTTCATCAGCCATGTTGATGAAAAGGGGAACTCTGAGCAGCTGCTTCGAACCATCTGGTAGCTGGGCAAGAATAACTATTTGGCTGTACCAGGCTATCATTACTTGATGGTAAAGATGATGATCATGATGATAACAAGAGTACCTAACTTTCACTGTGCATTTAACTTTTTGCCAGGCACAATGTTAGGCTCTTAACATACATTACATACATTTATTTAACTCTCACACAAAATCCATGAAGTACTATCCCTATTTTATAAATGAGGAAACTGAGGCTCCCAGAAGCTAAGTAACTTGTCCAAGGTCACTTAGATAGTAAGTAGCAAAGCCATGATTTGAACCCAGATCTGAGTCCAAGGACTATGCTATAATAAATATTAAAATAATATTTCTATAAAGATGGCTGAGAGAAATGAAAAGAAACCTAAATAAATATTGTAATCAGAAGACTCCATAATGTTAACATGTCAGTTCTCCCCAATCTACAGATTCAACATTATCACAATCTCAATCCCAGTAAGCTTCTTCACAAAAATTGACAAGCTGATCAAAATATTTATGTGGAAATACAAAGGCATACAACAAAATCGTAGGACTCGCACATTGATTCCAACAGTTACAACAAAACTACCGTGATCAAGATGGTGTGGTAAAGGCATATGAAAAGACACCAAGGTCAAAAGAACAGAAGAGGGTTCAGAAACAGGCCCAGGATATGGTCAATTGATTCTCAACAAAGGTGCTAATATAATTCAATAAGGAAAGGACAGTCTTTTCAACAAGTGGTGCTGGAATAACCGGATGTCCATATACAAAACTTAATCCATACCTAGAACACGTGCAAAAATTCATTCAAAATCATAGTCCTAAATGTATAAGATAAAACTATAAAACTTCTGGAAGAAAATATACATGAAAAGCTGCATGACCTAGGGTCAGGCAAAGATTTCTTAGAGATGATGTCACAAACATGAATAACAAAATAAAAAGTGATAAATTGTACTTCAAAATTAAAATTTCTTGCTCTTCAAAATGATCTACACATCTCCGACTTTTATATATACCATGGCTTCTTAGAGCTCTATGACGGTGAAAGAATGCATTTGTCTTTTAGCACAAATGTCCAGTCCACTCGGCTATAGCATTCTTTTCACTGTTTGTTAATAAACTGTTATTCTGGTTTACATGTATACCTACTCTTGAGAGTTTTGCTTACCTAGAAAGGGTCAGTATCCCTGAAAGAAGTACTGTAACAAGAATAAAGCTTCTCCACCTACAAGGCTAAGAAACCAACTCTGGATTTCAATGACTTCATCTGAGTAATATCCCAATGACTCCTGCACCATGCACCATCCAACCAATCCCTAGCAGTCTCTATCCCTCTACCTATTCTTTAACTAAAACTGTACTTTTCAAATCCAGTACTCTGTTTAAGAATTCAACTGGGATTTCCCATGCTGACTTTGTTTTATTTCAAAGATACAAAAATTTGCTTCTGCCTGTTAGAATAGCTAACGTTTGCTACTAAAGGCTCCAACAGAAAGTCTGAGAACGAAAAGGGCATGAATGGTTTGAAATTCATGTTTTCCATTATTATAAAGAAAAAATCATGAACAAGTAAAAAAAAAAAAAAAAGTCTACCATTTACCTAATATCTTTTCTGAAATTAAAATAATTAAATTATAAATGAATCTGCCCAGCATTAAAAAAAACAACATGGATGTGGCTACCTAAAATCAGCATAAAATAGTATTCTCTGTACTAATCTCTGTTCAAATTCAACTAAATTTCCCATAAGAATCCAGAAATATTCCACAAATTGTTTTTCCTTAGTAAACTTAAATTAAAAGGTTAAAATAAATGAACCAGTGATATTTTTATAATTAGCAGATGGAGTACAATCTAATAATAGAAAGTGGACGTTTCCTAACTGCTGGTAGTCTGTTTTTTGGTCAACGATAAGGTTTTCAGTGATTTCTGATTAATGGTTACTTGGTAAATTTGTTGCATGAGGCCTGGCATGACGGTGGATGGTGGACTGTCAGAGCTGGGTCCCAGGGTGCTGCCCTGCCTCCACAGTCACCCACCACCCTCTGCGGCTGCCTGCAATGTTGAATCATGCAGCATCTGAGGGCAAAGAGAACAGCTGGGAGGCAGGGACTGTATGAGGACTACCCACACTTACTGGCTCACTCCTCCCAAATCTTCCCACCCTCTAAGCCCTCTTGTACCACCCCATGATTTACTTCTTTGGGCTCTGGCTTAAGTCTCCTTTATACCAACCCAACCTGAATTCCTTTATCTCTCTCACTCCAAAGTAGTCTCAGGGGTCACAAGTATTCAAGGAATGGGGTTGGTATTAGGAACCAAACCTCAACTGCCCCTCCCTGAGTGAAGCATCTAGATGCCTCCTAGCATCTTTTTCTGTCAAGGTGTCAGGGTGCTGTTCAGATTCCAAAAAAGGATATACAAACCTTTAGAAGCTATAGTAAACAATTAGATCACTTTTTAAAAACCACATAACTCACTGTCTTGTAGTGAAAAGCAAAACCATGTTTAATAACGTAGCCGTTGGGGTGATAGCATAAATTTAATTTTAA
This sequence comes from Choloepus didactylus, assembly GCF_015220235.1. Taxonomy (NCBI): domain Eukaryota; kingdom Metazoa; phylum Chordata; class Mammalia; order Pilosa; family Megalonychidae; genus Choloepus; species Choloepus didactylus. The sequence goes on along the minus strand of NC_051313.1, from coordinate 94,375,185 downwards.
AATGAATGTTACCATCTCATAATTATTATATTTATTATGCAGTAAAACAGATAAACAAAAAAATCAGAGCCTTCATTTTACTATCTCTCAGCTCTATTTGAAACAAAAAATTCAAATTATAAAAACATAAACTGATCATTGGTTGGTGTCAACACACATTCAGCCTAACCTCTCATATTCCACATGGACAGCTGGTAAAATTATAGTCAATGACATACTCTGTGGCAAAATACTTGAGAAAGCCACAGGACCTTCTCTGCTGCCTTGAACTAAGACAAGAAAAGAGACCAATATATTTTAGATAGATTTTCAATCATAAGAACGTAACTTTGAAAAATCTTTTTTCCTGATTCAGTTTTACATTAAGAAATTCCAAGAAACATTTAAATTTTGATATGTCAAATTTGAAGAATTTTAATATGATTATTTTCTTTTACTTATTAATAGTACTCTATTTCCCAGTATTTGTCTCCCAGTAGCACTTAATCTGTCAGGCTACAGAAAACAAAAGACAATGTGTACTTTCAATAAACTACTAAAAAGCACATTTCAGATATAATGCTAATGTCACATTTATGTACACGATACAACCCCCACCAGACATCATGATATTTCATTAGTATTTCCACTGAGATTATAATGCCAGTTATTGATAATATACCCAACTACAAGGATCCTAATTCTGAGGAGTCTCTTGTTCAACCATGAGTAAAAGTTTGTGTATTCTATGTAGATTATCTCAGATGTTTTAAGAACCTAATCATTTTCAAACCCCCTTCTGAAAGATGTGATCATTTCATACAATGTGAAAGCAGGAGGGACCTTTGACAAAACCTAATGCAACCTTCTTACCTGATACACTAAATTGCCCCCACTCATCATCAAAAAAAAAAAAAAGAAGAAGAAAGAAAGGAGAAAAGTAAGTAACTGGCCCAAGGTCTCACGGTAAGGAAATGGCAGCACCAGGCTAACCACCTATTTCATTCCTCCCACTTCATCATGGCATCTTCATTAAATAGAACAGGCAGTCCTCTGTTCTGGAGGGCCTCAGGTTTACCCACCCAGCAGGAAGCTTGGCCTCCACCTGCAGCTGCCAGGGTGACAAGGCAGTCCTGCCACCCTGGGGGAAAGCAGGACAGGGAGCGCGTCCCAGCTAAAACCTGAGAGGAAGCAAGAAGTGCCCAGCTCCTGGAATGGTAGGAAAGACAGAGCAGGAAGAACAGTCAGCTGACACCAGAGAAGGATCCAGAGAGAATGAGTCGGCTGAGGTGAAAAAAAAATGTCACACATTCAGAAGTCTGGATTTCCTGAATGGAACTAAAGGTTTCCCATAGAAACCATGAAGTGCTGTATTTCCATAAATATGTATCTCCATAGATATGACTTGGCATCCTCACAAAACAAGTGCCACCATTTTCTAAGGAGAAATGCACCATGAGATCCAGCCAGACAATTTAAAAAGAAACATTGAAACAAATCCAATTGTAAATCAGATACTGCCTGTCCTTCATTTAAAATGGGTAGGAGGGGGTGTTAAGTGAGCTACCAGCTACTGACTGATCTGATAATGAAACTGTGTCTGCTGTGCGTTCCCATTGGCCTGGTGAACACATGGTGACCTGACAAAGGTCCTCTTCATTTTAAGCAAGCCAAATTCTGATATATCGATGTCAAGTCTGCACTGCAAACAAAAGAAAGCACTTACTTTTTTACTAATAGATAGTATGAAAAGAAATATAAATTCCTCGGTAAGAAAACAGCAAATATCCTACATTCCTTAATGATACATTAATTGATATAACTCTAATGGAAGTTTCTCTGTTAAAAATAAACCAATTTATTACCTGCTTAAAAAAAAGCAGAAAAAACATCTTAAATCAAATCATAGCTAATTCTAATTAAAATAAGAATTCACTAGTAAGGCTAAGGTAAAAGTTTTCATTAAAAATTGTCTAAAAATAGAAGAAAACATAAACCCGAAACAAATTATACTCCACAGAAGTAGAAAAAGTCCTGAAGCAAGTCCTACAATAAGGGGCAAAATTTTCCAAATGGCACATCTAAACTGACATTTGTTTTCCAAGAATAACTTTTAATATTCCGAAATATTTATGATAAACAAAGGGGAAAATATTTTAAATGTGGGACATTATCAAAAACCTCACATTCCAGACTAATAATTGGACTGAAACAGGCACAGTATGTTTGAGTATCTTCCAACTTCACAATAATACATATTTAAAGAACCCTGGATGCAACTATTCCCATTTTATATGAGATATTAATTTATAAAGTAAATATTTTAATATATTTAATTATTACACTATTTCTTAAAAAATGTATATTTGTCTAAAATAACTACAAATAAACATTAAAAATTTCCAGTGCTTTTTCCTTCAACAGAAAGTCCTTTACTACATTATAAATAAATGAAATCAGTTATCTTTCATTATTCATTAAAAAAATTACTACTCAGACTAAACATTCTTTTTTGTATCAACTCAAAAATAAGTTAATTCCCCAAAAGATAATTAAGACTATGCAATAATTGTGATGGTCCCAATATACAGACTAAATTACTCATCAATTATAATTTATTACATTTACTAAACAAATATAGGTTTATATAAAGAATGCATGCTTCAATATGACTTCATTTTTAAAGTACAAAATTCATGTATGTGGGAAATGAGCTAAGAAAATAAGCTATTTCACTTAAAAATTTTATTTTTACTACTACACAAGATAATTTATATGAAATATGATGCTTCATCTCACTAAATAAATAAGAAACAAAAAACACTCTCTGATCATAATCCTTCCACACACGGACAGATTGAGTGTGACAAAATGTTTCTATTTGGGGATGCATCTCCATTAAAAATTAGCAAAACCTTCCTGATGACAGAAATAGCACCTGCCACAAATAGTCCTTTGGAGCAGGATTTGACCTCCTATTAAGTCTGTGACATACCAAAGAAACCACTTAATTGAAGCATATCTCTTCACCCTTGCTCACAATACAGCAGTTTCCTCCAAAAGCATTTGTCATAACAATGCTACAGCTCTGCTTTCACAGCAGGGAAGTCTAATTGCACCACACCAGAGAACTATCAAAAGCAACCCTGAAAAATGGAGAATGAATTCTCTACTCTTAAGACATTTAGCAGAATATGAGAGGGCTCCTAGGCTGATTCTAGAAGTATATTTTGGTCAAGATATCATATCATTATCTTAGAAATTTAATTGCTCAATCAAAATATTTTCAAACAAAAAGATATATGATGCAAAAGATACACTGAAGGATTTTATCTGTTTGTTTATTGGTCCTCCCACTATGTTCCAGAAGTCGCTTACAAAAGCAAGAACATATAAATTAGAAGTAGGACAGTGGTAGAGACAGTGCAGTGTAGGTGGGAGTCAGGAACACAGACTGTAGCGCCAAAACGCCTGGGTTGGAATTCCAGCTCTGCCTCTGTTATGGATTGAATTGTGTGACCCCAAAAGATATGTTCAAATCCTAACTCCCAGTCTCATGAATGGGACTTCATTTGGAAATAGGATCTTTGAAGATGTTATTGGTTTAAGCCAAACTGGATTAAGGTGGGCCCAAATTCACGACTAGTGTCCTTATAAGAAGGAGAAACTTGGCCACAGAGTCAGAGACAGAAGACAGCCATGTGAGGGAGGCAGATAGTGAGTTATGCCACAAACCAAAGAACATCACGGATTGCTGGCAAGCCACAGCCAAAACCCTTCAGACTTCAGAGGAAGAACAGTCCTACCAACACCTTGATTTGGACTTCTAGCCTCCAAAACTGTGAGACAATACATTTCTGTTGTTTTAAGCCACCCAGTTTGTGGTACTTTGTTATGGCAGCTCTAGGAAACAAATACAGTCACTCATTATAATCCCTGTGTGACCTTGGGCTCTTATCCTCTCTGTGCACCCATTTCCTTATCTGTAAAGTGGGGATGATAACACTTACTTCATGGGGTGGTTATGTGAATTAACATATATACAGCCCTTAGACTAGGATCTGGCAAATAGTAAGTTATTCAGAATAACAAATGGAATAGGAATACAAAATGGATCCATAAATAAACCAAATGACCACAGCCCTTTCTATAATATGCTATATCTATAAATAATATTTGTTGTAATTTTATCCATAGTTACCATCAAGGTACACAAGTTGAAATTTTCAAACTTTGGGCAATTAAAACCATTTCATTTTTACAGGGAAGGATGGCTTTAGTATATCTTGTCCACACTGGACAAATTAATTAAGCACTGTATTTGTCTGATACGTTTGCAACATCTTTCCAAAAAGGATTATGGCCAATTCATGCAATTTTTAAAGCACAGTAGAAGTGCTCCACTTTTAGAACTGGGTGAAAGGTTTGTGCTCATGTCCTTTAAAGGTGATCCCCACCAAGGGGAACGGAAGATACCTCTGAATCCCAAATCCCCAGCACTTCTGCTTCTCCTAAATTGAGAGCTTCAGGCCATTTCAGAGGACACAAGGAGTGCAAATAAGGTTAGACTGGAATAGCTAACCCTGAAAGTATATTACAGAATATAGTAAACACACGATTTCCCATTCTTTCTAATTTAAATATTTTTGCCAATGATGGCTCACACATTAACAATTATATTTAAATGAAAAGCACTGCAAAATTGTTATATAAAATGTATTTTAATACATTAACAAATACATGCTTCTCCCTTATTGCCTTTTCCAACTTGAAGCTATTGATTATCCATACCAAGAGATGAGTCTACTAAGATAACTAAAACACCTTTGAACCAATTCAAAACTCTCAAATTTCTAATCTTCAAAATACAGTTGCCAGCCCATAAACGCTGTTCTGATGTTTCATTATTTCTCAAAGTACTTCACAACATCCATTAGAAGTATATGTGAGCTCTGAGATCGCTAAAATGGTATCTACCAGAGAGAAGGAAGACATGGAACACGAGGAAAAGTCAAAAAGTGAAATATCAGTCTCTAAAACATTTCAGGCTACATGTACATTCCTCAAAAAATGCTGAGGATAAACACCTGAAAGCAGTAAATCATCACTACTTATAACTTAAAGTTTCTAGATATTACATAGTTGGAGACATTTTTCATAATTCCTTTAGGTCTCTTAAATTTAGGACTATCAATTTTACTTACTGAACTTACATAAAATAGCATATATCAATTCTTAATTATAATTAAGGTAAACAAGTAATTCATTAGGCCTTTTCATCCTTGTTTGAGCCTAGTTTTTTAATAAAATGTTTAAGTATACAATTAGAAACACTTCATTTTGAAATTCAATACTTAAACAACAAAAGGCAACATTAGATAATAGCTTTGTGTAACAAAAGCCCAAGAAAACTTGATATACCCTCATTACAATTTATAAAAAATTAAAAGGTACTAAAATATTATTTATGGAACCCGGCTCCATTTCAGGCACTCTGTCAGGAACAAAATGGACACCTTCCTAATCCTAAATGTTTACAGGCCATTATTAGTTCTTCTATTATGAACTGCCTACTGAAGTCACTGGGCTATTTTTTCACTAAAGAAAATATTGCATTTCTTGCCTGTTTATATAAGCTTTTCATATATAAAGGATAACATTTTTTCATAAAGAAAAATTCAAATAAAATCAAAACCAGAACATTAGAAATTTTTCCTCTCATTATTGATACAAGCCATAAAATCTTTCTGAAGTATGGGTAATTTACTTGAAATTTATCACAGCTACTAATGCTTCATTATCAAGAACATCTTTAATTCCAAGAGGCAGTATGGCGCTGTGGTTAAGAGCACAGGCTCTAGAGACAGATGGTGTGGTTTTGAACCTCAGCTCTGCCACTTCCAAACTGTGACTGTGGGCAAGTTATTTAATCTCTATGAATCTCAATTTTATCAACTGAAAAACAGGGATAATTTAAGCACCTACTTCATAGGGTTGCTTTGAGGATGACATAATTCACGCAAAACACTTGGACTATGTCTGGCATGTAGAATATGCTCAGTAAGTGCTCCCTATTTTCAGTGGTGTGCTAGAGCCAGTTCATACTGGCCTGGGAGAGCTGATTGTTGAATTTTCAGAATTTTGTGAGCCAGCTGCTAAGTAAAGTCATCATTAAAAGCTAAATTACATAAACCTACATTTAAAAAAATTACAATAAAACATAAAGATAATAAATATTCGTAACTCCTCACTAATTTGTTTTACTACCTTTTACTATGATCTATGTTCTTGAGTTTATTTACATCTATTGCATTTGTACAGTGGAAATAGCATGTAACAGTGTGCTACTGTACATCTTTCCCCATCTATAGATTCAGTGATGTTAAGCTGGTAGCCTGAAATCAGCCACAATCAGAATATTTACACCATCAAAAGGAACAAATGCTATAACCCAAGGCTTTTTCCCCTGGAAAGTCAACTGTCAAATATTTACCAGCACACCACTGTCTATTGCCACTATCTATAATAAAGTTTATTCATTATAATAAATCAACTTTTATTTCTTTCACCCAAGTAATGAATTTCTGAAGCTCATAAAACAGAAAAAAAATAAGGGATAGCAAATCAAAATGTTGCCTATCTTAAGTCTTTGTCTCATCCTTACATGGTACTATGTAAACAAACTTGACTGCCAAGCTCAGGTTCCTTTTCAGAACCGTGTCCCTAAAGGACCACATATCTTTGTCTCTAACTGCACCAGACTAGGGCCTTGCCTTTTCTGTACTGCCAAAGCCAGACAGATTCAGTATTCTTTAAAAATAACAAGGCTATGCTGCCATGGTTCAATATGGAGGCCACCTTAAGGAGATAAAAGCTAAGTGCCAAACTGTCACCAGATATACTCCACAAATCTCTTAAAATTGTTTTGACATTCTGACATTACTTAGCAACTCAAGTCAATAACAAACAGGCCCACAGTCATTCTAGCTGAAATACAAATATTAACTTTCAAAATAATGGTTAAGTACTCCAACTGCCTTCCAATTGCTTGCTGTGTGAAGTAGTCTTATGTCAGGACCTAATGCAATACGTACATAAATGATGTGTTCAGGAAGACAAGGTAAATGCTTCAATTTATATCAAAAGTGTGACAATGTTTGAACAACAAAGAACGAAGTCCACAAGGAAGCCAGCAGGTGGACTCTTACTTTCCATACTTGGTCAGGAATGGTAGGGGAGAAAGAAGTACAGTATATGTGTCTGGGTCCTTAAGGAACACAAGGACTTTCTTGGGGCAACATGATTAAGTGGAAAAAGCATTAAACTAGAATTAGAATATCTGGGCTCCAGTTTCAATGCTGGTACCAACTAGTTTTATGAGCTTAATATCTCTAAAGCCTAATTAAACTACACAGCTCTATGGTTGGGCTAATAGAATAAATATGCTGTCACTACAAAAAGTATCTTTCTTTTCTGCCTACCCTATTATGATATAACATAGCTTTATTAGACTGACCCAAATTTAAATATCATATAAAAAGAAACATTATATTTTCATTATATATAAATATAAATATCTTATGTATCATGTCTTAATTCTCCAGCTACACAAGTTTTTACCTTTTTTGGATTATCCTAGCATAAAGGCAAATGCATGGACAAGAATCATATTGTTTTCTTTTCTGTACCTCTACCAAGTCAAGTGAAGAACTTTCATTAAACAGAAAGAACTTAATAAACACGTGGATAAATTGCATATTAAGGATTTTGTTTCTCTACAACAGTACTATAATCTACCTAATTAAAATAAAATAAAACCAATGCAAATTTTATGTGACCACAAACTATAACCAAGAAGTTAGGATTTAACAAATGATTATGATGACTGAATCATTATATAGATATTTCTTTTTACTTTCTAGTACATTAGAATAGCCAGATAGAAATACCTGAAATTACTGAACTGTAATCCAGCTGCCCTGATCTTTGATAATGAGTGTATAACTATATAGCCTTTATCTTGTGACTGACCGTCACTTATACCCCCTTAGCCTGTTTTTCAACTTTGGAGTCTTATGATCACTAAAGACAGACCCTAATGTTTATCCACCCCAATTCCAAAGTTATCTTGATAGACAGAGCTGTATCTAACCAAAATACAGGTGTTGGCCCATGTGACATGAGCAGTGGCTTAAACTTTAACCTATAAAGTGACTTACAGCTCATTATAATACTAAAAATCATACTCATCATGATATTAAGGCCACCATTTTCTTACATACCCTCTGTGGCTAAGCATGTAATTAAACTGCATTAAAACTATCAGTGTTACTGCAATTTGGGGAAACACATGTTTAGGACAACACGCCATCGGATCTCCTGCTTCACATCCAGCAATAAACTCTTTCTCTCTTTGAAACCCCAGTGTCTCAGGAATTGGTCAATTGAGAGCATCCCGCAGAGAACTCACCACCTTTGAGCAGTATCAGAACATTATTTAAAGAAAAAGGGAGGACTTTCATCTCCAGGCATGATGGAGTAAGAGAGATCTGAATGTACTCTTCCACCTTTAACAACCAAAAATGGAGACAAAATTAATGAACAATGGTTTCTGGACACTGGACAACAGGCAGAGCATGTGACAGTATGATTCCTGAGAACAGGGAAACAAATCAGCTGAGCCCTACTATTGCCCCAGCTTACTGCTTAGAGAGAGTTTCCAGGACACAGTGCAGGGAAGGGAAACTCCTGGGGAGCCTGGCAGTCTCTATGAGATGAGGAGATAAAGAATCTAGGAGGGAACGTGGCTAGAATTCACAGGGCAGAGAACCAGAGGAAAGAACTGCACAAAAAGAAAACTCCGCAAATCTGCAAGGAGTTTCCCTTAAGTCTTTATATAAGTACAATGAGCATAAGTACAAGGAAACTACCCTCATCCAGGTGAAGGACTTCAAGGGAGGGGAAAGGATATCACCTCAGCAGTGGGGAAAATAAGCCCTAGGTTAAAGGCTGCTTCATTCTTGCTTAACAAAGATTAAAAGTAAACCTCAAATGGATCAATCCATTCTAAGTATTTAACTGCATCCCAAAACAAAACTCAAGAACACTTGAAGGTACACGTAAATTTGAAAAATCTAGCACCCAACATAATAAATTTAGCAATGTTTGGCATCTAATAACAAATTACAAGGGATGCAATAAAACAAGAAAATAAGACCCATAAAGAGGAGAAAATTTAATTAACAGGAAGAGACTCAGATATGACACAGATAACAGAAGTAACAGACAAGGATATTAAAACAGCTATTACAAAAATACTCCATATGTTCATAAAGATAGAGAAAAGCACAAGAATGGTAAGGAGAGACAGAGAAGAAAATCTGAAAGATGCAAATAAAACTTCTAAAGATGAAAAATACACTAGACAGGATTAATTGCAGATTAGATGCCACAGAAGAAAAGACTAGTAAACTTGAAGCCATAGTAATCAAAATTATCCAAATTGAAACACAGAGGAAAAAAGAAAACTGGAAGAAAAAAAAGCATCAGAAAGTTGTGGGACAATTTCAATTGTTCTATTGTATGTATAATGAGAGCCTCAGAAAGAATAGAGAGGGAAGTCAGAAAAAAACATCTCAAGACATAATGGCTGAAATATTCCAAATTTGATATAATTATAAACCCTCAGATCCAAGAAGATTAACAAACCCCAAGCACAAGAAACATGAAAAAAATTACTCCAAGGCACATCATCAAATCGTTTAGAATCAGGGATAAAGAGACAATCTTAAAAGTAGCCAAGAAAAAGAAAAGAAAAAAACCAACACATACAAATTACATTCAGAGAAACAAATATAAGGACATAGCTGATTTATTATCAGAAACAATGCAAGCCAGAAGACAATGTAGCAATAGCTATAATGTATTGGGGGAAGGGGAGACTGTCCAACTAGATTCTATACCCAATGAAAACATTTTTTTAGAAGTGAAGGCAAAATAAAGACTTCTCAGACACATAAAAGCTAAAAGAGTTCATCACCAGCAGGCCATCACTGCAGGAAATATTAAAAGAAGTCTTTCAGGTAGAATGAAAATGATACCTGATAAAAATATGGATCTGCACAAGGAAATGGAGTATACTCAAAATGATAACTGCATTCATAATTATACATATAACTTTTTCTTACTTTTAAAATCTCTTTAAAAGAAAATGGAATGAATAAAAAATAACACATCATGACATTCATAACATATATAGAAATAAAAAGTACGACAACAATAGTACAAAGGTCAATATGTTTTCAGGTTCTTACCCTACCTGAAGAGGTACAAAGAGAGTGGTATAATATTACCTGAAAAGTAGACTGTGAGATGTCAAAGATACTACAAAAACTCTAAAAAAAAACAAAAGTTCATAGATTTCCAGATGCTCATATAAAATGGAAGGACAGATAGCATTACACTACCTATTTTCTGAGGCTGCTATATTTGTGCTGACCCTTGCAATACACCTCCAAACCTTTTAAATGTTAGGGGTCTAAAACTATAAACAATTGCTTTACAATGCCCCAATTTCTTTAAAGTAAACAAGTAATACTGTGGACAACACTATTCTCTGAGTTCCCACAAATGTGTAAACCAATCTGTCCGTGAACTTGGCCTTTGTTGTCTAAGGGCACAACTCCTCTTACAAAATTCACCTCCAACTTTTTTCCCCCAAAGTTCCAACATTATGTTAATTTTATCCAAATTGAATCATAATTTCTCTTGTCATTTATAGTGTCAACAGTTCATTTTGCCTGTTTTTCTGCTTAAGGAAATTATGTATCATAAAGTGAATCTGCTTGGCAGTTTTAGAATTATTGGGATAAAATTAGTTCAGCACTAACTGGAATTATTACCTAGGATTAGCTTGACTCAGAAACTCAATTCAGAAAATCTTAAAACCCTCAGTAGGAATTCATTCATTCAATCATTTTTTTAAATTATTGAGTATGTCAAGATAAGCACACGAGGTCTTAAAAATACTTAAATAAAAAATAACAATATATTGTGGCATTTATAACATATGTAGAAGTAACATGTGTGACAACAATAGTACAAAAGCCGGTAGAAAAAAATATATATACTGTTATATATACATATATAAATGTATATATAAGATACATGTATAAATGTATACATAAATGTTCAACTAATACAGGGCATACACAGATATACAAAGACTTAAATAAAAAGTACTTTCTATAGTTTTCTAACTTGGTTTTGTAAATTTCAAAAGTATTCCATCTTCTCTTATCTAATGATACTAAAAACAAATATGCAATTTGCTTTTTCTTAAACTCTCTATCGTCTTCCCATATTACCTCTTAATATTAATTTCTTATAATCCTGGGGCTACTTTATATTCCAATTTACAGAATACTTTATAATCCAATTTACTATAATAGGGCTCTACTATAAATTCTTTATTCCTACTTCTCAGAGAAATAAAACTTTATGAGACAAGGTAATGGGTACAGGATTCACTGGCCTCACCAGGGGCAGGGTGTAAGAAAGTTACTCTCAGGGTACTTTATTCATACTGCATGCATGTACAGCCCCTTACTTTTTCCATAGTTCATCTTGCTGGTTTTCCCCACTGATTTCTAAAGGAAAGCAACATCATTTTTTTCATCTTTGTGTATGTATTAGGCAACCAATAATTTATTACATATTTTTAAATAAATGAAAAAAAATAAAGTCACTTGACAAAAAGTGTGTACAATGGCTAGAGAGAGAACGCAGAGACCATTATTACATTTGTCTGACTTATTCAAGTTAGTGCCTTCTCACTCCACTGGACTTTGCCTAAGGAGACAGCCTGCAAGTGAATGATCAAATCAGACATGGAAATGTAACTGGGACCATAATGGACCACCTCAGCCATAAAGAACCGAACAAACCGGAAGTCTGTAAATTGTTTATGAAAGTGCCAGATGGTCTGTTAAGTCAGTGTCACTTAATACCCATGATTATTGCTTCCAAATTATACCCTACGTAGAATCACTTGGAGGAAGCATTTCTTAAAAAGCAGCACTATTTCATATGCATGACAGTGTTTAATAATTTTCCCCTTTTAAACTTTTCTACTTTATTTGTGGTGGTATTTTTATTTACACAGAAGTAATAAATGCTTGTTTTAACAAGTCAAATATTCAGATTAAAAAATCTCACTCCCCTGAAGTTAACCACTGTTACAGCTTGGTCTCTATCTTTTCTTACCTCTTTCTATGTGCATACAAACAAACACATACACATATGGTTGTATATAGGATTTTTTTTTTTTTTTCAAAATGCCATACACATTAGTCCTCTGCCTTTTAATTTTCCTTAATGGTGTATATTGGGAAAATGCTATGGCTTGCTATCTAAAACCTACTATCTATTAGCTGCTTACCATTCCAGGAAGTATCAGAATTTATTTCGACCATCCCCTACTGATGATCTTTCAGGGTTTTGCTATTATAAACAAGGTCACCATAAATATCCTTGCACTTAAATTCTATCTGTAAGAAAGATTCTGACATTGGTGATCAAAGCATATATGTGCCTTCAGCACCAACCTCCTTTCTCCAAAGGTAAGTTACGTTCTCACAATGTATGAATATTGTTTCCCCGCATTCTTGCCAGTACCAGATATTATAATAAATGCTTTTGAAAGATGATGATAAGAAGAAAAACAGTTACTAGCTTCAAAATATACTATTTCTAAAAATTTTCTAAGTTCCTTTATCAATTAAATTTCTCCATTGACTTACCCACTGTCAAAAATTTGCCAGCTGTCTCCAATTCACTGATGGCTGTGTTTTAGAAATGCACCCTTAATTCAAACAATCACCTTACAACACATTTTCTCTTAGAAATGCTATTTAAATGAAGGTTAGACAATCCAGGCTAATGCAAAGCTATATATTGAATTCCAAAAATTGTAAAAAAAAAAAAATTACCAATATACAATATGTAGACATTTTGTGGTTAACCTAGAATAATAATTAAAATAAAACAGTGGCTTTATAAAAATATGTTTAAAAATACACACTACCAATATACACACTATGGAATATTATTCTGCAGTAAGAAGGAATGAAGTCCTGAAGCATGCAACATGGATGAACCTTGAGGGCATTACATTAAGTGAAATAAGTTACACACAAAAGGACAAATACTGTATGAGCTCACTGATATAAACAAATCATAATATGTAAACTCACAGACATAAAATACAGAATACAAGTTAGCAGGATACAGAATGAGGCTAAAGAATGGGGAGTGGGTGCTTAATATGTTCAGAATGTTTAACTAGATTGAACTTAAACGTTTGGAAATGGATAGCAGTGACAGTAGCACGTTATTGTGAGAATAACTAATAGTGCTGGATGGTGTGTGAATGTGGTGGAAAGGGGAAGCTTAGAGTCACATATGTCACCAGAATCGTGCGAATGTATAACACAGTGAATCTTGTGGTGGACAATGTCTGTGATTAACTGCACAAATATTAAAAAGTTCTTTCATGAACTAGAAAAAAAAATACACACTACTGGAGCATTCTTATTGGAAATTCATTTTCCAAACCACATCCTCTCTAATCATATACCTGCCTGCTGCTATCATAGAGGGAGCCGAGAAGACTGGGATAGAAAAAGAAATAGAACTGGGATGGGAGGGGAGAAGGTAGAATCTATATGTGGAGACCAGATAGATGAGAAATGGAGCCAGGCAACCACTTACCTAAGAATCTCTATCACCCAACTCCCCAAAAGTATCAAGACGAAAGCCCTTTCTCCTTTTTCTTCTTCCTTTCCCTTCCCTTTTCCTCTCCCTCCCCACTCCGCACCATATGTCCATACGATGTGTGAGCAAATCCAAACTTGCCATCCCTTCCACTGCCACTCCTACTTTCTAAGTATGTTAGAAATGAGGCCACATAGCATCATTTTCTCCTCTCTTCAGTCCTGATCCAGAGCAGAAGGGAAGACTCCAGATTCCAGCAGATCTTCAGAATGCAGGTCATGAGGAGGGGCGAAGTTTGGGGTATAGTTAGTGGCCTGGATTTGTCTCCCTGGAGCCTGGATCTTTTAACTAACTAGGAAACAGCCAGATGAGATGGCCACATGCAAATCCAAGAGCTGTAGTCAAATTATCCTTCAACTTTTCAAGATGGGCAAATATTTTAATTGTGTGTTGTAATCCTAATTTTATATCAACATTAAACTATTTCTTACAGCTCCAGAACACTGACGTGTCTACTGCATGCAGTTTATCATCCCTGACACAATGCTGGTACCTAAAAGACAATCAAATATAGTGCTGAAAACTCAGCATTTCTCTCAAATTCTCAAAGTCTTCCGTGACTACTCCTTGCTCTGCTACTGCTTCACCTTTTCCACTCATTTCTTCTATACTCTTTTTCTTACTAATTCTTCAGTGATTCCTGGCATTTCATTAAGTGACTCAGATAGCTAATCAAAGTACCCTTTCTATCAGTAAGTAAAAGACTGAACAACGTGAAGAAAGGAAGTCAGGAGATCTCTGTTTAGTTCTCACTTATTTCTTTGCTGACCCCACTTCTCTGACTTCAGTTATCTCCAGTAGAAAATGAAAGGACTGAAAATCAATACATTCAATCTTTCTATCTTTTAATTCTCAAATGACGGGCAGCTGTGAATGGTAAATCAGGGTTAGATGCAGAAGTATCCCATAGTTCTGTTGGGGCAGTAGGGGAACAAGAGAAGGGAAAGACAGATCTAAACAACTTTAGCAACACCCTCCATCCCCCAAAGTGAAGCTGCCTCCAAGCTGAAGACCACAATCCCTAGTCTGGAGGCTATTGCTCCTTCCCACACCGGAAGCACTGGTTTGAAAATCTTGGGGAAAGAATGGCCAACCAGGAATTGCTTGTTCAGGTTCAGTGCTAAAATGAGGTACTGACAGTATCATGGAAGAAATCATTCATTTAACCAGAGATGAAAGAAGTCTCGGTGGAGACTACACTTAGACCTTTCCTCAAGATTGTATATCATGATCATTTAACTAAACACAGAAGATTGACAAATCAAGACATAGAAGAACAACAAATAAAAATAAGGCAGATAACAATGAAAAAAACTCCTGAAAGAAACCATTTGCAGATATTCTGGAAGGTGCCAAATTTATATATCATTAACGCACTTAAGAGTGGAAAACTTTTAAAATGTGGATTTATTCCAAAATTCTGCCTTCATTCAATGTTACAGGTGAATCTAATCCCCAAAGTACTTCTTAATTCAGTATCATTAATAATACATTCTTGAAGACCAGCACAAGTAACAAAATACAAATGCAATAATGATTACAAATTATATCAGAAGTCCCAAAGTCATTTTTAAAAGGTTTCAAAAGGAATCAATAACAATTTCTGCAAACAGAACAAGGCATGAATATTGTGATCATTCTCAAAATAAAAAATGTCATAAATAATAAATGAAAAGTATATTAAAAAATGATGTTAAGGATAACCAGATAGATCATATCAGCATAAAGTGATAGTCACACCTCAGCAAAACACAAAACAAAACAAAAAACCACTAACTTTCTTTTCTCTATCACCCTAAAGATATAACCTTGATGGCACATAAGAAGCACTGAATAAATGTTTTCTAAAAGAATAAATTATGAATTAATTAATCAAAGCAGGTATTAGCTTAGAAACTTTGATTAGATGTATGATTAGAAACTTTAGCAATCATTCATTTTAATTTATAAGCCCAAACAAGACTAGCTAGTCAGCATAAAAGCCAAGAATAGAAACTTGATCTCCTGATTATTAATCATTGCTTCCTTTATTGTTGAAATTCTAGAATTCAGAGTGATTAAAATTTTTTAACTGATACACAACTCTAGAATCTACTCAAATTATGAACTAGGCCCTACCTTATGAACAATTAATTGCTAATTGACTTGTATAATTCATTTCACTTTTATCTTATCTTGAAAATTTAATTTCTGAAGTTTGTAATTAAATGGAAAAATACCAGTGTAATAATAACAATAAGGGAAAAACATGAGGATTCAAAACCGCTTAATCACAGTTTCATGATATTGTTTATCACTGCTACTTCAGTCATTAAAAATATTGTGAAATAGCATTTAATAGCATTAGAAAATGCCAGGTTATATTAAGTGAAAAAAGCAGGATACAGAACTTTGTAGAAAGTGGTCCAATTTTTAAATTTCATATAGTAGAAAAGAGGAAATGGAAACAGAAAGAAATAATGTCAGAACATTACTGTAATTGAATAATGGAACTACAGATGATTTTTTATTCATATTTTGTACATTTCTTTATTTTCCAAAAATGTTAGCAAGTTTGTGTCACAGGTTTTCTCCCCATGTTCCCCCATGTACTTACATAGTTCCTCCTTACCAATGAGTATCAAAGAGATTATATCTATAGTCAATAGGATAGTTTTTTCTGTGTTGATTATATAATAATCTAAATATAAAACCCTTTAATTTTAAGAGCTGCTTCAATTAATAATGGCAATGAGAGATAATGGAGTTTTTCCCACAAGTAACTAAATCCTCTATAGACAGCAGAATTTTTCACTGACATTTATTGATTATGGATAGCAAAAAAACTATGTTTGAAACAAAGTAAACTATACATTTCTCCTTCCTAAATATGAAATAATTCTAGAACACATTTAATGGCTATTTGTTAAAATGAGAATAATCACCTCTCACTCTATACATTACTTAGAATCCTCATTGTTAATGGTAATTTTGAGTGCATATAAGGACAGGCCATAATTATCTACAGTAGAGAGCTCTTTAGACTAGTTGTCAGAGGACCAGGATTCCAGTCTCCAGTATGCCACCCCAGTCCATGCAATTGCAGGAAAGTCATTTAACCACTCACTGGGAGCCTAGTTCCACTGGCCATTAAAAAAAAGGCACTGGTTTATATATTACTTATTTCAAAAAGTTGTTGTAAGAATCAAATTATATCATATATATAGAAAAAATGACAAAGCAAGGTACTATCATTATTAAAATCATCAATCTAATTCAGAGTTTCCAAAACTATGTCAAGCTGGCCATACCATGTTAAGAGTACCTTATTCATTCCTTACATTTGCTGAGCCACTCCTAAAAGTTATTTCTCACTAGTAAACCCCAGATTTGACAATATATTTTTGGTATAACAGAGTTCTTAAAAATGGAGAATAAAATTTTCAATTCAACATTGATTACCTATAAATGAAATCTGCTGGTTGTGCTGGTTTGAATCTATTATGAACCCCAGAAAAGCCTATGTTCTTTTAATCCAATCTTGTGGGGGCAGACCTATTGTGGGGGGACCTTTTGATTAGGTTGTTTCCATGGAGATGTGACCCCACGCATTCAAGGTGTGTCTTAATCCCCTTGCTGGAGTCCTTTATAAGAGGATAAAAGACAGATGAAACTCATAGAGCTCAGAGAAGCTAAGAGTAAAGCAGAGACCCAGAGACATTTTGGAGAAAGCCCCTGAAAGCAGAAGCCAAATCAGGAGAGAAGGATCAGAAGAGCCAGTCGTGTGCCTTTCCATGCAACAGAGGAACCCAGGATGCCATCAGCCTTTCTCCAGAGAAAGTATCATCCTGTTGATGCCTTAATTGGGATGTTTTCATAACCTCAGAACTGTAAATTTGTGAACTAATAAAACCCTATTGTAAAAGCCAATCCATTTCTGGTATACTGCATTCTGGCAGCTTTAGCAAACCAAAACACTGGATTACGTTAAATTATTAATTAATAATACTTTTCCTTAAATTCAGAGTGATGTGCGAGGTAAGGCTGTCCAAATGAAATGGTAAGGCTGAGAAAGCCCCACTGCCCACACCATACACCCCTACAAAAACAAGACAAAAGTTTTCTCTTCCTATTAAAATTCTGCCTTCCTTCAAATGCCAACTCTGAAGCCTTTGAAAGCTCAAATCACTCCTCTTACAGCACTTACTTGTATTATAATGAACGAAGCTACTTTTCTCACCAAACAGAGCTCTGTGAAAGGCTATGGCCCTGTGTTCCTCCTCTTTCTGTAGGCCCTTGTTCCTTTGCACATTTCAAATACAGAAACAATAAGTATTTACAATTAAACCACATATTCCAATTTGGTAAAGATCTTTCTCCTACCCCAATGCTTCATCTTCTCCAGTTTTTCTAGGGAAATACTGAGTAGAAAATGTGATGGGGGAGGCAAGGGAGGAAATAGTACATGGTAATTTGTAATCAACTAGTTTCTCACTAGGAATATGAAAAAGTTTGGGACAAATGCTGCTCAAATGTTTTAAAGGAATGCTTATTAGAAAAGTATTTCATTCAGTTTATTTTATCCTCTTAATTCTACTAAAACACAAATTTCAATTTCTAATTGTTTTCTAAATGGAAAGGGGATGGAAATTAGGTATATCTCTTTTTCTGCAATAAAACTCAAGTATACCCTTGGTATTTTGCTTTCTATATTTAGAATCCTTCTTAGATCCTCCAAAAGTTTTCAAAGAAAAAGTATGAAGACCCCAAATTTCTAAAGTAGCTAAATAAATTGCCAGAAATAATAATACAACATTAATTTCTTACATTATTCCTAACCCACATGGTTTTAGCTTCTAAGATTGTTTGAAGGAAACATTCAAACAACACTGCAAAGTGTCTCTGTATTCATAACTTTGCTTAAAGACGTTATAAAATTCACACTATACAAACTGAAACTCTTAATTTCAGTTTTTGTATCTATTTTCAATCTTCTCAATTTCTGTTATATAGATGTTATCATACAAAAAGATCACAAAATGAACAAATATTTCTCTGTCCTTAAATATTTTCCTAGCAAATGCAATCAGTGGTGGTTCAATATTCAGAAATACTTAGGAGTTATGGAGCTTCTAAAATATGCTAATAGAAAAATCAAGTAATCTTGCATTACCTCTTAACTTATTTGGTTTTTAAAAATCAAACATCAAGTTTATGTAAAATCACTGTCTTAACTCTAAGGGGCAAACTATTTGGGTTCATACATGTTATATACACACAGCATGACACCCAAGCTATAACCAAATCACCATAACAAAAACTTCCTAAAAATATAAAACAAACTACTTTCCATCTGAACCTACTTCCGATTACATTTAAAAAGAAGTAATTCAATATCCTAAGAGTTTAACTTTCACATGTTTTGCAGGACATGGACTACTAAATTCAGACTATCCTTAAAAATAGAACAGTTCAACTAATTTTAGAATCAAGTGTTATAAAGCATCATAGCTGCCAACTTGCTGGATACCTGAATTGCAGGCAGCAGCATATATAGATCTCCTAAAGCAAACTGTCAGATTGCTGAACTATTAGCAATCACACACAACTCTAAGAAGAGGAATAATACAGAACGCACGCACATACCCAAGATAAGATAATACTTTAAGAACAATACGCCATATGAAAAGAAATAATCAGGCCCTATTATAAAATACTATCTATAATATGCAACAGTTCAAAAGTGCCAAAAGAAGGTAACAGGGTATAAAAAAGCTATGACCTGGGAGAAACCACGGAATTTGAGCTCTTAGATCTACCTGATTCACTGACTATGTATCTACTGCTCAGAATACTTCATATGCCCTGTTTTATCCCACCTTTACTAATTCAGAGAGGTAGAACTACCTGTGTCTATCTCACTGGGTTAATAAAAGTGGGATAAAATAAGCAACCAAATAGGAGTATTCCATGCTAAAAATCAAGAATACAAATTGTCGTACTGACATACCCAGTATGGAGAAATGAATATAGGGGCATGTTTCTAATTCACTGGGACAATAGTACCATTGTATAATGTCTTTAACACGAGGATCCACTGGGAAATATTTTCACCCACGAGAGAAAAATCAAGACTTTGTCAACTCCCTTTGACGATTCTTTCCAGGAAACATTTCAGGCATGTCTCAAAGCAACCATATTCACTGGTGATATTTACAAAACTTCAATTATTTTCAAAATCTCCTCAATCTAAATACACACCAAATACTCATATTAAAATTTTATTTTTCTTTCATGGATAAATAATCATTAAAATTTACAATTCAGCAAAAATACAACAGTTCAAGCACCAAAGTCTATTAAATATTTGAATTGAAATAAATATCTATGAATTTTTAAACTATTAATTTTTATTACATGCATCCACTTCACATGCCTCAGAAAGCTCTTTGCATTAATCAGAATCTTTAGCAAAATATTCCAGTAAAACTATTTCTGCAACATTTCCAAGTCATTGTAATGAAATTCAAAATATATAATTTATGTCAAATACATACTTGCTGTTCAAATCCCATTTCTACCACTTACATGATTTCAGGAAAATTAACTTCCCTATGCCTTAATTTCCTTATTGGTGAAATGACAGCAGTTATACCCAACATTAAGAGTTATAAGAATTAGAAATTTTATATATATAAAATTCATTTGCAATACCCAGAACTGGGTCTGCATATAAGCCCGTTACCATATAAATGGTAGCTATTATTTTTATTATTTTAAGTTAAAAATTAAAGGCTTAATGCTTAAATTTTAGAATGGCTTAGAACTTAAATTATCATATCACCACTGAACTTTGTATATATCAAACAAAACTAAGTTTACAAATTTGGTGAAGTTTATATGAGAAAAAAACTAATAAATTAGGAAGTTTTTTGAAATAAAATCAAAGGAAAAAAAACACTGAAATATCTTGAAAAATTTGTCTTTAAAACTAATTTATGCTTTTAAGAAGTATATGAAACCAATTATTTTACTTGCTTATAGAAAACAGATTCACTACTCTAAGATACTACTAAACAAATCTGAAAAATTCTCAACAAGAAGATTGATAAGGTATTACCTTAAGGAGCCCTACATTAAACAAAACATTCCAGTTTTCCAGGTCACACTACTCACTGTATTTCCAAGGTCAAACAAAATTGTGTCCACTCCATTTCACTATCAAGGAAGGTCTAATAATGATTATTACAAAAAAAAAAAAAAAAAAAAGGTTTAAAAACACCTTTTTTAATGAATACATGCTATACCTTTTTTTTTTTACAAATTTAAAAGAAACTATCCCAAGCTTCTTCAAATTTAACTTCAACCAGAAATTGTTGCATCCCTTTCTGTCCTCACAAACAGAAAGAACAAGTCAGCCATCCCGTCAGTTTCTGAAATTTCGCTTGATTGACCTTCCATTCCAGCCACCATAATTTTACAGTGGTCTCCTAAACTGTCTCCCTGCCTCCCGAATCTTTCCTTCCGCTCAATTCTACACGCTAATCAGAATTAGAGCTCTTAAAACTAGTTCACTGGTAACTTCCAGCTGAAGATCATCAGGGGTACCCCTCCCTGCCTAAAGAATAAAGCCCAAACTATGTCGCGGGTGTGGCATTCAAGGCCATTTTCAAACTAGTGCAGCATAATTCTCTAAATGTATCCGTTTCCACCTTCCTATAACATCTATCTGTCCCGCCCCCAAGAACTACTGTGAACTTTAGCCAAACATTCAAAATAAATTTTGTAGTTACCACTGAAATGAAATACTCATGCTAGTCTCTCTTGGACTTTTCCTCCCTGGACTTTCACCTCCTCATAGGACAAAATCCCATCTGACCCTAAAAACGAAGCTTTCCCAACACCCACTCCAAGCAGAATTGTTTCTCCTTTTGGCAGATATGAAAGGGTGGAAAACAATAGAAATAAAATCACAGCAAAAGAATAAGAAAAAAAATATGGTTTATTTGATCGCGTATAAAAACAGCAGATAAATAGTTAGCTGCCTGAAATTCCTCTTCAAAAATAGGTAGAATATAATTCCTAAATTACCAACCCTTGAGAAATAGACACAGAAGTTTTTCCAGTTTTTCTTCAAAAGTCATTAGTACAGAGAGAAGGGTATGATGCAACAAATCATTCTAAACTACAAATCATCTTCTCTTCACTCAATTGGTTCATCAGGGTCAGATGATTTTGGTGCACTTTATACACCTATATTATACGCAATTGTGGAACGAAAACAGAAATGAACACATGACAGCCTAGATACTCCATCTTTTTGTCATGTCTTTAGCTTCAGATTTTTCACAATCATTACGATTTTCATGAAGATGCTTTGGTCAAACAGTCCAACTTCCTACAGAGCCAGACTCGTGAGGCACACATGACTCCAAAGGCAAACACAAATGCTTCTTTGCCTGGCTATAGAATTACAGTAAGACAATAAATTGTCCTCATCCCATCTCCTTACATGTCATTTATTACTAAAATCATCCTGAGTCTGAAAAGAAGTAACTCCAAAATTCTTAAAAAACAAACAAAAAAACTGAGAGTTAAAAATCAGTTAAACACTTTAAAAAAAAAAGTCCCTGACTAACTACACATTGAGATTACTGTGTAAGACTAAGTCAGACCCAAAGAAAATAAAGGACCATCAGTATATAATATTTGGGGTTCAAAATTAATTACTAACAATATTTAATAACTGCTCACATTCCTGAACTGTTATGTGTTTCGAATGTTATGAGGCAATGAACAAGTTCTTTTGCCAATTTAAATTCTAATTGCTTCGTGGAAATTAATTTTCAAATCCAGGTTGTAACATTATAAAATATTCAATTGTGTCATTTTGAAATTCCTCAGAAACTTCAGTGGAGCTCTGAGATATTCCCTCAAAGTTTCCGTGAAGTCAAATAAATTGTGTTATGGTTGTTAACAGCCATCATTAACATGCTGTGTCCAAACTTTAGGTTTCCAATTTTAGCACAGACACTTTACCCTCTGAGTAGCAGACACTACTGGCAACAAACTCAATATCCATTCTTTCCTTCTTTGCAAAGAGAACTTCGATTTTGTTCAGGGCACTAAATGAAGCCAACTTAAAAATCTATATTTCCCAGTCTCTCTAGCAGATAGCAGCAGCCACTGGGACAGTTCTAACCATTAGATACAAATGGAAGTTGCTAGCTGGGATTCTAAAAAAAAAGTTATTTAAAAGGAGTCTGACTCAACTGGTTTGCTCCTTTTGTCCTTTGTCCTTGCCCTTCATCTTCTTTTCACCTGGAACTGAGACACTAGGACTGGAGAAGGAACAGCCATTTTGTGATCACAGAGTGACAGTTTGATACTCTAAAAATAACTAAGCCGAAATACAAAAGGAGTCTGGGTCCCTATTGGCAAATGGTGGTAACCAAAAGCCTTGGTGTGCCTATCTTGGACTTCTCAGTGAGTGAGAAAAAGGAAACATCTATTTGGTTAAACGCTATCACATGCTTTCTGTTACAAACAGTCAAATACGAGCTTAACTAACATTCATTACCAGATTATGCTTATTTCATGTTTTAAAAGAAAACAAAAACCCCAGGCTGATACTCTTATAACTAGCTACAATATAACACGATCATGATTAAGCACAGAGAATGTTCACTTATTACACAACTATCAAGTCATGAGTGGAACAAGCACTGAGCATATCAAATTTAAAATCAAATTTTGCTGAATCCTGAGAGCCTACTGAAAACTACTGCACAAGATCATCACAGGCTGCACTATATGAAAGGGGGAAAATTCTCTAATACCTTTACACTCCAACTTCCCATTCAAATGGGCAACAGAGTTGGTTTATACAGTAAAGAGACGGGATTTTTATCAGTCACCTATCTATGTAGGCCATAAAACTGAACTGAAAATAATAACACAATTTCAATAGTTCTCTGTTCCTTTTATCACCATGTGCACAGACAGAATTATATGAGGCAAAGAACTAAAGCAACTACTCAAGAAAAAAAAAAGAAAAATAGACTTTTTTCCAAATAATTAAAAAGGGTTTTTTTGATCATAATATAGACAAATAACCAAATCTTCCATTAGACTTTCATAGGGAATGATAAAGCAACCCTTTCATTACAGAAGATCAATGGAAAAACAACCATTTTGTTGGACCAAAATAATTTAACTTATTTTTCTAATGAAGTCTAAAATGCATAGAATAAAATAAATTGGGTACATATTATCTCATTTTCACACTTATCATGCAAAAAAATCTTCCAATGACAGACTCAAGCAGCAGAATTTCACAGATTAAAGTGACATCTAACTAATCTGATCTTGATAATCATGGTATATAGGTTAATTTCCTTATACTGCCAAGAAAAGCAAGATAGATTGTACTGTATCTTTTATGACAGGCTATTAAAATTGTTTGGGATTATACAGAAATACACTGGTTTACTACAGATATGAAAAGAAAGCCACTGACATGGACAATTTCTAGGATAAACAATGACCAAAACAAAAGTTTTATTGTAAATAAATGCCTTTATTCCCACTGATTTTGCTATCAGCTGAAGCAATATGATTCTTTGAATCAGACGGCCCTGAGAATTCTGGCTATGAATGTATTTTATAAGGAACAGGACTAGAGTATAAATCAGAAGACTGCATCCTCCTCTGTAGCAAACAGCTCTTTCTGTGTTACTCTAAATCAGAGAACAGTTGCCTATTTTCACTCAGAAGTAAAGGGCCAAAGCAAGACACAATAGGCCACACCATAAATAATTAGGGCTCACTCACTTGCTATTATTCTTGTTTCTCTACAGAGGGCCTGGTTTGAAGTCTTTCCAAGGCCGTCTGAGGACTAGGCCTAACAAAATTCAATTTCTAAATCCAATAGTCCTAATTCCTAACATTACAGATTATTTTAATCCTATGTTTCTGATGATAGACAAATTTTGAAATTGTTCCTGCTGACTCCAATACTTAGAATATTTCAACAGCTGGGGCATATGATAACTTGGCAACCTGATAATATTCTAGATGAATGCACTCATTCTGTAACCAAGGAATTTTGTCAGAAATAAATTCAAAATAAACTTTTTTAAATTCAAATGGGATGTACAGTATTTTGAACACATGATTTCAGAAAATGAGGAACTGTACTTTGAAAGTTTAGTGAAATGACACTCCCTATTCAAAGCCAACCATTCTTTTCTGATTAGATCAGTCCCCACAGTAAGTCATCAGGATAATAAGCTCTGTAGTGAAGTCATAGTATTGGATACTGATGGGAAATCATAACTGGCTTAAAAATACATCTGGGAAACAATGAGTTTTCCAGGCCTCCAACTTTTCATGGAATAATATACTGGCCGACACTCTTAACTTCCATTCCAAAACTAAATGAAACGTATAACATCTATAAAGCCAAATACAAATTGATGATGACCTAAGCATTTTTAAAGCACAAAGAAAAGGAGGAGAGAAACACTCACTTTTTACAGTCAAATTGTGGACTATATATTTGAAAAAGTCTAAATGCAATGTTGATCATAAGGCTATGAAGTATAGTGAGAACTATAATGGTCTTCACATTCTTAATTTCTTTTTATCTCCCAATGTAAATAAAGACAAGCTTTTAAACAATGTCTACTTCCTCAGGAAAAGACAAATCAGCACTTTGGTTATTTCTGTTTTCAAAGTCACCTGAAATCACACACGTCAATGAGGTAAAATTTGATGGGACCAAAATTCATACGGCAATAATTTTTCTCAAAAGTATAAAATGAATACACTTTAGGACTTTCAGACTTTTTTCTTTCAGGTTTTAAAGGGTGCAGATATATTTCTTCAATTAAGGTTTACTAGTCTATATTGCACTGTCACTTTAGAAGTTCTGGAGACAACTGATTAAGAACCATATTTTAAAATGGAAAGATTGAAGTAAACAAGAGTATATTACACACACGCGCGCGTGCACGCACAGATGATATAAACGCGCTTTAGCCTAAAATATCACTGCAGTTGTTCAGAAGCAGTATTATACACAACAGAGTCGTGGCACAAAGGAATTCTGAGTGCCTGTGCTGTTTACAAAATTCTACGTAGACTGCCAAGAAAGCCAGAAATAAAACATATTCTAGAATGAGATAAACATAACTGTGGGTGGATTTTGAGATTTTGGGGGATGTGGAATTTATTATTCGATTCAGGAGTGTATATTACCAGTTTCCACTAATAGAAAAACCATTAATACATGCATTTTTAACCATTCAATTTACAGGAATAGAGGGGTTACCTCCAACGCAAATATTCAAAAAGATGCAAAACTGTTTGACTCTGCCCTAGGAAATAAGCCACTATTCACTATTAATATATTAATACTCTGTAAGCCACCCTTTCACGTAGTGTTTCAGAAGCCCCAATGATATTTAAAAATACATTCTCAGAGACAAAAAGACTCTTAAGATGGGAAGGTGCAATTTCTAGCTTGCCTGACATTATATTTAACTATATAAAGTAAACGTAATAATTCTAAAAAATCAATATTTACCAGGTTGGTAAATATCTTCCCTAATCTAATGGTTGGGTAGTAAATTAACTCAAAATATACCGTTTTATATTCAAATTTACAGCAGAGTCGCTAACTAAAATTTTTCATCCATGGTGCTTTCCATCGTCACATTTTTATGACACCTCAGAATAGGTATATAGTCACAAACCATAAACTTTTTTTTCAAATAAGTAGGATCATTTTAGGGAAAATGGTTTGGTGGTATTCTCAGGGTTGCAACAGTCCATGTATTAAGAACCCAAGAACCTGCCAAGCAGGAGTAGCAATGCTTTAGTAATCCTATGGAGAATTAATCGGTATCCATCCTCCCAGGAAGAATTATGCTTATACGCACTGCTTAAGAGCTTTCAGAAGAAGAGAAAATGCAATGTGCTACTTGGAAACCAAGCCCCTTCCCCCAAATCCACCGCCCATCCAAGGGCATCTCCGATTGCCTACCCCACCCCACTCCCTGCATTGGGGATAGTGAATCCTATCCAAAAAGACCTGGTCCATCTCCCAAGAGTAGTCCAGGCACCTTTTAACTTGTGTCCAACAGCGGCTCTAGTGAAGAAAAGGTAACGGTCGCACCGCTGATGCACGCTAAGCCCCGCAGCCTGAGCTCGGTGGGCCACGTACCTTTGTACCTCTCCAGCACATCTTCGTAGGCCTGGAGGTACTCCTGCTCCTCCACATACAGGTAAGCAGCTGGGGAGAGGTAACCCGCCATGCCGAAGTTTAAACGATAGCTGGCCAGTTCCCTGTCCCTTTCATAACCCCAGACTGTATCGAAATCAGCAAGACGCAGCCTTGGGAACTGAAAAAGGGGAAGGAAGAACAGGCAGGGAGAGAGCGCTGAAGCCCGAGAAGCAGAGCTGGGGTCGCCAGGGGGCGGCGGGCGCTGGAGCAGGCAGAGGAAACGCCCAGGACCCGTGACGGGCCGCGGGTGCTGGGCCGCCGGGCTCCCGGGGAGCCAGAGTCCCTCTCGGGTTTCACTAGCGGCAAATCTCAGCAAGCCTGGGGGCGGCGACAGGCAGCGCGACGCCAGGCGGAGGAGCCGGGAGCGCGGCGGGGGCAGGCGCCGGGTCTGTCTGCGGCCAGCACGGCCACCTCCCTGGCCTTACGCCGGACGCCTGCTCACGGCCCGGCCGAGGTCGCGGCGTCGATGCGGGAAGACCAGCGCGCTGCCTCAGCCCGGGATGCTGTGCGGCGCATCTGCAGCATTTCCTGGCCGCCGCGTCGCAGACACTCGCCCGCGCCCCGGGAGGGAGGAGGGCGGAGGGCGGAAAGGAGGGGGCGAACGCGGCGGTCAGCGCCCCGGCTGGCTCTGCTCCCGCTCGGGCTCCACTCGGCCCCTCCCTTCCAGGCAGCGCCGCAGCGCCTCCAGCCCCTCCCCGGCCTGCCCACCCGGATTGATCATGCCGCCAAGCACGCCCACCCCCGGACACTGGCAGCCTGACCCCAGATCCCCAAGGGCAGGGTTTCTATTTGGGATCCACAACAGGTGCCCGGGAAACAAAGCCTGAGATCACGGCCACCAACGTACGCAGCCCTCTGCCGAGGAGTCGGCGGCTCTCCCCGGGGAAGAAGTGACGGAGAGGGAAGTGGGAAATGCTTTTTTCAACCCAGTCCAGTGACATAAGTGTCCCTTAGACTCAGGTCATTCTGTGGCAGCGCGGAGCAGGGAGGGCAGAGGGGTCTGCAGCCAGGACACAACTCGAGGGCGGGGCGGCCTCTGCAGGTGGCCGCGTACATCAGGGCCTGACACTCGAGCCGCGCCTGCGCCTGCGCTCTCGCCCGCCCGGCGGCGGCCTGTGGGCTAGCCCGCGGTCCCTCCCTTCCGCCCCCCAGAGCCGGCCGCTGTATTTGCTGATGTTCTCCGCGGCGGCGTCCACGGCCCCTTTCTGTTCACATCAGCCCTAGAACACCCTGTGGTCGACCGCCTTGCCTCATTCCGCACAGCTGTATCCATTAGAGTAGAGTAAAATGGGTACAATTTCCTTAAATCTGGTCTGTCACATACTAAGTGGGTTTAAGGGACCGCTGGGGGAGCTAGATGGTACCCAGGCTTGTAAACAGACATGGTAAAGACTACTGAAGGTAAATTCAGGCTGCCTTGAATGGGATTCTGTCTCCTACTGCTTGCTGTGTGACATGGGCAAGTTACTTATCCTCTCTGAGCCTCTCCTCATCAACAAAATAGGGATGATAATGCATACCTTGTAAAGTTGTTGTGATATTCAGCGGAGTTTAGAACACTGCTTGACACATAGTAAGCACTATTTAAGTGTTGACGGTTGTTATTATTCTTATAGATAAACCGGGTCATTGTTGACCATCTGACCTAGACAAATTTACCACTCGCCCACTTCCCCACTTTCCTCTTTTCATATATACTGACCTTTTGCCCTTGATGATTTTTTTTTTCTTTCTTTTTTGGTATTGTAAAATCCCGACCATTTTTTGTTAATTCTTAGATGGGGGTAAGAGTTACTCTTGAAAATTTGCATACTCCTGGAAAAAATTAATTTGAGTTAGAATGGGAGAATTTAACTCCTCCTCAGCCCTTGGACTACTTTTGTTACTCCAAAGAAAGCAAGACAACATCTCTTTTCTTTCCTAACCGCTGGTTTATAATCTGAACTTGATCCACTAAACTTTTAAGATTACTATAGTTTTTCTTGCAACTTGGTATGCACTTTAGTTCAGGAAGTAACAACACAAGTCATATGAGACAGCTTCTTGAAATGAAGGGTTAGCAATTAGATTTCTGAGTCATTCAATTTACAGGCCACATATATATGGATGTCGATTTCTCAAAACTTTTGTCTCCCTCAAAATAAGTAAAGTCATTGAGGACATAGTCTGAATCTTCATCAGAGAATGACACTCAGGAACACCCAATGTTCTGAATCAGTGCACACTTTGTGATTTTAACAGTCCTTTTAAGGAGCCAGTTAAAACAAGCAAAAGCAGCATTTTGGGGCTGATTGGAGAGCAGGCCGTTGCCCCTCCATTCTTGGAATGGTAATATTAGATTGATCTGCTAATAATAATATTATATCCTACAGAGAAGCAGCAAAAGCACAGCAGTTAAGAGTGGCTTCTGAAATCAAGAATGTCTGAATTCAGATACTAGCTCTACTACTTACTAACTGTATGACATTAGAAAGTTTCTTTGCCTCTCTCAGCAGATTTTTGGACTGTAAAATGGGGAAAATAATAGTAGCTATTCACTGGGTTGATTAGAGGCCTAAATGACATAGTGTGTTAAGTGCTTAGAAAAGCACCTGGCCATCATTAATTAAGCATTTTCCATGTCACAAGGAATCTGCAAAAGATTTTGTATTCACTATTTTATTTAATCACCATAACCAGGCTCCTTTGAAGAGGAAAATGGGGCTGAGAGAGGTTCAGTAAATTGTCCAAGAACACACAACTGATTAGTGACAAAGGAGAAATTAAAATCCAAGTTTGCCTGAGTCCAAAGTCTGACTCCTTAGAGTCTTCAATTCCAACTTCAAAGAATTCACATGGGAAAACAATTCATATTTTTCAAACAGCATTGTTGATGAATAACCATGTACCTGCATAGGCACTTCAAGACTGAAAAATCCCACTTACAATACCCTATACCCAAGAACAGCTGAATCGTATTATTCTTATGTAAAGGGCATTTACACAATGAATGTTACAAAGCTCCTTTCCTTACATTGTGTACTTTTATTCTTACATTGACCCTGAAAGATAGGAAGGGACTATATTATGGTCCCAGATGTACTGATGAAACTACAGTAAATATAAAAGCACTTTAAAAAATATAAGGTGTCTGACACCAGAATGATTTTTTGAAAATATCACCTGATTGCACCACTGCACTGATTAAAAATCTTTCCTCACTACTTAAAGCATAAATATTCCAACCTCCTCTGAGGGTACTGCATGCAAGCACCTTTACAGTTTCTGCCATTTCGTACCAAATTCCATGCTTTAGCTACACACATTACTTGCAGTTCCCATTTAGACACATCTCCCATATTTGTTCTTAGAGTTCCATCCCCCTGAAGTGGCCTTCACTTTCACCCTAATTCCATCAAGCTCTTAAGTCTCTCAGCTCAAGTGGCACATTGTCTCAGAAACCTTTCATGAACCCCATGCCTCCTCTCTCTCCACCCAAGTTAATTAGACTCTCCTACGGATTCCCTTAATATTAGGTGTTTACAGCCCTTATAACTAATCTCTCACACTATGTTGTAATTATCTAGCAATACTTATCTATCACATTAGACAATGACTTCTTTAAAGACAGAACCATAGGCTCTCCTTTTTATTCCAGGGGCTCAATAAATATTTGTTAAATTTTCATAAACTAAGATATCACACAGTCTACCTAGATATTTGACATTCAATTCTATTTTTATGACCTAAAAACAAACAAAAATATTAAACTTCCAGCTTTTTTTTTATTACTATGTAATAAACACAATGGTCATCCTCATGCCATTTCTGAACCTCACCCCTTCTCTTATGAGGGATGAATTTCAGAGATGGGGTGCATTTCAGGGTTAGCGTGAACATGTCCAATAAAATCAGAAGTCCAAAGTTGAATGATATGTTTCCACAATGTCCACAGCACCCAATTCTCTGAGCTACCCTGTTCCTTCATCCTCACATTGGGTGGTCAAGGGCCAATTTAACACATAATATATCTGAAACCTATAATTTAGCTGCGTTATAACAAACATATTTGTGGACTAGTCTCTGAGTCTATCCTCCATGTGTGACTATTGTTTATGATCTGTGCAGCAAATGACAATTAACTAATTTTTTTCAACCTACTAATCTTATTTTACTTAACTTATCTAAAACATAGTATGCTTCCGACTGTTTATACTATGTTCTTATATTTGATTTTGTTCTATTTTGAAGAATTAGTGTAATCTTAAGAGTACGTAATTCTGAAGTCTTCGGTGCATCAACTGCCAACAACTTCATAGCTATCCCCACAAATCATTCAGCAAACATTTTACAGTAAGACACGGCCCCTGCCCTCAAGGATTTTATAGTCTAGTAACATCATTAGCATCTATGTGGTACACTGCATCCCATTAGAACCCCCAGTTCTTCAGATTCTTCACCACCTACGATGTATACTGGTGGTGAGGACCATCAACTTCTCATGACTTCCTACCAAGCAGAGTCATTCTCATCTTATAATTTCATTCCAGCTGACAAAACCCACCCTGTCCTCTTCTCATAACCCCTTCCTTTACCATCAAAGGCAAAATATCCATCTCTACCACTCTCTATACTCTCAGGCCAGAAGCCCCTTCTACCTTCCATAAAATTGCACATAACAGACATCCCATTTTGATGCCCCAGGCCTTCTACAAGGCCCCAACAACTTCTCACACACACTCTTCTTTCATGCTAACCTCATGTTTCCCTTTCCACAGAACACATATCTGGTACCGACAAGTGTGTCCTCCTCTCCCTTATACCTCAAGCCTGCAGGAGAGTTCGCAATAGGGCAAGGAATCTGGCCTCAGTGACTAAACACTTTTTGGTACTCCTGGAGGGCAGCACAAGCCCAGTCTGCTCTGACTGTCCCAGACTTCCCTCGCTTACTCTCACTTGGGTCTCCATTCTCTCTCCTCCTCCCTGTTCCTATTCAACCCCTCCTCATCAAAGGGTGAGACTAGCCAGCATCTCAAAACAGAAGCCTGAAGAAGCTCAAGGCTGTTGCTCCAGAAACCTTGGCTAGAGAATGGCTGGCTAGGCACTGTTTGTTTTTCCCGTAATCATGAAAGCCCTACTGGGGGGACCCTAGGGGGACTCTCATCCCTCATTCCTCTCTGCTGCCTAGGTGGCTGGGATCTGGGCTGGTCCCCTCCAGCGCTCTGGGTAGAAGAGAAGGTATCAACTCTGCATTACAGTAGAAGGCAAAAGAGGCTGTGGGAGGGGGCCAAGAATCGAGAATGGGAGAGGGGCAAAGAAGGGAGGCGCAACCACTGTCTGTAAAAACCCAAACTGAAAAGCACCTGGCCTTTGACCTTTGCAAGAGAGTCCCCAAGAGGGACTATCATCGCTTGTCCTATTATCACTTCCAAGAAAAAAAATATTGAAGGAACAGAGGAACAACAACCCCTGGAAGGAACTCTCACGCATAGAACACATTGATAAACCACACTTGCACTGCAGGGTTGGAGGATTAATTACCATAGTGTTCTCAGCTTTCAGCTTGGTAAAACAAACCACTTCTGGTTCAGCTTTTACGACCAGTGCAAGAGAACACCGGGTAACACAGAACAGATCTGAACACTGGCACCTCCTGAATATTAATTAATCAGGAACGCATGATGACCAAACCTCAAAAGCACTAGGGTCAAAATAGCTGCTATGGACACATGATGTTGACAGAGATGATATATTAAAAAATAATAATATTAAAAAGGGCATCCAAGTGGCTAGAATACAATCCTGGGTACCAAAAACTGTGAATCTGCCAGAGTTAAATCTGCGTAGCTCAGTGACCCTGGGCAAAAATGAAAATGAAGGCTGCTCTCTCTCAGCTTCTAGCAAATACACTAGCAATCACTAGAGTTAACACTTTCAGATTGTCACGGTGGCTACTGTACATAAATATGAAAGTTTAATGCAGCTATCTGTAAATATTTCCTTGCATTTCAAAGGTATCGATTTATCCAACCAGAAGGCAGGGCCAAACAGCTTAGTCACCAGCAGGCAGGGCAAACAGCTCTACAGATAAAACCGAGCATCAAATAAACACGGTCATCCTCCTCCCCCAATTTGAACACAAATCTCTGCCCAGTGCATTAGCTCCCAGATATGCCGTCCCCACCCCACCCCACCTCCGCTAGGAGCAGACGGGTGAATTTCCGCAACTCCCGTTTCCGTTCCATCCCCTCCCCCGGATGCTCTTACCTGCTATCCTAAGCACTGCCCTCTCGGCGGGGTCCAGTACCGATCCCCCTTGAATCTTTCTTTTGGATCTCTCATGTTTAGGTAAATTCCAGGGTAAGGTGTCTCCCGGAGCCGGGGATGCTGAGCCAGATTTCTGGCTGAATTCCTCCTCATCGGAAAAATCCGCTGAGGAAGACATAGAGCAGCGACAGGACGCGTTCCCGGAACTCTAAGAGGATGACACAGGGAAAAAAAAGCATTAATAGCACGTATGCTCATTGATTTAAACGCCCCCCTCCTCCTTGCCCCCGAGCTGGGTCTGGCATTCTGCATCATCCTTAAAGCGGAGGGAATACACAAAATAAAAAACGAAACCCAGGGCTCACCATCTTTTCTTGGCCAAGTCTCCGATGACAGAAACAATACCCAGGCAGTTCCAATACATGAAGATTTGCACGCAAGAAGTGTGTGGCCTGCGGTCCGGCCACCAGCTCACAAATGACTGGCCCAACAATGAGGCTACAATCAACAGCCTTCCTGTTACAAATCTATAGTATCTGGCTCCCCCAAGAGGTCAGAGGAAATACTTCCCATTGCTAGACTGCTGGTTAATTCATTAAGGCAAGTAACTCGAACTTTGAAAAACAAAGCACAAACACAGGATGTTGAGTCCCAATTCCTTTCCGTTTCAAATCGCTTCACTACTGGAGTCTCCTTTCTGACCACTCTCGATCCCCTTGTCCTCTTATTTAATTTTCTTCATGAGACTGAAGCAGGTTCCCAGAAGAGCCACGAGGGAGGACACACTGATTCTGAGAAGAGCCTTTTATTTTTTCCTTAAGACTGGGCAAGAGCACAAAAGACTTTTCAGAAGCCCAAGGCAGTGCCAATAAACAAATATCTGAACTCAGTTTAGAGTTCTTGAGATAATTTAAACTTCTAGCAAAGTAACAGCTGCCAATAATGTAAATGAGAATGATGCAGTGCAGTGACAGGAAACAGCCCTACGCAACTCCTGGTCATTACACAGTGAAACAAGAAACACACAACGACGCTTTAACCAAGGCACTTTGCCTGAAGGTTAGTACTCCCTTGATCTAGCAGGAGCAAATCTGCAGGGTCATATCTTGCACAAAGGGTTATACCTTCCAGACAGGGTAAAAGCACAAACAAGATGTTACTCCTTCCTTCTTTATTGGGTTATGTTTGTGACTATTTACGGAGCCACACAGACTTACTAATGAAAAAGGGACACTGACTACATCTGTGCCACGAAACAGTGCTATAAATAAAACAAATTGTCAAAGGTAAGTCTTCACTTTCCCATTTAGAACTCCACTTTGCTGAGACTCACAATGGAGATGCAAAACCGGTATAATTTGAATTCCTGAAATGTAGACTTGCAGCCATGGATTCCTAAGAAGCAAGCTGCAGCAATCAGTGAGGCATGCTCCAATTTGAAAAAAACACTGGGCTGCTCACAAAAGCAGTGGCAACTACAGCAAAAACAGGCTGTGTGAACAACATCCCAAAGCACTCACACAAGGCATGTGCAATAAATGGAACTTGATCAGTACACAAATTGAACTTACCTCAATCTGTTCAGGCATGTTGTTACACATGGTCAACACATCATTTTTAAAAGTACACATAATATTTATCTCAAAGTAAGGAGGATAGAATTTCTTTTTAGCTCTATTCTTTCCAAAAAAAAAAGCAGTCTTCCATTTACTCTACAGGAGATTTCATCTTTTGGGTTAATTTATTGAATTTGTATATTTTCTTAGTGGCAATAGTGTATTAGGCAAATTTGAGGAAAATAAATAAATAAAATCGATTTTCTATATTGTAGCTAGAGTCCACAGGGAGCCGTGAGTGACATTAAGTCACTCACAGTATGCTATTATCAATCTAATTTATTTTCCATGCTTTTCTGAAAATTCATCATGAGTTCTCTGAGGTACTGTTGTAAAACAGGGTGACATTCTTAAAGACTTTTAAAAGGGTATTCAGTTTCTCTGGTTGCCTTCTGTCTCCCTTAAAATGGCTTTCTACCTGTCCTTAGTAAATGTCATCCTTTATCTGTGAGATTATATTTCTTGTTGCCTGCACTATTTTAGTGAGTATAGTAATTTGATTATCTTTACAGACAGACCTGGATAGAGAAAAACTGGGAAAAGAAATATTCCTCTCCAAACTCATTGTTTATTGATTTTTGCAGAGTAAATTTCTTTAATGGCCAGAGCCTCAGCTGAATGAACCACAAAATGTGATTTATGCCAAGACATAAACATCATTAATCACACATAGCCAGATGGGTACAGATGCTACCCCTGGACCCAAGGGTGTTGACTGGGGCAGCCTCTAATATGGTAATGTCATTGGTAAACAGATAAAAGAGAGAAGAAAAAAGAGACAATCAGCAAAACCTCTTTCAGCAATATATCATAGAAAATAGACACATATATACAACTGAAGGAAATCACACATTTACATAAGGCTAAGTCTCTCCAAAGATAGATGATCCAAGTGTTTTCATAATTAAAATATTAGGTTTATTCCAAAATAATTTTCATAAACGTTTTTAAAAATTATAAGGTAAACCATACAAAATTAGGCTCATTTGAATCCTAAAAATTTTGAGAATGAATTTAAACGAAGCTGCCTTGAAAGTGGATCAATCCTATAAAACTATTGTACTCTTTACTGATTTGAAATTACTTGCCAACTCATGTCAGTCTTGGGGGTTAGGGTGTAGTGTGTGTGAGTACAGTCTTTCTTTTCTTTCGGAAAAAGTAAACATGTTCTCTGACCCAATAACCTTTGACATGGGGCTTGGAAGGGAGGACAAAGGAAGAGGGCACCCGTGACCAGCAAAACCCACTGGCCCTTGTCTGTTTTTCTACTCTTGTTCCTAAGGTTTGATTCCTATTAAAATACAAATATCTATGTCCATCAAAGGTATTGGTTAAGTAAATGATAGTACATCCATGTAATGGGCTATTCTGAGCAATTCAACAAAAATATTGTTGATCTACATTCAGCTACATTGAAAGAGTTCACATAGAATGATTTCTTTTTTGTAAATTAACAAAACTATGTGTATGTGTAGGTAGGTAGGTAGGTAGGTAGGTAGACAGATAAAGTATGTAGTGGTTTTCTCTGGGTTATGGGAATATGAATGGATTTAATGTTATTCCTTATAATTATACAATCCAAAACAAACACACAAAAAAGCTGAAAAAAAGAAAAGGATACTTTGTCAAGGGTCAGAGACAATATCAAAAACCTTATGAAAAAGTAACTATGTAAGACACTGCTTTTAACCATTGGGGGCTCATGGACACCCCTGAGAAGGTGAAATCTACCAAAACCTGTCTCTAGAAAAAAAAGCATATAAGCAAATACACTCAAATTTTGCATATAATTTTATGGTATTCACTAATCTAGTGATTCCAGGTTGAGACCCCAGTTTACACATCATCTGTCAACACCTCTTGGCATGCATGCCTGAGAACAAGAGAAATAGGAAAAGAGCTGTGGAGTAAGCATACCAAAGAGAGGATAGGGTAATTAGGTAGTAAAGACAAAGTTGGCCTAGGTCATAATATTTTTAACATTTGGCCTCTGGACTGATGATAAATCACTATAACCAAAAAAGTAAAATAAAATACAGTAGGTTATGACAAACCAAAAACCCTAGACTGTGTCTTATACAACCTAGTTATTAAAGCACTTGTAACAATTGAATTAGATCACCAAAGGTTTGAGGCTGACTTTGCTAATAGCCAATTCATTCACTTGGTGTAAAAACAGCCAAGTCCCTTAAAGCCAGGATAATTACAAAATGTAGCATTTTGAGAAGGGAAAGTGAGCAATAACTTCTCTAATTGAAACCGCAGAGGGGGGTCTGAGATAAGTACAATGGAACTGCCTAAACTGGAATCCAACCAACCTTAGCACCGAATCTATAGGAAAAGTGCCAGGAAATTGCCTCTTTTCTAGGCATTCTCTAAATGTAATGGAGAAACAAGAACAGGATAAGGGTTTGTAAAATAGCCAGACTTTTAGAATCTCAGAGGCTGGAAAGTGAACTTTCAGAAACTCCACGTACTTGTGATTTATGCACATTTCTGTATGTACGTTATAGTTCAAAAAAATTTTACCGGGAAAAAACATTAGGAAACAACTGGATCAATTCAGATTTGGGGAACATTCTTTAGGATACCTGTGTCCTGGACTCCTCAAAAAAATCAATGTCGTGAAACATTCCCACACAAAAGGCAGGGACTGTTCTAAATTAAAAGATAAAAGAGACATAACAGCAAATTTGCAAACCTTGATTGGATTCTGGGTGGATTTTTTTTTTTAAGCTAAAAATACATTGTAAGGACATTTGGGAAAATTCTGAATATGGATCAAGGATCATTTATTAGATGATATAAGGAATTTATTGTTAATTTTCTTAGGTGTGATAATGGTATGGTAGTTATGTAGAAAAGTGTCCTTATCTTGAGGAGATGCAGGCCGAAGAAACCATCATGATGTCTGCACTTATTTTCAACTGTTTCAAACAAAAAAAGAGAACTAGCAAATATGACAATAAGTTAAGAAGTATTCATCGTACTCCTCTTTCAACTCGGCTGTAAATTTGAATATTTGCAAAGTGAAGAGTTGAGGGAAAACCTATAGCAAGGCTTTTTTAAAATTTTATCAAGAGTAGTTTAGTCAAGGCCTGTTCTCACAAGACCTTCAAATTACAAGGACACAGTGATGGTGTCAACGCAAGTAATTTCTCATAGCATTCCTTTGGAAATACTTAGAGAAGCACCAGAAGCAGTAAACGACATCAACAACTCACCACAGAAATGTCTCTGCTTGCCTCAGGCCTAAGCATAATTTTAGACAGAGGAATATAAAAACATTGATTGGTAACTCTTGTCAGGGACTATACTAAGCATTTTCTCTTGTCTTATTTAACACTCACTGCAACCCAATGAGAAAACAGATGCTTAGGGAGGTTAAGTAACTTGTCCACAGTCATTCTCCCAGTCCAAAGTAGAGCCAGAAATTCCATCTGGGTCCTTTTGACCAAAGCCTGTGCTCT
Organism: Choloepus didactylus; assembly: GCF_015220235.1. NCBI lineage: Eukaryota > Metazoa > Chordata > Mammalia > Pilosa > Megalonychidae > Choloepus > Choloepus didactylus. Next base: position 94,336,774 of record NC_051313.1, on the reverse strand, counting down.
CGACCAGGTTACCAAAGACTCTAAAATGTACCACCACCATCAGCACCACCATCAGCACCACCATCTACCTCCCAAGCACTGGGAAGAACTTAAAACACCGCCCTCAAAGATTTTACCATGTATCTGGAGAACCCAAAAGGATTACATCTTTTTTCTATAGCTGAAAGGTTCAGAACTAAGCCCAAAGGGTAAAAATTAACAGAAACAGTTGTCAGTTCACAATAAATAAAAACCATCCGAAAACATGTACAGGTACTCAAATTGGAAAGGGCTGCTTTGTGTGGTAGTGGACTCCCTCTTACACTAAGGGATTAAGCCTGCAATGAGTGGAAAAGTGAATTTACTCTTATGGTCTCTTCCAACTCTAATATTCTTTACTCCTATGTGTTCCTAAACCTCCACACAACCACCCCCCAAATAGACTTCAAATAAAAGGAAAAGTATGTTAAATATCAAAATACTAAATTTTTAATAAAATTATTAAAATCTTTCAAAAATTTCACAAGACATTTTTTGTAAGTTCTCCTTAACCAAACATATTAAAATTGTAGACATCAAGAACAAATTTGTACTTGAGCATCTGCAAATAGTCTTTCCTAACAGAATAATTTAAAATAATTTACCTAAAAGGAAAGCAAAAATATCTCTGAAAATAGCCCCATAAAACAGAAACACATTAAGACAACAAACTCAAATACTGAAAACATCCCTTTAACTAGAGAACACTTAATCTTATATTTAAAATGGGTGTTTATATCAGTCAGTTAAAAATATGTCTGATACATCCATTGGCTTCTGCCTTGGAGGAGATTAAAATCTAACTGGGAGAGCAGAGGTGATAAAATAGCCACCTTAAAATTAAACATCATCATTTTACCTTTATGTGTTGGGCTCAAAAATATGTCTTCCAGTGGAAAGATGTAAATGCAAACATATAAATATGGTTTATAGTGTAAAGTGAATTAGGAGAAAGAAGCTGAGTCAAGAAATGGACTAGAGCATCCATAGCCCCTTTAGAAGCCAGGATGGATATGCAGATGTTCTTAACATCTTCAATCCTCCAAGGCTTCCTACCCAAAATATTGAATGCTGATAGATCCATTCCATAGATGCATTTATAAAAACTATATTTAATGGCAAACATTTAAAAATTGAGAAAATTCAGATATGGCAACACTGGGCCTAATTTCCCCTTTTTAGAAAGGACATGAGCTTTCCAGTATGACACTGTCCTCACATAGCAAATTTACTCATTTATGATCTTTGCCCCTGAAGGCATGTGAGTTTGGGACCCACAGCACAAATTAACGGATGGGTGACATTGTTGTATTCAGAAAGTAAGGGAAAAATTGAGGTGGGAAGGTTGGGATAATGGTAAACAACAGAAAGGGGATGAAATTAAAAAGAAAAATAAGGAAAAGAGGAAAACTGGAGGGAGGGGACAAAACAAAGCAAAAAAGAAAAGGGTGACCAAAATATTTCAGTTAAATGGGTATCAAACAGAAATAGGTAATGCCATGTTCCTACTGATGCTCAAGTGCTGATCTCATTCTGCTCCCTCCCCAAGAACCCTGATTAACATGTAAAATGTCCAGGAAATGGAAAAAAAATTGTATGAATAAGTAAATGCTGACTCATGACCTCCATGAATTTGCTGGATCCATCCACACATCACTAGTGCTGTTGAAGTCCCCCTGTTTTTTGCTCCCACCCTGCACATGGTTAACCCTGCTCCCCACATTTCTCCTACCCTTGCCTATGGCATGGAGGAGGCATAAAGCCAAAGATATGTGCATGTGCATGCTATGCCAAAAATAGAAGGTTGGGTAAAAGCTATTGAGGAAAAAATGACATATCTATCTATCTATTCTAATGGGTAAATACTACATTCTGCCTTGATCGGAAGTTAATACAAATATTTTCTGAAACAAATTCCCTGACAGATCAAACTTTGAGACTTGTGAAATTCAGACACACCTACAGAAGTGCAAATACACTGCCACGTATAAATAGCTTGACCAAAAAGTAAGTTCTTATTAGGCACACCAATAATTATTTGTAATGGCATCTATTGGCATGGCTACCTGACCTGTAATGATTTCCCTAAAGATGGCCCTCCACACAGCCAGAGAGGAACATATCATAGTTTTTAAGAGTCCAGGCTCAGGAGTCAAGGTAGATTCTTGGTTTGGTTCAAAATCTGGCTATGCCATTTACTAGCTGTATGGCCTTGAAGAAACCGGCCTCTCTGGGCTTCGGTTTTCTCATCACAGAAATGGGCAAAATAACAGTACCTACTGTATATATTATTGTGGAAAAATAAATAAAACATGAAAAGTGCTCAGAACAATGCTCAAATATGTAGAAAGCATTAAGTGAATTTTAGCTATAATCCCTAACCCTAACCCTAACCCTCTATTCACACGTTTGATCCAGTTGTAGGTAACTGCCCCCAGTTGATTGTCACTGCAGGGAATCTGAAACAACTGAGAGAAACTGAGACTAAAAATTATTGGAACTGGGTCACATTAATAACAGCTCTCGGGAGATAAGGTCCACGAACTCCCCATATCTACCCTGTCCTTCCTAAGCTTGGTTGTTGAACCTTCAATTATTTGGATACCCCAGTATCTTTCCAATACATTCCTCTTTTTCTTAGAAGTCAGAGTTAATTTCCATTGCTGGTGACTGTATCAAACTTTAGACAAACACATTAGTATAAAACAGCAATTAAAGATATTCAATTCTTTCCTGTTGTAACCTAAGCAGGATTGCGTCTTTGTTCCTTCTTTATACTTCCATCTTCATTACCTTGTTACCTTTAATGAGACTTCAGAAAATTGCTTTTGATAATAGTGTTTATATAGTTGTTTTCTCACTTCAAACAAATAGAACTTAAGTTGAAGAAATACTTTTTCATTTTAAAAAAGGCCTTTTTTATTGCAATGAAGCAAAATCATGAGACTTGTAGTGCCCTCCACTCCCACTGCCACCTTCTCAGGAAAACAGGACTTGTTCCATGTGAGCTAAAGTAAAACATCCTGCAATCTTAAACCATACCTAATCTAGGGATCAGTATGGACACAAAGAAGTTCACTGACTCTGAGGAGGCTTGGTAGAGAAGATCTGTTCTACATCCCAGTCCTAGAATATCTGAAATGCATCCCAAAACACTATGTGATACAAAGCCCCTACACCGATAGAAAACACTACCTCGGGTTTCATTATGTCTTTGTAATATATCCCTGTTTCAGATGGTAATCTGGGCCTGTTCCTTCCTTGCTTTACCACCTAGGGGAAGATATACGGCAGGGAAGAAAGCAAAAAGCAGCCTGCAAGAACACCTGGTTTTGATTTTCCACAAGCCTAAAGCTGTTGAGGAGGCTAGAGTTGTAAAAACGGACCAAGAACTCTAGATAAAAAGACTTTCCTCTGAGCTGGAGGGAGCATCTGTGCATCCTGAAGCAGAGGATTTCTTGGCTTCCCAGAAAAGAACCTAGAGATGGTTGCCTGGTATGTCTAGGGGGACACACCAAAGGACTAACTTTTCAAAAGATACCTGTATTCTGAGAATGACCCAGAAGAACCATGATAGCCCTACGGGACAGTCACAGGTGGTGAGTCAGCAGAACCTAGGGTCACAAATGATCCTCCCATTCCCTGATACCTTGACACTCCATAAGACCCAGAACCTTAACAAAACTTGGGTGGAGGAAGTAGGGGGTACCAGGCCAGCTATAATGGCAGACTAGAAGTCAAAACCTGAATTGTGATGGAAAAAAAAAAAAGGGTGATATATCTTGCACTAGAATTTATAGAGATTTGAACCCACTGTGTGGGCAGTGATTACTTCTTATCTACTTTAGAATTCGAGTTCTTAGAGTAGACCCCTGATGAATGTTGAGTGAATTCACTAGCTTCAGCAGCTGAGTATTATATGAACAGAGGTTCAGAAACGGAGCTCTACCAAGTATGGCTAAAACTGTCCTTGGTATCTGTCTGTCCATCTGCCTCACACACACACGCGCTCACACACACAGCCAGCACATGCCCACCAAGAGGTTCAATACAGCAGCTAACCACCACCCCCTCTTCCACTTGCATCAGTTTTCATTTCAAGGATGCCTTGATAATTGATCTTATATGTCAACTTGGCGAGGTTATGGTACCCAGTTGTTTGGTCAAAAACACTAGTCTAGATGTTGCTGTGAAGGTATTTTGTAGGTGTGATTAATATCTACAATCAACTGACTTTAGGTAAAGATTACCCTCTATAATATGGGTGGCCTTCATCCAATGAGAAGAAGGTCTTTAGAGCAAATTCTGAGGTTTCCTGGAGAAGGAGAAATTCTGCCTCCAACTACAACATCAACTCCTGTCTGAGATTCCAGCCTGCAGGCCTTGCCCTACAAATTTCAGACTTGCCAGCCCCCATTACTGCATGAACCAATTCCTTAAAATAAATCTGTTAATATATATATATACATATATTCTATTGGTTCTGTTACTCTGGAAAACCCTGATAAATAGCTATTTCACATTATTCTGAAATCAGGGTAGAAGAGAGTGTATTTGTTTGCTTGCATGCTTGCTATTGCCACCTTATTCCAAAAAGGATTTGAGGTAAATATAGTAGGATGAATTATATACCCCAACAAATACATGTTTTTAATCATAATCTGCTCTCCTGTGGGTGTGAATCCATTGTAAATAGGACCTTTTGAAGGTGTTATTTTTAGTTAAGGTGTGGTGAACTGAACCAGGTAGGTATTAGTCCTGATTACTGGAGGCCTTATGAAGAGAAAGCCAAAGGGAGGAGGCAGAAGCCGGAAGTTAGCAGAAACCAGAAAAGCAGAGAGAAAGAAGAGGACATCGCCACGTGATGGGAAGCAGAAATGCAAGCCAAGGAACACCAAGGATTGCTGGCAGTCAGTATCAGAATGCCACAGATTTGAAAGAAAAAGCAACTCTTGCCAATATCTTGATTTTGAACTTCTTCTAGCCTCAAAACCATGAACCAATAAATACCCATTGTTTAAGTCTACCCATTGTGTGGTACTTGTGATATCAGCTCAGGCAAACTAAGACAATAACTAACAAGAGGGTGGTGAGAACAGGGAGGGAATGATATTGAGAGCTACAAGTTATCCAAACAGAACCATAAAATAGGAAGTGGAAAAAATATAAGGTGGAAAGTGGCTACGGATAAGGCTGAGGAAGAAGGTGGAAGATGGAGCTCATGGTGGGCAGTGCATGCAATCCTAGAGCTTGGACTTGATCCTGTAGGAGCTGGATTGTTCCTGAAGGGCTATAAGCTGTTTGCCCTTGGGTGACTGACAGCCATGCAGAGGTTGGACCCGAGTGCGGCAAAAATCAGACAAGATTAGTTAACAATTATTAAAATAGTCCAGGTAATAAATGACGACAGCCTGAACTAAATCTCTGATATAAGAGATGGAATAGAGAGGATCAATTTGAGAAATATTTAGAGACTAGAAAAAGAGAAGAGACGAAGGATAGATTATAACTGTTAGAGTAAGAAGTTAAGGCAGTTTTTCTCAAAGGAATGAGAAGGTCTGAAGACAAGGAGAACTGTGACAGTGGGGAACCAGAGAAGGGCAGTAAAAAATGAGAAGCTCCCAGGCAAGTTACCAACAGTCTTGAAATGCTTGATAAGTCATCTAGTGCATGGTGACTCAAGCTGGTTTAAAGAGCAAGGCTGGGCAGACACAAAATCCTGAGAGCCCTGCATTTCCCTTCAACTACAGCCCCAGCCCCTGATGCTGGAGTAAGTGACCCATGGAAACCTGCCCCTTAGGGAAGCTGTAGCTAGTCAGTCGTGCAAGGTTTTGCCGAGATGGTAGTGTGCCAGGAACAATGATTTACTGAGCCACTCAATCCTTTGTACTTTTTTCTCATATACTCAGAATACAAAGTTATATAAACCATCTTGTTCATGGTCCCTTTTCATACTGGAGTTGTACTGGAGAATATATTAGACATTCCTTTTACGTATATTACTTGTAACATTCTATGAACTATAATACTATTCTGCTTAAAAACACAAAAATAACAATATCCCTATTTTTTCCAACTTCCAATTGTCTATAACAAGCAAATAGGCATACTGTTCCCTCTGCACTTATAAATTCATTCATTCTTCCACAGTACCCACCCAAGGCTCTCTTATTAGTTATAATCCTGTGCTCCAGCTTTGCAGACCCACCCCTCTTCTCCTTAGTCATATTGTACACTTATGATTTGTGTGAATCACAATCCCCTCAACTTCCTCTCCTTCCCAACTGCACTCCTGTCCCTGAAGTATTGCTTAATTTTTTTCCACTCCCTTTCTCAACAGGAAGTTTTATCGTTTCCGCCAGCAATAACATAAAACGAAGAAGAATTTTTTAAAATGTATATTTGTTCCCAGAAAACAATACAGTGAACTCTATCAGAAAATACACATACATACATACATGCACACACACACACCCATACACTATGGAATACACAAATACCTGTTCCCTTGTGCCCTACCACATTCTCCTCCTGCACTAGTCATGTCAGTGTCCATAGCACAGGAAACAGCTAGAGAGTGAGCTAGTGAAGAAGCCAGGGCTTCAAAAATCCATTCTATGAAAAGCATTGGCTATAACAACACTGTTAGGAGGATACAGTGTTTCCTCTGGCCCCATACTACTGCAGGAAAGTTAATTTAACCTCTCTGACTTGCCTGAATTCTAAATGTGGATAATCACACCAACTCATTGGGTGTTAGACAGTATTAAAGTGAGATAACACATATAAAGCATCTAATATGATGCCTGTCCGACTCTTAATAGATACTCAATACATTTCCATTGCCTTTCACTCTAAGATGAAAAGATAAAATGAAAACCAGGTATAAAAAACTTAACATAGTGGTGATTACAGTTATAGCATCAAAAAGTGTATCATTTCAGGGACTTGTAAAGAATTTCCATTTCCCTTCACATCACCTGCACACTGAGCTTAAAATTCCAGTTAATAAAGATTCATTCTTGTGGTTTAAACCTCTTTATTTCTAATCAAGCTTCCGACAGGCAGAAAACATAAGTTTGTGTCAGTCATCTACACTTTGGAACAAATAATGCTATCCATCAGCCCATGTATTGAAGAAACATTTTGATAAAAGGAAAAGGGAACACTGAAGCTCACAAAGGTAAAGAATGATAAACTTTGCCTACTTCACAAGTTTTCCTGGAGCCAGGTCTGACAATTAGAGAGAGGGAGATGCAAGACTTTGTACTAACAGAAATACAGCCTGGCCCCAATTCAGAATACTACTCAAGAGAAATAATGCCTGGAGCACATGCTTTTAATTTAAATGTGACAATCCACCCCTCTGCTTCCCTAGTTCAGAGTGAAAGTTCACCATTAATGCTCTGTTGAGTAATAGGGACAGATGGCCTTATCGTCTCACCTGCCTTCCTGACTCTCCAAGGAGAACATAATCTTAGATGTGATCTGATGAGTCAGAAGATCTGTTAGCCAAAAACTGGTGCCACAATGTCTGAAAGTCTCCCGTTAGAGATTCACTCTTAATGTGATAGGCTTGTAAAATGCAAATACCTATAGGATGGATAATAGACTCTGTAAAGGCATAATAATCTTTTAGTAACCTGTATTTCTCCCTAAAAGAATGATCTGGATCATCTGAAAGCAATCAAAGACAAGGGATAAAATGGCAGAAAGGTGAAGAGGAATAAAATTTTTCTCAATATTTGCAAAATTCTTTGCCTTACCATAACTAAATAGGAGGCCATAGAAAGAATTCTTGATGCCAGAACTGGGAAGTGTCAAGTATGATGGGAGAACATAGGCTTTAAAATCAGATGAACTTCAGGGCTTCCATTTCCAGCTGACACTTAGTAGCTTGGTGACCTTGCTGCAAGTCATCAGTTACAACTTTTTTAACCTTGGATTCCTCATCTAAAAATAGGAATAAAATCTACCTGTCATAGCTGTTATAAATAAAAGAGAAAATATATTCAGGACACTTGGGACCAGATCTAACATATAGGAGGACACCTTACATGACAGCTGTCATTGTAAAGAGCTGTGCCAAAATTATCCACCGGACAGAGATCTCTTACAGTCATAGTTGTGTCGCCTAGGCAAATTTCTAAGCCACTAGGAGCTTTTTAGTTCTATCACCTGCTGCACAGGAACGGCAATTTGATTGGATTGTTGAAATGATTAGAAATGATATACGTAAATACATAGAAGGCATTCAATAAATAATAGCTATGTTGTTCTCATTCCAAGTCATATTTATCTGTTGCCTGAACTATTATTGCAAAATGTTTTCCAACTGGTCTCCTTGTCTCTCTCCTTGTCCTTCAACAGCCTATTCTCCACACAGAAGCCAGATTGAGTCTTTAAATGTAAGTCCAGCTGTTGCTCAAAATCCTCCAATGGTTTCCCACCTCACTCAGGATAAATACAAAGCCTTCGACATGACCTAAGAGGGCCTCATGCTCTGTCTTCAGGTCTCTGCTCAAATGTCACCTTTTTCAAGGTCTTTCCTAAAAACCTTAGACAGCATCACTTGCCCTACCCCTATTACTCTATCCCACTTAACTGGTTTCATTTTTCCCCATAGCACTTATCACCAGCTGACATGTTATATATTTCCTTATTTATCTGTTGGTCTCCCACACTGGAATATAAGCTCCAGGAATACAGGGACTTAGCTTTGTTCTCTGCTGTATCCCCAGCAGGTGCTCAGTAAAAATTTATGGGATGGAAATGTGAATAATGAATGAAATTTGAAAAATAAACTTTACTGCCTGACACATAGTAATATTCAATAAATACAGGTTTCCTTCAACAAATACTAATTTCTTCCTATTTACCCCTCTTCTGCCCCCCATGATCACTGCCTTTTTTACTTGCCCCGGAACTTGTCCTAGAATAAGGAGTTTAAAGCAACAACCTAGTCTCACAACCCATTGTTAAGACTCTCCTAACACACACCAGAAATGAAACTGCTCTGATGGGGAAATAATAGATAACTGAGATTAGACCCAGCCCTGAAATCTGGCAGAGCTGTGTGCCACCTGGCCAAACTTTACCACTTAGCTATGCAACTTTGGACAAGCTATTTAACCCTTCTATAAAGAAAACCTACCTCCTAGGGTTGCCATCAGGATGACATGAGCTAACATGCATTGCCTAGCATAGTGCATGGTTTGCAGGAAGTGCTTAAGAAATGCTAGCTACTGTTATTATTATTTATTAGCTACAATAAAAATTCTGCCAGTGTGAAATGTCTGTGTGTCTATAACTTCTTTTCTTGTACAGCCTCACTTATTTACGGTTACCTCTGGAGCTACAAAGATTTGATGAAGTTCCAAAACAGTTTTAAATAGGATTTAAAAAAACAGGAAATGATAGCCATTTGTTTATAAAAAGCAGCGATCTTGTTTCAGAAGAAGCTATTTTTCACTTCCCCAGTATCCTGAAATGTCTACATCTCAGACTTCCTGATTCTTTTGCTCTAATAAACAGACTAGTTTGCCTGGAGTCATGATGATTACATGTATTCTAGAAATAAACCTGAGAAATCTGTGTTGCTGCTTAATACTCCCATAAATTCCAAAGAATATTATGTAGTTTTAAAAAAAAAGTAAAATGTCTGGGTTTTCTAAATTTATCTTAAACATGGCTGGGGGGGTGAGTTCATTTTTACAAAATATATTGAGAGAAGTAATTTTTTACCTTAAAGACATAAAAATTTTTAAATGCTTAGTTGAACAGAGTGTATAAACAGGGAAATAATACAACATAGAAAAGAGTGTGTGCAACTAGGAGGACTTGCTTTCAATCATGACTCTGAAAGTAACAAGATATATGATGTCTGGCATCTTGTGTCACTTTTCTGGGCCTCATTTCCTCAAAGTGAAAATCCAAGCTGGATTTTTGAGGTTCCTTAATTGTCTATGAGTCTATCATTTCTAAGGCCTTTTTGAGCCCAAATTCCATTATATTTAATGTTTTGTCTTCAAATTCATAATGAACCATTTATGTAGTCTATTTACCCTGAACTAAGTTTAAAAGCTAAAGAATTAGACATATGTAAGTACTGAGTATCACATGTAAGAAAGAAAACAGAAAACATCCTGTCTTATGCCCATAAATCTCACACTCCCTCCACAAAAAAAGTGTATTTTGGACTACAAAATTTTTTAATAAAGTTGTTAGTTACCAAAACCAATAAAACAAAATAACTCAACAACCATAAGTGCTATTCCATAATACATCTGGATTTTTTGCCATAAAAATATTACTACATCAATATTTCTGTTATTTGAAATTTTATGTTTAGCTCCAAGTTAAAACATTGTGCAATTAGGAAGTTGATTTGGCTTAACTGAAATGATAAATATGTACTGAAATTTGAGACTTGAAAATAAGTGAGTCACTACAGTACTTCTCAGCACTCTAAGTGAACATGAATTGTATCCTCTGCGGGAAATGCAGGGTGCTGTGTCATCTGCTTTAAGAGATGAGAAGCAACTGGCTAAAAGTACAGCCCTAAATACAAATAAAATTACACTGTAAATTAGAATTAAAAGCATGTTTTGGCCTCATGGCTTGTGGGCAGGCTGTAGTTTGACAATAATGTCCAGATATTTTAACTTTCGGTGGTTCTAGTGATAGCAGCTAGAACTTTGGAGAAGACATGACTCTAATCTGAGAAGATTCATTTCAGAGAACCTATTTAATCACACAAAAACAAGGCAAGGTGCTCTCTTATGTTCAGAAAAGAATAGACAGATGGACGGATGGATGGATGGACAGACAGACAATATGATGTGGCAAATGTGGCAAAATGTTTAAAGTGGTGATCACCTCTTTTGGTACTCTGTGCTAAGGAAATAACCTGAAATAAGAAAAACAAAAGTTTTAGAACCAAAGATGCTTACTGCTGTACAATTTGTAATATTGAAAAATAGGGAACAGCCTAAATTTTCAACCATAGGAGAATGGCTAAAGAAGCTATAGCGAAATAGAATATTAAGTAGCCATTAAAACTGATGATTGCAGTCTTCTCAATTCTATAGGCAAATATTCATGTTATATGAAGTAACAAAAGAAAGACACAAAAAATTGTATTTATTATATGTGCTCAACTATGTAAAATAGGATACTGAAGTACTATTAAAACAAAGTACATGGAAATTTTTTTTTAAATGGTGTATCAACATATCTAGGGAGAGGTATGTTGGAGTTCTCTGTGAGGGTTTGGTATTTTTGCAACTGTCCCGTAAAGTTGAAATAATTTCAGAATAAAAAGTTGAAAATAAATAAATAAATAAGAAATATTCATGAGTCTAAAAACAACAATCAAGGGTTTCTTAGATGTATTGCAAATTTGGCATCCTGATAAAACTTCCCACTACACAACACCTAAAAATGCTGGATAAAATAACAATTTTTTTTTAATGCATCAGCAAGGTGGCAGGAAATAAGGGAAATCCTTTGAGGCCAGAGAGAGAGAAGCAAAAGCACAAAGACAGGGTTGTTATATTGATCCCCTCTAATCTAAAGCTTCACTTTGATGGCAAAGCACCTATTCAGGGGATAGGACAAAAAGTCATGGGAGTCTGATTGAATAACCCCCAAATAAGGTCAGAGAGAGTATAAAATAGAAAAAAAAAAAAAAAAAAAAAAAAACAACTCTGAGATAGAAGGACATTTGCTTGTCTCAACTTTGAGGCTGGATGGAATGGGGGAAAATTTTCATAACCACAAACTGTTTCTCACATGTAATCTGTGGCCCAAGTTCCCAGTACCTATGTGGTATGGAAAATTCTGAAGCTGAGAATTTAGTTTTACATTTTCTTTGGTTATCACAAGCATGGCAGAAACAAAATATACCTACGGTCCAAGCCTCAAAAATTACCACAAAGTTCCATCTGACATAAGCTCATGATAAAAAGGCATAAAACATAATGAAACAGATCAACTGTTTCTATTGGTAGAAACAATAGACATAGACACAAACCCACAAAAACTTCAGGCATGTTAACGAACAGATACTAAACATAAAATAAATATATTTTTTATGTTTAAAGAGCGGGAAGGGCATCAAAAATAGGAGATAGAATAAGAAACTATCAAAATAACCAAGCAGATGTGGAAAAAAGTATGTAGAAATGAAAAATAAAATAATTTAAAATTTAAACCCAGCAAAGAGAAGATATAAAGAATTCCTACAAATCAATAGGAGAAGCACAAACAACAAAATAGGGAAATGGGCAAAAAAAAAAAATGAACACTTTGCAGAAGAGGAAACACATTTCTCTAATAAATACATAAAAGATATCTGACATCATTAGTGATCCAGGTAAAGCAAATCAAGCCCAAAATGAGATGATTCATATGTATTAAATTGACAAAAATTAAAAAGTCTAACAGTACTATGTGTTGAAAAGAACATGGCTCCAAATGCTCACTTATACATGGCTGATGAAAGTATAAATTGGCACAAGCATTTTGAAAAACAGTTTGGCATTATCTCCTAAAGTTAAATTTTCATGTATATATAAAAAGATCTTTCACATGCACAAAAGAAGTATGTACAAGAAAATGGATAGTAGCACTCATTTGAGTAAAGACCTGGAAACAAATGCCCATTTCTGGGACAGTGAATGAACCAATTATGTTACATTCACACGGAAGCTGAAATGAATAATCAACAGTGACATGCCACAATAAGGTTGAATATTAGCTATGAAATATTAAGTGGAAAAAGTGAGTCCCAAAAAATTAAAGTATGATGATAACCTTTTTATAAAGTAAAAAGAACTAAAATTTTAAAGTATTAACTTTTTAGGCATACACAGGCTTGTAATAAAACTCTGAAAAGCAAAACAAAGGGCTCCACCCCAATCAAGATGACAGAGTGAGAAGCTTCAGAGCCTGTCCAACCACAGAAGCTTTAAACAACCAGCAAGAACTGGCTGAAGCAGTGAGAAGGGGAGAGATTCTCCAGCCTCTTCTCTCCACCTGTCCTCTCATCTCCACTAGTGCTTCCACTGGCTGACCCTTTCTGGATGTCAATTTGCAAATGTAATTCCCTGAAATGCACAGCAGAACAGGGTAAGGGCTGGTGATGAGTATGAGGGCAGACAGACAAATGACTAGAAGCGATATCAAATTAAATGTGGGTAAGGAGGGCTCCACCCTAGTCAAGATGGCAGAATGAGATGCTTCAGGGCTCCATCCTCCCATAAAGGCTGAATAACCAGCAAGAACTGGCAAAAACATCTTTCTCAAAGCTCCAGAAAATAGTTAAAGGACTGCAGTAACAAGGTGAGGACCGAATCAAGGAAAAGGGCTACTTAAAAGCAGTAGGATTTTTTGGTGCCCTGGAAAGCCCCTCCCACATCTCTCACTGGCTGGGGGCAGAGCTGGCCATATTCCCACTGCAGATCCCTGGTCCTGGTTCCAGAGGGAGCAGAGCACCCCCACCACTCCCAAGTGCACATACCGGGAGCTTGTATGTCTGGCCCAAGTTGTCTGGTGTGGCCTAAGAGACTCACTGTCCAGAACTTTCCTTGCATGAAGAAGGCAGTTCACAAAGGTCTTTTACGGAACACTGGGGGAGAGGAGTCAAATCACTGCCTGGGTCAAGGACTTGCTGGCTGTAGGACATACAGTGCAGTGCCTAGGACCGTGAGGAAACTGTTTCCTAGGGAAGAGGGGTCATTTGGAACCTTGCAAACATGGGGGGGGGGGGAGCAGCAGCAGGGAGAATTCCTACAGCCAAATGTCATCCTGAGCCAAGATGCATGCATGGAAAGGATGAAGAATGCCCCTAAACTTTGGCGTGGAGTTATTCTCCAAACTCCTTGCATGGATAATTCCTGAAGGAGAACACTCTCATAGGTCAATCTGCAAAGACTGGGAAAGGTGTTTTTTATTTTTTTCCTTCTTCTTCTTCTTCTTTTTTTGTTTTTGTTTTTTTGTTTGTTTGTTTGTTTGTCTTTTGTTTGATTGTTTTGTTAGATCCTGGAATTCAAGGAAAACTCTGTCATAATACTAGCTGGATGCAAACTGAAGGAGCAGATCCCTCAGAGTCTACATTCCATGGCAACACACTAAAAGATACAAATTTCCAGGTTTCAAAAGAAGATTACAAAACATATAAAGAAACAAAGAAGTGATGGCCCAGGCAAAGGAGAAGATTAAAGCATTAGGAAACATTAATGAGGAGGCTCAGACCTGGGAAATTCCAAACACTTTTTAAAAATGATCCTAAATATGCTCAAAGAGCTAAAGGAAAACATGAATGAAGAACTAAAAGCAATTAGGAAAATGAAAGAGAAAGACAAAGAGAATACCAACATTTGGAAATTATAAAAAGTAACCAAACAGAGCTGAAGACCACAGTAATAGAAATTAAAAATTCCCTAGAGGAGTTCAACAGCAGACTGGAGCTAGCAGAAGAAACAGAAAACAAGAAGATAAGACAATTGAAATTACCCAGTCTGTGCAGCAGACAGTGGAAAAGGTGAAGAAAAGTGAACAAAGCTTGAGGAACCTATAAGTATATTATCAAGTATACCAATATATGCATTCCAGGAGTCCCAGGAGAAAAAAGAGAGTAAGGGGCAGAGAGAATATTAAAAGAAATAGTGGCTTAAAACTTTCCAAATGTATTATAAGTAACAGTGCCATTTTTAAGGTGAATAGGATTGAAAGGGGTTGTTTAAAGTCATGTATCTCGCCAAATAGCACTAAAAATATAAATAAGTTCCTGCATGAATTACTTCAAAGGTATGACTTGTATGAAGAGTTAATAATAGAGTGGTATATGGGAAAAACTACCTATTGCATACTATGGACTATATTTAACAAGAATACCAATACTAGGGGTAAATAATTGGAGGGCGATAAGAGTTATGGGGTATTTTGAGTTTTCTCTTTGGTGTGGTTGTGTCTGTTTGTTATTTTTCTCTTTGGAGCAAAGAAAAATATCTAAAATCGAGAGAGATGAAATTGTACAACTAAGTGAGGATACTGTGGACATTGTTTATTTTGGATAGAATATATACTATGTAACAAAATCTTCAGATTCAAAAAATAATAATAATAAATAAATAAACAGAAAAGATCCAAGTGCTAGATACAATGTGGAGAGAGAGGTATACCTAATTCAAGATTGATAGGGTAGTAGATTGGTGCAGCCCCTCTGGAGGGTAAGGTAGCAGATCCACAGGAGGCTAAATACAGGGTCTCCGTATGGTTAGGCAATCCTCTTACTAGGAATATACTCGGAAAACTGAAAGCAGGGACTTGAATAGACATCTGCACACTGATGTTTATGGTGGAATTATTCACAATAGCCAATGGATAGAAGAGGTGGTCAAAGGGTACACAGCTGATGAGTGGGAGGGCATGTGGTATATACATACAATGGGATATTGTGTGGCTACAGGAAGGAATAAAGTCGTGAGGCAAGCAAAAAGGTGAAAGAATCTTGAGGACATTATGTTGAGTGAAATAAGCCAGAAACAAAAGGACAGATATTGTACAGTCTCACTTAGAAAATGCTTTTAAGAAAGGTAGGGCCTAAGTTACAAACTCTTTCAGTAGTCACATTTATTCCTGAGTTTTAAGTGTTATTTCTAAATTCTGAGGTGCTGTTCTTTTTGTGAATAACCAGGTAGCTCCCTGGATCAGTGCGTACTGGTATGACGTCTCAGACTCAGAGTTAGAGTTCTGCAGCTTTGAAAGTCAACATTACTCCATACACTGATAAAGAAGCTGAAAAAGAGATCAGATTTCAATCAGAGATATGAACGAAGCTGATCTGGTTGGGACTAAGGTAAATCAGAATACAAAGTAAAGGATGATATTGTCTGTAATTTAAAACTTCACCTTCTGTGTGAGACCAAAGGAAGAGCTGTTTAATTTGTCCAAAATTTAAATTTTCTGTAGCACACAATCTAACTTAACTTGTTTGGCCAGTTCATTTAAATAACCTAAACACATAATGCCTAGAATAGGGAATGATGTCTTGTAATTCTGTATAGCTTAATGTAATACCCTGATACATTCCAGAGTCTGCTGAGCAGATAGTAAAAAAGTATTAGCAAAGTCCCTTAAGGGATTGGAGAAAAAATATGGAACTATTAAACTTCCCCACCTGGGAAATCCCTGATACTCTCTCAAGCATTAGGAACTCCCAACTTAATAAGTCAAGCCCTCAATCTTCAGGCTTGCTATTATGAAACTTATTTCTGCAATAAGGAAGCTATGCCTACCTATAATTATGCCTAAGAGTCACTTCCAGAGAACCTCTTTTGTTGCTCAGATGTGGCCTCTCTCTCTGAGCCAAACTCTGCAAACAAACTCACTACCCCCTCCCCCAACATGGGACATGACTTCCAGGGTTGTAAGTCTCCCTGAAAATGTGGGACATGACTCCCAGGGTTGTAAGTCTCCCTGACAATGTGGGACATGACTCCCAGGGATGAGCATGGCCCTGGCATTGTGGGATTGAGAATGCCTTCTTGACCAAAAGGGGGAAAAGAAATGGAACAAAATAAAGTTTCAGTGGCTAAGAGATTTCAAATAGAGTAGAGAGGTCATTCTGGAGGTTACTCTTATGCAAGCTTCAGCCAGATATCTCAAATTGCAATGGTATACTAAGCCCCAATCAACAGTATTCCTGTAAACTCTAAAAAATACCCAGGACTCTATCTAAGACTCTATAAAAGAGTTTCATTCATTACATTTATTTTTCAGAAATTTAAAACCTCCAGATTGTTCCTATGCCAAATAAGCCCTGAAACCCAGAGGTACCAGTCTCTCCAAGAACATCAATCTTTGCATCCCCCTACCCCATAATGTTGACACATCTTTTCAACATGAAGAAATTAGAATGGCCATTGCCCAAATATCCCTTAAGATTGAGACAATGATAAAATGAAAGGAAGAAAGTGTAACAGAGAGCCTAAGATTTAACAAATGATTATGACTACTGAATCATTATATAGATGTTTCTTTTTAGTTTCTAATGTATTAAAACAGCTAGAAGAAAAAACCTGAAATGGTGGAACTGCAACCCTTACTATACCATGAAATTTTGTCTACAACTACTTGTTAAAATGTGCTTTAAAATTTATCACTTTTCTGCATATGTTATATTTCACAATAAAAACTGTTTAGATATATATATATTTAAACACAAATATTGTTTCTGTGTATGTGAACCTTTTGTTTATGTGTTTTGTAGTAACTGTACTCTTTGGTGTGTATGGAGGATATTGTTATAGTGGTATACTTCCAGGATGTTCAAGTGCCCCATCCACACTTGGTAACAGTGCTAGTTTGAATCTATTATGTAACCCAGGAAAGCCATGATCTTTAAATCCAGTCTTGTGGGGGCAGACTTATTGTGGGTGGGATCTTTTGATTAGGTTATTTCCATGGAGATGTGACTCCACCCATTCAAGACCAGTCTTCATTAGTTCACTGGAGTCCTTAAGAGAGCTCAGGGAGAAAGAGAGAGAGCTCAGAGCTGATACAGCCCCATAGACCTGGAGATGCAGACAGAAAGACACTGGATATATGAAGCTAAGAGATGAAATCCAGAGTTTGCCCCAGAGAAGCTAAGAAAGGCCCCCACCCCCAGATACTTAGAGAGAAATGCCCTAGGAGAAACAAGCAAGAACCCAAAGAAGCTGAAAGAGAAGCCCAGAGACATTTTGGAGAAAACCACTGAAACCAGAAGTTAAACCTGGGAACAGTGGACCAGCAGATACCAGCCACATGCTTCCTAGCTGACACACCTTCAGAGGTGTTCTGGATACCATCAGCCTTTCTTCAGTGAAGGTATCCTCTTGTTGATGCCTTAGAACTATAAATTTGTAACCTAATAAATCCCCTTTGTAAAAGCCAATCCATTTCTGGTATATTGCATTTTGGCAGCAAAGCAAACCAGAACAGTAACATTATGATGGACCAAACTTTCTGACTTCCTGCTGCAACCACTCTCTTCCCCAGGGCTGCAACTCCAGTTCCTTCAGTTATTTCCCACACAGCCTATAGCGTAAAGGTAGCATGGAATACTAGTCCAAACACATTTACCTATTATCATCCTTGTCTTTCCCTTATCAATGTGCCTTGCAAGAGACAGCTGAACAGTAAGACCATTTATATTATGATTATTTAGTTACATTAAGATTTTTTACTCACAAATAAAAATTTGCTTGAAATTTGTTTCACTGCTAACTCCAAACTGCTGAGAGGTGGAAAAGTTGATGGCAGAGGGCAGCTGTATCAGCCCTGAGTGGGGAAGAGCAGCCAGGTGGCCAGTGGGGATATGAGAGCTATCTATCGTCTATGTTGTTATAACCACAGTCTGTACCAGGGCCCACACAAGGCAGGCTCATATTTCTCTTTCATTTTTCTAAATGAATTTTTAAACTTATCTTGTCAGATTTTAGAAAAAAAAATAGAACTTGATATTTCTATTAAGTTCAGATTATATTTATAAATTAACGTATGTAAAATAGGTTTCCTTGTGAAGCAATTTTCCAAGTCAAGAAAATAATATATTTCAATAGTTTAAGCAGTGTTTAAAATTTTTCTTATATAGCAAGAATAAACTTGCTATGTTTATTCCTAGATATCGTTTGTGTTGATATTGTAAAAGGAATCTTCTCTTACATTGTATCTTCTAATAAGTGGCTTATAATACATGGAGCCTACTAATTTCTGTGTATGACTATGTATCCTGTTACCTTTCTATCCCTCATTTGTGATTTTTTTTAGTTGATTCTCTTGTACCTCACTTTTTCCCAATTTTGATACTCCTAACACATTCCTGTTTAATAGTGTTGGCTAGTGTCTCTGTGCTGGTTTGGGTGTATTATGTCCCCCCAAATGCCATGTTCTTTGATGCAATCTTGTGGGGGCAGATGTATTTAGTGTTGATTAGATTGTAATTCTTTGAGCGTTTCCATGGAGATGCAACCCACCCAAGTATAGGTGATAACACTGATGGGATAATCTCCATGGATGTTTGGCCCCCACCCATTCAGTGTGGACCTTGATTAGTTTACTAGAGCACTATATAAGCTCAAACAGAAGGAGCAAGCTTGCTACAGCCAACAGGGACACTTTGAAGAATGCACAGGAGCTGAGAGAGGAGCTGGAGCTTACAGAGACATTTTGGAGATGGCCTTTGAAAGCAGACTTTTGCTCCAGAGAAGCTAAGACAGGACAAACACCCCAAGAGCAACTGAGAGTGACATTTTGAAGAGGAGCTGTGGCCTAGAAAGGAACGTCCTGGGAGAAAGTCATTTTGAAACCAGAACTTGGATCAGACGCCAGCCACACACCTTCCCAGCTAACAGAGGTTTTCCAGATGTCATTGGCCATCCTCCAGTGAAGATACCCAATTGCTGATGTGTTACCTTGGATACTGTATGGCCTTAAGACTGTAACTGTGTAACCAAATAAACCCCCTTTTATAAAAGCCAATCCATTTCTGGTGTTTTGCATTCCGGCAGCATTAGCAAACCAGAAGAGTCTGTAATACAATTATAAAAATACAGTGATAATAATAAACCACATTTTCTTGTTCCTGAAAAAAAAAAAAAAACCTTCCCAAATTCAATGAAAGACATGAATCTACACATCCAAGATGCTCAAAAAACTTCAAACAGGATAAACCCAAATTCACCTACAGTGTGCCATGTAATAATCAGAGGGCTGAATACCAAAGATAAAGAGAATTCATACTAGGGAACCTCAGTGAGATTAAGTGCTGATTTCTCATCAGAAACCATGGAGGCAAGAAGGCAGTAGGAAGACACATTTAAAGTGCTAGAAGCAAAAAACTGCCAACCAAGAATTCCATATCCAGCAAAACTGTCTTTCAAAAATGACAGAGGGATTAAGACAGTCCTGGATAAACAGAAGCTGAAGAAGTTTGTCACCAGCAGACCAGCCCTACCAAAAATGCTAAAGGGAGTTCTGCAGGTTGAAAGGAAAGGACACTAGATAATTGACTGAAGCCACATGAAGAAATAAGATCTCCAGTAAAGATAATGACATGGGTAAATATATCAGTACTATTGTATTTTTTATTTGTAACTCCACATTTTATCTAAAAATCAAATGCATAAAATGTAAAGATGGTTTTGAATTCATAATATAGACATAATTTGTGACAAGAAATATATAAAAGTAGGTGGACGAGGGGTTATAGGAACATGGTTTATGTATACAAATGAGATTGGTATAGATTTAGGATGTTAAATTTAAGCTCCATAACAAGCACAAAGAAAATTCCAGATAATGTACAAACTCATAGAGAATGAAAGCAGAAGACAGTTAACAGTGCGGTGAAACGGCAATGAGGAGTTAACGCAAAATGACCGTAGGGTTTTTGTTTGAGGTGAAGGGAAAGTTCTAGTAATGGATGGTGGGGAAGGTATTGCAACACGGTGGATGTGATTAATCTCACTGAATGGTATACTTGGGAGGGGTTGAGATCAACAACTTCTACCTCCTCACAGAAAGCACAACCTCCACTGCTTGTCTTACTTTAATCATTCCACATGTATTTATTAAGTGCATGCTCTCTGCATCCCTGCATCCCTCCAACAAAGGCAGATCCTTCTCCCATGCTTCCCATTAAAGGTCCTCCCCTCTCTGAAGTTCAATTCATTATCCAATGCCACTCTCTTCCCCTCCCTGAATTGTCCTTGTCTGACGTCTGGCCACACACCTCCATTCAGTGAACTCTGGCATCTGACTCACTACTGCTTCACTCTGAGTCCTTCACTGGCCAGAAAGATTTCCACATTCATGTGGATAAGCAATCTGATACCTCAGCAGCAACAGTTCCTCACCTCCTGAACTCCAAATAATCATCTTTTCTCCTCTTCAGGCAGCCACTCCCATGGCCCCATTCTGGATGACATCACCTGGAATGGAACCAACTCTGAAACCTCTTATTCTAGTCCAAAAAAGTGACCTCAAATTTCCAGCTCTCTGATTCTCTCACTCTTCTTCAGCCTAATCCAGATTTACAATCCTTTGTTCTGCTCAGATCCATAGCCACCCTTGTGATTTCCTGTTCTTTTTTATCCAGCCTCATGGTGAATCATTTCAAGTACTCTTTTGACATTTATATCCCAATCCCCTATTCTATAGCTACCAATTCAACCCTCAATCTTAGATCAACTGAAACATTCACTTTAACTCCAATTCCTGTTTTGAAACCATCACTCAACCAGGCAGCCTGATCCCATGACAAACGTACAAGTGTCCAACACCAACTGGGCCCTCAGCATTGTCCCTTAACAACCTCTCCCATTTCAAAATGTATCTATCTCTGCTTTTACCCTCACCTTCATTCTCTCCAGGTGCAGAGAAAGCATCCTTTCTTCTCAAACGTTTCTCTTCTTACAGAAGACCTCTCAGAATCCTACATCCTCCCTAGTTACTGCCTAATTCTCTTGTTCCCGTCTTAGGCAAACTTCTTTAAATAGTAGTCCACAAATGCTCTCTCCGTGCCTATATCTCCCATTCATTTTTAAACTGACTTTTTATTTTATCAGAATAAAACGCATCCATGGCTAAAGAAGCAAATAAAGCTAGAAGTATTTGGCCTAAAAGGCTCTTACATAACTTTGTCCCATATTTCTTTAGGTCTCTGATCAAATGTCACTTTATCAGAGAATGTCCCTTGTCCATGCAATATGTAACTGCAGCCCACCATCCCCACCCTTGAACCTTCTCTTTCCTTATCTGAATCATTTTACCTCAAACCACTTATCGCCTCCTGACACATTATATATTTACATCTTTATTATCTCTCTCCCCCACTATAGAAGTTCTATTTTTAGAAGATCCATGTCACCAAGCACTTACAATATATATGTGGAATTAATGAAGACCTATTATATATATATTAAGAAATTAAACTAGAACTCTTTTTTTTTCTCTCTTGGCTGATGTTCCAAAGGCCACATACTAACTATCCTCCAGATCCTAAAGGAAAGAGCTAGAACTTAAAATATATCTCTGGACTCGATATATTTTGAGAACCAAGAACTGGTTTTTTACTGTTTTGCTAAAAGATAAATACAGAAATTGGGAAGGTTTATAAACTTAAGAGTAATCTGACATTGCCCTGAAATGCAAGTGGTCAGTAGACTTGCCTTGCTGAACAAAATATAAACTATTTCGAACGTCACTTGAACTCTCATGGTGAGTCACAAGTGATGTGAGCCACAGTCTAGTCATACATTAAAGGGCCATGTATAGTTCTGCAACAAATTGGAAATTTAAAAAAATAATAATAAGATTTTTTCCATACAAATGTGTGAAAACCACTGTGCTAGAGCATTTATGAAGTCCATGCTAAGTGACTGTAGCACCACTTAGGGCAGTGTGAGCCCCATACCACTCCAAGACAGGTGGAAGAAGCCAAAAGAAGAGACTGCTTTGCAGAAAGCTATTGATGCCTCAAGCATTTCCTCCTGGGGAAAGGGTTGGGTTGCTTACCGCTTACTTTAAACCAAGGAAAGGGGCTTTAAGGAGACTCCTTGGGGGGCCCAATATGTCTTCCCTGAAGTTCAGGGACCATAACAGGAATCTGACTCTCACCAAGACAATCTAAAGGTGAAGACCATGGCTGGAGTAAAAGGGCTGCCTGGAACTGAGCTGCCCCTCCATGGCAGGCAAAGGCACATGTTTTCTGGGGACCAGTTGTGACAAAGGTACGTGCTTTCGGGGGACCAGATATGGACCCCAAAAGAGAAGAAGCTAGCTTAGGCGTCTATTCAAAGGGATCCTATCCATGAGGACTTTCTGAATGGAAAGAGGAACCTAACAGAAGAGGTGAACCATCAGAAGCCCAGGTCCAAGGCAGGAATACACAAACAAAGGAAAGACTTTTTCCACAAGAGGGCACCCATGCCAGGTTACAACTTACGGGCTGTGCAAAACTAGGCTTTTAGTGCCTAATCCCCTCTCTCCTTGAGCCAATCCTAGGGCAATCAAAAGCAAAGCTAGAGGGAACAGGAGGAAATTAAGGAAAAGAGAAGCCAATCAGGCTTCTTGCTGCTTAAGACTGAAAGGGAAAGGAGAAATATTAACTTTGGAGAGAAAGGAGGGAAAAGCTGAGGGAAAGGGGAAATACTAACTTTGAATTT
Organism: Choloepus didactylus; assembly: GCF_015220235.1. Taxonomy (NCBI): domain Eukaryota; kingdom Metazoa; phylum Chordata; class Mammalia; order Pilosa; family Megalonychidae; genus Choloepus; species Choloepus didactylus. The sequence goes on along the minus strand of NC_051313.1, from coordinate 94,313,543 downwards.
AAAATTTTGATAACATACAACACCGGACTGGATTATGTCATTACTAGACTGTGCTGAAATATTTAATGCTTGAAAGCTATCCAAGGACATCCAGCATCTAAGAGTGACTGGAAAAATTATGGAACCTGGCCAGAGATTTTTCTCAGTGAGTTAAACGGCAATTGGTGAAGAGAATAAATTTGATTTCTCTTTGCACTTTAAGAAGAGTTCACACACTAAAACAATAATCCCCTAGCTATCCTCCCACTCCTTCCAAGAAGCAACCAATTTTAACTCTTTGTCATTTGTCGTTGTAGTTCTAAATATTCACAGAGTGACGTCTTTTGAATCATTAATTTTAGATGTTATCTACTGAGTTCCTATTATGGTGGACAAAGACTATAGCTTTCTTGCATAATCTTTGCTTAAATCCATATTCAGAGATTTCATTATTAATTCCGTGTTAATATTATTCACTGCTGAGTCGGTGTGCTATGATTAAATTTTCTTGCTTGTTCTAATTTTCATCTTTCTTGCACTTATTAATTGCCTCATTTCTTTTCCATTTTTATTTTAATATCTGACTATGATTTCTGACTCCACCCAAAAGCTCTGTAAAACTCCTCTCAATAACAATAAAAACAATCAAACTGGTCAGAGTCTATCAACTGCATTTTTTATTTCTGAAGGCATCTCTTCTGGAATCCTCCATCTTCCTCTACCATCCTGGCCAGCTGCTCCTAAGCCTTCTACACAGACATGATTTTGAGACCATCCTGTGTCATCTTCCTAAAGATTCTCTTCATCTCTTTCCTGTTTTAGATCCTAGTTTCTTGGAACCCATGTCTTATTCTTTCTTGATTCACTCCATCATTTGAAAGAAAATATCCTCTATTAAACAAGTAAAAGAGGGTTTAAGATACATTTTGTGAATCCCTGCACGTGTGAAAATGTCTTTACCCCCAAACTTTCTTGATGGCTTGGGTGTGGCAATTCTGAGTTGGAAATCATTTTCCCTCAAAATTTCAAGGGCAAGGCTCCATTTTCTTAAGGATTCCAGTGTCGTTCTTAAAACCAATGACACACTATTTTTCATCATTTGTGTGTTTTAAACCAACTTTACTGAAGACGAGAATATATAAAATAAATGTAAGAGTTCCTTACCTCCCTCTTCTCTTCCTCTTGCTCCACATTTCTTTCCTTCCTTTCTCTCTCCCTCCTCCTTGCCCAGCCATCAAAGCCTCTAGGATCTTCTTATCCCTGATGTCCTGTAATTATTTACTAATATGCCTTGGAACAGGTCTTTTTTTTTTTTTTTTTTAATGAATTGTGTTAGGTACTCAGTAGGCCTTTTCAATCTTAAGATTCATATGTTTCAGAACTGAAAATTTTTTGTTGTTTTGTTTCTCTGGTAATTTTCTCCACTCCATTTTCTTTCTCTCATTTTCTTTTTAAGATGTTGGAACTTCTGGATCCATTCCCTAATGTTTTAATCTCTTCTTTTCAATTGTCTTTTTGTTCTACTTTCTGGAACATTTCCTCAACAATAAAACTATGGGGAGATTATTCTACCATTTTTTTTCATTATTTTTATTTGATGTTTTTAATTAGAGAAGTTTCAGGTTTACAGAAAAATCATGTAAAAATACAGTGTTCCCATGTACCCCTCTGTGTTGGTTTGGAGGCTTTATGTACCCCAGAAAAGGCTGCATTCTTTTAATCCATTCCTGTGGGTACAGACCTGTTGTAGGTGGTACCTTTTGGTTAGGTTATTTCAATTGAGATGTGACCCACCCCATTCAAGGTGGGTCTTTTACTGGATTCTTTTATGAGAGGATAAAAGTTAGTAAAAGCCCAGAGAGCTCAGAGAAGCCCCTGAGAGACAAGGACACACCCACAGAAGCTGAGGAAGCCACTGGAGTCAAAAACTGAAAGCAATGAAACCCGAAACCCAGGAGAGAAGGATCAGCAAAAGGCCAGCTGACACCAGCCATGTGCCTTCCCATGTGACAGAGGGGTCCCAGTGTCAGCAGCCTTTCTTCAGAGAATCCAATGCCTTGAGTTGGATATTTTCAAGGCCTAAGAATAGCAAATTGTAAGTTAATAAATCCCCATTGTTAAATGCCAACCCATTTCTGGTATATTATATTCTGGCAGCTTTAGAAAACCAAAACACCCTCTCCCCATTATTAACAATATGCATAGTGTGGTACCCTATGTTACAATTGATGAAAGAATATAATAATTGTATTATTAACTGTGGTCCATAGGTCACATTAGGGTGTATTTTTTTTTGCATATACCACCCTGCTCTGGTTTCAAAAGCTGCCGTTATGCAAAATACCAGGAATGGATTGGATTCTATAAAGGGGATTTATTAGGTTACATATTTACAGATCTTAGGCCAAAAAAGTGTCCAAACTAAGGCATCAACAAGAGCATTCCTTCACTGAGGAAAGGCTAATGGTGCCCGGAACACCTCCGTCAGCTGGGAAGGCACATGGCTGGCATCAGCTGGCCCTTTGCTCCCAGGTTCTGGTTTCAAAATGGCTTTTTCCAAAATGTCTCTGGGCTCTGTCTCTATCAGCTTCTCTCAGCTCTCTGCTTGGTTCCCCTGGGGCATTTCTCTCTAAGTGTCTGAGAGTCCTCTCTTAGCTGCTCCAGTGAAAACTCTGGGCTTCATCTCTTAGCTTAGCATCTCCAAACGTCCTTCTGCTTGCATCTCCGAGTATCTCCAAGCATCTGGGCCTGTGTTGGCTCTTAGCTTCTCTCCAAAATGTCTCTCTCAGCTTCTCTGAGCTCCTTCTCTCTGTGAGCTCTCTTAAAGTACTCCAGTGAACTAATCATTGGATGGGTGGGGTCACACCTCCATGGAAATGATCTAATCAAGAGGTCTTACCCACAGTTGGGTGGGTCACATCTCCATGGAACATTCAATCTAAAGGTCCCACCCTAATCAAAAGACTAATAAGTCTGCCCTCCACAAGACTGCATTAAACAACATGACTTTTTTAGGGGACATAACAGATTCAAACTAGCACACACCCTATTATTAACAGCCTGCATTAGTGTGGTACCTTTGTTATAATTCATGAAAGAACATTTTTATATTGTACTATTAACTATGGTCTATGGTTTATAACAGGAGTCACTGTGTTTTACAGTCCTATGTCTTTTCCTTTAATTTTTATTTTAGTAACATATGTATGACCTGAAGATTTGTCTACCATTTTTTTATCTTCATTTTATTGAGATATATTCACATACCATGCAGTCACACAAAACAAATCATACATTCAATTGTTCACAGTACCATTACATACTTGTACATTCATCACCTAAATCAATCCCTGACACCTTCATTAGTACACACACAAAAATAACAATAATAATAATTAAAGTGAAAAAGAGCAATTGAAGTAAAAAAGAACACTGGGTACCTTTGTCTGTTTGTTTGTTTCCTTCCCCTATTTTTCTACTCATCCATCCATAAACTAGACAAAGTGGAGTGTGGTCCTTATGGCTTTCCCAATCCCATTGTCACCCCTCATAAGCTACATTTTTATACAATTGTCTTCGAGATTCATGGGTTCTGGGTTGTAGTTTGATAGTTTCAGGTATCCACCACCAACTACCCCAATTCTTTAGAACCTAAAAAGGGTTGTCTAAATTGTGCGTAAGAGTGCCCACCAGAGTGACCTCTCGGCTCCTTTTGGAATCTCTCTGCCACTGAAGCTTATTTCATTTCCTTTCACATCCCCCTTTTGGTCAAGAAGGTGTTCTCCGTCCCACGATGCCAGGTCTACATTCCTCCCCGGGAGTCATACTCCACGGTGCCAGGGAGATTCACTCCCCTGGGTGTCTAATCCCATGTAGGGGGGAGGGCAGTGATTTCACCTTTGAAGTTGGCTTAGCTAGAGAGACAGGGCCACATCTGAGCAACAAAGAGGCATTCGGGAAGAGGCTCTTAGGCACAATTATAGGGAGGCCTAGCCTCTCCTTTGCAGCAACCATCTTCCCAAGGGTAAAACCTATGGTAGAGGGCTCAACCCATCAAACCACCAGTCCCCTATGTCTGTGGTCATGTTAGCAACCATCAAGGTGGGGCAGGCCAATACCCCTGCATTCTCCACGGGCTCCTCAAGGGGGCTCTACATATTTTTTCCCTTGTTTTTTTTTTTTTTTTTAAATCAAAGATTTCACTGATCTCAGCAGTTCCACGTTTTCATGAGTGTTGTATGCAGTATGCCCAAAGTCAGATTGCTCTGTGGTGTCCAGTACACGCAGTTCCTGGCTTTCTACCTACTTTCCTGGAGGAGTAACTAAAACATACAGCTCACCAGTCTGCCATCTTGCCCCGCCTCTCTGTCTACCATTTTTAATTGCCAAGAATTCTCTTATTATTTGATTGCTCCTTCTTAGTTTTCAATAGTACCTTGATGTTGTTTCATGGATGTGTCAGGAAAAACTATCCAAGACTTGGAAATGGACAAAAGAGATTTTAAGTGTTCTTTCAGTGGCGTACTGAGCATTGTCTAGAGAACCCTTTGGGGACTATCTAATTCTATGGAGACAGACACCTTTGATTAACTTTCTATTGACTAATGCAGTGGTTCTCCAATTTAATCATGCATCAGTATCACCTGGAGGGGTGGCTTTTTGAAACACATATTGCTGGACTCTACTCCCAGAGTTCCAGTCTCTCTGGCTCCATAGATCTGGAGTGGAGCCCAAGGACAAGTTCCCAGGTGATTGTGATGCTGCTGGATTAGGAAACACGCTTTGACAACCACAGGACCAGGTTATTTTAAAACACTGTAGGGGTAGAATTTAATTTGTAGTAAAGCAAATGATTCTTGTCCATAGAAATGCAAATGTATTTTGTCCAGTAAATAACCAAAGGATTTAATTTTCACTCAGCAGAAAAGATAACTTCAGTATTAGATAGCATTCTCCTATAGGATATTCATCTCTTTTGCATTAGCAAATTCATTTCCACATTCTTGACTGATTATATATGTCCTTCATATTTTTCTTTGAATTAATCTTATCTGACTGGCTCTCCCATTAATTAATGAGGGGAATAAAATATCTGACCCAAGCTCATTTCATACTTGCATAAGGGTCACGTTTTTAACTTTTTGAAAATTATACTTTAGCAACTGCAAAGTCTTCTTTTATCCTTTTGAGGATATTAAAATTTTCTTTAGCTTCCTGCACTCTCTATTTCCTCCAAGATCCCCCTTTCTTTATGTTTGTCTGTTTTCTTACCTCTCCTTTATGTTAGAGTATTTACTCAATATCTGGTGATATCTGACTATCCATTCATATTTAGAACTGAACATTAAAATGCTCACTGGAAACTGTGGGTGCATGATTTAGGTTTGTCAACTGGTAAGTTTCACCAGAGCACGACTATGAAATTTGTCAACTGGTGGGATTCACTGAAGAGTGACTGGGTGCCCAGTTAGCTTTTTCATAAGAGACCTGCTAACACCCCTTTCCTCTGTGGTAGTTCTGTTTCTTCAGGAAAGGGAATTCCATTCTCCTGCCTGGGAAGTATAAGCCAGGCAGAGGATGACATTCGGATCACCACCACACCTCACCTTTACTTTCCTTAATGCCTATTGTTCCCAAATCCATCGTCTCTCTGACTCAGTTTCTTCAGAAACTATATTTCCCAACTCCCATGGAAGTGAGGAAGAAAGTATCTAAGAGCTGCATAATTAGGATGCCTAATCAAATGCTCTTAATATAGACTTTCAAACAATTTCTATCTGTAGTCTCAAACTCACTGCTATCTCCCACAAAAACCATTTGATTCCAGTTAATGACTTGGGGCACAGAGGTAGGGAGGGGGGAACCACTATACTTTGATTCTCTTATGTTTCCTCTTCTCGGCTAAGTCATTCACCTTTCTCCATCTGCTTTTCATCCTCACATATTGTGATTACAAGTTACAGATACCTTGAGTTTCATCAAAGATTGACTTTCTCTTTCAGTTTCTTGTTCTTGTTATTTTAGAGTGATTTTTCAAGAGGGGTCAGGGAACGTAAGGTTTTCACCTGCCATCTTGAAATCAACAGTGCCATACACACTTTAACCCACTGAAATCTGGTTTCAGTTCAACACTGTACCACTAAAATTGCCTCCCTCCAAACACTAATGTCCTCTTTGTTGCTTAAAATTTAGGGCACTAATTCAGTTTTCATCCTTCTTGACTTCTTGGCAATATTTTATACCATCACCACTCCTTTCTTAGAATTCACTATTCCCCTGGCTTCTGTGACACCATTATTCCCTGGGTTTCCTCTCTGACTGCTTCTTCTGTTTGTTTAATCCTAATGGCTTTCTCTTCCTCCATTTAGTCATCAAATATTATTATCTGGGATCTCAGCATAAATGCATGTTCTTTTCTCACTCTACATACTCTCCCTGAATAGACTCATTAACTCTCATGGCTTTAACAATATTCTCTGTGCTGATGACTACCAAATCTATTTTGCCAACTGTTTTAGTTTCCTAGGCTGCTCAAGCAAATACCAATGCAATGGTTTGGCTTAAACAATGGGAATTTATTCACTCACAGTTTTAAGGCTAAAAGAAAGTCCAAATAAAGATGTCATCAAAGCAATGCTTTATTACTGAAGACAGATATTCTGGGACTGAGTGCCAGTGACCTTGGTCCTGGGCTCCTCTGTCACATGGCAAAGTACATGGTAGCTTCTCCTGGCCTTTCTGTACTCTTCCAGGTTCCGCTGAATTTCAGCCAGTTTCCGTTGAATTTCAGCTTCTTGCTCCCAAGGCACACGCTCGTGCTCTCTCTTGCTCTCTCTCTCTCTCTCTCTCTCTCTCTCTCTCTCTCTCTCTCTCTCTCTTGCTCTCTCTCTCTCTCCCTCCCTCCCTCTCTGTCTGAATTTCATTCCGCCTATAAAGAACTCCACTAATAGGATTAAGACCCAACCTGATTGGGCTGGGCCACACCTTAACTGAAGTAGCCTCATCAAATGGTCCTACTTATAATGGGTTCACATCCACAAGAATGTATTAAATTTAAGAACATGTTTTTCTGGGGTGTATACAGCTTCAAACCACCAAACCAACTTTGTTCTTTCCTGTGAGTTTCATATTCTTATATCCAACTGCTTTCTAGACATCACTCCTTGGACGTCTCACAGACACTTCAAGATCAACACATACAAAAACAAAATGGAATGTACCTTCCCCTCACCACCACCAGACCCTATTTCCCTCATTCTTCCTTTTCCAATTTTAGTGAAAGACTCTATAACCTACCCATTTACTAAAATTAGAAACAAACAAATACCTCTGTCTTCTTTTTCCTCACCCCACATATAATGTCACCAAGTTATTTTTGTTCTAATTCCTTGTAGTTCTCAAATTAATGCCTCCCTTTTCATGTAAATTGTTAGTAAATTCAAGCCCTCATCATTTCTTACTTGGACCAAAACATTGGTCTCCCTGACCCTACCCTTGTACACTTCCAATCCATTTGCCACACTGGCACTAGACTAATCTTTCTACACTAGAATTCTCATCACAGCTCTCCCTTACTTACTGTCCTTCAGTGGCCCCCAATGCCAAAATATGAAGGTCCAATCTCCTTGCCATGACAAACAGGATCCTTTGTGACCTTACTCATCCCCAGACACTCTACACCAGTTTTATTAGGAACTATTTCTAGTACCCTGGAAGCAGAAAGCTCTCTTCACTTGGGACATTTGTACATGCTGCTGCTTCTGCCTGGAAGGCTTTTCCCCATTTCTTCAGTTTCACAAGACTCAGCTCAGCTCCCACTTCCTCCAGGAAGTCTTATATTGACTTCCAAATTTTGAGATGTGACTCTCTAATATTCTCCTAGAACATCCTCTATCACACCATGTGGTAAACATCTGTTTATTTGTCTGTCTCACTGCCATGAGACTAAGATCCTTGAGATCAAGAACCTAATATTATTCAACTCCTTATCTCCAATATCCTATACTTTTAGAACCCTATCTTCACTGAGATAGTTGATAAATAATAAATAGTAAATAGAAAACTCACTTTCTACCTAGCACTGTTTTGAGCACTATAAAAATATTAATTTTCACAATAAGATTATAAAGTTAAGATCTCCATTCTACAGTTGAAGAATCTGAGCCTCAGAGAAGCTAAATAACTCATTTGCCCAAAGGCACAGAGCTAGTAAGTGCTGGAGTCAGAATTTAAACTCACATAGCCTCATTGGCTCCACAATGCATACTTCTCAGCCACTCTATTATACTGCTCATATTTGCTGAAATATTTAAGTCCTAGCTCATGTAAAACTAAACTGGGCCCAGACCATTAACAAAACAATGCTTTTGTAACATATGATTTTAAAAATGTTTAATTTCTTTTCCCACAGTAAATAGATACCTTTTAAAAGGGTATCAAGAAAGGTACTTTTGGATATATAAAATACAGTCTAACTTGGCAATTCACCAAGATAACCCAGGTTAAAATCAATAGGCCTATGATTTTCGTATTCTCCACTTCTCCTCACTCTGACTTCTCATCTTACAACTTTTCTCTTACTCCATGATAGCTACACAATAACTATTCAGAAAAAAAAGTACAGCAGAGGTTCATTGGTATTAAGAATGTATTGAAATCCAACAAGGTTTCTAAGAAAGCAGTACTGCTCTGTTTTTTAATTTGTCTGGCCCTACAATTAGTGAAACAGTTATTTTAAAGTATCAATTAATGAAATATTTACACAGTGCCTTGTAATATAAAATAGTCTCTTCCCCAAAGTTTATGTGTGTGTGTGTGTGTGTGTGTGTGTGTGTGTGTGTGTGTGTATATATACATACACATACACTCACATATATTTGTGTGTGTGTGTGTGAGTATGGAAATAAAAAGAAACAATGAAAAAGTAAGAATATAAAGCATACAGTAATTGCCAAAAGAATCAGACAATGCCTGACACCCTTGACTCATCTTCCCACTCCACCTTCCACCTTTAGACCCAACAGTTTATTTTTAAATTAAAACAGGAACCATCCAGGTTTTTAAGAGCAAGCCATGGGTCACAGAATTCTAAAATGCTCCAACCATTCTGTCTTTTACTTCTGAGAAAAGGCAGCAACACAACTCAAAAGCAGATCAATAATCAGATTTTAATCCAAGTGATTTCTCTTTATCGGTGAAAATCAAATTTTCTACAACTTGTCATCAGTAGGAGAAATACAGCCTGACTAACTCTACTTCACACTTTTATTATATGAGTGCCTAATCTTCTGTTTCAGAGAGACAAAAAAAGCACCAAAACAAAAGGGGGAAAAGAGTGATCAGAATCTAGGGTGATAATTTTCTGACATCTCTTGTTTAAAACTCCAAAGAGCCAAATTCACACAGAACTCCATGTTAAAGTACATGTTTAGGTTGAATACATAATTTTTGCCTTTCTGAACCCCTGGGACAAGGATTTGTGCTCAATCTGTAACCTTCTTAGAATGAAAAGACTGAAAGTGATGGGTCAAAACTGGTTATTATCAAAGTTCAGGAGCTCATTTTCAACACTTGGGCTGGAAATTTGAAAATAATTATTTTTCGGAGGTTACTGGTTATGAAAATTAATAGGCATGAAAACACATGTCCCATAAGGTCCCCACTGCTTTTTAAAGAGATTCAAGCCCAGCTAGCTATTCAGTTTTAGAGAAAGTAAAAGGGGTGTTTTGTAGCATTTGGCAAAACAGATAAAATTATAATCAGTTCTCAATTTTCAGGGCCATTACTAATAGGGATAATATATAAATCAAATTCAGAGACAATTCTAAAGCATCCTAATTAATGATAGTTTCAAACTCTCTAAATCTTTAAATAGCAATGTATAAATCACTGGGCTTGCCTCCCTATATGACAAGAAAAAAGTAAAAGTATAAGAAGTAAAATAATCTACAGCTCGAAAACCATTACCAGAAAAGACAAGTCATGTAATAAAATATGATGTCAAAACTAAAGATGGACTCAAACCAATCTGGCAACTCAATATCTTGCATTTTAGCCATCAACAAAATTTCATGAGCTCTGTGAGAAGATATAAGCACAAATTGCTGGAATAAAGTAATATTGGAATGGAAAAATTCTACTTACTATGAAAAACTTTGAGATTAGGTATCATTTGTGTCCTAGCAAGAAAAAGTCAAGCAATGTGATGGCTTTTTGCCTTTTGGGTCAGTTTATTTTATTTCAATAATGATTCTATTTTAATATCAATAAATCTATAAGGAATAAAAGTGGCAATATTAGGGAAAAATCAACTTTTAAATATTAAAATGAAAAAATATGCCTAGGATCAAGATGACAGAGTGAGAAGCTTCAGGGCTCTCTCACCCCACAGAAGCTTGGAACAACTATCAAAATCTGACAGAAACATCCTTCTCAAAGCTCCAGAAATCAGTTAAAAGACTGTAGTAACAGAAGCAGCACCAAAGTAAAAGGCTACTTAAAAGCACTAGTCTCCTGGTGGCTTGGCTGGTCCCTTCCCCACCTTTCAATAGAGCAGAATCCCTGGTCCAAGTTCCAGAGGGAGGAGAGTAACTCTTGTGCACGTAAGGGACCATGTACATCTGGCAAAATCTGTCTGGTGGTGGCTTGAGGGGCTTACCATTTGAGAACTTGCCCTGTCTTTCCTACACAACTCTGCAGGAGAGCAGTCAAGTCACGATGCCTGGGGAAAGGGACTACTGGCTGTAGAACATTCAGTGCTGTGCCTGGAACTGTGAGGAAACTGTTTCCTAGAGAAGAGGGGACATTTGTATCCTTGTAAATGAAGGAATTCCTAAGGCTACACTGGCATGCCCAAGACAAGAAATGTGTACAGAGAGGATCAGGGAGACCCCTAATGTTTGGCCTCCAGCTATTCTCTAAACTTACAGTATGGATAAACCCTGAAGGAGAGCACTCTCACAGGTCAATCTACAAAGGCTGAGAAAGGCGTTTTCTTTTATTCCTTCTTTATTATTATTATTTTGTTGTTGTTACCTTCTGGAATTCAAGGAAAGCTCTGGCCTGATACTAGTGGGATGCAAGTTTAAGGAATTGAGAGCTCAGAGTCTAAATTCCAGCAATAATACATTAAAATTCCAAAATGTCCAGATTTCACCAAAAGATTACAAAACACACAAAGAAACGGGACACGATGACCCAGGCAAAGGAAAAGATCAGCACATTAGAAACCATCAATGAGGAGGACCAGACCTAGGATATACCAGCAAAAACTTTTTAAAAATAGTCAAATATACTCAAAGAGCTAAAGGAAAACATTGACAAAGAGCTAAAGGAAATCAGGAAGATCTTAGATGAACACAAAAAGAATATCAACAGAAAGATGGAAACAGAGCTGAAGACCATAGTAACAGAAAACTGAAAATTCCCTAGAGGGGTTCAACAGCAGATTGGAGCCAGCAGAAAAAGAATCAGTAAACTGGAAGATAAGACAGTTAAAATCATCTAGTCTCAGGAGCAGAAAAAAGAATGATGAAAAGTGAACAGAGACTGAGGAACCTGCAGGACACCATCAAATGTGCCAATATATGCACTGTGGGAATCCCAGAAGCAGAGGAAAGAGAGAAAGGGGCAGAGAGAAAATTAAAAGAAATAATGGCTGAAAATTTCCAAATTTAATGAAAGACATGAATATATACATCCAAGACACTCAACAAACTCCAGACGGGACAAATCCAAATAGACCCATACTGCAGCATATTTTAATCAAACAGTCAAATGCTAAAGATAGAATCCTGAAAGTCCCAAAAGAAAAGCAATGTGTTTCATAGAAAGCCTCAATAAGATTAAGTGCTGATTTCCCACTGGAAACCATGGAGGCAAAAAGACAGTGGGAAGACATATTTAAAGTGCTGAAAGCAAACAAACTGCCAACCAAGAATTGTACATTGGGCAAAACTCTTTCAAAAATGAGGGAGAGAGACATTTCCAGATAAACAAAAGTTGAGGGACTTCATCACCACTACACCAGCCCCACACGAAATGCCACATGAAGAAATAAGGATCTTTGGTAAGCTGAACAACATGGGTAAAAACATAAATGCCAGTACTACTGTATTTCTGTTTGTAACTCCATTTTTTACTTCTTACAAGATCTAAAAGACAAACATATAAAATGTAATGATAAATCAATGGATCGGATCTGGACTCACATACAAATATGTAATTTGTGACAAAAACTACATAAAGGTCAGGGGGAAGGAGGGGTATAGGAACATAGTTTGGGTATATTACTGAAGGTAAGTTGATATCAAAGCAAAGCAGATTGTTCCAAATTTAGAATGTTAAATTTAAACCCCATGGTAATCATAAAGAAAATACTGGAGAACACAGAAGCTCATAGAGACAGAAACTAGGGTATAGTTTGCTTGTGGTCAGGGGGAACTGGTAGCTAACTGCTAATGGGTGTAGGGTTTCTATTTGGGAGATGGGAAAATTTTTGTGATAAGGAAATTGGCAAAATGTTAAAACTGATGGATGTGGGTATCTGGGGGATAGAGGTAAACTAAAGTTCTCTTTATGGGATTTGATTATTTTTGTAACTGTCCTGTAAGTTTGAAAGTATTTCAAAATAAATTAAAAATATATATATATATGCTTAACAATTCCTTATTTAATTTATATTATTTAAGTCTCAAATATTAGGTACATTTTATACATCAACCACCAATAGGTATTATAAAATGTAAAAAACCAACAAATAATAAAACATTTTTTTTTGTTTAAAAAAAGAAAAAGTATGAAGAAAAAATAAATAGGATAGCCATGGGAATACTGCCCCCCTCCTACCTTTCTAAACACTTCCTAGTAATAAATATCCTTGAAATCTAGAAATGTTGTTAACAAAGATTTAGGCTTACTATAAGGAAAACCAAAGCCATAAGAGGAACTTACTGAACCAAAGATATAAACTTCAAATAAAGGTTTACTTCTTTTTTGACTGCCTTAAACCTTTCGTTATGGAAAAATCCAAAATTATACAACAATACAGAGAATAGTACAAAGAACTCCCATTTACACATCCCCCAGCTTCAGCAATTATCAACTTAGCCAGTGCTCTTTCACTATATCCCACCACACATTTCCTCCCCCACTCCATTAAATTATTTTGACGCAAATCCTAGGGGTCTTATTTCATATTATTAAATATTTTAGTATGCATCTCTATAAAATAGTGACTATTTTTAACAAAAGCAAAATATCATTATCTAAAACATTAATATAAATTTCTTTGTATCAGTGTTCAAATTTCCCCAATTTTCTCAAGAATTCTCTTTTTCTCTTGGTGTGTTCATCCAAATTGGCCTAAATGTGACATTTGGTTGAAGGGTCTCTTAAGTCTGGCTTAATCTATAGATCACCTCTCCCACATTTTTGCTTACAATTCATTTGTTGAAAAACTGGGATGTTTGACTTAAGAGTTTCCCACAGTCTCGGTTTTGCTAACTGCATCTTCACTATATTGTTTAATATATTCATCTGTCCCTACACTTTGTTTAAGTCTGTAATTAGATACAGTGGTTTGATCTGATTTAGGTTCAATTCTCGGGGCAAAAATACTTTCATCAGGAGGTGTATTAGGCTTCTCTTCAGGGCTGTTAAAAGCAGCCACTGATGATCATTGTCAAGGTTCATTATTTCATTAGGGTTTGCAAAATGATGGCATTCTAATTTTATCACTCGTCCTTCCCTCACCAATTATTTGATTACTGTGTGGAATAATTCTTATAGACAGGATAATGTTTGATTCTTCCCCTTTACCACTTTTCAGAAAAGTGAGTTGGTTCTATAGCATTCTCCAAAGGTCACCGATGAGGTGTTTAAAAATACATATTATAAATTCATGGATTTTAAACATTTGATGTGCTTCAATCCACTATGGACATTATGTTTATTGACTGGGCATTAGGCACCTCTTCAAGTTTGCTTCTGGTTCTTTTGACATGACCCCGATAGTCTTTAATGCTCCCTTGCTGTCTAGTTTGACAAGATATGCCCAGCTCATTCAGCATTTCCTGTCCCAGATCTTGAATCAGCCAATTCTCCAAGGAGTGTGTGATGGCTGCTATGGGTACCCCACCCGATCCCCTTCGCCAGGCCAGTGCACCCAACTACCAGGTGCTATGAGTGTTGCCTGCTACTGGCTCACAGCTGCCCCCTTCTTCAGAGAACTCTGGGCTAAATGGAGCTTCCTCATACCCCATCCGGGAAAAAAACGCTTGTTCAAAGTGGGATTAATTCTGTGGTACAATTTGTGCTCCAGACTTCAACACAGGACCAAGGTGAAGCTAGACTCCAGTTGAGCTCATGTTCTTGTTTATCAGCTTTTGTCCCTGCCTGAGAGCTCTCCCTCAATAAATCACTTTTACAAGAATCTTCATCTCAGGCTCCACTTAAGAAACCTAACTGAAGACCCAGCCTTACTTTGTTTCAGTGAGAAATGACATTAGGATACCACAATCTGAGCATTAGAGATATACATTGCTACTGGATTGGTGATTGTTTCTAGACCTGTTTAGTGGACAGAACTAGGAAATACTTTTTAAAATGAGAAAATTCATTATTTCCAATTCAAATTTAGGGTTACAGGGATTTACTTCTTTGATGTTATATATGCCTCTCTTTTTTCTCCTACTGAAAATTCTGACTCCTAACAATATCATATGTCTATTTGTTTGCTAAATAAAGTCTCTGAACATTTTTTTGACAAAAGAACACAAGTGGATTATGAAATACAATCTTTTGAATTAATATTCAAGTTTATATTGTTTAGATCAATACTGTTTATTCCAGACTATAATGTTTTAATTCATATGCAAATGTATTATACCATCTCCCTTAATACCCCAAGTAAGAGTTTACATTCAATGAGGTTTCTCTTTCTTTAAGAGTAATGATACCACTGTCATTTCACTCATATGAAACCATGTGTCATATGAAACCACCTGATGCTCAATCCATTGTCATACCTACACTGCATACATAAGGACATGTCTTCCAGTTAGCAACTAAAACCTTTCTTGAGCACTGGCTACTTGTAATCACCTTCTGTTTACCTTGTCCCTCATATTTCAATACAGGTTTGGTTAAAATAAGGCTTCTCTGATATTCTTACCACCTGGGGCTCCTATTCTATGAAATTTGTTATTCTTCTGCCTCCTTGCCTGCAGTCACTCTGTTTTAACTTAGTTTTAACAACAGATTAATTTAGCTTCCTCCTCCTTTGTGATGCTTAGCTGCAGGTAGTATGGAGTCAATGCTGATAAACCAGTAATATTCCCCAGCATCAAGCTATCTATTTTACCGTTTGATAACTGAGCAAGATTTGTGGCAGATGCAGTATGAACTTGTTAGAATTAGACCAAAGCGGACTTGCCAATGCAGTTGTACCCTATGATGGCCAATAGAAATAATGCAGACTGTGAGCTGGTTCTCAAAGACATAAAGTTACTTCCTGGGAGTGAGTCACATTGAAAATGTACATTATTACTCCAGTGTACTGGAATTTATATTCATCTCCCTGACATTTCTCACTCAATTCCCCAAGTGCTGTCTGAGACAGAGCTCTCCTAAATAGGCTGCAAGGATAATAGATGTCTGCTTCTATCTAGCCTTCTGACCCTGGACCAGTTCTTACTCTCTGAGACTCAGTATTATTACTGGCCAAATGGAGCTAATAATATATTCTCTACCCACAGGGTAGTTGTCTAATTTATAGTTGCTACACAACTATAAAGCACTACTACAAAGTAATAATTTCCCTGGAACATTACTGTCATTTTCAGACCTGACGTCTCCTCTCCTAAGGCAAAATTAAATTTTGTTTGAAAATGGTCAATTTCCATAGCTTGCTTTTCTTGAACCATGTCATCATGTCACAGCTGAAACACATAGAGCTAATTTTGAAAGAAATCAGATGGACACTTACCACTTATCACTTACTTAAGAAGAATATAACAAACATGAGTTTTTGAAAAATTAAGAATTAGTTCTAGAAGAAAAGATTCACAGAAATAGAAGCATGAGCCTAGAAAAGAAACTGTTTATTGATTACCAAATAGCTGTTTTATTGATTACCAAATAGCTTGCTACTAACTATGGCTATCCAACATGAGATATCTTAACACTGAAAGAACTGGAGCAGTGGGGAATCGGAAGGAAAGTTCAATCATATAAGCTCTTAAATCCCCTCAATCTTTAACATTCTTTGATGCTATAACAATTGAGAGTAACACAATAACAGGAGAGCTACGCTTCACCCTCTTCACAGATAGAAAATGATCTCAGGCAAAGACAGCTGCTAAATGCCAAACAGAAGCTAGCTAGCAGTGTATCCTTTAAAATAAAGGAATTTATATCCATCTCCCCTAAACAATTTAAGAATTGCTCTGGTGAGAGGTAAAGTAATAAACAAGATCATCTTTGAAGGGGCTCTTTTTAGTCCACCGATCCACGGTTGTCCATGATAACTTTGTTAAGTATAAAGTGGCAATCTAAATGTTTTCTTCCAGTTTTCCTTTGCTTTGAGTTAAAGAATTTAAGGTATTAAACACAACAGGTGACCTTGAGTACAAGAAACACAAAAAGAATGGCAACAGGCCTTACTGCAGTCAAAATCTTGAAGAGAAGCATGAGTTAGACAGATGTGCTCATTTCTCTCCAAGCTGAGCAAATGAATCCCTTCACCAAGTTAACGGTTTCATGCATTGTTTGAGAAACTAAACCCTAACTAAAGTAGCAGTATTCTTCAATATAGTCCATACACCTGGCATGCTACTGTGTACCCCCCTGCTGAGAGCAAATTTATAATACATGAAATCTTTTGTAAGAGTCTATGCATTAAGAAACTAAAAAGGGAGATGTAGAAATGTCAAAGAATCAGTAACACTGAGTGGGCATAATTTAATATAATCCTTGTGAGACAGTTAACAAGAGAAATTTTACTTCATTATTTCAATTCATGCTCTAAAATTCCAAGGAGGAAAGGGAAACAAATATTTTCTTTAAGAGCTTTGTAACTTGAAGATTAATTAAGCCAAAATAAGGTATGAGCTGTATAGTCAAGCCTTCCACAGAAGGGGAAGTGTCCTGAGGTTATGCAAATAAAGCTGCCTTGTCCTACATATTTGAAAAGGAAAGGGAAAAGGAAGACCACTTAATACTCTAAGCAGGACAGGAACAGAGAAACACCCTGCTGTATTTTCAACTAGATCAAGGATGTGTGTGCTTAGGCTTCCCTATACTCCAGCAAGCATTCAACTACAAAGAGCAACTAAAATTCTGTTAATATATTAATTAAAGAAATTAAAACCATGCAATGTTCCAAAATATCCCACAGTCTTATTAACCTAAGATGCAATCGAAAAAGCTGAAAATTTCCCCAACACTCAAAAACAAACCAACAACAGAAGGAAAAGGGGTGCGGTCAAGGAAGCAGTTTAGTAGAGTAAAGGGCAGAGAAGGGAACAAGTCTTGAGTCCATCTGGGAAATCCTTTTCCGCTACCTTCTTTAGTTTCTACCTAGGTGGCTGCTCTTGGCCTGAGGTGAGAATGTGCAAATGAAAGTTAAGAGCCCTGGGACCCCTCTCTGCCTAAGGCACCTATACTTCTGAGAGAAGAGTTGGAGGTTGTAAGGGAACCTCAGTCCTCTTCCCAGCCTCATTTCAATGCTGGGGAATCCTCAAAGTCTGCAACTCTCTTCTCTTCTCCATCTATTTTCATGTCTTGGGTCATTCATCCAGTCCCATGGATATAATAATGTCCATCTGTTAATGAGTTCCAAATCGAGACTGTTAACTTCCATTAAATCCAGGCATTAGGATATCTAATAGATATATGAAACTCCACATATCTAAGTTGAAAATTTTTATTTCTAACCCCCTGCCCACTATCCAAACCTCCTTCTTCCCCAGTGTTCACCATTTCAGAAAATAGGCCCATAAGTCATCTGTGCTATGCGTAACTGTCCTCTGATTCCTTAGTCCAAGATGTCAGGTACAAAAATCAAGTTAACTGTAGGGGTGGCCCAAAAGTGAGAGAACAGAGGCTCACCAGTCAAGATTTTACTAGAAGTGGGCATAAGCTGCAGCACAGGCAATGACCTGGGAGCAGCAGCAATTTTTAATCAGGTATTCTTTCACCCCAGGAATTCTGAGTAACAAGGATGATGCTGTTGTAGTGTACAAAAAATGAGAAGCAATTAAGCATGAGAATAGAGTCAATGTGCCTGGTTATTTGTAAGTGCTCTAAAACTTTTATTTCCTGCTAGCTCATCCCTACTCCCAACACACGGATACTGCTTGGGCCTGGAAGTTGCTATTCATTCACGGGTTCACGTTAGTGGGCAGCAGGGCAGAAAGACCCCTGCTACTTACTAGTCACTTTGCTACAGAAAGGAAATGTCAATGAAAATCATGGCAAAAATTAGGTTTAGGGTTTTTCTATGGTCTTCAATGTCATTTAAAAACAGCTTTTAATTGACATAATAGTTTAAAAACACAAAGATCTCATCTATAGTTCCTAGCTATGCAGATAGGAAAACTGAGACTCAAACTGATTAAATACTTTCAGAGAGCTGATGAGAATAAAAGTCTAGCCCTAGAAATGTGATCATTTGGAATTCTCCATTCTCTACTCAAAGTGCTCAAGGCAGACAGCCTGGGTTTAAGTCTTAGAGCCACACCAACCAGCCAAGTTAGACAAGTTTCCTTCTCTGGGAAGTGAATACCTACCCCTAGAGAATTATCAGGAAGATGAAATGAGAAAACACAGGAAGGAGCAAACAGAACAATGCCCAGAATGTAGTAAGCATGCAATAAACATGAAAGTTGTTTATATGATGATGATATTTTAAAAACTCTAGGATTCAGACACACACAAAAAGTCTTGTAAGATCAAAATAATGAAGAACAAATGGAGATCTGTATCTAATTATCTTTTCTGCTCCAAGGTGGTAGAAAATTCCTAAGTGTTCCAGTGACATGCCTAAATATACAGTACTTATATATAGTATAATAATATATAGCATTACATGTACAATATATAAAATGTCTCAGGACATGTTTAGTGAGAGAAAATCAGGATAAATTTTCAGTTTACTTGCCCTCAGAAACATCTACTCTCTAAAGGAGTGAAATAAAACACACATGTATTATTAATTAAGTTTATATTCGTGATTCGCATTACAAATTCTTTCAGCCACATTAGAGTATAAATTATGAATACAAAATGATACATATATAGGTCAGAGCCGTCAAAGATGCTAAAGGATAATGCATTCTATGTGATATGTGGCCCACTTCATCGAGAATGGTCCTAATGAAAGCTGGCTGAAACTGCACTATCACATTTTCTGATTCATCTCCCTTCGCAGCTATATCCTATTAAAGTCCCAGTCAAGGTCTTGTTTCTTATTTGGATTACCACTAGAAATGCCTGGAGTCCTTCATATAAAGTCATTCAAATAATCCTGAATCACCAAGACCAAGCCACAATCAGAGTCATTTTCATGGCAACATGAGGTAACAATGATTTTCTCCTAATGTGTAAGTTAGAAAAGGCGCAGGCTTCTGGTATGTGTTGAATAGAATGGCTCTAGAAGGAAGTGCTGACTGCACCTAACCAAACCCAGAAGAGGCCTCCACTCAAGTTCACATATGATATAAAAATGGAAACGTCAACAGGGGCCAAAATGTTCCAGAAGGCTGTGCAGGACTAATGTAAGACAATGAACTAACTGCCTCCTCACTACCAACTCTCCCAAGCTCCAGTCTCCAAGACAACTGTGATGCAGTAAGATGGAGGAAGTGCACTTTAGTTGCCCCAAAGAACACACCCCAGAATATTGTCCCCCCCAAGCAAAGAGTAGCCTCCACTGCTATTTCTCTCCCTCTAACCTCTCTCCCATTCAATCCATCCTTCAGCAACAGAGAGGGTAGAAGTCATCCTCGGAGAGTGATTCTGGATTCCCCATCAGTGGTGGTCATCAGATGCCAGCAAAGAACGCCACAAGTGAGGCCCCAGTTCAGTGCCTAATCACCACACACCTAGACTACTGCAGCAGCTACTAAACTGGCCCCCGTCCTTCCAATTCATTCTGAACATGGCTGTCAGTTTAATCTTCCTAAAATTCTGCTCTGATGCTGCTATTCAACTGTTCTAGTGTCTCCATGAAGCACAGAAAATAAAATTTAAACCCAGTGGTCATACGGAATATATTCTAGCCTCAATCTCTTTTTCCAGCTTTATCTTTCACTTCTCTCATATGAATTCCCACATCCCACCAAACAGTTCTCAGTATTCCCAGACCTAGCATCTGATGCCTATCCAATTCCAACCCATATTTTCCAGCCCAACTCTCAATTCCTTCTCTTCCATGAAGTAGTTATCCCCTGACATCCCTAACTTGGGGTGGGGGTGGGGGAACTTCTGAATTCCTATAGTGCTTACTAATTACACCACTCATTTATATACTTCATATATAAACATCATTCATTCATTCACCATTCATTCAATAAAATGCATTCAGTGGCTAGATGCCAAGAGAGATTCTAGACCAGATAACATGATCCTCAAAGAGCTCAGTCTAGAGGAGGCAAAGACAGGACGGAACTGATCTTTGTTAAGTGTTTATTCTTTTCAGGGCACTTACCATCTCTTTCCATAGGCCATCTCAGTTCATCCTCACAACTTTATGAAATATTGTTGTTATTGTTATTATCACTTTACAGTAAGGAAACTGAGTCTCGGAGAGTTGAAACAACTTGGCAAAGGTTACCAGGCATTTTGTTTATTCTCCACTGTTCTGGCCCTCTTGGCTTCTCTGCCCTTCCCTGTTCTACTCCGTGCCACGGAGTGCTAATCTCTAGGATTCATTATCACTCAAGTTCATTTGTCTTCTGGCTTCCAGTTATGCTGGAACAGTAGGAGGCACCAGCAAGAGGGCAGTATATTTTCTTCCCCTGCTCCCTCCCTGATCACTGGGGTTCTGGCTGTGGCTACTGCATTCCTCAGCTGTAGAGTCTGGGACAGCTTCTCCTGCCATGGTTCCAGCTCTCGTTACCAAGTTCCAGTAACATGACTGCCTTCTATTACTCTTCAGGCCAGGAGTGGTAAGCAGGTTCCAGCTGTAGGATGGTGAAGCCATCTTAGTCCTGCCCACACCTCTGTAAATAGCCCCTGCATTAAACTCTCTTCAGTTAAATTCCCTAAGTGTGCCAAGTCTTTCCTGCCACAACCCTGACTGATACCAAGGGCAGGATTTCAAGCCTTGTTGGTCTCACTGCAGGGGCTGCCTTCTTTACCAGGACAACTGCTATACTGCAGGTCTGCACAAAGGGCTGAGGATTAAAATGAAGGGCAATTACATCTGCTAGGAAAGGCCATAAAAACACTTCCCTGAACAAGCCTTTGAACATGAGTCAGTTTTAAAAGGTGAATTGGAATTCACCAGGCAAAACAAAAGGTAAGGGTGGGTATTCAAGGACAAAGTGGACAGCAGGTTCAAAGTCACAGTGGCATGAGGTATATGTCCTAATAACCAAAGCAGTTATGAAGAGTGCTCATGAAAGAATAATGGTGGCTGAGGGGTTCTAAACTTTGGTGATAATCACTTACTTCTCCATCCTGATCTACACGTACATAAGAAAAAACAAAGAATTAGTTAGATTCTGAGCAAGAGAACCAATTCACCTACTCCCTACCTTTAATGGATCCCCATCTCAAAAAATAAGTCCAATTCTTTAGCATAATATAGAAGCTGTGATGGTTAGGTTCATGTGTCAACTTGGCCATGTGATGATGCCCACGTGTCTGGTCAAGCACGCACTGGCCTAACCATTACTGCAAGGACATTTGTGGCTGGTTAATAAACCAAAAGGCTGGTTTATTAAATCATCAATCAATTGGCTGCAGCTGTGACTGATTACATCAATGAAGGGCATGTCTTCCACAATGAGAGAATGCAGTCAGCTGGATTTAATCCAATCAGTTGAAGACTTTTAAGCAAGACAGACAGAGGACCTTCACTTCTTCTTTGGCTAGCCAGCAAAGCGTTTCCTGAGGAGTTCATTGAACACCTTCATTGGAGTAGCCAGTTCGCTATCTTCCCTACGGAATTTGGACTCGTGCATCCCCACAGTTGCGTAAGACACTTTTATAAAATCTTTTATTTAGATATCTCTTGTTGATTATGTTTCTCTAGAGAACCCTAATACAGAAGCCCTTAATGAGCTGTCCCCTACCTAACCCATCCAGTCTCATCTGATACCACCATCTCAAGGTATTCCCTGGGCACACCACTACACCCTTGGTACATGTTCTCCTCTTCCTTATACTTACCTGCACTTTCTTCCTGATGAACTCCTTCTTATCTTCTGGACTTACCTCAGCCATCTGATCTCTATAAATACCTATGGCCCTCCAAGATGCTTCCATAACGTTGTGTGCATAATTCCATAATAGTGCTCTCATAGCACAGAACATGCAATATTATATTTACTTGTTTTCATGTGTGTCAGTTGACTCACCTATGTGCTCTCTAGACCAGGTATCATAGGAAGGTAGCAGAACAAAGAGGTGAGTACTTAATGCTCTGGTGGAAGGTTATCTAGACCCAAATCCTAGACTCTGCCACAAACAATGAGGTAGCCTAGGGAAGTTACTTATCCTTTCTGGGTCTCCTCAGTTTCATCATCCATAAAATGGGAATAATAACAACCACATATATCTCACAGGGTTGTAAATCATGTAGAATAATGCCTGTTACATACTAAGCCCTCAATAACTTTATGTATCTGTGTATCTCTTACTCTTTGTATAGAAAAACAGCATATGTTTGTTGAATAAATAAGTTTTCCTAATACTCCATATTCTTCTGCATAGACACCAAAATTCTATTTAGTCCTTGTATTATTAAATCATGAAAGGAAGACTCTCACCTCTAACTATGTGCTCATTTAGCAATTGACTAAAGATAAACAGAACCTCTTCTGTAAAGGAATTTAGCTTCTTGCTATTGCTATTGGCCAGATCACTGGGTCAGACATCCTCCTGGCCTTCTAGAAATCTCCACACGCACCTGGCACACAGTTTCCTCCACAGAAGGGCAATTCCATTTCAATAATCCACAAATACTTATTATCAAGTCAAAACAGGATGGCTCCCCTAGGATGGCATGAGGAATGACAGTAAAAGGCTCCACATGGCATAGGGATGAACCATAGGGAGACATTTTTCTTTTATGCTAAAGCAATGTAAAAACATTGACATCATGAAATACTTAACAGAAGTTTTTAAATGGTGTTTTCTAAGCCCCCAATCCTTAACTGTCACAGTCTTGGTTAAAAGAAACCCATGTATCAGAACCCAAACCAAGAAAAAATCAGAGCACATAGGACAATGTGCTCAGGAGGCAAAGACCAGCTCCAAATCAAGCCCTGAATTACCCACAAAAGGCAGCACTGGAGCCAAAAATGACACTGGGCACTTGGTTGAAAAAGGACAACACTGCTGCCTTAGGACAACATAAAGGTGGCATCTGAGAAAGCCAGGACCTGTACAGGGTCACCCTGGGCTGGCTGTTGGGAGGAGCAGGGGCCTTATTGGCCCAAGAGTCTCCCCAGATTCCAGCCCCAGCTCTCTCTTCGCTGATTCTCCTATCCTGATACTGGCTTTGTTGCTGACCCTCTTCATCAACTCTGATCTGGTCTTTATGGCACCTCAATATGCTGCCCTGATGGACCCTATCCTCATGCAAGAACCCAGCTTGAAATTCAGGTTTGGAATTCACCATTTTTATATCAGTTGCCTGACAGCTACTAACTTTGGCCTCTTTAGCTACTCTCTGCCCCAGTACCTGCCATAAAACCATTTTCCTTGCTGTACTACCATTTGTTAGGGATAACAATAGAAAAAGGAACAACTTAATTATTTAATGTTAATGTGACAATTTTTTAGAACTAAGTAAACAACCACATAACCATACAACTTGTCAGTATATTTAACATTCTTGTAAAAGACAATTTTCTACTTACAGGCCTTTTGATTGGAGCCCCTTGCACAGATTGATAAAATTCTGCCTGGACTCGGCTATTTTTCTTGATTCTTCGTTTCCTCACTGAAGTTTCTTGCTCACTCTGGTGGTGAACTTCCACCACGGGCTTTACTTCTTCCAGACGGGCAGCTGCAGCTGCTGCAGCTCGTCTTCTAATATGCCGAGGGCTTGCTCGGAATCCCTGTGGCAGAAAACACAACCGAACAAATCCACATTAGAATTTAGCTAGTTTGGAAATTCTCTGGGGCTAGTTATACAAAGAGTTCCAAATTTCTTCATGCTCAGTGAGATCATCTATATTTCTCAAAGTGAGCACGTAGAAGAAGACACACCATGCAACAAAGATGGGTCCACAAACTCTGTAAAGCACCTGTGCGTTTCAGGTTCCAGAGTTATTCTACATTAAGAACTGTTTTTAACCCAGTAAAGCCAGGCCTAAAAAAAAAAGACTGGCTGGGCACGTTGCTTTAGTTAGGTAGAAAGCAGATTGTGTGTAAAGAAAGTATTTCCACTTAGGCATGAAGCAGGGTGTAGAGAGCAGAGCTGAATATCATTCCAGTGTAAAGTACCTCTCTACATTCCTGAGAGCATACTCCATATGAAGGATGGAAAACAGGAATGCAAAGCATTATTATAAAGCACTATCGAGAAGATCCAAAATGGACACGGTGTGGTGGAGTAAACAGTATGGGCTTAGGAGTCAGATGATGGGCCCAGGTCCAAATTCTGACCTGTTAACTGTAGCTGCACAATTTGCTAAATATTTCTGAGTCAAAATATTCTAATCTGCAAAATGCATAACATCCAACTCACATGGTTTTTAAGTTTTAAAAAAGGTCATACATGTAAATTTCCAAATGCAGTATCTGGCAAATAGCAGGCACTCAATAAAATGCCAATTTTTCTTCTCTGAATAAGGTGAATATAATGAAACTAACTAAACAAAGAAAACAAGTTCAGCTAAGCTACATTATGCATTTGGGTATGCGCAAAAGATTTTGGGAAAGAAGTGTATAAAATAATCTCTGCCCTCAAGTAGCTTACAGTTTACCAGAGAGCAAAAAGAAGTCAAATAAAGAGTTTATAAACCAACGGGAATGTGCAATTAAAGGGTTAAAGTGGGTGGTTCAAGACTGTCAGTGCAAGCCATCTCAGAGAAGGAATCAATGAATGAGGTTTAGAATAGTCTATATTTGGCTTAGTTGAGTGGGTGGCACTTGAAGAATGAGTAGAATTTGTATTGCAGGCAAGGGAAACAACATAAGGAGTGAATGAGTAAGTAAAATGATGTTGGATAGAACATTTACATAGTAATGAGAAACATTATTTGACAATGTGCCAGATGAGGATGCAAGCTAAATGCAAATTATGGTGGGAAATTAGAGTGGGGAAGGACGTCGAATGCTCCAAAGAGGGCTTCTTTGAGGCTACGGGTCTTCTGGATCTTAAAATGTGTATAAAAACCTTAAAGGTTGCACTAAATGCAAAAAGAATGGACAGTAAGAATTTCAAAAGGAGATAAAGTAAGAGAAAATGGCTAAGCATGATTTTGTGGGATACTGAAAGATTAACAAGTAAAGGGGATGGGGAGTCCCACAGAGGAGACCTGGGAGATGGACCCTGTAAACCAGGCTGAAGAACATGAAGAAGAGGAGAAAAAGCAAAAGTAAGAGGTGACATAGAGTCAAAATAACCCTGAGTATGCTTGGGATGGGAAGATTTATGTTATATATGTGTTTCCACAATTAAAAAGAAAGAGAAACTAGAGAGATAATGACAATTCAGTGCAATACATGATACTGGATGGGATCTAAGAATGGAGGTGAACAGGCTCAAAAGGACATTGTTAGGACATAAGAAAAAACTGGAATATAGAGTGTAAGCTTTACATCAACATTAAATTTCCTGAACTTGATAACTGAAATTAAAGTGATTACATTAGTGAATATCTTTGTAGGAAATGTAAAAGGAAGTACTGTGTGTTCAAGCAGTAAGATATGTGCAATAGAGTCTCAAATGATCAGAAAATCGATAGATAAATAGATGATAGATATAATGATATGGCAAAGGTGGCAAAGTGTTAAAATTGGTGGATCTGGGTGTAGCAGACCCTGGACTGAGCAAAGCAGACCTGCAGAGCTTGGCGCACAGCAGTCTGATTGACCTGGGCTGCTAATGTTTAACCTATCATCTTTGTTAAACAGTAAGAGCAGAAAATTGTAAATTAACCTTAAAATGTAACTTTAAAATGGGAAGTAGGGAGGAGGTGAGAACTCTTGGTCTCACAAAGGAGCAAGATGTAAATGTAAAGTGTTGCACCCAGATTTGAGTAAGCATTCATCTATGGTCCCCAGACCTCCTGCCATCAAATGTTATCCTTCCTAACACTCTTGTGGTTATCTATGGATCACCACTTCCATGTCACAAGACCCTGTTCCCTTAGGAATGTCTTTGTTTCAAACCCTTATAACAGGCTTCACTGGCCTCTTTAATTGCGTGGTTTGCCTGCCTGCCAAATGCTGCACCCACCGGGTGAGAGAGAGCCATCATGATCTCTACACCGACTTCCCACCTGTAAGCAAGCCCTGAATAAAGGTTCATGTATCAGAAAATGTCCTGTGTCTTCTTTAGCCTCTGGACTGGCAAAGTCCTCATGGGCTGCGACACTGCGTATCTGGCGGTATGTTGGAGTTCTCTATATGTGGTTTGTATTATTTTTGCAACTGTTCTTCAATTTGAACTTATTTCAAAATAAATTAAAAAAAAAAAAGTAACACGGAGGTCAACAGAAATAGTGAGGAGGAAGCACAAACGTACTTGGCAAAAGTGAGGTCATTTGCCTTTCTTCTAATCTCCAAACACATTAGCCTGTTTCCATCCTTCCCGAGTGCAAGCTCAATTAGATCCTATTGAATCCAAAATAATCCCAGAAGATCCCCACAGCTCCACATAATCCAGGGGGATTAAAGAAAAGAGGTAGCTAGTCCAATTGCTAAACTGCATTCTAGATGCAGAATTTGGACCAAAGACGTCAGAACCAAGAGCCACATGGGCTGCTTTTTAAATATGCAAGCTATGGGACACCCCACAGATCCACTCTCCTTCCTTCTGAATTAGACTCTGTAGATGATGCCAAGAATCTCCTTTTTAACAAGCTCCTCTGATAAATTTTCTCCATTTTAAAGACTGAGAACCTCTAGGAGTTAGAGTTTAGTCTAACCACTAGGTGGCATTAACCTTCACAGCCCCCACATCTTTTCTAGTTCAGAAATGTGTGTACCAGTTGAATTAATCTATTATTTGATCATATACTAGCTAATGTAGTAGCAGGGTGATCCAAGTATGTTTCTTTGGTAAGAATGTAGATTCTCATTCTCTATGAATAATAAGCAATCAAATTTTGCTTAATTTGTATTCTTACATATGGTCCTCAGTGGCCTAGAAATTCTAGAAACACTTAGGAAAAAACTACATAAAACTCCCTTGAAGTGACAAATATATAAATAAAACATGTCAGTACAGCTATTTATGAGTGATAACCCAGTAATTCCACATCCCTGGGTCTACCTTAAAGAAATTTTACCAAGTGTGACTGAGAAGCATAGACAAAGACATTCAATACAGCATTGTCTAGAACAGTAAAAGTTTCAAACAACTTAAATCAGTCTTTGCCACACTACAGTCATTTCATTCCACCTTCACATTTTTACCAGATCTGAGTACCACCACGTATGCCTCCGTGACTTGTTATATGGAAACACCACTTGTACTATTTTAAAATAACTTTTTATAAACACCATAGTACAGTGGTTAAGAACACTGATTCTGCAAGCAGAATATCTGGGTTTAAATCTTGCTTCTGTTGCTCCTAGTTGTATTATCTTGGATAGTCATTTAGTCATTTCCTCATCTGTAAAATGGGGATTGAAAACAGTACCTATTCCATAGGGTTGTTGAGAAGAATCAATGAATTAACATATGTAAAGTACTTAGAAGAGTGCCTGGCGTGTAGTGGTATATAAATGTTGGCTGTGATTATAACATATGTTACCAGTGTGAATAAAAAAGATACCTAAAGACCACAGTGTATATTCAGACGTAAAAAGGAAAGGGAATCACACTGCAGGTGTGCCCTGCTTGCAGATACTTTTGCTGAGGCACTGCTGACAATACCATCACCCCAGATCATTATGACAGAGTCATTTGTGCAGGGGGTGTCCCAGGTATTTACTCTCTCCAGTAAGTCAAACTATCTGGGTTCGAATACCAGCTCTGTCACTTACTACATATGTGATCTTGGTCAAGTTAATTCTCTGTGCCTCAGTTTCTTCATCTGTCAAAAGCATATAATAATCCCTTTCTCATAGAGTTCTGGTGATGTTTAAATGAGATAACCCACATTAGGTACTTAGAAAAGTACAAAGCATACAATAGTAGCCAACAAATTATCATTATTATTAATACAAATCTACTTGCTTCCTGGATGTTTCAGCAGCAATTCACATGTCAGCAGTTCAGAGCTATGATTACAAACACTATAAATAGCATGGAGTTATCACTGGGCAGTCACCTTTTATATTTTCCTAAATCACTGCATAGAATTATAAGTCTTGATTTATCACATTTACTTGTCCTAAATGCCATAAAAAATAAGCCATGACTTTTAAGAGAAGGAACTCTTATTTTAAAACAGTAGGTGGTGCTATAAGCTCTTACTAGGTGTTAACAGGATTTGATGGTGTGGATATAAAGCCCACTTCTCTCATATTCATTTATCTTGCCTGGATATCCTTTGACCAGTAGGTAACAAGCATGTGAGAGTCTCTTGGTAGTGGATTTCTGCCATTTTTAGGCTGTCCATCAATCTTATCAGTGCCTTTTGGGTAATAATTTTTCAAGATATGAAGTCTTGATACATAATTAAGTCAGGGTGCTTCACAGCCCACTCCAGATCTTGCCCCTAATAACATGGTACAGTGCAGGGGTGGATGCAAGACCAAAGCTTGACCAACTGAAGGCTCTCTCCTTGGAAAGAGAGTATTAAATGGAGGGATATAAAGACTGAAAAAGTCAGTGGCTGTACTAAAGACCTTCTAAAACTGCCCAATTCTGTCAGTTCTAACCAGACACTCAGTCTTTCCATTGATTGTGAGTTCTACCATACATTTGCACTAAATTCTCTTTTGGTTTAAGTCAGACAGAGTCGTCTGCTTCCAAGCAGAAAATCCCTGTGCATACTTTCTTTCCATTATGCTTTCAGATGGTTGAACATACTCTTTGGGAGCTGAATACTCAGACTAACTGGGACTGTTCAGCTATTGTGGATGAGATCATGCGCCCCACAAAGACACATTCAAGTCCTAACCCCCTCCATTCTGAGCATGTGAACCCATTTATAAAAGGGATCTTCGAAGAGCCCACCAAGACGAAGCCAAACGGAACAGGGTGGGTCTTAATCCAAGACAACTAAAGTCCTTTAAAAGCAAACGAAATTTGGACACGGTCGAAGAAGCCAGACGAGATAATAAAAGGTAATGGATTGCCATGTGGTGGAGGATTGCTCACAAGCCACCACCAGATGACTACAACTTGGGAGAAGGCATGGCTACCAATTCCTGGATTTTAGACTTCTAGCCTCCAAAGCAGCAAGACAATAAATTCCTGTTGTTTAAGCCAACCAGATTGTGGAATTTGTTATGGCAGTCTTGGAAAACTAAGCAGCTGTTTAGTATATAAAGGAAGGTGTTATTAATAGCAACAATTTACTAAGTACCATGTAGGTGCTAATACCTAATTCATAGACAAGCAAACTGATGCTTATCAGTGTTATCTACCTAAAGGCAAAATTGTAATTAGAAAAGTCTAGATTAGAGCCCAGGTATACCTAACTCTAAACCAGTATCTTTCACCACTCTACTCTTATGCAGAAAGATTATAAGGGAGTAAGTAATCTTCTACATATATTCACAAGGTTTGGGCACCAAAGAAGTGCTCAGGAAAATATATTGATTGATTAAAACAAGAAAAGCTCTATATAAACAACTTTGGTAAGTGAAGA
This sequence comes from Choloepus didactylus, assembly GCF_015220235.1. Lineage (NCBI taxonomy): Eukaryota > Metazoa > Chordata > Mammalia > Pilosa > Megalonychidae > Choloepus > Choloepus didactylus. The sequence goes on along the minus strand of NC_051313.1, from coordinate 94,283,397 downwards.
AAAAACTGAAAAAATTAACATTTTCAAGTAAGAATTATTACATTATATCAAACTACCATTGAGTTTACTGATGAATTGAAGAATTAAGCATTTGTATTGAATTATTTTTGTGTCATTACTGCACCTGAAAAATTAAGGTGTAAGGTATTACAGATACAAATTTACCATATACAGCTATTATGAAGCTCAATTAAGGTGATGTTTATAAAACACATAATACCCTGTAAAAAAAAAAATTCTATAATTCCCCTATCAACCAGGGTAGGTTGTATAGCAGAACTTCTTGATTCCATGGGTAAAATTTGAGGGGGAGAGGAGGAAGTCAGTGAAACTGAATGGGGAAAAATTATGTCTTTATTTCCCGAACCTTTAATTGAAATTTAGCATATCCATCAATTATGAATGCAGACCATAAAACAGGTATTAGCAGTACTGTGACTTTTGCCACCAAAAGAAATCACAGATATTTTAACATTAAATTATGGTGGCTGCAGATATCTTGAAATACTATTTATTTTCATCATTACTTTGGAATCACAGCAGTTGGAAGACTGCCACCAGATTTTATTATTTAATGTATTACAAAGAAATACATATTTGTCCTGTCAAAAATGCTTTTAAATAGTTTGCCAGAGGCTGGGAGGAGGGTTAGGAGCTGACTGTAACACAGTACAAGGGAACTTTCTGGGATGATGGAAATAGTCTGTAGATGGTTACACAAGCATATGTGTTTGTCAAAACTATATATTTAAAACGGTGACTGTTAACTGTATATAATCACATCTCAAAAAACCTGAATTTTTAAAATGCTTTTTAATAGTTGATAGCTATATTTCCATAAGATTGGTTTTCTCTATAATTCTATGTATTTTATTTTATGCATTTAAAAACATTCTGAGAAGGGATCTATGGGCTTCACCAACTACGAAACGAGTTTATGATACAAAATAGGTTCTAAAGAAACCTGGTCTAGGATACAGAAAATCTAAGAAATTTCTGTGAGGGGTTGGTGGCAGAGACTACAAACTGCTAACCTTTTTTTCTTCCTAGGCACAAGCGAGCCTACATTCTCAGCCTCTCTTGCAGTTGTGCAAAACGATGTAGAAGGTGGACATAAGTGATATATGTCATTTCTGGACCTAGACCATAAATACTTTCCACAACCACTTCTCCATGCTCTTTTCTCCTTTGGGCTGGGATGACACCCAGAGAAACCTTGAAAGCCACATACTGAAGATGGCAGTTCCTCCCAAATGACTGCATGGAGGAGGCCTCTTGACCAACCTTGTTCACCCACCTGTACTTTTAGATGAGCAACAAATACATTTCTATTTTGTTTGAGCCATTAATCCATTATACATTGAGGACAGCAGTTTATATTATCCTAATACAGTGGTTATCAAATTTTAGGGGGCATCAGAATCACCTGGGGGGCTTATTAAACCACAGATTGCTGGGCCATACACATTGAGTTTCTGATTCAGAAGGACTGGGGTGGGGCCTGAGGATTTACATTTCTGATGAGTCATTAGGTGATACAGTTATACTGTATCAGGTGCTGGCACTTTGAGAATCCCTGCCCCTTACTGTGTGGTTAGTGAGTAATTCGGGTGATAATTATACTGTACCCTATTGAGTTGTGTGCAGGAGATCCTCAGGATTAGAGCAATTGAACCTTTTGAGGCTTTAACAATTCTACATTAAAAGGCTGGCTATGGAAGCCACTCTATCCACTGGATAAAGAAAACAATTACCTGCAGCTGTTTCCAGAGAATATTTTACTTGACAAATAAGGGACAATGGTGCAAAATATTATATTTTTAAAATCTTATTTTCTATTATTTAATCATATTTTGTTACAGATCACTGGTTTGCAGAGGTCTGACGACAACAAAAGTTCTACTTTTAATCTTTGAAAAGTTTAAGAAATTGTACATTTATTTTAGCCTGATAGACCTTGTGAAGGCTAGTGGTATCAGGGAACAGAAATCTTACAATAAACTGTACATTTATTTAGGTAAGTAATGATGATGTTTGCTTTATATTCACTGATATTATTTCAACTGGTTATTAGTTCCTGCTGGCCAGAGCTCTGATTGGCACTCATAGAGCTTTGATTTTCTTTCTTTCAGTTGGCAATGAATCAAAACTTAAAAGCAGTTTTATAAATGGAAATCTTTTAAAATTTATTAGTGATGTGAATTGTTCCTTTCTTGGACGTAATGCCCCCATTGCTGGGGAGAAATGTTTTGTGCCAGGGTGCCCCACCACTCTAGCCATGGTTGCTGGGTTCGAGCACTTGCGCTGAGTCTATCAGATTCCCTCTCTTGAGGGCCACTTAGCAAGGAAGTTGAAACTAAAAACAAAAATCATTCTGTACACTGCTGCTTCTCACAATTTAATGGTACAAAATTTCTGTTTGGGGTGATGAAAAAGTTTTGGTAATGGATGATGGTGACGGAAGCACAACATTTTGAATGTAATTAACACCACTGAACTATAATCTGAATATAGCGAAGAGGGGAAATTTTAGATGGTATATGTGTTATTAGAACAAAAATTTAAAAAAAACAACAACCATAGAACTGTACAACACAAACAGTGAATGCTAATGTAAGCTATGGACTATAGTACAATTATAATATTCTCTCATTAACTATAGCAAAGGTACCACACTAATGCAAAATGTTAATAACAGGGGCAGATATATGGGAACTCAGCAATTTGTGCATGATTTTTCTGTAAACATACAATTTCTCTAATTTAAAAAAATGAACTGAAATAAAAAATTAATGTGAATATGAACTGCCTGGAGATGTTATTAAAATTCAGATTTTAATGCCTGAGATTCTGCATTTCTAATGAGCTGCCACGGGATTCCAACCCTGCTGGTCTGCAGACAAAACTTTGGATAAAAAGGATAAAGAACTGATGGAAGCCTGATAGACCTTGTGAAGGCTAGCGGTACCAGGGAACAGAAATCTTAAGTGATAAGAGCAAAAAGAAAAGAAGCAGCCAGTGGAGTAAAACTGAGTCATACCAATGGCATCTCATTAGAAAGAGGAGTGGGGCCTTGAATCCACAATCAACCTCTAACTCTATCTCTGTGAAACCAGATCCTATTATAGACCTTTTTCTTAGACACCCATTAAATTGCACATGTATCCTTATAGCATGCTTTAAAATGTAGTAGATCTCTGATTCTGCACTCAAATAACCCTATAATGCAAAACGTGGGCTCCATGCAGGAAGTGGGAAAGAGAATAAAAGGAGATCTTAGAGTTGAAACTATTTGAGATAAAGAATCTTTTCCCTTCAGGAGCTTAAAGTACTTATTCATTGTGTTAGATTGAGCCAAGCAGGAAATCCTAGTGAGGCAGGATGGAATAAGGCATCAAGGTCATGGTCCCTGGTCTTCCGCTCAGCTTCAAAAGTTAACACAAACTTGCAAAGCTTCAACTGCAGACTTCATGGAACCAAAATTTCCCCTAAAGCTCTGAAGCCTCCCCAAAACATAAATACTTGTAAAATCATGGCCCAAAGCAAATTCTTAGTTAATGACAAAAAGCACAGGGTCATAAAGATTGTTGAACAATCTGCCCAAAGACAAATTTTAGATATGCAGGAGCAGGTCATAAGTTCTGATCTCCATGATAACTGTCCCTTCCTAGAGCAAAGAAGACACCAGATGTTCAAAGGTCGAGATAAGAAGATCACAATAAAATTTTCCTATGTAACCAACCAAACCACTCCCACTCAGTGCATGCTTCTTCTCAAACATGCCCATGCTGCTCTTTAGCATGTCTTCTTTCTCTTTTTCTTTAATAGACTTTACTACTTATTTCTACTGACCTCTCTCATCTCTGAATTCTTCCTGCAGTGAGAGTCCCAAACCTGGAACAGGGTTCTGCCTGGCACTGGTGCCAGCAGGGCACCGGTTACAAGAGGGTACACACAGAAAACAACTGTACTTTCTCCCAGCTGCCCTTTCAAACTCAAAATGAGGGGGTGATTTTCTCCCAAGCCCACATAAAATTCTGGATAGATCCTATAATTTTTTGATGGTTCTCAGATAACTAAAATGTCCTCTAGTCACTTCCAGTCACAGAAGGGCCATTCCAATAAGGTTACATCACTTCTCCTGACTCCCTCTTTGACAGGGTTTAAAATGACTTCAGGCTCTTTCTTCCAAGATATTCATAAGAAATACTCATGTATCCTTGTCCCCAAGAAATTCTAGGAGAGCAGGCTGTTCCCAATGCAGTCACCTCTTCCCACTCCATCAATTAAGCAGCCAGCCAGCCACAGTCTCTGGTCCTATGGTACCAACCTTGGCACACATGGCCTCCTAAAGTCACTCTCACTAGATGTCATGATTTAAATTAAGAACATTAATTTAAATGTTCTTAATCTTAATCCACATTCCTGTGGGTTTGAATTTATTTGCAAATAGGACTTTTGAAGATGTTATTATTAGTTAAGTTATGGCCAACTGAGTTGGGGGAGGGGTCTTAATCCATATTCCTGGAAGTCTTATAAAGAAAAGGCCACAGGAAGGAGAGAGGGGCCAGAAGTGGAAACCAGAAGAAGCGGATACAAAAAAACAGACTGCCATGTGATGGGAGAGATGCAAGCCAAAGAACCCCAAGGACTGTGGCAAGCCACTGCCAGAATGCTACCAACTTCAGTGAGAAAGCATGGACTTGCCAAAGCCTGAAAACATAAGTCAATAAATTCTTGTTGTTTAAGCCAACCCATTATGTGGTATTTGTCATAGCAGCCTGGCAAACTAAGACACTAGGCTTAACCAAGTTTGGGGGAGGTCTCAGGGCACTGTTAGGAAATTTTCCAGTCTTTAACCCTGAGCTATCCAACAGGGTAGCTACTGGTCACGTGTCTATTTACATTTATATTTTAACTAATTAAATTTAAAATTCCATTTCTCAGGCATACCTGCAACATTACAAATCAACAGGCACATGTAACTAGTGATTACTGTATTGGGTGATACAGATATAACAGTTCCATTATCATAGGAAGTTCTATTGCACAGCACTGTTCTGACCTCTTACAGTGAATCCTTTGCATTTGTCCAGAAAGCCTGAAATTAGGAGTGGGTAAATATAACCGTCAGTGTAAACTAACTGCTCTAACAAGCAATACCAAAATCCCAGTAGCTTAACACAGTAAAAGTTTATTTCTCAGTCATGGCAGAGTCACATGTGGGTTAGCAAGTAGGAGAGGTCCTCTGCTCCACATTATAACTTAGGGCACCAGGCACCTTCCATCTGTGACTCCTTACGTCCTCAGTGTCTTCTCTACTCTGCTGGTGTGCAGAAAAACAGCCAATCAGGACCGGGTGGGGACAGATATGAACAATCTATGTGTGAACCAATTGTGTGTGGACACAGTGGGCCAGGTCTGTAAATGGCACACATCACTTAGCAAGATGTTAAAATTGATGAATCCCAGTTTCTGGGGGGATAGGGCAAGTTGGAATTCTCTGTATGGGGTTTATATTACTGTGTAACTATCCTGCATGTGTGAAAATATTTCAAAATAAAAAGTTTAACAACAACCACCACAAAAACAGGTAGCAACAGGATACAGGGGCAGCAGCCCAATGAAAGTGAAGTAGGGAGAAGACAATGCAAGAGATAAGGGGAAACTCCATTCAAAGCTAAGGAGGTCAAGTGAGGAAAGGCTGCCTGAGAAACCGGAGTAGCAGTCAGTGCAATCTGCTCTCCAGGCAGCAGCGAGAGCTCAGCTCCTCTCAGAAATGAAGCCAAGCCCACCGCCCAGAGCAGACAGCCATGCGCAATGACAGGCTCTATAAATAGCAATGCAACCAGGAAACCGTAAGCCAGTCTTCATAATTACAGACAGAGGGGTCTTTTTGATAATTCCTTAAATGTGAGCACAATCTGTTCTCATGCAACCCTTTTCTGAGATCCTACTCACATACAATATCACTAGCACCATGTCTAAAAATAAAAAAAAGTCACAGTTTAAAATATGTGGATGTCAAAGACAATGCCCTTTTTCAAGATAAGAACTTGGGAAATATAAAATAAGGAAACGTGTCTTGTGGAACATTTATAGCTTCCCAATGACAACTGCTCAGAAGTCAAACAGCACCCAGCAAGATTTTTGAAGTGGTAAATATAGGCATATCTCACTTTTTTGCACTTCACAGATACTGCATTTTTTACAAATTAAAGGTTCGTGGCAACCCTGCATCGAGCATGTCTATCAGAGCCATTTTTTCAACAGCATGTGCTCACTTCATGTCTCTGTATCACATTTTGGTAATTCTCACAATATTTCAAACCTTTTCATGATTACCACATGTATTACGGTGATCTGTGATCAGTGATCTTTGATATTACTATTGTAATTGTTTTAGGGTGCCACAAACTACACCCATATAAGATGGCGAACTTAAATCAATAAATGTTGTGTGTGTTTTGACTGTTCTACTGACCAGCCATTTCCTTCACCCTCCCTCTCCTTGGGCCTCCCTATTCCGAGACCCAACAATATTGAAATTAGGCCAATCAATCACCCTAAAACGGCCTCTAAGTGTTCAAGTGAAAGAGTCAATCGATACAGCAAATTTCATTGTTGTCTTATTTTAAGAAAATTGCCACAGCTACCCCTTACCTTCAGCAATTACCCTGGTCAATCAGCAACCATCAACATCAGGCAAGACTCTCCACCAGCAAAAAGATTACTATGCAATGAAGGCTCAGCTGATGGGTTAGCATTTTTTAGCAATAAAGTATTTTTTAATTAAGGTACATATATTTTTTTAGATATAATGCTATTGCACACTTAATAGACTACACTATAGTATAAACATAACTTTTACGTGCACTGGGAAACCAAAAAATTTGTGTGACTTGCTTTCTCACAATATTTGCTTTATTGCCATGGTCTAGATTCAAACCCACAATATTTCCAAGGTATGCCTGAAGTCACACTATGCAAAGGCATGAAGACCAGCAGTAAGAGAGAATACAGCATAGAGACATGTGAGGAGAGAACGGGGGCCACAAAAAGAACACAGGGAGAAAAGGATAGGGAGGTAAATGCTTTGCAGCCCACTGAGTGTGCCAGAGAAAATACAGGGGAGGGGTTGAAAGACGGGGGGAAGGGGAGAGATGAGGTAGGAAACAACGGTACAAAACAAGATGAAAACAAGAAAGGATAAACAACTTGTGCTGATTTGCAACAATTCACAACAAAGTCCTAACAAGTGGTCACTGAGTCTTTTTCAAGGGCATCTTTAAGTGCCCTTCAATGTCCATTATAAAACAGAGTTGGTGGAAGACCAAAGTCAGTTTATCAGACAGCACAGCAGAACAACTGAAAACAAAGAAGATGACAATGGATTAAGATCAAAATGATGAAATAAAAACCTAAATGTAGAAGCAAACTGAACTGCTAATGCTTTACATAAAGGAAAAATCAGGGGCTAAACTAACCTTACAACTATAGGTATATCAATATTATCCCTAACAAGCTCTTCTCAAATAATAGCTTGATCTTCAGGCCCATTTTAATCTTAATGAGGTATTGCTTCTATGAGAAATGCATGATTAGAAGTGGACCCAATCATCTTCCAACAGGCAGAGCCACAGGCAGATGGGGCCTCACTAGTTTAGGTAGCAGACAGGTAATGGGGGCAAGAAACAAGCCAGGCCTGCTAAGGTCATGGGCATGTACCGGCAAGAGATGATGGGTCAGCATAGCCTTGAGAGGCTCCAGTCATCAAATATTCAAAGCCTGGTAGGCAGGCATAGGGAGGTGTAGAACTTAGTTAGTTCCCTACAGAAAGTAGTAAATAGCCAGGAACAACAGAAAATAGCCTGAAACATGATCTTGGGGCTTGCCCTTATGAAGCTTGTTACTGCAAAGAAGAGGCTAAGCCTACTTATAATGGTGCCTAAGAATCACCCCCAGAGAACCTCTTTTGTTGCTCAGCTGTGGCCCATCTCTCTCTCAGCCCACTCGGCTGGTAAACTCACTGCCCTCCCCCCTACATGGGACATGACTCCAGGGGTGTAAATCTCCATGGCAACGTGGGACATGACTCCTGGGGATGGGCCTGAACCCAGAATCGTGGGATTGAGAATGGCTTCCTGACCAAAAGGGGAAAGAGAAATTAAACAAAATAAAGTTTCAGTGGCTGAGAGACTTCAAATGGAGTCGAGAGGCCATTCTGGAGGTTACTCTTATGCATTATATAGATATCCCTTTTTAGTTTTTAGTGTATTAGAATAGCTAGAAGGAAACACCTGAAACTGTTGAACTGCAATCCAGTATTCTTGATTCTTGAAGATGATCATATAACTATATAGCTTATACGATGTGACTGTGTGATTGTAAAAACCTTGTGGCTCACACTTCCTTTATCCAGCGTATGGACAGATGAGTAGAAAAAAGGGTAACAAAATGAATAATAGGGGGGAAAAAGGAGTATGAGATGTTTTGGGTGTTCTTTTTTACTTTTATTTAAATTTTTATTCTTATTCTTATTTTTTGGAGTAACAAAAATGTTCAAAAAATTGATTGTGATGATGAATGCACAACTATGTGATGGTACACTTTGGATGATTGTATAGTATGTGAATATATCTCAATAAAATTGCATTAAAAAAAAAAGCCTGGCACTAGGTGATGACTTCATGAAGAGCAGAACCTGGGATGTCATAAAGGGTCGAAACCCTAAAACCCCTGAGTGTCCTCCCTGTTGTCCCACCTGACCCCAGCCAGGTTTCCTGAACCTCCCCCAGGATCCAGTAACTACAAGGCATCAGGCCTTCAGTTGCCAACTGTTCTCATTGGTCAGTGCCCACTCTCTATTGGTTGATATGTTGAGTGTCACCCCTGTTGATGTATGAAGTTAACAAAAGCTATTCAGGCTTTGGGGCTGGAGTTCGGTGCAGGGTTTCAAGACACAAAGGTGAACTACAGTACCAAAGCAAGAAACAACCTAGGCATTCACTGAGTCCCCACCAAAGGAGTGAGGGATGGATGCTTGACAAGACACACCATCAAGCCCCAGGCACACTGCCCCTGAAGCAAGCCTACAGAAACCTTCAGGCAGAAGCTCCTGGCACACAATGCTCTACTAAGAACTGTCTCAGAAACATCAATGGCCCCCCAAAGAGGATGCAAAGAGCAGGAGGAATTGACCATTCCTGCCTACTCTGGCAGGAGGCTGAACCTTTGCCCCCAAAGAGACTAACCAAATGAGCATTTGGCCTGCATTCAAGTCTTAAATGCTTTTTTGGCAGCACAATGCCTCTCAAAGCCTGCTGCCTCTGAAAGGCACACTGATAAGCAAGAAGAAAAAATTGTTTTCATGACCTAAAATCTTCTGGTAATTTATACCAAATAAAGAGAGCGAGAAGGGAGCAAGAAAGCTAACCTGACAAAGGTTGGCTTGAAAGGAATGTTTGTAGCTAACCCATTTTTGGGGGTAGTCACACCATCTTTTACTATTCAGTTCTGCTCTTTGACATATATATCACATGGGTATCAGCAAAAAGTTCTCTGCCTTTGTACTGACTCCGTTTCCTGAGACGGTATCATTTAATCTAGAATAGTGGCTAAAAGTGTTGAAGAGATTTTATTACCTTCTTTTGCTTCTCTTACAGATATTTGGGCAAGAGTTACGAACTAAAAGTTAGATCATATGATTCCTTTTGACTTTGCCAAGTAGATTGATTTAAGTGGTGCTTATTTCAATGTGGCTTTTTAACACCATTTATCATAGTTTGACTTGTCTAAAATGTATTTGTGTCCTTCATTGCTCCCACTTCTTTATGGCCCAAAGGTTTTTAATGTTTTGTTTTGTTTTTCTTTTTTTAAAGGTCTTTTTGTCTGAAAATTTGAGAAAAGCACAAATTAGAAACTTAAATCCACCTATAATCACAATATTTTATTTTGAACTATATAAATAAGTGATTAGTTCCAGTTTTGTTCCTCCAAATACTCCAGAATAATCATTGTTTTGTTTGTGTATATCCTCCTAAAGTTTTTCTTATGCTAAAACAGAATTTTCTATATATATTGTTTTGTACTTTGCTCTTTTCATTTAATAATAACATAGATTCATTCCAGATACATATTCTTTTTAACAGCTGCATAATATTCTAGAATATGGCTGTACTGTGCTTTATTTAACCATTCTACTGATTGAAATTTCAATTATAAATAGTGTAGTAAACAAGATGTAAACCTTTGACTAAACCTTCTTTACTTAGAAATGGAATTGCCTGGCCATAAAAAAAAAATCACATTGTAGATACTACCAAATTTGTCTCTAAAATGTTATGCCAAATTACATTTCTAGCAACACTGTACGAAGTGCCTGTTTAATCCATCCCCATCTAACACTAGATAGTACCAATCTTATTGTCTGTAGCCAATTTTCTATTGAGGAAAAAAAAAAAAAAAAACTAGTTTTCATTTGCATTACTTTTAGTAAGATTGCAGTTTTTCTTATTTTTAAAAGCCTTTTTTTTTTGTTTTCTTCTTTGAATTGTCTGCTCACATCCTCTACTCATTTTTCTACAAGTTATCTGTATTTGTCTTAATGATTTTGTAGAAGATTTTATATATGAATACAATTATTTCTATATATGCAACAAATAGTTTTGCCCAGATGGCAATCTTTTACTTTTGCTGTACAGAAGTTTGTCTTTTACTCAAAACTGCAAGTCTTTTCCTTTATGACTCCAAAATGTTGTTTTTTCTAGAAAGTTCTTCCCAACTGTGAGATTATAAAACATCCTTTTATAACTTCTTCCATTCCTTTTATAAATCCTTTAGATGTATATTTTTAATCAATCTACAATTAATTACATACACATTTTTAAAACATCTGAAATTAATGTTTAAATAGAGTGAGGTACAGACTTAACTTCGTTTCCTCCCAAGAGGGTTATGTCATTTACTGAACTATCTATTCTATTCTTTTATTCATTTATGACTTCTTAAAATGTGTTTACTTTTTATTAAGAAAATTTCAAAATATAAATCAGGGGATAAAAAACTAAAAGAATTATAAAGAACCCATCACCATCTTCCACAATTATCAACTCATTCCTGTTGATTTAAAACACCATTTTTATCATTTACAAAATGTCTACTTATACTTGGATATATATCTGAACACTCTGTTCCACTTGAATCAATTCTTTTATAAGAATTATATAAAAGACAAAATTTTATAAAAATATAAATATAAAATATTTAAATTTTTTTTTTAATTTAAAAAGACATGAAAAGTGTTAATAAGGTACAGAGCTAGCTACTGTAACAAAGAGACCCAAAAATACACTGACTCAAACAAGATAGACATTTTTATTTCTTTTGGACAGTGCATAGTTGGTAGGTGGTCATCCCAGGTTCCTACTCCATTACCACTTTCCCTTCCCCTCAGGTATTTATTCCTTGTCCATGTGGTTGAAGCTGGCTCACCACCACCACAGTTCCTTTCCAAACACAGGAAGAGAGAAAGGGATTGTGGAGGGCAAGCAGCTCTCTTTTAAGAACTTGACCTAGAATGTACATGCATCACTTCCACTTGCATCCTATTGGCCAGAACTTAGTCACAGAGTCACACCTAACTGCAAAAGATGTTGAGAAATTTAGGGTCCAGCCAGGCGGCTGTGTGCCTAGCTAAAACCAGGGTATTTCTACTACCCAAAAGAATAAAGGAAGAAAGAATTCTGAAGAAAAGTCAAAGTCTCTACTACAGCAAGTGACTTTTTTGTAGCACAGAGTTGCACTGGTTATCTATAAAAGGTACTTAAAAAGAGTTATTATATTTAAAGGAAGATTATGAAGTTTTATTTCACAGAAAGACAAGAGTTCCAAAATTGCTGATTTTCAGTGACAAGTGGCTATCAATAGCAGATATTTTCAAACAAACAAATGAAACAAAGGTAATATTTGAACAATGAGTAAAAAATTAACTGCTCCTTTAAATCTGAAGAACAGAGAACATTTGAAAATAGATGGTTGACTATGTTTCTAATAAATGATTTTTATTCACCAAAAAAAAGGTATGTTAGTTATCTAGAAAAACTCTAATTTTGCATATTTTAAAATTTGGAAATAGAGTTCTCTAATCTGTTTAAAAACCATTCAAACGAAGTTTCAGTGAGTTTTAGAATTAATTTGTTTAAAATCAACTCCTGATTAGTTTGTAAGAAAAATGAAGAGAGCCTCAAAGGGGCTGTTGTTGGTAGCTACATATATGGCTATTTGAATTTAAACAAAAATCCAAATTATAAATACTTGCTTAAAAAAAAAAAAGTATTTATTTAATTTTATGAGGAAGGAGGAGGGGGGACCAGGACATTTCACTTCATAACAAACTTTGATTGAATTGGCTAATAGCATATCTTTTTTTCACAGGGGTTAAGGATAACTGATTTGGGCACCTACATGGTCAGTTAATTTTAAAAGCTTTCTTAGCATAATAATACCGAACTATGATGGTTAATTTCATGTATCAACTTGGCTAGGTTATAATGTTCAATTGTTTGGTCAGGCAAGCACTGACCTGATTGTTACTGTGAGGGCATTTCGTGTTTCTAAGTCATTAATCAGCTGACTGCATCTATGGCTATTACATCTACAATTAACAGAGGAGATTGCTTTCCGCAGTGAGAGGAGTCTCCTCATCAAATCAGTTGAAAGTCTACAGTCCAAAAGCAAAATTTCTATTTCTACAGCCAGCTTCTGGGGAATTCAATATCACCTTCATCCAGTTTCCAGCTTGTGGCCTGCCCTATGGAATCTGGACTTGCCAATCCCCACAGTCCTGTGAGCTAACCCCTATAATATATCTCTTAATATTTACATACATATATTGTCAGTTCTGTTTCTCTGGAGAATCCTGACTAAAACATGGACTAATAGGTCACAAAACCATACTCAAAATAACATTAATAAGAATAATACTTTCTAATCTAGACTCTGTAGAGACTGACAAAGTCAGTAAGTAATCCCCCTGACAGAGATGGCCGAAACTGGGAAAACGAGAAAAGCACTGACCTTCACAAGATGACCAAAGGGGGTGGGGCAAGATGGCGGAGTGTTGAGGTGTATGTTTTAGTTACTCCTCCAGGAAAGTAGGTAGAAAGCCAGGAACTGTGTGGACTGGACACCGCAGAGCAATCTGACTTTGGGCATACTTCATACAACACTCATGAACATGTGGAACTGCTGAGATCAGTGAAATCTGTAAGTTTTTGCGGCCAGGGGACCCACGCCCCTCCCTGCCAGGCTCAGTCCCATGGGAGGAGGGGCTGTCAGCGCCGGGAAGGAGAAGGGAGAACTGCAGTGGCGGTCCTTATCGGAAACTCATTCTACTGATCCAAACTCCAACCATAGATAGACTGAGACCAGACACCAGAGAATCTGAGAGCAGCCAGCCCAGCAGAGAGGAGATAGGGATAGCAAGAAACAGCAAGGAAAGCCCAAAAAGAAAAGCGGAGGCTTTTTGGAGTTCTGGTGAACATAGAATGGGGAAGGGCAGAGCTCAGGCCCTGAGGCTCATATGCAAATCCCGAAGAGAAACTGATCTCTCTGCCCCCTGGACCTTTCCTTAATGGCCCTAATTGCTTTGCCTCTTAACATTTCAATAACCCATTAGATCTGAGAGGAGGGCCTTTTTTTTTCTTTTTTCTCTTTTTCTAAAACAATTACTCTAAGAAACCCAATACAGAAAGCCTCAAAGACTTGCAATTTGGGCAGGTCAAGACAAGAGCAGAACTAAAAGAGCTCTGAGACAAAGGCAATAATTCAGTGGCTGAGAAAATTCACTAAACACCACAACTTCCCAAGAAAAGGGGGGTGTTCGTTCAGCAGACTGGGGGCCTCCCTACACAGCCCTGAAGCCCAGAACCACCCTGGGGGGACAGCACTCACCTGTGACATAGCACAGTCATCACTCAACAGAGGACCAGGGGGTACACGGCCTGAAAGAGGGACCCACTTGCAAGTCTCAGGGGCCATACCAAGGACTTGTGGGTCAGTGACACAGACAAACTGTGGCAGGACTGAAATGAAAGATTAGACTTTTGCAGCAGCTTTAAAACTCCAGGAATACCTGGGAGATTTGATTGTTAGAGCCACCCCCTCCTCCCTGACCACCCAGACACACGCTCCATATACAGGGCGGGCAATACCAACTACACAGGCAAGCTTGGTACACCAATTGGACCCCACAAGACTCACTCTCCCACTCACCACAAAAGCAAAGCGGGGGAGAACTGGCTTGAGGGGAACAGGTGGCTCATGGACGCCACCTGCTGGTTAGTTAAAGTGTACTCCATGAAGCTGTAGATCAAATTAGAGATTAAGGATTTCAACTGGTCTACAAATCCTAAAAGAACCCTATCAAGTTAAGCAAATGCCAAGAGGCCAACAACAACAGAAAATTTGAAAGCATAAGAAAAAAATAGATGATATGGATAACCCAAGCCCAAGCACCCAAATCAAAAGATCAGAGGAGACACAGTACCTAGAGCAACTAATCAAAGAACTAAAGATGAACAATGAGACCATGGCACGGGATATAAAGGACATGAAGAAGAGCACGGCACAGGATATAAAGGACATCAAGAAGACCCTAGAAGAGCATAAAGAAGACATTGCAAGACTAAATAAAAAAATAGATGATCTTATGGAAATGAAAGAAGCTGTTGACCAAATTCAAAAGATTCTGGATACTCATAGTACAAGACTAGAGGAAGTTGAACAACGAATCAGTGACCTGGAAGATGACAGAATGGAAAATGAAAGCACCAAAGAAAGAACGGGGGAAAAAACAGAAAAAATCAAAATGGACCTCAGGGATATGACAGATAATATAAAACGTCCACAAGATGACCAAGGCAATCTGGGACAAAAACACAAGGAGAAGGCCCCTCCTCTGATCAGGATGTAGTGAGACCAGGAAAAAATAGAAGAATTAAAGAAGGGCCTGGGCCATGGCCTGGGCATGGACAGCACATGCTTGGTCCTCATATTGTGGTCCCTCTACCTGTGGTTTTAGAGCATTCAGTTAAACCCTTAACCTACCAGAACTTGGATCCAGGAGGCAGCAGAGCTCTCCAGCACTGAATGCGGGAGTCACACCCACACTGTGCACCACATGGTGGTGAGGAGTATCTCCATGGGAAGGACGTGCCCGCTGGAGAAACCATAAGATCTATTCCCCTCAGCTTCTATCCTGTACCCACATTTCCTAGTCCCTGAAGGCGCACAGAAATGAGCTCTGGGACAGAAATAAAGGCACTCATATTGATTTACAGGTAAGAACTAGCCTTCTTATATCACAGTTGATAAAACTCCTTAAAAACGAGTAACACCTTGAATCAGATTATAAAATAAGCAAATTTGTACTATCACCATCAAATAATTTCCTCCATATTAGAGTAATGCCAAAATCTTTAAAAAGATTAATTTTAACTAATAATGTACTTCAGTAATCACAGAGATATACGCAAATAATGTCCAAAAATTTCCCTATACAATTCAGCATGACTAAATATAATTTAATACATCAACATGAAAAAGAAAACCAGAGCATAAAATATCTACTGAGAGAGTACAAAATAAAGAGTACATAAATCAGAATGGACTTTGAGCATTTTAACATCAGTGGAGCAGAATATAAGGAAAACAATGTTTATATGATCCTAAATAATTCTGATGGCTTAAGTGGTTCCAAAGAATTCTAAATTCTTCCCTCTGTCATCCAAACATAGCTTGCCAATTAAAAATTTTCTGGCAGCTCAAGATGGTAAAACATTCAAGCTAAATGTAATGCCATGCTCTATTTATATTTATACTTTCCAGGTGGGAGCATTATGGAAATAGCTTTAATTTCCCTCAAACCCCTCAATTTAATCCTCTTTTATCTCACCTCCCAACAGATGTATTTTTAGCATCCTTTATTACTCCCTTTGGTTCTTTTATCCTAACTATCATCATTTCCTGAAGCAGGACATAATTTCCTGATGCAGGAAGGATAAATACAAATTTCCTGATACAGAGGCAGAATTATTAGAAAGCTACCAGAGGATTTAGATTTTCATAGCCTTGAAAACTGTCTTTCTGACTTACTCTGATATTGTCTTCTGAAAAGCAGATTTAGAAAGTGAACATATTGCCAGAATAGCATCTGCAATGTGAACATAAACCAAATATAAATTAATCCTCTCTGAATGAAAACATTGTTTATTTTTCATACAATACAAGTGAATTATTAAAAACCCACCTTTTAGCATTTGGGGCATGGTATTAAAGTCCCTTCAGAACCCATTTATTTAACCATTTGGCATTCATCTTTCCTTTTCTCTGCTTTTGGGTCTCATTTATTCAATTAATTCAATTAATATTTTTGAGGCCTGCTATTTGTGCAGCACTGTGCCACCCTGTAAACAAAGATAACAGACACCCAGCCCACTCTCAGGAGCACATGGTCCAGTGGGCAGGCAAACTTACCAACAACTAAATGCAATGAAGGTGCCATGAAGGAATTACTCTCATGGGACAGAACAGCACAATTGAGGAGGCTGTCAATTTGTGGTCAAGGAGGAGGGGAGGCAGGAATGCTTGCATGAGGCAAGCCAGAGCCACTGCTTCAAAAACTGGGATCAGAGCAAGGAAAGGTCTGCTGGTCAGAGAGGTGGATGCACAAACGCACTAAAAATAAATTATGACCTAGGAGACTAGAGATGAGATAAGAAACCTTAAAAATGTGTTATTCTACCTTTTCCTTTACTCATCCCAAGGTAATTAGGTAGTGACCCTGATGATGGTTTCTTTTTGTTTTTGTCTGTCTGTGTTTTGGAAAAGGGTAAGGCGGAGACCCCCTAAGTTTCCTGAATGGAAAGCTTATTAAAGCTGTTTAAATGAGTCAACGAGAGGATATGCTCCTCTGACACAAGTATGCTATGCCTCACCTTGGACACAAGTCTACTTGGAGCATATAAAAGAGAAGACAGAGGGGACACAAAACGAAGTACTATGGTAGATTCAATCATGCCATCCTACAAAGATATGTTCAAGTCCTAACCCCTAGTTTTGTCAGTGTGAACTCATTTGTAAATATCCTCTTTGGATGAGGCCAAATTGAATCAGGGTGGGCCTTAATCCAATACAGCTGAAGTCCTTTAGCAGAGGAAATTTGGATGCAGTTAGGTAGGAGAAGCCAAAGAAAGAGAGAGATTGTCTCGTGATGGAAGCAGAGATGCATCTACAAGCCAAGGAATGCCAAAGCTTGCTAAGCAGCAATTACCAAACACTACAGACTCTGGAAAGCACTGCCCAACATTATCTCAATTTTGGGCTTCTAGTCTCCAAAACTGCAAGACAATAAATTGCCATGTTTAAGCCAGCCAGTATGTGGCATTTATCCTAACAACCCTGGCAAACTAAGACAAATACCAAGACACAAGATTCTATCACCACCATGTTCATGATTCTGTCACTAAAATGCAAATATTTCTCAGCAGAGTCATATCTTAAAACTTTTAGCAGTTAGTAATCAGTAACCTCAGCAACGACTGGCAACAGAATAGGAAGAGACAGAAGAGCCTGACAAGGCTGGGGTTCAGACATCTGAGGAGGGGGCACAGTCCAGCTGCTACTTGTTCCTCAGGAGCTCAGAGGAGGGAAGTGCTTCTGGGTTGGGGGGGTCACACCTCTGAGAAGGGGGTACTGCTTGGCTGCTGCTGTTACCTGTCAGAGGAAGTAACAAGGCTGGTTCTGGGAGTTTAGAAAAAAGCGGGAGGCTGAGGAAAGATATCTCTACTGGGGCACTTCTGGTAAGAACAGCTGGAGACACCTTCTAGGCTCCCTCTAGTGCCCCCTACTGGGGGACCCAACAGGAAGGAAGTCACTGGCAAAGGAGTCTGGGAAATGTCGGCAGATTCCCAGTCCCAGCATCAGAGAGTAGAAGGGTGAGGTGGAACTGAAAGACCAAGTGTAAATGACCTGTACATTTGTATACTTCTGAAACATAATAAAACATATCATCTCAACCCCAAAGCCAGTACCTTCATATTAGAGAAACACCACAGACATTCCCAGTAAAGTCAGGAACAGGAAAAAGATCCCCACTTTTATTACTATTATTTAACATTTTGCTGTATGCTCTAACCAATACAATTATACAAGAGAAATAAATAAGGAAAGTAAACATCAGAAAGGAGGATATAATATAACCGCTATTTGCAGATATGTTTGTACACCTGGAAAAACCAAGATGTTTCATTGAAAACTACTACAAACAGTAAGAAAAATAAGTTAGCAGGCTACAAGATTAAGATAATGAAACCAACAGCTTTCATATATAGGAACAATAAATATAAGATATAATGCAAAAAAAGACCCACTTGTAATTGCAACCAAAAAGATAAAATACTAGAAATAATTTTAACTAGACGTGTGGAAGAACTACACAAAGAAAATTCTTCCACAAAAGAATGAGTGAACAAAGAGAAAAACCTACATATAATCATACAGGAACTCAAAATCATAAAGATTCAATTCTCCCTTAATTAAATTACACAATAGACATGTTTTCAATAGAAATACTAATAGATTCTTTTCCTAAGAATTAGACAACCCAATTCTAATACTCATATGGAAAAAAAGAAGAGGCAAGCAAAAGAGGACCCCGATAAAGGAGGGATAACCCTAAAAGGTATTAAAAGATATTATGAAGCATCAATAATTAAAATAGACCATTACAATTATCCCTTCCACATCGTGACTTTCCCTATCACGGTTTTGATATATCATGGTTTGGAATAAGAAATTAAATGGGAATTTGGGGGGAGTTTTGCAGAAGCTGCAAAATGGTGCTGCAGCTGGCCACCATTACTGCATTAATGAATCTACTGTAAGGCACATCAAGAAAAAAAGAGAAGGAAATCCACAAAGCCATGCCTGCAGCTAAATCAACAACTGCAAAGTATTTCCATAAATCACGAAATCTGCATCTCTCTCATGTAGAAAGTGCAACATTCTTTTGGGTGCAGGATTGTTATAAAAAAGGCATTTCAGTAGACTCAGGCATCATACAAGAAAAGGCTAATGCCTTATATGATTTCCTAAAGGAAAATGAAGGTGAAGGCTATCAGGTCAGCAAAAGCTGTTCTGAAAAGTTTAAAAAAAGGTTTGGCCTACGCAATGTAAAAGTAATAGCAAAGGCAGCATCTGCAGCTCAAGAGGAAGCTATGGAGTTTCCTAAAACCCTGAGGAAACTGATTGAAGACTTCACTTGTACAAAGGGAGGGCCCAAAAATTTTACATGGATTTTCCAGATCACGGAGGTGCCATGCCCCTAATCCTCATGATGTGGAAGGGATAACTGAATGGAGGGCTATATAGCAATAGCTATCAAAATTCAAATGTAGGAGTCTACAGAAGTTAATCCTACAGAAAATAACTATTTTTTAATAAATACTTGCACACATGAAATGACTAAGTTTTTACCTTTCAGTATAGTTTGTAATAAGATTAGAAAATCCCAAATTCTATTAATAAAGGGTTAGTTAATTAAATTATGTACATACATCCAATGGCAAATTATGCAGGAATAAAAAGAAGTAGTATGCTCTTTAAGAAAAGCTCTCCAAGATAGGCGTTAAATTAATTTAAAAAAAAGATACAAAACAATGTGTATGTGTGTGCAGAATATTATATTACCTTCCATTTTAAAAAGGGGAAGATAAAA
Source organism: Choloepus didactylus (assembly GCF_015220235.1). Taxonomy (NCBI): domain Eukaryota; kingdom Metazoa; phylum Chordata; class Mammalia; order Pilosa; family Megalonychidae; genus Choloepus; species Choloepus didactylus. The sequence goes on along the minus strand of NC_051313.1, from coordinate 94,263,620 downwards.
TAATTTTTTGTTTCCATATATACTGCAAAAAAAAATTAATGAGAGTGTTCAGAAAAAACTAGGAACTGATTGTCTAGGAGATGGAATTGGGTGGTTTCCTTAAAAATTGGGAACAAGAATGAAATCAAGAGTTCTCACTGATATATTTTTTACCTTTTAATTTTTGAATCATGGATATTTTACCTATTCAAAACTTAAACAAATAAATAAACAATAACAGCAAGAGATACTGTTCCGGTTTGCCAACGCTGCCATTATGCAAAATACCAGAAATGGACTGGCTTTCATAAAGGGAATTTATTCATTTACAAAGTTACAGTTCTCCTACAGCCATAAAAGTGTCCAAGCCAAGGCATAAACATGAGTATACCTTCACTGAACAAAGGCCACTGGTGTCCGGAAAACCTCTGTTAGCTGGGAAGGCACATGGCTGGCACCTGCTGATCCCAGGTTGTATTCCAGCTGCTCTCTCAGCTGCTCTGCATTCCTCAAAATGTTGCTCTTGAAGCATTTTGTCCTCTGTTAGCTTCTCTAGAGCAAACACTGGGCTAGCATCTCCAAAGTGTCAGCAAAAGTCTGCTTTCAATGTCCGTCTCCAAAATGTCTCTCTTAGCTGCTCTCCAAAATGTCACTCTCAGCTGCTCCTTTTGTTTGTGAATTAAGTCTCCAGTAAACTAATCAAGACTCTTTCCTTAAAGAGCACGGACAGGGCCACACCTCCATGGAAACAACCTAATCCAAAGATTCCAACCTAATCAACACTAACACATCTGCCCCTACAAGACTGCATTAAAGAACATGGCATCTTCCTACAGGGAAGAGATAACAGCAAACAAAAACATTTCTTTGTTGCTCTTTCCCACTCTCCAAATCCCATTACTAAAATATTATGTGTAGAGCCAGAAAAAAAATTGAAAACCAACCCAAGTTACCCTTTCATTCTAGGCAAAAGCTACATAAACCCTCAGGAAAAGAAGGCATATCCAAAGAAGATAAGAAAAGAAGCATCAACACTAACTTCAGTGAATGACAAATTTCTTATCTGATCAAACATCACTGTAAGATAAAGGAAATAAAAATAGAGCTCCTCAAAGGCAAGGGCCAGTCTCATTAAATTTGAATGTATCCCATTTAAGCCTCTGCTAGAAGGGCCTCTCTCAGTCAGACGCATTTGTCTGGTCCCCTGGAACCCACACTTCCTGGGACTAAAGGTCCAAGGTGAGCTGCCCACCAGGGTCTAGTAGTTCCTGGAAGGGCAAGGCCAACAACATGTAGGAAGGTGATGATGGTTTGCAGGACCCTTGTAGCTACAATCCACAGCCCCCAGGGGCCTTTGCCATATCCCGGTTTTACAAGACCCTAACCTTGGGATATATTAAAGCAGTTGCAGCAAAACTATTAGCCAGATTCCAGCAGCTAGAAGGTTTAAAGCAAGAATTAATAACTTCTAAGGGAGATTAGTTTAAAAGAAACCCAGGCATTTCCTCCTCACCTTTCACAAGTGGTCCCTCCTCCATTCAAAATGTTTTCTTGAAAGCACAAAAGTAACAAACTGTGTAGAAGTCACGTAAGAGACTCAGATATTGGGAACCAAGCAAAGGAAATGTGCTCAAGATGTATGAGAGAATTGAGTTTCAGGACCTAGAAAACTAAAACATAAGATGAAAAACCTTAGTTTTAGATCCCTTTTCATATACAATTTTCAATGACAGGGTTCCACAATTCCCTGCATGTTCCTTGCTTTGTTTTTTTCCCTATGCCATCATACAGACAATAGATAGGCCAAATTCAATGAGCACCCACTTGAGGCTAAGAATTGCCCCTTTCTCTCAGTGCATTAGCTATGTAAGACCCATTTTCCTTATCACCAACATTAGTAGTCATTTTCCCAATGTTCATTCATTTTGATAAAATAAAAACAAAAAGAGTAATAAAGCATTCAAAGTAATTGAACAAATGCTGCTTGCCAAAGACAGCACTGCTGCTGTAACTGTTTGTGGACAGGCAGCTCCCAAAATATTCCTTTGTCATGATTCAATGACATAATCTAAAATTTTGACATGAACACCTGTTTAGAGATGGCTTTAATATACTGCATGAAATGGAAGGTTACATACAAGTCAGAAATTTGAACATACAAACAACCCCTTACATGGGGAATTCAAAATTCAAACACTTCTTCCTAACTCCCTGTCAGCCATTTACAACCAAGCATGAATTATATCAAAGTGATAATCCTTTAGTTGTATCAAGTTGTGATTCATCAGTTTGAAAATGATATTTTGACTGGAATTGGAGAAGAAAGGCACAGGTTATTTTAAAAGCTTGGGGGCTCAATGTGGTAGGGCAAGTCTCATTAAGGCCCTGCAGAAGGTCTTCTGGGAAGCCAAAAAATAGGCACAAGAGCATGAGAGCATGAGAGCATGAGAAGGCATAAAGCATGAGAGAAGCAAAAGGGAAAGAAAGAGGGAGGCAGGAAAACAACAGAACCAAATTTCAATGACTGCGTATTTCCTCAAATATGCCCTGGTGACTCCAATTATTTTACCCACTTACTCCCATGCATTCATTCATCAAATATTTACCAAAATCAAATATTCAACAAATAGTGACTAAGTACCCATTCCATGTCCAAAGCTGTAGAGACATAATATAAAAACTACATATACATAATACCTGCCTTAGGAAGACAGTTTTCTAAATCCCCTGTGCTAGTTTAGATATATTATGTCTCCTCAAACGCCAGGTTCTTTATTTCAGTCTTGTGGGGGAAGATTTATTAGTCTTTTGATTAGGGTGGAAACTTTTGGTTCAGTGTTTCCATGGAGATATGACTCACCCCACTGTGGGTGACACTTCTGATGAAATTATTTCCATGGAGGTGTGGCCCCACCCATTCAGGGCGGGTCTTCATTAGTTCACTTGAGTATTTAAGAGAGAAGCTAAGGGCTGACACAGACCCCGATGCTTGCTGATGCTTGGAGATGCTTGGACATGCAGACAGAAGGACGTCTGGAGATCCTAAGCTAAGAGATGAAGCCCAAAGTTTCCCTGGAGAAGCTAAGAAATGATCCCCAGCACTTCGAGAGAAACATCCTGGGAGAAAGAAGCAAGTATGCATAGGAGCTGAGAGAAAAGAGCTGAAACACAACCCAGGAGCATGGGAGCAGGAGAGGCCAGCCACTTGCCTTCCCAGCTCAAAGAGGTGTTGTGGATGCCATCGGCCGTTCTTCAGTGAAGGTATCCTCTTGTTGATGTCTCAGTTTGGATAATTTTATGGCCTTAGAACTGTAAATTTGTAACCTAATAAATCTCCTTTATACAAGCTAATCCAGCTGAGGCGGGGCAAGATGGCGGACTGGTGAGCTGTATGTTTTAGTTACTCCTCCAGGAAAGTAGGTAGAAAGCCAGGAACTGCATGGACTGGACACCACAGAGCACTCTGACTTTGGGCATACTTCATACAACACTCATGAAAACGTCAAACTGCTGAGATCAGCGAAATCTGTAAGTTTTTGCGGCCAGGGGACCCGCGCCCCTCCCTGCCAGGCTCAGTCCCGTGGGAGGAGGGGCTGTCAGCTCCGGGAAGGAGAAGGGAGAACTGCAGTGGCAGCCCTTATCGGAAACTCATTCTACTGATCCAAACTCCAACCATAGATAGACTGAGACCAGACACCAGAGAATCTGAGAGCAGCCAGCCCAGCAGAGAGGAGACAGGCATAGAAAAAAAAAAAACAACACGAGAAACTCCAAAATAAAAGCGGAGGATTTTTGGAGTTCTGGTGAACATAGAAAGGGTAAGGGCGGAGCTCAGGCCCTGAAGAGCATATGCAAATCCCGAAGAAAAGCTGATCTCTCTGCCCTGTGGACCTTTCCTTAACGGCCCTGGTTGCTTTCTCTCTTAGCATTTCAATAACCCATTAGATCTCTGAGGAGTGCCCTTTTTTTTTTCTTTTTTTAATCCTTTTTTCTTTTTCTAAAACAATTACTCTAAGAAGCCCAATACAGAAAGCTTCAAAGAATTGCAATTTGGGCACGTCAAGTCAAGAGCAGAACTAAGAGAGCTCTGAGACAAAAGGCAATAATCCAGTGGCTGAGAAAATTCACTAAACACCACAACTTCCCAAGAAAAGGGGGGTGTCTGCTCACAGCCATCGTCCTGGTGGACAGGAAACACTCCTGCCCATCGCCAGCCCCATAGCCCAGAGCTGCCCCAGACAACCCAGTGGGACGGAAGTGCTTCAAATAACAGGCACACACCACAAAACTGGGCGTGGACATTAGCCTTCCCTGCAACCTCAGCTGATTGTCCCAGAGTTGGGAAGGTGGAGCAGTGCGAATTAACAAAGCCCCATTCAGCCATCATTTCAGCAGACTGGGAGCCTCCCTACACAGCCCAGCAGCCCAGAACTGCCCTGGGGGGACGGCACTCACCTGTGACATAGCACAGTCATCCCTCAACAGAGGACCCGGGGTGCACAGCCTGGTAGAGGGGCCCACTTGCAAGTCTCAGGAGCCATATGCCAATACCAAGGACTTGTGGGTCAGTGGCAGAGACAAACTGTGGCAGGACTGAACTGAAGGATTAGACTATTGCAGCAGATTTAAAACTCTAGGATCACCAGGGAGATTTGATTGTTAGGGCCACCCCCCCTCCCTGACTGCCCAGAAACACGCCCCATATACAGGGCAGGCAACACCAACTACACACGCAAGCTTGGTACACCAATTGGACCCCACAAGACTCACTCCCCCACTCACCAAAAAGGCTAAGCAGGGGAGAACTGGCTTGTGGAGAACAGGTGGCTCGTGGACGCCACCTGCTGGTTAGTTAGAGAAAGTGTACTCCACGAAGCTGTAGATCTGATAAATTAGAGATAAGGACTTCAAATGGTCTACTAATCTTAAAAGAACCCTATCAAGTTCAGCAAATGCCACGAGGCCAAAAACAACAGAAAATTATAAAGCATATGAAAAACCCAGACGATATGGATAAAACAAGCCCAAGCACCCAAATCAAAAGATCAGAAGAGACACAGCACCAAGAGCAGCAACTCAAAGAACTAAAGATGAACAATGAGACCATAGTACGGGATACAAAGGAAATCAAGAAGACCCTAGAAGAGCATAAAGAAGACATTGCAAGACTAAATAAAAAAATGGATGATCTTATGGAAATTAAAGAAACTGTTGACCAAATTAAAAAGATTCTGGACACTCATAGTACAAGACTAGAGGAAGGTGAACAACGAATCAGTGAACTGGAAGATGACAGAATGGAAAATGAAAGCGTAAAAGAAAGAATGGGGAAAAAATTTGAAAAAATCGAAACGGACCTCAGGGATAAGATAGATAATATGAAACGTCCGAATATAAGACTCATTGGTGTCCCAGAAGGGGAAGAAAAGGGTAAAGGTCTAGGAAGAGTATTCAAAGAAATTGTTGGGGAAAACTTCCCAAATCTTCTAAACAACATAAATACACAAATCATAAATGCTCAGCGAACTCCAAATACAATAAATCCAAATAAACCCACTCCGAGACATATAGTGATCACATGTCAAACACCGAAGAGAAGGAGCAAGTTCTGAAAGCAGCAAGAGAAAAGCAATTCACCACATACAAAGGAAACAGCATAAGACTAAGTAGTGACTACTCAGCAGCCACCATGGAGGCGAGAAGGCAGTGGCACGATATATTTAAAATTCTGAGTGAGAAAAATTTCCAGCCAAGAATACTTTATCCAGCAAAGCTCTCCTTCAAATTTGAGGGAGAGCTGAAATTTTTCACAGACAAAGAAATGCTGAGAGAATTTGCTAACAAGAGACCTGCCCTACTGGAGATACTAAAGGGAGCCCTACAGACAGAGAAACAAAGACAGGACAGAGAGACTTGGAGAAAGGTTCAATACTAAAGAGATTCGGTATGGGTACAACAAAGGATATTAATAGAGAGAGGGAAAAATATGGCAAACATAATCCAAAGGATAAGATGGCCGATTCAAGAAATGCCTTCACGGTTTTAACGTTGAATGTAAATGGATTAAACTCCCCAATTAAAAGATATAGATTCGCAGAATGGATCAAAAAAAATGAACCATCAATATGTTGCATACAAGAGACTCATCTTAGACACAGGGACACAAAGAAACTGAAAGTGAAAGGATGGAAAAAAATATTTCATGCAAGCTACAGCCAAAAGAAAGCAGGTGTAGCAATATTAATCTCAGATAAAATAGACTTCAAATGCAGGGATGTTTTGAGAGACAAAGAAGGCCACTACATACTAATAAAAGGGGCAATTCAGCAAGAAGAAATAACAATCGTAAATGTCTATGCACCCAATCAAGGTGCCACAAAATACATGAGAGAAACATTGGCAAAACTAAAGGAAGCAATTGATGTTTCCACAATAATTGTGGGAGACTTCAACACATCACTCTCTCCTATAGATAGATCAACCAGACAGAAGACCAATAAGGAAATTGAAAACCTAAACAATCTGATAAATGAATTAGATTTAACAGACATCTACAGGACATTACATCCCAAGTCACCAGGATACACATACTTTTCTAGTGCTCACGGAACTTTCTCCAGAATAGATCATATGCTGGGACATAAAACAAGCCTCAATAAATTTAAAAAGATTGAAATTATTCAAAGCACATTCTCTGACCACAATGGAATACAATTAGAAGTCAATAACCATCAGAGACTTAGAAAATTCACAAATACCTGGAGGTTAAACAACACACTCCTAAACAATCAGTGGGTTAAAGAAGAAATAGCAAGAGAAATTGCTAAATATATAGAGACGAATGAAAATGAGAACACAACATACCAAAACCTATGGGATGCAGCAAAAGCAGTGCTAAGGGGGAAATTTATAGCACTAAACGCATATATTAAAAAGGATAAATATCACCAAAAGTTAGTTCTTTGAGAAGATCAACAAGATTGACAAGCCCCTAGCTAGACTGACAAAATCAAAAAGAGAGAAGACCCATAGAAACAAAATAATGAATGAAAAAGGTGACATAACTGCAGATCCTGAAGAAATTAAAAAAATTATAAGAGGATATTATGAACAACTGTATGGCAACAAACTGGATAATGTAGAAGAAATGGACAATTTCCTGGAAACATATGAAAAACCTAGACTGACCAGAGAAGAAATAGAACACCTCAACCAACCCATCACAAGCAAAGAGATCCAATCAGTCATCAAAAATCTTCACACAAATAAATGCCCAGGGCCAGATGGCTTCACAGGGGAATTCTACCAAACTTTCCAGAAGGAACTGACACCAATCTTACTCAAACTCTTTCAAAACATTGAAGAAAATGGAACACTACCTAACTCATTTTATGAAGCTAACATCAATCTAATACCAAAACCAGGCAAAGATGCTACAAAAAAGGAAAACTATCAGCCAATCTCCCTAATGATTATAGATGCAAAAATCCTCAACAAAATACTTGCAAATAGAATCCAAAGACACATTAAAAAAATCATACACCATGACCAAGTGGGGTTTATTCCAGGCATGCAAGGATGGTTCAACATAAGAAAATCAATCAATGTATTACAACACATTAACAAGTCAAAAGGGAAAAATCAATTGATCATCTCAATACATGCTGAAAAAGCATTTGACAAAATCCAACATCCCTTTTTGATAAAAACACTTCAAAAGGTAGGAATTGAAGGAAACTTCCTCAACATGATAAAGAGCATATATGAAAAACCCACAGCCAGCATAGTACTCAATGGTGAGAGACTGAAAGCCTTCCCTCTAAGATCAGGAACAAGACAAGGATGCCCGCTGTCACCATTGTTATTCAACATTGTGCTGGAAGTGCTAGCCAGGGCAATCCAGCATGACAAAGGAATAAAAGGCATCCAAATTGGAAAAGAAGAAGTAAAACTGTCATTGTTTGCAGATGATATGATCTTATATCTAGAAAACCCTGAGAAATCGACGATACAGCTACTAGAGCTAATAAACAAATTTAGCAAAGTAGCGGGATACAAGGTTAATGCACATAAGTCAGTAATGTTTCTATATGCTAGAAATGAACAAACTGAAGAGACACTCAAGAAAAAGATACCATTTTCAATAGCAACTAAAAAATCAAGTACCTAGGAATAAACTTAACCAAAGATGTAAAAGACCTATACAAAGAAAACTACATAACTCTACTAAAAGGTCCCCTTTTAAGAAGGGGACCTTAAAAGATAGAAAAATATTCCATGTTCATGGATAGGAAGGCTAAATGTCATTAAGATGTCAATTCTACCCAAACTCATCTACAGATTCAATGCAATCCCAATCAAAATTCCAACAACCTACTTTGCAGACTTGGAAAAGCTAGTTATCAAATTTATTTGGAAAGGGAAGATGCCTCGAATTGCTAAAGACACTCTAAAAATGAAAAACGAAGTGGGAGGACTTACACTCCCTGACTTTGAAGCTTATTAGAAAGCCACAGTTGCCAAAACAGCATGGTACTGGCACAAAGAGACATATAGATCAATGGAATCGAATTGAGAATTCAGAGATAGACCCTCAGATCTATGGCTGACTAATCTTTGATAAGGCCCCCAAAGTCACTGAACTGAGTCATAATGGTCTTTTCAACAAATGGGGCTGGGAGAGTTGGATATTCATATCCAAAAGAATGAAAGAGGACCCCTACCTCACCCCCTACACAAAAATTAACTCAAAATGGACCAAAGATCTCAATATAAAAGAAAGTACCATAAAACTACTGGAAGATAATGTAGGAAAACATCTTCAAGACCTTGTATTAGGCAGCCACTTCCTAGACTTTACACCCAAAGCACAAGCAACAAAAGAGAAAATAGATAAAAGGGAACTCCTCAAGCTTAGAAGTTTCTGCACCTCAAAGGAATTTCTCAAAAAGGTAAAGAGGCAGCCAACTCAATGGGAAAAAATTTTTGGAAACCATGTATCTGACAAAAGACTGATATCTTGCATATACAAAGAAATCCTACAACTCAATGACAATAGTACAGACAGCCCAATTATAAAATGGGCAAAAGATATGAAAAGACAGTTCTCTGAAGAGGAAATACAAATGGTCAAGAAACAGATGAAAAAATGTTCAGCTTCACTAGCTATTAGAGAGATGCAAATTAAGACCACAACGAGATACCATCTAACACCGCTTAGAATGGCTGCCATTAAACAAACAGGAAACTACAAATGCTGGAGGGGATGTGGAGAAATTGGAACTCTTATTCATTGTTGGTGGGACTGTATAATGGTTCAGCCACTCTGGAAGTCAGTCTGGCAGTTCCTTAGAAAACTAGATATAGAGTTACCATTCGATCCAGCGATTGCACTTCTCGGTATATACCCGGAAGGTCGGAAAGCAGTGACACGAACAGATATCTGCACGCCAATGTTCATAGCAGCATTATTCACAATTGCCAAGAGATGGAAACAACCCAAATGTCCTTCAACAGATGAGTGGATAAATAAAATGTGGTATATACACACGATGGAATACTACGCGGCAGTAAGAAGGAACGATCTCGTGAAACATATGACAACATGGATGAACCTTGAAGACATAATGCTGAGCGAAATAAGCCAGGCACAAAAAGAGAAATATTATATGCTACCACTAATGTGAACTTTGAAAAACTAAAACAAATGGTTTATAATGTAGAATGTAGGGGAACTAGCAGTAGAGAGCAATTAAGGAAGGGGGAACAATAATCCAAGAAGAACAGATAAGCTATTTAATGTTCTGGGGATGCCCAGGAATGACTATGGTCTGTTAATTTCTGATGGATATAGTAGGAACAAGTTCACAGAAATGTTGCGATATTATGTAACTTTCTTGGGGTAAAGTGGGAACATGTTGGAAGTTAAGCAGTTATCTTAAGTTAGTTGTCTTTTTCTTACTCCCTTGTTATGGTCTCTTTGAAATGTTCTTTTATTGTATGTTTGTTTTCTTTTTAACTTTTTTTTCATACAGTTGATTTAAAAAAGAAGGGAAAGTTAAAAAAAAAAAAAAAAAAAGAAAAACAAGGGAAAAAAAAAAGAGGTAGTGCCCCCTTGAGGAGCCTGTGGAGAATGCAGGGGTATTCGCCTACCCCACCTCCATGGTTGCTAACATGACCACAGACATAGGGGACTGGTGGTTTGATGGGTTGAGCCCTCTACCATAAGTTTTACCCTTGGGAAGACAGTTGCTGCAAAGGAGAGGCTAGGCCTCCCTATGGTTGTGCCTAAGAGCCTCCTCCCGAATGCCTCTTTGTTGCTCATATGTGGCCCTCTCTCTCTGGCTAAGCCAACTTGAAAGGTGAAATCACTGCCCTCCCCCCTACGTGGGATCAGACACCCAGGGGAGTGAATCTCCCTGGCAACGTGGAATATGATTCCCGGGGAGGAATGTAGACCTGGCATCGTGGGATGGAGAACATCTTCTTGACCAAAAGGGGGATGTGAAAGGAAATGAAATAAGCTTCAGTGGCAGAGAGATTCCAAAAGGAGCCGAAAGGTCACTCTGGTGGGCACTCTTACGCACACTTTAGACAATCCTTTTTAGGTTCTAAAGAATTGGGGTAGTTGGTGGTGGATACCTGAAACTATCAAACTACAACCCAGAACCCATGAATCTCGAAGACAGTTGTATAAAAATGTAGCTTATGAGGGGTGACAATGGGATTGGGAAAGCCATAAGGACCACACTCCACTTTGTCTATTTTATGGATGGAGGAGTAGAAAAATAGGGGAAGGAAACAAACAGACAAAGGTACCCAGTGTTCTTTTTTACTTCAATTGCTCTTTTTCACTCTAATTATTATTCTTGTTATTTTTGTGTGTGTGCTAATGAAGGTGTCAGGGATTGATTTAGGTGATGAATGTACAACTATGTAATGGTACTGTAAACAATCAAAAGTATGATTTGTTTTGTATGACTGTGTGGTATGTGAATATATCTCAATAAAATGAAGTTTAAAAAAAAAAAAAAAAAAAGCTAATCCATTTCTGGTATATTGCATTCTGGCATCATTAGCAAACCAAAACAACCACTCAATCAGGAAAGACTAATCTCTTCAACAGATGATGCTGGGAAAACTGGATCTCCATTCACAAAAAAAAAAGGAGGACCCCCTGCCTCACATCATATACAAAAATCAACACAACATGGTTCAAAGACCTAAATATAAGAGCTAGAACTATTTAACTCCTAGAAGATAATGTAGGGAAGCATCTTCAGGAACTTGTGCTAAGCAATGGTTTCCTAGACTACACCAAAAGCACAAGCAACAAAAGAAAAAATTGGATAAACAGGACGTCATTAAAAGCATAAACTTTTGTTCCTCAAAGAATTTTATCATGAAAGTAGAAAGACAACCTACACAATGGGAGAAAATGTTTGGAAACCACATATTCGATAAAGGATTAATATCCCGTACTGTTCTAGTTTGCTAATGCTGCTGGAATACAAAACACCAGAGATGGACTGGCTTTTATAAAAGGGGGTTTATTTGGTTACACAGTTACAGTCTTAAGGCCATAAAGTGTCCAAGGTAACATATCAGCAATTGGGTACCTTCACTGGAGGATGGCCGATGGTTTCTGGAAAACCTCTCTTAGCTGGGAAGGCACATGGCTGGTGTCTGCTCCAAAGTTCTGGTTTAAAAATGGCTTTCTCCCAGGATGTTCCTCTCTAGGCTGCAGTTCCTCCAAAATGTCACTTTTAGTTGCACTTGGGATATTTGTCCTCTCTTAGCTTCTCTGGAGCAAGAGTATGCTTTCAGTGGCCATCTTCAAACTGTCTCTCATCTGCAGCTCCTGTGCTTTCTTCAAAGTGTCCCTCTTGGCTGTAGTTCCTCTTCAAAATGTCACTCTCAGCTGGGCACTGAGTCTGTTCTTGTCAGCTCATTTGTATGTCTCCAGTGACTCACTTAGACCCACCCCGAATGGGTGGGGCAACACCTCCATGGAAATTATCCAATCAGAGTCATCACTCACAGTTAGGTGGGGCACATCTCCACAGAGACACTTAAAGAATTACAGTCTAATTAACACTGATAGGGTCTGCCCACACAAGATTACATCAAAGATAATGGCATCTGGGGGGACACAACACATCCAAACTGGCACAAGTACCATATAAAGAAATCCTTCAACTTAACACCAAAAAGGCAAACAACCCAATTGTTAAAAGAGCAAAAGACTTGAACAGACATCTCTCCAAGAAAGATATACAAACGACCAGAAAGCATGAGAAAAGACTGTTGCTCAACATCATTAGCTATCAGGGAAATGCAAATCAAAACTACAGTGAGATACCATTTGACACCCATTAGAATAGCTGCTATTAAAAAAACAGAAAATAACAAGTGTTGGAGAGGATGCAGAGAAACAGGAACACTCATTATTTCTGGTAACAATGTAAAATGGTGCAGCCGCCATGGAATACAGTTTGGCCGTTCCTCACGAAGCTAAGTGTAGAATCAACATGTGACCTGGCAGTCCTACTACTGGGTATACACCCCAAAGAACTGAAAGCAGGGACTCAAATAGATATTTTCTCACCAATGTTCATAGCAGTATTATTCAAAATGCCAAAATATGGAAGAAACTTAAGTGTCCATCATCCAATGAAGGGATAAACAATATGAATATGAATGGAATATTATTCAGCTGTAAAAAGGAATGAAGTTCTGATACATGCAACAATATGGATGAACTCTGAAGATACCATGTTGAGTAAAATAAGCCACACACAAAAGGACAAATATTGTATGGTCTCACTGATATGAAATAAATAGAATGAGGAAACTCATAAGAGTAAGAATCTAGAATATAAGTTACCAGGGGACAGGGGAAGGTAATAGGGAATGGAAGTTAAGGCTAAAATGCACAGGATTCCTGTTTGGAATGATGGAAATGTTTTGCTAATGGACGGTGATGATGGTGGAACAACATTTTGAATGCAATTAACAATGCTAAAATATGTATCTGAATGTGGTTAAAAGGGGAAATGTTAGGTTGTCTATATAGCAACACAATAAAAACTTTTAAAAATCCACTGGACTGCACTACATAGTGAACCCTAAATTAAACCATGCACAATATTAATTGTACAATTATAAAAATGTGCTGTCATCAGTTGTAACAAATGTTCCACATCAGTGCAAGATGTTAACAATATGGTGGTATATGGATATCCTGTACATTATGCGTGATTTTTCTGTAAACTCACAACTTCTATAATAAAGAAAAAAACTATTTAAAAAAAAATGAAAGAGGGTAATAATCTGACAGGATGCTAAAACAAAAGATATAAACCCAAACTGTTCTGGCAAAACGGGCATTAGAATGTATCCCTTACTGGGAGTTGTTAACATGATACATATTTTTTTTAATTCATTTTTATTGAGATATATTCACATACCATGCAGTCATACAAAGTGTACATTCAATTGTTCACAGTACCATTATATAGTTGTGCGTTCATCCCCAAAATTAATTTTTGAACATTTTCATTACCACACACACAAAAATAATAACAATAAAAATTAAAGTGAAAAAGAACAATTAAGTAAAAAAGAACACTGGGTGCCTTATTTTTTTTTTTTTTTTTTGCCCCCATTTTTCTACTCATTCATCCATACACTGGACAAAGGGGAGTATGATCCATATGGCTTTCCCAATCACACTGTCACCCCTCATAAGCTACATTTTTATACAATCGTCTTCAAGATTCATGGGTTCTGGGTTGCAGTTTGATAGTTTCAGGTATTTACTGCTCGTTATTCCAATTCATTAGAACCTAAAAAGGGTTGCATATATTGTGTATAAGAGTGCCCACCAGAGTGACCTCTCGGCTCCTTCTGGAATCTCTCAACCACTGAAATTTATTTCATTTCCTTTCACATCCCCCTTTTGGTCAAGAAGATGTTCTCCATCCCACGATGCCGGGTCTAGATCCCTCCCCGGGAGTCATATTCCACGTTGCCAGGGGGATTCACTCCCCGGGGTGTCAGATCCCACGTAGCGGGGAGGGCAGTGATTTCACCTGCCAAGTTGCCTTAGCTAGAGAGACAGGGCAATATCTGAGCAACAAAGAGGCATTCGGGAGGAGGCTCTTAGGCACAATTATAAGCAGGCCTAGACTCTCTTTGTAGCAACAGTCTTGCCAAGGGCAAGTCCCATGGTAGAGGGCTCAGCCCACCAAACCACCAGTCCCCTATGTCTGTAAGCACATCAGAAACCATTGAGGTGGGGAAGCCACATACCTCTGCATTCTCCACCAGCTCTTCAAGGGGGCTCTGCATATTTTTTTCATTTTTTTTTTAAATTAACTCTTTTTTTAAAAAATTAACTATATCAAAAAAAAATTTAAAAAACATACAGTAAAAAAACATTTCAAACAAATATAACAAGGGACTACGAAAAAGACAACTAACCTAAAATAACTACTTGACTTCCAACATGTTCATACTTTACCCCAAGAAAATAGCCTAATACAGCAACATTTCTGTGAACTTGTTCCTACCACACGCATCAGAAATTAACAAACCATAGTCATTTCTGGGCATTCCCAGAACTTTAAATTTACCCATGATAGCTTATCTGTTCTTATTGGGTTATCATTCCCCCTCCAATAATTGCTCTCTATCACTAGTTCCCCTACATTCTACATATGATACATTTTGATCTGAGAAAAATGTTAACTCTTGATATTCCATGTAGCTTTTGTGTTTTTTTTTCATTTGGAGAGTTAATAATGATTTATCAAAATATCATTTGGTATTGTTTTAGGCTAAATTATGTGCCCTAGCAAAAGATATGTTCTTAACCTTAACTCACATTCCTGTGAGTGTGAACTTGTTTGCAAATAGGACCTTTTGAAGATGTTATTAGTTCATGTGTGGCCAGCTGAATCAAGGTGGGTCTTAATCCGTATTACTGGAGGCCTTATAAAAAGAAGAAACCAGAAGACAGAAATAAGAGAAGGCCAGAAAGGAAGAAGCTGGAAATCAGCAGAAACTGGAAGAACAGACTGAGAGAGAGACAGATCACTATGTGACGGGAGGCAGAGATGCAATTTCCTAGCTGCCAGAGCAAATACCATGCAATGGGTTTGTATAAACAAAGGGAATTTATAGGCTCCCAGTTTTGAGGCTAGTAAAAGTTCAAAATTAACACATCATCAAGATAATGCTTTGGGGCTATGACACTCTGTGGCTGGCTACCAGCGATCGTTGGTCCTTGGCTTTTCCATCACACGGCAATGCACATAGCAGCCTCTCCTGACCTCCCTGGGTTCCACTGACTTCTGGCTTCTGGCTGCTCCCTGTGGCTTTCTCTCTGTGTGTTTGAATTTCATTCTGCTTTTAAAAGGACTCCAGTAATAGTAATTAGACCCATCCTAATTCCACTGGGCCACACCTTAACTGAAGTAACCTCATCAAAAGATCCTACTTACAGTGATTCACACCCACAAGAGTCTATTAAGTTTAAGAACATATTTTTCTGGGGTAGATCGCTCCAAACTACCACACACAGCAAGGTACCCTAAGAATTATGGCAAGCCAACACCAGAACACTACAGACTCCAGAGAGAAAGAAAAGCCTTGTCAATGCCTTGATTTTGGACTTCTAGCTTCCAAAACCATGAGCCGATAAATGCTTGTTGTTTAAGCCAACCCATTGTGTGGTATCTGTCATAGCAGCTTTGCAAACTAAGAGAGGTATGCTCTGAGCTCCGAAATTCTAGCATGTTGGATGGCAATTTACTGTGGCATATATATATATATATATAGTCTTTTCATTATGGAGAGATCTTCCATTTTGTGGACTATCCCAGTCACCTGCCCTCTGCAACTGAGCATGCCACTAGGCTGGCTATCCCAAATGTAAGTTAGATTGGGCTCATGAAATATAAATTAATTTAAATATTAGTCTTTAAAAACATGATTAGTAAGCAAAAAGAAAAATATTATAACATTCCAAAGCTAAACACTGATATCTAATAAAAGAGTTTACTACTGTCTCTTTGAACAATATAGATAGCAAAGAGTTACAGTGGTAGTCTGGAGGTTTTATGGACCCCAGAAAAGATCATTTCCTTAGACTGAATCCATTCTTATGGGTTTAGATTTACAGTAGGTGGAACCTTTGGATTAAGTTATTTCAGTTAAGGAGTGCCCCAGAGTGAGTCTTAATCCTCTTAATGGAGTCCTTTATAAGAGGATAAAAGCCACAAAGAAGCTAAGAGATGAAATTCCGAGAAGTACCCAGAGAAGCTCAAAGATGGAGCAGCCAGAAGCTGAAAACAATGAAATCTGGGAGAGAAGGACCAGCAGATGCCACCATGTGACTTTCCATATGACAGAGGAGCCCAAGCTGCCCAGTAACTGGCCTTCAGAGTCCAGGTATCATCCTGTTGATACCCTGGATTTAGACATTTTTCACGGACTCAGAACTGTAAACTTGTAAGCTAATACATCCCCATTGTAAAAGCCAACCCATTTCTCATATATTGCATTCCAGCAACTTTAGCAAACCAAAACAGTTACCAAATATATCTACAATGAAATTTCTTTTTAAAATTTTCTGGATTATACTGATATATTCTCCCTATCAGTTGGCAGTATGGCTCTATTTTTCTAAGCTACTCACACTATTTCAGCTTTAATTAAAAAGCCTGTTGCCATAGTTTCTCAGAGAAAAGCTCAAGGCATGCTTGAGCCCATTATTTTCTTGAGGTTTCTAGAAAAACTGTATTATATCAGTAGCCAGCCAAAATTTCCAAATGTTATCTGCCACTCAGTATTATATATGATTCAAACACATGGCTAGGTTTCCTAAATATTTTAAGGGAATCTAAACAACTTAGAATGTTACTTAAAATTCCACCTTGGTTTGTTCTCTTCTGCCACATCAGTAATATAACCAGCAGACTGCTGTTAGTCAAAGAAAGCAGACCAAGGAGGAATTCAGCCTCACAAATACACTGTCTGCATCTATGGAAAACAGCAGCACATTTCTCTTTCTAATAACAATGGAGAAAATGCACCAAATTTACAAGTTATGATAATCATATTGCCTCAAATTTTCCAATAACTCAAAAATTCAAACTCCATTATGCTTGAAAAGGGAACTCTCAGGGAAAGGATTAAATGATAGACATTCATTTTTTAAGGATTTCAAAAATTAAAAGTAAAACTCAGAGAATCTTATTTCCTACAGCTAAACTTGATTCCACCTGAGTCCCACACTGCCTCCAGATGGCAATTCCTTTATCTTTAAATCCTGAAGAGCAAGGTCAATGATTATTCTGAGCTTTCAGTTAATCAAATGTGAATAACGCTGACTCCTATGAACCTTAGAAGAGGCAAATGCCAGTTCATCTAGTTGTAATTCAGCTCTACCTCCCTGCTTCTAGGTGGCTATCAGCATGAAACTATGCAGGGACAAGGACCAGGGTTTGAATTTCAGCTCTGGGCACCATGTGACCTTGAGCAAGTCATGATTAAATGAGATAAGGCAAATGTAAAGATGCCTGGTACAAGAGAAGTCTCAGAGAAGGACAGCTATCATCACTTCCACATAACTAGGTCACCTCCCGGACAAAATATGGGGCAGGATGAGATCTCACTATTTTCAGAAGAGTCTAAAATCATCCTGCTACCTTTGCCTATCATTCTGAGAGCCAGTTTAAACCATCCAATTACTGATTTTTCCAACTTACGTATTTGAAGGATATAAGGACCACATTTCCAGGCACCAAGAGTAAGAGGGAAGAGAATAGGGAAACTGAAGATGTCCGGTGCATATTATATTATAGATAGTTATTTTAATGAACAAATGCATGCTGAATGAATAAAGATTCCATTTTGTCAGAGCTGTTAAGCTATGGATTCCCACAGTAATATATTTCAATTCTAGAGGTTTACATAGAAAAAAATCACATGCTTCTTACTAGGCTCTCTAAAACAAGTTAATGCATAATGGGTGTATGGGGAGATGGGAAAGTTTTAGTAATGGAAGGTGGCAAAGATATCAAAATAATGTGATTAATCCCATTGAATGATATGTTGGGAGTGGCTGAGATGGGAAAACATATATTGTGTATTTGTTCCCATAATTTAAAAGTTAAAAAAGAAATAAAGAGCAACTAAAGAGACAGTGACAACCAAATGTAACACATGATCCAGTATGGGAGCTAGCAAGGGAGCAGAAAAGGCCCGAAAGGACATTATTGGAACATATGGAAAAATTGGAATATAGACTATAAGCTTTATATCAATGTCAAATTTCTTGAACTTAATGACTGTACTTAAGATGGTTACATATGTGAATATGCTTGTTCTTAGGAAATACACATGAAAGTACAATCCATGAAGATATTATCTCACTCTATTAAGGTCTTTATAGTTCTTCGTCAAATATACATATTGCAAATATTTTCTCCCATCACAGGCTTACTTCTTCATTTTCTTAATAATGTCTTTTAGAAAGACAAGGTTTTGATTTTGAAAACTCCAAATACTGGAATTCCAGGGAAGATGGCAGAGAAGGGAGCTCTAGGACTCAGTCCTCCCACCAAAACAAATTTTTAACAGGCAGGAACTGTCTGAAACAACTATTTTGAAACTCCAGAGGCCAGAAGAACACTGTACAGCATCCAGGAAAGACCCAAAGGAAGAGGCTGAAAATTATGGTAAACAACTAAAAAATGCTCTCTCCCCATGATGGCTACCAGTGCCCATCCCTTACAGCAGGCTGCCATGGGGTCCAGCTGCTGGCTAGCTTCTGATAAAAGAAAAGGACATAAAATCCTCTTCTCCAAGAACAAGGGTGTGCACAGCCAATCACTGATCACGGCTTTTGATTCAGATTGCTCGGTCCCGGCTCTGAGGGTAGCCATTGTTTCAGCCATCCCTGGACAGGGGCAGGGATGTGGAGATTTAAAGATGCAGGGTTTCCTCAGCACTGTGGGGAAAATTAGCTGAAGGGCTGCATTTGCAGTGCAGACCAGGAAAGCTCAGCTTTGGGAAGCCATCGGAGAAGATTTTAGCACTCTTCCTGACCCCCTCCACAAGACACTTTGGAGCCAGTCTGTACTACCTTTATTGGTTCCTAGTCTAGTTGTGGCTGGGAAAGACCAAATCGGGAAATCCTCCCCAGGATGACCCTCCTGCCAGGATTTGCTCACCAGGCAAAAGGAGCATGAGACAACAAAAGGAATGTAAAAAACTACAGAGGCTAACAATTTGGGACAAAGCCCTGCCAGCTTCAGATACCCTGCATTCTAGTTTGCCAATGCTGCCAGAATGCAAAACACCAGAAATGGATTGGTTTTTATAAAGGGGGTTTATTTGGTTACAAATTACAGTCTTAAGGCCATAAAGTGTCCAAGGTAACACACTGACAATCAGGTACCTTCACCGGAGGATGGCCAGTGGCGTCTGGAAAACCTCTGTTAGCTGGGAAGGCATGTGGCTGGTGTCTGCTCTGGAGTTCTGGTTTCAAAATGGCTCTCTCTCAGGACGTTCCTCCCTAGGCTTCAGCTCCTCAAAAATGTCACTCTTACTTGCTCTTGGGGCATTTGTCTTCTCTTAGCTTCTCTGGAGCAAAAGTCTGCTTTCAAAGGCCGTCTCCAAAACATCTCTGCAAGCTGAAGCTCCTCTCTCAGCTTCTGTGTATTCTTCAAAGCATCCCTCTTGGCTGTAGCAAGCTCACTCCTTCTGTCTGAGCTTATACAGTGCTCCAGTAAACTAATCAAGGCCCATGCTGAATGGGCAGGGCCACACCTCCATGGAAATTATCCAATGAAAGATCTCGCTCACACAGTTGAGTGATCACATCTCCACAGAAATACCCAATCAAAAGTCCCCAACCCAATAAACACCAATACTTTTCCTGCCCACACAAGACTGCATCAAAGATAATGGCGTTTTGGGGAACATAATACATCCAAACCAGCACAACCAGGAACAGAGGTTTGTTCCCTGGGAAACAGAGGGGACAACCAAACTCCTGTAAGCAGGGGAACTCCAAAACAACTAGCAAGCAAAAACCAAGAGCAAGACAGAGGCCCAGTAAGACAGGAAAAATCCTCCCCACTGCATTTGCCTTGGGAAGACCTTCCTGACAGGAGGGCTGAAGCTCAAGAAAATCTATCTGTTCTAGTTTGCTAATGCTGCCGGAATGCAAAACACCAGAGATGGACTGGCTTTTATAAAAGGGGGTTTATTTGGTTATACAGTTACAGTCTTAAGGCCATAAAGTGTCCAAGACAACACATCAGCAATTGGGTACCTTCACTGGAAGATGGCTGATGGCATCTAGAAAACCTCTGTTAGCTGGGAAGGCACGTGGCTGGCATCTGCTCCAAAGTTCTGGTTTAAAAATGGCTTTCTCCCAGGATGGTCCTCTCTAGGCTGCAGTTCCTCCAAAATGTCACTTTTAGTTGCACTCGGGATATTTATCCTCTCTTAGCTTCTCTAGAGCAAGAGTCTGCTTTCAGTGGCCATCTTCAAACTGTCTCTCATCTGCAGCTCCTGTGCTTTCTTCAAAGTGTCCCTCTTGGCTGTAGCTCCTCTTCAAAGTATCACTCACAGCTGCACTGAGTTCCCTCTGCCTGTCAGCTCATTTATATAGCTCCACTGATCAAGGCCCACCCTGAATGGGTGGGGCCATGCCTCCATGGAAATATCTCATCAGAGTCATCACCCACAGCTGGGTGGGGCACATCTCCAAAGAAACACTCAAAGAAATCTAATCAACACTGATAATGTCTGCCCACACAAGATTACATCAAAAGATAATGGTGTTTGGGGGACATAATACATTCAAACTGGCACACTATCTTATCAGTAGCTGGTTACAAAACCAGGAAACATAAATCGTAGAGTTAACATTTTAAAATATTAAAATGTACAGTGTGCAACAAAAGAGTACAATACAAACAAAGAAACAAGGAACAGTGGCCCGTCCAAGGGAAGAGTATAAAAGTACAAAAAACACCAACAAAAAAGACAAGAATGTGAACATACCAAACAAAGCTTTTAAAAAAATGATCTTAAGAATGCTTAAGAAGAGGAAGGAAAGTATAGAGAAAGAACAACAGGATATCAGAGAAACAATAAGTGAACAATATAAGGACATAAGTAAAGGGATAAAAATTTTAAAAAGGAACCAAATAGAACTACTGTAGTTGAAGACCATGATAACTGAAATGAAAAATGCCCAGGAGGGTTTCAAGAGCAGAATGATGCTGGCAGAGGAAAGAGTCAATGAATTGAAGACAAGACACTTGAAATAAGCCAGGCTGAGGAGTATAAAGAAAAAAGAAATATTAAAACCAAAAATAGCCTAACACAGCTATGGGACACCATCAATGCACCAACATACATATTATAATAGTCCCAGAAGGAGAAGAGAGAAAGGAGCAGAAGGAATAAAGAAATAATGACAAGGAACTTCTGAAACACAGCTAAAGATGTGAATGTACACATCCAGGAAACTCAGAGAATACCAAACAGGATAAGCATGAAGAAAAATATACCTGTCACATACTGACTATACTATCAAATGCAAAAGACAAGGAGAGCATTTGAAAGCTACAAGAGAAAAGCACCGTGTTGGGTCCAAGGAAGTCCCAATAAGATTAGGTTCCAATTTCACATCAGAAACCACGGAATTAACAAGGCAGTCGGTTGAAATATTTAAAATGCTGAAGGAAAACAACTTCCAGCCAAGAATTTTATATCCAGCAAGACTCTCTTTCAAAAATGAAGGAGCAATTAAAACATCCAAAGATAAACAAAAGCTGAGGGAGTTCAACACCACGAGAGCTGCCCTAAAAGCAATGCTAAAGGGAGTTCTTCAGACTGAAATGGAAGGACACAAGGCTGTGGTTCAAAGCCACATAAAGAAATAAAGACCTGCTGTAAAGATAACCATTCGGGTAATTGTAAATACCAGCATCATCTTATTGCATTCTTTGGTATAAAACTCCACTTCTTCCTACTGGTGCTAAAATGAAAATGCACAAAAAGAAATGATAAATCTAGGCTTTGGGAATAAATTGTACAGAGAAATAAATGGTAACAATTACAATAAAATGATGTGGGAAAAGAGGGTTAATGGAAAAGTACATGTGCAAGCTATTGAAGTAAAGTTGGCATCAAAGTAAATATAATTGTTATATATTTAGGATGTTAAATTTTAACCCTATGGTAACCACATGGAAAAGAGTTGAAAAATACATCCAGATAGAAATGAGAAGGCACTCAATATGGTACAACTCAAGAAAGCAAATAAATACAAAAGTAGGCTTTAATGGAAGTGAAGGACAACAAGTTATGAGACAATGGCTAAATACCAAAATGGAAGAAAAGGGACCTGAATTATCAGTAGTGACTTAAAATGTAAATGGATTAAACTCTCCAGAAAAAAGGTAGAGACTGGTAGAGCGGATAAAAAAGCATGACCCAATTATATGCTATTTGCAAGAGACCTAAAGTCAAAAATACAAGTAGGTTGACAGTGAAATAATGGAAAATATATATATACCATGCAAGTAATCACCAAAAGAAAGCTGGGGTGGCTATACAAATGTCAGGTAAAATAGACAGCTATAAGGGACAAAGATGATCATTACATACTTAAAAACAGAACAAATCAAAAGGAAGATGTAACAATTATAAATATATGTGCACCAAAAAGCTGAGCCCCAAAATATGTGAAGCAAATACTGATAGTTTGAAGCCAGAAAATGGTAGCTGCATGTTAATACTAAGAGACTTTAACACACAACTTTTCCAAAAAATTGAAGAGAAGGGAACCCTACCTAACTCATTCTGTGAGGCCAACATTATCCTATTTCAAAAGCCAGATAAAGATACTACAAGGAAAGAAAATTACAGACCAATTTCTCTAATAAATATAAATGCAAAAATCCGCAACAAAATAGTTGCAAATCAAATCCAACAGTACATGAAAAGAATCATATACCATGATCAAGTGGGTTTTATCCCACATATGCAAGGGTGATTCAATACAAGAAAATCAATTAATGTAATATACCACATTAACAAATCAAAGGGCAAAGGCCACATAATTACCTCGATTGACGCAGAAAAGACACTTGACAAAATCCAGCACTCTTTCTTGAAAAAAACACTTAGAAAAATAAGAATGCAAGGAAATGTCCTAAATATGATAAAGGGCATATGTGAAAAACCCACAGCTAACATCATAGTTATTTTGGTTTGCTAAAGCTGCCAGAATGCAATATTTTAGAAATGGATTGGATTTCATAATAGGTGTTTATTAGTTCACAAATTTACAGTTCTAAGGCCATGATTATGTCACAAATTAAGGAATCAACAGCACAATACCTTCTCTGAAGAAAGGCCGAAGGCATCTGGGGTTCCTCTGTCATATGGGAATGCATATGGCAGGAGTGTATCGATCATTCTTTCCCAGGTTTAGCTTCTAGTTCCTGTTACTTCCTCCAAAATGTCTCTGGGCTTCTGTCTTAGCTTCTCTGAATTTCATCAGTCTTTTATTCTTTCATAGAGGACTCCAGCAAAGGGATTGAGACCCACTTTGAGTGGGCTGGGTCACATTCCAATTGAAATAGCCTAACTAAAAGGTCCCACCCACAATAAGTCTGCCCCCACAAGAATGGATTAAAATAACATAGACTTTTCTGAGGTACCTAACAGATTCAAACCAGCACAGTACTCAATGCTGAAAGACTGAAAGCTTTCCCACTAAGATATGGAACAAGACAAGGGGGCCCACTATCACCACTGTTACTCAAAATTGTGCTAGACGTTCTAGCTAGAGCAGGTAGACAAGAAAAAGAAATAAAAGGCATGTACACTGGAAAGGAAAAAGCAAAACTTTCCCTATTTGCAGAAGATATGACCCTATATACAGAAAATCCTGAAAATTCCACAACAAAGCCATGAGAGCTAATAAATGAGTTCAGCAAAGCGGCAAGATAAAAGATCAATATGCAAAAATCAGCAGTGTTTTCATACCCTAGTAATGAGCAGTCTGAGGAGGAAATAAAGAAAAAACTTCCATTTCAAATAGCAACTAAAAGAATCAAAATATCTAGGAATAAATTTAACCAAGGATGTAAAGGAATTGTACACAGAAAACTACAAAACATTGCTAAAAGAAATCAAAGACCCAAAATGGAAGGACATTCCATGTTCATGGATTGGAAGATTAAATATATTTAAGATGTCAATTCTACCTATATTGATTAACAGACTCAAGACCATCTCAACCAAAATTCCAACAGACAACTTCATAGAAATGGAAAAGTCAATCATCAAATTTATTTGGAAGGGTAAGGGACCCTAAGTAGTCAAAGACATTTTGAAAAAGAAGAATGAAATTGGAGGACTCGTACTTCCTGACTTTAAAGCATATTACAAAGCTACAGTGGTCAAAACAGCATGGTACTGGCATAAAGATAGATATACTGACAAACAGAATTAAACTGAGAGTTCAGAAATAGACCCTCACATCTATGACTAACTGATATTTGTCAAGGCTCCAAAGTCCAATCAACTGGGAAAGACTAGTCTCTTCAACAAATGGTGCTGGGAGAACTGGATATCCATATTCAAAAGAATGACAGAGGATCCCTATCTCACACCATAAGAAAAAGTTAATTCAAAATGGATCAAAGACCTAAATGTAAGAACCAGGACCACAGAAACTCCTAGAAGAAAATGAAGGGAAACATCTTAAAGATCTTGTGGTAGGCAGTGGTTTCTTAAGAGTTTATATGCAAAGCACAAACAACAAAAGTAAAAATAGATAAATGGGACTTCTCAAAATTAAAAAATGCTTATGTATCATAGGGCTTTGTCAAGAAAGTGAAAAAACAACCTACTCAATGGGAGAAAATATTTGGAAACCATATATCTGATAAGGCTTTAATATCCAGAATATACAAAGAAATCCTACAACTCAATAATAAAAATACAAACAAACCAATTAAGAAGTGGGCAAAAGACTTGAACAGACATTTCACCAAAGAAGAAATACAAATGGCTAAAAAGCACATGAAAGGATGTCAACATCACTAGCTATTAGGGAAACGCAAATCAAAACCACAATGAGGTATCATTTCACACCTACTAGAATGGTCACTACTGGAAAAAAAAAAAAGAAAATTACAAGTGTTGGAGAGGATGTGGAGAAATAGGAACACTCATTCATTGTTGGTGGAAATGTAAAATGGTGCAGCTCCTGTGGAAGACAGTTTGGCAGTTCTTTGGGAAGCTATGTATAGAATTGCCATATGATCCAGCACTCCCACTATTAGCTATACATACCCAGAAGAGCTGAAAGTGGTATTACACATAGTGGAATATTACACAGCAATAAAATGAAATAAATCCTGATACATACAACATGTATGAACCTTGAATATATCATGCTGAGTGAAATTAACCAGACACAAATGGACAAATATTGTATGATCTCACTGATTTGAAGCAATTAAAATAGGCAAACTGATAATGAGAATCTAGAATATAGGTTACTAGGGGAATCGGTGGGGTGGGATAAGGAATGGAAAGTTAAACTTAAAATGTACAGGGTTCCTATTTGGAACGATGGAAATGTTCTGGTAATGGATTATGATGATGGTAGCACAATATTGTGAATGCAACTAACAGCACTGAAATATATGCCTGAATATGATTAAAAGGGGAAATGTTATATTGTATGTATGCAAGAGAATATATTTTATTTTAAATCTATGGAACGACATTACACAAAAAGTGAACCCTAAGTTAAATCATGACTTTAAGAGTACAATTATAAAAATGTGCTACCTTCAATTGTTCCATACCAATGCAAGGTGTTGGTGGTGGGGTGGTACATGGGAATCCTGTATTTAAGTATAATTGTTCTATAAACTCAAAACTTCTCTGGTAAAGGGGTAAAAAACCTCCAATTATCAATTTTTTTCTCATTATCATTCATGCTTTTGATTTGGTATCAAAGAATTCTTTGCCTACCCCAAGGTCAAAAATTTTTTTCTTTTTTTTTTTTAGAAACTTCAACTGTTAGCTTTTATATCTAAGTCTATGATCCATATGAAGCGTATGTTTTCTGTATGAAATACTGTAGGGGTAGAACTTCTCTTTTGTCCATAGAGATATCCAGTTGTTCCACCACAATTAGTTGAATAGACTATTTGGGTGTATTTTATTTGGACTTTCTTGAGAATCTTGGATGTGTATATTTATGGCTTTTGTTAATTTGGAGAAATTTTCAGCCATGTATCCTTGAATATTCTCTCTGCTCCTTTTTCTTTCTTCTACTTCTGGGATTTCCTCAATAGGTATGCTTGATGGTGTCCCACAGGTTCCTCAGACTCTGTTCACTTTTCTTCATTCTTTTTTCCATCTGCTCCTAGACTGGACAATTTCAATTGCCTTGTCCTCAAGTTCACTGATTCCCTCAAGGGAATTCTTAATTTCTATTACTGTGGTCTTTAGCTCTGTTTGGCTCTTTTTCACAGTGTCTATCTCTCTATTGATAATCTCTTTGTGTTCATCTATTGTTTTCCTGATTTCCTCTGTTCTTTGTCAGTTTTTCCCTTTGGCTCTTTCGGCATATTTAGGACAATTTTTCTAAAGTCTTGGGAATGTCCCAGGTCTAATGCTCCTCTCTGATGGTTTCCAATGCTTTAATCTTCTTTGCCTGGGCCATCTCTCTACTTCTTTTCATTTTTTGTAATCTTTTGTTGAAACTCAGACATTTGGATATTTTAATATTTTAATATCCAAATAACTCAGAAGCATCCATTCCTTATGTGTATATCCAGTCAGTATTATGACAAACCTATCCTTGAATGCCAGTAGATAATGAAAAAGAAAAGGAAAAAAAGAAAACACCTTTGTCTTTTAAGATTGACCTGTAGGTATGCCATCCCTCAGGGCTTACCCATAAAATGAGTTTGGAAAATCACCCCAGGCCAAAGTTTAGGGGCTTCCCTGATCCTTTCAAAGCATTTGTCTCATCATGGAAATGTGCCTGTGGCCCTGAAGATTCCCATTTTCAGGGACACAAATGTCCCATTTTTCCCTTGGAAACAGGTTCCTTATGGTCCTCGGCACTGCCCTGTATATTCCACAGCCAGCAATCCCTTGGCCCAAGCAGCCTACTTGGCTGTTCTCCCACAGTCTTCCATAGGAGTGCTTTGTGGAATGCCTTCTACACACAGCATAAGTTCTGAGGTAGCAAGTCACGCAGGCCACCACCAGACAGACTTAGCCAGACACAAACTCCCAGTATGTGCACAAGGGTTACAATGCCCCCTCCAGAACCAGAACCAGAAGTCCAACGCTGGGAGCACAGGCAAGATCTGTACAAAGCTGGTCAGGAGTGGAGAGAGCCCACCCAAAGCACCATGGCATTATATCACTTTTAAATATCCTTTTTCTTAAATCAGTTATCTTGTTAATGAGGTCCTCTGCTTTCTGAAGCTTTTAGAAAAAAGTTTCTTCATGTTGTTCAGAGCCTGTGGGAGGGGGACAAAGCCACGAAGCTTTCCACTGCCATCTTGATCAGGGAAGGCTCCTGATTTCCAGAATTTTTATTTTCTTTGCATTACCACATTTACTAGGACCTCAAGCCATTGAAGATAAGTGGCAAAAGCAGTTATAGATAAGTGGCAAAAGCAGCTATACTTGCCTTTTTCTTTATCTTAGGGGAAAAGCATTTAGTCTTTTATCAATAAGGAGGATGTTATCATTAGGTTTTGTTTTTAAATGCCTTTTATTCAATTGAGTGGCTCCCACTATTCCTTTTTGAGAGGTTTTGTTTTGTTTAATCTTGAATGGGTGCTGAATTAAGTCAAATGTATTTTCTGTATTTATTGAAAAAACTATAATAATTCTACTTTGAGGTCACTGTCAAATGACCTCAAATTCCTAAGATAACCTCTCTTGGTCATGATGTATACTCCTTTTCATTTTGTTTATATTATTTTGTTTATTTATATATTATTTTAATTTTTACTTCTAGAATTCATTTTCTAATAGTTTATGAAGGATTTCTGAATCTATGCTGAGTAATTGCCTTTTTCAAGTGTTTCCATCATTAGCATTGTGCTGGTATTATTAATGTTATGCTTTGGTATGAGTATTATGCTGACCTGACAATTTAGGAAGTGGTCCGTTCTCTATATTTTTTAAATATTTGTGCAAGATTGGTGTGATTTACTCCTTGAATGTTTGCTAGAATTAACTAGTGAAATCATATGGTTCTGAAATTTTCTTTGTGAAATATCCCTTGATAATTATTTAAGTTTCTTTAAAGTATAGGACTATCCAGTGTTTCATGTTTTATCTTGTATGAATTTTGATAAACTGTATTTTTCAAAGATTTTTCCATGTCATGTAAGTGTCAAGTTTGTTGGAATAAAGTTGAACAGAATATTCTCTTATCCTTTTAATGTCTGTGGATTTTATAGTTATTACCTCTTTCATTTGTGGTATCAATGATTCACGTTTTCTCTCTTTTTTCATCAGTTTACTTAGATGTTTATAACGCTGATTTTTTCAAAGAACAAACTTTCGGCATTATTATCTCTATTGTGTGTCTTTTCTGTATTTAATCAACTTTTTTCTATTTTTTATTTCCTTCCTTCCACTTACTATGTGTTTATCTTGCTCTTTTTTTTCTCTAGCATCCTAAGGTTTAACCATTGTTAACTGATTTCAACTCTTCTTTTTATATATGAGCAGCTAAAGCTGTACGTCTTTTCTGAGCACTGCTTTGGCTGCATCCCACAATTTTGATATACTGTGTGTTCATTATCATTCAGTTCAATCTTTTTTTTAATTTCCCTTATGATTTATTTTTTGACACAAATAATTTAATTCCCAAATATTTTGAGGTTTTCGAGATATACTGTTGTTATTGATTTTTAATTTAATTCTCTTGTAATCAGACAACATATTCTGTATGACTTCAATTCTTTTATATTTATTGTGATTTATTTATGGCCCAGCATACAATTCTTTGTGAATAAGTCATGTGGGATTAGTGTTACATAAGTATCTGCTAGGCAAAGGTAGTTAAGGTTGGTACGATCATCCATGTCTTTACTAATTCCCATATGGCTTTTCTATCACTTGCTGAGGGAGGATATTAAAATAAAAAATTATCTATCTCTCCCTTTAATTTTGATAGTGTTTACCCAATATATTTCGAGATTGTTACTAGGGTCATACATATTTATGATTATGTCTTCCTGAACAATTAATCCTGCTATAATTATGGAATATCCCTTTTAACCTGTATTAATACTATCTTAATATATCTTTATCTGATATTAATATATGGCTGTTCCCATCTTCTTTATGCTTATTTTCTGCATCATTTATGTTTTTCCATCCATTTACTTTCATATTTAAAGTACATCTCTTGTAAACAGCATAGTGCAGGGCCTCACTACTTATTCATTCTGATAATATCTCTTTTGAGTGCTTCGTCCAATATTATTTAATGCAATTATTGATACAGTTGGATTTAGATTTTTATTTTATTAAAACCTATTTTAATAATAGGCTTTTTAAATAATAGGTATTTTTGTCTGTTCCCACTGTTTTTTCTTCTAGTATATCCTCTTTCCTACCTGCTTTGGATCATTTAAATATTTTTTTAGAATGTTATTTGGGTTTCTCTACTGGCTTTACATTATTTTTTACTGGTGCTATTGGGATTAAAATTCTACGTCAAGTTAATATACAACTTCA
The DNA here is from genome assembly GCF_015220235.1 of Choloepus didactylus. Lineage (NCBI taxonomy): Eukaryota > Metazoa > Chordata > Mammalia > Pilosa > Megalonychidae > Choloepus > Choloepus didactylus. The sequence goes on along the minus strand of NC_051313.1, from coordinate 94,233,803 downwards.
TATAAAATGTAGAAATCATGCTATAATATAGGCAATCCATTTACTCCCCTACCATTCTTTGTTATAATTGTACATTAAAACTCCACAAGACAATGTTACAATTTGCACTTTAAAATTATATATATTTTAAAGACATTAAGAAGAATAAAATGTCTCTTACATTTACCTCAATATTTCTCATTTCTGATAATCATCAATGAAATCTACTACCACATTTCTGAAAACTACTGGAAAAAAATTTCCAAATCACACCATTCTGCCCTCAACTGGCATGAACATGCAAAATACACAATAAAATCGACTCTGAAGTTTTCTCTTTAGCTTATGACAGAGCAATACAATTTGGAACAAATATGACTGTAAACAAAACACAAATAAATACCGCCACTAGAATTGGGTGCCAGTATTGACTAAAAGGTACAGACAATAAAGGCATAGAGTTATGCTGATTTGTAGATTACAAATTAAAATAAAAGCATTAAATATTTTAAATTCTGCTCAAAACTCTCAGGTCAAAATAAGAAAATCTTTCACTAATAAATAAAAATATTAGGTGATATTTTCAACAAATTTTTTAAACAGCCTGAATATGTGTGTCTTCAAAGTAAATATAGAATAACTAATACATAACTGTGAATATGTCTGTAATAAAAAACAAAAAGCATCTTTCTCTTCTCACTTAGGATAAAGAGGAATACAGGAATATTTGCAGAGTTATAAGACCCATGAAAATTAAGAATCGAATTCACTTGTAGAAAATTTCAAATACTATTTCATATGGCAAACAAGCACTGATCTTCACTTTGTGCAAGGCCTGTGTTAAGAACTAAGAATTCAGGGAGTATTGTGAGAAGATGGTGGAGTGGGACCCTCCAGGAATTGGCTCCTCCATCTAAACAACTATTGAAATGGCAGGAACTGCCTGAATCAACCATTTTGGAACTCTGTAGTCTAGTGGAACACTTGCAGCATCCAGCAAAGAGCTAGTAAATTTTAGTAAGTACTGGTGAATTTCACCTTCCATATATCAGCTTCCATCACCCATTTCCCCTCCCCAACCCCCAATAATTGGGCAGGCATCTGTGCAGAGTACAGGCCAAACTCCTGATACAGCGTTCTGGTACCACAGGGGTAATAAGGAATTTATCCTCCAGAAACCAGTGTTGTGTGGTTTGACCACAGCTCACCAATTTATCACTGCTCTTGACACTAAGAGTGACCATTTTTTCCACACCCCAGAGACATAAGCAGCAATGGGTATTAAAGAGACAGTACCTTTTTTTCTTGCCCCACTTGGAAGTAAAAATAGTTTAGAAAGTCCCAAGTAAGAAAAGAAAGCCCTAAACAAGAAAACAAAAACAATGACCCCAGAGAATTATATTTCAAGAGTTACAACAACATAATAATTGGAATTTCTAGTTTCAAAAAAAAAATTACACCAAGTCACAAGAAAGTATAGCTAATTCTCAGGAAAAAAAAGAATATGACAGGAACATTGCTGGGGAAACTCATACATTGGGACTGCTAATTTTAGAGTTTAAACCAACAATTGTAGATTTGTTCAATGATCTAAAGCAAACCACAAACAAAGAACTAAAGGAAATTATGAAAAACATTCTCAGAACAAAACAAGGAGAGAGAAATTACAAAAAAGGAAACAAATAGAAATTCTGGAGTTCAAAAGTACAATAATAGAAATGAAAAGCTCAAGAGAGATTTAACAGCAGACCTAAGCAAACAGAAGAAAGGATAAATGAACTTGAAAACAAGAAAACTGAAATTACCCAGTGTGAGCAGGAGAAAGAAAATATAATGAAGAAAAATGAACACAGCCTGAGGGACTATGGCACACTATGAAGCATACTAAGATATGCACCACAGAAATCCCAGAAAGACAAGAGAGAGACAATGGAACAGAAAAATATTTGAAGAAATAATGGCCAAAAACTTCTAAATTCAATGAGAGATATGAACATACATAATAAAGAAGGTCAACAAACTCCAACCTAAATCAATGCAAACAGATTAACACCTATACGTATACACATTATAGTGAAATTGTCAAAATTAAAAGACACTGATAATTTTGAAAGCAGCAAAGGAGAAGTAACTTGTCATCTCCAAAGGGTCCTAAATAAGAGTAATGGTCAATATCTCATTAGAAACCATGGAGGTCAGAAAGGAGTGGAATGAAATATTTAAAGTCCTAAAAGAGAAAAAATTGCCAACCAAGAGTTCTATATCTGAAAAAATTGTCTTTCAAGAATGAAAGAAAAACTGAGACATATAAAGACAAACAAAAGGTGAAGTTTATTTTTAATGCAATTTTATTGAGATATATTCACACAATATATAACCCATACAAAGTATATAATCAATGGCTCACAGTATCATCATACAGTTGTGCATTCATTGCCACAATCAATTTTACTCCAAAATAAAGAAAAACAGAAAAAAAAATAAAAATAAAAAAGAACACGCAAAACATCCCATACTCATCACCCCCATTCCTTACATATTTTTTTTCTTTATTTTATTACTCATCTGCCCATACACTGGATAAAGGGAGTGTCAGTCATAAGGTTTTCACAACCACAGTCACATGATAAAAGCTATACAGTTATACAAGTATCATCAAGAATTAAGTCAACTGTATTACCATCCAACAGATTCAGGAATTTCCTTCTAGCTATTCTAATACACTAGAAACTAAAAAGGAATATCTATATAATGCATAAGAATAACCTCCAGAATGACCTCTCATTTCTATTTGAACTCTCTTAGCCACTGAAACTTTGTTTCATTTCTTTTCCTCTTTTTGGTCAAAAGGCATTCTCAATTCCACAATGCCAGGGTCAGGCTCATGCCTGGGAGTCATGTCCCACATTGCCAGGGAACCTCACACCCCTGGGAGTCACGTCCCACATTGGGGGATGGTAGTGAGCTTATCTGCAGACTTAGATGAGAGAGAGAGGCCACTTCTGAGCAACAAAAGAGGTTCTGTGGGGTGATTCTTAGGCATAATTATAAGGAGGCTTAGCTTTGAAGGAGTTCATTAACAGAAGACCTGCCTTATAAAAAATTCTAAGGGGAGTCCTTTAGACTGAATAGAAGAACACTACAGTCACTTGAAGCCATAAGAAATAAATAACATTGGTACAGAACAATATAAAATCCAGCTGTACTGAACTTTTTGTTTGTAACTGCTTCCCCTCCCCATAAGACTTAAATGGCAAATATGTAAAACAATAATGAAAATCTATGTTAATGGACATACAATGTATAAAAATGTAATGTGATATGGTAACATTATAAAGGGGGATCAGTGGAGATATATGAGTAGAGCATCTATATACTACCAAAACTAAATCGGTATTATTCAAACCAGATTGTTATTAGTTTAAGATGTTAGTTGAATCTCAAAGGTAAAAATATAAAGAATATAAAGAGGAAAGATAAAGGGAATCAAAATGGTACACTACAAAATGCAATTAAATATCCAAAAAAAGGGGGGGGGGGTAGTGATGGAGTAAATGAGAAACAAAAAATATACAGGAAACAAACAGATAAATGGCAGAAGTAAATCCTTCCTTATAAGTTATTACCTTAAATGAAATGGAATAAACTCTCCTACTAAAAGGCAGAGAATGTTAAGATGGATGAAAAGCATGATCCATCCACATGCTGTCTACAAGAGATTCATTTAAGATACAAAGACACAAAGAGATTGAAAGTAAAAGGATGAAAAAAGATATTCTATGGGAATAGCAACCAAAAGAGAGCCAGAGTAGCTGTGCTACTGTCAGACAAAATAAACATTAAGTCAAAAAAGGTCAGAGGAGACAAAAACAGGATAATATATATTGACAAAAGGTTCAATTCTACAAGAAGATATAACAATTGTAAACATATACATATCTAACAACAAAGTCCCAAAATATTTGACATAGTGAATTTTTGACAGTAAAAATTGACAGAACTAAAAAGAAAAATAGATAGTTCTACAATAATAGTTGGAGACTAAAATACACCACTTTCAATAGAACATCTAGACAGAAAATCTATAAGGAAATAGGAGGACTTGAACTACATAGTAAACCAACGATATCAAACAGACATATATAGAAAACTCCACCCAAGAGCAGGAGAATAGAAATACTTCTAAAGACAACATGATTGCTCTCCAGGATACACCACACATTGGGCCTCAACATTAAATGTCAATAAATTTTAAGACTGAAATCATACCAAGTATCTTCTCTGACCACACTGGAATAAAGCTAGAAAAATAACAGAAGGAAAGCAGTAAAACTTACAAATATGAGGAAATTAAACAACACACTCTTAAACAACAAACTGATCAAAGAAGAAATCACAAGGGAAACTAGAAATACTTAGAGATAAATGAAAATGAAAATATAATATACCATAAAGTATGGGCTGCAGCAAAGGCAGTGCTCAGAAGGAAATTAACAGCTGTTTCTACATTCAAAAAGAATAAAGATCACGTATCAATAACCTAACTTCACACCCAAAAGAAAAAGAAAAAGAAGAACAAACTAAAACCAAAGTTATCCAAAGGAAGGAAATAAAGATTAGATTGGAGATAAATGAAATAGAGAACAAGAATACAAAAAGAGATGATCAATGAAAGCAAAAGTTGATTCTTTGGAAAGACCAATAATATCAACAAACTTCTACCCAAACTTACAAAGATGAAAAAAGAGAGAGGACACAAATCACTAAAATCAGGAATAAAAGAGATGTGATTACCACTGACTTTACAGAACTAAAAAAAGAGTGTAAGAGAAAACTATGAGCAATTGTACACCACCAAAATAGATGACCTAAATGAAATGGACAAATTCCTAGAAACATACAAATTACTTAAACTGACTCAAACAGACACAAAGTCTAAACAGACTTATCAAAAGTAGAGATTGAATGCATAATCAAAAACCTCCCAAAAAAGAGTGCTACCACACATTTAGAAATCAGATTATAATTATCACCAATTCTTCTCAAACTCTTCCAAAAAACAGAAGAGGAGGGAACACTTCCTAATTCATTCTATGAGCCCAGCATTACCCTGATACCAAAGCCAAATAAAGACAGCACAAGAAAAGAAAATTACATACCAAATCCTTTATGAATATAGAGGATTTCCTCAACAAAATACTGGCATTCTCCTCCCCCCTACATGGGACCTGACTCCCAGAGGTGTAAATCTCCCTGGCAACACAAGATATGACTCCTGGGGATTAATCTGGACCTGGCTACGGGGGATCGAGAACATCGTCTTGACCAAAAGGGGGATGCGAAATGAAATGAAATAAAACTTCAGTGGCTGAGAGATTTCATATGAGGTCAAAAGGTCACTCTGGTAGACATTCTTACACACTATATAGGTAACACTTTTTAGGTTTTAATATACTGGAATAGCTAGAAGTAAATACCTGAAACTACCAAACTCCAACCCAGTAGCCTTGACTCTTGAAGACAACTGTAAAACAGTGTAGCTTACAAGGGGTGACAGTGTGATTGTGAAAACCCTGTGGATCACACTCCCTTTATCCAGTGAATGGATGGATGAGTAGAAAAATGGGGACAAAACCTAAAAAATAAGGTGGAATGGGGGAGGGGGTGATTTGGGTGTTCTTTTTTTATTTTTATTTTTTATTCTGATTCTGATTCTTTCTGGTGTAAGAAAAATGTTCAAAAATAGATTGGGGTGATGAATGCACAACAACTATAAAATGGTACCGTGAAGAGTTGATTGTACACCATTGGATGATTGTATGGTATGTGAATATATCTCAATAAAACTGAATTTAAAAAAATACTGGCATACTGAATCCAATAGAAGATTAAAAGGATTATATGTCATGATCAGGTAGGATTTATTCCAATCAATGTAATAATATCACATTATAGAACGAAAGGAAAAAAAAGACATGATCATCTCAATTGATGCAGAAAAAGCGCTGGAAAAATCCAACATCCTTTCCTGATAAACACACTCAAAAAACTAGGAATAGAAGAGAAATTTCTCAACATGGATAAAGGGCATTTAGGAAAAACTCCACAGCTAAGATCATACTCAATGATAAAAGACTGAAAGCTTTCCCTCAAGATCAGAACAAGACAAAGATGCCTGCTGTCATTACTATTATTCAACATTGTTCTGGAATTTCTAGCCAGAACAATAAGACAATAAAAAGAAATAAAAGTCATCTAAACCAGAAAGGAACAAGCACACTATCCTCATTCACAGTTGACATGATCCTATATAGAAAATCCCAGGAATCCACAAAAAAGCTACTAGAACTAATAAACAAATTCAGCAAAGTTACGGGGCATAAGATAAATACATAGAAGTTAATTGTGTGTATCACAGAAGTATCAATAATGAACCATCTGAAAAGGAAATCAAGAAAACAATTCCATTTATAATAGGAACTGAAAGAATCACATACTTAGAAATAAATTTAACCAATGAGGTAAAATACTTATACACTGAAAACTACAAAGCATTGCTGAAAGAAATTAAAGAAGACCTAAATAAACAGAAAAACATCTCATGTTCATTGACTGGGAAGAGTTAATATTACTAAAATGTCAATACTACCTAAAGCAATGTATAAATTCAATGCAATCCCTATGAAAATTCCAACAGCCTTTTTTCCAGAAACGTAAAAGTTGATTTTCAAATTCATATGGAGGGGAGCAAGGGCTCTGAATAGTCATACAATCTTAAAAAGAACAAAGTTGGAGGACTTAGTACAAAACTAAAGTAATTAAGACAATGTGGTAATGGCATAAGGTTAGACATACAAGCCAACATAATAGAACTGAAAGTTCAGAAATGAATCCACATATCTATGGCCAATGAATTTCTGAGAAGGCTCCAAGTCTACTGAACAGAGGAAGAATATTCTCTTCAACAACGGTGCTGGAACAACTGGAAATCCACATGTAAAAGAATGAATTTTGACACCTCACACCACATTGTAAAATTTATTCGAAATGGATCAAAGCCCTAAATATAAGATAAAACTCTTCACAGCAAACATAAAGAAATATCTTCAGGACTTGTATTAGGCAATATATTCTTAGATTTTTTTATCAAAACCATCAGCAACAAAAGAAAAAGTAGGCAAACTGTACTCGATCAAAATTCTCAACTTTTGCACATCAAAGGACATTATCAAGAAAGTGAAAATACAACCTACAGAATAGGAGAAAATGTCTGGAAATCATTACCTCATAAGGGTCCAATATATAAAGAACTTTTATAAGGCAACAACAAAAAGACAAAAAAATTAAATGAGCAAAGGACTTAAATAGATATTCTCAAAAAAGATATACAAATGGCCAACAGGTACATAAAAATTTCTTTAGCATCATTAGCCATTAGAAAAATGCAAATTAAAACTATAAAAAGATACCACTTCACATCCATTAGTGTGTCTATTACTAAAAAACAAACAAACAAACAAAAACACAAGTGCTAGCAAGGATGTGGAGAAACAGGACACTCATGCATTGGTGATGACAATTAAAAGGATGGATCTGCTGTGGAAAACAATTGGTGGTTCCTCAGAAAGTTAAACAGAATTACCATATAACCTGGCAAGCCCACTGCTAGGTATATACAAAAGAATTGAAATCAGGGACTCAGATATTGGTGCACCAATGTTCATAGATCATTCACAATAGCCAAAAGGTGTAAAAAACCCAAGTATCCAGCAACAGATGAATCAATAAACAAAATGTGGTATACACATATAATAGAATATTATTCAGCTCTAAAAAGAAATGAAGTACTGATACAAGCTACAATATGAATGTGAAAACATCATGTTGAGTGAAATATGCTAGACACAAAAGAACAAATATTGTATTATTTCTCTTAGAATATGCAAATTCATAAAAATAGAAAGCAGAATAGTTGTTAACAGGGATTAGGGGGTAGGGAGTAATTACTGCTCAAAAGGTAGGGGTTTCTGTTCAGGATGACAGAAATGTTCTGGAAATAGACACCGGTCTGGAATGAGTGGAGTGGCTGAGACCACAGCATAGAACTCTAAGTAAAGCTCCTCAAACTGCGGAGCTGGCGCCCCTCTCCCACCAGCACAGCAGGCTGAGTTAGAATACTTCCCTGTGGGAAAAAGAAGCGCCATCTGCTGGGAACAAGGAAAGGTAGCTTAATCAGGCTCCAATCGCAGTTTTAATTAACAAATTTGGATTACTTAATACAAGCTACAAGCACAGATAACCCTGGAGCAAGCAGGAAACAAACCCCAAGGTCTCTCCAAACAGAGAGGAGGTGGGGCTGATGGAAATAAAAAATAATAGTAAATAAACAAAAACAGAGGTTTTGGAGTCTGCTGAGCTCAGAATACTGAAAAAGGGCTGTGTCCCAAGAAAAGGGGCAAATAGAACTGGGTACCAACTCCAGTCAACTGGCAAAACTGGGGGGGGCTGGGGACTGGCTCTAAAAAGGGGATTTCTTTCCTTTTTCTTTCTTTTTTTTTCTCTCATTCTAAGTAGCTCAATAGAGAAAGTCTCAGGCATTTACAATTGTCAGTGCTGACCCAGGCAAGGGAGGAGTTAAGATAGTAAGAGAGAGAAAAGAAAAAGTCAAGTGAAGAAGATAATTTTTTAAAGGGCTTATCTTTCCTAAGAAGGCAGGGGGGCAGCCCAAGTTGCTGCCCTCCCTCAGAGAATTCAGACCTCAGATCCTGGGGAAAAAAGGTTAAAAAAAAAAAAAAAAAAAACTGGAAACAGCTTAAGCTTGGCTTCTGATTCACCCCTGCCCCTGGCAGGGACAAGGTCTGCTGAAAATTAAAGGCACCACACTTTTTATGTTGTTGGAGAGCTGCAGGCTGAAAAGTACCACCTGCTGGGCCTGATAGGAAAAGCACAAAGTATAGAGGCTTCACAGGAAAGTCTGACAACCTGCTGGGGCTCATCCTCAGGGAAATCTGATACTGATTACGGCCTCCTCCAGAGACCTGGACCTGTCTGGTCTGGGAAAATCTGATTGGGGTAACCAAGGAAACTAGATGCCTAGACACTAAAAAATTAGGAGTCACACAAGGAAAAATGAAGATATGGCCCAGTCAAAGGAACAAACTTGCACTTCAAGTGAGATACAGGAGTTCAAACAACTAATTAAAGATGTTCAAACAAATCTTCTAAATCAAATCAATGACCTGAAGGAAAATGTGGCAAAAGAGATGAAGGATATAAAGAAGAAACCAAATGAACATAAAGAAGAATCTTTAAGCCTGAAAAAACAAATGGCAGAACTTATGGGAATGAAAGGCAAAATAGGAGAGAGAGAAAACAATGAGAGGAGAAACTAAGATGGCGGCTAGGTGAGATAGGGCAAAAAAACACCTCCATGAAAAACACTAGATAAAAACCAGAAAGTGACCCAGAATACCAGTTACAGCGATGCACCAGCTGGACAAGGTCTGCTAGTTCCACAGGGGCTGTATACTTGGTGAAACCAGGAGTCGGCATTCTGAAACAAGTGAGTAAGCCAACTGGAAGACCCGCAGCAGCATGGCAGTCTGGGGAAGCCAGGGTTTGGTGTTTGGAGACTGACTGGCTCTTTTTAAAAAAAAAAAAAAAAAAAAAAAAAAAAGGGAAAAACCCAGGAGCGGCTGCAGTTGCGATAGTGGGAACCTCCAGTGAAACACAGCAAGAGGGGGCTGGGCCGGCCTCTCGGTGTCTGGCCTGGAAGGTAGCCCACTGCAGATACCCTCGGGGCCGGGGAACAGAGGGGAGAGCCGGAAGCAAAAAGAAACCCCACGGCTAGCAACTGGCTCCCCGGGGGGCTGGATAAACTCCTGCCCGGGGCCGTGCCCACAGCCCAGAGCCCCGCCAGTTGTCCCGGAGCTGGGAAGGAGGAACTGCGCGAGGAGGGGGGTGTTGAGACGCCCCATTTGGCCATCTTTGCATCAGACTGAAAGCGCCCCTGCACGGCCCAGAGGCCCGGGACTTCCCCTGAGGGACGGCGCACACTGGTGACGTAGCACAGCATTCCCTCGGTAGGGGTCCTGGAGGATCATGGCTGGGCGGGGGGACCCACTCAGAGAACCCAGGGACACTACGCCAAGTCCGGTGGTTTGTGGGACAGCAAGAGAGAGGGTCTGGGGCTGAAATGAAATGAAGGCTTAGACTCTTGCGGCAGCCTTCAATCTCTGGGAACCTGGGGGATTTGAATATTAAAGCTGTCCTTCCTCCCTGGCCACCTGTACACACACCCCACATTCAAGGCAGACAGCTCCAGCAATACACCCATACTGAGTTCTCCAACTGAACCCCACAAGAATCATTTCCCCACACACCACGGGGACAAGGTGGAGAACTGACTTGAGGGGTATAAGTGACTCACAGATGCCATCTGCTGGTTAGAGAAAGTGTACACCACCAAACTGTGTTTCTGAAAAATTAGATTGGTATCTTTTTTTACAACCTGAAAGAACCCTATCAAGCAAAGCAAATGCCAAGAGGCCAAAAACAACAGAAAATCTTAATGCATATGATAAAACCAGACGATATGGAGACTCCAACTCCAAACACACAAATCAAGATATCAGAAGAGACACAGCACCTCGCACAATTAATCAAAGAGCTATGATCGCGGAACAAAAACATAGCAAAGGATTTAAAGGACATCAAGAAGACCATGGCCCAGGATAGAAGCGACATAAAGACCCTAGAAGAGCATAAAAAAGACATTGCAAGGCTAAATAAAAAAACAGAAGATCTTATGGAAATAAAAGAAACTGTTGGCCAAATTAAAAAGAGTCTGGATATTCAAATACAAGACTAGAGGAAGCTGAAAAATGTCTCAGTGTCCTAGAAGTCCACAGAACAGAAAATGAAAGAACAAAAGAAAGAATGGAGAAAAAAATTGAAAAAATCAAAATGGATCTCAGAGATACGACAGATAAAATAAAACGTCCAAACTTAAGACTCATTGGTGTCCCAGAAGGTGAAAAGAAGTGTAAAGGTATAGAAGGAGTATTCAAAGAAACTGTTGGGGAAAACTTCCCAAACCTTCTACACAATTTAAATACACAAAGCATAAATACCCAGCAAACTCCAAATAGAATAAATCCAAATAAACCCACTCCAAGACATATTCTGATCAGACTGTCAAATACTGAAGAGAAGGAGCAAATTCTGAAAGCAGTAAGAGAACAGCAATTCACCACATACAAAGGAAACAACATAAGACTAAGTTGTGACTACTCAGTGGCCACCATGGAGGCAAGAAGGCAGTGGCATGACATATTTAAAATTCTGAGAGAGAAAAATTTCCAACCAAGAATACTTTATCCAGCAAAACTCTCCTTCAAATTTGAGGGAGAGCTTAAATTTTTCACAGACAAACAAATGCTGAGAGAGTTTGCCAATAAAAGACCTACCCTACTTTAGATACTAAAGGGAGCCCTACCAACAGAGAAACAAAGAAAGGAGAAAGAGATATAGAGAATTTTAACAGACATATATAGTACCTTACATTCCAAATCACCAGGACACTCATTTTTCTCTAGTGATCACAGATCTTTCTCCAGATGGGACCATAAGCTGGGACATAAAACAAGCCTCAAGAAATTTAAAAAAAAAAAAAAATTGAATATACTCAAAGCACATTCTCCAACCACAATGGAATACAAATAGAAGTCAATAATTTTTGAACTGTAACTCCACTATTTACTTCCTACATGATATAAAATACACAAACTCTAATGACAAATCAGTAGTTTTGAACTCAATGTAAAATTGTAATTTTACACAACTATATTAAGATGGGGGAATGGAGGAGTATAGGAACATAGTTTATGTGTCCTATTGAAGTGAAGGTGGTATCAAAGAAAAACAAGATTGTTACGGGTTTAAGAGGTAAATTTTAAGCCCCACAGTAAACACAAAGAAATTATCAGACAATATAACCATAGAGATGAAAAGCAGAGTATGGGTTAAGAGAAATGGGGGAAGGGGCAATGGGAGTTAAGAAATGAGTGTAGGGTTGCTGTTTGAGGTGAAGGGAAATGTCTAGTAATGAATGGTGGGAAAGAGCATTACAACATTCTAAAGGTGATTAATCCCACTAATGGAAGGCTGTGGGGGAGGTGGAATGGGAAGATTTAGGCTGTATATATGTTTCCACAACTGAACCAAAAAAAAAAAAAAACAACAGTCTAAATAGATGACAATTGAATGCCAAGGATGAATCTGGATGGGATTGGAAGATGGAGGACAGGTGGCTCAAAGGGACACAGTTGAGATATAAGGAAAAGGAAATATAGAATGTAAGGTTTGTATCATTATTGAATCTCTTGTACTTCTTAGCTGCGCTTAATGGCATTGCATAAAAGAATGCTCTTGTTTATGGGAAGTGTATACGTGAATTATAGTGTATGTTCAAGGATGTGTGCAGCTAGCTCTCATATGTTCAGAAGACAGAGCAATAGATGATGGATGATAGATAGGGAGGGAAGGAGGGAAAGAAATAGCGATGTGACAGCATGTTAAAGTTGGTGGATTGAGCTATTGGGGGAGGGGGGTCAGGGTATGATGGAATTCTGTGTAAGGGGTTAGTACTGTTTTTGCAACTGTTCCTATAACTTTGAATTTATTTCAAAATTTAAAAAATTAAAAAATTAAAAAATACACAATGAAGACATAAAACAGCAGATTTGAAGAGGCAGAAGAAAGGATCCATGAACTAAAGGACAGGACATCAGAAATCCCACACACAAAAGAACAGATAGGGAAAAGAATGGAAAAATATGAGCAGAGTCTCAGGGAACTGAAGGACAACATGAAGCGCACAAATATATGTATCATGTGTGTTCCAAAAGAAGAGAAGGGAAAGGGAAAAGAAAGAATAATGGAGGAAATAAACACTGAAAATTTCCCGTCTCTTAGGAAAGACATAAAATTACAGATCCAAGTACCCCAAACAGAATAGATCCAAACAGACCTACTACAAGACACCTAATAATCAGATTATCAAATGTCGAAGGCAAAGAGAGAATTCTGAAAGCAGCAAGAGAAAAGTGATCCATCACATACAAGGGAAACTCAATAAGGCTATGTGCACATTTCTCAGTAGAAACCACGGAGGTGAAAGGCAATGGTATGACATATGTAAGATACTGAAAGAGAAAAACTACCAACCACGAATTCTCTATCTGGCAAAACTGCCCTTCAAAATGAGGAAGAGATTAAAATATTTTCAGACAGACACTGAGAGAGTTTATGAACAAGATCGAGCTCTACAAGAAATACTAAAGGGAGCACTACAGGCAGATAGGAAAAGCAAGGAGAGAGAGGTTTAGAGAAAAGTGTAAAAATGAAGACTCTCAGTAAGGGTAAAAGGAGAGGAAAAGAAAAATAAAATAAAATATGACATATAAAAATCCAAAAGACAAAGTGGTAGACAGTAGACATTATGTTGAGTGAAATTAGCCAGAAACAAAAGGACAAATACTGTATGGTCTCACTAATATGAACTAACACTGATAAGTGAACTTTTAGAGTTGAAGATGAGAACACAGGTTATCAGAAGACAGAAAGAGGTTAGAGATTGGGCATTTGATGCTGAAGGAGTACAGAGGGTTCAACCAGATAGACTATATAGATTCAGAAATGGATAGCACATTACCGTGTGATAGTAGCGCAATACTGTAAGTACTCTGAGCAAAGATGAGTGGAGTATGGTTGAAAGTGGAAGGCTAGGGGCATGTATGATACCAGAACAAAGACAGAAGATAAAGACTCAGATTGTATAAATTAGCAAAATCTAGAGTGGTCAATGATGGTGATTACACCTACAAAAATAAGAATGTTTTTACATGTCACATCCATTCACTAGTTGTAACAGTTAATTCTGAGATGCTGAGCTCTTTGTATATAACCTAGTCAGTCCCTGTAACTTTGAGTATCTGTGCGACACATGAGACTCAGAGCCAGAGTTCAGCAGCTATGAATGTCAGCATTACCCCACACAGCAACTGTTTAAAATGCTGAAAAACAGATCAGATTTCAACTAGAGATATGAATGAAATGGACTTAGTTGGGACTAAAATAAATCAGACTAAAGGGTAAAGGATGATACTGACTGTGTTTTCAAACTTCAACTTTTATGTGAGACCAAAGGAAAAGATATTTCTTGGTGCAAAATCTATATTTTCTGTAGCACACTATATCATTTAACTTGTATGGTGAGTTTATTCAAACACCTTAATTACATGGAACCTTGAACAGGGGGTGAGAGTTGTGTGTACAGGTTAGCGTGATGCTCCAATACATCCCAGAGTAATTTGGGCGAGAATTAAAAGTATTTGCAAAGTCCCCTTGAGGGACTGGGGGAAAATATGGTAAGATTAAACTTCCCCACCAGGGGAATTACTGATATTCTTGAAAGCACTGGGAACTACCAGTTTAGTAGGCTGAGCCCTCTATCTTGGGGCTTGCCCTCATGAAGCTTGTTACTGCAAAGCCGAGGCTAAGCTTATTTATATTGTGCCTGAGTCACCCCCAGAGAAACTCTGTCGCTCAGATGTGGCCTCTCTCTTTAAGCCAATTCTGCAGGTGAATTCACTGCCTTCCTCCCTACATGGGAGACATGACTCCCAGGGGTGTAAATCTCCCCGGCAACATGGGACAGACATGACTCCTGGGGATGAGCCTAGACCCAGTATCGTAGGACTGAAAAAGCCTTCTAGACCACAAGAGGGAAAAGAAATGAAACAAAATAAAGTTTCAGTGATGAGAGATTTCAAATGGTTATTCTTATGCATTATATAGATATCCCTTTTTAGTTTTTAGTGTGTCAGAATAGCCAGAAGGAAATACCTGAAACTGTTAAACTGCAACCCAGTAGCCTTGATGCTTGAAGAGATTGTATAACTATGTAGCTTACACAGTGTGACCGTGTGATTGTGAAAACTTTGTGACTCATACTCCCTTTATCTAGTGTATGGACAGACGAGTAGAAAAATGGGACAAAAAGTAAATGAATAATAGGAGTGGAGAAGGAGTATGAGATGTTTTGGGTGTTCTTTTTGACTTTTATTTTTATTCTTATTTTTATTTTTTTGGAGTAACGAAAATGTTTAAAAATTGATTGTGATGATGAACGCACAACTATATGATGATACTGTGACCAAGTGATTGTAGACTTGGGTGATTGTATGGTATGTGAACATATCTCTATAAAATTGCATTTAAAAAAAGAAGGAACCAATGGCCAATAGTATCAAATATTAGATAAATCAATTAAGTTAAGGACCGAAACATTTGATTTAGGAATTGGAAGTCACTGGTGAGCTGTGAGTCACTGTTTTAAGAAGCAGCAGCAAAAGCCAGATTATACCAGGACAAGGAATAATCATAAGTGAAGAACAGGAGATACCTAATAAGGGACCTTTTCTTTCCAAGAGAATAGCGGGTCACATAGGGAAGATTTGCATCATAGTTGCTGCTGTTTTTTTTTCAATAGAAAACACATATGATGTTTACACGTAAGGGGAAGGAACCAGCAGATAGGCAGCAACAAAGATAAAGGAGAAGGGATGACTAATAGAACAACAGTCCTGAAGAGAAGAGAAAAAGGGGAATACACAAAAGATAAGCACATAAAGCATGAGTATGGAGGATGAATTCAGTATAGATGGAGATGAATCTTCTATTGGACTAGGAGGGAAGTTTACAGATTTTGTTAGTTTGTAAGAACAGGAGGAGCTATTGCTTGGTGGCACTGATGTTCCCCGTGAGATACAAAGCAAGTATCACTGGCTGACGATGAAGAAATAGGCTTGAGCATTTAGGGAAAGGGTAACTGTTCAGAATAATCATTTTGGGGGAGGAATTTTCAAGGCAGAAGTTTAACAGCAGATATACATTTTTTAAATGCTTTTAAAAATTAATGTATTTCATAGCTGATAAAAACGGCAATGCAAATAATGAATTATCTGTAAACGTACAATACTTGGCATTAGGCTTTGGAATTACTACATTGAATACATAAGCAGATTGTCACAAATCCCTGGACAGATGGTGTCTATAGTTAGAATATACCCCAATGATGTCTGAGCAGTAGACCACAAAAATGTGGTATGCTGCAAAAGCTCAGCTTCAGAGAGTGACAAGAAAGGCCCAGGTTATTTTCCTAGCACTCCACAGCAGAAGCCAGGTGACTCTTCATTCTCCCAAAAAGCAAAGGAAGAGTGATCAGGCTGTTCTGTTACGGTTGCTGGAAAAGAAATCAAAAGGTAATTTTTTGCTTCTCTTGAGAGCACTTTTAGCTAATGTGTTCAAAAAAATAATGTTACATCAAAGTCCTCTGTCAACTGACAAGTAGTGTACAAAAAGTATTTTTATTTACCTGGCATCTATTTAAATTTCCAGCTCTATATTCATTTATGCAAATGCAAGAACCCTTAGCTCTAATCATACTGGTTTACTCTGAGTTCTCAGACTATGTGCTTTTGTGAATCTTTGCCTATTCAATTTTTACAGGGGGTTGCTCTAAATTTCCTCTCTGCCTACGCATGTACTACCCAACCTTCATGCTTTAGCATTAATATCACCTGTTCTTGGAAGGTTTCTCTGAACACCCAGCTAGAAGCAATGTTGTCATCAGAACTTTTCCAATCGTTCATTTACCATACAGAATTTTTTACTTGGTATTTATACAAATTATACTTTATCTTTCCCTGCCTTAAGTTCTTAGAAGGCAGGAACCATGTTTTGCACGAAGCCTTCTTAGCATGATACTTTACACATAATGGAAACATGTCCTCTTGCAACTTGAAGGTGCTTAACAGAGAATATCTTCATCTAACGAGTGAGAACACCATGGCTCAGCGACATGACCAAAGTCAGTTAGTTACTGGCAGAGCCGGAACCCCAAACCAGGATTGCAAACTCCTATTCTTATATTCCTTTCAATAAAGCCCTGTTTGTTTTTTTCAATCTGATTTTATTTTGCAATCCAAATCTCAAAAAGTCTTATTCTTAAGTCTTAAGTAAGACAAGGATTCAAATTTTTCTCGAAAGATTTTAACTTTAATGTAGATTGCATGTAATTGGCTCAGATGCATGAAAACAAGATGCGCTTTTTGTGTGTTTTTTGTTTCTTTTCTTTTTTTTTTCTTTGAGCATTCTGCTTTGTTGCCATGGAGCTAAAGAGTTAATTATATAGTAGTGGTGACTGGTATAACAAACTCTGTAAACAGAGATAAATTTGTCTTATTCACATATGTACTTACTGTATACTAGCACACCACTGCCTCTAATACACTCATCGCATTTGTAATTCCTAGTTGGAAACAGCACAGCAGTTCAATGGAAGAAATCAGTAACTATAAAATTCCAGCACTGATATTGGGAGTGACCTAGAAGTAATCATCAAGGGCAGGGTTATATCTCAGGCCCTTTGTTAGCCCTAGTGTCTAACATGGTAACTCATACAGAATTTTTTTTTTAAACTGTGTTTATTTTGAAAATATTTGGCTAAAACTAAGTGAACACTATGTGTGCAGTTACAAGTTAAGATTGACTTAATTACTACAAATTAATTTAGACCTACAATTTAACTCTAGGTAAAAAATTTATTTACAAAGATAACCTAATTGTAAAGGATAGCTAAAAAATAGACTATCACTTTGTCTAGTCCACTACTTGGGTAACTCTTAATGAAAGATACAATGCAAATTTAATGAGAAGCTGGGAAACATGGTTATTTTGCTGATCATTCTCCCAGGGTATGGTACAAGGACATCCTGGGAGCATCATGCAGCCAAGAGGGTTTTTGTGGATCACCCTTTCATCTGGGATAACTCAGCTGATCACTAGAAAAAACAAAGGATTTACTATTCAGCTGTGTAAGAAAATGTCCACTAAAAACTCATTCAACTTAATTTCTCTTGCATTGAGAATCTGGAGGTTATTATTCTCTGGGTGGTAAGTGTTAACAGCTAAACACCAAAGGGCAGACAAAACCAGGGAATTCTCTTACTCAGTCCTTATCCTGTTATATGACCCTCAGCAAACTGTTTAACTTGAATTAACTCTTTTGGTTCCTTTACCTGAAACAAGAAATGAAGACATTTACCCAATCTGATAGACCTAAAATATACTCTTCCCCTACCTTATATCAAACAAGGCTTCCCTTATTGCACTGGGCTGGAGAATAGGGATCATTTACCACTGTTCACGCTGGGTAGTCTCAATGGGCATTATAATTGTCTTCATTCCACTAAAGTATTCCCGAGACACTTGTAATCTAATGGTTCCTCAACTACCCATCTCAATTTCTGAAATGTCCTTACAATCATGATTGTCACCGTCTGATTTTCAACCACAGGACTAGAGTAACAGTTTATCAGTTTACAGTCACAGCACAAAACATTATAAATCCTTAGAAAAAGTATACTTCTTAGATGTCCAGAATGAACACTTGGTTTCCAGATTCTGTCCCACATCGATATGGATATGAAATCACTTCTCTTCATTAGCTATTGGGGGGGAGGGGGTGGGATACTGAATAAATTCTTTATATGCATACACAAAATATATATTACTATCTCAAATTAGGCCTTCTTAATCTGTCAGTGAAATGGGTTATACTGTTCAAGCCTTGCTGGATGAATTAATAATTTCACATTCTCATATACTATTACTAAAATCCATATGATATGAAAAAGCCAGTAAAGATAAGCTTGTAACTATAAGCAAATAAAAAGCACTCGTGGTGGTTATGGTTTCCAAGACATCTTATAAACATCTGTATTATTATTTCTAACTTCATGAGGAAGAAACTGAATTGAAGAAATAAGTTTACTATATACTTAATGAGGAGAAAAAAGTAGGAGCTCCTCAGAAGAGAGATGTTATTTTCTTCCCTGCTGCAGAACTTCCCCAAAGCAAACTGGGTCCTGGTGCCATAGATGTGCACCCTGGAGAACTGTTTCTATTATAATGGGGACTACCTGGGAAGGAACCCGCTGAAATTTCCTGTCCAACTGAACTCCTTTCTGGCTGTGTGGTTAGCAGAAGCAATATCCTCTGCCAAGCAAAACAGCAAAGTGCTCACCAAACTTCTTCATCTGTTCAAGGGCTTTTCCAAAGCGCTTTCACATTTCAAAGTGAGTCAGCAGATTCTAAACCCATTTTCCTCATTTAACCACTACAGAAATGCTGAAAGTGAATTACCTACTTACTTAGATTGGAATAAGGAACAGAAAGCACAAACTTCTTACTTCAATATGAATATGACTCATCAGAAAACCAAAATATTTTCTTTGACAATTAATTATTGTGCAGCAGCTGCTACTAAAAAGCAACAGCAACAATATTCATTATGCTACTCAGGTTCTAATTTTTTAATATACTAGAATCCAAGCAAATTCAGAGGTTTTTCTATAAGAGAAAATCTTGCAGGAATAGGCATTTTTTCCAGAAAGCGAGAAGAAAATGAATTCCCTATATTTTCCTTAGGGAAAAATTTTTATTTATGGTAAACACAAGATGAAATATGACATTATCATGCAACACAGTCTCAGTATTATCACTTATAAAATAACATTATTTGAACAGCTTATCAAAGGAACTTGGTACAAAAAAAAACATCGACAAATTTTAAGCTAATATTGCATTTAATTTTCTCAGAAAATAAAACCTTCCAACCAAATCCATTTTGTTATACCTAGTATCTTAAATTTTTTTTTTACAAATTCCAAGGCAATGTTTAAAAGCCTGGACAGATAAAATAAGAGTTGAGATTCAGCAAATGTTGAATTCAAAGCAATCTGCTGAGGATGTGCATTTTTCTTTTCCACCTAATGCTGAGTTCTATTGCCCAGTTAATAGGAACTAGCAACTTAAAGCACTATCCACTAAGGGCATTTAACACATATTTATTAAAAACCCACTTTATACAGGCACTTGTTGTTTAGGGATATAGCCCTATACAAGAGAGATATGGTCCCTACCCTCAAGGAGCTCACAGTCTAGCAGAGAAGGCAAACCTCAATTACTGTACCAGGAATCTAGAGAAATGAGGTAAGGCATAAGACAACTGCCCCCAGCTTTCCTAACTAATATGCAAAGCTCAGAGCAAACATTTAACTAAGAGATAACTATACAGGGCAGTCCTGTCTCATTCTTCCTTTTTGCTCTTCAGTTTAAATGCCTGAGAGCTAGTTATAATAATCCATAACAGGATATTATTCCAGTTCTACTGCTAATGTGTGATCTCTTTCTAAAATCAAAATTCTACATTTTAATTTTTGCAACCTGACCATTATTTACCTTCTCTCACATCTAACTGGGTTATTCTGTTAAGTTAATCAGATATTCAAAAAATGTTGCCTCACAATAGATACAGTTTATGTTGATTCCCATAAACTTGAATTAATTAATTCAATAAAGACTTTAAAACTTTGCAAACAGGTCATTTATTTTTATACATTTTAACTGAATTTTATAAAACATAATGATAGCTACCATGTATTGAATACCCACTATAAAATAAGTGGTCCTTTATACACAAGATATTTGTAATCCCCCATACAAGGTATTATTGGCCCCAGTTTACAGATGAGGAAACAGGTACAGAGAAGTTAAGTGAGTTCCCTCACAACACACAGCTATTTAGAATAAAGCCAGGCATGGAACCTCTGATTATTTAACTGGTCAATTTGTTCTCTCAAGAATCCTAAATAGAGCACAGAGTTCCCATCCTCCAGTACTATGTACAGTGGAAACACTCATTGTGCAGCATCATAATGTGACAATAATACTTTTAAAACTGTTAAGCAACCTGAGTCCAACAGAATATCTTAGGTCCAGATAAAACATCTGATTAACCAGTGAGATGAAACATGAAAAAAGGCAAATGGCAAGTAAATAGAGGACGTGTAACCATGAAGTATTTGCTAAGGTGAGTAAACCACACTGACCACTGGCACCAGGAACCTCCAAGCTTGGCAGTGTGAAACTCTCCCATAAAGGGAGGAAATTAGCTCACACTAAAAGGAGACGGCCTTGGAAACTCAAAAGAAAATGCTGTGTCAGAGAGAGTTTGTGTTTTTTTGTTTTGTCTTGTCCTCAGTGGGAGCTGATCCTACAGAAGTGCCACCTGATCACTCTGCCCAGGTCACCTGCTCTTGGAGGGATCCACGTTTTGAAAGAGACCAGCGCAATTATTTAGGCACACACATATTAGGAAAAACCTAATCATTTTTTTTTTTTTTGCAAAAAAAAAAGTGGAAGGCTTTATGAATGAACAGGAAGGAAAACTTGTAAGATCAAATTGCTCTGCACTCACTTCCAAAAAGCTCTTCTCTGTCATTTATCCAAGTAAACAACCAGTCTGCAGACAGCACCCAGGAAGATTCCACTGGTAAATCACAGATTGTAAACTAAACTGCTATCCACCCCAAGACTAACTTTCCCAAGGTCTACAACACTTTTAGGGGCTGTCTTCCCCATCTTGTACTGCTGTTCCAACTCTCAAGAAATCTGCTAAAACCATTTGCTGAACGCTAATATTGCAGAATCGCTTGAAAAGAAAAACGTCAATTTCAGCTCTGGGGCAGCATGCTCGCCATTCAATGCCTAGTGGTTTCTTAACATGAATGTGATTAATGTTTGTATTCGGGAAAGAGAACTTCTTCTGACCTTGAGTGCACGCGCTAAATAAATTACCTCAGAACGAAAGTGGTGAGATCTCATAACAGCATCTGGGGAGAAAAGAGAAAAACAGGACTTCATTTAACTCCTTATTCTTCACCTGACGGGTTATTAATGACTTTTACCCGGGCACAGAGGTCAGGGAGGCATACTGCAGACGCCTCGAATTCAATGGGGACATTCTGGGGAGAAGTGTCACTGGGCCATCATTCTTAGATGCTTTCTCAGCGAAAAGTTTCCGGGAAACTTCTGGAGGAGTTAGGGAACCCCAAACTCTCCATGTCGTACTTTCTTACCCCTACATTCTAGGGATGGATGGGTGAAGGAAAGTCTGCTGCAGCCCCCAGACTTCGTTCGAATTAGCCTAAGGCTATAGCAAACTGATACTAAGAATTTTCGTCCGTTCCTCCCTTCCCTGCTCTCTGCATCCCTGTGGTTATCCAAACCCGGGAGATTGGGGGAGGGAGTAAAGGCAAAATGGGCAAGGAGGGTTAAATAAATAAACATACTCAGCTTAGGGAGTGGGCAATAATGGGGATAGGGTCAGCAGCGGAGAAGACAGCAAGCCTTGCTTCACTATCCACATCAGCTCGAGTGTTCCTCCTGGCCCCAGGAAACCCGTGGCTGCGAATCTTACCTCGGCTCCTTGAACGACCCGAAAAGACCGATTTCATCGGATGCCTCCCTTTCTGGAGCCTGCGGTGCCAGCAGCAGAAGAAGACGATGGTGGCGATGGTGCCAAGCAGAAGCAACAAGAGGAAGAGGGCACACTGGATGCTGTAGGGTCTCAGCAAGACGAGGAAAGCCGCGGCGATCATGGTGCGGGCGAAGCGGAGGCGGCTGAGCGGCGGGGCTGGAAGGCGGCAGCACAGGCACCCGCGCGAGGGGCACGCCGGAGTGGCGGACACGGGCGAGCGTGGCTCAGCGCGTCGTGCCCGGCGTTCGCGGCCCCGCGCCCAGCTCTATGGTTGCGCACCCAGCAACAGCCGCGCTACGCGAGTGATCCAAGGCTGCGGAGAGCGCTTGCCATGACTCAGCAGACCGCGACGAGGCAGAGACTTATCTGCGGGGAGCCTCTCGCCTCCTTTCCCAAGCGCCCCCGCCCCCGTCCGTGCGCAGCCCCCGGGCGCAGCCCCGCGGGGGACGCGACGAATGGGGAGGAGCAGCTCTGCCGCCACCGCCGCCGGGGCCTCGCGCATCTTCGCGTGGCCGCCGCGGGTCTCAGCATCCCGGAACCCGGCGCACGTGGGTCGGGGCGGGGTCGCGGAGTCCCGGCTGCTGCCGCGGCGGCCCGCGGGGGGCGGGAATGGGGCGCCGCGGCGGAGTCTCGGCTGATGACATCACGGCCGGGCTGCGGCAGCGCGGGCGCGCGGACATGGCTGCGGCGGCTGCGGTGGCGGCCGCGGGCTGCGCCCGGGTCTGAGTGTCCCGCGCCCTCCCGCGGGGCCACCTGCGGGTGCACTGGCTGGGCGCTTCTCGGCTCCCGCGACACCTGGGGCTTCCACGTACGCAGTCTTCTTTGGCAGAATTGCTGTGGAGCCCGGCGACAGGGGGCGCCAAGGAGCCAGGGAGAAAAACGTAAGGCGCTGGCGGGAGTCTCCAGGAGGTGCTGCCCCTACTTCCCACCTCCCCGCACCCCTGCCCTCAGATTGGGGCTTTGGAGGATGCAGCCGGGTGAGCTATTGCTTGCGGGGGATTCCTCGCACGGTGAAGCGTGAACACCGGGAAGGGCCTTCCCTGGGAACTGGGGTCCTCCAGGATCCAGAGACCCGCCTCTCTTCAACCCCCTTTGAACTAGGAGCGCTCTGCAGTAGAACGCACCGAACCGCAGATGTGAACTATTTCGCCCCCAAACTGGGTGCTATTTCGCAGCCAAGAAGATGGGCACTTTATATCCTCTTGTATCCATGTGTTTACCGTACAACCCTGACTCCATTTAAGGGGGAGACGAATTCCAATTTAAGGACCTAGTAGATTAAAAGAAATTGGGGGATTGGCTTGTAAATATGTTGGGGAGAATTTTTTTTTTAGGGAGTGTGAGGAAATAGTGATCTGTGCACGCGCGCACACCTCACCCCGCTGTCTCTCTCTTCCCGCCTCCCCCACATTTCTTCATAACCAGCAAAAAATATATAGTAGTTGGTGACCGGGGGATTTTACAGTGGTTGATGCTGCAATGGCAACGCAGACGGAATGGCGGGAGCGCTGCAGTGTGCCTTTCTGTGGACGGCCCAGGCCACCTGCCAGGAGGCCGCTCCTACAGCAGTCAGTCTGCAGTATATTGCAGACTTGGCGGGCCGGGTGTGGTACCACTTTCTGCTGTCCCCAAGGCAATGCTAGGTCTTCCTTTTGGGGCTGGCTTTTGTGTTTTGTTGTTGACTACCATAGGGAGACTGCAGTTATAGTGACAAGGTAACACATTACTGCATTTGTGGAGATTCTAGTTAACTACTAGGGTGGAGACTTATTTTGGAATATTTAAGCGATTGAAGAAATTGTCACAAAGTAATTTGTACAATTCTGAAAAGCAGTTAAAGAAACTGGTGAGAATACTTAAGTTTTGTTCTTTGCTTGTAGGAACTTAAGTGTTGTTTTCTAACTATACAAAACCAATTGTACAGTTCTACCTAAAAGCTTAACCACTGATGCTCTTGAGGCCAGTAACAGAATATCTTGTAAGCATTAAAGGAAATTCAAACAGGCATTGTCTAATGCAGTCTTTTAAATGTCAGTCTCACAAATATGGAAAATAAGTTTTCTTACTGACAGTTTAAGTTTTCCAAGACAAAATAAAACATTCAAATTGTTGACATGCTGCATCTCATTGAGTTGTTTTGAGTGGAAGATGGAACCTTGAATGTCAGTGTAGGCTGCACTACATACAGGTCACGACAGGCTTCATGGGTCCCTAGCACTCAGAGGCGCTGGCAAGTAGCTACTGGATCATATGCATTTTGCTCAAAGGTTTCCTGATACCGCAGCCCACTGCAGTGAGAGACTGTATTCCTGTCCGTTGTGCAGGGGTTATGGAAGAGAATCGTGAGAGCCTGCAATGTGTGGCACATCAGGAAAGTAGGGATTCTTTACAGCATTGCCTCATAGTGGCATGGTGGAGTACTTTAAAATAACAGCATAACTGATTTAACCTTTTGCAAACATTGATGGAAATAATGAATAGAATTTAGGAAGGTCATCTTTATTTTATACTTCTTATCAACTAAAATTTGTGAGTCAGCCAGAATGGCTTAAATATCCTTGGACAGAAACATGTCTAAGACCACAAACACAGCATAGTAACCAATTTGCCTCAAATTCTGCATTTTCAACAACAAAAAAAGCAACTAAATAGCAATTATGGTTTTCTGAGCTTTTACTTTAGCACAATTGTTATCATCCTGAGTCTTGCTGCAGCCATTTATAAGTTTCAAGTACACACAAGAACATCATTTCTCTTTCAGCAGGCAAATTCTTAACTGCCACACAATAAGATTATAGGTATTTCCTTTTAGCTGCATTCATTTCTGTTCTTTGCATGAGTTATCTTGGAGGTACTAATAATAAGCAAACAAAATCATTAAAATTTGAATTTAGGTTCCATTTTTATTTTCTGAATTGTTTGTGGCTAATTTATAATTTCCTTCTCCAAAGAAGCACATGTTATTGCTTATTTTTTGTGTGTTTAGGTGGTACCTAATGCATTAAGGAATTCAATAAATATTAAATCAACTAAACAATACTTTTTGGAAGTTAATTTATAGAATTCATACCTTTTCTTCCTGCTAGGTTTTCATTTAAAAAGAATAATTGGCATAGTATAAAAATATTTAGGGTTTGGTGGTAGGATGGAGAATGAAAGCCCATGGCCAAAATCTTTTATACCAAAACTTTCTGGAATATTAAATCAAAATGAAAAATACATGTAATTTGTTGGGGTTTTTTTTAATGATTGTGAGTTATCACTGTCACCCAAGAGAAGACAAATGAGTTTGGGAAATAGCTAAAAGAGTTTTGTTCTAGGTGTGCAGAAGGTGATCTATCACTCAGCCCTGCTTCCCTTTGGATTCTTAACCAAATTAGGAATAGACACGAGGAACCAAAGGGAGACTAAAAAATCAAGTTTATTCATATTAAAGCCAGATTGAAGAACATGGCTTAGCTTTAAGCCAAAATGGTTCCCTAACTCAGCGTGCCTACCCGGTGACAGCTGAAAAACTGCAGTCCTCATCAACACTGAGGCAAAAGAAGACCCTATGTACTACTTTCTACATGGAGACAGGAGGCTAATGAGCCAAATCAAATCCATGAGGTACACAGCATGAGTAAGCAAGAGAAAGGACAGTGTGTGAGACTGATGTCAGCCCCACCCATTAGTGCCTGGCAGGGCCTCCCCCAATATCCCCCATCACATAAGTCATTCCACCTCCCAAAGAGAAGAGTGAATAAGGGGCTTTAATAAAATGTCAGAATCATGCTCTCCAGTACTTCCTAAGAAGTAGCACAAGCTGTGGCACAAGTTTTTAATTTATGGATCAAGAAAAATAATCAGGGAGAAAGCATCACCTTGAGCATTGAAATTGAGGGGAAGGAAGGAATTGAAGTTGATTCAAGTTGTGAGCTAGGGTAGAGGAAGAATTTTGAAGGGCAAGATGAAAAATTGCGTTTTAGACCTGTTGAGGTGGAGGGATCAGTCAGAAGGACATGCATGTGAAAGTATCCAACAAGCTCATGGAAATGTGGGTGGAGAGGTCAGAACCAAGACAAACATGGGAGTCATCAACATAGATTGTAGTTGATGTCATGGAAATGGATAAAATGACTAAGGAAGAGGAATTACAGAAAGAATTTGAATCAGAATTTTAGAGATACTTCCATTTGTGGACTGGAGAAGGAGAACAGAAGGCAGAATCATGGAAGCCAAATGAGGAATGTTCCATTTTAGAGGCCGACTAGGACAAATGCATAAATGGGAGTTTAAGGAGGACCAGGACTGAGGACTGGTGACTAACAGACCTCTGGAGACCTTCCTGGGAAGTCAGTTACTGCAGTGGAAGAGACTAAAACCCGACATTAATGGGTTGAGGAGGGAATGGGGAATAAAAAAGAGAGAGCAGATGTTCACAATCTTTGGAAGACTCTAACTCTAGAAGGGATAAGTAGATGTGAGATTAAAGCCTGAATAAAGGCCAATCATGGTTTTATTGTAAGGGCAGGGGTACTTGAACAAGTTTCTAGGAAACTTGGGAAACAGGGAAGCAGTGGTGGGGGAGAAGGTAAGAATTGAACAGAAGCAAGAAGGGGGCATTCTCCTGGGGGATTTGTGGTTTAGCAATTTGTTTCAACATAACTTGAGTCCCCCCATGCTGGTTCTTTCTGCTCAGGCTGCTTTTGACTCTAGATAGTTAAAAATGAGCCTGATTAGTTATGATGGCTCTTGTCCATAGTCTCCTCCCTGCCAGCCCTGGCTACCAATACTAAGGGAAAAAAAATGATTTTTAGGGAAAGATAAGGAATACCTGGAATGTAGCCCAGGTAGTCTGTAAGCTTTTTATTACAAACCTGTGTGGAAGTAAGTAAATTACCCCATTGGTAATTACACAAGGACATGCCACTGAAATATTAGTCCCTTAAAAACAAAAAGTTTAGATAAGTATGGCTCCAGCAATAAATTACTAGACTTTGGACTGATAGTCTGTTTGTTCTTAAGTGAAGTTTATACTCTAAGATTTAAATGGCATAAGAGGAATTGAGAGGAATCTGGGGAAATGTGTTCCATGTCCTTTTTATTCCCAAATACTTTTCATGGCAATTTCCAGCCACCAGAATCAGAGAAGACATCATGCAGCTGACTCATTATTGGTCTTTTAATGTTTGAGTTTTTGAAGGAAAAACAATTATTTGCAATAATATCATATTATTTTTCAGCAGATATTTGCAGGAAAAGAATTCAATATTCATTTAACCATAACAAAAAATTTAAAATAAGTTAAAAGCATCATTGTAAGAGAAAACATTTCAAATTGAATCATTCCAAATTGTTCTTTTAACATTATAGAAAATTTAGAGCCTAATTAGGATCTTTTGTTGTCTATGGGTTACCAGGCCACAAAATCCATGATAATGCTATGAAAAAATATATTGTTCTTTTTGTGAGTTTTACACACTTCTTCAGAAGATCTGCTGAGTTTGGGAGTTTAAAAACATTGATATAATTGAATGCATCTACTCTGTAATGCTTTGCAGACAGTTTTTGAAAGTAATCACTTATGATCCCCAAGCAAATAGAATTCATTTATATAGTTTCCACATTGAGTGTGGGATTAGTCATGCAGCAAAATACTGAGTCATTTGGCCAGAAAATCTACTCATAGTTGTATGAACTGCCAGTGGAAAATCTGAGAACTGTTCATAAGTTAAATTACAAAGCTCTCAGAGTTATAAATCGTTGAGCAGCATTGTTCATTATTATTCAGATAGTGTACAATATTTCCACCATTTGTAAGAATGGACAATTTACAAAGCAAGTTTGAAAGCTGAAGGTATCACCTTCTAGATCCAAGATGAGAGTTGCCATATAAGTTACAAACATATCTACATTCTTAGTGAAGAAATGAAAAAAAGAAGGTAGGTTTATAGTTGCATGATCCATAGCTTTCATCAGGTTCTTAAGGAACAGAGCTCTACAAAGCCACATAAATACCAAGGCTCCTGAATACAGTACCAAATCATTCCTTCAGTCCATGAAGATTTACATCATCTACTACCTTCCCCGAGACTATAAAGAAGTCTAGGATAACAGAGAAAACTCTCAACTCCAACCTATAAAAGTTCAGGAAAATTTCCCAAATGCAAATGAATTCTGCCCACTCTAAACTCACTGGAGACCTATGCTGTAAGTTTCTTTGTCCTCTTACAACTTTAAACAGATTGGGTAACTCTCTTTGGAATGTCAGTTCTAATCCTTAGAAGTGAAAAGACTGTGTTAACTATGTAGGAACATTGCTACAGACTTATGCATAAGAAGATGTGCTAACTTGATATCTAAGCTGCCTTCACAGCAGTTAAGAATCGTAGTTTATATCTAGATATTTGAATGGATAAGCCCAACCTAAGCCTAGGACAATACTGGTCCTAAAGTATGAATTTAGGACCATACTGGTCCTAATATCTGGTCTTGAGTCTGCAAAGTTTTCCATAGTCTTAAGGTCCAAAAGGGGGGCAAAAAGACTTATTATCAGACTTCCAGAAACTACTCTTAGACATCTGGTGAATATAACAGCCACTTTTCTTAAATCCTGCCCCAAACCACAGCTTTTAAAGCTCTTCAGCATTCAACAGCCTGCTGTGAAGTCTTCAGACCTGGTAACTGGTAACCTCAGTTCCAGCAGGGTACTGCACTCCAGCATGGGGAGGATGCTCCACCTACCCATTATCTCTAGCTTTCCACACTTGCCATGCTTGTGAACCTCACCTCCTCCACCTAAATAAAAGAAGCTGGTTATTTCATCTTGTGCCTGTCTTACTCCAGTGGGGAAGTCCAGTTTTCTGAGATGTCCTGATTTCTCAGTCTGGTTAGTTCTATTTTCTACTGAACTCCAAGTTCCCTTTTGACCCTCGAGGCTGTGAAGAGTTTGATGGCATAACATTCATGCATTCCACACAGAGACAGACTTTGAACACCATTCCCTGAGTGCCTCGGAGCCTGGAGGACACTATTTGCACAACTTCATTTTGTCGCCATTTATAATGAGGCAGAAATCCACCTCGAGAAGACCCTCCCAAACTGCAATTAATACACAGACTCCCTGATGACCTGCTATCTGGTGGGCTGTTGACTCTGGAACAAGTTTGCCCTAGCAGTACTGCAGGAGCTAATTACTATGATCATTATTCACTTCCCCCCTTTACCAAAGGATACAGGACAACATGTCCTGTATATCCTCACTGATCAATTGCTACCCTGGTGTAGGCAACCTAATTATTTTTAATAATAGCTAACACTATCTACTCTGGTGGGCCTGTATTAAATGCTTTACATGCATTTACTCCTTTAATCCTCACAGCAACCCTGGGTAGGTACTATTATTACCCCCATTTTATAGCCAAGGATCCTGGGGCTTAGAGATGTAAGGAATTCCCCCAAGATCACACAGCTAGCACGTGGCATAAGGAGTGCCCAGCACTTCAAAAACCATGCAGTTATTATTTGCACGGCCTCCCTGCCCACTGCAGCCCCTCTCCCAAGGAATTCCTCTAAGTTGGGGCTTGCTGGACAGCAGCTACTTTTCCTCTCTTCTGATTGTCCTCAGGCTACCCCCGCCCAGATGAATGAGGGCAAACCAGACACTCCAACAGTACATCAGGTGTTTCCTGGCACACCTCTAGCCTGTGAAGAATTTCCGTAGACCACCTCCTCTAATCCTTCAATCTAACAAACTCCTTCCATAAAAAATTATAGTTTTCACTCATCATTTCATTACAATGTCCCCCACTCAGGTAACTTTGGCCTACCATCTCCAAAAACCTAAACAAGTTTGGGGAGCCAGGCAGACTTTGAAAAAAACATTACTGTTGACCACATGGTCAACCTGCAGAAAAGGGACAGCTCTAAGAGCTTTTCTGTTATATATTGAAGTAAGATTGGAGTTTGTCTAATATAGCATCGTTGGCATCAGGGTTAATTAGCTACATTTCTTGGAAACATCCAAACTGCTTATAAATGCCCCTTCCATCCCAGCACATTTGATCTGAGCTTGAATGAAGAAGATCTAGGCCTATTTCCTTCAGTTATTAACAAAAGTACTACTATAATAAATTACTATAATAGTAATATACCTAACCTATTATTTCCTAATGAAGTACTGTTATTTTCCCCATCTTACAGATGGGGAAATGGAGGCCCAAAGAGGTTACATGGGTAGTGGTAGAGCCAGGGTTATGGACCCAGACTGTTTGATTCTAGAAGACTAAGACTAAGGTAAAATACATTACCTTAGAAGTCCTCAATTATGGGGAAAAGATGACATGTAGAGGAAGTGAAGATTGTCTTCTACTGTTCATAACCTCTGCTTTCTTCACTATTACCTTAGAAGTCTCCCAGAACAAAAACAAAAAATTGGTTGAAAGCTTGTTAATGTAAAATACATATAACAGAGAGAAGAAAATGGCTTCTTACATTCCCTTTAATTTCTAGTTTTCTATGAATTTACTTGTGTTTGTAAACACTTATGTGACCCTGCTTCATCACTGAATATCTTTGGAAAAGATTCAGACTGAAAGACTATCTTGAACTACCTACATAGAAAAACTACCAAAAAAAAAAAAAAAAAAAAAAAAAAAACAGAAGAGTGTCTCACTAAGTAGTCTATCCTTTAGTAGAAGGAGAATTTAGTCTTTCTCTTGCTGTGAAGAGGATGCATATTTGCCTGAGTTCTGTCTCCCTTTGGCTGTTCCAGAAGTTTCTCTATCTTAGAGTCCAGGGCTCACAACATTGTTTTAAAACTCCACTCCTGTTCCCCTTAGTCTTCGAGATTTATGAATCTTGAGTTTGGCTTGCATTCTTTGAATCCACAGTATCCATTATATACCTTCCTAGGCCTCAGCCCACTTAAATAGATCCATCCATCTCCTTGGGCTTCCTTTGATCAATACTTGCTTTCTCTATCCTTAACTAGTTTTTTTAGTACTGATGTGCCTGACAGCTGCCCATACCCAGGCTTGTCAATACATACAACAGAGAGAAGAAAATGGCTTCTTACATTCCCTTTAATTTCTAGTTTTCTATGAATTTACTAGTAGCAAAGTACTTTCATTCATAAATATATATGAATGTATTCTTCCAATGACCTACACATAGGAGATAGAGAAATAACTTGATAAAAATTGTAATGTAACTGATTGTTCCGTTTTTGTTTGTTTTTTAACTTTAATGTTGCTTTGTGGTGGTATGAATTTTAGAGGCAAGAGAGAAAATGATTGATAATAGGTAACGGGGAAAACCACTTAGGATGATTTATTAGGTAAATTATCTGAAATATGTGATTCAGTACATTAATTTTGTTTAGACCCAAACTTTTGAAAGTATAAAAGTACAAAATTAATAGCAACATTGGTATATTGGTGGCTAGTTATTTTATTAATAAATGTTATTAATATAAGGCATAATGAATTAGATATTTCAAAGGGAAATTAGCTTGTCCTTTCATGTTAGAGTTCATAAGATAAATTAATATTTGAAAGTTGGATTACTCCTGATTTTTATGCATAGGCATTCATTCTGGGTCAGAATCAACACATTTTATGAATTTAAAAAATTGGTTGAAAGCTTATTAATGTAAAATACATTTAACTAAAGCAAAAAAGCACAAAAATCTCATCTTGCTCTCAACTTTTAAGATAAACAGAATGTTCTACATTAATTTTAAAAAAGTAGAAGACCTTTTACATGACTTGTAGTTATCCTAAACTAAGAACTTTTCATTGATTCCTACTCTTCTTCAGGTTTAACTCTGCATCTGTGTTTTTGATAAATCAGAAGGAAAGACAAGTAAATATTGGGGGTGGGGGACAGGTAGTAACAAAAGAATAACCAGGAAGAAAATGCTAACAAAAACTGGCATTACTTATAAAAGAGTTAGGAGGTCCTAGGACCACAGGAAAACTTGTAATAGAGTCCCTCTGGATTTAGCAATGGAGTGTTTTGCAATATATTTTTTCAGATGGTTCCATGCAGGGTTTCAGATTTTTCCTTGATTATGGGGAAAAGATGACATGTAGAGGAAGTGAAGATTGTCTTCCACTGTTCATAACCTCTGCTTTCTTCACTATTACCTTAGAAGTCTTCTCCCAGAACAATTACAAGTAAGAAAGTAGGGTCATTTAGCACCTGGTTCTCTTGCCAAATCAGGAGGTCAGGAGTAGAAAAAAAGATTCTGGTATAGATAATGAAGCTAAACTGTATGGAACCAGTGGCACTAGAAACACCCATGGGAGATATCGGAGTACTTATATATTAACAGAAGAGCAAAACATAGAGGATTTTTCCCCTTTTCTTTGAACTACCCTTCACTACTAGAAATAGAGCCTGATCAGTAGTACCATGAATCGAGTCAGAACATGATAATCAGAAATACCAGCCTTATCCAATAGAATAGGAATACTCCAGCAAACAAATAGTGTAGATCAAGGCACATTGTCAACATCAGATATCCATTAGGGAGATAACAAGTGCAAGTCCCAGCAGCAGAAGGAATTTTCTGGCTTGCAATAAATAGACACTCAGGCAGTCAAGAGGGAACCCACCATGTTATGTCAGTAAGGGTCCTGGCAGGAAACAGATGGCCTACTGAAATTAGAATAATTTAAGTTATTAATAAAGGGACTATTTAAGGAGATATGGGCTGGGTATAGGGAAACCACAGAGAATAGTGCTGTACCCCAGGGTAGTAATAGTGGAAATGTTACCACCTCTGGTCCAAAGGAATGAGAGTAGGGAGTGGTTGTTGCACCCCAAAAGAAGATGGTCATATAGAGAGGTTTAGTTGAGGGATACAGCCAGCCTGAGGAAAGGAGCCAAGAAGATAATTCTCCTAACTCACTGTCCTCCCTCTCTCTGATCTGCTGAGACCCCCTGTTGACCAAACCCAACTGGAAAGAGGGCAAGGGGGCCCAAACAGGAACACCTCCTATCTTAGACAGCATAATGGAGATGGCTGGAGAATGAATCTAGAGTGGCAGAGAGAGGATTTCTGACAGTTGTGTCTGAGCAGAACTATAGTCCCAAGAAACACTTGGTGAGCCAGACAAAACTCTGGTCACAGGAGTTATAGGAATACTAGGCAGAAACTTAAGTAAGGAAGGCCTTGAATGGGACTTAGTCAAGTGAGGAAAACATAAGCCTAGTACCTGGAATTGAGCACAACCTGTTACAAAGCTGACTTGATGATTAACTTCTAAGTTCTGGCTCCCTAGCCCTTCTTTAACATGCTTCGGGGTTATTGACTAGGAATGGTTATCAGGGACATGAGGGACCCCAGTTCCCTCATCTGTAAAGTGTGAATAATAACTGTGTCTACTTCAGAGGGTGACTGTAAGGACTAAGTGAGTTAGGACAGGTTGGATACTTAGAACAGTACCTTATATATAGTAAGCACTCAGTAAATGCTAGCTATAATATTGATACTTATTACATGAAGTAGACAGGATTGGAAAAAATATGAGGATGTCACATAGGGCAGTATAGGGAGCTAAATGAATTCCTTTCCTAGATAATGGTTACATCCTTGACTACGCATTATATCACTGCTTATTCATTGAAGTAGCTTCAATAAAAGTACATCCAAAACTCTGACCAAATAAGAGTGTTTTTTCTTTCCTTTCCCATTAGGGAAAGTTTAAAATGGTTCAAGTCTATAGCCCCTGAAACATATTTAACGTTTCTTAGGCTCATGCATAGTCTCAAATCTAGTCTAAGTAGTGCTGTCATAATTTGGCCACATTGTTAAGCCATCCTAAAGTATGCTAATCTTTGTTTTAATCAGGATATTGCTGGAACGATTTGGAAATTGAACATGTTTTTGACGTCATTTGAAAATGGAGGAGTAAAAAGAGTAAGTTGAAAACCTCCCTAACAGATATTAGTAAAACCTAGTAATATCCCACCAAAGGTCAGTAACACCTTGACTGATAAGAAAGCCATCCAAACACTTCTTTGCTTAGCTTAGTGCTGCTGGTACTGCATGAGAAGGCACTTGTTTTAATTTCTTAGCTGCTAAAACAAATATAATACAATGGGTTGGCTCGACAAAAGGAATGCATTGGCTCATGGCTTCAGAGGCTAGAAGGATTGCTTCCTCCCAAGGTCGGTATCTTCTGGCTGTTCCAGCAATCTTTAGGGCTCCTTGGTTTTTCCTTCACATGGGAATGTCTTCTTCTTTCTCTCCTGGGTTCTGTTGACTTCCAGCTTCTGGCAGGTCCTGGTGGTTTCTCTTTCTTTCCAATGTCCTTTGCTTATAAGGATTTCGATCATATTGGATTAAAGCCCACCCTCATTCAGTTTGGGCACACCTTAACTTACAACATCTTCAGAGGTCTATTTGCAAATGAGTCATTCCCAGGGGACCAGTGGTTAGGACCTGAACATGCCTTTTGTGAGAAACGTGATTCAATCCCAAACAGCACCCAATCATTTAGAGACGTTCCAATCTGAATCACTCTTCCTCTAATGAATACATAATTTTTAATAATATGGACATCCCCCTCACCCATGTCCTACATGACTAGAGGCTGGGCTGGAACTACTGGTTCATTTCACAGAGATCGTTAAACCAGCCAGTGGGTATTCAGAATAACATTGGCACTATTTTCCTTGCACTTTGGGACTCACCTAGATGGGAGTCTTTAGCTCATACTCTGACTTTAATAGTACAGGAGACCTTTTATCTCTATACAATCCAGAATTCCTATGTATAGAAAACAATCCAAACCTTTTCTGAAAGTATACTTAGGTTGTAAAAACCTTTTATGAAAGTATACTTAGGTTGTATTGCAGTTGTACCTGTCTTTCACAATTTTAACTTAATCATTAATAGCTAACATATACATAAACACCAAGGTAGATGAGACACCTAATTATATTTCAGAATTCATTTCCTTCAATATTCATTTCCTTCAGTTTTAATTTCCTTAAGTTTGATGACTTTTACCTTTTAGAATTTTACAGATGGCTTTTGCATTGTTGAATTCCTGACTTAATTTTGTCACTGATTTATTAAAGTAAACCCAAATGCATTGAGAATTTATATTTTATTACCTTCATTGCTTTCATTAGTTACAAAACTCAACTTCTTTATGCCTATTTCTTAGATATTATTTTTTCCATAATTTGGATCATTGTTTTTCAAACTATGGATTATAACCCATTACTGGTTGTGAAATGACTTTAATGTGCTATCTTGTGAAATGACTTTAATGTGCTATCACCAACACTTTTTAAAGTTAAATAGAATTAGTAAATAGAACAGACATTTAGAAAGCACATCTCATAGTAAAAGTATTGTAGTAAGCATTGTTTCATGAAACTTTTAGTTTGTTTGTGTGTATATGTATGTATGTGTTTTCTCGATCCAAATGTAAAATATGTATTTTATTGTGAGCAGCAGTCAAGGAAAATGTTTGAAAGCCATTGACTTACATTATTAATCCAACAACACATCTAGTGTATTCTTGCAGAAGTGGTTATGTTTAATCTGGCCCTCTATAACTATGGAGGGGGTTAATGAAATGCTTTCTTTTAGTAGAAAGGAAAAAAACAGGAGTAGGGAAGAAATAGTTACATGGTAAATTTTCATCAGTTACCAGAAACTAGTAAGTACTGCTTAATATATACCCATACTCATAATATTCCATCCAAATTTGTAAATATTCTGTTTCTGGATAGTATAATGGAAAATGGTTCTGAAATCTACTGAAAAATAGGGATTCTAAAAGATATTTGCTATGTCCATTTTGTTTGCTTTTGAATGAATTGCATGTTTGTGAAGGAGCTTGAAGATTTGCTTTTTAAATAAATCATATCAACAGGAGAAAAGTTTAATACAGTTAGGGAGAATGCAAAAGCTATATTTTTGTAAGCTAATTTTTTTATTATAGAAATTGTAGATTGAAAGAAAAATCATGCAGAAAATACAGATTCCCATATATCCCCCAACATCCACAGTTTTCCCTGTTATTAAAACATTGCATTTCTGTGGTGCCTTTGTTAAAATTGATGAAACAATATTATTATAATTATACTATTAACTATAGTCCATAGTTTACATTAGGGTTCACTATGTTGTACAGTCCTATTTTTTAATGTATTCTAGTAACATATATACACCCTAAAATTTTCCCTTTTAATCACATTCAAATATATATTTCAGTGATTTTAATTATATTCACAATGTTGTGCTACCATCACCACCATCCATTTCTAAAACATTCCCATCATCCCAAATAGAAACTCTACCAATTAAGCATTAACTCCCTATTCCATACCTGCAACCCAGCCCGTTAACCTATTTACTAGTTTCTGATTCTATGAGTTTGTTTATTCTAATTATTTCATATCAGTGAGATCATACAATATTTCTCCTTTTGCGTCTGGCTTATTGCACTCAACATGATGTCTCCAGGGTTCATACATGCTGTTGTATGTGTCAGAACTTCATTCCTTCTTACTGCTGAATAATATTCCACAAATAATATACCACATTTTGTTTATCCATTGATTGGTTGATTGGACACTTGGGTTGCTTCCATCTTTTGGCAATTGTGAATAATGCAGCTATAAACATTGGTGTGCAAATATCTGTTCAAGTACCTGCTTTCAGTTCTTTTGGGTATATGCTTAAAAGTGGGATTGCCAGGTCATATGGTAATTGTTTTCAACTTTCTGATGAACTGCCAAACTGTATTCCACAGCACTTGCTTCATTTTACATTCCCACCAACAATGAACAAGTGTTCCTATTTCTCCACATCTTCTCCAACACTTGCTACTTTTTTTAAGTTTTTTGAATAGAAACCATTCTAGTGAGTATGAAATGATACCTCATTGTGGTTTTGATTTGCATTTCCCTAATGCCTAACAATGTTGAACATTTTTCATGTGCTTTCTGGCCATTCGTATATCTTCTTTGGAAAAATTTCAAGTCAAGCCTTTTGCCCATTTTTTAATTAGGTTGTTTGTCTTTTTGTTATTGAGTTATAGGATTTCTTTATATATGCTGGATATTAAGTGCTTATCAGATATGTGGTTTCCAAATATTTTTTCCCATTGTGTAGGTTGCCAAGTATTTTTTTCCATTGTGTAGGTTGTCTTTTTACTCTTGTGATGAAGTCCTTCAATGCACAAAAGTTTTTAATTTTGATAAAGTCCCTTTTATCTATGTTCTCTTTTATTGTTTGTGCTTTGAGTATAAAGTCTCAGATACCATTATCTAACACAAGGTCCCAAAGATTCTTCCCTCAGTTTTCTTCTAAGAGTTTCATAGTTTTGGTACTTATATTAAAATGTTTGATCCATTTTGAGTTAATTTTTGTATATGGTGTGAGGTAGGGGCCCACCTTCATACTTTTGCATAAGGATGTCCAGTTTTTCCAGCACCATTTGTTGAAGAGACTATAGTTTCCCTACTGAGTAGACTTGGCACCCTTGTCAAAAAACAATTGCCCACAGACATGAGGGTATATTTCTGAACTCTCAATTCAATTCCATTGATCTATATGTCTGTCAATGTGCCAGTACCATGGTGTTTTGATTACTGTAGCTCTGTAATAAGTTTTAAAATAGAGAACTGTCAGTGCTCCAACTTCATTCTTCATTTTCAAGATGGTTTTAGCTTTTCAAGCCCTTCCTTATAAATTTGATGATTGGCTTTTCCATTTCTTCAAAGAAGTGGTTGTAAATTTGAGTGGGATTGCATTGAAATCTGTAAGTCACTTGGAGTAGATTTGACATTGTAACAATATTTAGTTTTCTGGCCCATGAGCATGGAATGTCTTTACATTTATTTAGGTCTTCATTGATTTCTTTTAGCAATGTTTTGTAGTTTTCCATGGACAAGTCTTGACATCCTTGGATAAATTTTTTCCCAGATATTTGATTCTTTTGGTTGCCATTGTAAATGGAATTTTTTCTTGATTTCTTCTTCAAATTCTTTGTTACTTGTGTACAGAAACACTACTAATTTTTGCATGTTAATATTGTACCCCATCATTTTGCTGAATTCATTTATTAGCTCTAGTAGCTTTGCTGTAGATTTCAGATTGTGTATATACAGGATCATGTCATCTGCAGATAGGGAAAGTTTTACTTCTTCCTTTCCAATGTGGATGCCTTTTATTTCTTTTTCTTGCCTAATTGTTCTGGCTAGAACTTCCAGTACAGTGTTAAAGAACAGTGTTGACTTTTGGCATCCTTGTCTTTTTCCTGATTTTTTGTGTATGATTCCAGTTTTTACTTTTCAATCTAGAATTCTTTATGGAATATAGTTTGAAATAGGAATATAACTTAATTTTTTTCCATTCATCAATTTTCTCACTATCATTTATTGAATAAATCTTCCTTTCCCTACTTATTAAAGGTTTTACTTTAATCATATACTAAATTATTATATATGTATGAATATATAATTTCATTAGTTTCATACAATTTCATTTGTTTTCTTACTTTGTACTTTATTTAATACCAATATATGAAGCTAAATCCAAAGAAAGACTATCTTTACTGTCTGTAATGGTATCAACGTATTATCTCAAAAGTTCCTCAAACTTTAAGGAACAACCATAAAAGTTCCAGTTAAACAATACAGTTATTCTTTTTATTGTGTTAAAATACAATTAACATACAATTTACCATTTTAACTGTTTCAAAGTATACAATTCAGAGGTATTAAGTACATTCACAATGTTGTATAAACATCTTCACTATGTAGTTCCAGAACTTTAATATCACCCCATATGGAAACCTTGTACCCATTATGCAGCCAATTCCCATTCTTCCTTCTCCCCAGTCCCTGGTAACCACTAATTTGCTTCCTGTCTCCATGGATTTGCTTGTTCTGAATATTTCATATAAGTGGAATCATATAATTCATGGCTTTTTGCTCCTGACTTCAACTTAGCATATTTCCAAGGTTCATAAATGGTATAGCATGTATCATTAGTGCTTCATTCCTTTTATGGCTAAATATAAATATTCCATTGTATGACTATATCACATTTTGTTTAACTATTCATCTGCTAATGGACAATTGGGTTTTTTCCACCTTTTGGCTCTTTGCGAATAGAGCTGCTATGAACATCTGAATACAAGTATTTGCTTGAAAGGCTGTTTTCAATTATTTGGATATATTCCTAGGAGTGGAATTACTAAGTCTTATGGTAATTCATTTTGTTTTACTTATTGAGAAACTGTTTTCAACAGCAGCTGCACCATTTTCCATTCCCACCAACAATGTACAAAGGTTTCAACTTCTCCACATCTTTGCAAACACTTGGTATTTTCCATTTTTTAAATTTTGTCCATCCTGGTGGGTGTGAAATGGTATCTCATTATGTTTTTGATTTGCAATTCTCTAATGATTAATGATATTGAGTCTTTTTTATGTGCTTATTGACCATTTGTATATTTTCTTTGGAGTAATGTCTATTTTGTCCATTTTTTAAAACTCAATTATTTGTCTTTTTATTATTGTATTTTAAGAATTAATTATTCTGGATTCAAGTTCCTTATCAGATAAATAATTTGCAAATATTTTCTTCCATATGGGTTGGTTATTTGCAAAAAACAATTTTCTGATGTCCTATCTAAGAAACCATAGCCTAACCCAAGGTCATGAAGATTTACTTTTAAGTTTATCTTTATAGTTTATAGTTTTAACCCTTCCTTTCATGTCTGTGATCCATTTTGAGTTAATTTTTTTGCATGGTGTAGGGTAGGATCAACTTAATTCTTTTGTACGTGGATATCAAGCTATCCTAGCACCATTTGTTGAAAAGACTTTTCTTTCCCCATTTAATTGTCTTGGCACCCTTGCCAAAAAATCACTTGACCATAGATGTGAGGATTTATTTCTGGACTCTCAAGTCTATTCTATTGATTTACTTCTGTCCTTAAGTCATGACCATACTGTCTTGATTACTTTAGCTTTGTAGGAAATTTCAAAATCAGGAAGTTTGAACCCTCCAAGTTTCTTCTTTTACAAGATTATCGTGGCTCTTCTGGGTCCTTTGCATTTCCATATATATTTTAGGATTCAGCTTATCAATTTCTGAAAATATCATGCATTATTGAACTTCATTTGTTCTTGTGAACTTAAACATCATCAGTTTCAGGAATTTTGTCAGAAATAGAAGCTGAATATTCTGGCTTGCGCTACCTCACAGCATTTCAAAAATTTAGCAGTGATAAAAGTTTACTGCAAAGGTTGGAACTCAGGGCTGACACTGGAATTTTTCTGAACAAGAAAAACTGTTCTCAGCCACTCTTTTAAAACACTGAGTGGCTCTGGAAATTGGTTTTTGCTACAGTCTTGATAATGTTTCTTCATGAATTCAACATAAAATTACAAGATAAAGCAGCCCTTATATGCAGAACTTAAACTGAGATAAAGTCATTTCAATAACAATTAATGTATGCCTCACAGGTAATGTGAAGTTGCTTTATACACTTCCTGTGCTGTCAAAAGTTAAAACAAGAAATGAGATCTCCATTCTTATATAAATTTGCAGTAGATACATTTTCCAGGTTCAAATTATAGTTCCAGAAGTGTCTTTTGTACCTCAATGTAAAGGAAATTTTCATGTTTCAAAATCCATTTAGCTGTAC
This sequence comes from Choloepus didactylus, assembly GCF_015220235.1. Taxonomy (NCBI): domain Eukaryota; kingdom Metazoa; phylum Chordata; class Mammalia; order Pilosa; family Megalonychidae; genus Choloepus; species Choloepus didactylus. The sequence goes on along the minus strand of NC_051313.1, from coordinate 94,192,706 downwards.
AATTGAGAAGCATCCACCTAACCTTTAATTGGAAGTGATTAATCTGCAATGTAATGACATCTAAAAGCAAATATCAAGGGAAGAATAGAGTAGAATGCTATAAATGCCTTCTATATGAATATGCTCAGTAAAACATATAAGCTCATATTTTGGAAGTACAGGGTTTCTTTTTGGGGTGATAGAAATATTGCAGAATTAGATATGGTGATGGTTGTACAACATTGTGAATATAATAAAAACTGTACACTTTAAAATGGTAAATTTTCTGTTATGTAAATTTTGTCTCAGTCAAAAAATTATAAGCTCATGTATTATCAGTATTTGGTAGTAGCTATCTATGTGAAAGACATTTTCAAAGAAAAATATGTAAAATCTCAGTGCAGATCTGCACTGAAATGGGTATTTGCAAATAATTTTGACAACAAACACTAACTTTGAAGCCCAATTAAGGGAAATGTTATTATTTAAAAACAGAATTTCATTCTTCTTATTAGTAGATAAACCTGTCTTCTAAAAATGTGTACTCAGTTATTGTTGTAACATTTTGGATTTTGTAAATAAAAATTTTATGGATTTTTTTCTCTTGTTATATATGTATATAATCTACTTGATTTTGCCTCTTGGTCTGCAAAGCTGAAAATATTTAATATCTGGCCCTTTACAGATAAAGTTTGTTACCCATTGCTCCAGGTAAACACACTAATGATTTTTGCCAGGAGGAGAGATTTTATCTAGCAAATACTCTTAGCAGTATATCCCTGGCTTGGGACTGCTGGTAGTAAACAGAACTAGAATCTACGGATTTATAACTCCCTTGAGAATGTCATATAAGCTATAGAACTCTTAGGTATATAATGGAGACATGTCATAACTTTAATGCTCCCCAATGTGTGAGGTGATGATCAAACCTCATATAGAGACCTAACCTATTATTCTGGACCTCAGAGTACATGTGTGATGTGAAAAGGGAGGCCCTAGGCAGCCAGCACGGTGCGCTACACCTCTTCTTACTTAATCCCTACATGAAATAATGTTGGGGATGGTCTTATCAAAATTGCTTCTTGTGACTCTTTGGAAACTTAAGTTAAGCTTTCAAATATATGAATAGTACCTGAGCTAACACAAAGGACTAGACTGTCAAACCAACTCACATGCATCAGAGATCTTAGGCTATATCAAGCTTTACTAATAATTTCAAAAACACAAGCCATCAAAAGTTACAGGAAACTCTGGCAAGACCACTCCCAACATTATCTTATGCTCGGAGTAGAGAAAATGAATTCTCTTAAAATAGGCAAAATAACCATATTTCCTAAAATAATTACTCAATGTAATTTGGTAAACAGCATATTTTACCTTCTCACTAACAGTGCACACATTCAATCCCTTCTAAACCCAGTTTTGGTATTCTATAAAGTTTTATTATTTATAATTAAATATTTTCATGAAAATAAACCAATATATGCAAGTAATTAGGATGCTGTATCATCTTTCTGTAGCAAAAGTTAATTTTTTGATCATTTCAATTCTATTTTACATAAGAACAAACATCTACTTTATTTGATTCTGAAAACTGATTCTCTTTACAATTTTTATGAAATGCCTTCTGGAGTTTTTCTCCCTTCGGTAGTATAATCTTCAGTTTACACCAAAGTAAATTCTTTGATCTCCCTAGACTTCAGGGTTTCCAGTTTAAAAAGAAAAAACTCTAAAGCAATTCTTATTGTCTTATTGATCTCCCTGGAATATTTTGGTCCTGGCAAGATCTGCTGATATGAATGTCTTTTTTCTTAAAGATGTATAACTTCAATCTTCTGAGACAGTTTCCATAAATTTATAACGTTTCTAACTTTGTTTTTAGACTCCTCACAACTGACTGATAAAAAAAATATTTGTAACAATGGCAAAATTTTACACTACTTGATTTTGTATTACAACTCACTGCAAATCAGATCATGGATACAATGAACATCCTCGTGATGATGAAATTGAAAGATCTTTGAACCAAATGAAAAGATGTAGAAAATCAGTCAGTGGGGGAGAGTAAGATAAAGAAGCATTTAATAAAGTAGTTAACATGAGTGGCTAATGCCATTATGAAACATACAGTTGTAAATATATTCTGTACCCTTTTTTGTTTTTGTTTTAAGGAAAAACATTAACTTTTGGGCTACGTCCACAATTGATCATCTACATGGGCATTCCCTCCTCCCACAATTTCAGAAGACCCTTCATTACTGAGAAAATGCAGAAGCTCTTCCAAACAGATGAAATTACCAATACCCAAGCTTTTAGAAAAGGAAAGAGGAAAAGGACAGAGACAATGGAATCAGAGAATGCAAATAGTGACATGGATAAAGGACAGGTTGGTTTTCCATTACCTTGACATAATTTTATTATCTAACTCAACCATATCCCATAATTCCTTTAATAACTTATTAGTACTTCCCCTCATCTATTAATTTATTCTTTTCTTTAATTCTTTATTCAACCAAGAGAATATAATTTTATGTTCTCCTTTTAATGCTGATTGAGTTGAGGTAGAAATATACTCAACAGACTATTTGCTTGCATCTCTTTAGGTATGACCAAATAGGCTAGTGTTCAAACTTTTTTTCATATTCTGGGAAATGAAAGATCAGCAAGATGTTAGGAAATGTTTTCTCTCTCAAAAAATTGGAGAAATTGGAATATCTGTTCCTTACATTTACTGTTTGCTTTTCTTTCTTTATGTTTTAACTCTTCCACTCTAAGCTTTATTAAAAAAAAATTAACTCCAGGACTATTCATTTCCTATGACAGCTGTAACAAATTACCACAAACCTTGTGGCTTAAAACAACACAAATTTGTTCACGATTCTGGAGGTCACAGGTCCTACTAAGCTGTAAACTGATGAGGCCAGTTCCTTCTACAGGTTCTAGGGGAGAATTCATTGCCTAATATTTTCCAGCTTTTGGAATTGCCTTTGTTTCTTGACATTTGGCCCCTTGCTCCATCTTCAATGTGCATCATTCCTATCTTTGTTTCAGACACCACATGGCCTTCTCTGACTCTGACTCCTCCTATACCCCTTTTATGAGACCCTGTGATTACACTGGGCCTACCTGGATAATCCAGGATAATCTCCTTAAATCAAGGTCCTTAACTTAATTACTTCTACAAAGTCCCATTTTCCATTTTAGTAACATTCATAAGTTCCAGGGTTTAGGACATGGATGCCTTTAGGGGGGCCATTACTCAGTCTAGCGCACTAAGCTTCTAGGTCTGGATCTTCATGAATTCCACTCTACTCCAATATTCCAGGTTTAGATCTTTACATACATAGGCCAACTTCAGCAGTTTCAGAAAACTCTTCTGTCTCAACACAGCCTAGGTTTTACAACTCAAAAGCATATGTTTTCAAACTATTGCCTAACTATTGACTTTAAAAACTATTTTTAAATCTCAAAGGTACACATGAATAATTTGTTCTAGTTGAATCCGCTCTCTCCTTTACTGATGGATAAACTTTAAATTGGCCTCATGAAACAGTATCAACAAAGAGGGTTGGGGGTGGGTATCAGGAATTAAGGTGTGAGAATGTATTACAAAAATAGAAAAAAATATTATCCCACCATAATAGTAATGATTATCAAATGTCTACTATGTTCATCGCACTATGTTAGAGGTTCTCTATATATTGTCCCATGTCATCTTTTATTTCTTTAATTTAAAAAAATTCAATCAATAAAGCTGCTACCCATCCCAAGACATAAAACATTACCATAACCTATATCTACCTATGTATTCCTCCTCTACTCCACCCCCTGCCTGCCTCACTCCAGAGGTAATCACTGAACTCAATTTTGTAGAGAATTTCCTTGCTTTGTTTTTAGTTTTATCAAATATGTCTATATTTATATGTATATTATGTAGTCTCATATATAATAATATATATTATGTATTTTATATCATTTCATTTTATTTGTTCTTAAACTTTACAAAAAGTACTGTATGTTTTATTTTGGAACTTGCTTTTTCCACTCAACATCTTACTAAGACTCATTCATTATGGCACTAATTCATTCACTATCAATGCTATGTAATATTCCATTGCCCGATGCTAACCTAACTCATTTATCCAATTACCCTATCATTGGATATTTGGAGTGTTTCTGTTTTGGTTTTTTTTTAATCAGTATGATCCATGCTGCTATGGACAGTCTTGGATATGTTCCTTTGTATACATGCTGAAAGTTTCTCTTAGGTATAGGTATAGGAGTATGTGCTGGTTTGCAACTTTTATGGACCCCAGAAGAGCCATGATCTTTTAATCCAATTTTGTGGGTGAAAACTTTTGATTGAATGTTTCCATGGAGATGTGACCCACACAACTGTGGGTGAGACCTTTTGATTAGATTGTTTCCATGGAGGTGTTACCCTACCTGTTCAGGGTGGGTCTTAATTAGATCACTGGGGTCCTTTTAGAAAGCTCACAGAGAGAAGCAGCTCAGAGAAGCTGAGAGACATTTTGGAGAGAAGCTAAGATATGTAATCCGGAGTTTAGCCCCAGGAGAAGCTAAGCGCCAACACAGATGCTGACGCTTGGAGATGCTTGGAGATGCAGAATAGAATAAATCCAAATAAACCCACTCCAAGACATATTCTGATCACACTGTCAAATACTGAAGAGAAGGAGCAAGTTCTGAAAGCAGCAAGAAAAAAGCAATTCACCACATACAAAGGAAACAACATAAGACTAAGTAATGACTACTCAGCGGCCACCATGGAGGTGAGAAGGCAGTGGCATGACATATTTAAAATTCTGAGAGAGAAAAATTTCCAACCAAGAATACTTTATCCAGCAAAACTCTCTTTCCAATTTGAGGGAGAGCTTAAATTTTTCACAGACAAACAAATGCTGAGAGATTTTGCCAATAAAAGACCTGCCCTACTTCAGATACTAAAGGGAGCCCTACCGACAGAGAAACAAAGAAAGGAGAATTTTAACAGACATATATAGAACCTTACATCCAAAATCACCAGGACACACATTTTTCTCTAGTGATCCCAGATCTTTCTCCAGAATTGACCATGGGCTGGGACATAAAACAAGCCTTGATAAATTAAAAAAAAAAAAACAATTGAATATATTCAAAGCACATTCTCTGACCACAATGGAATACAAATAGAAGTCAATAATTTTTTATTTGTAACCACTATTTACTTCCTACATGATATAAAATACACAAACTCTAATGACAAATCAGTGGTTTTGGACTCAATGTAAAATATGTAATTTTTGACAAGAACTATATAAAGGTGGGGGAATGAAGGAGTATAGGAACATAGTTTACATGTCCTATTGAAGTTAAGTTGGTATCAAAGAAAAACAAGATTGTTATGGATTTAAGAGGTTAATTTTAAGCCCCATAGTAAACACAAAGAAATTATCAGAGAATATGACCATAGAGATGAAAAGTAGAGTATGGGTTACTAGAAGTGGGGAAGGGGCAATGGGGAGTTAAGAAATGAGTGTAAGGTTGCTATTTGAGGTGAAGGGAAATTTCTAGTAATGGATGGTGGGAAGGTGATAGCATTACAACATTCTAAATGTGATTAATCCCACCAATGGAATGCTAGGGAGGGGGTGGAATGGGAAGATTTAGGCTGTATATATGTTTCCACAATTGAAAAAAAAAAAAAAGGCAGTCTAAATAGATGACAGTTGAATGCCAAGGATGATCCTGGATGGGATCTGAGGATGGAGGACAGGAGGCTCAAAGGGACACAGTTGAGACATAAGAAAAAAAAAAGGAAATATAGAATGTAAGCTTTGTATTAATGTTGAATTTCTTGAACTTCTTAGCTGCGCTTAATGGGATTGCATAAAAGAATGTTCTTGTTCATGGGAATTGTATATGTGAATTACAGTGTTTGCTCAAGGATGTGTGCAGCTTCCTCTCATATGTTCAGAAGACAGAGCAATAGATGATGGATGATAGGGAGGAAAAGAGAAATGGTGGTGTGACAGCATCTTAAAGTTGGTGGATCAGGGTATCAGGGGAGGGGAGTCAGGGTATGCTGGAGTTCTGTGTATGGGGTTTGTATTGTTTTTGCAACTGTTCCTGTAACTTTGAATTTATTTCAAAATAAAAGTAAAAAAAAAAAAAAAGAAGACACAGAAGCTTGGATCTGAGAACCTCCCTATGCATCTCTTTGGGTCTCTTATTTGGATCCTTTTACTGTAATAAAATTATAATCATAAGCAGAGAAAAAAAAATCCAATCCATTTCTGGTATTTTGCACAAAGCCAGCTTTAGTAAACCAGAACAGAGTGGAACTGTGAGATGTATTTAACTTTACAAGATAAGGTTAAAATGTTTTACAAAGTATTTGTACCAATTTACATTCTCACCAGCAATATGTAGAAAATTCTATTATTCTACATCCACTCTGCACATGGTTTCATCAAACTTCTTAATTTTTGCCAAAAATGATATTATATTGTCATCTTGATCTCCTTTTCCCTAATTGTTAATGAAATCGAACATCTCTTTGTATGCTTATTAGCCATATGTCTTTCCTGTTCTGTAAAATGCTTGTTCATGTCATCTGTCTATTTTTCCATTAGCTGTTGGGTTGTTTTGTTTTGTTTTTCATTCATTTGCAGGAATATATATCTGTGTTAATTACCTGTTATGCAAATATCTTCTACCAGTTTGTAACTTGTCTTTTCACTTTATTTAATATATCTTTTAATGAACAAAGTTCTTAATTTTAAAGTAGTTGAATTTATCAATGTTTTTTTATTATGACCAGTGACTTTATGGCTTGTTTAAGAAATCTTTTCCTGCCCTCTGTCATATATCAAAGTGCTTCATGTACATGGATTTATTTCTGGCCTTTCTATTTTATTTCATTGGTCCTAACATCTATCCCTGTACCAGTACTATAGTACTATACAATTTTAATTGCTCTAGACTTTTAATAGACCTTTGTAATGTAAGAAAAGACCCTGTTCCGTATACGTCTTCAGGATTGCCTTGGCTATTCTTGGCCTTTTGCTCTTCCATATACATTTTAGAATCCATTTATCAAGTTCCCAAAAAAACCATTTGCATTGTTATTGGAATTGTATTAAATCTAGATGATTAGAGAGACAATATTAAAAAAAAATAAATAAATCTTCTCATCTCTGAACATGGAATCTTTCTCCTTTAATTTAGATTTTTTTGTGTTTCATTAAAGTTTTATGACTTTCTACATCAAGGCCTTGCACATCTTTTTTATGTGTTAATGATAGCTGTTCTCAAAAGAGATTTTAAGGTAAATACAAAATATTTAGGTTCTAAGTATTAGTAAGGTTAAGGGAAATTATAAAAATTCCTTTTTTGGAGATCTTTTTAAAAGTATTTATGGAAGTATAATATACAACACAAGAGTACACACTGAATTATCACAAACTGAACACACCCAGATCAAGAAACAGAACATCACCAGCACCTGAGAAGCTCACCTCTATTCTCCTCCCCACAGGTAAATACTGTCCTGACTTTTAATAAATGGTGTCCTTTTGGACATTATGTTTACTAGTTGTTTGTTGCTGGTATATAGAAACAACTAACTTTTTTAAAACAGCTTTATGAAACATAATTCATATACCATATAATTCATCCACTTGTGTACATTTTAATTTTAAGTATATTCACAAATTGTGCAATTATCACCACAGTCAATTTTAGAACATTCTCATCACCTAAAAAGGAAGCCCCATATACTTTATCTATTATCCCTCCCAACCCCCACCCCAGCCCTAAACAAGCACTAATCTACTTTCTGTCTCTTATAGATAACCTGATTCTTGACTTTTCATATGAGTTGAATCATATAACGTATGGACTTTTGTCACTAGCTTCTTTCACACGGCATAATGTTTTCAAGGTTCACGCAAGTTGTAGCATATATCAGTACTTAATTCTTTTTATGGATGAATAATATGTATGAATACACCACATTTTGTTTATTCATTTGTCTATTAATGGACATTTAAGTTGTTTCCACTTTCTGGCTATTATTAATAATGCTGCTATGACCATTTATCTTTGGATTGAATATTTATTAGGTGAAATTAGGAACCCACTACTTAATAAATCAAACCCTTGACTTGAGGCTTGGTCTTCTGAAACTTGGGGTTGTAAATGGGAGGCTGAGCCCTCCTATAATTATGCTATGACCATTTATCTTGGGATAGAATATATATTAAGTGAAATTAGGAACCCACTACTTAATAAATCAAGCCCTTGACTTCAGACTTGGTCTTGTGAAACTTGGGGTTGTAAATGGGAGGCTGAGCACTCCTATAATTATGCCTAAGAGGCACCTCCAGGGAGCCTCTTTTGTTGCTCAGATGTAGCCTTTCTCTCTCTAAGCCCAACTCAGCAAGTAAATTCATTAACCCCCCACCCCCACCCCACATGAGGGACATGACTCCTAGGAGAATGAATCTCTCTGGCGACATGGGACATGACTCCCAGAAATGAGCATAGCCCTGGAAGTGAGGGATTGAAAATGCCTACTTGACCAAAAGGAGGAAAAAAGAAAGGTAACAAACTGAGGTCACAGTGGCTGAGAGTTCCCAAATAGAGTTGAGAGGCTATCCTGGAGTTTCTCTTATGCAAGCTCCAGCTAGACATCCCAAATTGCCACAGTACACCATGTCCTTAACAAAAGTAGTCCCCAAATACCTAGGTCCCTACCTGAGATTCTATAAAACATTCACTCACTAAGTTTTTTATCTCAGAAACTTAAATCCAAAAGAGTGTTCCTATGCCAGACAAGTCCTAAAACCCAGAGGCAAGAGCCTCTTTAAGAACAACAATCAGATGCAGCCCCCTTCCCCATATTGTCAACACCTTCAATATGAACAAATTAGGGTGTTCACTGCCTAGACACCCCTGAAAATGAAGAAAGAGATTGAGAGGAATGGGTGCAACAAACAAGATATGATTTAACAAAGATTTATGAATACTGAGACTTTATATATATTTAAGATGCTGAGGTGTTGGAGTAGCTGGAAGGAGGTAAATGACATGGTGGAACTATAACCTATAAAATCCTTTGAAATTTGCTCTATAGCTACTTGTTGAATTGTACTTTGAAAATCTTCACCTTTCTGTATATCCCCTATATTGTATAACAAGGAAAGAACTGAAACTGTGGAACTGTAACTCATAACAGTTTTTGAAATTACCTGTATAACTGCTTGTTGAGCTGTACATCGAAAGTTAACACCTTTCTGTATATATGTTAATATTTTACAATAATGGAAATAGCTGAAGTTGTGAAACTGTGACTTATGACAGTCTTTGAAATTTGTTCTCTAACTATTTGCTAAATCATACTTTGAAAGTTATCACTGTTATGTGTATGTTAAAGTTTACAATAAAAATGCATTAAAAATAATAATGCTGCTATGAAATTCATGTTCAAGTATTTGTTTAGACATATGTTATCATTTCTCTTGAGTATTGGAATAGAATTGCTGGATCATATATTAACTCTGTTTTATGGTTTGAGGAACTGCCAGACTGTTTCCCAAAGTGCTGCAAAATTTTACATCCCCACCAGGAGTATATGAGGATTCCAATTTCTGCACATCTTCACAATCACATCATTTTTTTATTCTAGCCATCCTTGCAGTTGTGAAGTAGTATCTCCTTGGGTTTTGATTTGCATTTTCCTGATGGCTAATGATGTCAATCATCTTTTCATATCCTTATTGACAATTGTTTTGGTTGCTAAAGCTGCCAAAATGCAAAATACCAGAAATGGGTTGGTTTTCTCAATAGGGACTTATTAGGTTACAAATGTAGAGTTCAAAGGCCAGGAAAATGTCCAAATTAAGGCTTTAAGAGGAAGATACCTTTTTGGAGGAAAGGCTGCTGGCATCCAGGGTTCCTCTGTCACATGGGAAGGCAATGGTGACATCTGCTGGTCCTCTTCTGGGTTCCTTTCAATGGCTCTCTCTCCCCTCCAGAGGCTTTTCTCTGGATTTCATCTCTTAGCTTCTCTGAGCTCTCTGAGTTTCATCTGTCTTTTATCCTCCCATAAAGGACCCCAGCAAGGAAATTAAGACCCACCTTAAATGGACTGGGTACATCTTCATGGAAACAACCTAATCAAAAGGTCCCACCCACAATAAGTCTACACCCACAAGAATGGATTAAAAGAACATGGTTTTTCTGGGGGTACATAACAGCTCCAAACCAGCACAAGCACTTTTATATCTTCTTTGGAGAAATGTTTATTCAGATCCTTTGCCCATTTTCTAGTTAGATTATTTGTCTTTTTAATATTAACTTATAAGATTTCTTTATATATTCTACATTTAGGTCCTTTATCAGATATATGAGTTGCAAATATTTTCTCCCATTCTGTGAGGTATCTTTTCACCCTTTTGATGTCCTTTGAAGTTTTTATATTGATGAAATCCAATTTATCTATTTTTTGTTGTTGCTCATACTTCTGGTGTTATATCTAAGAATATAATTCTTTGCAAAATCCAAGGTCATGAAGATTTACCCCTATGTTTTCTTTTCAGAATTTTACAGTTTTAGCTCTTATATTTGGTTCATTTATCCATTTTGAGTGAATTTTTGTATATGGTGTGAAGTAAGGGTCCAACTTCATTCTTTTGCATATGACTATCCAGTTGTCCCAGTGCTGTCTGTTGAAAGACTATTCTTTTTGTCTTGGCACCCTTGTTGAAAATCAGTTGTCCATAGATGTATGGTATATTTCTGGACTCTCAATTCTATTCTGTTGATTGATACATCTCTCCTGTGCCAGTACCATATTGCCTTGGTAACCATTGCTTTGTAGTAAGTTTTTGAAACAGGGAAAGTGTGGGTCCTCTTCCTTCATTCTTTCCAGGATTGCCTGTCTTTTCTGGGTCTCTCGCACTTCCACATGAATTTTAGTATCAGCTTGTCAATTTCTACAAAAAGGTCATCTGGGATTTATGACAGGAATTGTGTTGAATCTGCAGATCAATTTGGGGAGTACTGCCATCTTAATGTTAAGTTTTTCCATCCATGAAGATGGAATGTTTTTCTATTTATTTAAACCTTGTTTGGCTAAATTTATTCCAAAGTATTTTATTGTTTTTGATATTATGAATGGAATTCTTTTCTTAATTTCATTTTAGGATTTCTCATTGCCAGTATTCAGTGATACAATTAATTTTTTTAATTTTATCTTGTATTCTGTAAAGTTGCTGGACTTGTTTATCGTTCTAGTAGTTTTGTAGTGGAGTCCTTAGGATTGTCTATATTCAACCATATATTTGAGAATAAAGTTAGTTTTAATTCTTCCTTTCCAATGTGGATGCCTGTTGTTTCTTTTTCTTGTTTAATTTCCCTGGCTAGACCCTCCAGTATAATGTTGAATAGAAGTGGCACAAGTGGACATTCTTGTCTTGTTCCTGATCTTAGGGGGAAACCATCCAGCCTTTTCACCATTAAGTATCGTGTTAGCTGTGGGTTTTTCATGAATGCCTTTTCTTCTTTTCCACATATCTAATTTGATAGATGTTTTTATCATAACAGGGTGTTGGATTTTGTCAAATGCTTTTTCTGCATCTTTTGAGATGATCATGTGATTTTTGTTTTGTATTCAATTACTATAATATAGTAAATTAAATGATTCCCAGATGTTGGCCCAACCTTCCATTCCTTGAATAAATCCCACTTGGTCATGTAAAATTATTTTTATATGTAGCTGGACTTGGTTTGATAGTATTTTGTTGAGAATTTTTGTATGCCTTTTCATAAGGGATATTGGTCTCTAGTTTTCTTTTCTTGTGATATTTTTGTCCTGTTTTGGTATTAGGGTAATACTGGCCTGATTAAATTAGTTGGCAAGTATCCCCTGCTCTTTTGGTTTTTGAAATGCTTGTTAAGTACTGGTATTAATTCTTCTTTAAGTTGATTGATAGAAGTCAGCATTGAAGCCATCTGCAACTAGTCTTCTGTCTGTGGGAAGTGTTTTTTTTTGTTTTTGTTTTTGTTTTTTTTTTTCAACTAAACCAGTCTCTTCATTTGCAATAAATCTAATCTGATTCCTATTTCTTCTTGAATCCATTTTGGTAGTTTGTGTCTTTCTAGAATATTTGTCCATTTCACCTATAATCTTGTTTATTTCTGGAAGGTCGATAGTAACATCACCTCTTTCATTTGTGATTCTAGTAATCTGAGTCTTCCTCTTTTTTTTCATGGTCAATCTAGTTAAAGGTTTCTCAATTTTGTGGATCTTTCCAAAGAACCTGCTTTTGGTTTCATTTATTCTCTTTTTCTTTTCTATATTTCCATTTCCAATCTCTATTATTTCCTTTCTTTCACTTTTTTTAGATGTAGTTTGCTCTTCTTTTTTCTGTGTATTATAGGGGAAGTTTAGAAGCATGTAAACTTTTGTATATTGGTTTGTATCTTGCCATGTTGCTAAGCTCTCCTATTTTATTTAATAATTTTCTATATGTATTTATTGATGAAAGAAATAAAGTTGAGATAGTGAAGCATCCTGCTCAAAGTCAGATTGCATGTCAGAAAACAGCCCAGATTTGCATGGCATTCTTGCTGATTCTACTCTGTTAGCTATTTTTCTACTTTATATTTTTCACTGAAGTTAGGCAGAAAATCAGAATCCTGATTTTCTGCTTCATAAGAGTTACACGAGCATAAACCTATGATATCCTTTTCTTATTCTGAGTTCATCTGGATGGTGGAAGACAAATTGGTGCTAGATCACTAATTATGGCCCAGTTCCTCTCCTGCAGCAGAAAGTGCCTGGGAGAACAGGAATATGTAAGTCTGGTTAAGTCCCTTCAGCATACATAATATGGGATAAACCATTAATGATGCTATAAAGCTCCTTTTGTTGTATCTGCCTTGTTTTTTAGAGAGATCCATATTCGGGAAATGCCTTTCTGCCTGCTGAGAGCTCCAGTGAGGATGAAGAACCTTTAGCAGAATTGTCAAAGGAGGAATTATGCACCAAAATAAAAAGTCTGAAACAAAAACTAACAAACACCCGGAAAGAAAATAGCCGACTCCGACAGTCTTTGGTCATGCTTCAAGGTAAACTCTGAGAAAATTTGACATTTTAGATGAAAGGGAAAATATGTAATAATGAAAATTATTACAAATCAGCTGTCATGAATGAAAAGAAAATCAGTACTTTGATAACTCAAAATTCACATTTTAAGAAAACCTCATGATTATATAATGTGGACGCTCTATTGAAGCTTCTAGTATATTGTTTATAAAATTTTAGATTATTCCTACAAAATTCTAAATGTTGTATTCATTTAATAATGTTCAACAAATATTTATTGAACATTTGGTATAGGCCATTGACTCAGGTAGTTCCCAAGAGAAAAAAAATCAGTAAAACAGAGCAAATACATTAAGAATCTCAGTATGTGCTTGTCTCATACTCCTTTAATGGAGAAAGTTCTAAAAAATGGAGCTTGTTATAATTCATTATTAACCATCAGAATTGGTGATTCCAGGTATTAAATTTGAGTTTTTGTTTTAGGGGGAGTGATTCAGGAAAATAATCACATTTCTTTGGGGACATATACAGGAGAAAGATCAACCTAAGCAAATTAAAAAGCAATTTGTTTAATGGCTTTTGATAGGAACTTGTGTTGTGTTGAAGTGTTTTTTGTTTTGTTTTGTTTTTCCAAAAATTAGGTTTTCCATTTGTGATTAAGCACCATGCAGTATTTTGTACAGTTGAATATTTGGCAATTATGTACTCTATTGAGCAGCATGCTATTGTAAACAGCAAATACACAAAACATTTTAAAAAGAAGATCTCTCTGGCTGCTGTATGCAGAATAAGTATACATGGCACATGAAAGAAAGTGGGAAAGACCCATCCACAATAAGATGATGGTAGCCTAGACTAGTGTGGTGGTTAGGTTCATGTGTCAACTTGGCCAGGTGATGGTGCCCAGCTGTCTGGTCAAGCAAGCACTGGCCTATCTGTTGCTGTGAGGACATTTCATGGACTTAAGTCGTCACTATGTTCATTGCATCTGTGGCTAATTAATTGGTAGTCAGCTAAGGGGAGTGTCTTCTGCAGTGAGAGAAATTTAATGTGATCAATGGAAGGCTTTTAAATGGGAGGTGGTAGCTTCAGTGAAGAGAAGAGAGACCTTTCATCTCTGCTTCGGCCTGCCAGCCTCTTCAGGAGAATTTATCAAAGACCTTCAATGGAGTGCCAGCTTGAGCCAGCCCTATGGAATTTAGACTTGTGCATTCCCACAGTTGTGTGAGACCCTTTTATAAAATCTCATACTATTTACAGATATCTCCTGTTGGTTCTGTTTCCTGACTAATACACCTAGGGAGATGGCTGCAAAATAAAGTGGACATTTCCACAATATTTTTGGAGGCAGAATTGACAGGAGACAGAATATGGTGATTGGTGAGGTTGACAGAGTAATGGCTCACATGCTACCCTAAGAATAATTATTAAATTGGAGGTTTGATAGTTTTAAGTAGAAACAGCCACATGTGAATAGAAATAAGATGTTTATTAATCCATTAAAAAGCCATCACTTCTTTATTTCTTCCCTTTAAATATTGCATTCTTGTAATTGATGGTTTTTCCTGGTGAGGTTTTTAAGATTTTCAAAGAAAAATAATTCCATTTTATATGAAGAACTTAGAGTAAAATGAAAACTAGTTTAAAAACTTAGCATAAATTACTGCTTGAATGCATAGATTTTGGACCTTGGTTTGGATTCCAACTCTGCTTTTTAACTGTACAGCTTTGGCCATGTCACTTTACTGTGCCTTACCCCCAGCTTCAATTTCCTCATCTACTAAATAGGGATTGTGCCGGTTTGAGTGTATTGTGTCCCCCAAATGCCATTATCTTTGTGGTTTTGTGTGGGGCAGGCGTTTTGGTGATGGCTGGATTTGCTTGGAATGTGCCCCACCCAGCTGTGGGCAATGATTCTGATGAGATGTTCTCATGGAGGTGTGGCCCCACCCATTCGGGGTGGGCCTTGATCGGTGGAGCTACATAAATGAGCTGACTCGGGGGGAGGAAGAGTGCAGCTGGGAGTGATGTTTTGAAGAGGAGCAAGCTTGCTAGAGAGGAACGTCCTGGGAGAAAACCGTTTTGAGGCCGGAGCTTTGGAGCAGATGCCAGCTGCCTTCCTAGCTAACAGGTTTTCCAGAGGCCATTGCCCATCCTCTGGTGAGGGTACCCGATTGCTGATGTGTTACCTTGGATGCTTTGTGGCCTTAAGACTGTAATTGTAAATAAACCCCCGTTTTATAAAAGCCTATCCATCTCTGGTGTTTTGCATTCTGCAGCATTAGCAAACTAGGACAGATTTTGGTACTGGAAGTGGGGTGCTTTTGCTGCTGAGTTTGCAAATACCAAACATGTTGGAACGGCTTTTTAAATGGATAAGGGGAAATTTCTGGAAGAGTTGTGAGGAGCTTGATAGAAAAGGCCAAAACTGCTTTAAAGAGACTGTTTGTGGAAATATGGACTCTAAAGATACTTCTGATGAGGACTTGAACAGAAATGATGCATGTGTTGTAAACTGGAAGAAAGGCGATCCTTGTTTTAAAGTGGCAGAGAATTTGGCAAAATTGAGTCCTGGTGTCAGATGGAAGGAAGAATCTGGAAGCAACAACTTGGAATACTTAGCTGAGGAGATGTCCAGACTACGTGTGGAGGACGTATCCTGGCTTCTCCTTGCAGCTTATAGTAAAATGCGAGCAGAGAGAGATAAACTAGGAACTGAACTCTTGGGTTCAAAGAAACCAGAAGTTGATGGCTTGGAAATTACGGGCTTCCAGTGGGTAGAATCCCAGAAGCTACAGCCCAACCTGAGGACAAGCCAAGATTGGATAAGGAGTTAAGCAGAAAGGATTTGTGGAAACTCCTATTGTCTGATGGCTTTGACCCCTGCATGCTTCATGCAAAGCCAACAGAATTTTTGCGAGATCTTTATAGACGGAGCCATTGCCGGTCTGGACTGGAGGAGACAGACAAGAAACAAACTGAAGGAAAAATTTCTTCAAAGACAGAGCCATGGAGGTTGAGGTCTGGAGTCAAGAGGTCTCGGGCTGGGAGAGCGGAGCAGCCCACATGCATGGAAAGGGTGAGTTTGCCCTGGAGGTCGAGGGCGGGCCTTCCGCCTCGATGCTCTGGAGAGTTTTGCCACCTCAGGTCCCAAAGAGGTTGGAGCACATTCCCAGGGAATTGGGGAGAGCCTGGCTGCCACCACACTGTTCGGAAGGGGTTGAGCGTGTGCCCCGGAAATGGAAGGGAATCCGGGAGCTGCCCCGAGGTTTGAGGAGGGTGGAGCCGAGAAGGTGGTCTCCCCAATGTGTGGAAATGTTGGAGCACTCACCCAAGCGTTTAGAGAGGAACGGGCTGCTGAAAAGGCCCTTGGGAAGGGTTAGGCTCCCGCTCTCTCAAGCCCCAAGGATGCAACATTGTTCTGTAAATGACTCTTGGACTTTGAAATCTAATGGAGTTTGTCCTGCGGGTTTTAAGAACTGTTTTGCTCCTGTTAACCCTGTTTTCCTTACTGTTTCTCCTTATGGCAATGGGAATGTTTATCCTATGAATGTCCCTCCTTTGTATATTGGAAGCACATAACTTGTTCTAAGTTCACAGATTCAAAGCTAAAGGAAAAGTATGCCTTAGGACTGACCACGCCTATATTTGATTTTGATGGGATTTTGTACTTAACTTTTGTTACTGAAATGCTTTAAGTTTTTGTGATATTGTTGTTGAACAAATGTGTTTTGTATTTGGAAAGATAATGTCATTTTGGGTTCCAGGGGGTGGAATGTGCTGGTTTGAGTGTATTGTGTCCCCCAAATGCCATTATCTTTGTAGTCTTGTGTGGGGCAGAAGTTTTGGTGCTGGTTGGATTTGCTTGGAGTGTGCCCCACCCAGCTGTGGGAGATAATTTTGATGAGATGTTCCCATGGAGGCGTGGCCCCACCCATTCGGGGTGGGCCTTGATCGGTGGAGCTATATAAATGAGCTGACTCAAAGAGGAAAGGGAGTGCAGCTGGGAGTGATGTTTTGAAGAGAAGCAAGCTTGCTAGAAATGAACGTCCTGGGAGAAAGCCGTTTTGAGGCCGGAGCTTTGGAGCAGATGCCAGCTGCCTTCCTAGCTAACAGAGGTTTTCCGGAGGCCATTGGCCATCCTCCGGTGAGGGTACCCGATTGCTGATGTGTTACCTTGGACGCTTTGTGGCCTTAAGACTGTAATTGTGTAGTGAAATAAACCCCCGTTTTATAAAAGCCTATCCATCTCTGGTGTTTTGCATTCTGCAGCATTAGCAAACTAAGACAGGGATAATATATAATTTCCTTGTTGCCATGAAGATTAAATGAGATAATTAAGAGAAATGCTTTACCCAGTGCCTGGCACATGATGGGTGCTCAGTAGTGCTCTTTATTAATGTTATTGTCACTGTTTTTACTCAGTGGCACCAGTACCTGATGCATAAACCTCAAAAAAGAAAATTATAGAACAATTTCTGTTATAAATATAGATAAGAAAATTCTAGACAAAAGAGTGGTAAATGAGGTTTAACAGTATATGAAAAGAATCACTTACTATGACCAAAAGGGTTTCTTTTCTCTCCCACAGTCAAGAATTGCCATTTCATTTTTCTCCTCTCTCTGTCACCTCTCTTATCCTCACCCTCAGTTAATGACTTTGCTCTCTAATTCACTGAGGAATTGGAGGAAAAGAAAAGACTCCCTCTCATCTCCCTGTACCTGTGCTTACAGGCTCCACTTTCTCTCCGTTACTCATGGATGACCTATCCTTATTCCTACCCAAAGAGAGTCTCTCCACCTGTATGCACCAGATCCTATCCGCTTTCCCCTAATCAAGGACACTGCTCCAGCAATTCTCCCACTTTCTCCTGCATGACCAAGTTTTCCTTTTCAAATGGATCAGTCCCATTATTATTAGACATGGTATTATTTCTCCCATTAAAAAAAAAACAAAAACCCTTTTTCAGCCCATTTGATTCTCCACCTTTCATCCTATTTCTCTCCTTCCCTTTATAGGAAAGCTCCTTAAAACACTTAACTATATACATACACACTCTCTTCAATTTTCCCCTTTTGTTCCCTCTTGATCCCACTCCACTTAGGTGCTTATCATTCCTTTGTACTCCTCTTCTCAAGATCACCAATAACCTCCACATTACTAAACCCAATGGTCATTTCTCAATTGTCATCCCAAGTGCCCCATGAGCAGCATTTGTTTGACAATCTCCTTCCTTCCTTGAAAGTCTCCAGGACACCACATGCATCAGTTTGCTTCTTTCTTTGCTGGTCTTTCCATCACTGTCTATTTGGCCAATTCCATTCATTACCCACCCTGTAAATATATGATGATGCCCTAGGCCTAGTCCTAGACTGAGTCCTAGATTTCGTTCCTTTCTATCTGCATTCACTTGGAGGATAGGTGATCCTATCCAATCATGTGGCATTAAAAATCCATTGGTGATTTACAGACACCACTTCGATGTCTTCCTCAAACTCCAGACTCATTGTCCAACTGTATCCATGACCTAACTACAAGGCCTCTCAGACTAACATGTCCCAAACAGCATTCCTGACCTCCCTCAATCTGTTTTTCTCTTTCTTCCTCATCACCATTAATGGTAACTTCATTATTCTAATTTCTCAAGCCAAAAGCCATGATATTATCTTGAACTTCTTTATCTCTTTAAGATCCCACACTGGTCCCATAAGCAAATCCTACTGTCTTTACCTCCAAAATATTTTTGGAATTCAGTCCCTTTTTTTGCACTCCCACTACTGCTACTCTGGTCCGAGTCACCATTATCTTTCACCTAGATTATTTCAGTGGCCTCCTAACTGGTTTCCATACTTCTGCTCTTGCTCCTTTGCACTCTTATTCTCAACCCAGCAACAGTAACTATCCTGTTGAAACATATCAGTTCATGTCACTCCTCTCTTCAAAACCCTCCAATAAATCCCCACTTCACATGGGGCAAAAACTAATGTCCCTATTATGATGGCTAAGTCCTTATGATCTGGCCATCTCCCCTCTATTTATTTCTCTGGCATTATTTTTCTCCTGTCCTCAACCTTCTCTCTGATCTAGCCCCACTGGATCACTTGCTTTTCTTCGAAGACATCAGGCATAATGTTTGTTTGTTTGTTTGTTTGTTAATTTTTATTTTGAAATAAATTCAAACTTACAGTAACAGTTGCAAAAATAATACAAACCCCATACACAGAACTCCAGCATACCCCAACCTCCCTCCACTGATACCCCGATCTACCAACTTTAATATTTTGTCACTTTAACATTTCTTTCTTTCTTTCCCTCCTTGTCTATCATCCATCATCTATTGCTCCCTCCCTCCCTCCCTCCCTCCTTGTCTATCATCCAACTTCTATTGCTGTCTTCTGAGAGCAAGTTGCAGACATCCTTGAACAAATAATATAATTCACATATACATTTCCTATGAAGAATATTCATTTATGTAATCACATTAAATGTAGTTAAGAAGTTCACGAAATTTAACATTGATATAAAGCTTACATTCTATATTTCATTTTTTTCTTAGGTCCCAATTGTGTCCTTTTGAGCCTTTTCTCCTCTATTCTTAAATCTCATCCAGGATCATCTATGGCATTTAATTGTCATTATCTATTTGGACTGTCTTTTTTTTTTTCAACTGTGGAAACACATATGCAGCATAAATCTTCCCCTTCCAACCCCTCCCAAGCATTCCATTTAGTGGGATTAATCACATTCACAATGTTGCAATGCCATCACCTTCCCACCATCCATTTCTACAAATTTCCCTTCACCCCAAACAGAAACCCACACTCATTTCTTATACTCCCCATTGCCCCTTCCCCCACTTCTTATAACCCACACTCTGCTTTTCATCTCTCTGATCATATTCTCTGATACTTTCTTTGTGTTTACCGTGGGGCTTAAATTTAACATCTTAAATCTATAACAATCTTGTTTTTCTTTGATACCAATTTAACTTCAATAGGACACATAAACTATGTTCCTATATTCCTCATCCCCCCACCTTTATGTAGTTCTTGTCAAAAATTACATATTTTACATTGAGTCCAAAACCACTGACTTATCATTACACTTTATGTATTTTAGATCCTGTAGGAAGTAAATAGTGGAGTTACAAATCAAAAATACAGTAGTATTGATATGTATATTTACATGTGATCTTTACTGGAAATCTTTATTTCTTCATGTGGTTTCAGTCAATTGTTTAGTGTCCCTTCCTTTCAGCCTGCACAATTCCCTTTAGCATTTCGTATAGGACTGCTCTACTGGTGATGAAGTCCCTCAGCTTTTGATTATCCAGGAATGTTTTCATCTCCCCCTCATTTTTAATCTCCAGATGTTTGTGAATTTTCTAAATCTCTGTTGGTTATTGACTTCTATTTGTATTCCATTATGGTCAGAGAATGTGCTTTGAATAATTTCAATTTTTTTAAATTTATTGAGGCTTGTTTTATGTCCCAGCCCATGGTCTATTCTGGAGAAATTTCCGTGATCACAAGAGAAGAATGTGTATCCTGGTGATTTGAGATGTAGTATGTTCTATATATGTCTGTTAAATTTCTCTATGTCTCTCTCTTCTTTCTTTGTTTCTCTGTTGGTAGGGCTCCCTTTAGTATCTAAAGTAGGCCAAGTCTTTTATTAGCAAAATCTTTCAGCATTTGTTTGTCTGCGAAAAATTTAAGCTCTCCCTCAAATTTGAAGGAGAGTTTTGCTGGATAAAGTATTCTTGGTGGGAAAGTTTTCTCTCTCAGAATTTTAAATATGTCATGCCACTGCCTTCTCGCCTCCATGGTGGCCGCTGAGTAGTCACTACTTAGTCTTATGTTGTTTTCTTTGTATGTGGTGAATGGCTTTTTTCTTGCTGCTTTCAGAACCTGCTCCTTCTCTTCAGCATTTGACAGTCTGATCAGAATATGTCTTGGAGTGGGTTTATTTGGATTTATTCTACTTGGAGTTCACTGGGCATTTATGCTTTGTGTATTTATATTGTGTAGAAGTTTTGGGAAGTTTTCCCCAACAGTTTCTTTGAATACTCTTTCTAGACCTTTACCCTTCTCTTCCCCTTCTGGGACACCAATGAGTCTTATATTTGGATGTTTTATTTTATCTATCACATCCCTGAGATCCATTTCGATTTTTTCAATTTTTTCCCCATTCTTTCCTTTGATCTTTCATTTTCCGTTCTGTGGTTCTCGAGTTCACTGAGCCATTGTTCACCTTCCTCTAGTCTTGTACTATGAGTATCCAGAATCTTTTTAATTTGGTCAACAGTTTCTTTTATTTCCATAAGATCATCTATTTTTTTATTTACTCTTGCAATTTCTTCTTTATGCTCTTCTAGGGTCTTCCTCATGTCCTTTATATCCTGTGCCATGCTCTCATTGTTTGTCTTTAGTTATTTGATTACTTGCTCCAAGTACTGTGTCTCCTCTGATCTTTCATTTGGGTATTTCGGTTTGGGTTATCCATATCATCTGGTTTTTTCATATGCTTTCAAATTTTCTGTTGTTTTGGGACTCTTGGCATTTGTTTTGCTATCTGATAGGGTTCTTTTAGGATATAAAAGATTATTCAGACACCAATCTCTAATTTGTCAGATCTACAGCTTGGTGGTGTACACATTCTCTAACTAACCAGCAGATGGCTTCCACGAGTCACCTATTCCCCTCAAGTCAGTTCTGCCCAACTTTGTCTTTGTGGTGTGTGGGGGTCTGATTCTTGTGGGGTTCATTTGGTGCACCAAGTTTGGGTGTGTTGTTGGTGTTGTCCACCCTGAATGTGGGGTGTGTTTCTGAGTGGTTAGGGAGGCAGGGCAGCTTTAATAATCAAACTTCCCAGGTGTTCCTGGAGATTTAAGGCTGTTGCAAGAGTCTAAACCTTCATTTCAGGCTCACCACAGATTGTCTCTGCTGGTGACCCACAAGTCCTTGGTATTGGCATAGGGTCCCTGGGTTTTCTGGGTGGGTTCCTCTTCCTAATCAGGCATAGTCTTACTTTACTGTCTGGCCATTCCCTCTGCCTGGAATATTCCTCCTCCAGATATCCACACAGTTTGCACTCTCAGTTCCTTTAGGTCCTCTCCAAATTCATCTATTCCCTGATGGCCTTCATCCATCTAAAACTTTAACCTCTAGCCTCCCCCCTAACATTTTATATCCCCTTTCCCTGCTTTGCTTTGTCCTTGGAACTTATAACTCTATATAACCTATTGTATATTTAATATTGTCTGCTCTTCCCCCATACACACATACTAGAATATAACTCTAAAATACAACTCTAATAAAGTTGGATATTGTTTGGTTTTCAAGCAACAGGGATAATCAGAATCTGCCTGCTGCCACAGCAGTGTTCATTTATTCATTTATTCATTCAGTAAATATTTATTGAGTCCCTACTATATGTCAGGCACAATTCTAAGTACCTAGGAAAATCAGTGAACAAAACAAAAATCTATGACCTCATGAAGTTTACATTCTAGTGGAGAGAGACAGTCAAAAACAATAAAAATAATAACTAAGTAAATTATATAATATGTTAGAAGATGATAAGTGCTATGGAAAAACTGGAGCAGGTAAAGAAGGAAAGATATTTGAGGAAAAGGAGGCGGTTTATAATTTCAAATAGCATGGTCAGGGTACGCCTCTTTGTGAAGCAACAGGAACTAGGAAGATACTAAACAGGTGAAATATTTCATATGTAATCCAAACAAAGAAAGGGGTCTGAGACAACAGTACATGCTAGTTATTTATCTTTTGCTCAGTAATTTTCCCAATAACTCTTCGAACTAAAAATCAGGACTGTTTCTCTGTTTATAAAGTCTACTAAATAAGAAAAATGACAGAATATACCTGTCTTTCTAGACATTCAGAGTGGCAAATGTGAGTATGCTATGTGTGTGTTACAGACTTGAAACATATCTTATAAGTCACAACTGACTAACACAATAAGATGTGAAAAGAAATGAATGATATATCTGTTGTATAGCAGGTTATTAAATGGCATTATTTATAGAGAATGAATGTCCACCTAGGAAGCATCAACTAAAAACTCAAATCTTGTAACTAATGAGATTTCAGTAGAGTCAAAAATCAACAAGTTTTGCCTACCTTCTTTTAGATGCGGCAGAAAGCTTTATTTAAATATGTGAATCTCCCTCCTTTCTTGAAATCCCACTAAAATAAATGTAAAAGGCATAAAAGCACTAAAACCAAGAAAACTCAAGAAAAGACCACAGCAGACAAAAGATGCCCATAAAATTTTAGAAGCTGAAAAGCAGATGGATTAGTGGTGACTGACTTAATCTGGGAAAAGCTAAAATCTCAGTCTGTAATGGGGTAGGAAGGAGTTAGAGTCAGAGAAGTTAAAAAACAAGCCAAATCACACCACAGAACTGCAAAAAGGTTCACGAGACTATGATAGGGCTGGTCAACTTAAAAACTGGAGGGTTAATTGAAAAACCTACATAAAGATCCCTTTGACCAACAAATTCACAAATAAATTCTTCCCATGTGGCCTGCAACAACTGTTCCTTCATCACAGCAAAAGCTGGAGAGATTGTACCAAAGTCTGTTAATTCAGAAACACTGGGCATAGCTGCAACAGGGGGTTTGAGAAAATCCTCTAACACAAAAAAACAGAGATCACTTTTCTCAGCAATGTTCTCAATAACTCTACCTCTGTCACATGGCTGTTTCTCTCCCTATATGTCTCCTGTCTTCAAATTTACTCTGCTTATGAGGATTCTGATCATTCTGGATTAAAGCCCACCCTAATCTAGTTTGGCTTCATCTTAACTAATAACATCGTCAAAGATCTGTTTACAAAAAAGCTGAAAACAAGTCCAGACTTCAATTAGAGATACGAATGAAGCAGATCTGGTTAGGACTAAGGAGAATTAGGCAAAAGGGTAAAGGATGATATTGACTATGTTTTAAAACTTCAACTTCTGTGTGAGACCAAAGGAAGAGATATTTATTTGGTACAGGATCTGTATTTTCTGCAGCACACTAAATAATTTAACTTGTACGGTCAGTTTGTTCAAAAACTATAATTACATGGAACTTTGACTAGGAAGTGAGATCCAGTAGGTTTGTACAGGTTAGTGTGAAATACTGATACATACCAAAGTAATTTGGGCAGAGAATAAAATATGCAGAGCTCCCCTGAGGAACTGGGGGAAAATGCAGAAATGTTGGACGTCCCCACCTGGATTATTACTGATATTCTCACAAACATTGAGGAGAAACAATTTAGTAGGCCAAGCCCTCGATCTTGGGGCTTGCCCTTATGAAACTTGTTACTGCAAAGGAGAAGTTAAGCCTACTTACAATTGTGCCTAAGAGTCTCCCCCAGAGAACCTCTTTGTCGTTTAGATGTGGCCTCTCACTCTCTCTAAGCCCACTGGGCAGGTGAACTCACTGCCCTCCCCCCTACATGGGACATGACTCCCGGGGGTGTAAATCTCCCTGGCAATGCAGGATATGACTCCTGGGGATGAATCTGGACCTGGCATTGTGGGATTGAGAAAATATTCTTGACCAAAAAGGGGGAAGCAAAATGAAACAAAATAAAGTTTCAGTGGCTGAGAGATCTCAAATGGAGTCAAGAGGTCACTCTGGAGGGCATTCTTATGTGGTATATAGATATCCCTTTTTAGTTTTTAGTGTATTGGAATAGCCAGAAGGAAATACCTGAAACTGTTGAACTGCAATCCAGTAGCCTTGATTCTTGAAGATGACTGTATAACTATGTAGTTTTCATAGTGTGACTGTGATTATGAAAACCTTGTGACTCATGCTCCCTTTATCCGGGGTATGGATGAATGAGTAGAAAAATAGGGACAAAAACTAAATGAAAAATAAGGTGGGAGGGGGTGGTGGAATGATTTGGGTGTTCTTTTTACTTTTATTTTTAATTCTTATTTTCATTCTTTTTGGAGTAATGAAAATGTTAAAAAATTGATTGGGGTGATGGATGTATAACAATATGATGGAACTGTGAACAGTTGACTGTACACCGTGGATGACTGTATGGTAGGTGAATATATCTCAATAAAACCGAATTTAAAAAAAGATATATTTACAAATGAGTTCACATTCACAGGACTAGGGTTTAGGACTTGAACATGTCATTTGGGGGGACATGGTTCAATCCATAACAATATGTTACCAGAATTTTAAAAAAAATTAAAGGAGAAAAAAAGAATACAGCAAATTTTCAAACTGAAGGACACAAATTTCTAGATTGAAAGATACCACTGAAATCCCAGCATAATTAATGCAAAAGTCCTGCCCAAGGCCTAATATTGTGAGATTTCAACACCAGAAGTAAAGAGAAGATCTTAAAGCTTTCAGAGAGTACAAGCTAACAGGCTACTGATTAAGAGTCAGAATGACTTGGGACTTTGGCCAGAAACACTGTATGCTCCAAGATAATTAAGCAGTGCCTTCAGAATTATGAAGGGAAATTATTTAATATAAAATTGTATATCCAGTGAAATTATTAGCCAAGTGTTAGGGTAGAATGACAATATTTTCACACTTACAAGTCTCAAAAATATATATCCCATGCTCCCTTTTTCAGAAAGCTAATGGAGGATGTTCTCCTAGAAAGAAAAGAATGGCATCCAGAAAACAGGTGATCCAATTCAGGAGAAAGACAAGGGGATTCCCAGAAAGATAGTGAAGGAAAGTCCCAGGATAACACTATACAGTGGCCTAGAGAGCAGTTAGTCCAGATTACTGGAGGAGTATAGAGGTTTCTAGGAGGGATATCTCCAAGAAAAAGATGAAATTAATCAATGATGTGATGTATCCAAACATACTGAGGGGAGATTTTACACTTCTGGTAGAAAGTTTAAAAATGTGTTAGTGGCAGAAACATTTAAAATATAATAAGTTAACTAAAAAGTGAGACAATTCTTAACTCCAGGAGAACAACATGTTTTAAAGGATGGGAATTACCAATAATATTTATATAACCACAGTAACATAAAAGACAATATTTATTGAACTAGCAATTGTATTACTATACTGGGATGGTAGAAAAGAAGAGTGTGTATGTGTGTTTACATGTAAATTATGTATGTGTGCAGGCTTCTGTATATATTGGAGGAGGAGTTGAAAGAGAGCTAAATCCTCGTATTACATAGTTGAAAGTCAGTAAATTATCTGAATCTGAGAAGAATCAAATAGTTGTATATGCATATTATTTAAGACCATTAAATACCAGAAGAAACAGGTAAAATAAATTGGAAATGGTTGCCTCTAGAGGTGGTAATTGGGTGATAAGTGATAGGGCAGAGGACTGCCTTTTTCATTATAAGATTTTATTATTTTAAAAATGATAAATGCCTGGAAGACTTCTGGTGAAGGGAGATACAGAACTCAGTCCTTCCACCAAAACAACTATTAAACAGACAGGAACTGTCTGAAACAACTATTTTTGAAACTCTAGAAGCCAGAAGA
This sequence comes from Choloepus didactylus, assembly GCF_015220235.1. NCBI lineage: Eukaryota > Metazoa > Chordata > Mammalia > Pilosa > Megalonychidae > Choloepus > Choloepus didactylus. The sequence goes on along the minus strand of NC_051313.1, from coordinate 94,166,113 downwards.
ACACTGTACAATACCCAGGGAAGAGTGAAAGGAAGAGGCAGATAAATTACACTGAAGATCCATAAATTTCTCTCTCCATGTGGCAGGCACTGTCACCCATCCCCAGTCTTGCAGCAGGCCACCATGGGGTCCAGTCCCTGAATAGCTGCTAGAGACAGAAAGGATCATAAAAATCGTCTTCCCCAAGAACAGGGGTAAGCACAGATGATAACATTATGACTTTTGATTAGCAAATTTGGAACACAAGGTCCTAGCTCTGACGGCTGCTATTGTTTCAACCCACCCTGGACAAAGGCAGTGGTAGCTATTATTTCAACTCCACCCTAACAAAGGCAGACAGCCTTTGTCGACCCTCTCCTGAAAGGGGCAAAGGTGATGGGCACTTAAAGATGCAGTGATTCCTCAAGGCTGTGGGGAAAAGTTAGCTGAAGGGCTGTATTTGTTGGACAGACCAGGAAAGCTCAGCTTTGGGGAGCCATCAGACAAGATTTTGGCACCTTTGGCCCCCTCAACAGGGCACTTTGGAGCCAGTCTGTGCCCCCTTAGTGGGTCCCTGGCCTTGTTTTGGTTAGGAAAGAACAACTTCAGAAAGTCCTACCCGGGTTGACCCTTCTCCCAGAATTTACCCTACAGGCAAATCAGCATGAGATAATGGAAGGAATGCAAAAAACTTTAGAAGTGGACAGTCTGGGACAAAGGCCTGCAGGCTTCAAATATGCGGGAGACAACCAAATTCCTATAAACCGGAGAACTCCAAAACAACTAAGAAGCAAACGTCCCAGACAAGACAGACAACCAGTAAAACAGGGAAAACCTTGCACACTGCAGTTGCCTTGGGCAGATCTTCCTAATAGGGAGGGCTGAAGCTAAAAAAAATCTCTGTCTTATCACCAACTGTTTATAAAACCAAGAAACAGATACCAAAGGGAGTAAATCCCAGAGTTAATATTTTAATATATTAAAATGTACTGTGTACAACAAAAGAGTACATGACAAGTAAAGAAACAGGAAATGATGGCCCATCCAAAGGAAGAGTATAAAAATAAAGAACACACCAATGCAAGAATCCAGAATGTTGACATACTGAACAAAAAATTTTTTTAAATGATCTTAAAAATGCTCAAGGAGATGTGAAAAGTTCAGAGAGGAACTAAAGGATATAAGGAAAACAATGCATGAACCATATCAAGAGCCTAATTAAAGAGAAATTTTAAAAAGGAACCAAGGCTACTGGGAAGAGAGCAGATTAGGAGAGACACAGCAAAATTCTCCTCCTTGAAAATCACTAAACAAAGGCAGAAAGCACTCCAGAACAGCAGTTCCAGGGTTCCACCAGCTGAGAAGGGACTTCTATACCCATACTATGTAGTTGGAGAAACTGAGAGACTGCATTTAAGATGGGTGAGTGTTCCGGCCTGGAACACCACTGGGGAACACGTGGTTAGTGCTGGCAGACAAGCATGGAGGAGAGTAGCCTTCCACGCCCCAGACACCCTCCTCAGCACTTGGCTCGGGTAATAACCCTTCACAGACCTGTTTCCAAGAGCCCCCATGCCAGGGACTGGCAGTTGGAGCAGGCAGATGAGCACAGAATGGGGCAGCTATCTTTGCCTTTGGCTGGGAGATAATCCCTCACAGCCCTACAGCTGAGAGCTTCCTTGAGGGATTCAGGATTCGGGATTCAGCGGACTTATGACAGCATCCATTCTTCCTCCACGGATGCCCACGGTTTGCACAGCCTAGAGGTAAAACTGCCACATGGAAGTGCCAGGAGCCATCCCCCAATCCCAGGGACTTGTGGGTGCACAGCAAACAGGGACTGTGGGGCACCTGAGCTGGAAGGTGAAATACACAGCTCTGGAGCCCCAGAGTACTCCACCTGCAGCCCTGGGAACACCCAGGACCACTCTGTCCTGGAGCGGACTTTCTGCCAAATTGCGTAGGGCATGCCCCACCCACCCACAGGGCTGGGAGTCCCCAGTGTACACAGAAAATTGGTGCACTGACTGGACCTCCACATGGTTTGGACCCCTATTTAGTGCATAGACAAAGTTGGAGAGAACTGGCTTGAGAGTAAGAGATGGCTCAGGCACGCAATCTACTGGTGGGTCAGAGAAAGGGCACTCCACCAAGGTGTAGCTCTGCCAAATTATAGATAAATGTTCAAATAATCCTGCATAACCTAAAAGAACCCTATCAAGATAAGAAATTGTCAAGAAGCCAAAAACAACCGAAAATTATAAAGTATATGAAGAAAACAGAAGATATGGGTAACCAAAACGTCCAAATTAAAAAGCCAGAGGAGACACAGAACTTGGAGCAATTAATCAAAGAAGTACACACAAACATCATTATTATGGCTCAGGATATAAAGGATATGAAGAAGACCCTAGAAGAGAATAAAGAAGAATTTGAAAGAGTATATAAAAAAAAATGGCTCTTATGGAAATAAAAGATACTGTTGATCAAGTTAAAAATATTCTTGAGACACATAACACAAGATTTGAAGAGGCCGAGGAATGAATTAGTGAACTTGAAGTTAGGGTGATGGAAAGTGAAAGGACAAAACAACAAATGGTGAAAAAGTAAAAAAAAAATAAAATAGATCTCAGGGAAATGATGGATAACATGAAGCACTCAAATTTAAGATTCATTGGTGTTCCGGAAGGTGAAGAGAAGAGTAAAAAGCTAGGAAGAGTATTAGAAGACACTGTTGGGGAAAACTTCCCAACTCTTCTAAGTGACATAAATAGGCAAATTAAAGATACCCAATGAACACCAAGTGGAATAAATCCAAATAAATCCACTCCGAGACATATTCTGATCAGACTATCAGATGCTGAATAGAAGGCGAAAGTTCTGAAAGCAGCAAGGTAGAAGCAATTCACCATATACCATGGAAACAACATAAGACTATGTACTGACTGCTCAGTGGGCACCATGGAGGGAAGAAGGCAGTGGTATGACATATTTCAAATTCTGAAAGAGAAAAACTGCCAGCTAAAAATTCTTTATACAGCAAAGCTCTCCTAAGAATTGAGGGAGAACTTAAAATTTTCACAGACAAACAAATGCTAAGAAAATTTGTTAAAAAGAGACCTGCCCCTACAAGTAATATTAAAGGGAGCTCTACTGGCAGAGAAAAAAAGACAGGAGAGAGAGGTCTGGAGAAGGGCACAGAACTGAAGAGTTTACTAAGGGTAACTTAAAGGAAATAAAGAGAGTATGTTGGTTTGGATGTATTATGTCTCCCAAAATACCATGTTCTTCAATGCAATCTTGTGGAAGGCAGATGTATTAGTGTTTATTTGTTTGGAATCTTTAGATTAGGTTGTTTCCATGGAGATGTGACCCACCCAACTGTGGGTAATACCTTTTATTAGATTATTTCCATGGAGGTGTGGCCCCATCCATTCAGCATGGGTCTTGATTAGTTTACCAGAGATCTATAAAGCTGAGACAGAAAGAGCTCAGTGCTACTGCAGCTTGGAAAGACATTTTGGAGATGGCTGTCAAAAGCAGACTTTTGCTGATGCTTTGGAGATACTAGCCTTGAGTTTGCCCCAAGAAGCTAAGCCTAGGGACATTTTGGAGAATGCCATTTTGAAATGTAACGTGGAAGCAAACAGACACCAGCCATATGCCTTCCAAGTTAACAGAGGCTTTCTGGACAGTATTGGCCTTTCTCCAGTGAAGGTATACTCATATTTATGCCTTTGTTTGGACACTTTTATGGACTCAGAACTGTAAATTTGCAACCAAATAAAACCTCTTTATAAAAGCCAATTCATTTCTGGTATTTTGCATTCCAACAGCAATAGGAAACCGGAACAGAGAGGGAAAAAAGTAGATCTGACAAATAAAAACCAAAGGATAAGATGGCTGATTCAAGAACTGCCATCACAGTAAGAACATTTAATGTGAATGGGTTAAACTCCGCAATTAAAAGATACAGATCGGCAGAATGGATTAAAAAATACAAACCATCAAAATGCTGTTTACAAGAGACTCATCTTAGACCCAGCAACACAAAGAAATTGAAAGTGAAAGGATGAAAAAAATTATTCTATGCAAGCTACAGCCAAAAGAAAGCAGGGGTAGCAATACTCATCTTAGATAAAATAGACTTCAAATGCAAGAATATCATAAGACACAAAGGACTCTATATACTAATAAAAGGAACAATTCACCAAGAAGAAATAACAATCATAAATGTTTATGCAACCAATCAGGATGATCCAAAGTACATGTGACAAACATTGGCAAAACCAAAGGAAGCAATAGATGTTTCCACCAACAAGCAATAGATGTTTCCACCAACAATGGAATATTTCCATCAACAATGTTTCCACCAACAATGAATAAGAGTTCCAATTTCTCCACATCCCCTCCAGCATTTGTAGTTTCCTGTTTGTTTAATGGCAGCCATTCTAATCGGTGTGAGATGGTATCTCATTGTGGTCTTAATTTGCATCTCTCTAATAGCTAGTGAAGCTGAACATTTTTTCATGTGTTTCTTGGTCATTTGTATTTCCTCTTCAGAGAACTGTCTTTTCATATCTTTTGCCCATTTTATAATTGGGCCGTCTGTACTATTGTCATTGAGTTGTAGGAATTTCTTTATATATGCAAGATATCAGTCTTTTCTCAGATAACATGGTTTCCAAAAATTTTTTCCCATTGAGTTGGCTGCCTCTTTACCTTTTTGAGAAATTCCTTTGAGGTGCAGAAGAACTTCTAAGCTTGAGGGAGTTCCCATTTATCTATTTTTTCTTTTGTTTCTTGTGCTTGGGTGTTAAGTCTAGGAGAAGTGGCCGCCTAATACAAGGTCTTGAAGATGTTTTCCTACATTATCTTCTAGGAGTTTTATGATGGTACTCTTTCTTTTATATTGAGATCTTTCATCCATTTTGAGTTAATTTTTGTGTAGGGGGTGAGGTAGAGGTCCTCTTTCATTCTTTTGGATATGGATATCCAGCTCTCCCAGCCCCATTTGTTGAAAAGACCATTATGACTCAGTTCACTAACTTTGGGGGCCTTATCAAAGATCAGTCGGCCATAGATCTGAGGGTCTATCTCCGAATTCTCAGTTCGATTCCATTGATCTATATGTCTATCTTTGTGCCAGTACATGCTGTTTTGACACTGTGGCTTTCTAATAAGCTTCAAAGTCAGGGAGTGTAAGTCCCTCCCACTTCGTTTTCTTTTTTAGAGTGTCTTTAGCAATTCGAGAGGCATCTTCCCTTTCCAAATAAATTTAATAACTAGCTTTTCCAAGTCTGCAAAGTAGGTTGTTGGAATTTTGATTGGGATTGCATTGAATCTGTAGATGAGTTTGGGTAAGAATTGGACATCTTAATGACATTTAGTCTTCCTATCCATGAACATGGAATATTTTTCCATCTTTTAAGGTCCCCTTCTATTTCTTTTAGTAGAGGTTATGTAGTTTTTCTTTGTATAGGTCTTTTACATCTTTGGGTTAAGTTTATTCCTAGGTACTTGATTTTTTTAGGTTGCTATTGAAAAATGGTATCTTTTTCTTGAGTGTCTCTTCAGTTTGTCATTTCTAGCATATAGAAACATTACTGACTTATGTGCATTAATCTGTATCCCGCTACTTTGCTAAATTTGTTTATTAGCTCTAGTAGCTGTATCGTCGATTTCTCAGGGTTTTCTAGATATAAGATCATATCATCTGCAAACAATGACAGTTTACTTCTTCTTTTCCATTTGGATGCCTTTTATTTCTTTGTCATGCTGGATTGCCCTGGCTAGCACTTCCAGCACAATGTTGAATAACAGTGGTGACAGCGGGCATCCTTGTCTTGTTCCTGATCTTAGAGGGAAGGCTTTCAGTCTCTCACCATTGAGTACTATGCTGACTATGGGTTTTTCATATATGCTCTTTATCATATTGAGGAAGTTTCCTTCAATTCCTACCTTTTGAAGTGTTTTTATCCAAAACGGATGTTGGATTTTGTCAAATGCTTTTTCAGCATCTATTGAGATGATCATTTCATTTTTCCCTTTCAAATTGTTAATGTGTTGTAATACATTGACTGATTTTCTTATGTTGAACCATCCTTGCATGCCTGGAATGAACCCCACTTGGTCATGGTGTATGATTTTTTTAATGTGTCTTTGGATTAGATTTGCAAGTATTTTGTTGAGGATTTTTGCATCTATATTCATTAGGGAGATTGGCTGGTAGTTTTCCCTTTTTGTAGCACCTTTGCCTGGTTTTGGTATTAGATTGATGTTAGCTTCATAAAATGAGTTAGGTAGTGTTCCATTTTCTTCAATGTTTTGAAAGAGTTTGAGTAAGATTGGTGTCAGTTCTTTCTGGAAAGTTTGGTAGAATTCCCCTGTGAAGCCATCTGGCCCTGGGCATTTATTTGTGGGAAGATTTTTGATGACTGATTGGATCTCTTTGCTTGTGATGGGTTGGTTGAGGTCTTCTATTTCTTCTCTGGTCAGTCTAGGTTGTTCATATGTTTCCAGGAAATTGTCCATTTCCTCTACATTATCCAGTTTGTTGCCATACAGTTGTTCATAGTATCCTCTTATAATTTTTTTAATTTCTTCAGGATCTGCAGTTATGTCACCTTTTTCATTCATTATTTTGTTTATCTGGGTCTTCTCTCTTTTTGATTTTGTCAGTCTAGCTAGAGGCTTGTCAATCTTCTTGATCTTCTCAAAGAACCAACTTTTGGTGATAGTTATCCTCTCTATTGTTTTTTTTGTTCTCTATGTCATTTATTTCGGCTTTAATCCTTCTTATTTCTTTTCTTCTACTTGGTTTAGGATTGGTTTGCTGTTCATTTTCTAGCTTCTTCAGTTGATCCATTAGTTCTTTGATTTTGGCTCTTTCTTCCTTTTTAATATATGCGTTTAGTGCTATAATTTCCCCCTTAGCACTGCTTTTGCTGCATCCCATAGGTTTTGGTATGTTGTGTTCTCATTTTCATTCATCTCTATATATTTAGCAATTTCTCCTTGCTATTTCTTCTTAACCCACTGATTGTTTAGGAGTGTGTTGTTTAACCTCCAGGTATTTGTGAATTTTCTAAGTCTCTGATGGTTATTGACTTCTAATTGTATTCCATTGTGGTCAGAGAATGTGCTTTGAATAATTTCAATCTTTTTAAATTTATTGAGGCTTGTTTTATGTCCCAGCATATGATCTATTCTGGAGAAAGTTCCGTGAGCACAAGAAAAGTATGTGTATCCTGGTGATTTGGGATGTAATGTCCTGTATATGTCTGTTAAATCTAATTCATTTATCAGATTGTTTGGGTTTTCAGTTTCCTTATTGGTCTTATGTCTGGTTGATCTATCTATAGGAGAGAGTGATGTGTTGAAGTCTCCCACAGTTATTGTGAAAACATCAATTGCTTCCTTTAGTTTTGCCAGTGTTTCTCTCATGTATTTTGTGGCACCTTGATTGGGTGCATAGACATTTACGATTGTTATTTCTTCTTGTTGAATTGCCCCCTTTTATTAGTAGGTAGTGGCCTTCTTTTGTCTCTCAAAACATCCCTGCATTTAAAGTCTATTTTATCTGAGATTAATATTGCTACACCTGCTTTCTTTTGGCTGTAGCTTGCATGAAATATTTTTCTCCATCCTTTCACTTTCAATTTCTTTGTGTCCCTGTGTCTAAGATGAGTCTCTTGTATGCAACATATTGATGGTTCATTTTTTTTTTATCCATTCTGCGAATCTATATCTTTTAATTGGGGAGTTTAATCCATTTACATTCAACGTTATAACCGTGAAGGCATTTCTTGAATCAGCCATCTTATCCTTTGGTTTATGTTTGTCATATATATTTTTCCCCTTTCTCTATTAATATCCTTTATTGTACCCATACCGAATCTCTTTAGTACTGAACCTTTCTCCAAGTCTCTCTGTCCTTCTTTGTTTCTCTGTCTGTAGGGCTCCCTTTAGTATCTCCAGTAGGGCAGGTCTCTTGTTAGCAAATTCTCTCAGCATTTGTCTGTCTGTGAAAAATTTAAGCTCTCCGTCAAATTTGAAGGAGAGCTTTGCTGGATAAAGTATTCTTGGTTGGAAATTTTTCTCACTCAGAATTTTAAATATATCGTGCCACTGCCTTCTGGCCTCCATGGTGGCTGCTGAGTAGTCACTACTTAGTCTTATGCTGTTTGCTTTGTATGTGGTGAATTGCTTTTCTCTTGCTGCTTTCAGAACTTGCTCCTTCTCTTCCGTGTTTGACAGTGTGATCAGAATATGTCTCGGAGTGGGTTTATTTGGATTTATTCTATTTGGAGTTCGCTGAGCATTTATGATTTGTGTATTTATGTTGTTTAGAAGATTTGGGAAGTTTTCCCCAACAATTTCTTTGAATACTCTTCCTAGACCTTTACCCTTTTCTTCTCCTTCTGGAACACCAATGAGTCTTATATTCGGACATTTTATATTATCTATCATATCCCTGAGGTCCGTTTCGATTTTTTCAATTTTTTTCTCCATTCTTTCTTTTATGCTTTCATTTTCCATTCTGTCATCTTCCAGGTCACTGATTCGTTGTTCACCTTCCTCTAGTCTTGTACTATGAGTGTCCAGAATCTTTTTTATTTGGTCAGCAGTTTCTTTAATTTCCATAAGATCATCCATTTTTTTATTTAGTCTTGCAATGTCTTCTTTATGCTCTTCTAGGGTCTTCTTGATATCCTTTGTATCCCATACTATGGTCTCATTGTTCATCTTTAGGTCTTTGAGTAGCTGCTCTAGGTGCTGTGTCTCTTCTGATCTTTTGATTTGGGTGCTTGGGCTTGGGTTATCCATATCGTCTGGTTTTTTTGTATGCTTTAGAATTTTCTGTTGTTTTTGGCCTCTTGGCATTTGCTGAACTTGATAGGGTTCTTTTAGGATTTGTAGACCAATTGAAGTCCTTATCTCTAATTTATCAGATCTACTGCTTCATGGAGTACACTTTCTCTAACTAACCAGCAGGTGGCGTCCACAAGCCACCTGTTCTCCACTAGCCAGTTCTCCCCTGCTTAGCCTTTGTGGTGAGTGGGGGAGTGAGCCTTGTGGGGTCCAATTGGTGTACCAAGCTTGCGTGTGTAGTTGGTGTTGCCCGCCCTGTATATGGGGCATGTTTCTGGGCAGTCAGGGAGGGGGGGTGGCTCTAAGAATCAAATCTCCCTGGTGATCCTAGACTTTTGAATCTGCTTGCAATAGTCTAATCCTTCAGTTCAGTCCTGCCACAAGTTTGTCTCTTCTGCCACTGACCCACAAGTCCTTGGTATTGGCGTATGGCTCCTGAGACTTGCAAGTGGGCCCCTCTTCCAGGCTGTGCACCCCCTGGTCCTCTGTTGAGGGATGACTGTGCTATGTCACAGGTGAGTGCCATCCCCCCAGGGCGGTTCTGGGCTGCTGGGCTGTGTAGGGAGGCTCCCAGTCTGCTGAAATGGTGGCTGAATGGGGCTTTGTTAATTCACACTGCTCCACCTTCCCAACTCTGGGACAATCAGCTGAGGTTACAGGGAAGGCTAATGTCCACGCCCAGTTTTGTGGTGTGTGCCTGTTATTTGAAGCACTTCCGTCACACTGGGTTGTCTGGGGCAGCTCTGGGCTGTGGGGCTGGTGATGGGCATGAGTGTTTCCTGTCCACCAGGATGATGGCTGTGAGCGGACACCCCCCTTTTCTTGGGAAGTTGTGGTGTTTAGTGAATTTTCTCAGCCACTGGATTATTGCCTTTTGTCTCAGAGCTGTCTTAGTTCTGCTCTTGTCTTGACCTGCCCAAATTGCAAGTCTTTGAAGCTTTCTGTATTGGGCTTCTTAGAGTAATTGTTTTAGAAAAAGAAAAAAGGATTTAAAAAAAAAAAAAAAAAACAAGGGCCCTCCTCAGAGATCTAATGGGTTATTGAAATGGTAGAGACAAAGCAATTAGGGGCCATTAAGGAAGGTCCACAGGGCAGAGAGATCAGCTTTTCTTCGGGATTTGCATATGAGCCTCAGGGCCTGAGCTCTGCCCTTCCCCTTTCTATGTTCACCAGAACTCCAAAAATCCTCCGCTTTTATTTTGGAGTTTTTCGTGTTGTTTTTTTCTATGCCTGTCTCCTCTCTGCTGGGCTGGCTGCTCTCAGATTCTCTGGTGTCTGGTCTCAGTCTATCTATGGTTGGAGTTTGGATCAGTAGAATGAGTTTCTGATAAGGGCTGCCACCGCAGTTCTCCCTTCTCCTTCCCGGAGCTGACAGCCCCTCCTCCCACGGGACTGAGCCTGGCAGGGAGGGGTGAGGGTCCCCTGGCCACAAAAACTTACCGATTTCGCTGATCTCAGCAGTTCCACGTTTTCATGAGTGTTGTATGTAGTATGCCCAAAGTCAGATTGCTCTGTGGTGTCCAGTCCACGCAGTTCCTGGCTTTCTACCTACTTTCCTGGAGGAGTAACTAAAACATACAGCTCACCAGTCCGCCATCTTGCCCTGCCTCACTCGAAATAACATATTCTTAGAACCAATGGGTTAAAGAGGGAATCAGAATGAAATTAGGAAATATCTTGAGGTAAATGACAATAAAAATACAACATAACAAAACTTATGGGATGATGTGAAGGCAGTACAGAAAGGGAAATTTATAGCTCAAAATGCTTACATTAAAAAAGAAGAAAGACTTCAAATCAGAGACCTATCCTCAAAACTGGGAGAACTAGGAAAAGAAAAGCAAATCAAACCCAAAGTGAGCATAAGGAAGGAAATAACAAAGATTAGAACAGAGATAAATGAAATAGAGAACAAGAAACAATAGAGAAAATCAACAAAACCAAAACTTTGTTCTTTGAAAAGATCAATAAAATCCATAAACCTTTACCTAGAGAGAGAAAGAAAAAAAGAGAGGATATAAATAATGATAATTAGAAATGAAAAGGGGGACATTACTATTGACCCCACTAGAATAAAAAGAACTACAATGGATACCATGAACAACTGAATGTCAGTAAATTAGGTAACCTAGGTGAAATGGAAAAATTCTTAGAAACATACAAACTACCTACACTGACTCAAGAAGAAATTGAAGATCTCAACAAACTAATGACTAGTAAAGAGATTGAATCAGTAATCAAAAACCTCCCCCAAAAGAAAAACCCCAGACAAGATGGTTTCACAGAGGATTCTACCAAATATTTCAAGATTTAATTCCAACTCTGCTCAAACTCTTCCAAAAACTTGAATCAGAGAGGACACTCCCTAACTCATTCTATGAAGCCAACATCACCCTCATACCAAAGCTGGATACCGATACTACAAGAAAACTACAGATAAACATCTCTTAAGAACATAGATGCAAAAATCCTCATCAAAATACTAACAAATTGAAACCAATGGCATATTAAAAGAATTATACACCATGATCAAGTGAGATTTATCCCTGGTATGCAAGATTGGTTCAAAATAAGAAAATCAATTAATTTAATACAGCACTTGAACAGAATGAAAGGAAAAAACAACATAATCTCAATTGATGCAAAAAAGACATTTCACAAAGTACAGCATCCTTTCTTGATAAAAACACTTAGAGCACTAGGAATAGAAGGAAACTTCCTCAACATGATAAACAGCATATAGAAAAGACCACAGCTAACTTCCTACTTAATGGTGAAAGACTGAAAGCTTTCCCTCTAAGATCGGGAATAAAACAAGGATGCCCACTGTCACCATTATTTTTCAACATAGTACTAGAAGTTCTTGCCAGAGCAATAAGGCAAGGAAAAGAAATAAAAGACGTCTAAATTGGAAAAGAAGAAGTAAAACTTTCCCTGTTTGCAGATGATATGATCATATATATATGTATATAAAATCCTGAAAAAAATCCACAACAAAGCTCCTAGAGCTAGTAAATGAATTCAGAAAAGTGGTGAGGTACAAGATCAACACCCCAAAATCAGCAGTGTTTCTATACATAAACAATGAACAATAGAAGAAGTGTTTTTAAAAAAAATTTCATTCACAAAAGCAACTAAAACAATTAATTATCTAGGAATAAATCTAACGAAGGATCTAAAGGCCTTATACACAGAAAACTACAAAACATGGCTAAAACAAATCAAAGAAGACCTAAATAAATGGAAGGACATTCCATGTTCATGGATTAGAAGACTAAGTATCACTATGGTGTCAATATTACACAAAGCAATTTATGGATTCAATGCAATCCCAATCAAAATTCCAACAAATTTCTTCACAGAAATGGAAAAGCCAGTCATCAAATTACTATGGAAGAGTAAGGGCCCTGAATAGCTAAAGCCATCTTGAAAAAGTAGCATGAGGTTTTAAAACACACTTTCTGATCTTAAAACTTGTTACAAAGCCCCAGTAATCAAAACAGCATGGTAATGGCACAAGGACAGACATATAGACCTATGGAATAGAATTGAGAGCTCAGAAATCAACCGTCGCATTTATGCCCAACTGAAATTTTTTATTCAATTTCATTGAGAAATATTCACATATCATACAATTAACCAAAGTGTACAATCAGTTATTCACAGTACCATCATATAGTTGTGCATTCATCACCACAATCAATTTTTAAACATTTTCATTACTCAAAAAAAATAAGAAAATAAAAGTAAAACAGAAAACCCCAAGCATCCCATTCCCCCGTCTCCCCTATTATTTATTTAATTTTTGTCCCCATTTTTCTACTCATCTGTCTATATGTTGGATAAAGGGAGTGTGAGCCACAAGGGTTTTCACAATCACATGGTCACACCATGTAAGCTATATAGTTACATACTTGTCTTCAAGAATCAAGGCTACGAGGTTGCAGTTCAACAGTTTCAGGTATTTCCTTCTAGCTATTCCAATAAACTAAATCCTGAAAAGGGTTATCTATATAATGTATAAAAATAACCTCCAAAATGACCTCTTGACTCCATTTGAAATCTATCAGCCACTGAAACTTTATTTTGATTCATTTCTCTTCCCTCTTTTGGTCAAGAAGTCTCTCTCAATCCCACGATGCTGGGTCCATATTCATTCCCGGGAGTCATGTCCCATGTTGCCAGGGAGATTTACACCCCTGGGAGTCATGTCCCACGTAGGGGGGTAGGGCAGTGAGTTTACCTGCTGAGTTGGCTTAGAAAGAGATGGGCCACATCTGAGCAACAAAAGAGGATCTCTGGAGGTGACTCTGAGGCACAATTACAAGTAGGCTTGGCCTGTCCTTTGCAGTAATAAGGTTCCTATGGGCAAGCCCCAAGATGGAGGGCTCAGCCTTCTATATTGGTAGTCCCCAATGCTTGTGAGAGTATCAGTAATTACGTAGGTGGGAAAGTTTAATATTTCCATATTTTTCCCTGGTCCTTCAAGGGGGCTTTGCAAATACATTTTTGCAAATAATTTTGCAAATACATTCTCTGCCCAAATTACTCTAGGATGTTCAGGGCTTCACACTAATCTATACAAACCTACCAGATTTCACTCCCTATTCAAATATAAGTTAAATTATATAGTGTGCTACCGAAAATACAGATTTTGCACCAAATAACCATCTCTTCCTTTGGTCTCACACAGTTGAAGTTTTAAAACACCATCAATATTGTCCTTTACCTTTAGTCTAATTTGCCTTAGTCCTAACCAAATCAGCTTCATTCATATCTCTAATAGAAGTCCGAACTCTTTTTCAGCTTCTTTAATATTTGCTGTATGGGATAATGCTAACATTCATAGCTGCCAAACTCTGGCTCTGGGTCTCAGGTGACACACAGACACCCTAAGTTCCGGGGACCAACCAGGTTATAAACAAGGAGCTCAGCATCTCAGAATTTAGAAATAACCATTACAACTCAGGAAGCGGTATAACTGCTGAAAGAGCTTACAATCTAAGAACCTTTACCATAAGCCTTCCCTTGATAACCTATGATCTCAGATTCAATTCTCAGAGTTTTCACATTATAATTATTCCATATTAGTGAGGCATTATAATGTTTGTCTTTTCATTTCTGGTTTGTTTCACTCAACATACTGTCCTCAAGTTCCATTCACCTAGTTGCATATCTCACAAGTTCATTCCTTCTTGCTGCCACTCAATATTCCATTGTATGTATACACCACAGTTGACCATTCCATTCATCAGTCAATGTACCCTTAGGCCACCTCTATCCATTGTGAATCATGAATACTGCTGCCATAAACATCAGTGTGCAAATGTCCATCTGTGTCCCTGCTCTCAGTTCTTCCAAGTGTATACCTAATATTGGGTTGCAAGACCATATGGCAACCCCATATTTAGCTTCCTATGGAACCACCATACTGCCCTCCAGATGGGCTATACCATTCTGCCTCCCTACCAACAGTGATTAGGTACTTCCCTCTCTCCATATTTTCTCCAGCACTTGTATCATTCTGTTTATTTTTTAAACAGTTTTATTCACACATCATACAATCCATCTTAAGTAAACAATCAATGGTTCCTGGTATAATTACCTAGTTATGCATTCACCACCACAGTCTATATGAGGACATTTCCATTTCTTCTGCAAAGAAAGAGGAAGAGGAGAAAAAAAGAAAAAAGGAAAAAAAGAAAAAGAAAAAAATGAATAAAAAAAAGTAAAAATAAAATAAAATACAATAAAAGGTCAGACAACAACACTACAACCAAGTATCCCATACCCCTCCTTTATGTGCCCCTCCGTAGACATTTAGCTTTGGTATATTGCCTTTGTTACAATTAATGGGAGAATATTACAATGTTACTGTTAACTATGGACTCTAATTTGCACTGACTGTATTTTTACACAATAGCATCCCATTTCAACACTTTGCAAAGTTGACATTCATTTGTTCTCCCTCATGTAAAAACATATGTTTATACATTTAGTCACCATCATTGACCACTCTAAGTTTCACTAAGTTATACAGTCCCAGTCTTTATCTTTTGTCTTTCCTTCTGGTGTCATACATGCCCCTAGCCTTCCTCTTTCAACCATACTCACAGTCATCTTTGTTCAGTATATTTACAATATTGTGCTACCATTGGCCAACTGATTTTTGACAGTGTGACAAAGACTTCAAAATTAAGAAAGAATAGTTTCTTCAACAAATAGTGCTGGGAAAAGAGGATCTCCATTTGCAAAAAAAGGAGGATACCTACCTCACACCATATACAAAAATTAACTCGTAATGGATCAAAGACCTAAATTTAAGAGCTAAGCTCTCAAACTCCTAGAAGAAAATGTAGGGAAATATCTCCAGGAATTTGTGTTAGGCAATGGTTTCTTAAACTTTATACCCAAAGCACAAGCAAAAACAACAACAAAAATAGATAAATGGGGCATCAAAACCAGAAACTTTTGTTTCTCAAAG
Source organism: Choloepus didactylus (assembly GCF_015220235.1). Lineage (NCBI taxonomy): Eukaryota > Metazoa > Chordata > Mammalia > Pilosa > Megalonychidae > Choloepus > Choloepus didactylus. Next base: position 94,150,776 of record NC_051313.1, on the reverse strand, counting down.
GACTTAATCATTAAAGTAAAAAGACAGCCTACACAATGGAAGAAAATATTTGGAAACCACATATCCAAAAAAGAATTAATATCCAGAATATATAAAGAAATCTTTCAACTCAACAACAAAAGACAACCCAATTTTTTAAAGGGCAAAGACTCGAACGGACATCTCTCTGAGGAAGATATACAAATGGCCAAAAAGCAGATGAAAAGATGCTCAACATCATTTGCCATCAGGGAAATGGAAATCAAAACCACAATGTGATACCATTTCACACCCATTAGAATGGCTGCTCTTAGAAAAAGAAAAACAGAAGATCATAAGTGTTAGGATGCAGAGAAATAGGAACACTCACTCCTTTCTGGTGGTAATGTAAAATAGTGCAGTTGCTATGGAAAAAAGCTTGGCAGTTCTTCAGAAAGCTAAGTATAGAACTATCATACAACCCAGCAATCCCACTGCTAGGTGTATACTCAACAGAATTGAAAGCAGGGACTCAAACAGATGTTTGCACTGTGATGTTCATAGGGGCATTATTCACATTTGCCAAAAGATGGAAGCAACCCAAGTGTCCCTCATCCAGTGAATGCATAGATAAAATGTGGTATATACATATAATGGAATATAATTCAGCCATAAAAAGGAAAGGAGTCCTGATAATGCGTCAGAATGTCTGAACCTTGAATACATCATGTTGAGTGAAATAAGCCAGATTTAAAAGGACCAATATTGTATGATTTCACTGATTTGAAACAATTAGAGAAAGAAAACTCACACAGTCAGAATGTGGAATATAGGTTACCAGGGGCTGGGGTGGTGGTAGATAGGGAATGGAAAGCTAAGGCTTAAAAAGTACAGGGTTCCTCTTTGGAAAGATGGAAATGTTTTGGTAATGGATGGTGGTGATGGTAGCACAACAGTGTGAACACAATTAAAAGCACTAAAAAATATATATATGTATCTGAATATGATTAAAAGGGGAAATTTTAGATTGTATATATGGTAACAGGATAAAATTTTTTTTTAAATCCATGGAACTACATTACACAAATGGTATACCCTTGATTAAACCATGGGCTTTGATAACAGTGCAGTTGTGAAAGTGTGCTTTCATCAATTGTAGTGAGTGCTCCACACCAATGCAGTGTTAGTGGTGGGGTGGTATGTGGGAATCCTGTATTTTATGCATGATTATTCTGTAAACCCAAAACTTCTCTAATAAAAAAATTATAAATAAATTTTTAAAAATAATAAAAAAATAAATGCCTGGTATATAGTATGTGCTCAATAGCTATAGCTACCACATGTTTTATTAGAGAAGTTGGAAAAAGATGAGTTGTTCAACACATGGTGTTGGGAAAATGGATATTTGGGGGGTAGGGGTGGGGGTGGATGTGTGGGAGTACTCATTTCACACCACGTACTACCTAACAATATAACTCTAAAATTTGAATTTAAAACTCCATTGTCTGAATTTGAATTGGAAGTACTGGATTGAACATATGATGAATTTTATCTTTAAAATAATAATATAAATTTTCTAATACTGTTCATATAAAAGGGCTAGAACCAAGGACCCAATATCAACGAGCACTCCTAGTACCTGGGTTTTGTCTTTTCATACCATTTCCCACTAAAAGAAACTAGGGTTCCTTGGAGAAATGGCTGATTTCAGGTCTTGACCAGGAAACGTACAAGATGAATCAGGAGCCTCGAACAGGAAATGTGTATGAACATTTTGTCATACCAGAAAGCAATGAAGTTAGAAAAGACTATGTAGAAATGTCAACTAGAAGAGACTCCCACTGACCAAAGATGGGATAATTTGAACATCAAGTAGAATTATAACTACATTCATATCATGTGTGTTTAAGTAGATGAGGTCATAATGGCATTCAAAAATGGAAAAAAAAAAAAAAACTTAATGGTAATCTGAAAGCACCAACTCATTATTTTGAAAACTGGTAAATACAGACCAAAACAATCAAGCATTTATTCTGCCCCTACTATATGAAATGAACCTCTGAGGAGCTAATAGTGAATAAGCGTAAGTTTACCATTATAGAATTCCAGCAAATAAATGAGAAGAAAAGAATTGAAATATCACTGTTTTGCTGCCTCTAATGACATAATGAATCCAAGCAGTAATCAACAATGACTACTAATACCACAAAAAAAGCTAACTATGCATAAAATGCCTCCTAAGAGAAGTAAAAACACCCCCTGAATCTGGTCAAGTCTTTAGATCTAACTACTAATTTATAAGAAATACAGGGAAGAAAGAATATGTTAAACACCACCTTAGGCATGCAATCAGCAAAATCTAGACTGGGAAACTCTGTAGGACAAACCCAGTTTATTCAACTAATAAATTACAAGAAAAAAAGTAGGAAAGGGAGAGCGAACCTATGGTTTTTAAGAAAGTTAAGAGACACAACCAATTGTAGTATATGGACCTTATTTGGATCCTGATTCAAAGAAACTGTAAAAAAAATTTTTTGAGACAATCAAAGAATTTTTTTTTGGTATTAAAAACTTTGTTAACTACTACTGGCACTGACAATAGTTTTATGGTTATATTTCTTAAATTTCTTACCTTTTAAAGTTACATGCTGAAATATTTACAGATAAAAATGAGAAGATATCTGTGATTAGCTTCAAATAATCTTGATGGGGAGAGAAAGTAGGTGGGGGTATAGATGGAACAAGAATGGACACGAGTTTAAAACTGTAAGATGGGTATATGACAGTGTACTATTTTTGTTTTTGTTTAAATTTTCCCAATAAACATTTAAGAAATATATCCAGGAAAAAAACTTACTTTAAAAAAGTGTTTGAACTGTTCAAAGTATATGGGTGAATATTGAACTGATCCAAATGGTGAATGACTTTGCATGTATAAAATAAATGGACAATACACTAAAGAAAAGACTGCTGCTTTTAACTAAAATAAAAATTTTAAGTGTGATTTTAAAATATCAGAAAATTAAAAGATAAATGCTCTGATAAAAAATATTTGTAAGTTATGACAGATAAAAAGTTAAAGTGCTTAATATATGAGAGTAAATAGTAGCTAACACTGCTTACAATGCACTAGACACACTTCCAAGCACTTTACAAAAACCGTAAGTTAAGAAATATGAAATGCACTGATATCCCATTATCTAATAATAATTTATAGAAGAAATTTAAAAAAAAATTTTTAAAGAACAGGTAAAACTTACCCATGGCTAAAGAAGTCAGAATAGTGGTTGCTCTGAGGTGAGGCCAGGGACTGACTTAGAAGAAACATGAAGGAACTTTCTGGGAGAATGAAAATGTTCTATACCTTGACAGGATGTGTGTTAACTAAGTAGATTCATCTGCCCTCTGCCTACCTAATTTCTGCCCACACTTCACATAAGATCCTGCCTTTAACTGCATGTAAATTAGACCTCAAAAATCATATTTTCTAAGAACATCTAATAAAACAGGCAAAATAGTCACCTATTAAGGCTTTTCCCCAGTCTTAATTGTGGAAAGAAGAGCTGAAACAAAGCTGTTTATACAGAATTGCCCTAATTATGTAAAATAGGTGAATATAGAGTTGCCAAATAGAAATGACAAGAAGGATGTGCACAAATGAAAATGTACAACTTTCATTATTAGACAAAAACAGTAAATACTTTTGAAGCCTTACTTGATACCAAATTCTTTTCCTTTGCATTCTAGCTTTGGCTTCTCATAGTTCCTCAAATACAGAACTTATTTCCTGTGCCTCTAAAACTCCCTTCATCCCCGTCAGCTCACAGATAAATTGCGACCTCCTTGGAGGTCCTCCTTGCTGTTACCCAGCAACCCAACCCTACCCCAAGCTGGGTCAAGCAACCTTACGCCTTGGCACTTAGCAATTTTGATTTTTCATTTATTTGCGTGGCTATGTGAATAATGTCTCCTACCTCCTAAACTTTCAGCTCCAAAAGGCATGGACTGCATCTGGCTTTACCCCCAGTTTTGTCCCTAGTACCTAGCATAATGGTTGGTAAATGTTGGAGACTGCATAACAGAGTAGTGTAAAGCATGGACTTGGGAGCCAGACAGTCTGATTTTGAACTGAGCTCTTCTTTTCACTAACTGGGTGACCCTGCCCAAGTTACTTAACCTCTCACTGCCTAATTGCCCTTATCTGTAGATTGGGGGAAATGATTATACCTATTTCAGAGATTTGCAATGAGGATTAAATCAATGAATATCAGTAAGGCTCTCAGAACAGTGCTGGACACAAAATAGAAGCTACATAAATATTTAATATTACTAACTGTTCCATAAATAGCTGTTGATTTAATAAGTGTCTGTCATATGAGAGGTGCTTAGTAAATATTTATTGAAAGAATAGAATGTTAATATAGTATCAGATGTACTAATTTGGACATATCATCAAGATGCCTGATTTTCAGCTCTCAAATCAAATATTATTCTAAAGATTATAGCTCAGTAATATACTTAAGGAAAATACAAAAAAAAGTTTCAGAGTCTTTTCACCTCTCCAACAGGCAGTGCTCTCAACCATAGATGAGGAGTTGAATTAGATAGGGTCCAAGGTCTCTTCAAACTCCAGCAAAACGTTATTTGTCCTTAGGAAACAAATTAGACATAACAGAGAAGACCATTTTACATGGGGGCATGAAATCTTTGAATGTGTATGTTTCCATTTAAAAAAAAAGGAAAAAAAAGATCATTCAGTTAAGCAAAATGTGAAATCATAGGTTTGACCCGTGGCAGTTATTTTTGTTAATTTAATGGAATTTGACTACTTTGCAAACCATATACAATGGTTATAGACAATTCATTTAATCTGTGAGAAGTGACTTATTTTATCTTGGCACTTAAACTGGCCTAATGTGAGCTTCTAGAAGGTGATTGATAATAGAATCAGTAGTGTGTCCCAACAAGAGATTAAATGCCTTAAAATAATATTATTAGCAATAAGAAAAAATTAACTTTTTAAAACATTTTTTGAGTTTCAAAGTCATGCATATACATTTAGATATAATACTAAATGTTTATTATTAAACATTTATTTAATTATTCAATAATAGAAAGTAAGTATGTTCCAAGAACCCTTCCCACCATGTTTGTTTTCCAAAGGTACCCAATGTTAACAATTTGGGTGTATTCTTCCAACACATTTTCTATGCATACCTAAAAAATATGTTTATGTACACCTTTTACTAAAAGTAATTTGTAAAGTGTTACTTTTTCTTCCCATTTTAGTGTTACCACAGGCAGTTACCCAGTTTGAAGAACTAGTTGGCATGGCGGAGGCTTTGCTTAAGGGTGGAGGAACCATGTCTACATCTGCATCCAACCTCTGGAGAGCAACGAACAACTCCTCCCCAGATTCATTTGCCTCAACATGTAGTAATTCTAATTCTAATTCCAATTCACCAGTTTCCTTGAAAGCTGAGGAAGAACATCATACTGATGAGAAACAGGTTAGTTAGAATACTTGCCCTGTTTTTCCATGGGATAAAATTAATTTAAAATTAAAATAAGGATAGATGATCATTATTTTATCAGTACATTTATGTAATTTCAAGTAACTACCATAGTGTTCCAATGCATAAAACTTTTCTTTTATAGTAGAAACTAGTATTTGTGAAACAAATACCCAGTTTAGAAAACTAAAGTCAAATTGTAGACATTGATGAAGTTATTAAACTATAAATTTCTACAGTAAATGATGTAGCAACTTTTGAACAAGTGACAGGAGGATAACTATGCATTAAGGGTGTTCTGGTTTGCTAATGCTGCTGTTATACGCAAAATACCAGAAATGGATTGGCTTTTATAAAGAGGGTTTATTTGGTTACAAATTTGCAGTCAGAAGGCCATGAAAATGTCCAAATTAAGGCATCAACACAAGTATACCTTCACAGAAGGAAGGCCAATGGTGACCAGAAAACCTTTGTTAGCTGGGAAGGCATATGGCGGGTGTGCTGATCCTAGGTTGCCTTTCAAAATGGCGTTCTCCAAAATGTCAGCGTCAGCTTTCAACAGCCATCTTCAAAATGTGTCTCTCAGCTGCAGCAGCGAGCTCCTTCTGTCTGAGCTCTTACAGGGCTCCAGTAAACTAATCAAGACCCACGCTGAATGGGCAGGGCCACACCTCCATGGAAATAATCTAATCAAAGGTATTACCCATAGTTGGGTGGGTCACATCTCCATGGAAACAACCTAATCCAAAGATTTCAATCTAATTAACACTAATATGTCTGCCCCCACAAGACTGCATTAAAGAACATGGCATTTTGGGGGACATAATACATCCAAACTGGTATAAAGGGTTATAAAATTTTGTCACTGAAAGAAGATAAATTTCACATTCTGTTTGCCAGCTGAACACAATTCTTTTTCTACTTTCCCAATTTCTCTTAATCAAGAAACAGAAGCTAACAAGACAAGAGCTTTTTTAGAACCAGGTATCAGCCTTGGAAAATATGCCTTCAAAAGCTATAATTAAATACAAATAATTCAGAAGATTTAAATCTTTGTGTATCAGTTTCCTATTGCTGTCATAATAGATTAGCACAAACTTAGTGATTTAAAAGAACATAAATTTATTATTTCACAGTGCTGTAAATCAGAAGTCTTGTATGGGTTTCACTGGACTAAAATCAAGGTGTCAGCTGGTGCATTCCTTTCTGGACACTCTGGGAAGAATCTATTTCCTGCTCATTTGTATTGTGGAATTCAGTTCCTTGCAGTGCTATGACCGAGTTCCCCTTTTCTTGATGGCTGTGAACTGAAAGCATTCCAAATTCTAGAGACTACACCTTTCCTTGGCTCGTGGCCCCCTTCCTCCATCTTCAAAGCCAGCATCCTCAGATCAAGTCCCTCTCACTCTTGGAATCTCTCCTCCTTTTTCTGTCTCCTTTTTTTGACTCACTCTTCTACCACCCTCTTCTACTTTTAAGGGAAGAGATTAGATTGGGACCACCTGGATAATCCAGGATAATCTCCCCATCTCAATCTTAATCACATCTGCAGAGTTATTTTTGCCAAAAAAATAACATATTCACAGGTTCCAAGGATTGGGATGTGGACATCTTTGGAGGGCCATGTTCTGATTTGCTAATGCTGCCCTTTTGCAAAACACCAGAAATGGACTGGCTTTTATAAAAGGGGGTTTATTTGGTTATGAAGTTATAGTCTCAAGGCCATAAAGTGTCCAAGGTAAGGCATCAACAAAGGGTACCTTCACTGGAGAAAGGCCATTGGCATCCAGAAAACCTCTGTTAGCCGGGAAGGCATGTGGCTGGTGTCTACTTGCTCCGTTTCAAAATGGCATTCTTCAAAGTGTTGCTCTTGGGGCATTTTGTCCTCTCTTAGCTGCAGCTGCTCTTTAAAAAGCCATTCTCAGTTGCTCTGAGGTCCTTCTCTCTGTGAATTCCTTTATAAGACTCCAGTGATCCAATTAACACCCACCCTGAATGTGGAGGATAACACCTCCATGGTAAGTATCCAATCAGACTTTTAACTCACAGTTGACTGAGTCACATCTCCATGGAAACACTCAAAGGATTCCAATCTAATCAAAAGTAATACATCTGCCCCCACAAGACTGCATCAGAGAATATGGCTTTGGCCATAATATATCCAAACTAGCACAGCCATTATTCTGCCTACCATAGTTAGTGTTGTGTTGAGTTTGCAACTAATCCCTTAAAGCACCAAATCCAGATTACATGACAAGAATTTGTATTACACTATGCAACAAATAGCTCATAAATATTGGGAATTGTCTCAAAGTTATCATTTAACTCTAAACCTGGAAATGTAAAATATATACTAAAAGTATAATACATCATCTTAGAGAATGTTGATATTGTTTTCTTGTATGTCTTAATTCAATTAGTAATATATTTCTCCAGATATTTTCATTTTTTCCAATTTCTATTATTACTTTTTTATTTTTTTTAGTTCAAAATTGAAAAATGGCAGATTGCCCGTTGTAATAAGAGCAAGCCTCAGAAGTTTATTAATGATTTAATGCAAGTACTTTACACAAATGAATACATGGCCACACATAGCCTGACGGGTGCAAAATCCTCTACTTCAAGGGACAAAGCTGTAAAACCAGCTATGAATCAGAATGAAGTTCAAGAAATTATAGGTAAAAATATGATTACATTATATTGTCATATCAATTGGAAATTATTTTACTATTCAAGGTCAAGTTATTCTTTCATAGTTCTTTATTGTTTCAGATTTATCTTTCTATGAAAGAAAAATCTTAAAATAAATCTAAATAATATTCTTATTAAATATGGAGAATTTCATAGAAAAACTTTACATTAAAAATGATTATTAAAACTAAATTTTATATCACTGAAAAGACTGAATGTCATAAAAGTTATAGCTTTAGAAAAGTGAATTTGAAAAACCTCTTAAAATTAAATGTCAATAATAGTTTATATCTTGTTCTCTTTCTTATCTTGGTTACATCCCTCATCTTTTATTATAGAAAAACAGAGGTTGATTTGATTATCCTATTGTGGTTTTTAAATTAATGACTCTTCCTAAATATACTCATCAAGATTATCAAATTAATTTTTTTGCCAATATCCAACAAATTTAGGGTTTTTGTGAATCCCATCTCTATGTATCTCAATAGGATGTCACTTCTTATTTTGAAAAGGATCAGTCAGAATCTAGCTGTTCAACAGATGTTGGAAAGGGATAAAAATAACTTGCTAACATTTGAGGTAACGAGATTTAGGGGACTAAAATTCATAGCAAGTAGTAGGGTTAACGTTGGGTGGGAACACAGGAAGACAAATATGTACACTCTCTGTTTATAATATGGACCTTCTGATATCTCTTGCTTTGCTTTGAAAAATCTGCCTACGTATTCATCTATTTAAATATCTCATTGGGTGTTTGGACTACTTTTGAAAAATCAAGACAAAATTATAATGTGGAATGCTTGATGTTTCCCCCCCAGTTTATGCCTTAAGAAGAAAAAGCCTCATTAAGTGTTTTTGTTGTGTTATTATTGTTTTTTACAGGAGTCACAAAACAGTTATTTCCTAATACAGATGATGTTTCAATTAGGAGAATGATAGGGCAAAAGCTAAATAACTGTACCAAGAAGCCAAATTTAAGCAAAAATCTTAACTCTCAAGATATTAAGTAGATCCTTTGGTAAGTCTTTTAAATCTTCATAATCTTCTCAGTGTGGCAGGAATATGTTGTAATACTTTTATCTGCATAATAGCATTTTCCAAACACTCTATTAGAGCACACTGGTGACCTGTGAAATACTATTAAGTATCCCTGGGTTCAGGGGACAGGGAAGGGAATTTAAATGTGGGAAATACAGAGTTAATTTACACAGGTTTTTCTTTTCATGAACTGCTCAGATTTTGATACCTTTTCATGTGCACCAGAAATTTCTAAGGAAAGGGTATAATGTGTACTATTTTCCAAATCTGTTTTACTGAGGAACTTTTATTTCTTCAAAGAATACCTGTTTAACTTGGGAATGGGGATAGAAAGGAGCCAAAGGAGAGACCAAGACAATTTAGGAAGTGTTTCTCTAGAACAAGAGAGATTCAGACCCTCGGGAATTCTCCAAGTCATGTCAATGAGACTGACCTTAAACTCTTAGTGGTTTGTACAAAATATTGGCTCGAGGTATGGAGGGGTGTCTTCCACTCTTCTCCATGCTGCTTCTCATTGTCTTTAAATCTCTAAATTAGTTGTTTCAGTTTGTATTTGTATATTAAGAATTTTTACCAAGATGTTTACATTCTATTAAGAAAACTAATTATTTGTTTTTCATGAGAGAGTTTCAAAGGAAGTACATTTTATAGTCTGGCCTTGCCCCAGGGACAACTGTGAAATGAAATTTTGTGTTTGCAATCAAATGTCCTCACCATTTCACTTGTACTCATCCTTCTTTCTCTCCATTATTTTGATGGAAAAATATGTGGAAAAAAATGTATGATTGTATTATAAATATTTTAATTGATTATTAGAGACATATGGGTAACACACAAAGGCAAAGTCCTCTATAATTATCCTTTTTCATTTTCCCCACTTTGTTTACTTCTATTTTTCACTTATACCTTGCCTGTTCTCTACCTAACCTAGCCCCCAATGAGAGCATTTTATTTGTCTTCATTTCTTTGGACCATGCTTTAAATGGGACGTGGAACTCCCCCTTGCTTCTGACTATCTGTCCCACCCCACCCTCATCCTCCTCAAGGGTCCCTTATCTAGTTTGTTATACAACCATGGCCAGCTCTGGTGAGTCAACAATAGTTTTTCTTCCTTGAGAAAGAAAAATAATACTTATAACAACTGCAGTAGGATTCTTCTCCTTGGTTTACACATACTGGTAGACTGACTTAAAAATTTGTAGGAGAAAGGTATATTTGTATGCTTTTTCTTCCCAAATGATTATAAATTTCAGTAGAAGTGTGAATCTCACAAATTTCCAATTATGAGATAAATGCTTCAATGCAAACTTAGAACTTCTCATTGTAACATGAGACTATCCAGTTATCCTGGTGTATAATGACCAATTTCCCTTTCTAAATGCTATATAACTAGACTTCTAGTCATAGAGCTATATTTTGGAGTTACTGTATTTCAGAGCTCTGCAAAGCATTTTAATATCCTAACCTCTGCCTTTTTAATCTCTCAGACTGCTAAAGGTAGGCATAAAATTCATCTCTGACTATATCAGCTGGCAGAATTTTGAAGAACTTAAAGTTAAAAGGATTTTATTTCGGTTTGGCTTTTACCTGCCAATAAAAGTGTTATTAAATCATCTGACTATAGCATGAATTAAAATTGTAAACATGGACAAACCTTTTGCTACCAACACAATTTAATGCTTCTGGGCCTGTGCCTTGTTCTGTAGTGCCAAATTCCTTGGACTAAAATAATGCTTATGTTTTGAATCAGAAATAGAGATTAATATTAGAATTGAAATTTTTAAAAAATTGGTAGAGATCTTTCATTTGAAGTATAACTAAATTCACAACATTTTGAAAGGACTAAGAAAGTAAGCTGGGAAAGATGGTCACATAAAACCTAATCTAGACATACTTGATAAATTAGTCAGATACAGCACCATCTAGTGGAATGATCCTTTATTTTTCTTTTTCTGGGTCCTTTCTGCAGGAACCTAAAGGTGACCTCACTTACTCAGGTAAACCATACCCTCATCTTCTCCTGTCCCTAAAAGTACTCTTTGGAAAAATTACTCCCATAGTATTACTATTAGCAAAAGCATGCAGTGTTCTATGAATTCCTATGCGTCCTATGTGTCCAAGCAGCCTAGCAACCCCCACCCCCATCTCCTGTGACAGACTGTGCCCTCCACCCTAATTTCAGGTTAGCCACCCACAGCCTGTATTTGAAAGGACAACCAATTCCCAGCTAACTTCCATCCTTCCTCTTCTCATCTATTATCTCACTCCTGTGACAGCCTCCATGTTGTCTGCAGCTCTCTCTTACCAGAAGCTCAATGTTGCCAATCTTTCTGGTCTTTCTCCATTTTTTGCTTCTTTCTTACATGAACTGAAGCAAATATCATTTATAAGAATCACAAAGTATTAGGGTATCACTTCCATTAAAGTATAAGATAGCACTAAGTGATCAAACAGCCTTCTCCTGAAATTTCCAAAATTTGCCTAGTGTATATAATCTCTAATATAATATTATATCTGCATATAACTAAGATGATCTAACACAGTGGTGCTCAAATGGGATGGGGGGGGTAGTTTGCCCCACCTCCCCAGGGGATATTTGGCAATATTTGGAGATATTTCTGGTTGTCAAAATTGGAGGATGCTACTGGCATCTAGTGGATAGAGGCCAGGCATGCTGCTACAATGCATAGGACAGCCCTACTATAAAGAATTGTGCAGCCCAAAATGTCAGTGGTACCAAGGTTGAGAAACTCCAGTCTAATGATTTCCTTATTTTGGAGACAATGAAACTGAAGCTTAAAGATGTTAAGTGAATTACCAAGATCATACAATTAGTAACTAATAAAGAGCAAACACCAGCTTATAATACTTTGTATTTCTTATCTAATGTTTTAGGGAGAAGTTGTCTGATTTTAAAGCCTGCTCCACCTCTTAAAAACTGTGTGACCTTTGGCAAGTCACTATACCTCTCTGAGCTTCAATTTACACAGGGATAATAATGAAACTTACCTTAAGGATGGAGCCAGGATTTCTGGAATCTGAAATTTGTAGGAATTAGAGAACCCTCTCTAAGAAAAGGAATACAAAATTATGAATACACAATCAGATACAATTCTGTATTTAAAAGAAGAAAATAAACCAAGAAAAACTGCATAATATTTAAAAGCTAATAAATTCCTCAAAGTTCACAAAATGTGGGGAAAATTACAATATTTTTATTAACTAACAGCTCTATAATACTTTTTTCCTAGTTTTTTGTTTTGGTTCCATATATGTTGATTGCCTTGTCATTTGACAATATTTTTGTAATATCCTTTTCTATAGAAGGAACAGAAAGATAATTTAGATGATCCTCTAGCATAGTTGATGGAAATTAGCTTTTTATTTTTGATAGTTTATAGAGGTTTCTTTCAAATTCTCAACTCTTTGTTAGTAACACCATATAATTTTTAGGATTGTTGTCAAATTTGGATAAACCACTATTGAGTTTCTTTCATATCTGAGTCGTAAGATTTCAGTATATTTTAAGTTTTCTAAATGGAGTTTTTGCTCTTAAATATTCTTTGATTGACTACACTCAGAGTATTCCTAGTAGACATTCCAAACTGGGATGGCCAGCAATTATGTAACTGTACATGGAAGAGATTGCAAAGCAAAAAAAATATATCCCAGTTGCCCTTTACAAGATCTCAGAAATGCCCACTGACACTCCATGGTTACAACAGGAGGGAAGAGTATGACTGAGGAACAGCTGAAGTAGAAAGAGACAGCAGTCTTAATTGATTATGGCTGAATTTCTTATTTTTGCAAATTTTACAAAAATATATAAACATGTGAAGATATCACTAGGGCCCCTTTCTGGGAAGCTACCCCACAGGTAAGCTTTACTAGCTTCACATTAATTTTGTCTCTGACCTAGCTCATTTTGTTTTTCTGAGTTTTGAGTGAGGTAAAGCAGGCTTGGGAAATTGCCAGACATTTAAACAATCAAGAAATGTTCACTGAAGAATGATAGAATTGTTGATAATTTTTTCCGAGGGTTGATGGGCATGTGGGGGTGTTCGTTTTACTTTGTGTGTTTGAATATTTCCCTAGCAAAATGTTTTTAAAAGTTACTGGAGATTAAAATAAATGTTACATTACTTTGTTTTCTATTCTAGAATTCCTCTGAATAGATTGCAAAATAATTCTTAAGTCACCTCATTAGTAATAGTTCTTATTAACAATTTCTATTTTTATGTAAAAAATTTGTAGTAAATATAAAAGTAAATAACTTACACAACTGTTAGAATACAACAAAATATGTAATATAAATTTACCCTATTTTTTGATAATTGCTTTTTATAGGTTCTCTAGGTATCTGAAATGAATTACCTTTAGTTCTAAATCTATAATTGGATTTTATTGGAGAATCTGCAACTTCATTGGCAGTGAACACAGAGAGACAAGCGCAGTGTCAGTCTGTGAGACATCTATATTGCTGGGCTTTTTGGATGGAGCAACAACCTTGCTGAAGAAAATGCATGTAGATTCTATCCTAGACATCACTGATGCATCAAACTAGAGAATTTTCAGCACTCAAATAAGCATGCGGTATGGTTTCTTTGGAAATATACATTTCCCCATCCCCAAATACTTCTCTGTTCTGCTAATATAACAGAATAATGAGAGCTCTTATCATAGCTACAAAAATTTCAACCCTTAAAAATTAGTCATTGTCCTAAGCAATCATTGCACATTAATTATTACTAGTGACCCCTTCCCCCCGTTATAGTTTTTATCTTAAGCATAAACCCATGTTTGGGTCTACTGACAGTGAAATAATCAATGGTCACAAACATGAGGGCAGCAAGGTCAGCCTAAAATCTGATAATCAAGTGTAGCCAATAACAGTGTTTTAGCAATAAAATAAGAGGATTATTTGGTTATCTGAAATATGAAAAAAAAAGTTGCAAGACCTTTTATTTTAATATTAAACTATTCCTCCATGCTCCTGAAAAACAAATCCAAGATTTGTGATACAATCAATGCATCCACTTTCAGAATAATCTTTTTCTTTTGTTTACTCAACATACTTCTTTTTATTGCCCAAAATATATTAAATATAGATGTAAAATATAACACATCAATATCATCTAAAATGTTCTCTATAAGGTATAGCATTATATATAATGGTTCAGTTATATAGCTACCATGCTTAGTTTTAACTGGTTTATTTTCATTGTATCAGAAGTAAAAGGAATTGAAAACAAAACCCTCTGGGTTTGATAACTGCACAAAAAGAAAAATACCATTTTGTAAATAGCAAATGATAAAACATTCTTCATCAAGAGATTTTTCACTTACCATCAGGTTGTCTCATGTTACACACTGCAATGCCAAGCCATAGTTCTTCAGTGTACAAAGTCATATCTAAAACTTGAAAAAGAGGAGGTATACAATAATTACAAAGTTCAGTATTGTGGACCAAGGGAAAATTCCATAAATGTTGCTTGATGATAATAATGTGGTTGTACAAAATAAATATTCTTAATAACTTAAATAACATTTGCTACTTTTATTTAAGCATAAATAAACCCCATTCAAACCATAAATGTGCTTGCTTGACTTTTTATTAATGTAAAAAATCCAGGGAAAAAATTGTCTATGCTAATTGACAATTCTTTACCCACACATTGAGGCATCACCATTATAATTTGACTATGTGGCACAGACCTGTTGGTCTTGTTAAGAGCCATACTATGCAGGCTTTATAGACAATGTCCAGAGGTGGTAAATAGAATTAAAATTTTTACTGGAAACATTTTAAGATGTGTGTTTCCGTTAAAAAAAAAAAAAAAAAAAAAAAAAAACTCTCGCTGGAGGATTGTGGGAGGATGGCAGACTAGGAAGCACCAGAAATTAATCTCACCAAAACAACTATTGAGTTGCCAGGAGCTGTCTGAAGCAACTTTTTTTGACACTCTGAAGACTAGTGGACCACTGTGCAGCATCCAGAGAAGAGCCAGAGGAAGAGGCTGGTTAACTTTGATAAATATCAGTGAATTTCACCCTCCAAGTAATGGCTACTATCCCCCAACCGCGGGGTAGGCAGCAATGGGAAATACAGCCCTGGCTCCTGGTATAGCCTGATGGTGCCAGGGTGGCTGTAAGGACCTAGGCTGTCAAAATCTGGTGAGGAAAGACAGAATATCTAGGACTACCAGGTTGAGACTAGTTGAACTACGGTGTTGTTAGTTTAAGATCATAACTGTAATTACAAAGGTAGCTGCTAAGAAAGTAATAAAAAATATAGAGAGAAAAAGGACAGAAGGGAATCAAATAGTACACGATAAAAAGTAACTAAATTTTAAAAAGGCTGTAATGGAGTAACTGAGAACCAAAAACATACAAGACTTAACAAAAAACATAGCTGAATACAAGAAGTAAATCCTTCCTTCTTAGTATTCCCTTAATAGTCAATGTATTTAACTTCCCAATTAAAAGGCAAGGATTGTCAGATTGGATGAAAAAGCATGATCCATCCGTATGCTGTCTAAAAGAGATTTGCTTTAGATACAAAGAAAGGAGGATAAAAGTAAAAGGGTAGAAAAATATATTCCATGTAAACAGTAATCAAGAGAGCTGAAATGAGTGTTATTGTCAGGTAAAATATATTTCAAGTCAAAAAAATTATAAGAGATGAAGAAGGATATTATATATTGATAAAATGTTCAATCTCATAACAGAGCCCCAAAATATAGGAAGCAAAAATTGACAAAATTGAAGGAACAGACAGATCTACAATAATACTTGGAGACTTCAATACACCACTCACAAGAATTGGTAGAACATCTAAACAGAAGATCAAGAAGGAAATAGATAACCTGAATAACAATATTAACCAATTAGACCTAATTAGCGTATATAGAACACTCCACCCGAAAAAAACAGAATACACATTCTCCTCAAGTGAACATGGAATATTTTCCAGTATAGACTATATGTTAGACCACAAATTGTACCATAATAAACTTAAAAATACTGAAATCATCCAAAGTATCTTCTTGGAACACAAAGGAATAAAGCTAGAAATCAAAAACTGAGAGAAAACTACAAATTTTACGAACGTGAAAATTAAGCACCACACTATTAAGCAACCAAATGAGTCAAAGAAAAAAAACTACAAGGGAAATTAGGAAATAACTTGAGAGGAATGAAAACAAAAATACAGCATACCAAACATGGGATGCAGCAAAGGCAGTATTCAGAGGGAAATTTATAGCCCTCAATGCCTACGTTAAAAAAAGAAGAAAGATCATAAATCAATAACAACTTCCCTCCATACCGAAAGAAACTAAAACAAGAAAAGCAAACTAAACCCAAAGTTAGTAGAAGGAAGGAAAACATAAAGATACATGCAGAGATAAATGAAATAGAGAACAGAAAAACAATAAAGAGTATCAACAAAACCAAAAGTAGGTTTTTTGAAAAGATCAATAAAATTGAAAAACCTTTGGCAAGAATAACAAACAAAAAGAGGCAGAGGACACAAATAACAAATCATGAATGAATGTGAGACATTGCTACCAACTTTACAGAAATACAAAGTATTATAAGCAGGTACTATGAACAATTATATGCCTACAAATGAGAAAGCCTGGATTAAATGGACAAATTCCTTGAAACATAAATTACCTAATGTGATGCAGGAAGAAACAGAAAATCTCAACAGATGTATAACAAAAAAAGATATTGAATCAGTAATTTCAAACCTCCCAACAAAAATCCACTACTGGATGGTTTCCCTCCTAAATTCTATTAGATACTTAAAGATTTAATACCAATCCTTCTCTACCTCTTCCAAAAAAACAGATTACTTCCCAACTCATTCTATGACACCAGCATTACCCTGATACCAAAGCCAGATAAAGACAACACAAGAAAAGAAAATTGCAGACCAATATCCCTTATAAATATAGATGCAAAAATACTCAACAAAATACTGGCAAACCGATATATCCAACAGTATATTAAAAGGATTATACATCATAACTAAGTGGGATTTTTTTCCAGGAATGCAAGGATGCTTCAACACAAGACAATCAATCAATGTAATCCAACACGTTAATAGAATGAAGGGAAAAAAATATGATCATCTCAACTGATGCAGAAAAGGCATGTGACAAAATTCAATATCTTTTCATAATTAATAAAACTCAGAAAATTAGGAATAGAGAGAACTTTATCAACACAATAAAGGTCATTTATGAAGAAAAACACACCAAATAATCATACTCAATGGTGAAAGGCTGAAAGCTTTCCCCCTAAGACCAGGAACAAGACAGAATTCCCATTGTCACCACTGTTACTCAACATTATACTGGAAGTTCCAGCCAGACAATCAAGCCCTTTGGATCTAAAGGGCATCCAAATTGAAAAGGAAGAAGTAAAATCATCCTTATTCCAGATGACTTGAACCTATATAAATAAAATCCCAATGAATTCACATGAAAGCTACTAGAACTAATAAATGAAATCAAATTTTTATTCTTATTACTTTTGTGTGTGTGGTAACGAAAATATTCAAAAATTAATTTCGGTGATGGATGCACAACCATATGGTGGTACTGTGAACAACTGATTGTACACTTCATATGACTGCATGGTATGTGAATATATCTCAACAAAATTTAATTATTAAAAAAATAAATGAAATCAGCAAAGTCATAAGATTCAATATAAACATGCAGAAGTCAGTTGGATTTCTATGCACCAGTAATGAACAATGTGAAAAGGAAATCAAGAAAACAATTCTATTTATAATAGTATCTAAAAGAGCAAAATACCTAGTAATAAATTTCATGAAGATGCTGAAAGACTTATACACTGAAAACTAAAAAACACTGCCTAAGAAATTAAAGACGATCGCAATAAATGGAAAACATCCTGTGTTCATGGATTGGATGACTTAATATTGTTAAGATCTCAATAGTGCCTAAAGCAATCCACAAATTCAGTGCAATTCCTATCAAAATTCCAGCAGCTTTTTTTTTTTTTTTGCAGAAATGGAAAAGATCCTAAAATACGTATGAAATTGCAAGGGGTTTTGAATAATCAAAACAATCTTTTGAAAGAAGAGCAAACTTAGTGATTTCAAAACTTAATACCAAGCTAGAGTAATTAAAACAGTGTGGTACTGGCATAAAGGTAGATAAACAGACCAACGGAATAGAATTCACAGTCTAGAGATAAATCCACACATATATGACCAGTTGATTTTGACAAGGGTGCCAAATCCATTCAATGGACAAATAATAGTTTCTTAAACAAATGGTGCTAGGATAAATGGAAATCACATGCAAAAGAACAAATGTGGACCCCTACCTCTTACCATATATAGAAAAATTAATTTAAAATGGATCAATGACCCAAATCTAAGAGCTAGTACTTTAAGACTATTACAAGTAAACATAGGGAAATATTTTCGAGTCCTTGTGGTAGGAAATGGATTTTTAGTTTTTACATAAAAAGTGCAAGCAACAACAAAAAAAAATAGAATGGATGTCATCAATATTAAAAATGTTTACATATCAAAGGACATTAGCAAGAAAGTGAAAAAACAAACAACAGGACAGGAGAAAACATTTGGAAACCATATATCTGATAACATTTTGTTTGTTTGTTTAACTTTATTTTGAAATAAATTCAAACTTACAGGAACAGTTGCAAAAACAATACAAACCCCATACACAGAACTCTAGCATACCCCGACCCCCCCCGATACCCCGATCCACCAACTTTAACATCCTGTCCCAGTACCATTTCTTTCTTTCCCTCCCTCTCTCCCTCCCTCCCTCCCTATTTATCATCCATCATCTATTGCTCTGTCTTCTGAACATATGAGAGCAAGCTGCACACATCCTTGAACAAACAACATAATTCACATACACATTTCCCATGAACAAGAACATTCTTTTATGCAATCCCATTAAGCACAGCTAAGAAGTTCAAGAAATTCAACATTGATACAAAGCTTACATTCTGTATTTCCCTTTTTTTTTTTCCTCATGTCGCATCTGTCTCCCTTTGAGCCTCCTCTCCTCCATCCTCAGATCCCATCCAGGATCATCCTTGGCATTTGATTGTCATCTATTTAGACTGTCTTTTTTTTTTTCTTTTTTTTTCCCATTATTGAAACATACATACAGCCTATATTTTCCCATTCCAACCCCTCCCTACCCTTCCATTAGTGGGATTAATCACATTTAGAATGTTGCAATGCTATTACCTTCCCACCATCCATTACTAGAAATTTCCCTTCACCCCAAACAGAAACCCTACACTCATTTCTTAAATCCCCATTGCCCCTTCCCCCATTTCTCGTAACCTATACTCTACTTTTCATCTCTATGCTCATATTCTCTGATACTTTCTTTGTGTTTACCGTGGGGCTTAAATTTAACCTCTTAAATCTATAACAATCTTGTTTTTCTTTGATGCCAACTTAACTTCAATAGGGCACATAAACTATGTTCCTATATTCCTCCATTCCCCCACCGTTATGTAGTTCTTGTCAAAAATTACATATTTTACATCGAGTCCAAAACCACTGATTTATCATTACACTTTATGTATTTTAGATCCTGCAGGAAGTAAATACTGGTTACAAATCAAAAATGCAGTAGTATTGGTATTTATATTTACCATGTGATCTTTACTGGAAATCTTTATTTCTTCATGTAATTTCAGTCAGTTGTTTAGTGTCCCTTCCTTTCAGCCTGCTCAACAACCTTTAGCATTTCTTATAGACTGCTCTACTGGTGGTGAAGTCCCTCAGCTTTTGATTATCCAGGAATGTTTTCATCTCCCCCTCATTTTTACCCTCTAGGTGTTTGTGAATTCTCCAAGTCTCTGATGGTTATTGACTTCTATTGTGGTCAGAGAATGTGTTTCAAACAAATTCAGTTTTTTTTTTTTTTTAATTTATTGAGGCTTGTTTTATGTCCCAGCATAAGGTCCATTCTGGAGAAAATTCCGTGATCACCAGAGAAGAATGTGTGTCCTGGTGACCTGGGATGTAATGTTCTATATATGTCTGTTAAATTTCTCTGTATCTCTCTTTCCTTTCTTTGTTTCTCTGTCGGTAGGGTTCCCTTTAGTATCTAAATTAGGTCAGGTCTTTTATTAGCAAAATCTCTCAGCATTTGTCTGTGAAAAATTTAAGCTCTCCCTCAAATTGGAAAGAGAGTTTTGCTGGATAAAGTATTCTTGGTTGAAAATTTTTCTCTCTCAGAATTTTAAATATGTCATGCCACTGCCTTCTCGCCTCCATGGTGGCCACTGAGTAGTCACTACTTAGTCTTATGTTGTTTCCTTTGTATGTGGTGAATTGCTTTTCTCTTTCTGCTTTCAGAACTTGCTCCTTCTCTTCAGTATTTGACAGTCTGATCAGAATATGTCTTGGAGTGGGTTTATTTGGATTTATTCTATTTGGAGTTCACTGGGCATTTATGCTTTGTGTATTTATATTGTGTAGAAGGTTTGGGAAGTTTTCCCCAACAATTTCTTTGAATACTTTCTAGACCTTGACCCTTCTCTTCCCCTTCTGGGACTCCAATGAGTCTTAAATATGGACGTTTTATTTTATCTATCATATCCCCGAAATCCATTTCAATTTTTTCCCCATTCTTTCTTTTGTTCTTTCATTTTCCATTCTGTGGTCCTCAAGGATGCTGAGTTTTGTTCAACTTCCTCTAATCTTGTATTATGAGTATCCAGAGTATTTTTAATTTGGCCAACAGTTTCTTTTATTTCCATAAGATCTTCTATTTTTTTTATTTACTCTTGTAATTTCTTCTTCATGCTCTTCTAGGGTCTTCTTTATGTCCTTTATATCCTGTGCCATGCTCTCATTGTTTGTCTTTAGTTCTTTGATTAATTGCTCCCAGTACTGTGTTTCTTCTGATCTTTTGATTTGGGTGTTTGGGTTTAGGTCCTCCATATTGTCTGGTTTTATCATATGCTTTAAGATTTTCTGTTGTTTTTGCCCTCTTGACATTTGCTTTACTTGATACCATTCTTTCGGGTTATAAAAAATACCAGTCTCTAATCTGTCAGATCTACAGGTTGGTGGTGTACACTTACTCTAACTAACCAGCAGATGGCATCCGCAAGTCACCTATTCCCCTCAAGTCAGTTTTCCTCAACTTTGTCTTTGTGGTGTGTGGGGATCTGATTCTTGTGGGGTTCAATTGGTGCACTAAGTTTGGGTGTGTTGTTGGTGCTGTCCGCCCTGAATGTGGGGCGTGTGTCTGGTTAGGGAGGCAGGACAGCTTTAATAATCAAACCTCCCAGGTGTTCCTGGAGATTTAAGGCTGTTGCAAGAATTTAAGCCTTCATTTCAGTCTTGCTACAGGTTGTCTCTGCCACTGACCCACAAGTCCTTAGTAGTGGCGTAGGGTCCCTGGGATTTCTGAGCGGGTCCCCCTTCTCAGCCATGCTCTTCCAGGACCTCTGCTGAAGGAAAGCTGTGCCATGTCACAAGTGCACACCGGCCCTCCAGGGAAGCCCTGGGCCACCGGGCTGTGCAGGGGCATTCCCAGCCTGATGTAAAGATGGTTGAATGGGGAGCGTTAATTTCCCCCCTTTTTGCATAGCTCCACCTTCCCAGCTCTGGGACAATTAGCTGTGGGTGCATTAAAGGTCATTGTCCATGGCTGATACTGTGGCGTGTGCGCGGTGCTGCGGGAAACACTCCCCGTCACACTGGGTTTCTTGGCACGGTTCTGGGCTGTGGGTTTGGGCCCGGGCAAGAGTGTCCCCAGCCCACAGGGGAGATGGCTGCTAGGGGCGCAGTTTCTTTCTCTTTTTGGCTCCCCTCTGCCCCCCTGGCCCCGAGACAATCAGCAGCGGGTGTGGGAAGGGCTATCCTCCACACCAGACACTGAGGCATTGGTACAGCCCTCTCCTGCCATGTTTCACTGCATGGTTCTCCCCATTGTATCCACAGCCACTCCCGGGTTTTTTTGTTTTTTTTTTAAAGAAAGAACTAGTCTGTCTCCAAATTCCAACCCATGGTTTCCCCACACCACAGTGCGGCCGCCAGACTTTCAGCTGGCTCACCTACTCATTTCAGAATGCAGACTCCCAGTTTCACCAAATGCATGGTCCCTGTGGATTTAGCAGACCTTGTCCGGCTGGTGCATTGCTGGAAATGGTGTTCTGGGTCACTTTCTGGTTTTTATCTAGTATTTTTCATGGAGGTGTTTTTTTGCCCTGTCTCACCTAGCCGCCATCTTAGGTTCCCCTGATAATGGTTTAATATCCAGAATATAGAAAGAACTCCTACAACTCAAAACAAAAAGACAAACAACCCAATTTTTAAAATGGGCCAAGGATTTGAATAGACATTTCTCCAAAGAAGATAATCAAATGGTCAATAAGTATATGAAAAGAAGCTCATATCATTAGCTATAAAGAAATGCAAATTAAAACTACAATGAGATGCAACTTCACACCCACTAGGATGGTTGTTATTGAAAAAAATAAAAATAACATATGTTGTCATGGATGTGGAGAAATAGGGACCCTTGTTCACTGTTGGCAGAAATGTAAAATGGTGCAGTGCTGTGAAAAACAATTTAGGGATTCCTCAGAAAGTTAAACATAGAATTATCATATATCCTGGCAATTCTATTCCTAGATACATACACAAAAGAATTGAAAGCAGGAACTCAGATATTTGTACACCAATGCTCATAGTAGCATTATTCCTAGAGCCAAAAGGTGGAAGCAACCCAAGCATCCATCAACTGAGGAGCAAATGAACATGTGGAATACCCATACAATGGAATATTATTCAGCTATAAAACAAATGAAGTTCTTCTACATGCTACAAAAGGGATGTACCTTGAAGACAACATGTTGAGTGAAATAAGCCAGACACAAATGGACAAATATTGTATGATTTCTCTGATATGAAATAATTAAAATAAATTCATAGAGACAGAAAACAGAACTGTAGTTACTAGAGGGGGAAGATGGGGAAGAGGGGCTACTGCTAAATGAGTGTGAGTTCTGGTTTGGAATAATGAAAATAATCTGGACATAGATAGTGGTGAAAGTTACTCAGTACTCTCATTATACTTAATGTCAAAGAATTCTCCACTTAAAATGGTGAAAGTGATTTTTATGTTATGTATATTTTACCACATTTAAAAATAAACTATTTCAAAAATATATAATTCATATGGAATGCTAAGTGGCCCTAAATAGCAAAAATCACCTTGCGATAAAAGAACAAAGTTGGAAGACTCACACCTCAATGTTTCAAAACTTAATACAAAGCTATAGTCATCAAAATAGGGTGTAATGATACAAGGACAGACATATAGACCAATAAAATAGAATTCAGAGTTCAGAAAGAAATTCACACATCTATGGCCGATTTATTTTTTCAAGGGTGCCAGAAACTTTCAATGGAGAATAAATAGTTGCTTCAAGAAAACTCTAGGAAAACTGTATAGCCACATGCAAGAGAATAAAATGGGACCCCTACCTCACACCATATAAAAAAAATTAAGTCAAAACAGATCAATGACCTAAAATATAAGTGCTAAAACCATAAAACTCTTAAAATAAAACATAGGGGGAAATCTTCAGTATCTTGTATTAGGCAATTGATTCATAAATATGACACCAAAAAAGCATGAACAAAAGCAAAGAATAAACTGGACTTCATCAAAATTAAAACTTTTTGTGCTTAAAAGGACATTATTAACAAAGTGAAAAGACAACCTACAGATGGGAGAAAATCTTTTCAAAACATATTTGTTGAAGGACTTGTATACAGAATAAAAAAAGAACTCTCAAAATTCAATAAAGAGACAACAAATAACCAATTTAAATAATGGACAGAAGCTCTTAAAAGACACTTGACCAAGGAAGATATAGAAGTGGTAAATGAACACATGAAAAGATGCTTAATCTAATTAGTCATTAAGTTAAAGCAAATTAAAATCACAAGATACCACTATACAAATACTAGAATGTCTAAAATTAAAAAGACTGTCAGTGCAATGACAATTATTGAATTGAAGTGTGTGAGCATTTGGGGACTCTAGCTGCATACCGCCTTTTTCCAAGAGTCTCACTAGCTCCTACAGGAAACCTACAAAAGTAAATGTTCGGCAAGATGGCAGCATAGGGAGGTGTGGAATTTAGTTAGTCCCCTAGAGCAACTAGCAAATAGCTAGTATCAACTAGAAAATAGTCTGGAACACCTGATGGAGGGGATATCCATGACCAGATAACATTATACACCAGTCAGGAAAGGGTGAAAAGGCTGAGATTGCAGCATGGAATTGTAAGTGAAGCTCCCCACACTGCACACCTGGTGCCCCTCTCCCACTGGCTGAGTTTCAAAACACAGCAGGCTGAGCTGCAAAATTTCACTATTGGAGAAAGAGGCAGCCCCTGCCAGAAGCAAGGGAAGGTAGCTGAACCAAGCTCCAATTGCAGTTTTAATTAACAAATTTGGACTACTGAATACATGCTATGGGCACAGATAAACCCAGAGCAATCAGGAAAGGAACCCAGAGGTTAATCCTGGCAGAGAGGAGGCAGACCTGATGGAAAAAAAAAAAATACATAAATAAATAAAAACAGAGACTTTTGGAGTCCACTGAGCTCAGAATACTGGAAAAGGGCTGTGTCCCAAGAAAAAGGGTACACAGGACCGGGTACCAATTGTGGCTCCGGCCTGGTGAACTGAAGCACTGGGGACTGGCTCTGAAAAGGGGACTTCTTGCTTTTTCCCTTTTTTCTCTCTCTCTCATTCTAAGTAGCTCATTAGAGAAATCCTCAGGCATTTTCAATTATCAGCACTGATGCAGGCAAGAGTGGAAGTTAAGATAGAGATTCAAAGGAAAAACTCAAGTGTAGGAGACAACTCTCTAAGGGGCTTATCTTCCATAAGAAAAGAGGGGGTGGAGCCCAGCTTAAGTGGTGGCCCTTCCTCAGGGAACTCATACCCCAGGGCCTGGGGGGAAAGGAAAAAAAAAAGGGGAAACAACTTAAGCTTGGCTTCTGACATCCTCAGACCCTGGCTGGGAAAAGGTCCACTGAGAATTAAAAACACTATACCTCCTTATGCCAGTGGGGAGCTGAAGGCTGGCAAGTGCCATCTGCTTGGCAGAATAGAAAAAGCCACAGGGTCTAGAGGCCTCAAAGGAAAGTCTGACAATCTGCTAGGTCTCACCCTAAGGGAAACCTGATACTGAATACAGCTTCCTCCTCAGACCTGGGTCCCTGTGGTCTGGGAAAATCTGATTGGGGTAATCAAGGAAACCAGATACCTAGACAACAGACAATTACAGATCACACTAGGAAGAGCCAAAATATGGTCCAGTCAAGGGAATAAACTTGCAGTTCAACTTAGATACAGGAATTGAAACAGCTGATTAATGATCAAACAAATCTCCTAAATCAATTAAAAAATCAAATCAATGAGTGGAGGGAAGATATGGCAAACGAGACAAAGGATATAAAGAAGACATTGGGCAAACATAAGGAAGAACTCAAAAGTTTGAAAAAACAATTGGAAGAACTTATGGGAATGAAAGGCACAATAGAAGAGATGAAAAACACAATGAAGACTACAACAGCATTTTGAAGAGGCAGAAGAAAGGATTCATGAACTGAAGAACATGACATCTGAAATCCTACACACAAAAGAACAGACAGGGAATAGAATGGAAAAATATGAGCAGGGTCTCAGGGAACTGAATGACAACTTGAAGCTCAGGAATAAACGTGTCTTGGGTATCTCAGAATGAGAAGAAAAGGAAAAGGGGGCAGAAAGAATATTGGAGGAAATAATCACTGAAAATTTCGCATCTGTTATGAAAGACATAACATTACAGATCCAAGAAGCACAGCATACCCCCCGAACAGAACAGATCCGAATAGACTGACTCCAAGAAACCTAACAATCAGATTATCAAAAGTCAAAGACAAAGAGAATTCTGAAAGCCCCAAAAGCAATCCATCACATACAAAGGAAGCTTGATAAGACTATGTGCAGATTTCTCAGTAGAAACCATGGAGGCAAGAAGGAAGTGGTGTGATATACATAAGATACCCAAAAGGGAAAAACTGCCAACCAAGAATTCTATATCTGGCAAAACTGTCCTTCAAAAATGAGGGAGAGTTTAAAATATTTTCAGAGAAACAGACACTGAAAGAGTTTGTGAACAAGATACCTGCTCTACAAGAAATACTAAAGGTAGCACTAAGGGCAGATAGTTAAAGTAGGAGAGAGAGTTTGGAGAAGAGTGTGGAAATGAAGACTATCAGTAAGTGTAAAAAGAGAGAGAGAGGAAAAAATAAAAATAAGATATGACACATAAAATCCAAAAAACAAAATGGTAGAGAGTAGACATTATGTTGGCTGAAATTAGCCAGAAACTAAAGGACAGATGCTGTATGGTATCATTAACATGGACTAACATTGATGAGCAAAATTTGAGAGTTGAGAACACAGATTATCAGGAGATAGAAAGAGGTTAGAGATTAGGAATTTGATACTGAAGGAGTACAGAATGTTCAACAGGATTGATTGTTTAGATCCAGAAATGGGATGGATAACATAATAGTGTGTGATAGTTACACAATATTTTAAGTACTTTGGACAAAGATGAGTGTAAGGGCAGTTGAAAGAGGAAGGCTAAGGGCTTGTATGGCACCAGAAGGAAAGATAGAAGATAAAGACTGGGACTGTATAACTTAGCAAAACCTAGAGTAGTCAATGATGGTGTAAAGGTATAAATATAAGAATGTTTTTAAATGAGGGAGAACAAATCAATGTCAACATTGAAAGGTGTTGAAAATTTAGATGGTATAGGGGAAAAAATACAAACAATGCAAACTTGAGTCTATAGTTAACAGTAACATTATAAGATGCTTCCATTATTTGTAACAAGGGCAATATACCAAAGCTAAATGTCTCTAAGAAGGGGCTATAAGGGAGTGATGTGGGATTCTTGGTGGTGGTGATGTTGTCTCACCTTTTTATTGTATTTTTATTTTTATTTTATCTTTTGTATTTTTTTTCCCAATTTTCCTCTTTCTTTGGGGAAAAGATAGAAATGTCCTCATACAGATTGTGGTGGTGGACGCATAATTATGTGATTCTATTGGGAATCACTGATGGTTTACTTAGGACGGATTGTATGGTGTGTGAATAAAACTTAAAAAAATAAACAGAGGGATACAAGTGCTGGAGAAAATGTGGAGAGAGGTATGTACCTATTTACTGTTAGTGGGGAAATAGAAGGGCGCAGCCCAACTACAGGATAGTCTGGTGGATCCACAGGAAGCTAACTATGAGGTTGCCATATGGTCCTGCAACCCCATTATTGGGTATATACTTGGAAGAACTGAGAGCAGGGACATGAGTGGACATTGCACACTGGTGTTTATGGCAGCCATATTCATGATTTGCAATGGATGAGGTGGCCTAAGGGTACATCAACTGATGAATGGAATGGTGAACTTTGGTGTATACATACAGTGGAATATTGAGTAGTAGGAAGAAGAAATGAAGTTGTGAGGTATGCAACTAGATGAATGGACCTTGAGGACAGTATGTTGAGTGAAATAAGCCAGAATTGCAAAGACAAACATTATAACACCTTACTAATATTGACTAACTATAAAGTGCAAACTCTGATAACTGAATCTGAGAGCATAGGTTATCAGGGGAAGGCTTATGGTAAAGATTCCTATATTGTAAGCTCTTATAGCAATCACACCTATTCATGAGTTATAGTGGTTATCTCTAAATTTTGAGATGCTGAGTCATTTTTGAATAACATGGTTGGTCCCTGTAACTTCAGATATCTATGTGACACCTGGGACTCAGAGCCAGAGTTCAGCAGCTATGAATGTCAGCATTACCCCATACAGCAAATGTTAAAGAAACTAAAGAGATCAGACTTCAATTAGAAATAAGAACAAAATGCCTCTATTAGAACTGAGGTAAACCAGATTAAAGGGTAAAGGATGATATTGACTGTGTTTTAAAACCTCAACATCTGTGTGAGATCAAAGGAAGAAAGGAAGAGATGTTTATTTGGTGCAAAATCTATAGTTTCTGTAGCACGCTATATAATTTAACATGTATGTTGAGTTTATACAAACACCATAATTACATGGAACCTTGAATAGGGAGCAAGACCTGGTTCTTTTGTACAGGGTAGCATGAAACCCTGATACATCCCAGAGTAATTTGGGCAGAGAGTAAGGAGTATTTGCAGGGCCCCCTGAGGGCCTGGGGAAAAATGCGGAAACATTAACTTTTCCCACCTGGGGAATTCCTGATATTCTTGCAAGCATTGGGGACTACCATTGTAGTAGGCCAAGTCCTCGATCTTGGGCCTTGCCGTTATGAAACTTGCTACTGCAAAGGAAAGGCTAAGCTTACTTATTATTATACCTAAGAGTCACCCCCAGAGAACCTCTTCTGTTGCTCACATGTGGCCTTTCTCTTTAAGCCCACTTGGCAGGTAAACGCACTGCCCTCCCCTACTACTTGGGACATAACTCCCAGGAATGAGCCTGGACCTGGCATCGTGGGATTGAGAAAGATTTCCTGACCAAAAGGGGGAAGAGAAATTAAGCAAAATAAAGTTTCAGTGGTGAGAGATTTCAAATACAGTCCAGAGGTCATTCTGGAGGTTATTCTTATGCAGTCTATCAATATTCGTTTTTAGTTTTTAGAGTACTAGAATAACTAGAAGGAAATACCTGAAACTGTTGAACTGCAATCCAATATCCTTGGTTCTTGGAAATGATCCTATAAGTATATAGCTTATACGGTATGACTGTGTGATTGTGAAAAGCTTGTGGCTCACAGTCCCTTTATCCAGTGTATAGACAAATGAGTAGAAAAATGGGGGACAAAAATTAAATGAATATTAGCGGGGAAAAAGGAATAGGAGAAGTTTTGGGTGTTCATTTTTACTTTTATTTTCATTTTTATTCTTATTTTTTGGAGTAATGAAAATTCAAAAATTGTGGAGAATGCACAACTATATGATAATGTGAACAACTGATTGTACAGTTTGGATGATTTTATGGTATGTGACTATATTTCAATAAAATTGCATTCAAAAAAAAGTAAATGTTCCACTGAACTCTCATCAGCACATTACAAAAATCTTTTAAATTCAAGTTTCTCTTAGACATTTAAGTGATTTCATATAGTTAATTTACATACTATAATTTCCTCTACAAGTTTCAGTTATTTGGTAGAAAAATACCTGCAGTTTTAGTGCACTTTGTGGAAACCTAATAAATATTAACAGATTAATCTAATATTAGCTACAAACATACGTAATCACGCGGTATGCTCTGATTTAGAAGGGCAAAAACAGGCATCGGTCTGAGAAGGTTAATATCTGCCGGGCAATTTATCAGGCTCAAGTAACAGACATACATAAAGCCAGCTGCAAAATTAACAGGAAAGAGTATTTCCCCCACAGACATACATTTTCTAACGAGTCAAAATGATTTAAGGTGACTACTACTTTCTTGCCCACTGAGAAATTTTGTTTTCTAAAATCAGAGACAATCAGAAACCCTGTTGTTTGAAAATATATCCGTAAGAATGACGTATTAAACGCTTCTTTGGACATAGAGAATCAGTCTCAAATTACAAACCTGTTGCAGACTACAAATAACCGGTTTCTGGGCAGAACATTCCACAACTATCTTAGGTTTTCACGTTAACAGGTCCCCGGGTGCATTTTGCAATTTAGGCCAGATGTTGACTCCTTTACAAACAACCCTGCTTTGCTTTCAGCCTATCAAAACATTGCTTCATTTAAATTTCACTTAACTCTGCCCTTAAAATCTTACGATAACACTTATTTCCTTTGTTTGGTTAGGTGCCTCATGATTCCCCTGTTTTAAGGTTTATCCATAAAGCTTGTCCGACTACAGGTTTGTTAGATTAAGGGGGTCTTAGACTGATGAAGCTAGGGTAGAACCAACTTGAAAAGAATTTTCTCAGTTAAAAATTGTTTTTGATTTATAAATTTTTATCTGTTTAAAATAATTGTTTGTAAATATTGAAAAGAAAAACCAGAGAATTATTTTGGCAAGAAAATACCTGTGCGGAAGAACGGAACTACAATTCCCAGCATCCTGCGTGGGGCGCAGGGAGGGAAGATCAAAGGTGCACGAAAGAAGCCTCCAGGGATAGCGGGCCGGTGTGGCGCTTCTCCTTTTGAAACGATTCGTCTCTGTCCACGGCGTCGGCGGCAGGAGCAGTGGTGCTGTCAGTTAGGCCGTCGGAGAAATGGGAGACCCAGGGTCGGAGGTGAGCATTCGAGCGTTGGGTCTTGGCGTTCTGAGAGCCGAACCGCGAAGGGTTTTGTGTTTTCCCCGGTGTGAGGCCTGGTGCTCGGCCGCAGCCGCGGAGGATGCTGCCCCGGCGTCACGGGCCGAGCCCAGCTTTCGGGCCTGGTGAATGGCTGAGAGAGGAACCTGCAGCAACCATGGCCGCCCCGGCGCCCCCGGCCCCCTGCACGGGCTCCCGGATTCCTTGCTGCCGCTGTTCTGCCAGTGAGAGCGACATTTTGAGACAGGGATGCTCTTCTGCAGGGAACATGCATCCCCCTTATTGGGTAGATATAGGAATTCTGAGAGGGTGGTTAAGTCGTTTTCGGCGTTCGGCCCCTGCAGCTCCACGTACTCCGTGGCATACCCCGACTCCATCGAGTTCTGTTCCTTAGTCGGGTTAGCATGGAGTTGTGCTCAGTTAAGGATTCCTTAAGCGCCGTTTGTTTTAATCGTTCTTTTGGAAGAATCTCGTCCTACGTTTGTCTCTACAGATAAGCATGTTTTGGCTTATTTTTATAGATAATAGAATCTGTCTCTCCAGCTGGGCCTGAGGCATCTGAGTCAACAACGGATGAAAACGAAGATGACATTCAGTTTGTTAGTGTAAGTAGCAACGAAATTGGGCTTTTCTCAGAATAAAAGGCTGTGGTAAACCATTACGTAGTTATACCTCGCCTGTTCATTCACCATTCAACAAATATTTATTGAACGTCTAAATGTATTAGACACCAGGGAACATGGCAAAGGATTAGGAAATTTGCCAAAAGAGGTCTCTGAGCACTCTCAAAAGCCATCACAATGCCCAAGGCCTAAAGTGTGTGTTTATACACTTTATCACACCTCTTGTGCCTTCATTTAGAGCCATTTTACACTGAGTCTAGACAAAATTGTGGTCTTGTAAGATGTGTTTTAGAATGGGGCCAGTGTCTCTTCTAAAAGATGATGTATGAAATTTAGGGAGAAGGGACAGCTAAAGATCAAGAAGAAGGTAGAAAACAGAAGAATTCATAAGGTTAGCCTTATGTACCTTAATAACATGAAGGCATGTAGCTTAAAGACTTCACTACCCTCTGAGATCGTTTTGTTACAGTATGGTACCATGGATATGCATCATACAGATACCTGCATCACCAGAAACATGCTATATTTTTCTAAATTTATTCCCTTTGGGGCAGCAGTTCTCAGCCATTAATATTGGTAAATGTGCAGATTGTTGGACCTCCCTCCAGATCTAAGAATCATTATTTCAAGGTTGGGCCTAGGAATTTTAATTTTGGAACAAATGCAAGGGTATTTAGATCTCTGAACCTCACACTGTGAAGCTTTTGTTTGGAAAACCAAAGGGGGCGTTATGATACATTTTGGGATGATTTTCATCATTTGAGAATGGTTCTGCATAAAATGTTACCTCAGCTAGCTAGAGAACCCTTCTACCCCAAAACAGTTGTCTTCTGATTTCTGTAGTTGATAGTTGGTATTAAAGCTGTATAATTTTGAATAGGATACCTTTATAATGTTTGTGTTTTTTTTTAGTTGCTGTAAATACAGGGCCACTTTATAAATCACTTGTTTTTTAAATCAGAATCCCTTCCTGAAACATTATGACCATTGTGGTGTGAACATTTTTATTATTCTAATAAGTTTGTGTATAAATTCTATACAAGATCATTTTCTTGCCATTGTTCCCTATCAATAGAGCATATAGGACTCTGTTCTTGACACTTGGAACCTTTTTAATTTGGGGATACTGAGAGGGAATGTATGCTGTAAGTGGTGTATCTGTGGAAATTGAAAAGCCATGGTTTCAGACAGTTTTTTGTGCTGAAAAATATTTGGAAAAAGATTCCATGTCTGTAGGAAAAGTAATTTTGTTTTTCCTGAACTGTAGTATAAAGACATGAATGAACTGGACAGTATGATCTTGATTGTGTTTTGTGCAATCACAAATTGGAGTGACACACGTCTGTGATCAATGGGCCTCACTTTGAGAAACACAGAAGGAATCTACAAAATTAATGTTGGGAAAATAAATATATCTAAATTTATATAGGACTTTAAGGAATAAAGAATTATATTTTAAGATCTGAGTTAATATATATGCTTATGTTCAGCTGATGTTTAAAAACACTAAATTAAATTTTATTTTAAATATAGCAGGTCTGTTGCATTGTTGCTTCCAGAGATTTATATATCCCACTTGATACAATCTCTTACATTTTAACCCTTTTTCCAAATAGAGAATCAAAAGTTTGACAGCACCATATGGAGAAGTGAGTCATATTTGCTCTAAGTGGAATTGGAATACTGAAAGGAATCTAGTAAAAAAAAAATTCCTTTGTCTTTAAATGATCAAATGTAAAAGACAATGATAGTTTAATTCTACATTAACTATATTTAGAGACAGAATTTGCTACTTTTCTCTTTAACTACATCCCATGCTAGGCTTCATCAGGAAATGCTCATTTCTCTGTGTTCAATAGTACTGCCAGTAAAGACGAAATGCTGGTGGCTACAGTTCTCTTCTTGAGGGTTCTCAAAACAAACAAACAAACAAAAAAAAAACCAAAAAAACTAATTAGTATGTCACTTCTTCATTTTGTTCTGGTTTGGTTTCCTTAGTCTTTTCATAAAAATTTTATTTTCCAGTCTTTAGCCTTCTTTATGGCTTAGCATCCTGTCTCCTTTCTGCCATACACATAGCCTCCAACTAAATAGACTGTGCTTGAAAGGAGTGATATAGATTTGGGGGGTGAAAAAAAGAGCCTTTATATTTAATTTAAGTTTAATGTAATAGAGTATACATACAGAGAAATGTACATCCTCATTGTTCTCCTTGCCCTTACCTTTTGCTTGAATTATCTTATTTCTAGTTTTCCCACACATCAGACTCCCCTATATGATTAATCTTCAAAGTTTTGATAATGTTGTTCCCATCTTAGCATTATTAATTCCTTTGTTTATAGAATAAAATCTAGGCTTTTAAGCTTGGCATTCAAGGTCTGGTCTTTGGTGAAGGCAGTATGGATGGAATGAAGAAATAGAGAAGATTTAGGGTTTAATGTTTAATTTTATAAGGATGTGGGGGATGAAATAGCTATCCAAGAACTCTGATTTTGAGCGTGTTTATCTGAAAGACTGTTGATAGCCATCCTGGTTAAAAAATAGTGTGCCACAATATCTGTATTTTTAGCACTGTCAGTGTATTATTTTCCTATTCCCAAAGGAATCCACATGGCCCTATTCTTCCATGTAGATTTAGGCTCTTTTTTGTTGTCATTATTACATATTCATGTACTCTGAATCTCTCCCTGTGCTTCTTTTGTTTCTGATTATTCTGTGCCATTTGCAAGGCTTTCTCCTCAAGAGGAATCCTTGCCAGTCCAAACCAAAAAACACTGATTGTAAATACAAGTTTGATTTGAATAACTGTTCATGACTTGTAAATTTTGCTCAATTCCTTTTTAGGAAGGACCTTCGAGACCTGTTCTTGAATACATTGATCTGGTCTGTGGTGATGAGAAAGAGTCTAGCACCTATCATAGTGATGTAAGTACATTATATTTGTATCTTTTCAGTTCTGTCATTTAAGTGCAGTAGTATGCTAGAGGTGGCTTGAACTAGCTCACAACTGCTTGTTAAATTTTGATGAATTTTCCAAGCTGGTGGTTAAACAGAGTCATAAAAGTATATAAGCTTAGAAGTAGATAAATTATAAGATTTAAGGTGATAAATACTGAAACTCATTCCTTTGTAATACCATGCACTTGAGGTTATTTATATCTATTGTACCTATATGGTGGAAATATTATATAACAGGGTGCCACTGCAACATGGTGAATATATTTACACTATGGTAATCATATATATTTACAAATTACAGATTGTTACTACAAATCAATAATAATTTGTTGATTGTCTTAAGAAAATGATGTATAAAATGTTAATATATATTAATTTAAAAGTCTGATGTGTCTCTATTAGACTCTGCAATATAACAAATTAAGAAATTGTCTTTAGCACTTGAATACTATTCATCAATTCAGCAAGGACGTTTCTGTCATCTTTGATGAAAAGTGAAGTTCTGTTATATGTATTTATTGTTTTCCCACATTTTTCTTATTCAGTAATGTAAATGCATTCATGATGGAACTATACTTGTTTACAAATGATATGAGCAACTTCCTTGCTGAGTTGGATAATCAAATAATTATTCATAATGGATTTTGTGACAGTATTGTTGGCTATAGAATTTTAAAAACTGACAGTGGATTTTTCAAGAAATGGCAGGTCACATTGAAGCTAATGGTATAAACTGAAAAACAGGTATTTTAGTTTAAAATTTATTTTAACAAATTATATGAGGAAATTATTAACAGAATTTTTTATATTAACCTCAAGTGTTGTTATGAATCTTACTTATGTAATGTAAAATTATTTTTCAGATTCTGTTCCCTAACATGCCAAAACGACAGGGTGATTTGTTAAGTTTTTTAAATATGAAGAAGGTGAAAACAGACACAGAAACTAATGATAGGAGCAAAAATCACTGTGGATCATCTAAGTCAAAGGAACTAAATTTTGAATATGTTGAACGACCAGTTGTTGAAAAAAAGTCATCATGTTCATCAAATGAAGAAATTTATAATCCTATGCTTCCAGATTGCTGGAATGAAAAACAAGCATTTATGTTTACAGAACAGTACAAATGGCTTGAAATAAAAGAAGGTAAATTAGGATGTAAGGATTGTTCAGCAGTTCGACATCTGGGCTCCAAAGCAGAAAAGCATGTCCATGTTTCCAAAGAATGGATTGCATATTTAGTAACCCCTAATGGCAGTAATAAAACTACTCGGCAAGCATCTCTTCGAAAAAAAATTAGGGAACACAACATTTCTAAAGCCCATGGAAAAATTCAGGATTTGTTAAAGGAATCAGTTCAAGACACAGTTCCTAATATAGTGCATAAACAAAATAATAAAAATATTGATGCTACCATAAAAGTCTTCAATACTGTTTACAGTTTAGTAAAACATAATAGACCTTTATCTGATATTGAGGGGGCAATAGAATTACAAGAGAAAAATGGAGAGGTCAATTGTTTAAATACACGGTACAGTGCAACAAGAATCGCAGAACACATAGCAAAAGAAATGAAGATGAAGATATTTAAAAATATTATAGAAGAGGATGCCAAAATATGTGTACTAATTGATGAAGCATCTACAGTTTCAAAGAAAAGCACCTTAGTGATTTATCTCCAGTGTGCAGTTCAGTCAGCTCCTGCACCAATTATGTTATTTGTTGCTCTAAAAGAATTAGTGTCAACTACAGCAGAGTGTATTTTCAATACTTTATTGACTACTTTAAATGATTGTGGGTTTAGTAATGAATATTTGAAAGCAAATTTAATTGCATTTTGTTCTGATGGTGCTAATTCAATGCTGGGAAGGAAGTCTGGGGTTGCTACAAAGTTGTTAGAAAATTTTCCTGAAATCATCATTTGGAACTGTTTAAATCATCGATTGCAATTGTCACTTGATGATTCTATATCTGAAATAAAACAAGTTAATCATTTAAAAATATTTCTGGATAAAATTTATTCTATCTATCACCATTCTAATAAAAATCAAAACAAGCTTTTAGAAACTGTAGCTAAAGAACTTGAAATTGAAATTATTAAAATTGGTCGGGTAATGGGACCAAGATGGGCAGCGTGTAGTTTACAAGCTGCTACCGCTGTATGGCATGCTTATCCTGTATTATATATGCATTTTTCTCATTCTTTTTCTGGTTTGGCAAAGAGATTAGCTAACATTCATTTCTTACAAGATCTTGCTTTAATGATAGACATTCTTGAAGAATTTTCCCTACTTTCAACTGCATTGCAGTCAAGATCAACTAACATTCAGAAAGCACAAAAATTGATCAAGCGCACCATAAAAGCTTTGGAAAATTTGAAGATTGGTACTGGAAAGCATGAATCTCAAATTGAGGATTTGATTAAGTCAAATAAGTTTAAAGACATTCCATTTAATAAAAATAATAAGTTTAATGCTCTTCCTAGGAATATGTTGCTAGAAAATATAATTCAACACATGAACTTACGTCTTTTATCTGACAGGAACCATGATGAAAGTATTTTTAATTACTTTGATTTATTAGAACCAACTACTTGGCCTTATGAAGAAATAACTTCACCATGGATAGCTGGTGAAAAAAAGTTATTTCATTTATGTGAAATTTTAAAATACAAAATTGATTTGAATGACTTTCGGGAATTTCTAAATAATAATATAAAATCAAACAATGTTTCAGTTCCTGCAACTATACAAAAAGCTAAAAAGATAGTTAGCACTATTGCAATCAATAGTGCTGAAGCTGAAAGAGGTTTCAATTTAATGAACATAATTTGTACAAGGGTGAGAAATAGTTTAACAATAGATCACATATCAGATTTAATGACAATAAATTTATTAGGGAAAGAGTTAGTAGACTGGGATGCAACTCCATTTGTAAAATCTTGGTCAAACTGCAACCATAGGTTGGCTACCGATACAAGAGTTCGGCAAAAATCAACGAACGCTTTCTGTGAAAATCAATTGCTATATGGAACTTAAAGAATATACATATACATTTTTTGTCACTTGTAAATCCTGTGCTGTACATCCTTTACGTACACATATACACTTTTTTTTTTTGGAAGCCAGTTAAACTTGATCAGCATGCTACTGTTTTAAAAGGCTGTTCTCTAAAGAGATGAAGTCAATGATGACTGTTTTTAGGATCTATATTGTTTTAGATGTTGGCCCATGTCTGCTAAAGTGGGCCTAATAGATATTTTAAGGAGTCTTATCCAGAACATCCAACCATTTCCACTTTTGCTTTGTTCTACTTTCAGTAAGGGTGCAAAAGTATAACATGACTCAGATATCTAAGTCCTGGAGGTGAAATGAAACAAATGTAGTAAAAATTCTTGTCCAACTCATTTCCATATCTATGCTAATATACAATAGCCACTAGCCACATGTGGCTGTTAAGCACTTAAGATGAGGCCAATAGGATGAAGGAAGTAAATTTTAAATTTAATTTTATTTAAATATAAAAACTGAAGTGTAAAATATTTTTTCAGCTAATTTTATTGTTGTAGGAATACATTTTACCCTGTTGCATTGCATAAGATAAAATTGTTTTGTTATAATGTGCCTGTCAAACTCTTGTTTGTAGTAGTGTACTTAAACACAACAGTTATTGGGTTGGTGTCAACAGATCAATTCAAAGCAAATTATTTTTTTCTACAAATTAATGTAAGTTGTGTTAGTGAATATTTTATGCAGACAACAGGAATTATAGTGCTACCTATGTAAATTGTAATTGGTAATTAAATTGAAATATTTATAATTATTTTTCTAGTTTAGACACGAATTTGAACAAATTTTTAAATTTGAAGTGAAAGCATACCTAAAAAGAATTAAGTGGAGATGCAGCAGCTAGTACAACTGGAACAGTAAAAAGTAAAAGAAAGTATGTTACAGATATGATGAATGACAATTGCAGTTTGCAGTGTCAGAGCAAAACATACTTATGTAACAAGGAATTAAAGATAACTGGACAATATCAAGACAGTTTCAGCAAAGGCAAAATTAATTAAGATAAGTTACCTTTCAGAGATCAGAAAAGAATTGACAAAATTGTTTGCCTGAAAACAGAATTAAATATCCAGCAGAAAATTTGGCCAGATGTAAAATGACTTGGATTCTTGCACAAAGAAGTAGTTTTAGATGGATAAAGTAAATTATTTTAGTTAGAGAAATTATTAGAAAATTATTAGTAAAAGCTTAAAAAAATGTTTTACAAAGAAGTGCAAGGTCTTCAGTCAAGCTACTAAACAATTGCTTGTAAAATACAGGACCTTCTAAAACTTAAAATTGATTAAAAATCTGAAAAAATTGCAAGTACTCTAGCTTTAGATTAGTCATGTGATCTAAGAGACAGTCCAATGAATTTTTTTAATACATTTTGTTTCACAGGACTTTAAAATTATGAAGAAATAATTAAAGTTTATGACCTAAAAAAATGAAACTAGTATTTTTATTTTAAAATCTTGTATAAATGTGTCATAAAAGTTTCAACTAGATGAGAAAAAATTTCTATCATAGGGAATGGTGTGCCAGCTAGATTAGGTAAAAAAAGTCTTACTGGAATTTTAAAACAAGAGCTTGATGTTTCCCTTATTTCTTTATTCCACTGTAAAATACAGTATTTGTGCATAGTTTTCTGAAATGGCCTTTAAAATGTCTTGGGTATAGTTTAAGTATTCAATATATGAGTGCAAGTGCTATGAATCAACCCTAGTTTACAGGATTTTTGAAAGAATTTGGAGATAATGACTTTCGTGATCCTGTGTTCTCTGCTAATTGTTTGAATTATGGAAGAGTTCTACAAAAACTCACTGTACTGTTAGCGCCAGTTCAAGATTTTCTTGAAACAATGGGAATGCTGGCCAGCTATTCAATAATAAAAGACAGAAAATGGCAGTTTGATTTATGTCCCATGCCCAATATCACATGGCATATGAATGAACTAAATTTGAAGCTCCAAGGAAAGGAAAAACTGTGGCATACCTAGACAAGTAGAATTTATTTTGAGATTGAAATTTTTATTAAAAATTAGTAAGAATGATTTTATACATTTTTACTAACATAAACAAGCACAGGATTTAAATTATATTTTACAGTTATGTAAATGGTTTGTTTAGAAGCAAATTTGGGGAAATGGTTTGTTGACAAATTTATTGTTACTTTTCAATTTACTTAATAACCTGAGTTTAGTAACAATACTAAGCAGATACAAGAGTATAGTAAATTTATTTAATTTAGGCAGATGTAATTTCTGAGCTTTTGCTTTGAAGTCATATCAATTGAAATGAATGGGATTTTTTGGTATGGATGCAAATAATAAAGGAAAATGATACGGTACTTGATTCATCTATTGGAAAAATTTTAAACTATATTTGGAACTATTTGAGTATGTGAATTTGCTTTTTCAACTGTAAATTTCATGAATCTGTATACAAGCCAAGTATTTGTGATGAAAGACATTCAGCCAAATTGAGATGTGCCCTAAGTGTAAACTACACATCAGATTTTAAAGATTTAAGCAAACTATCACATTAGTAATTTATATTAATAATATGTTAAAATAATATTTTGGATATATTGGTTAAATAAAATATTAAAATTAATTCATCTTTTAATTTTTACTTTGGGCTTACATATGTGGCTCACATTATAGTTTATAAACACTATAACCTATTTAATGGTTACTCTGAAATTTGGGTTCTCCAATCCAGACCTCACTTTCGACTTCATGATCTGTAGACACCTGCCTTTTCATCATTTTCACATAGTTGTCCCATAGTAATCTCAAGCTGCATATGTCCAAAGCTGAACTCATCAATCCTTCACCAAGTCTGTTTCAGAGAATGGGACTACTGATCTTCTTGTTGATCAAACTAGAAATTAGAGGACATTTGAAACCCTTACTTCATCTTACTCTTGTCTCTTCCACCACTATTAAATATCTCTGGAGTCTTATGTCTTCCTCACTATCCGCAATGCTGTTACCATTTCAGCCTCTTGTTTTTCTCACCTAGAGTATTTAATAGTTTCCTGATAAGTCTCCATCCCTCCATTCTTGCACCTCCCCAGTTCATACCCCACAGTAACTTTGGAATGATCATTTAAAAATACACACTTATTCTAATAACTTATTAGTCAAGAAGCGGTTCAGACTCAACAGAAAACCCACTTAAGTCACTTAGATTTATAATTTCCCATAAGAAATCTGGAGATGGCTGCAGACTTTGAGCAGCTCAGTGGTGTCATTGCTGTGTAACAGGGATGCTCTTGGTCTTTCCCTCATGGGTTGCAGTATGTTTGGTACAGTTTTAGACATTCTCAAATTCAAGGCAACAAGGAAGGAGGTGGTGCAAGCCTTGGATATTC
Organism: Choloepus didactylus; assembly: GCF_015220235.1. Lineage (NCBI taxonomy): Eukaryota > Metazoa > Chordata > Mammalia > Pilosa > Megalonychidae > Choloepus > Choloepus didactylus. The sequence goes on along the minus strand of NC_051313.1, from coordinate 94,110,185 downwards.
ATCAGGAATCAAAAACTTTTCAAGAAGTTTTTCGAGTAGATTTACATTTCATTAGCCAGAATGTGTCAACATGGCTATCCCTCACTGCAAGGGATGCTTGGGATATATTTACCTTTCATAGTACAGTAGAGGTAGGTAAGGGAGAAAGGTTATGGAATGGATGGAGTGTTAGCCAGCCTATGAGCTCTACCATATTTCAACTCTACCGAAAATTCTTCAGTAGTTCCCCACTTTCTTCAAGATAGTAAAGTTCAGACTTTCTGATTTCCTTATAAGAAGTCCATTTTTTGCTTTTCTTCCCAATTACAGAGTGAGCTTCTTGAAAGGACTCTATAACTCTGATTATTTTATAATCAAGACTGCCACCCTAGTTTCAGTGCCTAAATTAGTGGTTTTTATTACAATCACATTTATGCCAAGTGGTTATTTCTTTAATTGTCGTAAGTTAAGAAAGGTCAGGAACAGACTTCCTAAGTATTTTATGCGTTCATCTATGTAAGAACAAAATGGTGTACTTCAGTAATCTTTGTTGAAGTAGTTTTGAGATGTGTGGTGAGAACTTGGATTAAAAGCACCAGAAATGGTAAATAGGTAAATATAAAAGACCATTTTTTCTTGTTAATTTCTTTAAAATAAAGCAAAGTTATAACATTGTCTTGTGGGATTTATATGTATATAGATGTAATACATACGACAACTAGAGTGTACAAGACTGATGTGTAGGTGGAAAAGGGAAGTATATGATTTCAAGGTTTCTATGTATTCCATGAAGTGGTACAATGTTAACGCTAAGGAGAAAGTAAAGTTGAGGAGGTAGATTTTAATTCTTTGAACTGAAAAAAAGAATGCAAAGAGTTATAGCTAAAAAAAAAAGCAATAAACAAAATAAAATGTATATGTTTTTTAAATGTTCAAATACCCCAAAAGAAAAGGCAGGAAAGAGAAGACAGAGAAACGAAAACAGAGGGGAAAAACCAAAAACTAGTAAAATTCTAGATTTAAATACAGCCATATCAATAATTACATTAAATATTGATAGTCTAAATGCACATATTAAAAAGGCAAAGATTATCAAAATGAATAAATTGCAAGCCCAATTATATGCTGTCTAGAAGAGATGAATTTTAAATGGAAAAAAAAAAAAGACAAGTTAAAAGTAAATGGATGAGACATCTGGTTTCTGATCTATCATGTAAAGAGCTTGGAAGTAGTCATTCTCATCAAGGAAAAAGCTGAAAAACTTTTTCACAGAGCAACCCACTGCCCTGAAGTCTGGAGAAAGAGGCAGACACAGAGAACCACAGCTTACCTGGAGAAGGTCTAGAGAACAAGCCTGTCTGCTGGAGCAGGTACTGGAAGGAACACTTAAACTGTAATTGATGAGTTACTGTGGAGTTTCAGTGTGGCTTATCTTGAGAGTTAAAAACATGGGATGGGGATAGGGGTCCCCGTCTTAGGGTGGTCCCCATGCTTTCATGACTTACCTCCAAGAGCCCTGCAAGGTTCTCACTGTGAAGACCAGAGAAAACTCCCTTCATGCTTCCAGCAGGAGGAAGGGAAAAGTAACTGTGTAATTATAACAAAGTAATTAAAACAAAAAACTGCCCTTAAAATAAACCATTTTGCCAGAGCCTAGCCAACATGGGGGAAGGGAAATAGCCAACTCCAGCCCATCTACACCTCTTGTTATACCTTAAATTAGGGGTGGGGGTGGAGAGGAAGTTGGGAAGCCCTTGTGATAATCACAGCCCAAGGGCACAGGCTCACTTAAAGTCTGAGACTTAATCTTAGTGTTTTAGAGCACGTAACACCTTACCACCACATCAATAGGGTGCCCTTTAATAACAAGGGATTACAAGAGAATCAAGTGGCTCAAACTGTATTTAAGAAGTCTCCAGGGAAACCCAAAGACAACAGGAAAGAGAAAAATGAGGAAACCAGAGGAAATAGAAAATGACTATTATTAATATGCTAAGAGATCTAATGGAAAAAATGGACAACATACGGGAAATGATAGGTTATATAAACAGGGATGGAAATTCTAAGATACAAAAGGAAATTGCTAGAAATAAAAAACACAAATTAAGAATGCCTTTGATGAGCTGTTCATATTGAACAATGAACAACTAGACATGACTACATGAAGATATGTTAATAGAAATGTCTAAAACTTAAATGCAAAGAAAATAAAGAATGAAAAAGAACAATGTTCAAGACCTGTGAGATATTTATAAAAGGTGTGTCATATAGGTATGGGAATAATAGAACAGAAACAAAGGGACAGAATAAATATTCAAAGTATATTTCACAGGTCCCAATAATGTCCTTTGGACACTTTCTTCTATTATTCAATCCATTTCAGGATCACTTATTGCATTTAATTATCATTGTCTCTTTAGTCTCTCTCCCTCTCTTTTTAAAATTGTGGAAATATATATACAACATACACTTTGCTATCTCAACCATTCCCAAGCACACCATTCAGTGGGATTAGTCACAATCACAATGTTGTGCTACCCTCACAATTATTCATTACCAGAACTTTCCCATCAACCCAAACAGAAACCCTGTACCCAATATGCATTACTTCCCATTTCCCCTACCCAACTTGCTTGTAATCTATACTCCACTTTCTGTCTCTGTGAATTTGCATATTCTAGCTATTTCATAGAAGTGGAATCATGCAATATCTGCCCCTTTGTGTCTGATTTATTTCACTCAGCATGAAGTCTTAAAGGTTCACTCATGTTGTAGCATGTATCAAAACTTCATTCCTTTTAAGAGCTGAGTAATGTTCCATTGTATGGATATACCACATTTTGTTTATCCCTACATCTGCTAATGGACTTTTGGGTCGCTTCCACCTTTTGGCCATTGTGAATAATGTTGGTGTGAACATGGTGTACAAATATCCATTTGAGTCCCTGCTTTCAATTCTTTGGGGTACATACCTAGAAGTGGGATTACTGGGTCATTTGGTAGTTCTAGGTTTAAATTTTGAGGAACCGCTAAACTGTTTTTCACAGCTGGTACACCCTTTGACATTCTCACCAGCATCTCAGTGTGGTTTTGATTTGCATTTCCATAAGGGCTAATGATGTTGAGCATCTTTGTGTGTGCTTATTGGCCATTTGTTTATCTTCTTTGGAGAAATGTCTATTCAAGGCCTTGGCTCATATTTTAATTGGGTTGTTTATTTTTGTTATTGAGTTGTAGGAGTTCTTTATATATTCTCAATATTAAATCCTTATCAAATAGGTGGTTTCCAAATATTCCTTCTCCCATTCTGTTGGTGGTATTTTCACTTTCTTAGTAATGTCCTTTGACATTTTGATGAAGTCCAGTGTAGCTATTATTTTCTTTTGTTGATCATGCTTTTAGATGTAAAGTCTAAGAACCCATTACCTAATATGTAGTCCTGAAGATATTCAGGTTTTTCTGAATTTTGAATGGGAAAAGCAGGCTTGGGAAATTGCCTGACACTTAATAAGCAATCAATAAATATTAAATGAAGAATGTCAGTCAGAATTGTTGATAATTGTTTGAGAAATTTGATGGGTATGTGGATGTGTTCACTTTGAAAAATTCCCTAATAAAAAGTTTTAAAAGGTCATTTGAGAAAAAAATGGTAAGTACTTTGTTTTCTATGCTAGAATTCCTCTGAATAGATCATAAAGTAATTCCAAACCTCATTAGGAAATGTTCTTATTAACAATTTATATGTTTAAGCAAAAAACTTGTAGTAGATACAAAAATAACATATACAACTGTTTAGAAATCCTATACTAAATGCTATACAATACTAAAAAATACTACTAAAATGGCATAAATTTGCCATTGTGTTTTGAAATTTGTTTTTTATAGATACTATAGGTCTCTGAAACAAAGCACCTTTCGTTCTAAATTAAGTATTGGATTTTGTTGAAGAATCTGAACACTCCTTGGCAGTAAACACAGAGAAACATGTGCAGTGACAGTCTTTGAGACATCTATAGTATCACTTGGCTCTCCTGATGAAGCAAAAAATTTGCTGAAGAAACCACATGTAGATTCCACCCTAAACACCACTGATATGTCAAACCCGAGAATTTCTAGCAGTCAAATAACCACACAGTATGGTTTCTTTGGGAAATATGCATTTCCCCAACCCAAAATAGAATTGTTGTGTGGAAAAATTGTAAGTTATATTCCTACTGCAAACCAAATTCTAGAAAAAAATTGAAGATGGAGTAAAGAATTTTAAAAAAATGAAGTCATAAAAGAGAAATAAACATAAATATTTTTATGTTCTCTGAATGGAAAGAACTTTCTCAATCCAAAAGTTATGCAGCAAAAGTGCCAAAGAAAAACTTTACTAGTGCCTGAGTTTCTGCATGTTTTGTGGTTTTCCTACATGGAGGTGATAGTTTTAAGATTTTTTACCCTGTGGTGGAACATGTGGCCAGCATTTCCATCTATTCTATGGCACTTTTTTCTTGTGAATGTTTTCAAACATTTTCAAATTTTCAGCTTTTTTTCATATTTTTTCTTATAAAAAATCTTTGTATTGATGCTGTGCCACAGCCTTTCTTGAACACTCATTTTTTTTAATGACATGGTTTTTCCTGGACCACTGTATTAGTTAGGGTACTCTAAGGAAACAGAATCAATGAGAGGTGTCTCTGACTATAAAATTTGTAAAAGTGACTCACGCAACTGTGGGTATGCACGAGTCCAAATTCTGTAGAGCAGTCAGCAAACTTTCAACTCCAAGGAAGATGTCCAATGAACTCCTCAGGGAATGAATCAGCAACTTGGACAAACTCCTCAAGAAATGAACTGGGATCTTCAACCAACGTGTTCAGTGAACTCCTCAGGAAATGAACCGGCAACTTCGACGAACTCAGGAAATGCTTCACTGGGCAGCTGAAGAAGAAGTAAAAGCCCTCTGTCTCGCTTATAAGTCTTTAACTAATTAATTGGATTAAATCCAGCCAGTTGCGTTCTCTCATGGTGGAAGACATGCCCTTTGGTGAGTCATCAGTCACAGCTGCAGTCAATTGACTGATGATTTAATAAACCAGCCTGTTGGTTTATTAACCAGCCACAAACGTCCTCACAGCAATTGTTAGGCCAGTATTTGCTTGACCAGACAGCTGGGTACTATCACCTGGCCAAGTTGACACATGAACCTAACCATCACAACCACCTATTTGCAGGAAGGTTCAAGAATGGGGAGGGAGACAGGTTTCCCTTTCAGGCTTCAGACTTTTCAAAGGCCTTTTCTTCCCTGTGGCAGAGACAGTTGATTCTGTCCAGTATGGCTCCTCTGGAAAGTTTTTGTGTAACTCTGCTTCCTCTCCTCTTTTTCTCTGAGCCAAGCTGAATCTGGAAGGATTTCTGTCACCAACCCTGCATTCCCCAGTCTGTTCCCAGTAGCTGCATACAAAGGACAGATTCCCTGCAGTTCCAGATGAGCCCTTACCTTCAGGGATTATGTTTTTTTCTGGACCTTTCTAAGATCTGCTGCTAAGAGCCCTCTAAATACTCTGCCTTTTTTCTTTACATCTCATCTTTGGGCTTCTGCTGAAGCTCAGCTTGCCCCAGCCCTGCTGTCTCAGTTGTTAGCTTTATGAATTATAGATTTTGCATTTCTGGGTGAGTTTTCCTTTTGAGGATGTATCCTTTTGTGTTTGCTCTGAGATTTGCCACTGATGAGGCATCTTAATGTTATCCTTGCATTTCCTGCTTAATTTCAGTTGCTTTTTCCTTGGATTCTGCAGATTTGATCTGTTATCTATTTGCTGAAAAAATTGGAGCAATGTTTTTCTTTTTTTATCTTTGTTTGCTGTGTTGTTTCTAATTACTCCTGATTGCTCTGTTTGATTTCTCAGAGGAGAGGGAAAATGGTAAGGCAACAAAAAGTTCATACCAGAGTTACATCCAGTGTTGCTATTAAGACTCCTAATGGAATTCTGATTTTCATTCTTCTGTTCAGAACCTGTTTCTCCATCCTCCTTGGGCCTCTTAATCTTCTTTTCTCCTGATATAGTAGAATTTGATGATAGTGTGTTTGTTGTATATCTTTTTTCATTTATTATGCTGGGTACATGATGAACCCTTTCAATCTGGGTACTTGCATCCTTCAACTCTGGGAAAATGTCTATTACTTTTAATATAACTTTTATGTAATATTGTCCTCCCCACTATTTTATCTCTTTCTGGAGTTCTAATTATTCTGGGAATAAATTATTATGCTCTAAACCCCTGTGTCTTTTCTCTCTCTCTCTCTCTCTTTTTTTTAATTTCAGCATCTCTTCTGCATTCTGGGAAATTCCTGGGCTATATGACTTCCAGTCCATCTACTGAATTTTAACTTTCAGTGATCAAAATTCTAATTTCTGAGAGCTGTTTCTCGTTTTCTGGTTGTTCTTTTTCGTAGAACACTAGGCTTACTACTGAGTTGAAATCTTTCTTCCTTGTTAATATAGGCATTTACAGATACAATTTTTCCCTAAGCACTACATTAGCTACATTCTGTAAGTTTTGGTATGTTGTGTTTTCATTTTCATTCATTTCTAATTACTTTCTGATTTCCTTTTTGATTTCTTCTTTGACCTATTCTTCAATTAGGAATGTTAATTTCCACATTTTTGTGAATATCGCCAATTTTTTTTCTGCTATTGAGTTACTATCATTACATTTTGGTCAGACAACATACAGTGTATTATTTCTATGCTTTTAAATTTATTGAGGTTTGTTTTATGGTCTAGCATGTGGTTTATCCTGGGTTATGTTCCATGTGTACTACAGAATAATGTATATTCCATTGTTGTTGGGTTGAGTATTCCACAGATGTATTTTAGGTTTAGGTATAGTATTGTTCAAATTTTTTCTTACCTTGTTGATTTTCTGTCTAGTTTTCTATTCATTAGTGAAAGTGAACTATTGAAGTCTCCAATTCTTACTGGTGAATTGCCTATTTCTCCCTTCATTTCTGTCAGGTTTTGCTTCATTTATTTTGGTGCTCAGTTCTTATATGTATGTATGTTTATAATTGTCATATCTTCCTGATGGATTTACCCTCTTAGCATTATAAAATATCACTTTATCTCTAGTAACATTTTTTGCTTTCAAGTTTATTTTTCTGTTACCAGTGTAGACATTCCAGCTTTCTTGCAGTTGCCGTTTCTATGATACATATTTTCCATTCTTTTACTTTTAATCTGTTTATACCTTTGACTCCAAACTGTGTCTCCTGTAGACAGCATTTGATTGGATCATATTTTGTCATCCAGCCTGACAATCTCTGCCTTTTTTATTGGATTGTTAAATCCATTCACATTTAGTGTTATTATTGATATAATTGAATTTATACCTGCCATTTTACTTTTTGTTTTCTGTAGGCTTTGTGTCTTTTTTTTCTTTTATTTCTCCTTTACTGTTTATTTTTTTGTTGTTTTGTTGCTTTTTTTTTTTTTGGCATTAAGTGAATGTTTTCTAATTTTAGGAGCACTTTCATTTATTTAATGATTTTTTCCACTTTTTTTGTTTGTTTTTTAGGGTTTACCATATATGTCTTAAGAGAATCAGTCTCAGATTTATACTAGTTTAATTCCAATGATATACAGAAACATTACTCCTATATTCCCTTCTTCCCTTTTTGTGGTATTATTATTATGTTACATCTCTTAATGTTACAAATCCAACAATACATTTTTGTAATTATTACTTTATAATCTGTAGTCATTTTCTTAGCCCACATACCTTCTTTGAGCTGTTATTGGCAAAATTTTGTAGGCCCAACAATATATTATTTATGTATAATTTTACACAATTGGTTTAAAGCAGTTAAGGAGAAAAATATGCATTTATACTCTACTTTATAATTATATAATAATGTTTACTGATGTTCTTTGTTTTCATGTGGTTTTGAATTATCATCTGGGTCACTTGCAGTCTTCCTGAAGAACTTCCTTTAGTATCTCTTGCAGGAAGTCCTACTAGCAACAAATTAAGTTGTTGTTTATCCGGAATAGTCTTTATTTTGCCTTCATTTTTGAAAGATACCTTTGCTGAATATAGGATTCTTGGGTTATAGTTTTTTCCTTTGAGCACTTTGAATATGTTATCCCACTACCTCCTGCCCTCCTTTGTTTTTGACAAAAAGTCAGCTGTTAACCTTATTGAGATTCCCTTTTTCTGAGGAGTCATTTTTCTCCTGCTTCTTTCAAGATTGATTCCTTGTCCTTGTCTTTCAGCATTTTTACTATGGTCTCTACTCCAAAAATGTCAGTGTCTTGAAAGACAAGGAAAGGCTGAGAAATTGTTCCAAATTAAAGAAGAGTAAAGAGACATAACAATTATGTTATGTGTTTACGTGATCCTGGATTGGATCTGGTATTTTGGACAATTGACAAAATGTGATACAGATTGGAAATTAGATGAAAGTATTATACAAATGTTACATTTTTAGTTTTTATAATTAATACTATGATTATGTCAAAGAAAATCTAGATTCTTAGAAAATACACATTGAAAAATTAAGGGGGAAAGTGATATGATACCTTCAACCTACACTAAAATGGTTCATAAAAAGTAGTAAATAAATGTGGGTATATCTGTATGTCTAGAGAGACAGAGATAGAGAAAATGGTAAAAGAAATGTTGTTGTTGCAATTTTTGTATAAGCAAGAAATTATAGTGAGATTTCTTCTGCCTAGGATTTTTCACCCTCCTTCAGCTTGTAAGAAGGAATAAATATTTTTTATACCTGCCTTAAATTCCTTTACAGTTTCTTTTCAGTTAATAGATTTTGACAACTATTCTAATGTATAGATTACTGTAAGGAGGTTATACATATGTTAAATTATGTGACCTGCCAGCAAGATTGTTAAAATTAATCTATACTTATTCTGTGCAATAGATGAATTCCTTTAATAAATACAAACCAGTTTTTTTTTAAACATATTTGTACCTTTTATTACAATCATTGAGCACCCTAGGTTTCCCTGAGTTACACAGTCCCAGTCTTTATCCTTTGTCTTTTGTTCTGGTGTCCCACATGGTCCCAACCTTCCTCTTTCAACCATACTCACAGTCATTTTTGTTCAGTGTACTTACGCTGCTGTGCTACTATCTCCCAAAATTGTTTTCCAAACCTCTCACTTCTGTCTTTTCCTTTCTGTCTACAGTGCTTCTTTTAGTGTTTCCTATAAAGCAGGTATCTTCTTCACAAACTCTGTCATTGTCTGTTTGAGAATATTTTAAGCTCTCCCTCATATTTGAAGGATAGTTTTGCCAGATATAGGACTCTTGGTTGATGGTTTTTCTCTTTCAGTATCTTAACTATATTGCCCCACTTCCTTCTTGCCTCCATGGTTTCTATTGAGAAATCTGCACATAGTCTTATCAAGCTTCCTATGTATGTGATAGATCACTTTTCTTTTGCTGCTTTCAGGATTCTCTCTTTAACTTTGACATTTGATAATCTGATTATTAAGTGTCTTGGCATAGGCCTATTCAGATCTATTCTGTTTGGGGTACGCTGTGCTTCTTGGATCCATAATTTTCTGTCTTTCATAAGAGATGGGAAATTTTCATTGATTATTTCCTCTATTATTGCTTCTGCCCTTTATTGCTGACAGGGCGACGCAGGAATGAGACATGGACACAAAGCTAAGAATTAAGGGAGCAGGGGGCCCACTTGCATCTTGTGCTAAGTGGACGACAATGCAGCCTTGCTCCAGCTATTTATTTCAGAAGATCAGATGTATCCAATCTAGGTTTACGATAATAGTAGTCACAAGGCACGCCTCTTTACAGGGCAGGCCTGCATGGCATTCTATGCAGGCCTGCGACTCAGCATTCCAAGCCACCACCCCAGATATGCCTCAGGCAACATGGAAGACTCAGTTTCCCACATATCCCCCTTTTTATTTTAGCTGCTGGCCAGATCTCTGTCTGCCACTTGGTCTCCGATCTGAGCCGGGCGTGGGAAACAAAGTAGCCACGGGGGCAGGAGACCTCCCTTAAAAAGGGGTGAGGGTTCAGACCCTCACAAAGCTGGGGGGATGAGGTTCTGTGCCCCACCTCTGTTGGTCCCCAAGTTTTCTCCTGATGGCCCCTCTGCGACTGTGCCTGTCTTGGGTTGTTCCTTCCCTGAGGAATCTTACCCGTCTCTGGCTAACCAGCCATCCTCCAGGGCCATACAGGATGATGTAAGGGAGGCGCAACGCCCCCCAAGAGGGTTAGTTTTGTCTCCTTGACAGCCTATGCCCCGTGGCCTCCATGCCCAACAATGGTTTGGACCCAGGCAGCCAAAATAAGGAGGAGGGAAAACAGAATGAACTGTTGCCTTGTTGGAGCAATGGGGGGTTAGGAATATAAGCCCAATAGGTATAATTTTCAGAATGAGCACATGCCAGAGATATACTCACAGCAATAGCAATAAGAGCCAACATTGCTGCCATCAGGATAGAACCTGTCATAGGCAGCTTGTCTCATTGGACTTGTTTTTCAGCATCCTGACATAATTTCTTTATCTGCCCCCAAGTTGGATGTCGGGCTTCCCTAGTTCGGGGTGTTGGCCTGATCACTGTTGTCTTTAGTGTCAGACCCTGGAACTGCATCACTGGTGGCTCAACGTCCCATAGGAATTCTCTTTTCTTTGCTGGGTTCATGGTATGGCTTCAGTCGTTGGGCCGGTATCCAAAGTGGTGCTCGTCCGTCACCTGGGGAAACACAAGCATAATCTCTTCCCCATGTTAATAAAGTACCCATTGTCCATTCATTAGTTAGCATGTCCTTCCCCCATATAGGAGGTGCTTTTTGGAAATAATGTTTCAGTGTTGTTTTTTCAGTTGGAAAATGTCATTCTGCGGCACTGCCACCCAGTTTTTCATAAAAATTTAGAAAATTTAAAGTAAATAAAGCTTTTGATAATCGTTCATGGGGAGTTCCATCATCTCCCCCTTTTTATTTTGTTAACATAATTTTTAAAGTATGATGGGCACGCTCAACAATAGCTTGTCCTTGAGGGTTATAAGGAATACCAGTGGTATGACAAATGCCCCAAGTCGTAGTAAAAGTAGCAAATTTTGCAGATGTATAGGCTGGGCCATTATCGGTTTTTAAAGCACGGGGCAAGCCCATAGAGGCAAAACAGGCAAAAAGGTGAGTACGAACATGTCGAAATGTTTCACCAGTTTGTGCTGTGGCCCAAAGAAAGCCAGAGTACGTGTCAATGCTGACATGAACAGTGGCTAAGCGGCCAAAGGAAGGGATATGAATAACATCCATTTGCCATAAGTCATTAGGGGCTAGACCACGAGGGTTAACACCAGGATCCTGCAAAGGTGGAGCAGTAAGCAGTTGACAGTTAGGACAAGAAGAAACAATATCTTTAGCTTGTTTTCTAGTAAGGGAAAATCGAGTCATGAGTCCTTGCACATTAAGATGAGTAAGCGAGTGAAAATGAGAAGCTTCTGAAATAACAGGCAGTAATAATTTATCCGCAGCAGCATTGCCAGCTGCTAAAGGGCCTGGGAGGTTGGTATGGGAACGAATATGGGTAATATAAAAAGGAGATACACGAGCATGAATAGCTGATTGTAGCTCAAGAAAAAGGTTAAATAAACAAGGAGGCAACTGTTGCTTAATGGATGCTGTTTCAATTTTACTAACTACATGAACAACATAGGCAGAATCAGATAAAATATTAACAGCCTCAGAAAAATCTGTTAAGACGGCTATTACAGCAGCCAGTTCAGCTTGCTGGGCAGAGGAATGAGGAAGATCTAAAACTTTGGACTTAGGGCCAGCATAGGCAGCTCGACCTTTAGATGACCCATCAGTAAAAACAATGGGAGCATTGATTAAAGGCTCACAAGAAGTATACTTAGGCAGTATCCATTGTGTATGTCGAATGAACTGGAAAAGATCATTTTTTGGATAATGATTATCCACCTGGCCAACATAGTTAGCTAGAGCTATTTGCCAGGCTAGATGTTGTTGCAAAATAACTGAGAGTTCTTTAGCAGTTATAGGGAGCACAATTAAATGAAGGTCAAAACCATTGAGTTGTTTTGCTTTTTTTCTGGCTTGAGCAACTAAAGTAGCTAAGAGACCTAGATAAGGGGAAATGGATTTTACAGAAGAATTGGGCAAGAAGATCCATTCTACAAGCTTATCATTTTGCAAAAGCAAGCCTGTGGGGGATTTGGGAGTGGAAAAGATAAGTAGAGATAAAGGTTGTGTAGGATCAACACGGGATATCTGAGCTTGTTGAACTTTAGCTTCCACTAATTGTAATTCCTTCTCTGCAGCTGAAGTTAAAGATCTAGGGCTGTTTAATTTAGAATCTCCACAAAGGAGAGAAAATAGGTTGGAAAGCTCATAGTTAGCTATACCTACTTTGGGGTGAAGCCAATTAATATCCCCTAGTAGTTTTTGTAAATCATTTAAGGTGGTAACAGCATCTCTGCAGAGTTGTACTTTTTGGGGTTGAATTGTAAGTCTATTGATACTAGAACCCAAATACTGTACAGGTAAAGTACGTTGCACTTTGTCAGTAGCAATATGCAATCCTACATTCTGTAAAGCTTTTTGAACAGCATAGAACAAAGCTTCTACTTCAGTCTCCTGAGGTGCAGAGCACAAAATATCATCCATATAATGGATTATATAAGCTTTAGGAAAATTTAAATAGACAGGCTGTAAAGCACGGTTGACATAATATTGACATATTGTAGGACTATTTAGCATACCTTGTGGTAAGACCTTCCACTGATATCGTTTAGAAGGGGTTTTATTGTTAAGGGACAAAATAGTAAAAGCAAATTTTTCCTTATCTTGATCAGCTAAAGGGATGGAAAAGAAACAGTTTTTAATATCAATGACCACTAAAGCCCAGTTTTTAGGAATCATGTTAGGATTGGGGAGCCCAGGTTGTAAAGGTTCCGTGGGCTGAATGACAGCATGATTTATTTTTAAAGTGACCACATTCTTTTCTGGTATGACCCACTTTTTCACAGGAAAAGCATTTTCCTGGGAAACGAGAGCCAACTCTCAAATTAGCCATGGCTTGAGCCATCATTTCTGCTTTATAACTTTCAGTCCCAATATCTTGGCATAAACGAATATAGCCAGTAAGATCAGCTTTACCTTTAAATGGGGCAATGGCTCATTGACAATCTTTATTAGCATTTTCATATGCTAGCAGCTGTAAAATAGTATCGGCAGCCTCTGAATTAGTAATCTGCCGGTGTATTGCCTCTTGGAGTCAGGCAATGAAATCTGGATACGATTCTTTCGGCCCTTGTAAAACCTTTTGAAAGGATTGTGCAGCTTTACCCTTAGCTTCAATTTTGTTCCAAGCTTACAAACAACAACGGCGAATCTGCTCGATTGCCTGATCATTATAAACAGACTGATTTTCAACAGTGGAATAAGCTCCTTGGCCCAGTAATTGATCTAAATTTATATTTACTTTCTGTTGCCGATTATGTGCAGCCTGTCGTTCTGCATGCTCAGTCCTCCAAGTCCTAAATTGTAGATATTCTCCTGGGCTAAGGACTGTACGGGCTAATGTGGTCCAATCTATGGGAATTAGACGAGAACCTTCAGCTAAATTTTGCAATATGCCAACTGAAAAAGGGGAATGAACCCCATACATTTGTACAGCTTTTTTCAATTCTTTAAGAACTGCAAATGGGACATGCTCATGGAAGTAAGTATAAACTCCATCAGGATAATTAGCGTCTTGTCCAGGAGGCACTTCCTCACGAACCGTAACAGGGAAGTTAACAGGACAACATATGGCCTCTAAATCTCCTTGCCACCTGGCTTCTGCCAGACCCTGCTGTATGCCAGAGAGGTGGGCAGGTTTAACTACTGGGATACAGCTATGTGCAGGAAGAGGCGGCGGAGGAGGCGGGGGCCATTCCTCCCAGCAAGGCGCAGAAGGAGGTTTGGGGCATTGACAAGAATAAAAAACTTGAGATTTTACTGGATCTTTTTTACCCTTATCATCATCAGAAAGAGGATTGGGACCAGTATTGTCATCAGACTCATATTCTTCCTCATCATCATCAGTTTTTAAAGTTTCAAGAACAGACTTAATTAAAGATCATGTAGACCAAATAGTAACAGGTAAATCAACTCTTTGCATATGTTTTTGTTTCAATTCCTTACCTACCCGCTCCCAGTCATGCAGTTCAAGGGAGCCAAGGGTAGGGAACCAAGAGCAGTATTTTTCAATAACCTGTAACAATTTTAAGATTTCTGATTCCCCCACCTTGACACCGCTGGCCCGCAGCAGCTGCCATAAGAGGGAAATACAGAAAACATATTTATTGTGTCCTTCAACATTACCCATTACCCTGCTTATAATGCTCGGGAGTCGTTCTACAATGGAACGCATACAAACACGGCCGTTACCTTCACCCAAGTTCCAGCGCCGCTGTACCTCCTTCGTTCAAGCGATTCTTCTGTCAGGAACCAGGTCCAGTTCTTGAGTCCCTGTTCGGGCGCCACTTATTGCTGACAGGGTGATGCAGGAGTGAGACATGGACACAAAGCTAAGAATTAAGGGAGCAGGGGGCCCACTTGCATCTCGTGCTAAGTGGACGACAATGCAGCCTTGCTCCAGCTATTTATTTCAGAAGATCAGATGTATCCAATCTAGGTTTACGATAATGGTAGTCACAAGACACGCCTCTTTACAGGGCGGGCCTGCATGGCATTCTATGCAGGCCTGCGGCTCAGCATTCCAAGCCACCACCCCAGATATGCCTCAGGCAACATGGAAGACTCAGTTTCCCACAGCCCTTTTTCCCTTCTCTTCTCCTTCTGGGACACCAATGACACATACATTACTGATTTTTGTTTTGTCCTTAAGTTCCCGGAGATGTTGCTCATATTTTTCCATTCTTTTCTCTATTTGTTCTTTTTGTATGTTGTGAAAGAAGGGAGCCAACTCTGTCTCTGTGTTCATGCAAAAGAAACTTTATTCTACTCAGTCCTACAGGTTTTTATAGCATACAAGCCTATGTGACTGTTTTCAGGTGTCTCAGGGAGGGTGCATTTTTTCTAAAGTCACGAGGACATGAAGGTATGTGTACACAAGGACGTAACGGTAAACATGTTCTTAATCTTAAGGGGTAATCTCCTTGGGGCTGGGCGGGAGACAGGAACGTGGAAAGAGCCCAGTGTCCTTATCTTTATCTAAATTGCCTGCCGTCAGGCACACAACATCTTGGCCTTCTCATAACCTTTTTTGAGGCGGCCTCCCTGTATCACTTATCAAGCCAGGGAACCTTCCATGTCTCCACAGTATGTAGGCTTTCAGGCGCCTTGTTCTCCAGTTCCTGAGTGTTTTCTTCTGCCTCTTGAGATCTGCTGTTGTATGTTTCCATTGTGTCTTCCATTTCTTGTACTGTGCCTTTCATTTCCATACATTCTGCCAGTTGGTTTTTCGAACTTTCAATTTCTACCTTATGTATGCCCAGTGTTTTCATTATACAGTTCATCTCTTTTGCCATCTCTTCCCTAAACTTTTTGAATTGACTTAGTATTAGTTGTTTAAATTCCAGTATCTCAGTTGAAGTGTAAGTTTGTTCCTTTGACTGGGCCATAACTTCATTTTTCTTAGTGTAGGTTGTAGTTTTCTGTTGTCTAGGCATGGTTTCCATGGTTACCCCAATCAGGTTTTCCCAGACCAAAACAGGCTCCGGTCCCAGAAGGAAGAACTATTCAATATCCGGTTTCCTGAGGGTGTGTCTTAGAAAATTGATACACCCTCTGAGGCCTTGTGTCACTGTGTTTTTCCGCCCAGTAGGTGGTGCCTGTCAGCCTGTAACTCCCGACTGGGGTAAGGAGGTGTGGCCCGTGGCTGTTTTCCCCCAGGCTCTGGGGTCTGGTTCTGAATGGAAGGTGGGTGGTAGAGCTGGGCCCCACCTCTTTCCCCTTAGGGAAGACAGACCCTCTAGGGAGAGGTCATTAGCATTTGAATACTCTCTCTGCCTGTGCTATCTCCACCCTTGTTTGGGTCAGAGTGCTGGGAACTGAAAATGTCTGAGGCTTTCTCACTGAGCTGAAACAGGGACAGAAACCCCCTTCAGGGCCAGTCCACAGCCACCCTCCAGCTCTCCAAGGTTAGTCATCACCCAAAGCTTCTGTCTGCTTGTTGGGGATTTGTAGCTTGTATTGAGCAGTCCACACTTGGTAATTAAAACCCCAGTTGGAGCTCAACTGAGTTGTATTCACTTGCTCAGAGAGAGCTGCTCTCTAGCACCACAAGGCTTTGCAGCTCGGGCCATGGTGGGAGGGAGTTCCTGGCTTGGATCCACAGTTTTTACTTGCAGATTTTATGCTGCAATCTTGGGCATTCCTCCCAATTCAGGTTGGTGTATGATGAGTGGACAGTCACGTTTGTCTCCCTGCAGTTATTCCGGATTATTTACTACTTGTTCCTGGTTGTTTATTAGTTGTTCCAGGGGGACTAACTAGCTTCCACTCCTCTCTATGCCGCCATCTGATATCAAGCCAGTTTTTAATACTTTTTTATTGTCTATGCTGTTATTAAAACACTGTGACCCCACTATAAGTTGAGCCATCAGTAGTTTTGATCAGTGGTCTGACATGGAGGAATAGTATTTCTATGTTCCAAATACAATGAATTGTGATCCTCCAAGTATTCCTAAAAAGGGGATGAGATGTTTTGCAAATTACTCATGATGTGCGATAATAGTACCAAAAACTACTGTTGTCAATTTACTCATGAGAGCAAATTCAATTTTGCTTGGAAGGAGACTGTCCATATTCTAAAGAAGTAATCACTACAGCTTGCTCTGAGACAAACTGCATGTACTTATGAACCAACCACAGAAAAGAGCTTCATTTTTTTTAACCTGTGCTCCAAAAAGCTTCTTTTCCTTATGTGCAATACTTTTGCAGAATTCCAGACCTGAAAAGAAGAAAGAAATTGCAGGATAAGCCTATGTACTAGACCTTTTATACTCTTTAAGAATCAAATGTGCTCCTTAATTCGCAGGCAGGGGCTATGAAAAGTACTCAGTTTTGGAATAAATTCTGATAAATGTATTTCTTCCTGTATCACATTGTTAATGAGAATATTCCAGTCGTCAGTTCTCAAAATCAGAGCATTTAACCAAAGCAAATGTGGTTCTTAGCAATATAATTGCATTGGAAATGTTTGTGCATTTACTAGTGTATAATAAGATTTGGTGGTGTGAATACATGAATTCTTCTGCCCAAGTTAAATGCTCCATAAATAGATTACAGGCTCACGTTAACTAAATTGGAAGTGTCAATCTTGATAGTTTATGTTTTTTGAGATTTAGGAGTATTAGGTAATGGTTCTGAATGAGGGCTCAAAAGCTTACTGATGCGTTTGTTTCTTGGTGGTGTACCCTTAGTCAAGGACCAGGTCTGCCAAGTCTTAAATGCTGCTGTGTCACCATTGTTTAAACAGACAGTTCCATAAATAATCATTCAAGAAAAACAGCAACAAAGTCAATGGAAAACTAATGAAAACAAAACTAAAATTGAAGCTTGTATTTCTTTGATACATAATGAGTTGAAGGAAGAATAACAACATAATGCCACTGATGTAGATCTGCAAGTCTATTGTGATGTCACTTAGGACAAAGTCTAAAAGAATTAAATTGGGGGTGGTGGTGATGGTGGTGATTATCAAACCCACTGATGGGCCCCCTTCAAGATCTCAATCCGTGAAGCAAAACAATGGATTCATGGCCCATGTAAAACATGGAAAACACTTCCTATAGCCACAAGAAACATCTCTCTCAAATTAAAAGTATCCATTTTGACCCCTGAACCAATCAGCAAAAAAACCTGTTTCACCCAATCCTAGCCCCTTTCCTACTTTACAAGATTGGTCTTAAAATCACCCTATTCAACCTCTTTTTAACATCCTACTATTAAGAGGCTCCAAAGCTTTGCCTAGGGTTTATTCTTTGCTATACCAAGATAATAAACCTGGCTTTGTGGGACTACAAGCACATCCCTGATAAATCTTTTGGTGGGCTTCAACAGGATTTTCTTCTAAATATATACAGCGCAGCTACCCAGAGACAAACACTATTAATATTTAAGTAGGTTTCCTATTTCAGGCAGGGTTTGCTTAATGGTTTGACATGGTTCTAATCCTATTATATATCTTGCATTTTGAAAGGTATTCTTTTAGAAATGCTAGCAAAACATTTTTAATGTAGGTAAAACACACCATGGTGTTATCTTAGTAGAGTACATACCAAAATTTAATTATTGCATTCCCTAATAATTAAATATTTAGATTTAAAAATTCATAATTTTTGCTATTATAAATAAACTTGTGATGAATAATAATGTGCATAAAGATTTTCCCACAGCTCATATATTGTTCTCAGGATAAATCCTTGCAACAACAATCACTGAATTAAAGGGTACAAACATTGTGGGGTTCTAGCCATATATTGCCTATTTATTTTCCAAGAGTCTTACCAATTAACTCCTACCTGCATAAGATAAGTAAATGTTCCACTGAAGTCTCACAATTACACTAAGAGAATATATAAGAACAAGTTTTGCCTAGATACTTAAAGGCTTTAGAAATTAATTTACATACAGCTTTTTTCCCTTATATTTTCAATCTTGAAATTATTTCAATCTTATAGGACAGTTGCAAGAATAATACAAAACCCACACAGGGAACTTCAACATGCTGCCCCTCAGATCCACCAATTTGAACATTTTGCCACATTTGCTTTATCATTCTATCTACCTATCATCTATCTGTCAATCCATCTGTCTGTCTATCTATTCATCTATTTTCTAAACATACATCATGATGTATACATCATGCTCCTTGAGCACATAATACCTCCATGTACATTTTCTAATAACAAGAATATTCACTTATGTAACCACCTTAAGTATATTTATCAAGATCAGGAACTTTAACATTAATATAAAGCTTTCAGACTATATTCTCATTTTTTCCAATAATGTCCTGTTGGGCCTTATCTCCTCCATTATTAGATCCATTCCAAGATGACGAATTGCATTTAATGGTCATTGTCTTCTCAGTTGCTTTTTTTTTAAATTTTGGAAACATATATACAGCATAAACTTTGCCTTCTCAACCACTCCCAGGGACACCATTCAGTGGGATTAATCACATTCACAATGTTGTGCTACCCTCATCACCATCTGTGCCAGTTTGAATGTATTATGTCTCCCTAAACACCATTATCTTGGATGCAATCTTGTGTGGGCAGACCTATTAGTGTTGATTAGATTGTAATTCTTTGAGTGTTTCCATGGAGATGTGACCCACTTAACTGTAGGTGATAACTCTGATTAGATAATTTCCATGGAGGTGTGGCCCCGCCCATTCTGCATGGGCCTTGATTAGTTCACTGGAGCCCTATAAAAGCTCAGACAGAAGGAGCGAGCTTGCTACAGCCAAGAGGGACACTTTGAAGAACACACAGAAGCTGAGAGAGGAGCTGCAGATGAGAGACAGTTTGAAGACAGCTGTTTAAAGCAGACTCTTGCTCCGGAGAAGCTAAGAGAGGAGAAACACCCCAAGAGCAACTGAGTGTGACATTTTGAAGAGGAGCTGAGGCCTAGAGAGGAACGTCCTGGGAGAAAGCCATTTTGAAACCAGAACTTGGAACAGACGCCAGTCATGTGCCTTCCCAGGTAACAGAGGTTTTCCGGACGCCATTGGCCATCCTCCTGTGAAGGTACCCGATTGTTGATGCATTGCCTTAGACACTTTATGGCCTTAAGACTGTAACTGTGTAACCAAATAAAAGCCAATCCATTTCTGGTGTTTTGCATTCCTACAGCATTAGCAAACTAGAACACCATCTATTGCCAGAGCCTCCAGTCACCTCAAACAGAAACCCTATACCCATTATGCAGTAACTCTCCTCCCCTCAAACTGTACTCTGTGTGGTGGCTTAGAACTGTATATACTCCGGAAAAACATGTTCCTAAACTTAATCCATTCTTGGGGATGTGAACCCATTGTAAGTAGGACCTTTTGAAGAGTTTACTGCAGTTAAGGTGTGACCCAACTCAATCAGGATGGGTCTTAATCCTATTACTAGAGTGCTTTATAAGTGGAATAGAGAGAAAGACATACAGCGAACACCCAGATATTGAACATTAAAGGCACCTGGAAGAGAAGGGAGAGACCAGGAGCCATGTACCTTGCCATGTGACAAGCTAAGGACCAAGGATTGCCTGCAGCCAGCCCTACAACGCACAGTTTTCAGGGAGAACACAGTCTTCAGGGAGAAAGCATCACCTTGATTTGGACTTTCTTATAACCTCAAAACCATGAGCAAATAAATTCCCATTGTTTAATCCCCACCATTGTACGGTATTTGCTTGGACAGCCTAGGAAACTAAAACACTTTGCTTTCTGTCTATTTGCATATTCTAGATGTTTCATGCAAGGTGAATCATACGTTATCTGTCCTTTTGTGTCTGACTTATTTCACTCAATGTTTATTCATGTAGTGGCATGTATCAGGACTGCATTCCTTTTTAAGGCTAATATTCCATTGTATGTATAAACAGCATTTTGTTTACCCAATCATCTGCTGGTGGAAATTGGGTCCACCTTTTGGATATTGTGAATAACTGCAGCTTTGAACACTAATGTACTGCACATATCTGAGGAACTCATAGAGTAGATCTCTTTTTCTCAATTTGCCTTTACAAGATTCAAGAACTTGGTGGAAATGAAGGAAATAACAAATATTAAACAATAATTATCACAAACATAGGTAATCAGATGGTAGGTACGCATGTACACAGGCAAAAACAGGCATTAAGATTTAAAAGAAGTTTTCTGACTTAAAAATTTTTAAAAACCTATCTATTGACAACTGTTGAGAGGTAAAAATATTGGTCATTTTTTTTTTGGAAGGCATTATTTTAGGAATAAACGAGCATCAGTGATCTATTTCCTACACTGGTGTCTGTACATATTTTTTTAAAAAGGCCAACTATTATTCTGTTTTAGTAGGATAATATCTGAGAACATCATAAAAAGTAAAGTTTAATATCATTGGATTAAGCCTTTGTTAGTTACCTTGGCCTTGGCTTCCTTTTCTGTGGGGGCCTTAACTCTCTAGCTTTGTTTTCTTCAGAGTTAGGGACTGATGCTCCAATTCTCCACCCTCAATTTGCCTTCTTAAGTGTATTAATACATAATGGGCTTGGGAGACTGAAGTTGGGGAAAAGATGAGTAAGGTAAGGACACTCAAGATTTCTTTCCTGATCTTTAAATCAAATTTGGTTAAACCTCCACACTCCCGATCCTAGCAAAAAACAAACAAAAATAAAACGGGGAGGGCTGGGGGGAGAGACATTTGTCCCCACTACCAAGCTTTAAGGCTAGTACAGAAATCACTGAGTCTGGCCTCCAAAATCAGATCAGACCCATCTTCGAGTCTTCTCAACATCCTCCTCCTTCCCGGCGCTTCCGGAAGGAACAAATCCACCGCAGTCCACAGCTCTGCTGAAGGGCTCCGAGGCGTCCTGGAGGAACGCATGCGAATTAGCTCAGAGTCCTTTTCCGCTCTCTTCCATCTACTCGCAGGGCAGTCTCAGGGCGGACGGAACTACAATTCCCAGCATGCTGCGCGGCGCGGGGAGGGTTCATCAAGGGTTCGCGAAAGAGGCTCGGGGGAATAGCGGGCTAGCGCAGGCTCGTACCGACGCGTGGGAGCCGCTGCTCCTTTTGAAGCGGGTTTGCGAGTCTCTGTCTACGGCGTCGGCGGCGTCAGCGCTCACGTAGGGACTGGTCGCTGCGGCGCGAGGTGGTGT
Organism: Choloepus didactylus; assembly: GCF_015220235.1. Lineage (NCBI taxonomy): Eukaryota > Metazoa > Chordata > Mammalia > Pilosa > Megalonychidae > Choloepus > Choloepus didactylus. The sequence goes on along the minus strand of NC_051313.1, from coordinate 94,088,336 downwards.
TGGGCAGGAAGGGAAGTCGTGGCGGTGGCGGCGGCAGGGGTAGCGGCGGCGGCGGTGGCGGCGGCAGGGGCAGCAGGAGCAGCAGGGTCAGTGGTGCTGTCAGTTGGGCCGTCGGAGAAATGGGAGACCCAGGGTCGGAGGTGAGCATTCGAGCGTTGGGTCTTGGCGTTCTGAGAGCCGAACCGCGAAGGGTTTTGTGTTTTCCCCGGTGTGAGGCCTGGTGCTCGGCCGCAGCCGCGGAGGATGCTGCCCCGGCGTCACGGGCCGAGCCCAGCCTTCGGGCCTGGTGAATGGCTGAGAGAGGAACCTGCAGCAACCATGGCCGCCCCGGCGCCCCCGGCCCCCTGCACGGGCTCCCGGATTCCTTGCTGCCGCTGTTCTGCTAGTGAGAGCGACATTTTGAGACAGGGATGCTCTTCTGCAGGGAACATGCATCCCCCTTATTGGGTAGATATAGGAATTCTGAGAGGGTGGTTAAGTCGTTTTCGGCGTTCGGCCCCTGCAGCTCCACGTACTCCGTGGCATACCCCGACTCCATCGAGTTCTGTTCCTTAGTCGGGTTAGCATGGAGTTGTGCTCAGTTAAGGATTCCTTAAGCGCCGTTTGTTTTAATCGTTCTTTTGGAAGAATCTCGTCCTACGTTTGTCTCTACAGATAAGCATGTTTTGGCTTATTTTTATAGATAATAGAATCTGTCTCTCCAGCTGGGCCTGAGGCATCTGAGTCAACAACGGATGAAAACGAAGATGACATTCAGTTTGTTAGTGTAAGTAGCAACGAAATTGGGCTTTTCTCAGAATAAAAGGCTGTGGTAAACCATTACGTAGTTATACCTCGCCTGTTCATTCACCATTCAACAAATATTTATTGAACGTCTAAATGTATTAGACACCAGGGAACATGGCAAAGGATTAGGAAATTTGCCAAAAGAGGTCTCTGAGCACTCTCAAAAGCCATCACAATGCCCAAGGCCTAAAGTGTGTGTTTATACACTTTATCACACCTCTTGTGCCTTCATTTAGAGCCATTTTACACTGAGTCTAGACAAAATTGTGGTCTTGTAAGATGTGTTTTAGAATGGGGCCAGTGTCTCTTCTAAAAGATGATGTATGAAATTTAGGGAGAAGGGACAGCTAAAGATCAAGAAGAAGGTAGAAAACAGAAGAATTCATAAGGTTAGCCTTATGTACCTTAATAACATGAAGGCATGTAGCTTAAAGACTTCACTAACCTCTGAGATCGTTTTGTTACAGTATGGTACCATGGATATGCATCATACAGATACCTGCATCACCAGAAACATGCTATATTTTTCTAAATTTATTCCCTTTGGGGCAGCAGTTCTCAGCCATTAATATTGGTAAATGTGCAGATTGTTGGACCTCCCTCCAGATCTAAGAATCATTATTTCAAGGTTGGGCCTAGGAATTTTAATTTTGGAACAAATGCAAGGGTATTTAGATCTCTGAACCTCACATTGTGAAGCTTTGTTTGGAAAACCAAAGGGGGTGGTATGATATATTTTGGGATGATTTTCATCTCAAACAGTTTAAGTTTTAGAATGGCTCTGCTTAAAGTTACTTCAGCTAGCTAGAGATCCCTTTTACCCCCAAACAGTCATCTTCTGATTTCTGTAAGTTGAGGTTTGGTATTAAAGTTGCATAAAATTTTTCTTAATAGCCTGTCTGATAAGTTTCTGTGTCTGTTGGTTGCTGTAGGTATAGGACAACTTTGTAAAACTGGTTATTAAACAATCTCTTCCCACCTCCCAATTGTAGGGCCATTGTAGTGCTAAATTGTTGTTTGTGTTCCAGTGGGTTTCCTTAGGATTTCTTCACAAGATGGTTTTCTTGCCTCTCTTCCCCATTGCCAGTTTATATGCCCCTCTGTCCTTTTTATTTCCAACTCTTAAGAATTTGCAGGGAAGGGGGACAAGATGAATTGTCTCCTACTCCTCCTTAGTTGTAGGCTGAAGTATGTTTGGTAACAGGATTCCATAGCTCTTTAGGATAAGTGTTTCAGGTTCCTCTTTCACTCTGGTATATTTGTGATGGAAAGTATTTATTCTGATGCTTTGTGCAAATAATGCTAAGAATAACACACTTCTTTATGTCCTTTTTAAATACAGATATTCTTACTTTGAGAAACACAGATGGAAAATACAAAAATAAAGTTAAAAAAAAAAGGTTGTGTAGTATACCCTGAGGACTAAAGAATTCCAGTGTGATTACTGACTAGGTTAGTACATAGACTTTTGTTCAGTTGAGGTTTAAAAAGGCTTTCTATTCAAATTTTATTTTAAGTATAGAGAATCTGTTGTGTCTTTCTGTCAAGAATAAATAATATAAAAGCAATGTATTGTAAATCTAACTTGATATAATGTCTTATTTATCCCTGTTTGCAAATAGAGTCCCAAAGGTTTGAGAGCTACATAAGAAGTGAATTGTATGCATTAATTGGAATTGACAATGCTAGAAGGAACCTATTAAAAAGATTTCCTTTGCCTTTTAGTGGTACTACTTAGAGGATAATTAATGATAGTTTATTCCTATTTTAAAATACTTTCAAAGATAGAATCTACTATGTATTTCTGTAACCCAATCCTATATTTGACTCCTCCAGGTAAGGCTTATCCAATAAAGAAGAAAAACCATCTCTGCTTACGAGTTCTTCAGATATTTAAAAAAAGGCATTATGATGTCACTTCTTGATTTATTTTGCTTTGGGTTTTTTTAGTTCTTTTTTATTAATTTGATTTTCCCACCTTTAATCCACATGATGGTGCACCATTCTCTCTGGTTTGCAAAATACAGAGCCTGAAACTAAACATGGTATGCTGAAAGGAATGATATAGATTTGGAGCTGCAAAAATGAACCGTTTCTTTTAATTTAAATTTTATTGAAATATACATACAGAGAAGTACACAGTTTGAGACTGTACTGCTTGATGGATTTTTGCAAAGCCAATGCAGTTATTAAAAGTATTATAAAAAAATCAGTTTTTTCCTTGATGTTCACATTATAAATGTTACTTCTTTTGGGGATTAACTTTTTAAAATTTTTATTTTAGTAAAATATATACAGAAAGCCTAGAATTTCCCCCTTTTAGCGTATTACCTATTATTTTTGATCAGTGTTATGAATTCTTCAGATGTGGGGACAATAACGGGTCATCCATTATCTCTTACTGAAGGAAGAGAAAGTGTCTTATCTCAGAAACATATGTAATCAATGCCCAAATAAAGAAGCAGATTGTTACCATAATGAAAACCTTCCGCTTAGGTCTATTGCTCTCATTATCTTCTTAGATTAGAAATATGATCCTTTATTCAGCTACCATCTTTATCTTTCTTTGAAATGGCAGATATTTTAGCTAATTTACTCCCAAAAGACTGTTTTAGCTAAAAGTTGAAGATATGATTGTTCATAGTGCTACTCTAGATTTAAAGGTATAAACTGCTGAGGGAGCCTATGGTAATCTTAGTAACAGTACATGAGATCGGAGTTTCTACCAAGATTATTGCTGTGATATGGATTAATTCTCTGAAAATATGGGAATAGTCAAGGAAATCAAAATATAATTTTATGAATAACTTTAAGAGCACAAAGGTGAGTATTTAGCTGCAATAGAAGGGGGTCAAAGACAAGAAACATCTTTTGGCTGGGTGTCTTGAGGCAGTTATTCACTAATTAAATAAAAATAATGTTAAAGCTCATAATTTGCAAAGTTATGAGTTAAGTACCTTAGTGCTACAAAGATTAATTGCAAATACATCCTACCCTTTAGGATCAGTGTTTCATTGAGGGAGGTGAAAGCTATGTAAATAGTTCTAACAAAATTTAAGATTCTTTTATAAAAAGTACATAGTGTTATAAAAATAAATAAAGGACATAAGGCTTTCAGTTTATTGCTTTGATGTAGGTAGAAGGTAGTATTTGTATGTATTTTAAAAGGACATTTTGAGTAGAATAAGAAAAGTCATCAGAATGGGAAAGCAGAGAAGAGCATGTTTAGTTTAAGGTTTTCTAAAAGCAGGAAGCCGAAGGATGGGCCATGGTATAGATCTTGAATATTGAACTAAATTTAAACTATAAAGTAGTCAGTTGGGAGTGATCTGAAATTTTTGAATTGGGCAGTTCTGCAGAACTGATATGTGTCCCCAACTTCTCTGTATGGAAAAAACATGAATTATTTAGGGTTTTAGATTAGATTTTTGTATTTATGCCCAAATCGTAGATTTGTTTTTATCTTTTTATTTATTTGTTTATTTGATTAAGTTTTTATTTCATAATCCAGCTAGACTTGAAAGGGAGAGAATAATATAGAATCCAAAGAACTGCAGCGAGAGCACAAACACGGTAGGATACTCAGAGCAGACCAGGGGAGGTGGGATATTCTCCTGAGCTACAGAAGGAATCATCTGATGTTTAAGACAAAACACAAATCAAATTTATTAGACTCATCCACAGTCAGCAGTGGTGATCTTCTTGCTGGTCTTACCATTCCTGGACCCAAAGTGCTCCATGGCTTCTACAATATTCATGCCCTCTTTCAACTTACCAGAGATCACATGCTTGCCATCATCCAAACCAGCACACCATCTAACCACTCAGTCTTAGTAATGCAGATTAAAAACTGGGAACCACTTCAGTTGGGTCCAGCATTGGCCATGGACAAGATGTCAGGACCTGTATGCTTCAGGATGAAGTTCTCATCATTAAACTTCTCCCATAGATGGACTTGCCACCAGTATCGTTATGGCATGTGAAGTCACCACCTGGCACATAAACCCAGGAATAATTATGTGAAAGCAGGAACCCTTATAACCAAATCCTTTCTCTCCAGTGCTCAGAGCACAAAAATTTTCTGCTGTCTTTGGAACTTTGTCTGCAAACAGCTGGAAGGAGTCGTGGCCCAAGGGCTCAACGTTGACAGGGAAGTCGAAGAACACGGTGGGGTTGACCATGGCTGCGGGAAGGAAACTACGGTGGCAGGTGTCATTGTCTGCAAGACCTCAGATCATACATTCTTAATGTTTTAAACTGGGTTAAACTCTTTGTAGTTCATATCTAGTGTATTGACATCACTTTCCTCTTAGGTAACTGGTTTTTGGCTTCTTCTGAGAATCACTTTCTCTAATAACAGGAATGAGAACTTTATTTCATTTAAAAAATATGTATATATATTTAACTTCGAATATTAATTAAATTGTGTTCCTGAACTTTTTTGTACCTGTTCCACTTAATTTTGTGACCTTGGGGGTAGAATTTTTTGGTTTTATTGGTACAGAGTGGATGAGAATAGTGGTTTAACATTTGATTGACAGAATAATTTTAAATGAAATACCTTGTAATTGGAGGGTTGCATGCATTTATACTTAGTAAGGATAGATATCATTATAAATATTATAAGAAATTGCAAAGTCTTTTTTTCTTGATATTTGTATTATAACCATTGCTTCTTTTGGGGAAATAACTTATTTTTGGTCAGCATTAGGAATTATTCAGATGTGGGGGCAATAGCTGGTAGTCCTTTTTCATTTATTGAAGGAAGAGAAAGTGTCTTATCTCAGAAACCTGTGCAATTAGCATTGATTTAAAAATAGTATTCATACTGTGAACTGCCTCAGAATTCTAGTGACTTCACAGCCAATTATGTGTTTAGAGAATATGTGTAGCTCACTCAGTTTTCTTATCTGTTAAATGGGGGTAATAGTAATAAATCAATATCTCACCTTATAAAATAATTATGGGTATTAAAAAGAATAATGTAAATGAAACGCTTAGCACAATTCCCAGTACAGGGCTCAATAAATATTATTGATAAATACTAAAAGAAATAGAGTGCTAACAAGTTTGGATTCCTTAAGTTCATTACAGTTAAAAATTTTTCCATATCCATTGTTAAAATTAAATACAGTATGTGAGTATTTGTAAGCTTTTCCTTTGTGGTATTTTTCTTTCCTTATTTTTTCCACACAGCCTCTTTGCCTTTTTAGCAGTCTTAAATACCTTTCCCCTTCCCCTTCTCTCACTCAGTCACTCTGTCACTTACCATCACTTAACCATAATAGTAGGTGCTCAGTAATTATTCATTGCATGGATGACTGAATAGTCTAAATGACTTCTCCTCTTCCTCATTTTTGGATTTTCTATTCTAGTTCTTTATATTCTTTCCTAATTATATGAATCATATGAAATTGTCATTTTTATGTAGTTCAGATTGGTTGTATATCAGTCTAATGATCCACCCTAATATTAAGTGTCTGGTAGTCTTCTCATCTAGCCTTGTTTCTACTATTTCTCCAATTACTTTTAAATCCTATTTATGATCATTTTCCTTATCTTTCTGGGTTTTTTTTCCTCTGCCTATTCTACTTTTTGCCTTTGTCCTGTCACTTCCTTTCATCTCCATTTTTCTTTACCTATTCTCTGTACATGAAAGCTCTGCTCCTGCCTCTGTTTCTGGGAACTTGTTGGTTTGCCATATTTTTATGGGCATATAATAAAATTTCCTAATGAACATTTTTTTTAATTAGAGAACTTGTGAATTTACAGAAAAATCAATCATAAAATGGTTTCATAAAAAATATGCCACCCTTTTATTAACACCTTGCCTTAGTGTGTGTTCCAGTTTGCTAATGCTGCCGGAACGCAAAATGTCAGAAATGGATTGGCTTTTATAAAGGGGGTTTATTTGGTTACAAAGTTACAGTCTTAAGGCAATAAAGTGTCCAAGGTAAGGCTTCAACAATAGGGTCCCTTCACTGGAGAAAAGCCAGTGGCACCTGGAAAACCTCTGTTAGTTGGGAAGGCACGTGGCTGGCATCTGCTTGCTCCTAGGTTATGTTTCAAAATGGCATTCTCCAAAATGTCTATCTGGGCTATGGCTCTGAGGTCCTTCTGTTTGTAAGCCCCTTTATAAGATTCCAGTGAACTAATCAAGGCCCATGCTGAATGGGTGGGGCCACACCTCCATGGAAACATTCAGTCAGAGGTCACGTCCTAACCAAGGGTGTCACTCACAGATGGGTGGGTCACATCTTCATGGAAACAACCTAATCCCAGTATCCCATAAGATTGGATTAAAAAATGATGGCTTTTTCTGGGGGACATAATATATCCAAACTGGCACAGTGTGGTACATTTGTTACTATTTATGAAAGCACATTTTTATAATTGTTCTGTAAACTGTAGTCCATGGTTTACCCTAGTGTACGGTCCCATGGATTTTTTTTTAACTTTTATTGAGAAATTAAAATGATTATGTGAATGGAAGAGCTGTTAATATTTTTATCTTCTCTACTTCCTTCTTGGCACTACCAAAGTCAGAAGTGGATTGAACATATGGTTTTGACAGTCTTAATACACCCAAGGTAGATTTTAGTCTTAAAAATGGGTAATTCAGGTCTGTTGACCATATGTTGGAGAATATCTATCCCCCTTCTTTTTTTTTTCTTCCATTTTTACAGCTCAGGGAAAAATCCTAATTCCTTTATTACTTGAACCCTGCCCAGAAGTTTTGCCCTCTAGTTTTATCTTGTGGCTGGATCACTAAGAATAGCAGTTTCCTGTTGGGCAGAAGTCATAGCCTGGGGAAAAACAAAGTATCTTTTGAGACTGAGTGATTATAGGGGAGAAGAGGATCATTAACTTCACTTTAGCTTTATCAGCTGTCCCTAGGACTTACCTCTGTTAGTTTTTTTACTGAGTGTATTGCTTTGGCTTAGTCAATTCTCCCCATCCTTAGAAATCTTGCCCTCAGCCATATTCTCCTGTGTTCCTTTTCTTTTTTTTTCCAACATTCTAGATTTCTTGAAAGAATAATCTTTACCTAGGGTCTTTGCTATCTCATTCTCTATTTTTTAGAGTCTGGCTTCCATACTCTTACCGTTTCTTGAAAGTTGCTCTCTCAAAGGTATTTAAAAATCTCTTTGTTGCCAAATTCAGTGGCATTTTCCTATTGCTCGATATCTTTGGCCACATTTAGCACTTACAACATTCTTTTGAGATTTTCGTCTATCCGTAGCTGCTTTGAGTTTATGCATTTCTGATTATTCTCTCATCTCTGATACCTTCTTAGCTCTTCTTCCTGAATCCTGAAATTCTGTGATTTCCTCAAGACCCTCATTGACTGCCTTCTTTCTACTCTCTACTTTCTTCCTTGGCAATATCAAAGTTTCAGGTTAGTTCTAGAGTTTAATAGTCTTCTAGAGGAGTGTCTCCTAAGTCTCTGTTTCCAGCTATGTTCATACACTGAAATTACTGGCCTGCATTTCCTGCTGTCTGCCAGATACTTCTGTGTGCCACCAGTACTTCAGAACCATTATGTCTAATGTTTTCTATTTCTACGTTCCTAATTTATGCTAATGGATTGACATCCTTCTAGTCACCCAAACTTGAAAACAGTGACTGCTTAGACTCATTTTTTTTTTTTTTTTAATTTATAGGCAATTACCACCCTCCACCCCCCATTTTACTCTGTATGATCCATACTACCTCATTGTTCTTCTTGCCATCACCCTATTTTAGTTTTGCATTATTATGTTCCTGGGCTGATACATTATGCTGCTTTCCTATGCTCCAGTTTCCTCTTACATTATTAATCTTCTCAAAGCACAGATCTCATAATATTATTCCCATCTTAATGTTATTTATCTATTCCCTTTTGCTGTTAGAATAAAATACAGGCTTTTAAGCCTGCCGTTCAGGCCTTGGTCTTTGATAAAGAGTGTATGGGTGGAAAAAACAATGGAGAATAATCCAGGTTTACTGTTTGATGCTATAGGGTTGGGGGTGACACAGAACTATTAGTCAAAGAACTCCATGGTTTCAAGCCTGGAATCTAACAGACTGTTGATACCCATCAACATTAGATCATAATATTTATGTCCTTGTAGTACTATTACTGTATTAATTTCCCTTTCCCCAAGGAGTGGACACAGCCCTAATACTCTATAAAGGTTTAGGCTCTTTTCAGTCTTGTCATCATTTCTTATTTATGTACTCTGAAATTTTCCTCTTTTTTGTTATTTTGTGCCATCTGTAAGGCTTCCTCTTAAGAGGAATTCTTTCTAATCCCAACCAGAAAACTCTTATTTGTTGTAAATGCTAGTTTGGTTTGAATAACTGTTTATGACTTGTAAATTTGCTCAACTCTTCTATAGGAAGGACCATTAAGACCTGTTCTTGAATACATTGATCTGGTCAGCAGTGATGATGAAGAGCCTAGCACCTCTCATAGTAATGTAAGTACATTATATTTGATTTGCGTTTCCTCACTTTTGTCATCTAAGAAAAATTCTCTAAAAAGAGTTATTGAGTCATTGATGGCTGTTTTTAGGAGCTCTAGTGCTTTAGAGAATGTTCCGTTTCTACTAGAATGGGCCATATAGCTAGTCCAAGGAATCCTTTGCCAGTATATCTCCTACTTCAAATTTTGTTCGTCAAATTTCAGTAAGGATGTGGAAGGATAGCATGACTCAGGGAAGTTCTAAGCCCTGGAGATGATATATAAAAGCAAATACAATAAAATTACATGTTTTTGGCTCCTCTTCCCTTCTCCTTTCCTGTACTCTCCTTGGGTGCCTTATAGAACCAGATCTTTTTCTTCCAGAACCATGTGGCCACAGAAAATTTGTTTTATCTTAGAAGAAAGGGTATGTGAAGATCCTTTAGGAAATGGAAAATGGGGGAAGGGTTTACAAGTGAAATATTAATTCAGTCATCATGCTTTTTAACCTCCTGTATCCCCCACGTTTGGAGTTATTTCTATTACCTGTGACTTGCTGCTCATGGTTTGTCCCTTTAAACCAGTACTTTTCCTTACTCTAAGAATCAAAGTAGCTGAGCCCTTTGTAACAATCTTGCCTTTCCATTTGTCTTTGCCTCAGCCCAAACTGGTATTAATGGGCTATTTTCTTGATGAATTAGAGAATTCCTGGCTCTTGTCCAAGATGGCCTGAAAGCTTCTTGCTTGCTCTATGATTTATGAGACTTGGATTTGGAATCTGAAAACTTGGGTTTGAGTCTCAACATAAACTACTTACTACTAGCTCTATGCCTTTGGATAAATTAAATAACCTTTTAACTTCAGTTTCTTTATCAAATGAGAGTAATACCTACCTCACAGGGTTGTTGTGAGGATGAAATAAGGTAACAATTAGATGAGCTCCTTGTAAACTACAAACCATAAAGTAGAAGTGTGCAACTGGAATTTTTTTTATTCATGGAGAGTGAATAACAAGACATTTTTAAAGGGTTTTAAAGTGACGTGGCAATAAGGGAGCTAAATATTTTTTCTCTTGGTGGAACTTTTCCTGAGTTTTCTCTGCCATCATTAGTAAGTCTTGCTGACTTACATATGTTGAATGGGATTTTTTTTTCCTTAGTTGTTGTCTCCACTGATTTCGCCACCTCTTTTTTTTTTTTTTTTTTTTTTTATCATCATTTTATTGAGATATATTCACATACCACGCAGTCATACAAAACAAATTGTACTTTCGATTGTTCACAGTACCATTACATAGTTGTACATTCATCACCTAAATCAATCCCTGACACCTTCATTAGCACACACACAAAAATAACAAGAATAATAATTAGAGTGAAAAAGAGCAATTGAAGTAAAAAAGAACACTGGGTACCTTTGTCTGTTTGTTTGCTTCCCCTACTTTTCTACACATCCATCCATAAACTAGACAAAGTGGAGTTTGGTCCTTATGGCATTCCCAATCCCACTGTCACCCCTCATAAGCTACATTTTTATACAACTGTCTTCGAGATTCATGGGTTCTGGGTTGTAGTTTAATAGTTTCAGGTATCCACCACCAGCTACCCCAATTCTTTAGAACCTAAAAAAGGTTGTCTAAAGTGTGCGTAAGAGTGCCCACCAGAGTGATCTCTCGGCTCGTTTTGGAATCTCTCTGCCACTGAAGCTTATTTCATTTCTTTTCACATCCCCCTTTTGGTCAAGAAGATGTTCTCCATCCCACGATGCCGGGTCTACATTCCTCCCCGGGAGTCATATTCCACGTTGCCAGGGAGATTCACTTCCCTGGGTGTCTGATCCCACGTAGGGGGGAGTCGCCACCTCTTTTTATCCCAGCATGGGACCAAGCAGCAGGCCAGGATGGCACCACTTGAACTGGGCATATTTTTACTCTCTCCTTTTTCATAGTCAGAGTCCCAAATTAATTCCAGTAGTTGCTATTGGACTTTTTGGGGGTAGTGAAGGTTGTTGATTTGACTTCTGTGATCCCCTTGCTAACCTGTAGTGGATTGTGTCTTTCATTATTAATTATACTATTTAAGAAATTGAATTCTGCTTACTGGACATGCATCTCTCCACTTGGAAGTTAATATATTAAAAGCATATTTTTTTTCTTCCTTGGTTTTCTTATTCATGTGGATAACCCAGAGAATACCTGAGTCTAAGGTGCCATCCTCTGAGAATCATCGCCCAGAAATGTGCTCTAGCTGCAATGCTCCTCTTCCCAGTGGAGATAACAGCTCCTCCTTTGGGAGTTGCTCCAGCAGTCCACAAAGGATAGTTTCTCAACCTTCCTCTGTTGAGAACACAGTGGAGAGCCAGGAAAATAATCAAAATAATTCAGATATTATGATCTCTGAGACAGAGACTTCTAGATCATCACAAAATAATCAGACTCTGCCTTCATCTCTACTTCTGGTCCCCCAAGAATCTTTGGCCTCTTTGGAGGTTAAGGAGGATTTACCTATAGAGTCTCCTTCAGCTTCACAGCATGGACAGGATGCCATACTCTATCTCCAGACACAAGTGGCTGAGATGTCTCGAGTGATACGTGATCTACAGTCCAGGAGCTGTTTTAGATTTCATCATTCTAGGCCAAGTGAGAACTCCTCAGTTCCTTGGGAAATCTCTTCCTCTAAGGAAAATTTATCCACAGTTGAAAAAGAGGCTGACTGCAAATCTCCCTCAGCCAGTGACAGAGAACAGCCAACTGACTACAGCCAATCTAGTTTCACAGGTCTTTTGAAGAGAATGGAACAAAGAGGTGTTATAAAGAGGATAACATTACAACCAGAGGCAGAATCATGTGAAGGGAAACCTGATTGTGTGACCTCTAAGAAACGTTTGGTTCCTCCATTACATCCTCTTTTGAGAATTGCCACAACTGAGGTTTTTAAAGACCCTGCTGATTGCCATCCTTCTTCCTTCATGGGACACAGGGTATATCCTGTTGCTAAGGGCACCTCTCCTTTCCAACCAAATCCACCAGCTGAGGGCCCCATTGTAGAAGCCTTAGAGCACAGCAGAAGAGGAAACACAACATCCCCTCTAGATTCTACCTCAAAAGAAATGGAGGTCATGGGTTGTAGGTTCTACCATGCTGCTTCCATTGCAGCCCGAGCTGCTAGCTATGTGGCCTATATGACTCAGTATCAACGTAAACTCTGGGAAGACATGGAAGATCTGGTTCATGACCCAGAGTTTGACAGTGGAAAAGCAAGATGTATAATTTCTGAAGGCATGGACGCAGGCCTGTGGCAGCTTTGTACTACTAGGGATATAATGGACTCTGTAGTTAGAGTTATGGCCATGGCAGTAGACTACAGACGGCAAGCCTGGCTCCGACTTACATCTCTAACTAAGAAAACACAGGAGAAGATCTCACACTTGCCCTTTGATGGTACTTCCCTCTTTGGTCAAGATGTGAATGCTGTTGTTGCGGAAGAAAACAGTATAAAAGAAAATGACTGTAAAGACCACAACAGATACTCTAACCAGCATCGATACTTTTATAGTCATGACCAGAAAACACATTATCACAACAGGGGATATTCCAAAGGGGATTGGTACAAACCCCGAAAGCATCCTTATAGATATAGGAAAAAGGGGGAGTCCCCAGAACACCATGGGTACAAGAATTAATTAACTGTTGATGTTCAGCAGAATAGCCATCCAAGATCCTAACTATTTTACTTGCTCCTCCCCACTCAAACAATTCTACAGGTGGGAGGTTATCTAAAAAATTGAATGAATATCAGGAATCACCACTGCTGACATTTGAATTCTAGACTTTTGGAATAAAGTGTTTAATAAAGAGACTCAGGCTTTGTTGGCCAACTGATCAGTGGAGACTTTTGTCTGAGAAGGGTTGAACGAAGCGGGTTGTCTGTTAATTCTTGTCCAGAATAAGTCCGGAAGAGGACACTCAGAAATCTGGATCCCCTTGTGATTAAAGAACAATACATAGATTTGTTCCTCAGGAAAATCTTACTGGTAAACTGAGGACTAGCAGATTTAAGATTTAGAAATGACCTACTACCACTACCAGATCTCTCCTTACTGAGAGCAGAGGCAAATCCTTCATTTTTAAGTCCCCAGTACCTCCTTGTTCTGACTTCAGCTTAATAGTTTTGACAAAATGGCAAATCTTTTACAGTCTCTATGTTAGGATAGTCAGCTTGCTAAGAGTCCGTTCTACTCTCGAGCTCTATGAGACTTCAGAATCTTGTTGGACAAGAACTGGAATACAGATCAAGTTTTGCCATATCCAGCTTGATTCCAGTATGACGGCTGGATGTCACTGATCTACTGTGGACATCAGCTGGGAAAAAACCTTCCTTTCTGTAACATCGCTGCAGAAATTTTCACAGTAACCATACCCATCAATACCTTGGTGGTCACCATACCATTATACTCATAAAGCTGCGTGTGAGAGAAATCATTGTTGTCATCAGTCCTAATGGTCTTTGACCCATCAAGCTTTCACATATCAGCAAGCTTGTGAGACCCTCTCGTGGTGGTCTCCCAATGTAACATGGGCCTTTCACCAAGCTGGCCTTCCTAAACAAACTTGTCTTCTAAACAGTTAACTCTGAGCTTGGTAATTTACCACAATCTAAATTTAAAAGATACATACATGAGTGCACTGGAAATAAAGCAAGTTGTTCACACCATCCAGGCATGCAAAGCTGAACTCTTAAAGAGAAGAATTCCAAACATGCCTGACCATCTGGTTCCCTTATTTTAATAAAGAGAGATGCTATCAGTATAGATACTGTTGAGAAATCCATAAGGTCTAGAGCATAACTGAATAATGTAATTAAGAGAACAAACCACACAGTTCTGTTTTTGGATATCTATTCAAATGATGGCATCCATTAATGATTTCTTGTAAGGCTGAGCTCTAGACTTCAGTGACGTGTTCTTGGTTAATTGGCCCCTTAATCTAGTCACACTTTTACCATGAGAGATGACTTGTCTTTTTGATCCCTGTTGGTCCCAATAATCGTTCTCTAACATACTGGAACTGGCAGCAGATACCTCAGTAATAGGCTCCACAGTATCTTCTTTTTAATCTCAAGGCAGTGGCTATAATGGTATACAGCCCTTACATCCTTTTCTTCGCAGCATGACTTCAGGAATGGAGAGAGTGTCAAGTTTGAGGGCTCTGACTACGTCACCTAATATTGTTTGCTTGGCAGCCAAAAAAAATTTTTTTGACGTAATTTTGTAACTTCTTGGTTTGTCAGGCATTTACATTTCTTTCATATGCTTGATCAAGATATTTTGGGTTATAGTACTGGTTCATGTGGTTTTAGTTTCTTCTTGCCATAGTTCTCGCAGAGCAGTGAAAGGCATCTTCCTGGTACCCTGCTTTTTAATAGTTTTATTGGCAGCTAATTCTCCCTCCTCATGATAACCATGTTTAGCACCCTTTTAATGAACTTTTCTTATTTGTGCTATAGACGTTGAAAACTCAAATTTCTCTGCTTGGAAGAGGTTATTTTGTCAGATAATTTCAGGGTACTGTTTTAATAAGTTCTATCCTATTTGTGGATTAAGCCTGAGCTACAGTCTTGTTGGCGGATATCATCTTGTGAACTTAACCAAGTTATACCTAGAGTGAACAGTTCTTATTTTTCTATATTTTCCACAAAGTTTTACTTTTGCTGCTTTAGGTCCATAACCAATGCCTTTGAAACTGCCTTTCAAATTGAACACTAGAAGAGCATTTGATTCACTACCTGAAGAGAATCACACATGGATTTTTGTAGCTCATGGTTTGTAATACACCAATCAAAGTCTCATGTGCCTTTGATGTTGGCACTATAGTTTCTTCTATGGAAGAACTAGCCACTAGGGAACTCAGTGGAGAGAGAGACCTTGGGACCATTCTGTGTAGCTGCATATAGGTGTTTCCAACTAGCTAAGGTTATTTTAACTGTATCAACTTTTCCATTTCTCCCCTTTCCCTTCCTGATTAGATGGATCACAAACTTGACAATTTGAGATATCCTTATTTTCTAAAAACCAAATCAAAATAAATGATTCTTGAAGATGTGAATCTCTGAAACTGCTTTGGCACTAATACTTCCCGTGCTCCTTTATTAAATATTTATCAGACATACACTCTAATCTTTTCCTCTTGTGATATTTATGTTTAGTAAAAAAAAAAAAAAAAATTGCATAATAAAGTAAATAATAAATAACATCACTTTACCATTTTGTAATTGATATACCCAGGCATCTCCAGAGAATTCAGTTTTCCTGAAAGTAAAGGTATTGGGAAATCACTAAATTGGTGATCAAGTAGGTAATTTCTGAAGGGATTTGGCAGTTGAGTAGGGATGGAGATGACTATATTAGAATGAGAATAGATTTTAGATACAGATTAAAATAATTTTTCGACTGCATTCGAAACAATATCCTAACCTGTTTGTTTTCATTTTTAAATCTTTCTCTGGCATACTTGAATGATGATGGTGTTATAAAATTAAAAACAGGGACCTGGTCTAGGGACAGAACCCCAATAGACCAGGGTATGGAACTCCTAATTAGATAGTAAGTATTCATATTGTGCCTGCCATTTGCAGAGTCTACGACAAAATTCTCCATTAGGCCAACCTCTGATATTCACATATGTTAGATTCTATAGGGGACCTTAGAATAGTTGGAAGTTTAATGACTTGGTATTCTCAAAAGGAATGCATCTTGTGATCCTTTTCCTTCCTTGTTATTTCTTAACTGGACAAAAATGTATATGGAGATAATTTGATGTCTTACTGTGTACTGAGAAATACTGTTTTTGTTAATTGTTACATGAAGTGCCTTTTAAAATTTCACACTTTTGTTTAAAACTTAACATTTTGATGTCCTGCATATGTTACTGGTGGTATTTATGTGAATTCTGTACAATATCGTAAATCTTTTGTATCTTATTATCTTCATCTGTACAGTTGTACTATCTAAATGTACTCTCCTTCTGAATGTTAATTTGTTTTCCTTATAGCACTGTTGAACCATTTCAGAAGGTTGCAGAGTATCCCTCCCTTATTTAATTAACTTCACAGTTTTTAGTTATTAGTGATTGGCCCAGTTTTCTGGGCATTTCAGCAGCTTTGTTTTTTATCCATATGTTTTAGGTTTTCTGATTGTCATTTGTCTCATATCTAACCTTGTTCTTAGCCGTGGTAACACAACTTAAATTTAATAAGTGGATGTGATTACTTGATAATAAGAAGCAAGGATAGTAGAGAAAAGCAATGAATTTGCTGACACAATCAGTTTTTAGACTGTGTGGCTTCCTTGTCAGTAAAATTGCATTAAAAAAATTTTTTTTAACTATGTGGCAGCTTTTTTATCAGTATAATTCCATTTATTTCTTTGCTCTCAAAATGACATTTGAGGAGAGCATGAACTCTTTCAGGCTACTTGGATGCTATTTAGTACACTACATTTGTACTACTCTAATAATTTATTGAATGATATCTTAGTGACCTGATTGATAATGTCCTTTTTAAGGGCTTGATACATCCAGGATAACCTCTCAGGTACTGTAAACAAGGAGGTTGGAATATACACTCCAGAATCCCATTTAGCTGTAAAATTGGATACTAGTTTGGATGAACAAATAAGAATGAGTTAAATCACGCATTAATAACTCTTGAGGATATCTTGACTTTAGGATTCTTATGGTTTGAAATTACGGATTAGATCTTTGTAGAAATAGTTTAAAGATTGCAATAACTGAAAACGTAATTTTTTTTAAACGTAAGGTATATTTTGGCCCAGACTTGCACTATTTAGGTTCCTTTGGCTTTTGAAATTTACCAGTCTTTACTTAAGATAGCGGCTCATCCAATAATTGTCACATCTGTATACATCTTATGCATGCCACTTGGTTGGCCAGATCCATTCCATGTGGTTTTTTTCATTAGTGGATACACAAATCAATCTTAGTTCTTCATTTTTCACTTAAAATACACAGATGGAAGTTATCAGTAAACTGGTGATGATCACTATATTGAATGCAAATCTTTTAGTTATTTTTCCAGATAGACTGGATTTTGTACACTGTTAAAATATTCGTTTATGGAATTTTCCTTCCTACATAAATGATGAGAATATTTCTTTATCAAATCTTTTTTTCTGTTATTAATTAATGGGGATGATATTTTTGTACTTTTTATGTTTGCTTGACTTTATGTAATGAAAACTTTTTTATAGTAGTGTTTGGTACTATTAAGATATCTTATTATTGGAAATTATGTTTGGGTCCTGTAGGATATGTCTGGAGGTGTTCACAGTCCAGCCATGTCCTTTTGATGTTTTTAGCATATCAGTTATTTTACTCTTTGTATTTTGATCTTTTCTTCGCCTATAAAGCACCTCTTTCTAGAACTATGTCTAATCTTCCCTTAACCTGTTTGATGTAGGTTGTATTTTTTATTCTATCAGTAAATACTAGCCAGGATTTTGATGTGACTTTGAATTTGTATATTTAAATACCATGTCTTCAGCATTATTGTAAAATATTTTTCTAGTTGTCCCTCAGAATGTCCTCTTTCAGATCTCTCAAACTATATACCTTGGCTGTTGAACTTTCATCAATTTTTAAACTAAACAAGAATGCTTTCTTGTTTAATAATAGTATTGTATTCTCATTTCTATATATTCTTCACACAAATGTATTATTACATAGTGTATGGTCAAATGCATCTTTTCTTAGGAAAATTTTAAGCCCATCACCACAGACTTGTCTATAGTATAGCTCTGAAAAAGTTATTTTAAAGTTAACCATTTTTCTCTAGTTCTTGAGGGTTACTGGTTTTATTGGGGTTAACTATTTCAAATGGTCTCTTGGATTATCTAATGCCTTTTCAAGAGTTCAGCAAGAGTTCTCAGGTTGTCTGTACTTTCTTATACCCTTTGGAGATCTCTTACATTGTATTGAGTTTTCTAATATTCCTGAGTATATTCCTTGGTAGAATTGAAAGTAAATGCTTTATATTTGGTGATATTTTTTGAAAATTCTACTTTGATCTTAAATGCTTCAAGTATTACTATCTTATGAGTTCTGTTAGTAGTTGTCCTTTTATAAGGCTGTCATATGCTTTCTGTTTAATTACTCATAAGAGTGGCTCTTTGATAGCATTCAGTTTTAGGAGCTGCATCTACTTAACTCCCACTTTTATCTGTGACGGCTGTGTTTCACATGACCTTGATTTATAATATAGTATTGTGTTAAATAGCTGTTAAATCTGTGATGCCTTTATACCTCTTTTAATTTTGATATGGATGATGGATTAAAACATTTCCCCAAGTCACTAAACATAATTTCAGGTTTTCAATTCCATTTTAACATTTTACAAGAAGATTCTTGCTGTTAGATGTGTAGCCCACTCCTTTCTACTTTGGGTAGAATATAATTATAATATGTAAATAGTCTCATTTAGAGTCTTACCACAGAGTTGGCTTTGTGTATTGGTCTTTGTTTAATGGCTTTTAATAGCACCTATTTTTTTTTTTTTTTTTTTGATTTTTTACTTTTGCCAAAAATAAATTCTGACCATTGTTTGGAAGCACTTGAAAATTTTGTGTCTAATTGTCTTCTTCCTGCCTGGGATAGGCGTAGAAGAAAACTTAGCTCTGAGCTACTTTAGTTGCAAGGCACTTTTGAGGTAGAGAGTCACCCTCATTTTGTAAATGAGGAAGTGAATTTAGAGGCATTATGCTATTGCTCAAGCTTTCAGAGTCCCAATCTAGCATTATATGAGGCTGCTTTCCTATGTTTTTCAAGGCCCCACTAAAGCCTTACCTCTGAAAAACTGCTTTGATATATACTCATCTTTTTCTTCCCTGAACTTTGTGTTTATGACTATACCCTCATCCCTTTGTACTTGATGCCTTATATTAACTAATTCCAGGCCATTTTAGTTGTCAGATCAGGAACTCTTATCCTGTTAGTTCTCCCACTAAGATTTCACTACGCTGGGCTATGATAACCCTTGATTCATTGGCTTCTATTTCATGGATGGCTTATTTGTATTACATTCATTTTCAGTAGTGATCATTTTAATCATAGTTCTTATTGCTTGTTTTCTTATTTTACATGTTTATTACCCGTTTTACCCTTTGAAAATTGTATTTTTCTGGTATCTTAAAGATATTGGCTTAATGGGAGGGAGGTATAATGTTACAAGGCAAATAGTATTTGAATTCCAAAGACCTTGATTTGAGTATTAGCAATTCTCTTATTCTCTGAGTCTCCCGTTTTCTTACTTTCAAGTAAGGTAATACCTAGAAGTACTTTGAACACTCTAAAGCCCAATATAGATGTCCTTTTTTAGTATCTGTGTGGTTTCCATCTACATTCCTAGATTTCTTATATGTAGAATATAGATGCAGATAAATACTTTAAACAATGCATTTAATAGCATGTATAGTTCATTTCATGCCATCAGATCATGTTCCCCCCTTTTACAGTTTCTTTAAAGCTGAACCATTAAGCAATATTACAAGCATAGCAATGGTTGTCATTGTAAGATATATTTAACGTAAAATAGTCTCATTTCTCAAGTGCAAGCTAAGAAATGTTCATAAATAAACAGCAAGAAAATAAAAACAATGTAGAATGAAGAGCTAGGATATGTTGGTATGTATGTGCATACAGTTTTGATGGATGATGTTTTATCATTTTGTATCTGTGTTGGAAACAGTTCTTTCATTTGTCAAACATCTTTTTCAATACCTGTATCTACAGTCAGGCACTTAGAAAGTCTAGGATACTGGGGTGGGGGTGAGGGGTTAATAAGATAAAGTATATTCCCTTAGGAGAAGAAATAAATGGCAATATGTCAATTATTTTCTGTTTAGAGGAATGCCTGTGTTGTGGTTAGAACAAAAAGGGCCACCCAAAAGGGTCAGGGAAGTTTTATTCTCACTACAAGTGCTTGAATTGAGTTTTGGAGGATGATTAAGGAAGAGTTAGTTGATCTGGTTGAGAAACAGGAACCAGGCATTCAGGTAGAGGAATGAGTATGTCCAAAGGCATAGGGAACATCATGAGGTGTGACTGGTTCCAGAACTGTAAGGAACTGCTGTTATGGGAACAGAGTTAGAGGAGATGAAGCTAAAAAAGGCGTAAATTACCTGTGAAAGTGTACTGGTTCCTGCATATTCAAAGTGTACTGTTTGTGTAACCATTACTTACAAGGTTATGGAATTAGTCTGTCTAAAGATTGATTTGTACCATAGCCCACAGTGGACATCTAGAACAATTTATTCCTATTCCCTGAACTAAACCCAAGGAAGGCTCTCAAGATGCACCTCAAGCCCAAGGGGCAGTTCAAGCAATGATATGACTGAGGTAGAGGTAGAGCTGGGTTGTGTTGTTGAAGTAAAATGTGGCATCCTGTTATGGGTATATAGTTGCATACTTCAGGAACAGCTCATGGCAGAATGTACTCAGTGTAGTTAAATGTGAGTAATTTCTCTGTGTGTTAATTTAAAGGGTGAACTTGGGGAAAATGAAGGTATTTCTAAAAATGTTGCTTCATTGGACTATGGAGATGTAGTGAAGAAGGAACTGTGAGCCTTTTTCCAGTGGTATCTCCAGCGGCATGTGAAATAAATTTTGTTGACTTCCAGTTTGTATTTTCTCTGGTTTGAGTTTCTTTTCTTGCTGTTGCCACTTGCATTTTTTTCTCTTCTCTCTATGGTTCATTCTTTTTCTTTCTGTGCCAGAGGCAGAGCAGTGGCACTCAGGGTTAAAAAATTATAATTCCCCTTTTGGTTTGTCACAACTTCATATTCAGAAATATTGAAAAATTCTATCAAGTTCAAAAGTCGCTTAAGATTTCTCATTCTTCTTTTGGGTCCCATACTGAGGATCAAAGTCATTCTTCCTAGGAGGGGATTTTTATGAAAAATAGGTATTGACAAATTACCCAAAAGACAACACAGAAAGAATCTTAATTTAAGAGGTTTGATGATACTAGCCTTTTTAACTACTTTACAGAATGAGGTCTGTCTGTATGTATGTTTTAAAATTTGTTAGTTAGAGTAGATGTTCTGTGTACTTGGCATTTGTAAACAATAAGCAGTTGAGGGTGGGAAGGAGATTGTTTTGTACAGAAAGAGGGTTTCCTGGTTCCAAAGCTGTGCTGCTGGAGATTGTAAATAAATTTTGTACTGCTTTGCTGTGTTTATCTCTTCTGCTTTAGCTGCATTTGAATATAAAATTCTTGAGAAAACGTGTTGCTTTTCAAAATATTATTTGGGATATGGTTTGAGTTATTTTATAAGTTGGTTAGAAAGACTTCAAGTATACAGAACTTCTGGAGGTGCAGACTTCAGACCAAACTACAGACCAAAGCTTTAGGATGTGCAATAAGCAGACTTTGACATTGGGTTTGTATAAAGTAATACTGTTGTTTCAGGAATTCTTTTCAAGCCAAGTGCACTAGTCAGATGGATAATGTGACAATTCAACACATATAATTCATCCAACTTTTACAGTTGATTGCTCATTTGAGCTTTCTTTGAACTTGAGATCCTTTACATAGAGGATAGAGATGATGGAGGAAACTGTCATTCTCTAATTGGTGCCCCTCTGGCTAATTAGTGCCAGCTGACATCCAGGGATATGTAACAAGTTAACCTCATATTGTTCTTTCTATCCCCTCTCTGTCCAACACCCTACCTAACCCCCTTGCAAATTTCATCTTCCCTTATTATTAATTTTCCAGTAGCCGTAAAGTGCCTTAGGTGAGTCATATAGGAATTGGGTTGTTTGATGTCACTTCTCTGGGTAATTAACTTTTTACAGAATGCTTTCTCTTAGCTTATATCATACACAACAGCTTGGGTAATGTATGGGGAAGAATTGTTCCGTTTCACAGGTTTAGTGACTGTAGGCATATTTTTATTTAAAAATTTTTGTACAAAATACATATTTCAATAGTTTCATGTTAATCACTCAAGAACTAAAGTGCTTTTTAGAGATTACTAAACATAATTTTAAAATACAAGTCATTTGTTCATCATCATAAAGCCATTATCTGATACAGTGCCACAAGCTGTCATGAAAAACAAGTAATTCTGTGAGCCCTGCTTTTCAGTTTTGTGTTTCTAGAAATTGGTTTGCAAAAAACAGAATTACTACTTTAATTCTGCATTTCCTTTGAGTTGATCTTGGCAAATACTTTTAAAAATACTGATTTAGGTATTTATTTCAATAAGAAGTGACTTACAACTTTAACTTTAGGATGAGCAGATGTGCAAAGAGCAAAGCAAGGATTTGCTTGTATTTAATATTTAAGATAACATATTCATGGGGCCTTTTTTGTTTTATTTTTGCTTAACATTCATGGATATGTGTACTCAGTTTTAACCAGTATCCTTAATCTCTCATTTAACTGCCATTTCTAGGACACAGCCCAGATTTGCTTTGTACATGTTTTTACTTCAAGTTTTAAATAAAAAAAAATGTAAGACTATACAAGTATTTGAGAATATAAGAATTTCATAGTGACTGAACCAGAATCTGCCTTTTAACCTTTCTGGCTTTACAACTTCCACTTTAATTCTGTTAAGACCTTACACAGCTACTTGAGTGGGAGAAGAATCGGTATACAAGAAAAACAGATGCAGAAAGTGATCTAAAATATAGGCAAATGACTCTCCTCCCACCAATATATTTCCTAAGGTTTTCTCACACTTCTCCCAAAAAAGTAACTGAGAGGATAAATTTTTTTTTCTGAATATTTGACATCAAGGGAGAAGAGCCCTCAGGACTCACTGATATTACTATTTATCTTACGTAGGTTAGTCTAGGGTGACCATTGTAAGTGTTCAAGGGGGATGATCCTGAAAGCCCATTAATCTTACTATGGATTCAGAGCCAATTCCAATTCTAGCTCAAGAAGTTACATATCTAGAAGCCTGACCTTTCTTAGAAAAGCTCCAACAACCTAAATGCTAATTCAAGCTGTAGGTTTTGGGGGAGATGGCAAATCCAGCCTGAAAAGAGCAGTCTGGAATTTGATTTTATGGTTTCAGGTTAAATTACAATTAGCTATTGGTCATTAATGCATTGGTGGAAGGAATTAAGAATGCTATTTTATTCTGGCCTAGGAAAAATTAAAATGATAGTGAAACCATGAATTCAATGGTAGCCCTTCCTGGATTAGGATTACTTTAATTTATCAAAAACGTGGTCTTCTTCCTGTCTCCAGAATTAAAAAAAAAAAAAAAAAAAAAGAATCCCATTTCTTTCCTTGATACTCACCTGGCTGCGGAGTTGATTCAGTGTTTGAGTAGGAAATACTTTATTGTTTGGTGCAACTGTAGCAACTTGAAATAGCATCTTGCCGTTGTAGTTTTCTGCTGCTTATAATCTCCAGCTATATCTGAAGTATCATTTCTGTATAGGAATATTGCCCTCCTTTCAGCCTCATAAAGGAGAATTGCGATTTTTTTTGTTGTTGTTGGTAAACCCTAATTTATGTCTTGTACACCTCTCCATGAATTAGTATGATCTTTGTTTACTGGCTTTCCAAGCACTGACTTTAACTAGACCTTAAAACCTGAAAAATGTTCTCTCTTTGTGAGGAATGCTAACATGATCTTTTGTCTTGCTCAGCTCTTACTGTCTTAAATTTTAAAAAAAGTTTAAAATGTATTCTAAATTTCCTTCTTAAGGTAGTGTCTGTCTTTTTAAATAAAGAGATACCACCTTTTCATTTTTCCAAGAAGTTAATTTAATTTGCTTTTAAGGCAGAAAAAGAGATAAATTTACTTTTAATAAAGGATCAAAGTTCAGATAAATAGATTTTTATGGCTGCCATTTCTAATAATCTGCATTATCCTATGGTTTGTAAAAGGACAAGCAGTGGTGCAGGGGTGAAGGCTGGCCAAGTGATCAGAAAGTGAGCTAGAACTACTTCTACCCAAAGCGGTCCTGTGAGCATGTCTTACTGCAGAGCTATAACCTCATACCAAAAATACCAGTTTTGCCTTCATATATATATATGCTCACTCCTATGTAACTTCTACTTCATGGCAACATCACACCACCCATTTGGCTTAGCTGATGCAACTGTATCCCACTTTAGAGAAAATTTGGTTTGTACATATATGACTGATTTGCCTAAGAAATATTTTTCTAGTAGAGGCCGATGAGATTTTTTTCTTTTTAATCAGTAATTTCTTTGTCATACCCCCATCCAGGCATTGCTGAAACCCAAAGCCAAAGATGTTTGTACTGTTAGACATTTTGGAGTGTGGACTTAGAACTTGATGACGTTACCTCCTTGACTTAGAGCAAAGCAACCCAAACTTTTCAGTATCCACATGATTATAGAGTGAATATAGATGATAAATGTTTTAGCAGCTAGTATATCCAGTGCAGTAGCTGTTTGGTAAATGGATATATGTTACCCCAAAGCTAATTTTGGTAGTTCAAAGAAATGAAAATTGTTCTTGCAATTATAGGAGAATGTTAAACGCAAAGACTATATTGACCATCAGAAGGATAGAGTTGCTTTAACTCTGGCTCGTCTAGCCCGCCATGTTGAAGTGGAGAAACAGCAGAAAGAAGAGAAGAATAGAGCATTCAGGGTATGTGGCTATTTTAATTAGTGTTTTACTGAATTATAAACTTGTTTCGTTATATAATTGTAAAGAGAAACCTTTAATCAAAAAATGTGTAATTGAATCCAAGTTCAGCATGTATCCTAGATAGCTCATCAATTTAGTAGTAATTTGTGATAGCCTTTTACATCTGTTTTTATTTTGTGGGATTCTGATGTATATGTACATAGGAAAAAAAAAACCAAAAATAGCATTCATCAAGTGGATTTTATTTCTGGGAGTTAAAAATAATGGAATTTCTCAAAGCAGATGAACAATTATGGGCTTCTGGTTACAAAAATCAGTTTATCATGAGAGTTGTAGATTTAAACTCTTGAAAGATTATTTTATACCAAATAGAGCCAGACTACTTTCTCAAACTGCAACCTGTCCCTCCACATTAAATCTATTACTAAAAGGAACAAATTGTAGGCAGGGATTGCAGAACATCTGCTGTGTGGAAAATGAAGGTTAATTTTTATTTAGAATCTTACATGAAACAAATCTTTTCCTTGACTTGCTTTAGAAGGACCCAAATTAAAGTATTTTTAAAATGCCTTCAATACTGACACATCTATTAAAAGTTGAATGCTGAAGGTTGGGAAAAAAAAAAAGCTCCATTCTAGGAATTTAAAAATGGAAATTCAAATCATGGCTCTGCCAGCAGCTATTTGGACTTCATCCAGTCACTTTTGTAGGCTTTGGGCTTCAATCTATGAAGGGATAGAGTTGGAGATGACCTCCCATCTCAGGGTAAGCACTACAGTTTTATAATTTTAATATCCCATGTTTTTTGATTCCTTGGTAGTTATAAGGGAATTTTTACATTTCTGTAGCCTCTCTTTTAATATCTTCTAATTTGTTGTAGAATAAACTAATCTTCTTTCAGTTTGGAAGTAGGTTAATTGGGGACTTTATTATGTAATCCCAATTAAATTAGAGCATGATATTCTAAGTATGTGTTTAAATTGTTTATTATATAGAGATGTAAAAAGGGAGGGGATTGTTTCTGTTGTGGCAGAAACACTATTCAATTTTAGGGAAGATTCTTTCCCAAAACTGTGTTAAATGTGTTATGTTTATGGATCATAGAGAAGGTGTCTCTAAGAGAGTGGTTGTTTGCAAGGTATCTTTCTTTTCCCCAGATTTCCCAAGTGATACTGACTTCTTTTCCCAGGCAAAGTGGTAATAGCTACCTAGATAATAAAGCTTTTGTGATGTAGCTCAGAATCTTGTTATGGAGGGAAAGGGTGGCTAGTTTAGAGATAATTTCAGCCAGGAAATGATTTTTGAGCACCTACTCTGCATGGCCAAAGAGTTAAATTATATCATTAAGAAATGCGAGAAAACTTTTTTTTTTTTCAAAAAAAAATTTTGTTAGCATTACTAATGACTTCTATCAAATGCATGTATCATAGTTTACTCAAACTGTACTTACTTAAAATAGCCTATGAATATATGTATAGGTTGTAGCAAGCTTTGCAAATATACATAACATTGGGCTCAGCATCTTATAGCATGAACATTTATTTTGACTTATTATTTTGGGATAGTTTTTAGATGTGGAATACTGGTGATAAATGGTAATCTGATTGTCAAAATCTTTCTGTACCAAATCTTCTTACAAGGAAATCAGGTAAGTAATCATCATAGGTTACGTGATTTTTTTTTTTAATGTCTTTAGGAAAAAGTCGATTTTCAGCATGCTCATGGGTTACAAGAATTGGAATTTATTCAAGGACATTCTGACACAGAAGCAGCAAGACTCTGTGTGGACCAGTGGCTAAAAATGCCAGGTATCCTTTGGAGATTAAAGTGGGGCACTCAAGTTATTGAGCTTCCATAAAGCCTCAAGGCAGGAATATGTCTGTTTTATTCAGTTACTAATAAGCATATAAGGCACTGAAATTTAGTTCCAGTGATACTTCATAATGTTACCAGTTGCCTTCCTAATTTGACAAAAGTAGATTTTGTGTATAAGATATATAAGCACTATAGGGGTCATCTCTGAGATTGTTAGATGATGCTCCTTTATTCATTCATGTATTTGGTAGTTATTGCATGCTTACTGCATACCAGTTTCTTTGCTAGTGCTGCATATACAGTGATGTGCAAGGTTGACATAGTCTCTATCCTAAGGGAGGTTACAATATGGTGGTAGTGGGGGTGACAGATATTAATTGCACAAATAAATGTAAGATAAAGCTGTGATAAATGCAATTAAAATGAAGTAATATATAGGCCTGTGGTGGAGTGTATAACAGGCTATTTGAGGTCAGGAAAAAGCTTCTCTAAGGAAATGGAATTTAAGCTGAGATCTAAAGGATTAGTGTTTACCAATTTATTCTTAAGTACAGCCCATGTAAATATAGTCGATTCTTGTTATTCACAGTAATTATGTTCTGTAAAGTTGCCCTGAACACTGAATTAGTGAATATTGAACATTGCTCCTAGAGAAAATACAGGGTTAGGTTCCTGTGAACCTCTAGTCATATTTTCATCAGCTTATTAACGTATAACTTTGTTTTATGTGTGTTTCTGCTTAAAGACCCCTCATTTAATATATATTGTTGATCCATTAACATTGAACTCATAACCAGCTGCACTGTAACTCATGTCTGAATGAAGCTTATCTAACACATGTATTTTCTCCGTAAGGTATATCACAACCTTCTTGTGCTAGACAGCACTTTAGCTCAGTGCTTGGAGACCATTTTAAAGAGTGAAACCACCAACAAACACAAAAATGCAAAACATTTGGCACTACATATACCACGAAAAGGGCACTTGTTTACTGTACGAGTACTGAAGGAAGGCAGAGTGTCACTTTGTTTGACCTCTGCTGGGAATGTGCACAGTAGGTGACTCAGATTTTACACTGTTCTGCTCCTGTTCGCAAATGACTGCAAAAGTGCCACAAGTATTGATTTTGGGGTAACAAATCTATTTTAATGAGTAGGCAAATTCACAGATACGAAATTGAGAAAAATAAGGGTTGATTTACTTTGTAAAGAAGTGTTCACATAGGAGGCTCAACTAACAAGTTGGGTAGCTTCTTCATTACTAACTCTTTGCAGACTTGAGGTTACTGGAAGGGTCACTGTGGAACATTTATCCATCACCACATCATTTAGTGGAATTTTTAAGAGCTGGTATAGAAGAGTCACAAGCCAGTCAAGTGGAAGACCCACTTCCACTGAGCCCTTAAAGTCTTGGAATATCTACGGAAACCTTATCTATGGATTTAGATTTACTGATCCAGCAGAAGATTTAATTGTGAAAATGTCAAAAATATCTCTGCATGCAGTGCTCAATTTCATTGAACCTAGATCTAGTAGTTCTAAAGTTAGTTTTCAGAGGTGTTTTCTTTAACAAAATAAAACTACCACTTATAAAGAATTCTAATCATTTATATCTATTAGTATTTAACAGTTCATTTCAATGCAAACTACCTAATGCAATAGTTTTTTGGCACTTGGCCACTCCCTCAAAATGTATTTCCTCCTCATTCCCAATCTGCTTGTGCCTGACAAATCCCTTCTCTCCCATACTTTTTTTTTTTTTTTTTAATAAATTTCCTTTCTTATTTTAATAAAATTAAATTTTCTTAAAATTCTTTCTTATTGCCTGTGGGTTAACACTTGGCACCACAGATGATACTCAATACTAGAGGTTGTTGAGTTAATGTGGCCTTTGTGTATTATTTCCAGTATATGATAAGCTTCTAGATTTATTTATTATGCATAAGTTTGGTTGCTCAGCCTTCTTTGAGTCTATAGTACTTTTTTCATTTCTCCAATACAGTATATACTCTGTTGTGTTGGATTGATAAATTTCCACGACTGTCTCTTCTACCAGACTGTATACCTGGAGACAGGGACCAGTCTTAGTCCCTGCAAACTTGTTCCCCGCAAACACTGTGAAAATGAAGTTTGGGGTCTTTTGCTGTAACAGCTACTCTCAGTTCACTGGGCTATATTTGGTGTGGTGGTATTCCATAGATAGGTTTTAGAGAGTGCTGAGATTTTTGAGGAGGGGGAAATAGAGATGAATCATTGTTCTCTTTAATTATAAAAAGTGCTATTTTTTAGTACTATTAAAGGACTCAATTAATATGTTCCAAAATACTGAGCTAGTATAATTCAGTTCTTTGATTAAAAATACTTTAAGTACTTTATTTATAATTATTCTAACTTAAATGTTCTATTCTTTAGGGAACTTTAAGTTGGGCCAGTTTGTATAACGTGGAATTTAGTAATTTAAAGACAATGCTTTCCATACTATTTATGGAAAAAAGTTGTTTAAATCTCTCTGTTTTGTCTTTCCATGGGGAAAGCTTATTTTCTTTCAAAAGACTGTTTTCTCCAACTTTATTTTTATCCAGGGGCTCTATTTGTGGCTAAACACTTGTCCTAATAGGAGATATCTGGAATGTGGGTGGACAATAAATAAAACCTGCCATAATTCTGACTGCATTAAAAAATTTTAAGATAAAAGGTGTATTGTCATTTAATACTTTGTTAGGATTAAAATATAATTAGTGCTCTGTTATTCATTCTTTGTTGTCAGACACATTTATTTATAAGCAGTTTTGCAGTTCAATAGAGGCATCCCCTCTTCTTCCCCATTAAGGACTTAAAAAAGCAGAATAGCAGTCGAAACCTAGCATACATTACCTAGATTTAAAACTAAATAATGTTAAGGGAATACTATTCTATTCTACTTAAATGCTTAAGGATGTAGAAACTGTCCATAAAGATAAATACCTAGTTTTCTGTTATTTGAAATATTCAGGGCATTTGAGTATAACAGTCCACAAGAGTAAAAAGAAAGAGATTTAGTAATAAAACTATCTGTATGTTAGAATCCTCTTGGCAGTTTTACAGTTGTTTGTTTCTACGGTATAACTCTCTAAAATTTTCTATCGTATTTCATGTGTTAGGAGTTTCCCTGGAACAAAATTTGTCCAGGGGGATTAGTCTACAAGAATGGTGTGACTGTTTGAACAAGGTTGTGAAGAAAGACAGGGATGAAGAAAAAGGAGATTAATTAGGAGAAGATAAGGGGGGCAAACTGTTTTCCAAGGCTTTGAAAAGGAAAAAGAGAAGGGACAAAATTGGATAAATACTAAGGGGAGAGATAACAACAACATGTAAATCTCTGCTTTGTATTCTGTAAATTACTGATAACTTTGTATTACTTTGTATTCTATAAACTACTGATAATTACTGTTACTTGGTGTCCTGGTTGGAGGTGACTGATCAGTGGCTGGATTCCTCAAAGTATCACTCTTCTTTTGTCTTCCTGCCCTCACCCTCCCCCTGTACCCTGGTAACATTGTTTAACAAGATTGTAGTAGAACCCAGATCCTTCATATTATAGCTAAACCTTGTGATGTGCTTAAGATGGTTAAAAGAGAAAATAAGAATTAGAAGAAAAGGTCATGCCAACTCGTTCATATAAATGAAGGGAGTAGGGGCTTCTTTCTGTAAAGCAACTGATTGCTAATGCATTTGGTCTTTCACATTTAAGGAAACAGATATTTTTCCCCCAAGAGAATGCTATTTGGCGACATTAATGGCTTTCTTTATCCCAAATCCCTTTATCTATTTAGGGGTTATTTTATCTTATACAAGAGGAGTTGTAAACAGTTGCAATTAGGACCATCCAGTTGATGCTGCATAATTTTCATTGTTCTGTCATAATTTTGATTTCCAGTCTAAAAGTCATGAATCTGGAATAAGAGCTTAGCTTTCTTTATCCCAAATCCCTTTATCTATTTAGGGGTTATTTTATCTTATACAAGAGGAGTTGTAAACAGTTGCAATTAGGACCATCCAGTTATTGTTGCATAATTTTCATTGTTTTGTCATAATTTTGATTTCCAGTCTAAAAGTCATGAATCTGGAATAAGAGCTTACAAATTTATATTCTGATACAGGGCTCAAAACAGGCACGATTAATTCTGGAACA
Organism: Choloepus didactylus; assembly: GCF_015220235.1. NCBI lineage: Eukaryota > Metazoa > Chordata > Mammalia > Pilosa > Megalonychidae > Choloepus > Choloepus didactylus. The sequence goes on along the minus strand of NC_051313.1, from coordinate 94,057,459 downwards.
AAAAGCTCATTCCGAAGAGGAGGCCAAATGCGGGTGTCTGGAAAACCAATTTTATGTCCCATAATGCACTGTAACAAGGAATTTGACAATGGTCACCTTCTCTTAGGACATTTGAAAAGGCAAGTATGATTTTCAAAATAATGGATGATGAGGATCAAATGTGTTACGAAGTGATTTTGTAAAATGAAAAGCCTGATTCACCTCTGCCATTGTGATTATAATAGCTTTATATTCCAAATTCAAATCATTTTGTCTATTATGATATAATCATTTTTAATTTACATTTCTTAGGTTTCCTGGAAGGTGTGATAAAGTCAGGTTTTTCTAGTGATATTCTTTTTTCTTAATGGATGTGTAGCCTCTAAGTATCTATTCCTCCCTAAAAATATCTTGATAAGATTCTGGAGACTTTTTATATTGATATGCAGTGGAATCAGTTTTAGAGAAATCCAACTCATAAATGTAAATTTCAGCAGACATTAACCACTTAAAGATATTTGGTTTAGCCTTAAGAAAGGTAATATGGCATAACAAAATAAATGCTAACAGCAGAACAATAACCATAAAAATAAACAATAAAAAATTAACAAAAGTATTAATAAAAATTAACAATGAAGAATATTCTGTTTATCAAATCCACTGTATCATTTAGTGAACTTTGAATAGTAGGGCTTGAGAATGTAGATTTCAAGGGAAGGTGGTCTTAGAGGAAATAAAAATCAGTTCGCACAGTCTCCCCAATTTAATTATAGTAGTTGAAAGATGGGAAATTGAAAAGTTTGGGTGTAAGCCATGCCTTTTCCAGATGCTTCACCCCACTTACCTTCAGATGCCTTACCTTACTGAGAGAGGCCTCTAGAGGGAACTGCAGCATTCTGTAAAAAATTGGTAACATACTGTATTTTAATTACATAAAGTCTTTAAAGCAGTTTAAAATTACATAAATTTGTTAATTGATTAAAATAAACATTAAAAGGATCAAAAGAAATGTATAGGAAACAGAGGTATACCAGAAATCTTGACATGGGATTATTATTACAATGGCTCATTAAATTTGTTTGTTATTATGGTAACCAAGTCAAGGAAAAGATGACTCATATTAGGAAGTTTATCAATTTTGCAAAACATACTTAAACCCATTTTATTGGATCTTGAGTAATATTACAAAATCTTGAGCCAACAGTCACTGTCTAAGAAGGTTGGTTGGCATATGGGAGCCACTAGATTATTCTTTATTATTAAGATTATTTAATATTTCAGTAGAAAAGTGTAAAATTCTAATGTGTGCATTTGTTTAGCTAATGAAGATACATAGTACTGTCCCTAGAATGTGGGCTTTTCTAATGTTACCTCTCTTTCGCCGAGTAGGTTTGATCACTCTCCATGCGATCCAGCTATCACACTACACGGACCTGTCATCAGTTCCTTTGCTTGTGTATTGTGTCATAAAAAATTTGTTACTCAGCAACAATATAGGGATCACCTTTTTGCTAAGGTAAGAGCATATCCCAAGTTAAGAATAGGTATTCCTTTTTTAGAGGACCTGGAGTTGAGTGCAGGTTTTTTCTTGTGGCTGTTAAGCTTTCAATCACCAATGATGCACATAAGGAACAAAATTATGATTGTCAATTTAAAGTAAAATGATTTGGAGCATTAAATTGTTTGGGGCTGGTAAACTTGAAAGCTAAAACCTAGCAGCACTAGAGATTTTCATCAAAACCCTTCTTTTTATGGAGTTGTTCTATGAAGCTAAATTACCTTTTTCAAGAATACTGTGACTTAGTCACCTGCAAAAACTGCAATCTTACTTTTTAATCCAGGGCCTTTCACACCTCTTGAAATGTTGAAACCATGTAGTAAATAACAATTCCTTTATTAATGCTAGTATTAAGAAATAGAACTAGTATTAAAAGACTGTGTTAATATAATTCTCATCGTGTTAAATCTCTAAGGATATGAAATAATTCATAGTGTTTGAAATCCATGTACTGCAGGGCTGTGTGATTTTTTTTTAAACCATCTTTGATATTAAATATCTTTATTAACTTATTAGCATTGCAAAAAAATATATATTTATCATGGAAAATTTTTAAGAAACCAAAAGAAAATAAGAAATCACCCTTAATCTCACTCAGAGATAACCACTGTTAGCATTTTGATGTATATATTTTCACTATTTTCCATATATAGATAAATATTTTACTTAAGTTGTCTTAAGTTGTTTTGTGATTTTTAAAAAAGCAGTGCATTGAAAGCATAAATGCTTAAATATTTGTTGAATCAATGGATTTATTTCTATGTTTTAAATCAATAAGTAGTATTCTATTGTGTGAATATATTATAATTCATTTAACTAATTCCCTATTGGATGTTTAATTTTTCTATTAACTAACATACCACATTAAATATCTTAGGTGCTGAAAACCTATGGGAAGATCCATATTTGGTTTATTTGCTGAATGAATATTAGATTTTGAAATATAAAATTTTTATATCACCTTTTCAGAATTTGCTTAGATCTAGAACTGTACTTGGAAAGTAAAGTAGGGAATAGCTCAGATTGTATATAGGTTCACAGCAGTGAATTAAGGTTTGCTCTCTCAAGTATAGCTGATTGAGTTCTGCAGCCTTTCACTCACCTCCATTCTAGCCCTCAAGAACATTCCCAGAACAGATGTGCATCCTTGAAGCAGATTTTGTTATATACTCAGTTGTCAGCTCTTGAGAGCTTCTTGGGAGCTTGCATCTAGTTCAGCACTGCCTAGACACCATAGTATGTTAAGAGAGAAATCAACTATAGTTCGTACACACAGGGAGCTTATGCTCTAGAATGAACAAGCCTTAAATAGTACAATATAGACTGAAATAGGAATTTAGGAAAGGGAGAGAAGTATTGGCTGAAGTATTTTTTTTCATTTAATTTTATTGAGATTGTTCATATACTATACAATTATACAAAGATCCAAAGTGCACAATCAGTTCCAAATGGTACCATCATACAGCTGTGCATCCATCACCAAATTTTTTTTTCCAATTTTTAGAACATTTTCATTGCTCCAGAAAAGAAATAAAGACAAAAAAGAAAACTCAATTCCTATCCTACCCCTAACCATCCCCTCCAGTATTGCCTCATAGTATTGGTGTAGTACATTTGTTACTGTTGATAAAAGAATGTTAAAATACCGTTAACTGTAGTACATAGTTTGCAATAGGTATATTTTTTCCCCTATATACCCCTTTTTTATTCGCTTCTGGTTATAGTGTCATACATTTGTTCTAGTTCATGAAAGAGATTTCTAATATTTCTAATCATGGACATTGTCCACCAGAAGATTTACTGTTTTATACATTTCCATCTTTTAACTTCAACTTTCCTTCTGGTGACATACGTGACTCTAAGCTTCCCCTTTCCACCACGTTCACACACCATTCAGCACTGTTATTTTCACAATAACGTGCTACCATCACCTCTGTCCACTTCCAAACCCTTAGGTTCAACCTAGTTGAAAATCTCTGCTCATAATAAGCACCCGCTCCCCATTCTTTAGCCTCATTCTATATCCTGGTAACTTACATTTCATGGCTATGTGTTTATATATTATAATTAGTTCGTATCAGTGAGACCATGCAATATTTGTCCTTATGTGTCTGACTCATTTCACTCAAGGTAGTGCCCTCAAGGTTTCTTCATCAACCTGTTGTTTTTTTTTAAGGTGGTTTTGTTCACCCCATCATACTTTCCGTCCTAAGTAAACAATCAGTGGTTCCCTGTATAGTGACATATTTATGTATTCACCACCATCACCACTATCTATATAAGGACATCTCCATTTCTTCCACAGGGAAGGAAGAAGAGTCAAAGAAGGTAGAGAGACAAAAGAAAAAGAAAGAAAGAAAAAAGACAGCTAAAAAGCAACAAAAGGAAAGATAGAATTAAACTAAGGTAGAACAATAGAGTCAGACAACATCACCAATGCCAAGAGTGCCATACCCCTCCCTTATATCCCCCTCTTGTAGGCATTTAGCTTTGGTATATTGCCTTTGTTACATTAAAGGAAGAATAATACAAAGTTTCTGTTTTTTCCCCAATACCACCTATTTTTAACATCTTGGAAGGTTGACATTCATTTGTTCTTTCTCATGTAAAAATGTATTTGTACATTTTATCACAATTGTTGAGCACTCTAGGTTTCACTGAGTTATAGGGTCCCAGTCTTTATCTTTGCTCTTTCCTTCTGGTGTCCCCCATGCTCCTAACCTTCCTCTTTCAACCATACTCACAGTCATCTTTGTTCAGTGTACTTACATTGCTGTGCTACCATCACCCAAAATTGTTTTCCAAATCTCTCACTCTTGTCTTTTCCTATCTGTCTGTAGTGCTCCCTTTAGTATTTCCTGTAGCGCAGGTATCTTGTTCACAAACTCTGTCACTGTCTTTTGTCAGAGAGTATTTTAAACTCTCCCTCATACTTGAAGGACAGTTTTGCTGGATATAAGGTTCTTGGTTGGCATTCCTTTCGGTTTCTCAAATAGATCACCCCACTTCCTTCTTGCCTCCATGGTTTCTACTGAGAAATACACACATAGTCTTATCAAGCTTCCTTTGTATGTGATGGATTGCTTTTCGCTTGCTGCTTTCAGGATTCTCTCTTTGTCTTTGACATTTGGTAATCTGATTATTGAGTGTCTTGGAGGAGGTCTCTTCAGATCTATTCTGTTTGGGGTTCGCTGTGCCTCCTGGATCTATAATTTTCTGTCTTTCGTAAGAGATGGGAAATTTTCATTGATTATTTCCTCTAGTATTTCTTCTGCTCCTTTTCCCTTCTATTTTCCTTCTGGGATACCCATGACACATATCATTTGCTTCGTGTTGTCATTTAATTCCCTGAGATGTTGCTCATATTTTTCCATTCTTTTACCTGTCCTTTTATGTGTAGGATTCCACGTGTCTTGTTCTGCAGTTCCTGAGTGTTTTTTTCTGCCTCTTGAGAGCTGCTGTTGTATGTCTCCATTGTGTTTTTCATCTCTTGTGTTGTGCCTTTCATTTCCATAGATTCTGCCAAATTTTTTTTTTTCAAACTTTGGATTTCTACCTTATGTTCTCCCAGTGTTTTCTTGATAGTGTTTGTCTCTTTTGTTATATCTTCCCTGAACTTGTTGATTTGGTTTTTGATTTGATTTAGCATATCTCTTTGAAAATCTTTAATAGATTATTTCGTTAAAGTGAAACAATATCTCAACTTTGATTGAGGTGTAAGTTTGTTCCTTTGACTGGGCTATATCTTCGTTTTTCCTAGTGTAGATTGTAGTTTTCTGTTGTCTAGGCATCTGGTTTCCTTGGTTACCCCAGTCAGATTTTCCCAGATCAGAATGGGTTCACATCTCAGAGTGGGGTTATATTCAGTTTCAAGTCTCTCTGCTGGTGTGTCTTAGAGATTGACAGACTTTCCTATAAGGTCTCTGGCCACTGGGCTTTTCCAACCCTGCCCTGCAGGTGGCGCCTGTCAACCTGTTGCTCCCGACTGGTGTAAGGAAGTATGGCCCCTTTAGTTTTTGTTTTGGCTGTTTTTCCCGAGGCTCTGGGATCTGGTTCTGAATGGAAAGCTGCCCCCTCCCTTATTCTTATGGAAAATACACCCCTGAGGGTGTTACTCTGCATTTGAGTAGTCTCTCTGACTGTTATCTCCACCCTGTCTGGGTCAGAGCACTGCAAACTGAAAATGGCTGCAGCTCTCTCTTCTGAGCCCCTCAGGTTGAGAGAGAGAAAAAGGGACAGAAAGCCCCCTTTTGGAGCCAGTGCATCGCCCCCCATTTTCACGTGTCATCCGGAAGTAACACCCGGTCTTCTGGGCTCCCCCTCCCAGGACAGATGAGTCTTTTGGTATTTTAGGGTCAGTCATCACTAAAAGCCTCTGTCTACTTGTTGGGGATTTGTAGCTTGTATTCAGTAGTCCGCATTTGTTAATTAAACCCCAGTTGGAGCTCAGCTGGGCTATGTTCGCCTGCTCAGTGAGTGCTGCTATTTTCTACTACAGCGAGGTTTTGCAGCAAAGCCTGCTGTGTGGGGAGGGTGCTCTCAGCACAGTTCTGCAGCTTTTACTTACAGAATCTATGCTGCGATCTCAGGCCTTCCTCCCAATCTAGGTTGCTGTACAATGTGTGGACAGTCACGGTTGTCCCCCAGCAGTTATTCCAAATTATTTACTAGTTGTTCCTGGTTGTTTATAGTTGTTCCAGGGGACTGACTAATTTCCACTCCTCTCTATGCCACCATCTTGCCCCTCCTCCTGGCTGATGTATTTTGCCAAGCATTATGGAAGAGAATGAGGCCTTCAAGGATTGGAGGGATTTGTATGTATGGAAGGAGAAAGTGATGAGATTCTAGGTAAGGCTGAAGAGCCTAAACAGAAGAGTAAATATGGGAATAGGTAGTTTGCAAAAGAGAGTTCACATGGGAGATTTGAGACTGCTATCCTTAGAAAGTCCTGCTTACAAGGTTGACCCTTGGCTGGTGTCTGGCAACTTGGATTTTGAGAGTGTTCCCATAATTCTTTAAGATGAGTGGCTCACTATGCTTGAACTGTGTGTGCAAACAATGTGTTTCATGTTGAAAACCTTTCCTTCCAGGAGTTGGGAATTTTGGTATATGCTAGGCAGTGTCTGCTTATGTCCCCAGCCCCCAGCAAAAACTGGGCACTGATTCTCTAATAAATGTCCGTGGTAGATAACATTTCACATATATTGTCACAACTTTTTGGAGGAATTAAACATATCCTGTGTGGCTCTATTTGGAGATGACCCTTTGAAGCTTGCACTTGGTTTCCTCTGGAGTTTTCTCCATGTGCCTTTTCCCTTTGCTGATTTTGATTTTTAACCTTCGATATAGTCATAGTTGTTAGTATGATTATATATGGAGTCCTGTGAGTCCTCTTAGTGAACCATTGAACCTGGGGGTGGTCTTAGGGATTTCCAACATAGGGGGTAACCCAAATGTAAAGGTACAGGGTTTTATTTTATTTATTTTATTGTGAACTTTAACATATATATATATAACAGTCGTAACTTTCAAAGTACAATTTCACAAATAGTTAGTTTTCCAATCCATGAACATGGAATGTCTTTCCATTTATTTAGGTCTTATATGATTTGATTTCTTTTAGCAATGTTTTATAATATTCTTGTTTATCAGTCCTTTACAACCTTGGTTAAATTAAATACTAGGTATTTGATTCTTTTCATTGTTACTGTACATGAAATTTTCTTGATTTTGTCTTCCCATTATTCATTACCAGTGTATAGAACCACTACTGATTTTTTTGTGTTGATCTTGTACCCCACCACTTTGTTGAAATTTTTTATTCGTTCTAGTACCTTATTTTGGGTTTTTCAGAATTTTCTGTATATAGGTTCATGAAATCTGCAATTAGGGAAAATGTCACTTCTTTCCTTCTAATTTGGAGACTTTGTTTTTGTCTCTTATCTAATTCCTTTGGCAAGAACTTCTAGTAGAGTGTTGAATAACAGTGGTGACAGTGGACATCCTTCTGTTGTTCCAGAACTTAAGAGGGAACGCTTTCAGTCTTTCACCATTGAGTATGATTTAGCTGTGGGTTTTTCACATATGCCCTTTATCATGTTGAGGAAGTTTCCTTCTATTCCTTTTTTTCTAAGTGTTTTTACCAAGAAGTGGTACTGGAGTTTGTCAGATACCTTTTCTGTATCAGGTGAGTTAATCATGAGCTTTTTTCCCTTGTTCTGTTAATGTGGAGTATTACATTAATTGATTTTCTTACATTGAACTAGTCTTACATACCAGCAATAAATGCCACTTTATCATAGTGCATAATTCTTTAATGTGCTGTTGCATTCGGTTTACTAGTATTTTGTTGAGGATTTTTGCATCTATATTCATAAGGGATATTGATCTGTAATTTTCTTTTCTTATGGTATCTTTATCCGGCTTTGTTATGAGGGTGATGCTGGTCTCATATATGAGTTAGGCAGTGTTTCCTCCTCTTGGATTTTTTTAAAGAGTTTCAGTGATATTGCATTAATTCTTGCAATGTTTGGAGGTTTTTGTTTCTTTTTTTTAATTCATTTTTATTGAGATATATTCACATACCATGCAGTCATACAAAACAAAGAGTACATTCCATTGTTTACAGTACCATTATATAGTTGTAATATTCATCACCAAATTTAACCCAAAATTCATCATTCAAAATTAATCACCAAAATTACCAAAATTAATTTTTGACATTCATCACCAAAATTAATTTTTGACATTTTCATTACCACACACACAATAATGAGAACAAAAATTAAAGTGAAAGAGAACAATTAAAGTAAAGAAGAACACTGGGTACCTTTTTTTTTTCTTCTTCCCCCATTTTTCTACTCATCCATCCATAATCTAGACAAAGGGGAGTGTGGTCCATATGGCTTTCCCAATCACATTGTCACCCCTCATAAGCTACGTTTTTATGCAATCGTCTTCAAGATTCATGGGTTCTGGGTTGTAGTTTGATAGTTGCAGGTATTTACTGCTAGCAATTCCAATTCATTAGAGCCTAAAAAGGGTTGTCTGTATTGTGTATAAGAGTGCCCACCAGAGTGACCTCTTAGCTCCTTTTGGAATCTCTCTGCCACTGAAGCTTATTTCATTTCCTTTCACATCTCCCTTTTGGTCAAGAAGATGTTCTCCATCCCACGATGCCGGATCTAGATTCCTCCCCGGGAGTCATATTCCACATTGCCAGGGAGGTTCACTCCCGTGGGTGTCAGATCCCACGTAGAGGGGAGGGCAGTGATTTCACCTTTCAAGTTGGCTTAGGTAGAGAGAGAGGGCCACATCTGAGCAACAAAGAGGCATTTGGGAGGAGGCTCTTAGGCACAATTATAGGGAGGCCTAGCTTCTCCTTTGCAGCAACAGTCTTCCCAAAGGCAAGTCCCATGGTAGAGGGCTCAGCCCATCAAACTACCAGTCCCCTATGTCTGTGAGCGCATCAGCAGCCATCGAGGTGGGGAAGCCTGACACCCCTGCATTCTCTACCAGCTTCTCATGGGGGCTCTGCATATTTTTTTCATTGTTTTTTTTTTTTTAATTAACTTTTTTTTTTTAAATCAACTATATACAAAAAAAACTTTAAAAACCATACAATAAAAAAAGCATTTCAAGCAAACCATAACAAGAGAGTAAGAAAAAGACAGCTAACCTAAGATAACTAGTTTACTTCCAACATGTTCCTACTCTACCCCAAGAAAATAAACTAATATAGCAACATTTCTCTGAACTTGTTCCTGCCATACCCATCAGAAATTAACAGACCATAGTCATTCCTGGGCAGTCCCAGAACGTTAAATTTACCCACGATAGCTTATCTGTTGTTATTGGTTTATCATTCCTGCTTCCTTAATTGTTCTCTATCGCTAGTTCCCCTGCATTCTACATTACAAACCATTTGTTTTACGTTTTTCAATGTTCATGTTAGTGGTAGCATATAATATTTCTCTTTTTGTGCCTGGCTTATTTTGCTCAGCATTGTATCTTCAAGGTTCATCCATGTTGTCATATGTTTCACGACATTGTTTCTTCTTATAGCCATGTAGTATTCCATCGTGTGTGTATACCACATTTTATTTATCCACTCATCTGTTGAAGGACATTTGGGTTGTTTCCATTTCTTGACAATTGTGAATAATACAGCTGTGAACATTGGTGTGCAGATACCTGTTCATGTCACTGCTTTCAGATCTTCCGGGTATATACTGAGAAGTGCAATCGCTGGATTGAAGGGTAATTCTATATCTAGTTTTCTAAGGAAGTGCCAGATTGACTTCCAGAGTGGCTGAACCATTATACAGTCCCACCAACAAAGAATAAAAGTTCCAATTTCTCCACATCCTCTCCAGCATTTGTAGTTTCCTGTTTGTTTAAAGGCAGCCATTCTAATTGGTATGAGATGGTATCTTATTGTGGCCTTAATTTGCATCTCTCTAATAGCTAGTGAAGCTGAACATTTTTTCATGTGTTTCTTGGCCATTTGTATTTCCTCTTCAGAGAACTGTCTTTTCGTATCTTTTGCCCATTTTATAATTGGGCTGTCTGTACTTTGTCATTGAGTTGTAGGATTTCTTTATATCAGTCTTTTGTCAGATACATGGTTTCCAAGGGAGGTTTTTGATTACTTATTCTGTCTCTTTAGTAGTTTTGGTTTGTTGAGCTCTTCAGTTTCTTCTTGAGTCAGTGAAGGTAGTTTGTGTGCTTTTAAGAATTTGTCCATTTCCTGTAATTTATCTAATTTTTGGAGTACCATTATTCATAGTATCCTTTTATAAATATTTTTATTTATGTTTGGTTGGTACTGTTTTCATTTTTTATTTTAGTTATTTGTATCCTCTCTTTTTTCTTAGTCAATTAAAGATTTGTCAATTTTATTAATCTTTTCAAAGAACCCACTTTCAGTTTTGTTGAGTCTTATGGTTTTCTTTTTTTCCCTTTGTTTCCTTTATATCTAGTCTAATCTTTGTTATTTCCTTCCTTCTTCTCATTTGGGTTTAGTTTACACTTCTATTTCTAGATCCTCCAGCTTTGAGGTTAGGTCTCTGATTTGAGCTCTTCCTTCTTTTTTCAGTGTAAGCATTTCAAGCTATAAATTTCCCTCTTAGCACTACAATAGCTCCATCCCATAAATTTTGGTATGTAATGTTATCATTTTTGGTTGCCTTAAGATATTTCCTAATTTTCCTTGTGATTTCTTCTTTGACCCATTGGTTTCCACATATTCATGAATTTTGCATTTCCATTTCCTCCTCTGTTATTGATTTCTAATTTCATTCTATTGTGGTCAGAGAAGATACATTTTATGATTTCAGTATTTTTTAATTTATTGAGACTTTTTTTTGTTACTTTACATATAGTGTATCCTGGAGAATGGGTCCATGTGCACTAAAGAAGAATATGTTCTGCTATTGTTCAGTCAAGTGTTCGTTTATTTCTGTTAGGTCCAGTTGATTTAGAGTATTTTTCAAGTCTTCTATTTCTGTATCAATTTTCTGTGTAAGTATTTTATCCATTAATGAATGTTGTATATTGAAGTCTCCTATTATTATTATTTCATTCTGCCGATCTGTATCTTAATTGGGGAGCTTAATCCATTCATGTTTAATGTTATTACTGTGAAGGCATTTCTTGAATCAGTCATCATATCCTTTGGGTTTTTTTTGTCAGATATATTTTTTCCCTGTCTTTATTTTCTGTACTGTACCCTTACTAAAGCTCTTTAGTTCCGAGCCCTTCTCCATACCTCTCTCTCTTTTCTTTTTTTCTCTGCCGGTAGGGCTCCATTTAATATCTCTTGTAGGGCAAGTCTTTTGTTAGCAAGTTCTTTGAACATTTGTTTGTGATGATTTTAAGCTCTCCCTCAAATTTGAAGGAGAGCTTTGCTGGATAAAAAATTCTTGGTTGGCAATTTTTCTCTTTCAGAATTTTAAATATGTCATACCACTGCCTTCTCGCCTCCATGGTGGCTACTGAGTAGTCACTACTTAGTGTTGTTTCCCTTGTATGTGGTGAATTGCTTCTTTCTTGCTGCCTTCAGAACTTGAGCCTTCTCTTCAGCATTTGACAATCTGATCAGAATATGTCTCGGAGTGAGTTTATTTGAATTTATTCTGTTTGGAGTTCATTGGGCATCTATGATTTGCATATTTATGTCATTTAGAAGGATTGGTAAATTTTCTCCACCACTGTCTTTGAATACTCTTCCTAGACCTTTACCCTTCTCTTCCCCTTCTGGAACACCAATGAGTCTTATATTTGTGCACTTCATGTTGTCCATCATATCCATGAGATCCATTTCAAATTTTCTGATTTTTTCTACATTCGTTCTTTTGTACTTTCACTCTCCATAACATTTTCTTCAAGTTCACTTACTTGTTCTTCGAGTTCATCTAATCTGCTACTATATGTTTCCAGGATCTTTTAAATTTGATCAACAGTTTATTTTATTTCCATAAGCCCATCTATTTTTTTATTTACTCTTGCAAATTCTTCTTTATGCTCTTCTGGGGTCTTGTTGATGTCCTTTATGTCCTAAGCCATGATCTTGTTGTTTCTGATTACTTCTTTGATTAATTGCTCCAAATTCTATGTCTCCTCTGGTTTTTTGATTTGGGCATTTGAATTATCCATATCTTCTGGTTTCTTCGTATACTTTAGAATTTTCTGCTGTTTTTGGCCTTTTGGCATTTGCTTATCCTGATAGGGTTCTTTTAGGATATGCAGTCTTTTTTGAACAATTATCTATAAGTTGACAGAGCTACAGCTTGGTGGAGTGCACCTTCCCTGACCTTTCAGCAGATGATGCTCCTGAACCACCTATTACCCTCAAGCCAGCTCTCCCCAACTTAGTCTATGCAGTGAGTAGGGTCCAAACCTTGTGGAGGTCCTGTCAATGTACCAGTTTTCCTTGTGCAGTTGGGACTGCCAGCCCTGAGTGTGGGGTTGTATGCCCTGTGCAGTTAGGCAGGAAAGATGGCTTTAAGACCCAGAATTCCCAGCTGTTCCTGGGACTGTGACTGGAATACCCTGGGGCTGTTGTATGAGTCCAGTCCTTCAGGTCAGATTCCCCACAGTCTCTCTCTGCCACCTCCTATATTATACACGTAGAACCGTCTTTTTCTCTCTTCAAGTCTGTCAACATTTGCTTCATATATTTTTCGGCATGGCTGTTAGGTGCATATGTATTTATAATTGTTGTATCTTGTTGAATTGACTCCTTTATCAGTACATAATGATGTTCTTTGGCTGTCGTGACAGTTTTTTACTTAAAGTTTATTATATCTGATTCTAGTATAGCTACACCAGCTCCCTTTTGGTTATTACTTGCGTGGTGTACTTGTTTCCATCCTTTCACCTTCAGCCTGCTTATGTTTTGAATTTAAGGCCAGTCTCTCATAAACAGCATATGGTCATGTCTTGCTTTTTTATCCAATCTACCAATCTCTGCGTTTTCTGGAGAGTTTAATACATTTACATTTAAAGCCACTACTGATAATGCAGGCATTTCTTCTGCCATTTTACCATTTTGTCTTTGTAAGTCTTGTACCTTTTCTGACCCTCAGTTCTTCCATCAATATTTCCTTTCATATTTATTTTATTTTATTTTATTTTTGGTATGGTAATATTTTGAGTCCCTTATTTCTTTCTGAATGTATTTTTCAAAAATTTCAGTTTTATCATGGCCTTCAAATTTAACATTCTAAATCTATAATAATCATATTTGATTTGATACCAACTTAACTTCAATAGTATACACTTACACTGTTCCTATACCCTTCTGTCTACACACCTTTTTTGTACTTGTTACAAATTGCATTTTTGTTCATTGTATGTCCAAAATCATAGATTTATCATTACTTTTTATGTATTTGCATTTTAACACCTGTAAGAAATGGAGGTGAATACCAAAAAATACAGTACTTTAGTACCGTTATTTATAATTACTGTGCTGGTTTGCATGTATCCCCCAGATAAAGCCATATTCTTTGATGCAATCTTGTGGGGCAGACATACTAGTGGGGGTTAAGCTGGAAACAACATAGGTTGTTTGCATGGAAATGTGCCCCACCCAACTGTAGGTGATAACTATGATGAGACAATTTCCATGGAGGTGTGGCCCCACCCATTCAGGGTGGGCCTTGATCAGTGGAGCCATATAAATGAACTGACAAGCAGAAGGAACTCAGTGCAGCTGTGAGTGACATTTTGAAGAGGAATTACAGCCAAGAGGGACACTTTGAAGAAAGCACAGGGGCTGCAGATGAGAGACAGTTTGGAGGCTGCTGTTGAAAGCAGACTCTTGCTCTGGAGAAGCTAACAGAGGACAAACACCCCGAGAGCAACTAAGAGTGACGTTTTTGAAGAACTGCAGCCTAGAGAGGAACATCCTGGGAGAAAGCCAATCCATCTCTGGTGTTTTGCATTCTGGCAGCATTAGCAAACTAGAACAATAACCCATATGGTTACCTTTACCAGAGGTCTTTATTTCTTGATTCTGCTGTGAGCCACTGTCTAGTGTGCTTTCCTTTCTGTCTGAAGAATTCCCTTTAGCATTGCTTGTAGAGCCAGTCCTGTAGTTATGAACTCCCACAGCTTTTGTTTATTGGGAATGTCTTAATTTTTCCCTTGTTTTTTAAAGAATATCTTGCTGGATATAAAATTCTTGGTCAGCAATTGTTTTCTTTCAGAAGTTTAATTATTTTCTACCACTGCCTTCTGGCCTCTGTGGTTTCTGATAAAAAAATAGGCTAAAGTAGCTGATCAGAAGCAGTGATCAGGAATCAGACAACACAACTCTGGAGTTTGGAGGACCAGGTCTTTATGTCCTACACTGTCACCAGCAAGCTGCACCAGGAGCCCAAGCTGCAGTCTCCATTGCTTCCTGCCAGAAGGCTGGAGAATGGTAGGATGGTAGCCACTACAGGGAGTGATATTTATACGGTTTACCAGTCTCTTCCTCCTGCTCTTCCTTGGGTGCTGCAGTGTTACACTAGACTCCAGAATTTCAAAATAGTTGATTCAGACAGTTTCTGCCAGTTCAGTAGTTGTTTTGCTGGAGGGGCTGATTCCTAGAGCTTCCTACTCTGCCATCTTTCCACAATCCCCTCCACAATTTTTAAAGCTGTTATTCTAAATGCCAACAATCCATTGATAAATAAAATTATGTTTATATATATTCATACACACTTACCATGCACATAACATATACACATTTTTTTACAATTTCCTATTTCAGGATAGATGAAGTTCTCAACAAAGTTTTGAAAGCTAGAAGCTAGAAAAGAGATTCCTATTTGGTATATAAAAGTTGAGTATAGACATAATTAATAGACATATATTTAGAAAAGTATTTGTAATTTGGAGGATGAGACAGAAGGTTGATTTCAGTAACAACAAACAGATACAAATTGACCAGAACAAAAACAATTGAAATAAATGAGGCAAAGGATATGAAGAAATAATTCACAGAAGAGAATATTGAAATAGCCAACAAATATATGAAAAACTACTCAAACTCACTAGTAGATAAAGAAATGCAAATTAAATTAGGAATGAGTATCAACGGCATTTATCTGTCGGATTGGCAAAAATGAAAAAGACCCACAATATCTATCGCCACCACTGGCCACTTGCACTTAGTGCTAAGGGATAGATGAATTGGTAGAGCCTTTTTGAAAAGGAGTTTTACAATACCTTTTTTCATTCAAATATGTCTGTCCTTCAACTCAAAGGGTCACTCCTAATTATGAGAGAAAAGCATTGATAGTTAAATGTTTATATTCAAGAATGCTTGACTAAATGACAGTAGATTCACACCATGGTGCAGTTTGCAACCCTTAAGAATAATGAATTAGAGCTATACCAATTGATTTTTAGGGATTTGTATTTTAGATATTGTGGAATGAGAAAACTAAGAGTCAGGCAGAAAAGTCTGTAAAATGATGATACTTGATAAAACGATAATCCCCCTTGTGTGTTTTGTCAATATATATTTTTGTAAGTCGTTAAGCATGGAGAAGTTTATTAAAGAATATATATTTGTAAACATGTCATCTTGCAGGGTAGAACAAACAAAACAAAACATTAGAAAAAGTATATATATGATGTGATCATATTTATACATTTTTATAATATTACATGTGTATGAATGTAAAAATATATATATAGAAAGCAAATATGCTTCTATATAGCCATAGAAAGATGGTCATAATTTTTTTTTTTTTGAGGGGAAAAAAATCCCAAATTTCACGTGTGACATTATTTGTGAAAAGTTATACAATTCACACACTAGAAGAGAAGTTTTCTTGTTACGAATTTGATACGGAATATCCCAAATACATAAATAGGAAATTTTGAATGTTGATTTTAAGTAATTCAGTATTAGTTTTAATTGTCTATAATATGGCTTTGCCTTATATTTTAGGAAGCTGCAGATGATGGACATAAAAACAGTCTTCTTCCTCAGATTATTCAGTGTTTTGCGTGTCCAAATTGCTTCCTTCTTTTTAGCAGCAAGAATGATTGTGCGAAGCATATGTCACAAAAGAATCACTTCCTTCAGAGTTTTAAACTGAGTGGTATGTTAAAACTCTTGTCTGTTGAAAATTATTAGACTACTTTAATCTTTCTTGATTTACCATCCCTCTTAGGTCATTCTTGAGGTTACTTATCCGTGTGTTAGTTTGAGAACAATGAAAGTGAAACCTTTGTATCTTAATTCTCACTGTTTAAAAAAGTTTCTCAATGTTTATCTGTACCTAAGAGTAGGATGTACTTTGGGGAGTGAAGAGATACATGGGAAGAAAGCATTTTAATCAAAATATTATTTGTATATCCATGTTATTTGGGCAGTTGGGTTTTTCTCCTTTGTAGTTAAGGCTAGAAAATTACTTCCCTTATTTTTTATCATATAAATAACTGTCTTCCCCAGTTCAGCTGATATTGAGAAAGGCAAAGGGAGGAAGCTTGGGTCACTATACTCAAATGAATTTGCAAGTTATAGTTTATTTTGTCTTTCAGATGACAAGGGAACAGCACATCCAATATCGTTTCCATCTTTAGCAAAGAAACTTTTGATCTCTCTATGCAAGGATGTTCCATTTCAAGTCAAGTGTGTGGCCTGCCACCAGACGCTGCGTTCCCACATGGAGCTTACTGCGCATTTCAGGTTTGTATAGGTCTAGTCTTGGGCTGTAAGGGAATCCTGAACCCCCATTCACCAGTGTGAAGGTTCAACAATCTTTTTTTTTTTATTAGAGAAGTTAACAAGTTTATAGAAAAATCATGCATAAAATACAGAGTTCTATATACCACCCTATTATTACCACCTTGCATTAGTGTGGTGAATGCACTTCACAGTTACAAAAATGTGCTTTCATGAATTATAACAAATAATTCATGAAAGCACATTTTTGTAATTGTGCTGCTAACTATATTCTGCTGTTTTGTATACTGTTTTGTTTTTACTAAAATTTTTATTCTAGTAACATTTATAAAACCATAACTTTCCCCTTTTAACCACATTCACATACGTAATTCAGTGCTGTTAATTATACTCCAAATAATGTGTTACCGTCACCACCATCCATTACCAGAACTTTTCAATCAATCCAGATAGAAACTCAGTACAATGTAAGCATTAACTCCTCATTCCATACCTCCACCCCAGCCCCTGGTAACTTATATTCTAGGTTCCTACTCTAGGAATCTGCTTATTCTGATTGTCTCATTTCAATGCGATCATACAATATTTGTCCTTTTGTGTCTGCTTTATTTACATGATTTCTTCAAGGTTCATCCATGTTGTCGCGTGTGTCAGAACTTCATTCTGTTTTACTGCTTAATAATACTCCATTGTATACATATACCAATTTTGTTTATCTATTCTTGGATTGATACACAACTAGTTTGCTAACATCTTTTGGCAATTGTGAATAATGCTGCTATGAATATCAGTGTGCAAATATGTGTTCGAGTTCCTGCTTTCAATTCTTTGGAATATATACCTAGAAGTAGGATTGCTGAGTCATATGGTAAAGTTGGATTTACTTTTCTAAGGAACCAGCAAACTGTCTTTTCTAGCAGCTGCACCATTTTACTTTCCCACCACAATGAGTGAGTGTTCGTATTTCTCAATATCCTCTCCCACACTTGTAATTTTCCTATTTTTTAAAATAGTAGCCATTCTAGTGGGTGTGAAATAGCATCTCATTGTAGTTTTGATTTGCATTTCTCTAATTATTAATGATGTTGAATATCTTTTTATCTTCATTTAGCCATTTATATATCTTCTTTGGAGAAATGTCTGTTCAAGCCTTTTGTCCATTTTAGGCAAAAATGCCTAATTAGATTGTCTTTTTATTGTTCATGTGTAGGATTTCTTTATATATTCTGGGTATTAAGCCCTAATCAGATATGTGGTTTCCCAATATTCTCTCCCATTGTGTAGATTCATTTTGTCTTTTTACTTTCATGATAAAGTCCTTTGATGTCCAAAAGTTTTTCATTTTGATGAGGTCCCATTTATCTATTCTTTCTTTTGTTGCTTTTGCTTTGGGTGTAAATTCTAAGAAACTTTTGCCTAATACAAGATCCTGAAGATGCTTTCCTATATTTTCTTCTAGTTTTAAGTCCTGGTTCTTATATTTAGTTCTTTGATCCATTTTGAGTTAATTTTTATATGTGGTGTGAGATTAGAGTATCTCTTCATTCATTCCATATGGATATCCAGTTCTTCTAGCATGATTTGTTGAAGAGACTATTCTTTCCCAATTGAGTAGACTTGGCAACCTTGTCAAAAATCAATTGGCCATAGATGCGAGGGTCTATTTCTGAACAGTCACTTTGATTCTTTTGATCTTTGTATCTATCTTTGTGCCAGTACCATGCTGTTTTGCCCACTATGGCTTTGTAATAAGTTTTTAAGTCAAGGAGTGTGAGTCCTCTCACTTCGTTCTTTTTCAAGATGGTTTTGGCTATTTGAGGCCCATTACCCGTCCAAATAAATTTGATGATTGGCTTTTCCATTTCTGCAAAGTAGGCTGTTGGAATTTTTTTTAAATTTAATTTTATTGAGATTGTTCACATACCATACAATTATCCAAAGATCCAAATTGTTCAATCAATTACACATGGTGCCATCATACAGCTGTGCATCCATCACCACAGTTAATTTTTTTTTTCAATTTTTAGAACATATTCATTACTCCAGAAAAGAAATAAAGACAAAAAAAGGAAACTCAAATCTTCCCCTACCCCTAACCACCCCACTCCATTGTTGACTCAGAATACTGGTATCATATGTTTGTTACTATTGATGAAAGAATGTTAAAATACTACTAACTGTAGTATACAGTTTTCTATAGGTATATTTTCCCCTATATGCCCCTCTATTCTTAACTTCTAGTTATTGTGTCATACATTTGTTCTAGTTCATGAAAGAGATTTCTAATATTTATACAGTTAATCATGGACATTGCCCACCACAGGATTTGCTGTTTTATACTTTCTATATATAGAATCATGGCATCTGTGACTAGTGAAAGTTTTACTTCTTCCTTTCCATTTTAGATGCCTTTTATTTCTTTTCCTTGCCTAATTGCTCTGGCTAGAACTTCAGTACAGTGTTGAGTAACAGTGGTGATAGTAGTATCCTTGTCTTGTTCTAAATCTTAGAAGAAAAGCTTTCAGTCTTTCACCATTGAGTATGATGTTAGCTGTGGATTTTTCACATATACCCTTTATCAGGTTGAGGAAGTTTCCTTCTATTACTATTTTTCTAATATTTTTATCAGGAAGGGATGCTGGATATTGTTAAATGTTTTCTTCTGCATCAATTGAAACAGTCCTGTGGTTTTTTACCCTTTGTGTATTACATTACTT
The DNA here is from genome assembly GCF_015220235.1 of Choloepus didactylus. Classification (NCBI taxonomy): domain Eukaryota; kingdom Metazoa; phylum Chordata; class Mammalia; order Pilosa; family Megalonychidae; genus Choloepus; species Choloepus didactylus. The sequence continues at coordinate 94,038,015 of NC_051313.1, read as the reverse complement.
GATTTTATGTCGAACCACCTTTGCATACCTGGGATATATCCCACTTGATCATTGTGTATAATTCTTTTAATGTGCTGTTGAATTCGGTTTGTATGTATTTTGTTGAGGAGTTTTGTATCCATAGTCATCAGAGAAATTGGTCTGTAATTTTTGTTTCTTGTAGTGCCTTTATCTGATTTTGGTATTAGGGTGATGTTGGCCTCACAGAGTGAGTTATGTTCTCTATTTTTCAGTTTTTTGGAAGAGTTTGAGCAGGATTAGAATTAATTCTTCTTGGGATGATTGGTAGAATTCACCTGTGAAGCATGTCCTGGACTTTTCTTTTTTGGGAGGTTTTTGATGGCTTATTCAATCTATTTACTTGTAATTGGTCTAAGATCTTCTATTTCTTGTAAAGTCAACATAGGTTGTTTGTGTGTTTCCAGGAATTTATCCATTTCAACTAATTTATCTAATTTGTTTGCACACAGTTGTTCATAGTATCCTGTTATGATCCTTTTTATTTCTGTTTGGTGAGTAGTGATGTTCCCCACTCATTTATTATTTTATTTGCATCCTCTTTTTTTCTTTGTCAGTCTAGCTAAAGGTTTGTCATTTTACTGGTCTTTTCAAAGGACCAACTTTTGTTTTTTTTTAATGTTCTCTAGTGTTTTCTGTTTCTCAATTTCATTTTATTTCTACTCTCATATTTGTTATTTCTTTCCTTCTGCTTCCTTTGAATACATTTTGGTTCTTTTTCTAGGTACTCCATGTGTGCAGTTAGGTCTTTGATTTTAGCTTTTTCTCCTTTTTTAATTTAAGCATCTCAGGCTATAAATTTCCCTGTCAGCACTGCCTTTGCTGTATTCCATAAATTTTGATATGTTGCATTCTTGTTTTCATTCATCTCAAGATATTTACGGATTTTCTTTGTGATTTCTTCTTTAACACTGTAATTGTTTAAGAGGGTGTTATTTAACTTCTATATAGTTGTGGAATTTTCAGTTCTCTGCCTGTTTCTGATTTCCATTTTCATTCCACTGTGATTGGAGAAGGCGCGTTGTATGATTTCAGTATTTTAAAATTTGTTGAGAATTGTTTTGCCACCATGCCTGTGGTCTGTTCTGGAATACGATCCATGTGCATATGAGAAGAATACACCACATGCTCTTTTGGGGTGCCATGTTCTGTATATGTCTGTTAAGTCTAGTTCATTTATCCTATAATCAAGTTCTCTGTTTCCTTATTGATCTGTCTAGCTGTTCTATCTATTGATGAGAGTGGTGTATTGAAGTTTCCAACTGTTTCTGTAGAAATGTCTGTATTTCCCTCAGTTTTGCCAGTGTTTGCCTCATGGATTTTGGGGCACTGTGGTTAGGAGCATAAGTATTTTAAATTTGCATTTCTTCTTGGTGTTTGCCCATTTCCTTAATCTGCAGTGTTCTTCTTTGCCTCTTGTAACAGCTTTTGACTTAAAGTCTTTTTTGTCCAATGGTTAGTATAGCTACTCTTGTCCTCTATTTGTTACTATTTGAATGGATTGTCTTTTTTCCATCCTTTCACTTTCAACTCATTTGTTTCTTTGGTTCTAAGGTGAGTCTCCTGGAACCAACTTGTAATTTAATCCTTCTTTTTTATCCATTCTGCTAATCTTTGTCTTTTTGATTATGGAGTTTAATCCATTAATATTCATTGTTGCTACCATAAAGGCAGTCTTTATTTCAGTCATTTTGTCCTTTGGTTTTTATATGTCATATTTTTTTCATCTCTTTTTTCCTTTATTGCAATCTCCTTTTCTGTATAGTTGATCTTTTGTGATATATATGACAGACCCTTTTCTCTTTTTTGTTTCTGTATATATTTTCAATACTTTCTTTGTGGTTACCCCGGAGTTTATATTACAAAACCTACATCTATAACCCACTCATTTGAAAAGATAACAGTAGCATAAACTTTTTCTGCTCCCATATCCCTCTGTTTCCCCTCTGTATGTTTTTGTCCCACATTACCTCCTATTTTGTATGTCCATTATTAGGAAATGACTTATTTTTCAATTGTATTCTGACTCATTTAGGAATTACAGAGTAGCGTTATATATTGAGAATATAGTACTATTGAGGTTTACATTTACCCTAACGTTCCCTTTACTGAAGATCTTCATTTCTTCACACTATTCCAAGCCACTCTTTTCCTATCTTTTCCTTTCAACTGAAGTAAACTTCCTTTAGCATTTCTTGTAGGGTAGGTCTTTTGCTGACAAACTTTTGGTTTCTGTCTGTCTGTGAATATTTTAAACTTTCCCTCATTTTTGAAGGACTTTTTTGGTAGATAAAAAATTGGGGCTGTCCTCCCGAATGCCTCTTTGTTGCTCAGATGTGGCCCTCTCTCTCTACCTAAGCCAACTTGAAAGGTGAAATCAGTGCCCTCCCCACTATGTGGGATCAGACACCCAAGGGAGTGAATCTCCCTGGCAACGTGGAATATGACTCCCGGGAGGAATATAGACCCGGCATCGTGGGATGGAGAACATCTTCTTGACCAGAAGGGGGATGTGAAAGGAAATGAAAGAAGCTTCAGTGGCAGACAGATTCCAAAAGGAGCCGAGAGGTCACTCTGGTGGGCACTCTTACGCACAATTTAGACTACCCTTTTTAGGTTCTAAAGAATTGGGGTAGCTGGTGGTAGATACCTGAAAGTATCAAACTACAACCCAGAACCCATGAATCTCGAAGACAATTGTATAAAAATGTAGCTTATGTGGGGTGACAGTGTGATTGGGAAAGCCATAAGGACCACACTCCCCTTTGTCTAGTTTATGGATGGATGAGTAGAAAAATAGGGGAAGGAAACAAACAAACAAACAAACAGACAAAGGTACCCAGTGTTCTTTTTTACTTCAATTGCTCTTTTTCACTTTAATTATTATTCTTGTTATTTTTGTGTGTGTGCTAATGAAGGTGTCAGGGATTGATTTAGGTGATGAATGTACAACTATGTAATGGTACTGTGAACAATTGAATGTACGATTTGTTTTGTATGACTGCGTGGTATGTGAATATATCTCAATAAAATGAAGATTTAAAAAAAAACTTGGGGCTGACAGTTTTTCTCTTTGAGTAACTTGACTCTGTGGTTTCTGATGAGAGATTTGCATTTCGTCCTTTTGAAGATACCTTATATGTGACGAATCCTTTTTCTCTTATTGCTTTCAGAATTTTCTTGTTATCTTTGGCATTTGACATTCTGATTAGTAAGTGTCTTGGAGTAGGTCTATTAGGATTTATTCTGTTTATAGTATGTTGTGCTTCTTGGGCATGTATATTTATGTCTTTCATAGGAATTGGAAAATTTTCAGTTCATTATTTCCTCAATTCAGTTCATTATTTCCTCAAATATTCTTTTTGCCCCCTTTCACTTCTCTTCTCCTTCTGGGATCCCCATGATGCATATGTTTGTATGCTTCATGCTGTCACTCAAGTCCCTGAGACACTGCTGAATTTTTCTATTCTTTTCTCTATCTGTTTTGCTGATGACTGTATGATTTCCATTGACTTGTCTTCTAGTTCACTAATTCTTTTTTATGCCTTTTCAAAAATCTTCTGTTGTATGCCTCTAGTATGTGTGTGTGTGTGTGTGTGTATTTGGCTTTGGCAATGGGGGGTTATTAGTTCACAAATTTACAGTTCTAAGGCCATGAAAATGTCCATTAAGGCATCAAGAGGTAGATACCTTCTCTGAGGAAAAGGCTGATGGCATCTGGAATGCCCCTGACAGCTGGGAAGGCACATGGCTGGCATCTGCATCTGCTGGTCCTTTGCTCCCAGGTTTCTTTACTTTTAGCCTCTTATTCCAGTGGCTTTCTGCTTACACACCCATGGGTTCTCACTTAGCTTCTCCGGGTCAAACTCTGGGCTTCATCTCTTAGCTTCTTTCCTGGTTCTGATTTCAGTGACTGACTCCAAAATGTCTCTGGGTGTTTTCTCTCTAAGCATCTTGGTCTGTGTCAGCTCTTCTGGTATATTTTTAATCTCCATTATTGTGCCTTTCATACCTATAATTTGTTTTTAAACTTTCAAATTCTTCTTTTTGTCTGACACGTTGTCTTCTTAATATCCGTTAGCTCCATGTCCACCATTATTTTATTTCTATCCCTATATTCCTTCAGCTCCATGAATTGATTTATGAGATTTGTTATAACTTTTTGGTTAGTTGTTTTAAATTCTGTTTCTCCTTTGAAATTTTAATTTGTTCCCTTGACTGAGCCATATCTTCCTGTTTCTTAGTATGGTTTGTAATTTTTTGCTGATGTCTAAGCATCTGATTGTTTTGATGTGTTACTTCTAAATGTAAGTTTTGCCTAGGATTTTAGTTCAGATTATCTCCGTGCTAAGGCTCTTCTTTGACATTTGGTCCAATTTATACTGAAGCCCATGTTTAACTGTTCAGATTTTTCAGGTCTTCTACACCTGATTCTTGTCCTGGATATGTGGTCCAGTATTTGAGATTGCACTTTTTGTGCAATTGTTTCACCTGCAGGAGAAAACTTCTTTTCCTCTGTTCCTTCTCCAGGACTCCTAATCTGTTTATTTTTGTGCAGACTTTTCTCCTTGTCTCCTTTGATTTGTTTAAATTCTCTCCCTCTCTCTCCCGTTTTCATTACACTTTTCGGTTCTGTGACCCATCCTGCCTTCTAGCAATTCAGTCCCCACCCCGTTATTCTGCCTCCACTTCCTTCCCCATTGGTGTATCCTGCTCTGAGGAACCAGGTGGGGTAAATCTAGAAAGGTCTGTTTTTCGTTTAGGTAATCCAGCAGTCAGAGAATGGGTTCAGTGTTTGTACCTCTTGCCAAAAACTCTGTTGCAGTCTCTTTTTTCTGTGTGGGCACTTCTGTCTGCGGTGTTCCTTAGCTGCTTGAGTTTCACCCTAGTTCTCTGTGAACTTGAGTCTCTGTGTCTGATATGTTTGGGGTTCTAACTCACTGCTATGATTTTTTGTTTTGTTTTGTTTTGTTTTTGTTTTTTCTTTTTTTTTCATCTTTTATTCACAAACTGATTGTTAAGGAGAAAACACATGGCACAGATGAATAACATGACTCAAATCTTCAGTCTTCTCTTTCTGGTCCCAATACTAGAATATCACACTCTTTTTATTATATTTCTGATCAACAGGTTCTCTCCTTTCTTTTTTGCCTTCAGAGTCCTTTCCAAAAGGAAACACTGCTTGGTGTTCTATATTATTCCTAATTTCCAGGTGGAAAAATGACACAGATGAAGTAACATCTAAAAACATTGGGGAATTATGTTTTTAAAAACAAGACAATAATTTGAATCTTCTTGCTTGAATTCTTCTCTGTAGTACCGCAGTAAAGTATTAATCCAAGTCCAAGACATTACTGATATACAATAATGACCAATAAGCTTACACTGATGGGGCTACTAATAATAAACTGTTCAGTGAAGTACTTGGAAAAAAGTTCAAATATAAAGGGTGAGTCACACTATTCTGTTTATACAGTATTGAAACAACCATAACATCCAAATACCCAAAACGTTTTAAGTAACATTAAATAATAATAATTTGGAAATACTGAAGCATCTCAGAGTAGCTTCTGAATGACCAATAACAGATGAAAATTTGTTCAGTAATATCTCTAGTTAAGTTTATTACTCAGAACTATATTTTTTAAAAACCAGTAATCCATGTAAGAGATACACAAAACCTTTAACTGACTAGACTGTCCGATAAACAGAACTTCACATTGCTCAACTGTTGAATTAATGAGCATATAATTCAGTAGACCCTGTTTAAGAAGTTCTAGTCTCTAGGTAGAATGACATGTCCAAATAGCTTGGGCCTGTTTTTTTCTTATTAGTAAAAACCTCCAATTTGTTTAATTCCTCCGAATATTATCTTAAAAGGGCCTGACTTGATTTTTGCCAAAATAAGTATAACCCTCCATCTCTAGTTTATGGATTCTTCATGAGTTTCAGGTCAGTGAAAGCACACTGACTATATGTGTGATGCTGATCTGTGGGAAACACGCTTTTAAATACCCCCTTTCAATCCTATTCACCTTCAGTACAGCTCTGATACTTATAATCCCATTAACAAACAATTGTCATCTGTATCCATTACCATAGCTTTGAATCCACCACCATCATTAACATATCTGAACATATTAGATTAACATTTCCCCTTAACAGCTACCGTCTATTACTAGGTCCCCAATATTTTACATTATAAGACATTGATTTTACATTGTTCAGATAGTTCATAGAAGTGGTAGCATACAATATTTCTCCTTTTGTGTCTGACTTATTTCACTCAGAATTGTATTTTCAGGGTTCATCCATGTTGCAGTATGTTTCAGGACCTTGTTGCTTCTTACTGCTGTGTAATAGTCCATTGTTGTATATACCATATTTTGTTTATCCACTCATCTGTCAAAGGACACTTGGATTGTTTCCATCTCTTGGCAGTTGTGAATAATGCTGCTATAAACATTGATGTACAAATGTCTATTCGTGTCACTGCTTTCAAATCTTCTGGACATATACAGAGAAGTCAAATTGCTGGATCATAGGGTAATTCAGTATCTAATTTTCTGAGAAACTACCAAAGTGTCTTCCAGAGTGGCTGTACCATAATACAGTCCCACCAGCAATGAATAAGAGTTCCAATTTCTCCGCATCCTGTCCTGCGTTTGTAGTTTTCTGTTTTTTTGATGGCAGCCATTTTTACTGGTGTGAGATAATCTCATTGTGGTCTTGATTTTCATCTCCCTAATAGCTAGCAAAGATGAACATTTTTTCATGTGATTTTTTTACCATTTGAATTTCCTTTTCAGAGAAATGTCTTTCATATCTTTTGCCCATTTTATAATTGGGCTGTTTGTACTATTGTTGTTGAGTTGCAGGAATTCTTTATATATGCAAGATATCAGTCTCTTAGTAGATACATGGTTGCCCAATATTTTCTCCCATTGCGTTGGCTGCCTCTTCACCTTTTTGACAAATTCCTTTGAGGTACAGAAGCTTCTGATTTTGAGAAGTTCCCAGTTATCTATTTTTTCTTTCGTTGCTTGTGCTTTGGGTATAAGGTCTAAAAAGCAACTTCCGAAAACTGGTCTTGAAGATGTTTCCCTACGTTATCTTCTAGGAGTTTTACAGTACTAGCTTTTAAAACTCCTAGATCTACTTTGAGTTAAGTTTTGTATAGATTATGAGGTAGGGGTCCTCTTTCATTCTTTTTGTTATGGCTATCCAGTTCTCCCAGTCCCATTTGTTGAAGAGACTGCTCTGTCCCAGTTGAGTGCATTTGGGGTCCTTATCAAAAATCAGTTGACTGTGGATCTGGGAGTCTGTTTCCAAGTTCTCAGTTCGATTCCATTGATCAGTGTGTCTATCTTTATGTCAGCACTGTGTTGTTTTGACCACTGTAGCTTTACAGTAGCCATCAGAGTCTGGAATTGTACTCCCTCCCACTTCGTTCTTCTTTTTTAGGATTTTTTTGGCTATCCAAGGCCTCTTTCCCTTCCAAATAAATTTGATAACTAGCTGTTCAAAGTCTGCAAAGTAGGTTGGTGGTATTTTGATTGGAATTGTGTTGAAACTGAAGATCAGTTTGGGTAGCATTGATATCTTAACTGTTTAGTCTTCTTATCCATAAGCATGGAATATTTTTCCACCTATTTAGGTCCTTTTTTATTTATTTTAGTAAAATTTTGTAGTTTTCTGTGTAGAGATCTTTTACATCCTTGGATAAGTTTATTCCTCGATATTGATTTTTTTTTAGTTGCTATTGTGAGGGGTATTTTTTTTATTGCCTCCTCAGTTAGGTCATTACTAGTGTATAGGAACATTACCGACTTATGTGCATTAATCTTATATTCCTCCACTCTGCTGAATTTGTTCATTAGCTTGAGTAGCTTTGTGGTTGAATTTTCAGTCATTTTCAAATATAAGATCATATCATCTGCAAAAAATGACAGTTTCACTTCTACCTTTCCAATTTGGATACCTTTATATCTTTGTCTTGGCAAATTGCTCTGGCTCGAATTTCTAGCACCATGTTGAATAATAGAGGTGACATTGGGCATCCTTGTTTCATTCCTGATCTTAGGGGAAGGCTTTCAGCCTCTCACCGTTGATTATTATGCTGGCTGTTGGTTTTTCATATATGACCTTTATTATATTAAGGAAGGTTTCTTTAATTCCTACCTTTTGAAGTGTTTTTATCAAAAAGGGATGCTGAATTTTGTCAAATGCTTTTTTAGTGTGTATCATTTGATTTTTCCTTTTTGACTTGTTGATGTGAATTACATTAATTGATTTTCTTATGTTGAACCACCCTTGTATGCCTGGAATGAACCCCACTTGGTCATGGTGTAGAATTCTTTTAATGTGCCTTTGGATTCAATTTGCAAGTATTTTGTTTAGGATTTTTGTCTCTGTATTCATTAGGGGGGTTGGCCTATAGCTTTCCTTTTTTGTAGTCTTTTTTCTAGTTTTGGTATCAGAGTGATACTGGCTTCATAAAATGAGTTATGTAGTGTTCCTTTTTCTCCAATTTTTTGAAAAAGTTTGAGCTGGAATGGAGTCAGGTCTTTTTTTGGAAAGTTTGGTAAAATACCCCTGTGAAGCCATCTGGCTCTGGGCTTTTATTTGGAGGTGGATTTTTGATGACTGATTTGATCTCTTTGCCTGTCACTGGTTTGTTGAGATCTTCTGTTTCTTCTTTGGTTAGTCTAGGATGTTCATGTGTTTCCAGGAAATTGTCCATTTCCTCTAAATTGTCTAGCTTGTTGACATCTGGTTGTTCATAGTATCCTCATGGTTTTTATTTGTGTATTTTTTTGGGATCTGTTATAATTATCCCCTTCTCATTTCTGATTCTGTCTATTTGGGTCTTCTCTCTTTTTGACTTTCTCAGTCTAGCTAAGGGTCTGTCAATCTTGATCGTCTCAAAGAACCAACTTTTGGTTTTATTTATTTTATTTTTTAAATTCAGTTTTATTGAGATATATTCACAAATCATACAGTCATCCATAGTGAACAGTCAACTGTTCACAGTACCATCATATAGTTGTGCATTCATCAACCCAGTCTATTTTTTTTGAACATTTTCCTTATACCAGAAAAAGTAAAAATAAGCATAAAAAATAAAAGTAAAAAAGAATACCCAAATCATCCCCCATCCCACCCTGTTTTTCATTTAGTTTTTGTCCCCATTTTTCTATTCATCCATCCATACACTGGATAAAGGGAGTGTGATCCACAAGGCTTTCACAGTCACACTGTCACCCCTTGTAAGCTACACTGTTAATACAATCATCTTCAAGAGTCAAGGCAACTGGGTTGCAGTTTGATAATTTCAGGCATTTACTTCTAGCCATTCCAATACATTAAAATCTAAAAATGGTTATATATATGGTGCGTAAGAGTGCCCACACTAGTGACCTCTCTCTATTGTTTTCTTGTTCTCCGGCTCATTTATTTCTGCTTTCATCTTTGTTATTTCTTTTCACCTACTTGCTTTAGGGTTAGTTTGCTGATCATTCTCTAGCCTCCTCAGTTTTCAGTTAGGTCTTTAGTTTTAGCTCTTTCTTGCTTTTTGATACATGCCTTTAGAGCTATAAATTTCCCTCTTAGCCCTGCCTTTGCTGCATCCCACAGGTTTTGATATGTTGTGTTTTCATTTTCATTTGTCTCTAGATATTTACCAATTTCTCTTACAATTTCTTCTTTGACCCACTGGTAATTTAGGAGTGTGTTGTTTAACCTCCATATATTTGTGAAAGACCTGATTCTTTGGTAGTTGTTGATTTCTAGTTGCATTACATTTGCTCAGAGAATGTTTCAGTCTTTTTAAATTTATGAAGACTTGTTTTATGCCCCAGCGTATGTTCTATCCTGGAGAACGTTCCATGGGCACTAGAGAAGAATGTATATCATGGTACTTTGGAATGAACCGATCTATATATGTCTGTTAGTCTAATTCATTTATCATATTGTTTAGGCTTTCAATTTCCTTACTGTCTGGTTGTTCTGTCTTTAGAAGGGAGTGGTATATTGGTGTCTCCCACTATTGTTGTAGTTGTGTCTATTGCTTCCTTCAGTTTAGCCAGTGATTTTCTCATTTATTTTGGTGTTCCTTGATTGGGTACATAAACATTTATAATTGTTATTTCTTCTTGGTGAATTATCCCTTTTATTAATATATAGTGTCCTTCGTTGTCTCTTATGACATCTTTGCATTTAAAGTCTATTTTGTCTGATCTTAGTATAGCTACCCCAGCTTTCTTTCTTTCCTTTTTTTCCCTGTATCAAAAGGAGGTTTATTTTTATTTTCTGGCTGTGTGCAGGTGGGCCAAAGCCTAATAAAATGGCAACAGCCCTGAGCCAGGGGAACAGTAGGGTTTATGAAGGATGGTTGGCGGGTTGATTTGTCCAGGGAATGGGAGGCTGGCAAATCTAGGTATGGCAGTTTCTCAGTGGCTACTCCCAACTTTCTTTAGATTGCATTTTGCATAGAATATGTTTTTCCATCCATTCACTTTCAGTCTCTTTGTGTTACAGTGTCTAAGATGAGTCTTTTGTAAACAGCATATTGATGGGTCATATTTTTTAATCTGTTCTGCCAGTCTGTATCTTTTAATTGGCGAGTTTAATCCATTCACCTTCAAAGTTGCTACTGTGAAGGGAGTTCTTGACCCAGCCATCTTATCCTTTGGTTATTAGTTGTTAGATCTATTTTTTTCCCTCTCTCTGTTTTTGCTTTAAGTTATCCTTACTAATAACTCTACCATTCTGTGCTCTTCTCTAGACCCCTCTCTCCTTTTTTTTTTTTTTTTTCCTCAGCTGGTAGATCTCCCTTTAATAATTCTTGCAGGGTATGTCTCCTATTAAATTCTCTCAGCATTTGTTTGTCTTTGAAAATTCTAAATTCATCCTCAGTTTTTTTTTTTTAAATGCAATTTTATTGAGATATATTCACATATCATCTCCCTCAATTTTGAAGGAGAGCTTTGCTGGGTGAAGAATTCTTGACTGGCAATTTTTCTCATTCTGAATCTTATATATGTCATACCACTGCCTTCTTGCCTCCATGGTGCCTGTTGAGTAGTCATTACTTAGTTTTATGTTGTTCCCCTTGTATGTTGTGAATTGCTTTTCTCTTGTTGCTTTCAGAAGTTTCTCCTTCTCTTCAGCATTTGACAGTGTAATCAGTATATGTCTTGGAGTAGGTTTATTTGGATTTATTCTATTTGGAGTTCACTGAGCATCTTTGATTTGCATATTTATATCATTTAAAAGGTTTGGGAAGTTGTGCTCTTTTGGATGTATTATGTCCCCCAAACCATCATGTTCTTTGATGCAATCTTGTGGTGGCAGACTTATTAGTGTTGAATAGGTTGAAATCTGTTGATAGAGTGTTTCCTTTGAGATGTAACTCAACTGGGCAAGACCTTTGATTGGATAATTTCCACGGAGCTGTTACCCCACCCATTCAGGGTGGGTCTGAATTAAATCACTGGAGCCATATAAAATAGCTGACACATAGAAGGAACTCATTAGAGCTTCAGCTTAGAGAGACATTTTGAAGACAGTCGTTGAGAGCTGATGCTGACATTTTGAAGAACACCATGTTGAAATGCAACTTGGGAGCAAGGATATGCCAGCCATGTGTCTTCCCAACTTACAGGTTTCCCAGATGCCAATGACCTTTCTTCACTGAAGGTACCCTATTGTTGAGGCCTTGCCTTGGACACTTTATGGCTTTAAGACTGTAACTTTATAACCAAATAAACCCCCCCTTTATAAAAGTCAATCCATTTCTGGTGTTTTACAAAAGCAGCATTAGCAAACTGGAACTTATGTCTTGATACACTCTTCCTAGCTCTTTATCCTTCTCTTGTCCTTTTGGGACACCAATGATTCTTAAATTTGTTTGCTTCCTGTTGTCCATCATTTCTCTGAGCTCCACTTCAAATATTTCAATTTTTTCCCGTTTTGTTCTTTTGTATGCTCACATTCAATTATCTGTCCTCAATTTCACTTATCCTTTCTTCTGCCTCTTCAAATCTGCTATTGTGTGTCTCTAGTATATTTTTAATTTGATCCACAGTGTCTTTTATTTTGATAAGGTCTGCTATTTTTTTTTATTTACTCTTTGAAATTCTTCTTTATGCTCTTGTAGAGTCTTTCTGATTTCCTTTATGTCTTTAGTCATTTTGTTGAAGTTGTTTTGGCGATTTGGTTGTGCTTCTTTAATTAGTTGTTCTAAATTTTGTGTCTCTTGCAGCTTTTAATTTATTTGTTTGGCCTGTCCATATCTTCTGAATCCTTCAAGTTCTTTGCAATTTTCTGTTGGCTTTAGGGCATTTGCTTGTCTCGATAGGGTTATTTTGGGAAGTGCAGAATTATTTGAGCATTTATATATAATTTGATTTGCTGGATTGCATTTCCCAATCCCACCAGCAGGTGGTGCGCTTGAGGCACAGCTTGCTGGAGCGCAGTTTCCCTAACACACCAGCAGGTGGCACCCTTGTGTAGGTCTTCCCAGAACTTCTCCTCTGCAGTGGGCGGAGTCCAAACTGGGTGGGGATCTTGTCAGTGCACTGGGAAATGCGTGTCCTGGGGCTGCGATGCTGGCCCTGAGCAGGTGGGCAGGGAGACCGATAAAGGGCACCTCTCAGATGGAGCGTTGGCCCTGCCTGTCAGTTCCCTGTCTGCTGGTTCTTTGACTGATCACTGTTATGGTGCCTCTCCCTTCCCTGCTTCCCCCTGTTGCACCCTCTTTGACTTCCGTAGGGGAGAGCAGACACTTTCCACTGGGTTTTCTCACCGGAGCTCCCTGCTGTCCTATTATGAAGGATCACCCTCCAGCAAACTATCAAGTTTGGTGCACGGGAGTGGAGAGCTACTGCCTACTGCCTTGCCCAGCAGTGGTTTTGCTGCTGCTGACCTGGGGGGGTTCCCGACAGGGAACACACTCGCTGCGTCCTTCCAGCCACCATCGCTCATCTGTTTTTGTCAGTGTCCCCTCCACATACTGTGGGGGACCCTCTATGGCCGGTCACACCCTGTAACTGCGGTCCCTGGTGTCCTCTGGCCCCTTTTCTAGTTTGCCTCACCACTCCACCATCTTCCCGAAAGTTGCCTGTATTATCTTTTTTTTTTTTTTTGCTCTTTCAGCCGTTTTTTATTTACAGTTTGTGTTCAATGCAAATCAATTCCATAACATGAGAAGTTACTATGAATCAAAGCATAAATACACAAACACAATGTACAATCCAGAACAGATGTATAGCATTCAAATATAGAGCAAAAGGGAGTCTTCATTCACACACACAGTAGCTTGTTGGATCTGGTTGTTCCCATGTAGGATTCTAGAGGGGGAAAGAAATGACTGGCTATCAAGACTACTGTGGCCATATTAGATACTGGAACATCAAAGCATCACTGTGTGACCATGCGAACAAAAAACTTCATAGGGTATCTGTTTTTAAAAAGGTTTCTGTGCATTGAGGCAGTTGTAAAAGATTTACTTTCCAGATTCAAGCCAACTTTAGGCTTAGGACCAAGTCCTAACTATCTAAAAAATATTAACTGATACAGAAAGTGTTCCAAATGTGGCTACTCTGATTCATAAAGTTAAAAAAAGTATTTACATAAAGAGTATAAAAGTTTTTGCGAATTTAATGCAAGATAGGTTCCAGTCCTCACTTCCCAAATACTATGTTTACATTATTTATTTTTGGCTCCTTCACATTTGCCTTTTTTTTTTTTTTTTTCCTCCATTTTTATTGAGATTGTTCAGATACCATACAATTATCCAAAGATCCAAAGTGTACATTCACTTGCCCCTGGGTACCCTCATACAGCTGGGCATCCATCACACTTAATTTTTGTTCAATTTTTAGAAACTTTTCATTACTCCAGATGAGAAATAAAGTGAAAGATGAAAAAACAAAAAAAGGAACCTCTAAACCTCCCCTATCCCTAACCAACCCCCCTCAATTGTTGACTCCTAGTATTGATATAGTATGTTTGTTACTGTTTATGAAAAAATGTTGAAATACTACTAACTGTAGTATATAGTTTGTAATAGGTATATATTTCTTCCCTATATGCCCCTCTATTATTAATTTCTAATTGTATTATCATACATTTGTTCTGGTTCATGAAGTGATTTCTAGTATTTGTACAGTTGATCATGGACATTGCCCACCATAGGATTCAGTTTTATACATTTCCAACTTTTGACCTCCAGCTTTCCTTCTGGTGACATATATGACTCTGAGCTTCCCCTTTCCACCTCATTCACACACCATTCGGCACTGTTAGTTATTCTCACATCTTGCTACCAACACCCCTGTTCATTTCCAAACATTTAAGTTCATCCTGATTGAACATTCTGCTCATACTAAGCAAGAGCATCTACATTTCTTCCACAAGGCAGGAGGGAGAGTCAAAGAAGGTAGAGAGGCAAAAGAAAGAGGAAACAAAAAAATGACAGCTAGGAAGCAGCAAAAGGAAAAATAACCTTAAATCAAAGTAGAATAAAGAATCAGACAATACCACCAATGTCAAGTGTCTAACATGCCTCCCCTATCCCCCCCTCTTATCTGCATTCACCTTGGTATATCACCTTTGTTACATTAAAGGAAGCATAATACAATGATTCTATTAGTTACAGTCTCTAGTTTATGCTGATTGCATCCCTCCCCCAATGCCTCCCTATTTTTTTTTATTGAGATATATTCACATACCACGCAGTCATACAAAACAAATCGTACTTTCGATTGTTTACAGTACCATTACATAGTTGTACATTCATCGCCTAAATCAATCCCTGACACCTTCATTAGCACACACACAAAAATAACAATAATAATTAGAGTGAAAAAGAGCAATTGAAGTAAAAAAGAACACTGGGTACCTTTGTCTGTTTGTTTCCTTCCCCTATTTTTCTACTCATCCATCCATAAACTAGACAAAGTGGAGTGTGGTCCTTATGGCTTTCCCAATCCCATTGACAACCCTCATAAGCTACATTTTTATACAACTGTCTTCGAGATTCATGGGTTCTGGGTTGTAGTTTGAGAGTTTCAGGTATCCACCACCAGCTACCCCAATTCTTTAGAACCTAAAAAGGGTTGTCTAAAGTGTGCGTAAGAGTGCCCACCAGAGTGACCTCTCGGCTCCTTTTGGAATCTCTCTGCCACTGAAGCTTATTTCATTTCCTTTCACATCCCCCTTTTGTTCAAGAAGATGTTCTCCGTCCCACGATGCCGGGTCTACATTCCTCCCCGGGAGTCATATTCCACGTTGCCAGGGAGATTCACTCCCCTGGGTGTCTGATCCCACGTAGGGGGGAGGGCAGTGATTTCACCTTTCAAGTTGGCTTAGCCAGAGAGAGAGGGCCACATCTGAGCAACAAAGAGGCATTCAGGAGGAGACTCTTAGGCACAAATATAGGGAGGCCTAGCCTCTCCTTTGCAGCAACCGTCTTCCCAAGGGTAAAACTTATGGTAGAGGGCTCAACCCATCAAACCACCAGTCCCCTGTGTCTGTGGTCATGTTAGCAACCATGGAGGTGGGGTAGGCGAATACCCCTGCATTCTCCACAGGCTCCTCAAGGGGGCACTATATCATTTTTTTTTCCTTGTTTTTCTTTCTTTCTTTTTTTTTTTTTTAACTTTCCCTTCTTTTTTTTTTTTTTTAATCATCATTTTATTGAGATATATTCACATACCACGCAGTCATACAAAACAAATTGTACTTTCGATTGTTTACAGTACCATTACATAGTTGTACATTCATCACCTAAATCAATCCCTGATACCTTCATTAGCACACACACAAAAATAACAAGAATAATAATTAGAGTGAAAAAGAGCAATTGAAGTAAAAAAGAACACTGGGTACCTTTGTCTGTTTGTTTCCTTCCCCTACTTTTCTACACATCCATCCATAAACTAGACAAAGGGGAGTGTGGTCCTTATGGCTTTCCCAATCCCATTGTCACCCCTCATAAGCTACATTTTTATACAACTGTCTTCGAGATTCATGGGTTCTGGGTTGTAGTTTACTAGTTTCAGGTATCCACCACCAGCTACCCCAATTCTTTAGAACCTAAAAAAGGTTGTCTAAAGTGTGCGTAAGAGTGCCCACCAGAGTGATCTCTCGGCTCGTTTTGGAATCTCTCTGCCACTGAAGCTTATTTCATTTCCTTTCACATCCCCCTTTTGGTCAAGAAGACGTTCTCCATCCCACGATGCCGGGTCTACATTCCTCCCCGGGAGTCATATTCCACGTTGCCAGGGAGATTCACTTCCCTGGGTGTCTGATCCCACGTAGGGGGGAGGGCAGTGATTTCACCTTTCAAGTTGGCTTAGCCAGAGAGAGAGGGCCACATCTGAGCAACAAAGAGGCATTCAGGAGGAGACTCTTAGGCACAAATACAGGGAGGCCTAGCCTCTCCTTTGCAGCAACCGTCTTCCCAAGGGTAAAACTTATGGTAGAGGGCTCAACCCATCAAACCACCAGTCCCCTATGTCTGTGGTCATGTTAGCAACCATGGAGGTGGGGTAGGCGAATACCCCTGCATTCTCCACAGGCTCCTCAAGGGGGCACTACATCTTTTTTTTTTTTTTTTCCTTGTTTGTCTTTTTTCTTTTTTTTTTTTTTTTAACTTTCCCTTCTTTTTTAAATCAACTGTATGAAAAAAAAAGTTAAAAAGAAAACAAACATACAATAAAAGAACATTTCAAAGAGACCATAACAAGGGAGTAAGAAAAGACAACTAACCTAAGATAACTGCTTAACTTCCAACATGTTCCTACTTTACCCCAAGAAAGTTACATAATATAGCAACCTTTCTGTGAACTTGTTCCTACTATATCCATCAGAAATTAACAGACCATAGTCATTTCTGGGCATCCCCAGAATGTTAAATAGCTTATCTGTTCTTCTTGGAATATTGTTCCCCTTCCTTAATTGCTCTCTACTGCTAGTTCCCCTACATTCTACATTATAAACCATTTGTTTTACATTTTTCAAAGTTCACATTAGTGGTAGCATATAATATTTCTCTTTTTGTGCCTGGCTTATTTCACTCAGCATTATGTCTTCAAGGTTCATCCATGTTGTCATATGTTTCACGAGATCGTTCCTTCTTACTGCCGTGTAGTATTCCATCGTGTGTATATACCACATTTTATTTATCCACTCATCTGTTGAAGGACATTTGGGTTGTTTCCATCTCTTGGCAATTGTGAATAATGCTGCTATGAACACTGGCGTGCAGATATCTGTTCGTGTCACTGCTTTCCGATCTTCCGGGTATATACCGAGAAGTGCAATCGCTGGATCGAATGGTAACTCTATATCTAGTTTTCTAAGGAACTGCCAGACTGACTTCCAGAGTGGCTAAACCATTATACAGTCCCACCAACAATGAATAAGAGTTCCAATTTCTCCACATCCCCTCCAGGATTTGTAGTTTCCTGTTTGTTTAATGGCAGCCATTCTAACCGGTGTTAGATGGTATCTCATTGTGGTTTTAACTTGCATCTCTCTAATAGCTAGTGAAGCTGAACATTTTTTCATGTGTTTCTTGGCCATTTGTATTTCCTCTTCAGAGAACTGTCTTTTCATATCTTTTGCCCATTTTATAATTGGGCTGTCTGTACTATTGTCATTGAGTTGTAGGATTTCTTTGTATATGCAAGATATCAGTCTTTTGTCAGATACATGGTTTCCAAAAATTTTTTCCCATTGAGTTGGCTGCCTCTTTACCTTTTTGAGAAATTCCTTTGAGGTGCAGAAACCTCTAAGCTTGAGGAGTTCCCATTTATCTATTTTCTCTTTTGTTGCTTGTGCTTTGGGTGTAAAGTCTAGGAAGTGGCCGCCTAATACAAGGTCTTGAAGATGTTTTCCTACATTATCTTCTAGGATTTTATGGTACTTTCTTTTATATTGAGATCTTTGGTCCATTTTGAGTTAATTTTTGTGTAGGGGGTGAGGTAGGGGTCCTCTTTCATTCTTTTGGATATGGATATCCAACTCTCCCAGCCCCATTTGTTGAAAAGACCATTATGACTCAGTTCAGTGACTTTGGGGGCCTTATCAAAGATCAGTCGGCCATAGATCTGAGGGTCTATCTCCGAATTCTCAATTCGATTCCATTGATCTATATGTCTATCTTTGTGCCAGTACCATGCTGTTTTGGCAACTGTGGCTTTCTAATAAGCTTCAAAGTCAGGGAGTGTAAGTCCTCCCACTTCGTTTTTCTTTTTTAGAGTGTCTTTAGCAATTCGAGGCATCTTCCCTTTCCAAATAAATTTGATAACTAGCTTTTCCAAGTCTGCAAAGTAGGTTGTTGGAATTTTGATTGGGATTGCATTGAATCTGTAGATGAGTTTGGGTAGAATTGACATCTTAATGACATTTAGTCTTCCTATCCATGAACATGGAATATTTTTCCATCTTTTAAGGTCCCCTTCTATTTCTTTTAGTAGAGTTATGTAGTTTTCTTTGTATAGGTCTTTTACATCTTTGGTTAAGTTTATTCCTAGGTACTTGATTTTTTTAGTTGCTATTGAAAATGGTATCTTTTTCTTGAGTGTCTCTTCAGTTTGTTCATTTGTAGCATATAGAAACATTACTGACTTATGTGCATTAATCTTGTATCCCGCTACTTTGCTAAATTTGTTTATTAGCTCTAGTAGCTGTATCGTCGATTTCTCAGGGTTTTCTAGATATAAGATCATATTGTCTGCAAACAATGACAGTTTTACTTCTTCTTTTCCATTTTGGATGCCTTTTATTTCTTTGTCTTGCCGGATTGCCCTGGCTAGCACTTCCAGCACAATGTTGAATAACAGTGGTGACAGCGGGCATCCTTGTCTTGTTCCTGATCTTAGAGGGAAGGCTTTCAGTCTCTCACCATTGAGTACTATGCTGGCTGTGGGTTTTTCATATATGCTCTTTATCATGTTGAGGAAGTTTCCTTCAATTCCTACCTTTTGAAGTGTTTTTATCAAAAAGGGATGTTGGATTTTGTCAAATGCTTTTTCAGCATCTATTGAGATGATCAATTGATTTTTCCCTTTCGAGTTTTTAAGGTGTTGTAGTACATTGATTGTTTTTCTTATGTTGAACCATCCTTGCATGCCTGGAATGAACCCCACTTGGTCATGGTGTATGATTTTTTTAATGTGTCTTTGGATTCGATTTGCAAGTATTTTGTTGAGGATTTTTGCATCTATATTCATTAGGGAGATTGGCCGGTAGTTTTCCTTTTTTGTAGCATCTTTTCCTGGTTTTGGTATTAGATTGATGTTAGCTTCGTAAAATGAGTTAGGTAGTGTTCCATTTTCTTCAATGTTTTGAAAGAGTTTGAGTAAGATTGGTGTCAGTTCCTTCTGGAAAGTTTGGTAGAATTCCCCTGTGAAGCCATCTGGCCCTGGGCATTTATTTGTGGGAAGATTTTTGATGACTGATTGGATCTCTTTGCTTGTGATGGGTTGGTTGAGGTCTTCTATTTCTTCTCTGGTCAGTCTAGGTTGTTCATATGTTTCCAGGAAATTGTCCATTTCTTCTACATTGTCCAGTTTGTTGCCATACAGTTGTTCATAATATCCTCTTATAATTTTTTTAATTTCTTCAGGATCTGCAGTTATGTCACCTTTTTCGTTCATTATTTTGTTTATATGGGTCTTCTCTCTTTTTGATTTTGTCAGTCTAGCTAGGGGCTTGTCAATCTTGTTGATCTTCTCAAAGAACCAACTTTTGGTGATATTTATCCTCTCTATTGTTTTTTTGTTCTCTATGTCATTTATTTCTGCTTTAATCCTTGTTATTTCTTTTCTTGTACTTGGTTTAGGATTGGTTTGCTGTTCATTTTCTAGCTTCTTCAGTTGATCCATTAGTTCTTTGATTTTGGCTCTTTCTTCCTTTTTAATATATGCGTTTAGTGCTATAAATTTCCCCCTTAGTACCGCTTTTGCTGCATCCCATAGGTTTTGGTATGTTGTGTTCTCATTTTCATTCGTCTCTATATATTTAGCAATTTTTCTTGCTATTTCTTCTTTAACCCACTGATTGTTTAGGAGTGTGTTGTTTAACCTCCAGGTATTTGTGAATTTTCTAAGTCTCTGATGGTTATTGACTTCTAATTGTATTCCATTGTGGTCAGAGAATGTGCTTTGAATAATTTCAATCTTTTTAAATTTATTGAGGCTTGTTTTATGTCCCAGCATATGATCTATTCTGGAGAAAGTTCCGTGAGCACTAGAAAAGTATGTGTATCCTGGTGATTTGGGATGTAATGTCCTGTATATGTCTGTTAAATCTAATTCATTTATCAGATTGTTTAGGTTTTCAATTTCCTTATTGGTCTTCTGTCTGGTTGATCTATCTATAGGAGAGAGTGATGTGTTGAAGTCTCCCACAATTATTGTGGAAACATCAATTGCTTCCTTTAGTTCTGTCAGTGTTTCTCTCATGTATTTTGTGGCACCTTGATTGGGTGCATAGACATTTACGATTGTTATTTCTTCTTGCTGAATTGCCCCTTTTATTAGTATGTAGTGGCCTTCTTTGTCTCTCAAAACATCCCTGCATTTGAAGTCTATTTTATCTGAGATTAATATTGCTACACCTGCTTTCTTTTGGCTGTAGTTTGCATGAAATATTTTTTTCCATCCTTTCACTTTCAGTTTCTTTGTGTCCCTGTGTCTAAGATGAGTCTCTTGTATGCAGCATAGTGATGGTTCATTTTTTTTTGATCCATTCTGTGAATCTATATCTTTTAATTGGGGAGTTTAATCCATTTACATTCAACGTTAAAACCGTGAAGGCATTTCTTGAATCGGCCATCTTATCCTTTGGTTTATGTTTGCCATATTTTTCCCCTCTGTCTATTAATATCCTTTATTGTACCCATACCGAACCTCTTTAGTACTGAACCTTTCTCCAAGTCTCTCTGTCCTGTCTTTGTTTCTCTGTCTGTAGGGCTCCCTTTAGTATCTCCAGTAGGGCAGGTCTCTTGTTATCAAATTCTCTCAGCATTTGTTAGTCTGTGAAAAATTTAAGCTCTCCCTCAAATTTGAAGGAGAGCTTTGCTGGATAAAGTATTCTTGGCTGGAAATTTTTCTCACTCAGAATTTTAAACATACCGTGCCACTGCCTTCTTGCCTCCATGGTGGCTGCTGATTAGTCACTACTTAGTCTTATGCTGTTTCCTTTGTATGTGGTGAATTGCTTTTCTCTTGCTGCTTTCAGAACTTGCTCCTTCTCTTCTGTGTTTGACAGTGTGATCAGTATATGTCTCAGAGTGGGTTTATTTGGATTTATTCTATTTGGAGTTCGCTGAGCATTTGTGATTTGTGTATTTATGTTGTTTAGAAGATTTGGGAAGTTTTCCCCAACAATTTCTTTGAATACTCTTCCTAGACCTTTACCCTTTTCTTCCCCTTCTGGGACACCAATGAGTCTTATATTTGGACGTTTCATATTATTTATCATATCCCTGAGGTCCATTTCGATTTTTTCAATTTTTTTCTCCATTCTTTCTTCTGTGCTTTCATTTTCCATTCTGTCATCTTTGAGGTCACTGATTCGTTGTTCAACTTCCTCTAGTCTTGTACTATGAGTGTCCAGAATCTTTTTAATTTGGTCAACAGTTTCTTTAATTTCCATAAGATCATCCATTTTTTTATTTAGTCTTGCAATGTCTTCTTTATGCTCTTCTAGCGTCTTCTTGATTTCCTTTATATCCCGTACTATGGTCTCATTGTTCATCTTTAGTTCTTTGAGTAGCTGCTCTAGGTGCTGTGTCTCTTCTGGTCTTTTGATTTGGGTGCTTGGGCTTGGGTTATCCATATCGTCTGGTTTTTTCATATGCTTTATAATTTTCTGTTGTTTTTGGCCTCGTGGCATTTGCTGAAGTTGATAGGGTTCTTTTAGGGTTTGTAGACCTATTGAAGTCCTTATCTCTAATTTATCAGATCTACAGCTTCGTGGAGTACACTTTCTCTAACTAACCAGCAGGTGGCGTCCACGAGCCACCTGTTCTCCACAAGCCAGTTCTCCCCTGCTTAGCCTTTTTTTTGAGTGGGGGAGTGAGTCTTGTGGGGCCCAATTGGTGTACCAAGCTTGCGTGTGTAGTTGGTGTTGCCTGCCCTGTATGTGGGGTGTGTTTCTGGGCAGTCGGGGAGTTGGGGTGGCGCTAACAATCAAATCTCCCTGGTGATCCTAGAGTTTTAAAGCTGCTGCAATAGTCTAATCCTTCAGTTCAGTCCTGCCACAGTTTGTCTCTGCCACTGACCCACAAGTCCTTGGTATTGGCGTATGGCTCCTGAGACTTGCAAGTGGGCCCCTCTTCCAGGTTGTGCACCCCGGGTCCTCTGTTGAGGGATGACTGTGCTATGTCACAGGTGAGTGCCGTCCCCCTAGGGCAGTTCTGGGCTGCTGGGCTGTGTAGGGAGGCTCCCAGTCTGCTCAAATGATGGCTGAATGGGGCTTTGTTAATTCACACTGCTCCACCTTCCCAACTCTGGGACAATCAGCTGAGGTTGCAGGGAAGGCTAATGTCCACGCCCAGTTTTGTGGTGTGTGCCTGTTATTTGAAGCACTTCCGTCATACTGGGTTTTCTGGGGCAGCTCTGGGCTATGGGGCTGGCGATGGGCAGGAGTGTTTCCTGTCCACCAGGATGGTGGCTGTGAGCGGGCACCCCCCTTTTCTTGGGAAGTTGTGGTGTTTAGTGAATTTTCTCAGCGACTGAATTATTGCCTTTTGTGTCAGAGCTCTCTTAGTTCTGTTCTTGACTTGACGTGCCCAAATTGAAAGTCTCTGAAGCTTTCTGTATTGGGCTTCTTAGAGTAATTGTTTTAGAAAAGGAAAAAAGGATTAAAAAAAAAAAAAAAAAAAAAAGGGCCCTCCTCAGAGATCTAATGGGTTATTGAAATGCTAAGATACAAACAACGAGGGCCATTAAGGAAAGGTCCACAGGGCAGAGAGATCGGCTTTTCTTCGGGATTTGCATATGCGCCTTAGGGCCTGAGCTCCACCCTTCCCCTTTCTGTGTTCACCAGAACTCCAAAAATCCTCTGCTTTTATTTTGGAGTTTTTCGTGTTGTTTTTTTTTTTCTATGCCTGTCTCCTCTCTGCTGGGCTGGCTGCTCTCAGATTCTCTGGTGTCTGGTCTCAGTCTATCTATGGTTGGAGTCTGGATCAGTAGAATGAGTTTCCGATAAGAGCAGCCACTGCAGTTCTCCCTTCTCCTTCCGGGAGCTGACAGCCCATCCTCCCACGGGACTGAGCCTGGCAGGGAGGGGCGCGGGTCTCCTGGCCGCAAAAACTTACAGATTTCGCTGATCTCAGCAGTTCCACGTTTTCATGAGTGTTGTATGAAGTATGCCCAAAGTCAGATTGCTCTGTGGTGTCCAGTCCACGCAGTTCCTGGCTTTCTACCTACTTTCCTGGAGGAGTAACTAAAACATACAGCTCACCAGTCTGCCATCTTGCCCCACCTCGCCTCCCTATTTTTAACACCTTCCAAGTTTGACATTTGCTTGCTCTCCCTCGTAAAAGAACATATTTGTACATTTTATCACAATTGTTGAATACTCTAGATTTCACCGAGTTACACAGTCCCAGTCGTTATCTTTCCTCCTTTCTTGTGGTGTCTCACATGCTCCCCACCTTTCTCTCTCAGCCGTATTCATAGTTACCTTTGTTCAGTGTACTTACATTGTTGTGCTACCATCTCCCAAAATTGTGTTCCAAACCACACACTCCTGTCTTCTATCACCCTGTAGTGCTCCCTTTAGTATTTCCTGTAGGAAATGTGTCTTGTTCACAAAATCTCTCATTGTCTGTCAGAAAATATTTTGAGCTCTCCCTCATATTTGAAGGACAGGTTTGTTGGATACAGGATTCTTGGTTGGTGGTTTTTCTCTTTCAGTATCTTAAATATATCACACCACTTCCTTCTTGCCTCCATGGTTTCTGCTGAGAGATCCGCACATAGTCTTATTAAGCTTCCTTTGTATGTAATGGATTGCTTTTCTTGTGCTGCTTTCAGGATTCTCTCTTTGTCTTTGACATTTGATAATCTGATTATTAAGTGTCTTGACGTAGGCCTATTCATATCTCTTCTGTTTGGAGTACGCTGCGCTTCTTGGATCTGTAATTTTATGTCTTTCATAAGAGATGGGAAATTTTCATTAATTATTTCCTCTATTATTGCTTCTGCCCCCTTTCCCTTCTCTTCTCCTTCTGGGACACCAATGATATGTACATTATTGTACTTTGTTTCATCCTTGAGTTCCCGGAGACGTGCTCATATTTTTTCATTCTTTTCTCCATCTGCTCCTTTGCGTGTAGGCTTTCAGGTGTTTTGTTCTCCAGTTCCTGAGTGTTTTCTTCTGCCTCTTGAGATCTGCTGTTGTATGTTTCCATTGTGTCTTTCATCTCTTGTGTTGAGCCTTTCATTTCCATAGATTCTACTAGTAGGTTTTTGGAACTTTTGATTTCTGCTGTATACATGTCCAGTTCTTCCTTTACAGCCTCTATCTCTTTTGCAATATCTTCTGTAAACTTTTTGAATTGATTTAGCATTAGTTGTTTAAATTCCTGTATCTCAGTTGAAGTGTACGTTTCTTCCTTTGACTGGGCCATAACTTTGTTTTTCTTAGTGTAGGTTGTAATTTTCTGTTGTCTAGGCATGGTTTCCTTGGTTATCCAAATCAGGTTTTCTCAGACCAGAACAGGCTCAGGTCCCAGAGGGAAGAAATATTCAGTATCTGGTTTCCCTGCAGCTGTGTCTTAGAAAATTGCTCCACTCTTTGATGCCTCAGGTCACTGTGCTTTTCTGCCCAGCAGGTGATGCCTGTTAGCCTATAATTCTTGACTGGTGTGAGGAGGTATGGCCGTGTTCCCCCAGGTTCTGGGGTCTGGTTCTGAATGGAAAGGGCCCCTCCCCTTTCCTCCTAGAGAAGACAGACCCCTCAGGTGGAGGTCATTAGCATTTCAATGGTCTCACTCTCTCTGCTTGTGGTGTCTCCACCCTTCCCAGAGTCACAGCCCTGGAAACTGAAAATGACTGGGGCTTTCTCCACTGAGCCAAAAAAGAAACAGATAGTCCCCTTCAGACCCAGTCCAAGGCAACCCTCCGGCTCTCCCAGGTCAGTCGTCACCCAAAGCCTCTGTCTGTTTTTTGGGGATGCGTACCTGTAGTGAGCAGTTCACACTCGCTGCTTAAAACCCCAGTTGGAGCTCAGCTGAGCTGTATTCGCTTGCTGGGAGAGAGCTTCTCTGTGGCACCACGCGGCTCCGCAGCTCGGGCTATGGGGGAGGGGTCTCCCGACCTGGTTCTGCAGGTTTTACTTACAGATTTTATGCTGTGTTCTCGGGCATTCCTCCCAATTCAGGTTGGTGTATGGTGAATGGATGGTCTCGTTTGTCCCCCCGCAGTTATTCTGGATTATTTACTAGTTGTTTCTGGTTTTTTGTAGTTGTTCCAGGGGGACTACTTAGCTTCCACTCCTCTCTATGCCGCCATGTTGCCCGACTCCCACATTTGCCTTTTAAATTTTAAGACCTGTCAATTTTTCTTTCAAAACAGACCACTTATTAAATTGTAAAAAGTATTCAACATATGCAGAAACAAAAAAGCAGCATTTTGAAATTGGTTGAGGTCAATGTACTTCTCCTGTTTGGAATCAGTTTAGCTAAATGAATCTGGTGCTGTTGGTGGATGGGAATGTGATGGGAAATGCCTACCATTTGATTTTACAAGTGTATAAGCAAGATTTATTCATTATGCTTGCACTGGGGGGTAGATTCCAATACATCATTGCACTGGCACATGTCAATTACTACCTAAAAAGTCAAATACAATGTCAAATCCAAAGCCTCAGAAATAAAAGAGTTCAGTTCCCAAAAAAACAGTGATAGCTTAACAATGTAAAACTTTTATCTAGAGTTTATCAGTATTAAATTAGTATTGGTGAAACAGTACATGTAGAATTTACAGTAACACCTGGAGGTTCCTTCTAATGTACACATAAATAGAATCATGGAAGCTTTTATGTTACCTAATCATTTCATGGCCCTATATATTTAATGTACCAAATGAAAACTGAATCTCCATTCCACACCCCATTGCTTCTCTCTAGGTAAGAGAAAATCTATTTGTTTTTCAAGGTAGAGTTTTAAGTGTCCATATTTCTTAAGTCAGAGTTAAGGAAATCCTCTCTTCATTTTGGATGTTGTCTGTCTTCATCTTCTACATAAAACTCCAGCAGAATTAATATTCGCCTTCATCATCTAGTCAGATCCTTCACATGTTCTTCAAACCAGTCAAATATGGGATTCTCAACATTTTCTGTATCAATAAGGTGTGGAACCAGTAGATTCGATGAAGACCTGTTTTCTCCTTGCCACACTGGACTTCAGATGCCATTTGGGTTGGGTTCAGAAGATGGGGAAGCATAGATGTTTCTTGACCTGAGTCTCTTAGCAGTAAAGATGTAAAAGGGAGAGTGAGATCACGAGGAGGCTGGCTGTAGACTGCAGGGCACCACGTCCTGGGGTGGTGACATTAGTTGTACTTGGGGCAGCTGAGGTACTCTGGGAGGAGTTACTTCAAAGTGTTATGGCAGTTGTTTGATTTGAATAAATCTGCGTGGGTAAGAGCAGCACCAGAAGCAGCAGCCCCAGTCCGAGCCTGGCCACCATCGCTTTGCCCATGTCCGCTCCGTCGGCGTGCTGCGACTCTCGCTCTGTATTATCTTTTTTTTTTTTTTTTTTTTTTAATCATCATTTTATTGAGATATATTCACATACCACGCAGTCATACAAAACAAATTGTACTTTCGATTGTTTACAGTACCATTACATAGTTGTACATTCATCACCTAAATCAATCCCTGACACCTTCATTAGCACACACACAAAAATAACAAGAATAATAATTAGAGTGAAAAAGAGCAATTGAAGTAAAAAAGAACACTGGGTACCTTTGTCTGTTTGTTTCCTTCCCCTATTTTTCTAGACATCCATCCATAAACTAGACAAAGTGGTGTTTGGTCCTTATGGCTTTCCCAATCCCATTGTCACCCCTCATAAGCTACATTTTTATACAACTGTCTTCGAGATTCATGGGTTCTGGGTTGTAGTTTGATAGTTTCAGGTATCCACCACCAGCTACCCCAATTCTTTAGAACCTAAAAAGGGTTGTCTAAAGTGTGCATAAGAGTGCCCACCAGAGTGACCTCTCGGCTCGTTTTGGAATCTCTCTGCCACTGAAGCTTATTTCATTTCCTTTCACATCCCCCTTTTGGTCAAGAAGATGTTCTCTGTCCCACGGTGCCAGGTCTACATTCCTCCCTGGGAGTCATATTCCACGTTGCCAGGGAGATTCACTTCCCTGGGTGTCTGATCCCACGTAGGGGGGAGGGCAGTGATTTCATCTTTCAAGTTGGCTTAGCCAGAGAGAGAGGGCCACATCTGAGCAACAAAGAGGCATTCAGGAGGAGACTCTTAGGCACAAATACAGGGAGGCCTAGCCTCTCCTTTGCAGCAACCGTCTTCCCAAGGGTAAAACTTATGGTAGAGGGCTCAACCCATCAAACCACCAGTCCCCTATGTCTGTGGTCATGTTAGCAACCATGGAGGTGGGGTAGGCGAATACCCCTGCATTCTCCACAGGCTCCTCAAGGGGGCACTAAATCCTTTTTTTTTTTTTTTTTTTTTCCCTTGTTTGTCTTTTTTCTTTTTTTTTTTTTTAACTTTCCCTTCTTTTTTCAAATCACCTGTATGAAAAAAAAAGTTAAAAAGAAAACAAACATACAATAAAAGAGCATTTCAAAGAGACCATAGCAAGGGAGTAAGAAAAAGACAACTAACCTAAGATAACTGCTTAACTTCCAACATGTTCCTACTTTACCCCAAGAAAGTTACATAATATAGCAACATTTCAGTGAACTTGTTCCTACTACAACCATCAGAAATTAACAGACCATAGTCATTTCTGGGCATCCCCAGAACGTTAAATAGCTTATCTGTTCTTCCTGGATTATTGTTCCCCCTTCCTTAATTGCTCTCTACTGCTAGTTCCCCTACATTCTACATTATAAACCATTTGTTTTGCATTTTTCAAAGTTCACATTAGTGGTAGCATATAATATTTCTCTTTTTGTGCCTGGCTTATTTCGCTCAGCATTATGTCTTCAAGGTTCATCCATGTTGTCATATGTTTCACCAGATCGTTCCTTCTTACTGCCGCGTAGTATTCCATCGTGTGTATATACCACATTTTATTTATCCACTCATCTGTTGAAGGACATTTGGGTTGTTTCCATCTCTTGGCAATTGTGAATAATGCTGCTATGAACATTGGCGTGCAGATATCTGTTCGTGTCACTGCTTTCCGATCTTCCGGGTATATACCGAGGAGTGCAATCGCTGGATCGAATGGTAGCTCTATATCTAGTTTTCTAAGGAACTGCCAGACTGACTTCCAGAGTGGCTGAACCATTATACAGTCCCACCAACAATGAATAAGAGTTCCAATTTCTCCACATCCCCTCCAGCATTTGTGGTTTCCTGTTTGTTTAATGGCAGCCATTCTAACCGGTGTTAGATGGTATCTCATTGTGGTCTTAATTTGCATCTCTCTAATAGCTAGTGAAGCTGAACATTTTTTCATGTGTTTCTTGGCCATTTGTATTTCCTCTTCAGAGAACTGTCTTTTCATATCTTTTGCCCATTTTATAATTGGGCTGTCTGTACTATTGTCATTGAGTTGTAGGATTTCTTTGTATATGCAAGATATCAGTCTTTTGTCAGATACATGGTTTCCAAAAATTTTTTCCCATTGAGTTGGCTGCCTCTTTACCTTTTTGAGAAATTCCTTTGAGGTGCAGAAACTTCTAAGCTTGAGGAGTTCCCATTTATCTATTTTCTCTTTTGTTGCTTGTGCTTTGGGTGTAAAGTCTAGGAAGTGGCCTCCTAATACAAGGTCTTGAAGATGTTTTCCTACATTATCTTCTAGGAGTTTTATGGTACTTTCTTTTATATTGAGATCTTTGGTCCATTTTGAGTTAATTTTTGTGTAGGGGGTGAGGTAGGGGTCCTCTTTCATTCTTTTGGATATGGATATCCAACTCTCCCAGCCCCATTTGTTGAAAAGACCATTATGGCTCAGTTCGGTGACTTTGGGGGCCTTATCAAAGATCAGTCGGCCATAGATCTGAGGGTCTATCTCTGAATTCTCAATTCGATTCCATTGATCTATATGTCTATCTTTGTGCCAGTACCATGCTGTCTTGGCAACTGTGGCTTTATAATAAGCTTCAAAGTCAGGGAGTGTAAGTCCTCCCACTTCGTTTTTCTTTTTAGAGTGTCTTTAGCAATTCGAGGCATCTTCCCTTTCCAAATAAATTTGATAACTAGCTTTTCCAAGTCTGCAAAGTAGGTTGTTGGAATTTTGATTGGGATTGCATTGAATCTGTAGATGAGTTTGGGTAGAATTGACATCTTAATGACATTTAGCCTTCCTATCCATGAACATGGAATATTTTTCCATCTTTTAAGGTCCCCTTCTATTTCTTTTAGTAGAGTTATGTAGTTTTCTTTGTATAGGTCTTTTACATCTTTGGTTAAGTTGATTCCTAGGTACTTGATTTTTTTAGTTGCTATTGAAAATGGTATCTTTTTCTTGAGTGTCTCTTCAGTTTGTTCATTTCTAGCATATAGAAACATTACTGACTTATGTGCATTAATCTTGTATCCCGCTACTTTGCTAAATTTGTTTATTAGCTCTAGTAGGTGTATCGTTGATTTCTCAGGGTTTTCTAGATATAAGATCATATCATCTGCAAACAATGACAGTTTTACTTCTTCTTTTCCAATTTGGATGCCTTTTATTTCTTTGTCTTGCCGGATTGCCCTGGCTAGCACTTCCAGCACAATGTTGAATAACAGTGGTGACAGCGGGCATCCTTGTCTTGTTCCTGATCTTAGAGGGAGGGCTTTCAGTCTCTCACCATTGAGTACTATGCTGGCTGTGGGTTTTTCATATATGCTCTTTATCATGTTGAGGAAGTTTCCTTCAATTCCTACCTTTTGAAGTGTTTTTATCAAAAAGGGATGTTGGATTTTGTCAAATGCTTTTTCAGCATCTATTGAGATGATCAATTGATTTTTTCCTTTCGAGTTTTTAATGTGTTGTAATACATTGATTGTTTTTCTGATGTTGAACCATCCTTGCATGCCTGGAATGAACCCCACTTGGTCATGGTGTATGATTTTTTTAATGTGTCTTTGGATACGATTTGCAAGTATTTTGTTGAGGATTTTTGCATCTATATTCATTAGGGAGATTGGCCGGTAGTTTTCCTTTTTTGTAGCATCTTTGCCTGGTTTTGGTATTAGATTGATGTTAGCTTCATAAAATGAGTTAGGTAGTGTTCCATTTTTTTCAATGTTTTGAAAGAGTTTGAGTAAGATTGGTGTCAGTTCTTTCTGGAAAGTTTGGTAGAATTCCCCTGTGAAGCCATCTGGCCCTGGGCATTTATTTGTGGGAAGATTTTTGATGACTGATTGGATCTCTTTGCTTGTGATGGGTTGGTTGAGGTCTTCTATTTCTTCTCTGGTCAGTCTAGGTTGTTCATATGTTTCCAGGAAATTGTCCATTTCTTCTACATTATCCAGTTTGTTGCCATACAGTTGTTCATAATATCCTCTTATAATTTTTTTAATTTCTTCAGGATCTGCAGTTATGTCACCTTTTTCATTCATTATTTTGTTTATATGGGTCTTCTCTCTTTTTGATTTTGTCAGTCTAGCTAGGGGCTTGTCAATCTTGTTGATCTTCTCAAAGAACCAACTTTTGGTGATATTTATGCTTTCTATTGTTTTTTTGTTCTCTATGTCATTTATTTCTGCTTTAATCCTTGTTATTTCTTTTCTTCTACTTGGTTTAGGATTGGTTTGCTGTTCATTTTCTAGCTTCTTCAGTTGATCCATTAGTTCTTTGATTTTGGCTCTTTCTTCCTTTTTAATATATGCGTTTAGTGCTATAAATTTCCCCCTTAGCACTGCTTTTGCTGCATCCCATAGGTTTTGGTATGTTGTGTTCTCATTTTCATTCGTCTCTATATATTTAGCAATTTCTCTTGCTATTTCTTCTTTAACCCACTGATTGTTTAGGAGTGTGTTGTTTAACCTCCAGGTATTTGTGAATTTTCTAAGTCTCTGATGGTTATTGACTTCTAATTGTATTCCATTGTGGTCAGAGAATGTGCTTTGAATAATTTCAATCTTTTTAAATTTATTGAGGCTTGTTTTATGTCCCAGCATATGACCTATTCTGGAGAAAGTTCCGTGAGCACTAGAAAAGTATGTGTATCCTGGTGATTTGGGATGTAATGTCCTGTAGATGTCTGTTAAATCTAATTCATTTATCAGATTGTTTAGGTTTTCAGTTTCCTTATTGGTCTTCTGTCTGGTTGATCTATCTATAGGAGAGAGTGATGTGTTGAAGTCTCCCACAATTATTGTGGAAACATCAATTGCTTCCTTTAGTTTTGCCAATGTTTCTCTCATGTATTTTGTGGCACCTTGATTGGGTGCATAGACATTTACGATTGTTATTTCTTCTTGCTGAATTGCCCCTTTTATTAGTATGTAGTGGCCTTCTTTGTCTCTCAAAACATCCCTGCATTTGAAGTCTATTTTATCTGAGATTAATATTGCTACACCTGCTTTCTTTTGGCTGTAGCTTGCATGAAATATTTTTTTCCATCCTTTCACTTTCAATTTCTTTGTGTCCCTGTGTCTAAGATGAGTCTCTTGTATGCAACATATTGATGGTTCATTTTTTTTGATCCATTCTGCGAATCTATATCTTTTAATTGGGGAGTTTAATCCATTTACATTCAACGTTAAAACCGTGAAGGCATTTCTTGAATCGGCCATCTTATCCTTTGGATTATGTTTGCCATATTTTTCCCTCTCTCTATTAATATCCTTTATTGTACCCATACCGAATCTCTTTAGTACTGAACCTTTCTCCAAGTCTCTCTGTCCTGTCTTTGTTTCTCTGTCTGTAGGGCTCCCTTTAGTATCTCCAGTAGGGCAGGTCTCTTGTTAGCAAATTCTCTCAGCATTTCTTTGTCTGTGAAAAATTTCAGCTCTCCCTCAAATTTGAAGGAGAGCTTTGCTGGATAAAGTATTCTTGGCTGGAAATTCCTCTCTCTCAGAATTTTAAATATATCGTGCCATTGCCTTCTCGCCTCCATGGTGGCTGCTGAGTAGTCACTACTTAGTCTTATGCTGTTTCCTTTGTATGTGGTGAATTGCTTTTCTCTTGCTGCTTTCAGAACTTGCTCCTTCTCTTCTATGTTTGACAGTGTGATCAGTATATGTCTCGGAGTGGGTTTTTTTGGATTTATTCTATTTGGAGTTCGCTGAGCATTTATGATATGTGTATTTATGTTGTTTAGAAGATTTGGGAAGTTTTCCCCAACAATTTCTTTGAATACTCTTCCTAGACCTTTACCCTTTTCTTCCCCTTCTGGGACACCAATGAGTCTTATATTCGGACGCTTCATATTATCTATCATATCCCTGAGGTCCATTTCGAGTTTTTCAATTTTTTTCCCCATTCTTTCTTTTATGCTTTCATTTTCCATTCTGTCATCTTCCAGGTCACTGATTCGTTGTTCAACTTCCTCTAGTCTTGTACTATGAGTGTCCAGAATCTTTTTAATTTGGTCAACAGTTTCTTTAATTTCCATAAGATCATCCATTTTTTTATTTAGTCTTGCAATGTCTTCTTTATGCTCTTCTAGGGTCTTCTTGATTTCCTTCATATCCCGTACTAGGGTCTCATTGTTCATCTTTAGTTCTTTGAGTAGCTGCTCTAGGTGTGTCTCTTCTGGTCTTTTGATTTGGGTGCTTGGGCTTGGGTTATCCATATCGTCTGGTTTTTTCATATGCTTTATAATTTTCTGTTGTTTTTGGCCTCGTGGCATTTGCTGTCCTTGATAGGGTTCTTTTAGGGTTTGTAGACCAGTTGAAGTCCTTATCTCTAATTTATCAGATCTACAGCTTCGTGGAGTACACTTTCTCTAACTAACCAGCAGGTGGCGTCCACGAGCCACCTGTTCTCCACAAGCCAGATCTCCCCTGCTTAGCCTTTTTGGTGAGTGGGGGAGTGAGTCTTGTGGGGCCCAATTGGTGTCCCAAGCTTGCGTGTGTAGTTGGTGTTGCCTGCCCTGTATGTGGGGCGTGTTTCTGGGCAGTCGGGGAGGGGGGGTGGCCCTAACAATCAAATCTCCCTGATGATCCTAGAGTTTTAAAGCTACTGCAATAGTCTAATCCTTCAGTTCAGTCCTGC
Source organism: Choloepus didactylus (assembly GCF_015220235.1). Lineage (NCBI taxonomy): Eukaryota > Metazoa > Chordata > Mammalia > Pilosa > Megalonychidae > Choloepus > Choloepus didactylus. Next base: position 94,004,614 of record NC_051313.1, on the reverse strand, counting down.
CACAGTTTGTCTCTGCCACTGACCCACAAGTCTTTGGTATTGGCGTATGGCTCCTGAGACTTGCAAGTGGGCCCCTCTTCCAGGCTGTGCACCCCGGGTCCTCTGTTGAGGGATGACTGTGCTATGTCACAGGTGAGTGCCGTCCCCCCAGGGCAGTTCTGGGCTGCTGGGCTGTGTTGGGAGGCTCCCAGTCTGCTCAAATGATGGCTGAATGGGGCTCTGTTAATTCACACTGCTCCCCCTTCCCAGCTCTGGGACATTCAACTGAGGTTGCAGGGAAGGCTAATGTCCACGCCCAGTTTTGTGGTGTGTGCCTGTTATTTGAAGCACTTCCGTCACACTGGGTTGTCTGGGGCAGCTCTGGGCTATGGGGCTGGCGATGGGCAGGAGTGTTTCCTGTCCACCAGGATGGTGGCTGTGAGTGGACACCCCCCTTTTCTTGGGAAGTTGTGTTGTTTAGTGAATTTTCTCAGCCACTGGATTATTGCCTTTTGTCTCAGAGCTCTCTTATTTCTGCTCTTGACTTGACGTGCCCAAATTTCAATTCTTTGAAGCTTTCTGTATTGAGCTTCTTAGAGTAATTGTTTTAGAAAAAGCAAAAAGGATTTAAAAAAAAAAAAAAAAAAAAAAAAAAAAACGGCCCTCCTCAGAGATCTAATGGGTTATTGAAATGCTAATAGACAAAGCAACCAGGGCCATTAAGGAAAGGTGCCCTGGGCAGAGAGATCAGCCTTGCTTCGGGATTTGCATATGCGCCTCAAGGCCTGATCTCCGCCCTTCCCCTTTCTGTGTTCACCAGAACTCCAAAAATCCTCTGCTTTTACTTTGGAGCTTCTCGTGTTGTTTTCCTTCTATGCCCGTCTCCTCTCTGCTGGGCTGGCTGCTCTCAGAGTCTCTGGTGTCTGGCCTCAGTCTATCTATGGTTGGAGTTTGAATCAGTAGAATGAGTTTCCGATGAGAGCAGCCACTGCAATTCTCCCTTCTCCTTCCTGGAGCTGACAGCCCCTCCTCCCCCGGGACTGAGCCTGGCAGGGAGGGGCGCGGGTCCCCTGGCCGCAAAAACTTACAGATTTCGCTGATCTCAGCAGTTCCACGTTTTCATGAGTGTTGTATGAAGTATGCCCAAAGACAGATTGCTCTGTGGTGTCCAGTCCACGCAGTTCCTGGCTTTTTACCTACTTTCCTGGAGGAGTAACTAAAACATACAGCTCACCAGTCTGCCATCTTGCCCCGCCTCCTGTATTATCTTTTAAAATAGATTGTGAGCCTACTACTTTCGTACTTCCTTCTCATTGCTTCCACTAACTTAAAGAATTCAAGGCAACTTTATTATTTTCAAATTTATTCTTTCTCTAGCAGCTTTCCCACTTTTATCTCTTACTGTGTTTGTGCCCCAAACATAAAATACTTTCTGAATCTCCACTTATGACCTTTCCATTCTTTTCACAAAGTACAGCTCAAATATCATTTCCTCATTCTAGTTTTTCTTGATTCCTTATCCACTTCCATTCTTTTCTTCTTAATAGAATTAATTATGCTGTGCACAATGAATCCATAGCCCTTAATTAGTTTTCTGAAATCAATTTATTTTTTAATACATAATATATTGATATGGTTCAGTATTCTAAAGATCTTATCCATCCCTTTATTCTACTACTTAATCTCATTGTATCTTAATCACTGCATGTCTCTTTCTAATAAGATTGACTTTTCTGAGGCAAAACTCTGTCTTCTTTATCTCTACTGTTGCCATCTAGAATGGGGTCTTGAATCATACAGGCAAATCTATGTAGTCAAAATATGTGGAGCTAAATTAAGCCTGCCAACTGTAATCAGAGGAGTTAGCAATATAACCAGATGTCATTCCAATTGAGAGAGGAAAGATGTTCAAGACAAACTGATTGTTAAGTCTTTAGTTGTTGCAGATAGGAAAAGGAGAAAATGGACTGAAATAGAAGACTCTTGGTTTAATAATTGGTTTTCATTGGCAAATAGATAATGATTGGTAAGAAATGGAAAAGTAGTAGTTCTGGTCTCTTTGGAATTTAGTAGTGAAGAAGAAAGTTGAAGTATAGTTGTTCTTTATTTTTTTTTCTTTTCTCCTAGAGAATATGACTTTTTATGAGATAGTTTTTGGAATAGTGTGTAGTCTTAATTGAGCCTAGTTCTTTAGTGCATAAGCCAGTATGGGCATGGCATATTCCTGACATAGAATGAATTAATTCTTGAGAATGTGTTCCACCCCTTCCTCATATTCTTAACAAGATGTAGGTAATAATCAAGTGTTTTAAGATGATAGAATTTCATTATATCATCTGCATCTTTATTGAAAAGTATCTTTTGGTGCTTATTTATATGTTAGTTATTTTATAATTACTATAGTAAAAATCATGATATTTTAGAAAATACTTATGAAAGAGTTTTTTTTAAATCCAATTTAGAGTTCGTTGTCGAAATGCTGGTCCTGTTGCTGTAGCTGAGAAGAGCATTGCCCAGGTTGCAGCAAGATTCATATTAAGAGCTTATTGTCCAAAGTGCAACCAAGTATTTGTGGATGAAACTAGTACCCAATATCATAAGCAGAATTCAGGACACAAAGTCCGAGTTATTACCTCAATGGAAGAATCAGTCTTACTTTATTGCCATAGCAGTGAAGGGAACAAACCTCCTTCTGACTTGCATCTGTCAGAGCAATCAACGTTTTCATCACTTAAAAGAAAAATGTCTTTTAAAGAATCCAACACCCAGGATTGCAGTACCATTCCAAAAAAGAAGGTGAATTTAGAGGATAAAAGCCATGAAAGTTTGGTTTATATCCAGAAAGAAAAGTCAACAATTAAAACTTGGTGTTGTGAGTGCCATCAAAGATTCCCTAGTGAAGATGCAGTAGAAAAACATGTTTTCTCCGCAAACACAATGTGTTATAAGTGTGTGGTCTGTGGAAAGGTGTGTGAAGATTCAGGGGTCATCCGTTTACACATGAGCCGGATTCATGGAGGAGCACATTTAAATAACTTTCTTTTCTGGTGTCGGGCATGCAAAAAGGAGTTACCAAGGAAAGAGACTATCATGGCACATGTTACTGAATTTCATAGTGGACACAGATATTTTTATGAGATGGATGAAGTGGTAGAAGGTGGAGTTTTGCCATCATCCTCTACAACATTGGTGAGTAACACAACTGCTAAGAAGCCTTCTTTGACTGTTATCAATCATTCCCCTGCGAACAGCCCTCCAAGGGGGAAATGGCAATGCCGAATTTGTGAAGATATGTTTGACTCCCAGGAATGTGTAAAACAGCACTGCCTGTCTTTGGCAAGTCATCAGTTTCATAGATATAGCTGTGCCCATTGCAGAAAGACTTTTCACAAGATAGAAACATTATACCGACATTGCCAAGATGAGCATGACAATGAAATAAAGATTAAATACTTTTGTGGGCTTTGTGATCTTATCTTTAATGTGGAAGAGGCATTCTTGAATCATTACAAGGAGTGTCACAGCATCGATTATGTGTTTGTGTCAGAAAAATCTGAAACTTCAGTTAAAACCGAGGATGATTTTCCAGTATTGGAGACCAGTAACCTGTTAACCTGTGGTTGCCGTGAGAGTTATATCTGTAAAGTCAACAGAAAGGAGGATTATAGTAGATGTCTCCAAATCATGCTGGATAAAGGTAAACTGTGGTTTCGCTGCAGTTTGTGTTCAGCAACAGCACAGAATTTAGCCGACATGAACACTCATCTACATCAAGTGCACAGAGAAGAAAAGAGTGCTGAGGAGGAGCAACAGTATGTAATCAAGTGTGGCACCTGCACCAAAGCATTTCATGATCCTGAAAGTGCTCAGCAGCACTTCCATAGAAAACATTGCTTCTTACAAAAACCAAGTGTGGCTCATTTTGGATCTGATAAAGCAAGCCTATACAAGTTTACTGCCAGTGCCTCACATATAGAGAGAAAACCGAAACAAGCAGTAAACCACACAAAAAATTCAGAAGTGGAGAAAGGAGCTGAGAATGACCTAAGCTGTCAAAATACAGGTATGGCTTTACAAATCTGTCTGTGCAAATTTCACATTAATGTAGAAACTCACATGTACTGTAGTCACTAATTTTGTAGTAAATACTATAACCATGAAAGCTACTAGTAACCCAATTTAGAAGCAAGAAACAAGATAGGAGGATACATTAGTTAATTATTGCAATATATATTTTGGGGAGATTTGTATTCCTACTACTTCCTTCAGCCACTCTCTAAATTCAAGGAGACAAAGAGTATATGTTGGCTTTAAATAATAGGTATTTTACATACCATTTTCTTTTCTTTTACAAAAGGCATGGGGATTATGAGAGATGAAGGAAGTTGATAGTTTTCCGGAAAGTCAGATTTTAAAGTTATGCTGGACATTACTATCACTTACATTTTTCTTAAAATGTTTAGTTTCATTTTTAAAATTAATCAAATGGATTCTTTTTGTTTGTTTCAGTCTTGGCCTTATTCTATAATTTGGAGAAATCTTAAAAGTCATTTCAAAATTCATATATATATATATATACATATATATATATATATAAAATTTGATTGGCTTAGGAAGCAAATTTTTTACTTACAGTTAAAATAGCCATTAGAAGTGGTATTAAAAGTAGCAGCAAGAAACCAGTGAAAAAATTGAGATATGGATCCCCTTGTTTGCTGTACTTGTTTTGAACTTTCCTCCTTTCATATGATAGAATTTATTAAATCTAGAAGAATGCAGTGTTTTTAGTTTGTTTAGATGGGTAATTTTAATTCTGTATCCTTTTAAATAAATATTAGTTACTGGTGAGTACACAGTATGTAGTGGAGCACAGTAAAAATATGTGAACATTTGGGTTATAAAATACTTTTAGATGTATATATTTTAAAATTTAGACGTATATATTTTAAAATTTTTACAGACTTCTTCTATAGCATATGTAGATCTCAGCATCACTTTTATTCATGTCATGGTTTGAATGAGAAAGGATTAAATACTTACTTGATTAAATACTTACTTGACTGTACTCCAAACAGTAGTCACATCCTTTTGTGTTCTTTTGTGCTTTTCCTTTTCCTCCTCTCCTTACTTTTTGCGAATTGGTGTTAGTCTTTGATTGATAGAAAGTGATTTAATATCTAAATCTAGAATTTGCTGAGAACCTGGAGAAAATACATTAGAAGAAGGGTGGCTTGGAAATGGAAGGGGATGACCGTAGTATATCAGAGGGATCCTCTGTTATGTGGAGTAGAAGCTATTAACTTTTAAATGATTTATCATTGTAAGGTTTGCTTTGCTACTACTGGAAAGTTTAAGGCCCTATCAAGGTGGAAAAGTATGACAGAAGGTAAATGAGAGGGAGAAAAACAGTTGGAGATTGTGGAAGATGATAAAAAAGAACCTGAGAGAACCAAGAAAAATGTGTTTATAATGGGAGGTGCTATGTGCCACGCTTGCCCCTATTTCTAGAGCTGCTTTTGGGCAGCAGGCCTGTGGGTTATCCTCTTTCTGCTCTCTAAGGTGTTTAATCACAGAATCAGAAGGCCGCTAATAAACCAGTAGTCTAAATTACAAAAAGAGCCAAATTCTGTTGGGGGGAACATTCTTAATAGATAATCTTGAAAAGGAATTTCCTTTTGATGAATTGGTTTGAGTTTTTGGCTATTTAGCCTTAAGTCTTGGTCTTCCTACCACATTATTTTAATATTTTAATAATTCCTTTAATAAATGACTTAAGGAAAAACCCCTTAGAATTAATGGCACATATTTGTAAAAGATATATAATCAAGTTTCTGAAATATTAAGAATTTTATGTTGCAGTTGTAAAATGTGTCAAATACAGGTTTGTATATCATGAAAAAGTTTAGATAGAGATAAATAAGTTGAAAAAATTATTTTTGTTTATCAGTTCTCTAATATCTTTTAGACTTGAGAAATTAAAATATTTTCTTAGCAAATTCTTACTAAATTCATGTTCATGTGTCTCTCACCAGATGAAGAAGTTGTTGAGCTTCCAGATCTGGATTACCTGCGAACCATGACTCATATAGTCTTCGTAGATTTTGATAACTGGTCAAACTTTTTTGGCCACTTACCAGGACATCTTAACCAAGGAACATTTATTTGGGGCTTTCAAGGTATGGTTAATATGGAAAACATTTAAGACGACCCCCTTTTATTTTTCTTTAGAATATGGTTCACTTTAAAAGGATTCCTCTTGAACCTTCCTGAATACAATGTAGGTGCATAATTGGAATATTGTTACTTTGCGGTGTACTTACTCTGCTTGAATCTTTTTCTCATTAGATTTTTCTCTGGTGAACGTTAGCTCTTTTTGGTGGCCCAAAGTTTGTGGGTGTTTAGATACAGATTGAAAAAGCTTTTATTCAGCACCTATAATACACCATGTACTATGCTTGGTAATAACACATAGTTACTGATTATTATTATGGTTTCTCTCTTTTAAAATGTAAGGAAATTTTTAAATATAATTTTTAAATATAATTTAAAAATTTAAATATAAGGAATGCTGAAATGTTTATTTTTTCCATAGTCTTAAAACTAATAATTAGCACAGTTAGTTTTTGAACTTGGATATCTTGGCTAAAGAGCTAGAATTATTTTCAGCCTACTAGAACTGCCTCTTGAGTTCATCCTTTCTGGCTATTCATAAATCTGCAGCTTTATCTAAATCTCTTTACACAGTGACGAAACCTGAGAGACAGCCTTCTTTAATATACAGAGGTTTAGGATAGTTAGCATCTGATAAGTACATGTTTGATAGGAAAAGGCAATTAAAGAAGAGAATTTGGGATTCAAGATGGAAACATACTGACCTGGATAAGTTAGCCAGTACAACCTTTTACTAAGTTCAACTTTGCTGATTGCGCATCAATCATTTCTATCCACTGAACAGCCTTGACATATTTGTAAAAACCACTAATGCATATATTCATACAGAATGATACCATTTCAAAACATTTTCAAACATTGCTTTTGGTGTTGCTTAACATCCCTGTGAGTAGGCAGATGCACGGAAGTTGGTCTACTTTCCCAAGGTTGTAAGGCAGAAGATGGTGATACCTGGGCTGGAACTGAGTTCTTTGCATTCTAATTTAGTACTTTCAGTAGTTTCTAGCCATTTGGTCTTTTCTTCTCCAGTTTAACTATATTTATGCCTTTTCTAAATGAACTAATAGGAGGAAACACCAATTGGAAACCTCCACTCAACTGTAAGGTCTTTAATTACCTGAACAGGATTGGATGCTTCTTCCTTCATCCTCGCTGCAGTAAAAGAAAAGATGCTGCTGATTTTGCCATATGTATGCATGTGAGTCCTTGTTTTATTAAAAATCCAGTGTGACTCTAGGACCCACTGATTCTATGCTTGGATTCCCGCCTGCACCCCCCCCCCCACCCCCCCACTTGAATTGTAATGAAACTGTGTAAATCATTCTTCGATGCTATATTTTTGAATAAAATCTTCAGCACCAGGTTCTATTTATGACTACTTTGAGGGCAAGGTACCTTGGCAGTTTTATTTACAGCTGAATCTTTAGCCCCTAGCAGGACTAATTACACATAATAGACCCTCACCTGTTTGTGGAATGAATGGTTAAGAGATGACAGTGTACTTGATCTATGCTAAGATGCTTCCATACTTTCATATCGCTGAAATTGGGAGGAAGCTTAACAATCACTGTTGCGCTAGATAGAATTTACATTTATTTCTGCCTCTACCAGTCACCTAGAGAAACTACTAACCTAAGACCTGTTTAAAATTTAATTCTGTGCTTGAGTGTTTATGAGTCACACTGATACTGTGAATTTACTCTGCAAACCTGCTGAATGCTGCTTATGGTCAAAACACAAGAGATTTCTGTTTTCCTCTATCTAGTGCCAAGATCAAGTCTTGCAAATTTCCTTGCTTACCCTTAACTTTATGGCAGATTTGTTTCTTATTTACCCTTACATTGAGTGTGTAGCCCTTTGGTGTTCCCAGCTTTATCTGGGGGCCTCCTATTGGACTCCCATTTTGGTAGTAGTTTTTCTTTTTATTGGCACATAAAATAGCTCATCTTATGGTTGATGACATCTTATAATTGATGAAATGTGTATTTCATTTATGAAGGAGATCTTTGTATCAGACTGTGGTGAGGGCTAGAGAAGAAGCTTAATACACTTCCCAGATATATGCTCATTTTGAAATAGTTGTAATGATTTGAAATGCAAATACTGATTTCATCAATATATGCCATTTGTTCCAACTTAGGCTGGCCGTCTAGATGAACAACTACCCAAGCAAATTCCTTTTACCATCCTCTCAGGAGATCAAGGTTTTTTGGAGTTGGAGAATCAATTTAAGAAGACTCAGAGGCCAGCTCACATACTAAACCCTCACCACTTAGAGGGAGACATGATGTGTGCTTTGTTAAATAGCATATCTGATACTACTAAAGGTATGCAGCTGCAGTCACAGTGCAAACCGCCCAAGAGGAGGAGACTTCACTGCTGAGAGAAACCAATAAATTGCTGTCCACTAGTAAACCATTGCCCAGTCACTAAGCCCTCATGCTCTTATACATCTATCTTACTATCTTTTCTTTTTCTCTCTTTCATTCTTTAGTGTTTTAGAAAGGAAATGAGCTCAATAATTTTCTGGTGTATTTTTTTTGATCTAATATATCTAATCTGTATTCCAGACTTACATTAGTTTTTTAGAAAGCAAATTGCTTATACCTGTAATCAGAAAGCTTTTATAAGGAATAATAATGACAATACCAACAAAACAGAACAGAATTCAAGAGGATGACAGCCCTGTGAGGCCTTTAGTTTAGGTCTGGGGAAAGGGTGAAGAACTCCTTTCTTCTTGTTGGTGACTTGCACTCCCTTCTCCATTTTATGAGACTGTTCAATGAAAGGGAGTGTTTATGCCCACTTCACTTAACCAGTTTTTAAGAAAAGATGACTAAGGATTCAAAAGTTTTTCTCATAATTTCCAAAATAAAGAAATATGGATGGAAGAAGAGAATAAAGAAGTAGCTCCTTTTTAAATAGCCTAAGAATTTGAAGCCATGTGTAATATTTTAAGGTATGGGTGATTGACCTCAATGAAAAACAGTAGCTACTTTTGGGCATGTTTATTGTATACATTTAAATTTTCCATCTCTGCTTGTCTCCCAGCTGTTTTTTTCTCTCAGCATGTTTGGTGCCACATTTTGATGAAAACCCATTCTGAAAAATTTTTTAAATTCTAATTGCATCTGATTCTATTCAGTTCTGCAAAGTTCGTAATCAGTAATCTACCAGCTCAAGCATATTCTTTAAAGCAGAGTGATGATATTAAGGTTGTAGTGGAAAATGAGCTCTGTTTTATCTATTTATGTCATGCATTAGTACTGAATTTAATCTTCCTATTCTGTACTTTTTGCTTTTATCCATTTGCTTTTTAAACTTTGTTTTTTATTTAATCTCTTTTCCTTCCACCATTTTGCCATCCCTTCCTTAATCCTTATATCATCTACTTAATATCTTATAAAATACTTGAGTTTTTACCTTTGCCACCCTGTGCTAACTGCCTTTTCTTTTTCTTATGCTGCTGCTTTGGGGAGCATTTCTTTTATAATTTAAAATGTATAACCTGTTATGGATTTCCCTCTATTTCAATTCTTTTTGGAATGAGAGCTGCATAGGTAGATGAGAATTAGAAGGAAGATGCAGAAGGTCATTGTTATTTGCTGGTTGTGCCCTACTAAATGCCTTTTAAGTTCTAGGTATTCTTTATTTTGTTATCATTCATTCATATTCAATGCTCTTTTGAACTTACTGCTCTTTGGGACATGTGTACTTCATGCTGAATTTTTGTGGAATGCAGCAATTATGCAGTGCATAAAGAAGGGCATGGGCTTTGGTTCACATGTCAGCTTTGCTTCTTGCTAGCTGTGTAATATCAGACAAGTTACTTAACTTTTTTCTAAGCCTCACTTTCCATCTATAAGGTAAGATTTAGTGATATATGTAAAGTGTCTAGCACCATATATAAAGCAGTATAGGTGCTCAGTAAATAGTGGTTGTTTTTATTACTTCCATAAAACTAAAATATGATTCCCAACCACTGCATTTTAAAAATACTAGAAATAATTAAAATTAAGGGGCCAAAGAAGTGTAGAGTTTTTAAATCAAGACATTTTACCTTTCATGTTGATTTAAGGATCTAATGAAGTATATGCTGCTTTTGCAACCATAAAATGCAAAAATGTTATACTAAAGCACACTATATTCAGATCCAGTAATTAATTTAAGGCTAAATTTTTCCATCATGAAAGACTGGGAGGTGTCAGATTGTCTGGTAGTAAACCTTAAAATAAGAGAATCAGGTAACATTACGTTCTTAGATAACTGCCATCACTTTCCCTATCAAATGGCTTTGTGAATAGAAAAGTAATAGTTTGTGTTAAGGGATGGTATTTAATGTGTACTGGCAAAGAGCAAATCTTTCAGTGTTCACGAAGACATTCTTTTAGGGTCTTTCAGTAATTTTGGTTCTCACAAGAATGCCAAGTTACCTCCTTTCATCTGTTTTAGCCTAGTGTTCCTGTCTTCAGATTTGACAACCAAAGTTTCTTAAGGCATTGTGGTTTTAACCTTTTGGTGGGGGGCACAAGAGAGATTAATGGAACTCTCTGAGAATCTGATGAAAACTTGCTATACCCTCTTTCCTCCAAAATAAACATGTATATAAAATTTTACATATAATTTTAGCAGATACATGGTTTCAAGGTTCCTAGCTACAAACAAACAAACAAACTCTTATCTTTAGGCTGCAACAGAATCTCATATTTTAACATACAATGAGAAGTTATCTTTTATATCCATCATTAGTTTTCAGGTTTTTAAAATTTCCACCATATCATGGACAAACGATATTAAGTTTAAGCCTCTTTTTTTTTTTTTTTTTTTTTTTTCTTTTTTCTTTTTAACTTTTCAGAAATTTACCATTACCAGGGCCAGAAAGTGATTGGTAATCATACTGGAGTTTTCTGTATAAACAGAATGTTTCTATTGAATACTGTCATGAGAATCAATGATATATGGTATCTTATACTTTGAAAATTTAGTGTTTGCCTATTTTTCAAAGTTCATTGAGTATTTTCTTCAGGAGGTATTTATTTCAGGATACTAATAGAGAAATTCAGAATTGCTGGTTCCGTATATGGATGTCATTTAGCAATTACTTGGTGGGGAAGGGGCAGGTAAGTTGCTTTACTACTAATACATTTTTAGTTCTTTGTCTTGGTTACAGTAAATTAGTTACTCATTGCAGCAAGGTGGGCGTTTAGACCAGCTTTGAGGTTTGAATGTGTCATGGTTTTTACCCTATTAATAAACTCTCTCTCCTTCTAGTCATCAGAGTACCAGCACTAACATTTTGATTACAGCTATGATATATGTATAAATCCTTATAGAGACACTTAAAAATATCTGTTAACCAGTCTTTAATTGATGCTCTTGGCCCCCTTATCTTCCTTCATCAATTATGTTTTATATTGAACCCATGCTCACTTGAAACTTGCCAAGATACATGGATCCTTTTCTAGAAATCCTAATCAGAGTAGCCAGGGTAAACTTTCTCTTCTTTTAGACTTTTTACTTTTTATTCACAGATATATCTTCATTGTAATTTAAGCTTTATGTTTTAGAGATGCAGATACAACTTTTCACGTAAATTTTCAGTTTTAAAGAAGAGAAAGGGGAACTAGTCTTTATTGAGGGCCTACTATGTGCCAGCTACCATGCTAGCTGCTTTTTATTATTTAATGTTTAAAGAACTTCTTCTACGTGTTATTAAATCCTCATGGCAACACTTTGAGGTGGAATGGATTATATTACCCCATTTTAAAAATGAAGCTGAGGTCTGTGAAATTTAAATAACCTGCCTATGGCCACACAGCAAGTGCTTTTCTCCTCTTCTGCATTGCCTGTGAAGGCTGAGGCTTTCACTGACATGAATACCTGATTTCATGGTGTAGAGATACCCAACTAGTGCAAATTAATGGCTCTAACCATGTCCTTGAAGAATGACTTTATTAAGATATTTTCTACTGTAGTCTAACAATATTGCAGAGTTTATGTAAAGATAATAAATAGCACTTTTAAAAAATTAACATTCAGGGAGATGCATTATTTTTAGTAAGATAACAAGACTTGGTTGTGGGTTCTGGTACTTAAAAAATAAACTGATTATGTAATGAACATAGCCAAGGAAAATGATTAGCATTGTAATTTCCTTAGGATCTTTGGTCTCAAAATTAAACAAATAAACCCCATCTTGAGAGGCTACTCAGGATATTTTCACAATAACTACAAGCACAGCAATGAGCTATTTCAGTACTGCAGTATGCCATTTCTAAGAAATTTATTGCGAACTCCCCCCCTCCCACATTCCATTGCTGCTTCCCTTTTTAGCCTACTCAGTATAAATGTTTCAGAAGATATAGAAGTTAATATAACAATTTATTTTATTTGGACCAGTGTCTGCAAGCTTGAGAATGAGATACAACTGCCACTTTTTTCTTGAGACTACAGAAATGCTCTTTAGTGATGAGCTCAGGCTGGGTTAAAGGGAACGCTATCTCCTTTTTTCTTTCTTCCTTTTTTTTTTATTTTAACAGTAGTTTTATTGAGATGTAGTTACAGACCATGCAATCCATCCAAAGTGTACAGTGGCTTTTAGTATAATCAAAGAATGGTGCATTCATCACCACAATCAATTTAGAACATTTTCATTACTCCAAAAAGATAAACCTCATACCCCCCTAGCAGTTACCTCTCAATTCTTCTATCCTTCCCCAGCCTTACATAACCACTAATCTAATTCTGTCTCTATAGATTTATTTGTATTTACATTTTTTATGAATGGTATCATACCATATAAGGTACTTTGTGTCTGGTTTCTTTCACTTAGCATAATGGTTTTCTTTTTATTATTGTTTTTTTTTTCTTTAATTAAGTTGTAAGTTTACAGAAAAGTCCTGTGAAAAATACAGCATTCAAATACACACACACACACACACACCCATTATTGGCAGTTTGCATTAGTGTGGTACCTTTCCTACAACAATGAAAGAATATTAAAATATTACCGTTAACTATAGTCTGTAGTTTACATTAGGTGTATTTTTTTCCATATACCACCTTATTATTGACACCTTGTAATAGTGTCATACATTTGTTATAATTCATGAAAGAACATTCTTATATTTGTACTATTAACCACATTTTTATTTACCCTGTATGATATTGCTACCCCTCTCATGGCAGTATACTATCCATAAGATAAAAGAACTGTGCTGCTTGTTTGTACTGCATCTACTATGCGGTTTTTTCTTAATTTGCTAAGTGTTGTTTTATTGTACCTACCTCAACCACACTTCTTTTTAAAATTTCTTTTTAACTTTTTATTTTGAAATAATTTCAAACTTACAAGACAGTTTGTAAAAATAATACAAACCCCATGCAGAGAACTCCAACATACCCTCCAACTTCCAGATACCAGATCCACCGATTTTAACTTTTAGCCACCTTTGCCATATCATCTATTGTTATCATCTGTTTTCTGAAGATTTGAGAGCAGATTGTACACATCATACTACTTGAACACGTAATACCCCCATACGTATTTTCTATGAACAAGGATATTTACTTATGTAATCACCTTAAGTACAGTTACCAAGTTCAAGAAATTTCTACTTTCCAGATTTTCTTATGTCCCAATAATCTTTTGGAGCCTTTTGTGAAAACATATGTACAACATAAATCTTCCCATCCCAACCTCTCCCAAGTATAACATTCAGTGGAATTAATCACATTCACAATTTTGCAGTACCCTTCCTACCATCCATTACTAGAATTTTCCCTTCACCCCAAACAGAAACACTACATTCATTTTGCATTAATTGCACACTGCTCCTGCCCTTCACCCATGGTAACCTGCACTCTACTTTCTGTCTCTTATGATTTGCATATTCTCTGGTATTTTCTTTGTGGTTACCATTGGACTTATCTTTAACATCCTAAATCTATAACAGTCTCATTTTCTCTGATACGAACCTAACTTCAATAGCATACATGAACTATGTTCCCTATGTCCTTCTCTCCCCTCTCCATCTTTGTATAGTTATTGTCAGAAATTACATATGTATACACTGAATTCAAAACCATTAATTTATCATTACATTTTTGCATTTGCCCTTTAGGTACTGTAGGAAGTAAAAAATGTGGAGTTAGAAATAAAAAAATACAATAGTACTGGTATTTATATTTACTCATGTTATTATCTTGACTGGTGATTTTTATTTCTTCATGTGATTTCAGTTAGTTGTCTAGTGTCCTTTCTCACCAACCTGCAGTACTACTGTTAGCATTTCTTGTTCTTCAGTTTTTGTTTATCTGAGAACGTCAGAATCTTTCTGTCAGTTTTGAAAAACATTTTTGCCAGATACAGAATTCTTGGTTGTCAGTGTTTTGCTTTCAGCACTTTAAATATGTCTTCCAACCAGCTTCTTGCCTCCATGTTTCCAATGAAAAATTGGCACTTAATCTTATTAAGGCTCCCTTGTATGTGACACATTGTTTTTCTCTTGCAGCTTTCAGTATTCTCTCTTTAACTTTGGCATTGACAGCTTGATTGTAATGTGGTTTGGTTTGGGTCTATTTGGGTTTATCCTGTTTAGAGTTCATTGGGCATCTTGAATGTATATATTCATATCTTTTGATAAATAGGGGAAGTTTTCAGCCATTATTTCTTTTAATATTCTCTCTGCCCCTTTCTTTCTTCTTCTCAGACAGTGCGTATGTTGATACACTTGATGGTGTCCCACAGGTTCCTCAGGCTCTTTTCACTTTTCTTCATTCTCTCTTCCTTCTTCTCAGACTGGATCAATTCAGTTATTTTATCTTCAAGTTCATGGATTCTTCTGCCAGCTCCAATCTGCTGTTAAACCTGTCTAGGGAATTTTTTTATTTCTTTTACTCTGGTTGTCAGCACTGTTTGGTTCCTTTTCATAATTTCCTTCTGTTGATAGTCTCTTTGTATTTCTCTGTCACTTTCCTGATTGCCTTTAGTTCTTTGTCCTTGTCCTTTAGCTCTTTGAGCATATTTAAGACCATTTTTTAAAAGTCTTTGGAATTTCCCAGGTCTAATCCTCCTCATTGATGGTTCCAAATGCTTTAATCTTCTCCTTTGCCTGGGCCATCACTTCCTGTTTCCTTATATGTTTTATAATCTTTTGATGAAACCTGGAAATTTTGATATTTTACTGTGTTATCCCTGGAATTTAGACACTGGGGCACCTGTTCCTTAAGCTTGTATCCAGCTAGTGTTATTCCAGGAATAATAAGAGAGAAAAAAAAAAAAAGAAAACACCTTTCCCAGTCTTTGCAGATTGACCTGTTTGAGTGCTTTCCTTTGGAGCTTATCCAAACAATGAGTTTAGAGAATAAGCCAAAGCATAGGCCTTCCTAGTCTTTTTCTGTGCTTGTACCTTGTCTTGGGCATTTGTGTTTAGCCCTTGGAATTCTCCCATTTACATGGATACAAGTCTCCTCTTTCCTAAGAAACATTTTCCTCATGGTCCTGGGCACTGCCTTCTATGTCCTACAGCCAGCAGTCCCTTGCCCTAGGCAGCCACTTGACTGCTCTCCCACTGTGTTCTTTAGGAGAACTCTGTGAACCACCTTTGACATGCAGGGCAAGTTGTGGGACAAGTTCCTCAGGTCACCACCAGACAGCTTAGGCCAGACATACATATCCAAGTATGTGCATGAGGGTTACCCTGCTCCTTCTGGAACGGAGATCTGGGATCCACAGTTGGCTCTGTGCTGAGTGGTAAGGGGTGGGGAAGGGGCCAGCCAGTGTTCCAGGAATTCCTACTGCTATTAAATGGCCTTTTTCTTGTTTTGGCACTCCCCCATTATTGCAATCCTTTAATTGTTTTCTGGAACTTTGAGAAAGATGTTTCTGCTAGTTCTTGCTGGTTGTTCCAAGCTTCTTTGAGGGGACAGAGCCCTGAAGTATCTCGCTTTGCCTTTTAGCCTCAACCATATTTCTTGATGGCTGAGTTTCTTAGTTACTATTTTTCACTGTTCAATTGGTGACCTTCGTTGCTTATATAAAAATTCCTTTTGGCTCTTAGATAGATACATGTTTATGTAATAGAACCTGACTACATGTTATGTATATATATTATGTATAGTTGAAGAACAAGACCCATTTGACTTAATTTCTGTGTAGTTTTCTTCTGAAAATACAGTTTTATATATCCTGTTATTTATAGTTCTTAAGTATTAATTTAACTAGAATATTTTTTCTTAGATTGTGTAAGGCTGAATTTGAGCATCAGTTGTTATGAATTAATGTATACAAATTGTAAAAGATGTTACTAAATATACGTCAATATAATTTTTCTTGAAACTGAACACACTTCATGGACTATCTATTTTATAGCCGTAGGACTTTGTTGTATTCATTTGGATGTAGCTTCACTTAGGAATACAGTGACATATTAAGTGTGGCCAGTGTCTGTAGAAGTCATACCAATTACACAGATTTTTAAAGCCATCTTAAAAATTGAGCTTAGTAAATGTTCACTCTTGCTGTGAAAGTGCAGATGATTGAAATAGCATCATGCTCTGTTGAATAGGTATTTTATAAAATAGTTGTTGAACTTAATTCTGAAATTCTTGTGTGCCTTTAGTTTCTTCAGCCTGTTAATGAGACATAGTTTGTTGATTTTGGCACCATCTTAAAGTCTGCATGATGCAATTAATTCTATGCAAAGGTTCTGAAAATAGGAAAGAATGTTCATGATTTCTCTGTTCTACAAATGGGTCTGATTAAGGCAAAGGAAACTTTTTATAATTTTTGCAACCCAGTGTCAATCTAATTCTTGTTATCCAAATATGCAGTTTTGCTTTAAGCCTTACATGGAGTGATAAATTGTTCAGATCAGTAAAGGCAAGCTGCTTTTTTTTTAATTGTTTTATTGAGATATATTCACATACCATACAATCATCCATGATGTACAGTCAACTGTTTCACGGTACTATCATCACCCCAGTCTATTTTTTGAACATTTTCCTTAAATGTTAACCAGAAAAAGTAAAAATAAGACTAAAAAATAAAAATGAAAAAGAACAACCAAATCACCCCCCCCACCCTATTTTTCTACTCATCTGTCCATACACTGGATAAAGAGAGTGTGATCCACAGGACTTTCACAATCATACTGTCACCCCTTGTAAGCTACATTGCTATACAGTTATCTTCAAGAGTCAAGGCTACTGGGTTGCAGTTTGTTTCAGGTATTCACTTCTAGCTATTTCAGTGCATTAAAACCTAAAAAGGGTTATCTATATAGTGCATAAGAGTGCCCACCAGAGTAACCTCTTGACTCCATTTGAGATCTCTCAGCCACTGAAACTTTATTTCATTTCGCATCCCCATTTTGGTCAAGAAGATGTTCTCAGTCCCACGATGTTGGGTCCAGGTTCAATCTCGGGAGTCATATCCTGCATTGCCAGGGAGATTTACACCTCTGGGAATCAGGTCCCATGTAGGAGGGAGAGCAATGAGTTCACCCACCAAGTTGGCTTAGCTAGAGAGAGGGCCACATCTGAGCAACAAAGAGGCACTCAGGGAGACTCTTAGGAACAATTATAAGTAGGCTTAACCCCTCCTTTGCAGTAACAATCTTCGTAAGGGCAAGCCCCAAGATGGAGGGCTTGGCATACCAAACCACCAATCCTCAGTGTTTTTGAGAACATCAGCAACAACCCAGGTGAGGAAGCCCAACACCCCCACATTCTCCCTCAGTGTCTCAGGGGGGCCCTGCGTATATATTTTTATTCTCCGCCCAAATTACTTTGGGATGTGTCACTATTTCACTCTAACCTATGCAAGCTTACCAGATCTCACTTCCTATTCAAAGTTCCATGTAATTATGGTATTTGAACAAACTGTATGAGTTAAAATGTTTAGGAAATATGGATTCTGCATCAAATAAACATCTCTTCCTTTGATCTCACATGGAAGTTGAAGTTTTAAAACAGTCAGTATCGTCCTTTACCCTTTGGCCCGATTTGCCCTAGTCCTAACCAGATCTGTTTCATTCATATCTCTAACTGAAGTCTGGACTCTTTTTCAGCTTTTTTAACAGATGCTGTATGTGCTAATACTGACATTCATATCTGCCGAGCTCTAGCTCTGAGTTTCAGGTGTCACATAGATACCCAAAGTTCCAGGGATTAATCAAGTTTTACACAAAGGGATCAGCATCTCAGAATCTGGAGATAGCCACTACAACTTAGAAACAGATGTGACTGCTATAAGAGCTTACAATCTAGGGACCATTACGATAAGCATTCCCCTTATAAGCTGTGCTCTAAGATTCAGTTGTGAGTTTACACATTGTAGTTAGTCCATATTGGTGAGGCATTATAGTGTTTGCCTTTGTTTCTGGCACAGTTCACTCAAAATGCTGTCTAAAGGACCCATTCACTTTGTTGTCTTGCATGTCTCACAGCTTCACTCCTCCTCCTAGTTGTTCAGTGTTGTATGCAGTGGGGAACATCACAGTTCACTATTCTGTTCCTCAGTTGATGTACCCTTAGGCCACCTCCACCCATTGCAAATCATGAGTACTGCCTCCATAAACAGCAGTGTGCAAAAGTCCATTCATGTCCCTGCTCTCAGATCTTCCAACTATATGCCTCCTAATGAGGTTGCACCCACATACTTAGCTTCTTGTGGAACCACCACACTGTCCTCCAGAAAGGCTACACCAGTCTGCCTCCTAACCAACAGTAAATATGTACATCCCTCTCTCCATGTTTTCTACAGCACTTTTATCTCTATATTACAATTTTATAGAGCTATATTCACTTACCATACAAGTATCCACAGTGTACAGTTGTTCACAGTATCATCATATAGTTGTGCATTTATCACCATAGTCAGCACTTGAACATATTGATTACTATGAAGAAAAACTTTGATGAATAATAAAAAAGATAATTAAAAGAAAAATAAAATATCATACAATTTAATAGTAGGGTCAGACAACAACATCACTACCAAAAATCCCATATCCCTTCTTTATATCGCCATCTCATACACATTTAGCTTTGGTATATTGCCTTTGTTACATTTTATGGAAGCTTATTACAATGTTACTGTTGACCCTGGACTCCAGTTTGCTTTGATTATGCTTTTCCCCCATACCTTCCCCTTTTCAACACCTTGCATGGTTGACATTCATTTGTTCTCCCACATACAAGAATATTCTTATATTTGTACATTTAGTCACAATCATTGACCATTACAGTTTTTGCTAAGGTCAACAGTCCCAGTCTTTATCTTATATCTTTACCTCAGGTGTCATACATGCCCCTAGCCCACCTCTTTCAGCTTCCCTCACGGACATCTTTGTTCAGTGTACTTAGAATATTGTGCTACCATCACACAGTATTATCTACTTCTGGATCTATACAGTCAATCCTGCTGAACATTCTGTAGTCCTTCAGCATCAAATGCTCAATTTCTACCCTCTTTTTATCTCCTGGTAGCCTGTGTTATCTTCTTTTAACTCTCAAAGTTTGCTCGTTAATGTTAGTTCATATTAGTGAGACCAAACAGTATTTGTCCTTTTGTTTCTGGCTAACTTCACTCAACATAATGTCCTCAAGGTTTATGCACGTTATCATATGTTCCATGTCTTTGTTCTGTCTTACAGCTGCATAATATTCCATCCTGTGTATGTACCACAGTTTGTTTATCCACTCGTCCGTTGATGGACATCTGGGCTGTTTCCATCTCTTGGCTATCGTGAATAATGCTGCAATAAACATCGGTTTACAAACATCCGTTCATGTCTTAACTTTCAGTTCCTCTGAGTATGTACCTAGTAAAGGAATGGCTAGGTCATATGGCAGATTTATGCTTAGCTTCCTGAGGAACCGCCACACTGTCTTCCAGAGTGGTTGCACTGTTCTACATTCCCAGCGACAGTGAATAAGTGTGCCTCTTTCTCCACATCCTCTCCAGCACTTGTAATTTTCTGTTTTTTGAATAATGGCCATTCTGGTAGGTGTGAGATGATATCTCATTGTAGGGTTTTGATTTGCATTTCCCTAATAGCCAGTGAAGTTGAGCATTTTTTCATATGTTTTTGAGCCATTTGTATTTCCTCTTCAGAAAAGTGTCTGTCTTTTGCCCATTTTTTAATTGGGTGGTTTGTCTTTCTGTTGTTGAGTAGTAGGATCACTTTATATATATGGGATATTAAACCCTTATCTGATATGTGGTTTCCAAATATTGTTTCCCATTGTGTAGGCTGCCTTTTTACCTCTCTGACAAAGTCCTTTGATGTTCAAAAGTGTTTAATTTTGAGGAGATCCCATCTATCTGTTTGTTCTTTGGTTACTCGCGCTTTTGGTGTAAGGACCTTGGAAACCACCTCCTGTCACAGGATCTTTAAGATACTGCCCTACATTTTCTTCTAAGAGTATTATGGTCTTAGCACTGATGTTTAGGTCTTTGATCCATTTCGAGTTAATTTTTGTATAAGGTGTGAGATAGGAGTCCTCTTTCATTCTTTTGGAAATGGATATCCAGTTCTCCAGACACCATTTATTGAAGAGGCTGCTCTGTCCCACTTGCTTTGGCTTGACTGCCTTATCAAAGATCAGTTGTCTGTAGATGCGAGAGTCTATTTCTGAACACGTAATTCGATTCCATTGGTCAGTATAGCTATCCTTAATGCCAGTACCATACTGTTTTGAGCACTGTAGCTTTGTAATAAGCTTCCAAGTCAGGTAGTATGAGACCTTCCACTTCGTTCCTCTTTCTCAAGATATTTTTGGCTATTTGGAGTGACTTGCCCTTCAAATAAATTTGGTTATTGGTTTTTCTATTTCTGCAAAGTAAGTTGTTGGGATTTTAATTGGTATTGCATTGAATCTATAAATCAGTTTAGGTATAATTGACATCTTAATTATTTTTAGTCTTCCATTCCATGAACATGGTATGTTCTTTCATTTTCTTTACATCCTGTTTGATTTCTTCTAGCCATTTCTTGTAGTTTTCTCTGTATAGGTCTTCTGTGGCCTTCATCAAGTTTATTCCAAAATACTTGATTCTTTTGGTTGCTCTTGATTTCTTCCTCTTGTTGCACATTGCTTGTGTGTAAGAACACTACAGATTTTTGCATTTTGATCTTGTAGCCTGCCACTTTGCTGTATTCATTGATTAGTTCTAATAGCTTTGCTGTAGATTTTTCTGGGTTTTCTACATATAGACAGTTTTGCTTGCAAAGAGTGAAAGTTTTACTTCTTTGTCTCCAATTTGATTGCCTCATTTCTTTTTCTTAAAGCAAGCTAATTTGATTGACCTTGCTTTTGAATTGTAAAAATAGAAACCCTTAGGTATTTTCTTTCTCATCCTAAATTTTAGAGGCTTAGTTTTGTAGTTCTTCAAACTGTAAATGTACTGTTTTACTTCCCTAAAACATTACTTGAAATTGTTGAAGTAGTAGGTGTACATAACATTATAGAGAAGGTAGTAATTTTTTTTGTAGAACAGCAAAAGATGGCCTGTAATAACAAATTTCTGCAGCAAAGGAACATATGAAATATAGTTATTTAATTTTTATTGATGAACAGTTATAAATGTTTAATTTTTAAATGTATTTTAAAAGTTTTTACATGTTAGCACAGAAACAAATATGTCCATATGTCTTATAGTCAATGATTTAAACTATGATTCAGTCACTAGGAAATTTATATTGATTTAAATGTAAAATGTTAAGCCAAATATTACATCACTGATAGTACCATTGTTGAAATTTAAATGATTTTGCAATACCTCATCAGGTATATCATTTTTATAAAGTCTCAAGGCTCTCTCATTATAAAGCATGTAAGATGTCGGGTAAATGAGTTTGTGGCCTGCAGAGGCATTGTTAATTAAAACTATAGTGTTATCTGTATAGAGATGAAGGCGTATGATTTTCAGATACAGGAGAATTTAATCTGTCCCCATTTTTCTTAATTTTAAGATGATTTCATGCCAACAAACCTTTGGAGATTATTTGCTAGATCTAAATAAACATACTAACTTTTAAATTTCTAGTTTTTTAATACCAGAATATTTCCTCAGTAGTTATGTTAAAAGAACATTTTCAAGTAATTCTTTTGAATATGGGGAGGATCTAAAATTGGATTGCCTGTTTCATTAGTTATTATTATTAGTAGTAGTAGTAGTAATAGTAGTAGTAGTAGTAATAGTATTTTATTTAAGTAAGACTATTTGGTAAGCATTTAAGAAAACAAACCTGTCAAGAAAGTGGTCTAATACTGATTAATTATAACTAGTAAGCTTGTGTATAGAAGTCATGAAAAATAATACTGTTTGAGAATATGTAAATTGTGGCACAATAGCTGTCAGACATTCATTTGCATTTATTGATTCTACCTTACAGAATGTGACAGTGATGATAACCTGAGTATAAAAAGTACTTCATTAGGAGAAGAAGTCAGATCTACTGAAGGTAACCTATTAGAGTT
The DNA here is from genome assembly GCF_015220235.1 of Choloepus didactylus. Lineage (NCBI taxonomy): Eukaryota > Metazoa > Chordata > Mammalia > Pilosa > Megalonychidae > Choloepus > Choloepus didactylus. The sequence goes on along the minus strand of NC_051313.1, from coordinate 93,981,976 downwards.
AATCCTTTCCCTGCTTGATTGTATCTGTATGTTTTTTATTTCTCCCCACCATAGTCTTTCCTTACCCATAAGTCCCTAATCCCTGAGTTTAAAAAAAAAACGTATTTTCCCCCAGAAAAGGAGTCCTAAGAAAAGGGGTCAGCCACTATGGCTCTTGGATCAAATCCATCCCACTGCCTGGTTTTTGTAAATATTATTTCCTTGGAAACAGCCACACACTTTTGTTTAAGTATTGTCTATGTGGACCATTTTGCACTAAAACACTAGGGTCCAGTAGCTGTGAAACAGACCATAATAACTCTTTGAAAGACTAAAATAATTACTTTTTACCTCATTACAGAAAAAGTATGCCAATCCCTGGGCTAAGAGGAGATTTTGGTTTCCTAGTTTTTATTTGAGATATGGAGTAAAGAACTATTAAGGGTATTAAAAGGTATGTTGTGGAACTAGGAAAGCAAGCTCTTATACCTAAATATTAATGGGCTATTTCTATAAATGGAAATTATTTTCCCACTTCTTAAAAGGAAAAGTATTTCGTTCCTTAGGTTTAGAGAATTTTTTTTTTTTTTTTTTTTAGTTTTTATTCTGTCAACCATATTTACAATATAATATTCCCCTTCTAATCATATTTCGATACATATTTCATTGCTGTTAATTGCATTCACAATGTTATGCTACCATCACCACCATCCATTACCAAACATTTCCATCATTCCAAATAGCAACACAGTACATTTTAAACCTTAACTTCCCATTCCCTATTCCCACCCTGTTCGCTGGGAACCTGTATTCTATATTCTGACTCTATGAGTTTGCTTATTCTAATTCTTTCAAAACAGTGAGATTATGCAATACTGGTCATGTTGTGTCTGGCTTATTGCACTCAACATGATGTCTTCAAGGTTCATCCATGTTGTGTGTGTCAGGACTTCATTCCTTCTTACTGCTGAATAATATTCTATTGTATGTATATACCATATTTTGTTTATCCATTGATTGGTCGATTGGACATTTGGGTTGCTTCCATCTTTTGGCAATTGTGAATAATGCCCACTGTGAAAATCAGTGTGAAAATATCTGTTCAAGTCCCTGCTTTCAGTTCTTTTGGGTATATACCTAGTAGTGGGATTGCTGAATCATATAGTAGTTCTATACTTAGCTTTCTGAGGAACTGCCAAACTGTCTTTTACAATGGTTGCACTATTTTACATTGCCACCAGCAATGAAAGAGCGTTCCTACTTGTTCCAGTTTGCTAATGCTGCTGTTAAGCAAAATACCAGAAATGGATTGGCTTTTATAAAGGAGGTTTTTTTGGTTACAAAGTTACAGTCTTAAGGCCATAAAATGTCCAGGGTAAGTAGGGTACCTTCATTGGAGAAAGGCCATTGGCATCCAGAAAACCTCTGTTAGATGGGAAGGCACTTGGCTGATGTCTGCTTGCTCCCAGGTTGCGTTTCAAAATGACGTTCTCCAAAATGTCAGCGTCATCTTTCAACGGCCATTTTCAAAATGTATCTCTAAGCTGCAGCACCAAGCTCCTTCAGACTGAGCTCTTTTATATGACTCCAGTGACTAAAGCAAGGCCCATGCTGAATGGGTGGGGCTACACCTCCCATGGAAACAACCCAATCCAAAGATTCCAACCTTATCAACACTAATGTCTGCCAACACAAGACTGCATCAAAGAATGGCATTTAGGGGGACATAATATATCCAAACCAGCACACTACTTTCCACATCATCTCTAATACTTACTTCCCTTTTTTTTTTTTTTTTACTAGCAGTCATTATAATGACTGCGATGGTTCCTCATTGTGGTTTTGATTTGCATTTCCCTGATGACTAATGATGTTGAGCGTCTTTTCATTCTTTCATACTTTGTGGCCCTTTGTATATTTTCTTTGGAGAGATGTCTCTTCAGGTGTTTTGCCAATTTTAAAATTGGGTTGGTTTGTCTTTTTTGTTAAGTTGGTGGATTTCTTTATATATTCTGAATATTAAACCTTTATCATATGTGTGATTTCCAAATATTTTATCCTGTTGTGTAGGTTGTCATTTAACTTTCATGATAAAGTACTCTGAGTATCAAAAGTTTTAAATTTTGATGAAATCCCATTTATCTGTTTTTTTCTTTTGTGGATTGTGCTTTCATTGTAAAGTATGAGAAACCATTGCCTAACACAAGGTCCTGAAGATGCTTCCTTATGTTTTCTTCAAGGAGTTTGATAGTTCTAGCTCTTGTATTAAGGTTTTTGATCCATTTTGAGTTGATTTTTGTATATGGTGTGAGGTAGAAGTAGAGGCCCTCCTTTTTTTTCCCCCCTAATGGAGATCCAGTTTTCCCAGGACCTTTTGTCAAAGAGACTATTCTTTTCCAATTGAATGGTCTTTGCTACCTTGTCAAAAATCAGTTTGCTATAAATGTGAGGGTTAATTTCTGAACTCTCAGTTCTAGTCCATTGATCTGTATGTCTGTCCTTGTGCCAATACCATGCTGTTTTGATTCCTCTGGCTTTGTAATAAGTTTTCAGATCAAAACGTGAGTCCTCTAACTTCATTTTTCTTTTTCAAGGTGGCTTTAGCTATTTGAAGCTCCTTACCCTTCCGTATAAATTTGATGATTTGCTTTCCCATTTCTGCAAAGAAGGTTATTGGAATTTTTATTGAGTTTGCCTTAAATCTATAAATTGCTTTGGGTAATATTGACTTTTAACATTATTTAGTCTTCCAATCTATGAACACAGAATATCCTTCCATTTACTTAGGTCTTTTTAAATTTCTTTTAACATGTTTTGTAATTTTCTACATACAACTTACTTATTCTTGGTTAAATTTATTCCTAGATATTTGATTCTCTTAGTTGCTGTTGTGAATGGAATTTTTTCTTGATTTCTTCTTCTGATTGTCCATTGATTTTGTATAAAACAGGACTGAATTTTGGGTGTTGATCTTTTACCCTGCCGTTTTGTTGAATTCATTAATTACCTCTAGGAGTTTATTGTACATTTTTCAGAGTTTTCTGTATATAAGATCATATCATCTGCAAATAGGGAAAGTTTTAGTTCTTTCTTTCCAATTTGGTTGACTCATTTCTTTTTCTTGCCTTATTGCTCTCGCAAGAACTTCCAGTACAGTGTTGAATAGCAGTGGTGATAGTGGGCAGGCATCCTTGTCATGTTCCTGAGCTCAGAGAGAAAGTGTTCAATCTTTCACCATTAAGCAGGATGCTAGCTGTGGGCTTTTCGTGTATGTATGCCCTTTATCATGTTGAGGAAGTTTCCTTATATTCCTAGTGTTCTAAGTTTTTATCAAGAAAATGTGCTGGATTTTATCAAGTTCTTTTTCTGCATCAATTTGAGATGATCATGTGTGGGTTTTTTTTTCCTTTCTGTTAATGTGGTATATTCAATTAATTTTCTTATGTTGAACGAACCTTGCATATCAGGGATAAATTCCACTTGATAATGGTATATAATTCTTCTAATATGCTGTTGGATTCCATTTGCTAGTGTTTTGTTGAAGATTTTTGCATCTATATTTGTAAGAGGAATTGGTCTGTAATTTTCTTTTCTTGCAGTATCGTTTTCTGGCTTTCGTTTTCAGGTGATGTTGCCTTCATAGAGTGAGTAAGGTGGTGTTCCTCCTATTCAGTTTTTTGGAAGAGTTTGAGCACAATTGATATTAATTCTTCTTGGAATGATTGGTGGAATTCTCCTGTGAAGCCATCTGGCCCTAGCCTTTACTTTATTGGAAGGCTTTTGATGACTGTTTCTATCTCTTTACTTGTAATTTGTTTGATGAGGTCATCTTTTCTTCTGTCATCAATATAGGTTGTTCATGTGTTTCTAGGGATTTGTCCATCTCATCTAAGTTGTCTAATTGGTGGCATACAATTATTCATAGTATCCTCTTACGATCCTTTTATTTCTGTGGGGTCAATAGTAATGTCCTCCCCTCCTGCAATTTCTGAATTTATTTATTTGCATCTTCTCTCTTTTTTTTTGTCAGTCTAGCCTAAGGGTTTGTCAATTTCATTATCTTCTCAAAGAACCAAATTTTTTATTCTGTTGACTCTATTGGTTTTTTATTCTCAGTTTCACTTATTTCTGCTCCAATGTTTGTTATTTCTTTCCTTCTGCTTGCTTTGGGGTTAGTTTGCTCTTTTTCTAATTCTACTGTGCATTTAGGTCTTCAGTTTTAGCTCTTCTTTAATGTGAGCTTTTAGGGCTTGTGATGGTTAGGTTCATGTATCAACTTGGCCAGGTGATGGTATCCAGGTGTCTGATCAAAAAAGTACTGGCCTGTTACTACAAGGATGTTTGTGGCTGCTTAATGAACCAGAAGGTTGGTTTGTTAAATCATCAGTCAATTGGCTGCAGCTGTGACTGATAAGTCAATGCCGGGCATGTCTTCCACATTGAGAGAATGCAGTCAGCTGGTTTTAATCCAATCAGTTGAAGACTTTTAAGTGAGACAGACAGAGAACCTTCACTTCTTTGGCCGACCAGCAAAGCATTTCCTGAGGAGTTTGTCGAAGTTGCCAGTTCGTTTCGTGAGGAGTTCATCGAACATCTTCATCGGAGTTGCCGATTTGCTGCCTGCCCTATGGAATTTAGACTCGTGCATACCCACAGTTGCGTGAGACACTTTTATAAATCTTATATTTACAGGTATCTCTCATTGATTCTGTTTCACTAGAGAACCCTAACTAATACAGCTTGGTACCAGGAGTGGTTCTTGAGAAACAGAATCTTAAAATGGGCTTTTACAATTTGTTTTCTACTCTGATTAGATTCAAAGGCACTAATGACTCCATTTCCACTAATCAAGATGGCACCGACAGTCCATGGCATGAGTTGGCAATGGAGAGACGCAAAATAGCACCATTTGATTCTCCTAATCATACTCTTGTACGAAGCAAGGCTCTGGGTGACAGTGTTTTCGACACCTTCACTGAGTTTTGCAGAATTAAGGGGTTTAGTGATATTGGCTGGCCACTCCGAGATATGTTGGGTAAAGTTATAGGAGAAAGGGACGAGCTAAAGGCAATTTGAAACTTAAGCGCCGTATGATGGATGTGAAGGTTTCTATGTGTGCCCTGAAAGAAAATTTTATCTCCTCTGGCCGCAGACTTGAGATTTCTGAAAACCAGATACAGAGTCTCATTGTACGAGTAGCAGATTTACGACATAAACTAAAATCTCAACCTCGCTGGGTATCTGCTGTTAAAGTAAAGGCAATGATTGGAAAAGAATGGGTTCCTGAAATGGGATGGGGACATATGGATTGATAATAATGGCAGTGAAGACATTGGAACCCTGGATTCTGCTGAGTCATTGTTAGATATACCTGTAGTGGGCTGTCCTGAGGAAACAGCGCCCCCACCTCCAGTCTGCCCTGAGGAGACTACCATCCAATCTCCACCTAAAGACATTAAACCTTCAGTGCCTGCTAAACCTGTAATCACCTCCCCTGAGGCAGCAGCCCTCACTCCTCTGTCTGGAGACATTAATCCTGTTTTATGAGAGGAAACTGCAGTAGAATGTCCTGAGGTAAATGGCTTGAGGAATACTTCAAATTCTTTTCATGACCCACCCCCACCACCAGACTTTGCTTCAAGACCTGTAACTAGACTAAAGTCCTAACAGGCCCGAAAGGGTGAGGTACAAAGTGTGACCCATGAGGAAGTATGCTATACTCCAAAAGAATTGTATGAGTTTTCCAACTTAATACAGACAAAAACCAGGGGAATATGTATGGGAATGGATATTAAAGTGTGGGATAATGGTGGAAGGAATATAAAGTTGGATCAGGCTGAATTTACTGCTATGGGCCCACTAAGCGGAGATTCTGCATTCAGTATTGTAGCGGGATGAGAAAGGGAGTTAACTGTTTGGGTGGTTGGCTGAAACATGGATCAAAAGGTGGTCAACATTACCTCAGGCTGAAATGCCAGAACTGCCCTGGTATAATGTAGAGGAGGGGACTCAAAGGCTTAGAGAGATTGGAATGTTAGAGTGGATTTATCATGAAAGACCTGGTCACACATCCCTGGAATGTCCAGAGGAGACACCTTTTACCAGGACTATGAGGAGTAAATTTGTGAGACTAGCTCCTTCATCCCTGAAGAGCTCTGTAGTCGCCCTTCTCTGTAGGTCAGATGCTACTGTAGGAACTGTCACTGAGGTGGACTCCTTAAACGCAAGGAGGATAATTGGATCCCGAGTTGGCAGAAGCCATGTGGCAGCAGGTAATTGCCAAAAACACGGTGGGCATGGCTGCCATAATGGAAAACAGGCTCAAAGCAGCAGTCAAAATAATCTGACTTGCAGAGACTTATGGTGTTGGCTAGTAGATCATGGAGTACCTAGTAGTAAAATAGATGGGCAGTCGACTAAATTCTTGTTTGAACTGTATAAGCAGAAGAATTCTAGGTCCAGTGAGCAAAAGTCTACCTTGAATTACAAAAACAGAGAGTCATGGCCCCTTAATTCCCAGACTTGAGACAGTTTACAGATCCAGGGCCCCTTGAATGATGGGAAGGCTGGATACCCTTGGGGAAGGACCCTTTTACACTGCTAAAAATTTATACTGTTAATCTTCCTCCCTGCCTTCCCCAGGGGTGCCTAAGGCCTTTTACCAGGGTAACTGTGCATTGGGGGAAAGGAAATGATCAGATATTTCTGGGATTGTTAGACACTGGTTCAGAAGTGACAGTAATTCCTGGAGACCCAAAACGTCACTCTGGTCCACCAGTCAGAGTTGGGGCTTATGGAGGTCAGGTGATCGATGGAGTTTTAGCTCAGGTCCGTCTCACAGTGGGTCCAGTGGGTCCCCAGACCCATTCTGTGGTTATTTCCCCAGTTCCAGAATGCATAATTGGAATAGACATACTCAGCAACTGGCAGAATCCTCACATTGGTTCATAGACTCATGAAGTGAGGACTATTATGAAGAGAAAGGCCAAGTGGAAGCCATTAGAACTGCCCCTGCCTAGCAAAATAGTAAACCAGAAGCAATACCAGATTCCTGGAGGGATTGCAGAAATTAATGCCACTCTTAAGGACTTGAAGGACACAGGGGTGGTGATTCCCGCCATATCACCATTCAACTCTCCTATGTGGCCTGTGCAGAAAACACCTGGGTCTTGGAGTATTACGGTGGATTATCATAAGCTTAACCAGGTGGTGACTCCAACTGCAGCTGCTGTTCCAGATGTGGTATCATTGCTTGAGCAAATCACCACATCCCCTGGTACCTCATATGCAGCTATTGATCTGGCAAATGCTTTTTTTCGATTGCTGTTAGTGGGGACCACCAGAAACAGTTTGCATTCAGCTGGCAAAGCCAACAGTTTACATTCACTGTGCTACCTCAGGGTTATATCAACTCTCCAGCCCTATGTCATAATATTGTCTGCAGGGATCTTGATCATTTCTCCCTCTACTCTACATTTGAGAAACAGCTGTTGGCCTGTGACTGGACCTTAGTTGAGACAGAATGCCTAACCATGGGCCACCAAGTTACCGTGAGACCTGAGTTATGTATCATGAGCTGGGTGTTGTCTAATCTACCAAGCCGTAAAGTAGGACATGCACAGCAACACTCCATTATAAAATGGAAATTGTATATACGAGATAGGGCTCGAGCGAGGGTCCTGAAGGAACAAGTAAATTACATGAAGTGGCCCACATGCCCATGGCCCCCACTTCTGCCACCTTTCCTTCTCTTTCCCAGCCCACAACTGTGGCATTCTAGGGAGTTCCTTACAATCAGTTGACTGAGGAAGAGAAAACTCAGGCCTGGTTTACAGATGGTTCTGCCTGATATGCAGGCACCACCCAAAAGTGGACAGCTGCAGCACTGCAGCCCCTTTCTGGGATGTCCCTGAAGGACAGGGTAAGGGGAAATCCTCCCAGTGGGCAGAACTTCAAGCAGTGGCAGGAGAACTGGCCACAGGTGCATTTGTATACTGATTCATAGGCTGTTGCTAATGGTTTGACAGGATGGTCAAGGACTTTGAAGGAACATGATTGGAAGATTGGTGAGCAAGAACTTTGGAGGTATGAGGTTAGACCTTTCTGAGTGGGCAAAAAACATGAAGATGTTTGTGTTCCATGTGAATGCTCACCAGAGGGTGACTTCAGTAGAAGATTTTAATAAGCAAGTGGATAAAATGACCCATTTTGTGGATACCAATCAGCCTCTTTCCCCAGTCACTCTTGTTGCCCAATGGGCTCATCATGAACAAACTGGTCATGGTGGTAGGGATGGAGGTTATGCATGGGCTCAGCAACATGGACTTCCACTCACCAAAGCTGACCTGGCCACAGTCACTGCTGAGTGCCCAATCTGCCAGCAGCAGAGACCCACACTTAGTCCCCGATATGGCACCATTCCCCGGGGTGATCAGCCTGCTACCTGGTGGCAAGTTGATTACACTGAGCCACTTCCATCATGGAAGGGGCAGTGATTTGTTCTTACTGGAATAGACACATACTCTGGATGTGGGTTTGCCTTCTCTGCACAAAATACTTCTGCCAGAACTACATCCGTGGACTTACAGAACGCTTTATCCACTGTCATGGTATTCCACACAGCATTGCTTCTGACCAAGGAACCCACTTCTCAGCAAATGAAGTGAGGGAATGGGCACATGCTCATGGAATTCTCTGGTCTTACCATGTTCCCCATCATCCAGTGGCAGCTGGGTTGATAGAATGGTGGAATGGCCTATTGAATACTCAATTACAGCACCAACTAGGTGGCAATACCTTGCAGGGCTGGGGCAGTGTTCTCCAGGAGGCTGTATATACTCTCAATCAGCACCCACTCTGTGGTGCTGTTTCTCCCATAGCCAGTATTCATGGGTTCAGGAATCAAGGAAGGGGTGTAAACAGGAGTGGCACCACTCACTGTCACTCCTAGTGATCCACTAGGAAAATTTTTGCTTCCTGTCCCTGCAGGCTTAAGCTCTGCTTTTCTACAAGTCTTTGTTCTAAAAGAAGAAGTGCTTCCACCAGGGAACACAACAATAATCCCATTAAACTGAAAGTTAAGACTGCCTCCTGGCCACTTTGGGCTTCTTATGCCTCTGAATCAGCAGGCAAGGAAGGGGATTACTGTACTGGCTGGGGTGATTGATCCTGACTATCAAGGGGAAATAGCACTGCAACTACACAATGGAGGCAAAGAAGAGTTTCCCTGGAATACAGGAGATTCCCCAGGGCGTCTCTTAGTACTACCATGCCCTGTGTTTAAAGTCAATGGAAACTGCAGCACAACCAATCTCAGGTAGGAGCTACCAATGGCAAGAAAACTTCAGGAATGAAGGTTTGGGTCACCCCCCCATGGCAAAGAACCACGGCCAGCTGAAGTGCTTGCTGAGGGTAAAGTGAACATGGAATGGGTAGTGGAAGAAGGTAGTGATAAATATGAACTATGACCATGAGACCATTAAAGAAACGAGGACTATGATGGCATGAATATTTCCTCCTTGTTTGTTATGAGTGTGTTTGTATTTGTAAAGCAAATATCTAAAGTATGGTTTTAGGTGATGTGTATAACTGCCAGGTTGACAAGTGGTGGACTGTGATGGTTAAGTTCATGTGTTAACTTGGCCAGGTGATGGTTCCCAGGTGTCTGGTCAAGCAAGCCCTGGCCTGACTGTTAATGCAAGGACATTTGTGGTTGCTTAATAAACCAGAAGGCTGGTTTGTTAAATCATCAGTCAATTGGCTGCAGCTGTGACTGATGAAATCAATGAAGGGTGTGTCTTCCACAATGAGAGAATGCAGTCAGCTGGATTTAATCCAATCAGTTGAAGACTTGAAAGTGAGACAGATGGAGGACCTTCACTTCTTCTTCAGCTGACCAGCGAAGTGTTTCCTGAGGAGTTCATCGAAGTTGCCAGTTCGTTGCCTGAGTAGTTCATCGAACACGTTCATTGGAGTTGTCAGTTTGCTGCCTGAGGAGTTCACCGAACATCTTCATTGGAGTTGCCAGTTTGCTGCCTGCCCTACGGTTTAGACTCATGCATACCCACAGTTGCGTGAGACACATCTATAGATCTTATTTATAGGTATCTCTCGTTGATTCTGTTTCCCTAGAGAACCCTGACTAATACAGGGCTATAAATTTCTCTTAGCCCCGCCTTTGCTGCATTCAGAAAGTTTTGATATATTGTGTTCTCATTTTCATGCATTTCAAAATATTTTCTGATGTCTCTTGAAATTTCTTCTTTAACCCACTGATTGTTTAGAGTATGTTGTTTTAGAGTATGTTGTTTTACCACCATTTATTTGTGAACTTTCTAGTTCTCTGCCTGTTACTGATTTCCAGCTTCATTATATTATGATCACAGAATGTGTTTTGTATAATTTCCGTCTTTTCAAATTTATTGAGTCCTGTTTTGTGACCCAGCATGTGGTCTTCTTAGAAAATGATTAATGTGCAGCTGAGAAGAGTATATTTCATGTTGTTTGGGGTTCCAGTGTTCTGTATATGTCTGTTAAGTCTAGTTCATTTATCATATTATTCAAACTCTCTGTTTCTTTATTGATCCTCCATCTATTGATGAAATGATTATTCCTGTTTGCTAATGCTGCCATTATGCAAAATGCCAGAAATGGATGGGCTTTTATAAAAGGGGTTTATTTGGTTACTGTTACAGTCTTAAGGCCATAAAGTGTCCACAGTAAAACATCAACAATCGGGTACCTTCATCGAAGGAAGGCCAGTGGTGTCCAGGAAAACCTCTCTAAGCTGGGAAGGTACATGGCTGGCATCTGCTGATCCCGGGTTGTGTTCTAGCTCCTCTCGCATTTCCTGTGGGTTCTTCAAAATGTTGCTCTTCGGCTGTTTGTCCTCTCTTAGCTTCTCCGGAGCAAAAGTCTGCTTTCAACGGCCATCTTCAAAATGTCCCTCAGTTGCTCTCTAAAATGTCACTCACAGCTGCTTTTTGTATGGCTCCAGTGATTTAATTCAGACCCACCCTAAATGGGTGGGGTAGCACCTCCATGGAAATTATCCAGTCAGAGGTCTTGCCCATAGCTGATGGAGTCACATCTCCATGGAGACACTCAATCAAATGATTCCAACCTAATCAGTGCTAATACATGTGCCCCCACAAGACTGCATCAAAGAACATGTCTTTTTGAGGGAAATAATACATCCAAACTAGCACAGTAGTGTACTGAAGTCTCTGACTATTATTATAGAAATGTCTCTTTCTCACTTCACTTTTGCCAGTGTTTGGCTCATGTATTTTGGGGCACCTTGTTTAGGTGTATAAATACTTATGATTGTTATTTTTTCTTGGTCGATTACTCTTTTATTAATATGTAATCTGCTTCTTTATATCTTTTAACAGTTTTGCATTTAAAGTTCATTTTGTCTGATATTAGTATAACTATCCCAACTCTTTTCTGGTTACTTTTTGCATGGAATGTGTTTTCTCAGCCTTTCACTTTCAACCTATTTGTGTCCTTGGCTCTAAGGTGAGTCTTTTGTGGACAGCATATAAACAGATCGTATTTTTGTATCCATTCTGCCAATCTGTGTCTTTGATTGGAGAGTTTAATCCATTACCATTCAGAGTTATTACTGTAGAAGCAGTTGCTATTTCTACCATTTTATATGTTTTTTTACGTGTCAAATCTTATTTTTGTCTTTTTTTTTTTTTTTTACCCTTTTAGTTACTCCTACTGATAATCTTCATTTTTACAGTTTCCACCAAGCCTCTCTTCCCTGTTTTTCCCTTTTAGCCTGTAGAATTCCCTTTAGTATTTCTTGTAGGGCAGGTCTCTTGTTGATGAACTCTATCAGTTTCTTCTTGTCTGTGAATATTCTGTACTCTCCCTCATTTTAAAGGATAGTTTTGCTTATTATAGAATTCTTGGCTGGCCGTTTTTCTTTTTCATTACCTAAAATATATTATGCCACTGCCTTCTCACCTCAGTGGTTTCTGACGAGAAATCTGTACTTAGTCTTATTGAGTATCCTTGCATGTGATGAATCACCTTTCTCTTGCTGCTTTCAGAATTCTCTTTTTTGTCTTTGGCCTTTGACATTCTGATTAGTGTGTGTCTTGGAGTAGGTCTGTTAGGATTTATTCTCTTTGGAGTATATTGTGTTTCTTGGATATGTACATTTATGTCTTTCCTAAGAGTTGGGGAATTTTCAGCCATTATTTCCTCAGGTATTCTTTCTGCCCCTTTGGTTTTCTCTTCTGCTTCTGGGACACTCATGATTTGCATATTTTTGCTCTTCATGCTGTCATTCAATTCCCTGAGACCCTGCTTAATTTTTTCCAGTTGTTTATATGTTTTTTGTGTGTGTACAAGATTTCATATGTCCTGTCCTCTAGTTTGCTGATCCATTCTTCTGCCTGTTCAAATCTGCTGTTGTATGCTTCTAGTGTATTTTTAATCTCTTCTGTTGTACCTTTAGCTCACATAAGCTATGTTAATTTTTTTGTATGCTTTTAGTTTCTTCATCAACAACCAGTGTCTTCTTAATATTTTTTTACCTCTTTTGCCAAATTTTCCTTCATCTTCTTGAATTCATTTAGGACATTTGTTTGAATATCACTGATTAATTGTTTCAAATCTTATGTCTCATCTGAAGTTTTTGTTCCTTTGGAACCTGTCTTCCTGTTTTTTAGTATGGTTTGTAATTTTTTGGTGCTGTCTAGACAACTGATTTTCTTGATGAGTTTGCTCTGGAGGTTAGTTTCTCTCCCTTGCCTAGGGTTTTCTTGTTGATTGGCTTTGTGCTAAAGCTCTTCTTTGATACTTGGTTCACTTTATTTTAGACCTTTAGAATAACTCTTTTTCATCTGATTGTTTCCCTGGATATACAGTACATTTTTTGAGATTGCACTATTTATGCAATTGTTTCACACCCAGGAGAAAGCTTACTTTTCCCTGTTCCTTCTCTGGGAATGTTGATCTATTCGGTTTGGTTTCTCTTTGCCTCTCTATATTTATAATACTTGTTTCATTTTCTGTGGCTGTTTTTACCTAGAGGGTTAATTCTGACTGGAGGGTCCTCTCAGAGCAGACTTTCCCAAGTCAGTTTTTCCCAGGGACCCACAAAAGTGATGTAGTTCAGTTCCAGAGTGCTCTGGAGAGGATACTGGAAGGATGCCAATTTTCTTTTTAACAGTGCCCCAAATTGGCTTCCCTGGCTTGCCCAGCAGATGGCACTCCTCAGGCAACTGTTCCTTGCAATCCTAGAGGTTTTACTTTCCCTTTAATTCTCAACTGACTCTGCTCTTCCAGGGTGAATCTGCCAGCTTCTTTTGGCTGGAGTGGGTTGAAACTGTTGCTCAGATCCCAGACCCTGTAATTTGAGTTTTGTAATCAAAAGCCACAAACTGCCTTTGGCTGTGCCCGCTCCCCTACTTTCTTGGGGAAGAGCCAGCCACCCTTCAGCAAACCATTCCCTGTAACCGTAATATGGCACTGTCTCTTTCAATCAGCCCTGCTTCTGCTTCTGCTCTGGGCGAGGTTGAAACTGAGGCTTCCAGATTCTCTCTGTCCTGGGCAGGTTAGAACTTTCGGTGTTCTTAGAGCTGGAACCCAGCAATCTCAATTTGCTACTCCAAAGCTGCATTTGGTACCCAGCTATGCTCCTCCTCCTCTTCTTGGGGAAAAGGGCTTCTGTTTCCAGCCAGGGAGTGGCTCCCGAAGCAGCCTGCCACACAAATGGGGGATGGGCGCCAGCCTCCACAATGGGGAGAGATCTACCCACAGGTCTTCACTGCAGTATTTCAGTCTCTTCCTTCTATTCTTCCATAGATAGTGTACAGTGTTCTTCTGGTCTCCTGAGCTCCCTAACAGTTGTTTCAGATAGTTTTCTGATTGTTTACTAGCTGCCCTGGAGGACTAACTGAATCCTAGAGATCCCTTTTCCGCCATCTTGGCTTCTTCGTCCACACTGGACATTTTAATATTTTTAATTTTGACTCTGGGATTTACTCACTGGGATGTCTGTTTCTCAGTTTTTGTAATCAGTTATTGATAAAGCAGAGATTTTCTTGAGCTTCAGCCCTCCTATTAGGAAGGTCTGCCCAAGGGGAATGCTTTGTTCAGGGTTTTCCCTGTGTTTGTTGGCCTGTCTTCTCTTGGGCTTTTGCTTGTTAGTGGTTTTGGCATTCCCTTGTTTACAGGAATTTGGTTGTTCCTTCTGTTTTCCAGGAGTCAGACTTCCCTCTCCCTGGTATTTGATGCTGACAAGCCTTGTTCCAGACTGTCCACCTCTGTATTTTCTTACATTCCTTTTGTTGTTTCATGCTGCTTTTGCCTGGGGGGCAAATTCTGGGAGGAGTGTCACCTGGGACAGGACTTTCTCAAAACAGTCTCTCCCAGCCAAACCAGGGCCAGGTTCCCAAGAAGGGGGCGCAGACTGGCTCCAAAGTGCCCTGGGAAAGGGAATCACACCAAAGCTGAGCTTTCCTGGCCTGCGCAGTAAATGCAGCCCTTGGGTTAGTCTCCCCTAAAGCCCCGAGGAAGTGCCGCATTTTTAAATCTCCTCTTCTTGTCTGAGGAAGGTTGAAACTGTGGCTGTCATCATCTTTGTCCAGGGCAGGCTGAAACAAAAGCTGCCCATTGAGCCTGAAACCACTAATCTAAATTTGTTAATCAGTAACCATGATTAGCAGCAAGCCATGCTATTCCGGTTTCTAATGCTGCCATTATGCAAAATACCAGAAAGGGATTGGCTTTTATAAATGGGGTTTATTTGGTTACATATTTAAAGTTCTAAGGCCATACAGGTGTCCAAACTAATGCATCAACAAGAGAATACCTTCACTGAAGGAAGGCCAACAGCGGCCAGAACACCTTTGTCAGCTGGGAAGGCACATGGCTGCTGTCTGCTGGTCCTTTGCCTCCTGGGTTGTGTTTCAAAATGTTTTTCTCCAAAATGACTCTGAGCATCTGTCTTGGTTCCTTTCTCAGTTCCTGTGCATCCTTGCTTTTTACTCCTGGGACGTTTCTAAGTGTCTGGGCGTCCTCTCTTGGCTTCTCTGGGTCAAACTTTGGGCTTCATCGCTTAGCTTAGCATTTCCAAACATCTTTCTCTCCACATCTCCAGGCATCTCTATTCATCTCTGTCTGCTCTGGCTCTGGAGCTCTCTTAACTAGTCCAGTGAAGTAATCAAGACCCACCCTGAATGGGTGGGGTCCATACCTCTATGGAAATGATTTAATCAGGTTCCACACTAATCAACAGATTAGTCAGTTTGCCCCTCACAAGACTGCATTAAAGAATATGGCTTTTCTGGGGGACATAATATATCCACATCAGCACACATGCCCACCTGTGTTCTTGGAGAGGAGGATTTTTATGTCCCTTTGTTTCGCTAGCAACTAACCAAAGGTTGGATCCCACAGCAGCCTGCTGCGAGAGTGGGGAATGGATGCCGGTAGCCTACACTTCGAGAGAGCAGTTTATAGTTCTTTACTATAATTTATTTGCCTCTTCCTCCCACTCTTCCCCGGATACTGTACAGTGTTTTTCTGGCCTCTGGGGTTTCAGAATAGATGTTTCAAACATTCCTGCCTGTTTAATAGTTATTTTGGAGGGAGGTCTGAGTCCTGGAGCTCCCTACTCTGCCATCTTCCCTAGAAGCTTAAGAGAACTTTTTTTTCCTCACTTGGCATCAGATCATTTACTGGTGATACCAGTATTTGGTTGTGTTATGTAACTATTCTTTGCTTTTGTTT
Source organism: Choloepus didactylus (assembly GCF_015220235.1). NCBI lineage: Eukaryota > Metazoa > Chordata > Mammalia > Pilosa > Megalonychidae > Choloepus > Choloepus didactylus. The sequence goes on along the minus strand of NC_051313.1, from coordinate 93,966,244 downwards.
TTCCAATAATAGACTGTGCTTTTTAATATCATGGGGAAAATGGGATGATGGATTTTAGAAAATACTTTTAGTGTCACTAGAACTATTAAGTTAGCATCCTTGACATTAAAGGACAATAGTAAGGGTCTTAACATACATTCCAACATAGTGTTTGTTGTTGGAAATTTTAGGATGGGATTGTGGAGGCTGAGAATTGGAAAGGAAATGTCAGCTAAACACACACAAACAGAATGACCCTGCTGATTTGTTTTCTGTGCATTTTCCAACTCATATAATGCAGTTAGTTTGATTAAGAGTTTTGTGCCATTAGAAGTTTGGGAATTTGAGTCTGGCTGTGGAATTACATTGGATGAAGTGGTAAACTAATCTTTTTCTCTTATAGCCAGAATTCATTGGTTAACAAAGTTGGCAGGAAGCCTACAGCCTAATTGGAAGCAACTTTTTTGACCAACCAACTTGTTTTCCCAACATGGTCTTTCAAGGTCTAGCTTGATGCTTAGCAGCCACATAATGATAAGTTAAACAATTAAAGAACTTTTGTGAGTTTTAAACAAAAATTGTCAGCTAAGTTGTTTATCAAGGCCATTGATAGATAGACACCATTGAACATTTAAGGAGCTCAGACATTACAACCTTTATTTACTACCCCATGACTAATACACAGGGACAATTCCAGGCGAAATTATAACTTTTCAATAACCACACTTTGGAAGCTTTCACAGTTTCATGGCCTTCGGCTAACCAGGAAATCTGAGATGTGTGTAACTGGATAGGTACCAGAATTTCTAGCATGTTGTTATGTGTATATCATATTTTATGGTTTGGAGATTTGGAGAATTTTTATACTTTTGTGATTCTGTAGTTTAAAAAAAAGAATTAAAGGATTCAAGATTAGATATTTAAACTTTTAACTAGTTGTTCTCTGAGATGGAAACATAATGCAGTTTGTGTGTACATTTTCTTTTGTTTCCTGAGGCCTTATGTAAAGTAACTATGAGAATCACATAGTGATTCATGAAGTTAGCTAAGGAATATGGTCTCCTCTGCACTTTCCTCTAATACCCTTCCTTTTGCCCTTTCTTTGCATTCAACAAGAACTAGCTCAAATATTATCTCTTAGGTTGAAACATATAGAATTGCCATTTTTGTAGACAATTCTGTAAGATCAGTGCCCTCTCCTAGATTTCCCTTACACAGACAGCTAACTACTCCCTTCTCTAGGCTTCTACTGCATTGTACTATATTAGTTTTCTAGTTGCTATAACAAATACCATACAGTGGTATGACTTAAACAATAGGAATTTATTAGCTCATAGTTTCAGAGCCTAGAAGGTTTGTTTCCTCCCAGGGTTGGTATCTTTTTGGTGGACACCAAATCTTTGGGCTTCCTTGGCTTTTTTATCACATGGCAATGCATCTGGCAGCATCTTCTCATTTCTCTTTGGGGTTTCATTGACTTCTAGCTTCCTTCTTTGATGACTTCTCTCTTTCATGTCGAAATATTTTTGCTTATAAGGACTTCACCCATACTGGATTAAGGCCCACCCTCATTCAGTTTGGGTACACCTTAACTAATGACGTCTTCGAAAGTCCTATTTACAAGTGGGTTCATACCCACAGATCCAGGGTTTGGGACCTGAGCATGTCTTTTGTGGGGGACATGATTCAATCCCCAACAGATACCAAGTTGATTTAAAATATTTCTGTCTACACCTCTCATCCCCACTAGATTGAACTCACAAGGAGTAGGATCATGTTTTATTTATCTTTATTTCAGCAGCACCTAGCATACTGCTTGGCAGTAATTCATTGCTTGTTGAATGATTAAATTCATCAAAAACTTATAACATGTTAGAGTCACCAGGACCCATCTCCCTGAATAAGGGAAATTAACTCAGGGTCTGTTTGGTTGGGAGAATATTGGGTGATTTTCTTGACCCTGCCTCAAGGAAGCAAGGTAATGGTCTAATCCAGATCTGATAAGTGACATTCAAAAAGAGGTTTGAATAATCTCTCAAACCCTTTTTATTCTTTCCCTTCCATTCAGTTATAACACTGTAAATGCCTGACAAATGGTGGCAAAAGGCAGGATAAATTTGCTTGTGGTTTTTTGCCTGGTCTCATTGTTATTTTCTGTAGACCAGCATCAGACTCTTTGACCACCCGGGACAATCATAAAGACCCTGTGTAATTGTTTTATTTAACAGATAGGCAAAATAGAAGCTGTGCACATAGTGTGGTGGCTAAGAGTGCAGACTTTGAAACTAAACTGCCTGGGTTAAAACTCAGCTCTGCCTCTTAGAAGCTATGTAATATTGGGCAATTCACTTAACTTCTCTGTGCTTCAGTTTCATTTAAAAAAAAGAAATGAGAATACTAATACTACCTACTTTACTAGAAAAGCCTGGTACATAGTAAGCAATATATGTATTGGTAGCTGCTGCTGTTATTGTGATTATGATAAATAATTTCATTATTCACGTTTACCTGGATCTGAGGTCTGCCCTGGAGGTATGCCTGTTTAACAGAGGTATTCTGACTCAAATCATTGGAAAAGAGACAGAGTTAAGCATTATGTGATTGGTTGCCCATGTAAAATGATCTCTCTGTTAATGTCAGTAATAAGGGAGATGCAGCAGTTTGCCTTACTCTTAGATATCCTTTAATTAATAGCAGCCATCTTTATCGTTAGTAATATTAAAATAACATAAATAGTAAAACTATATTGTAGCCAGTTTAAAAAGCAAAAAAAAAGAAGGAAAAGAAAAGAGACCATGTGTTAGTTTTTAGACTTAATGTTTATGAACAGTCCTCTAATACTTTCAAAACTGCTCTTAACCTCAACAATTTTTTCTTCATTCTACATATGAACTGAGGCTTTGAAACATTAAGTAATTTGGCCTCAGATTCACGGATTGAAAGTGATTAAGGTACACTTTTTATAAAAATCTTACTAGTTCCTATTCCTGGATTCTTACTTATTCTACCCTAACTCTCTCTCCCTTAAGAGAACGAAATAAAATCAGAGAAAAAAGAGTAAGTTGTATTTTCACCTTTATGTGTCTTCTAGGATATGGCCACTGAATACCTGTGTTGAACTTCTTGATTTGAGAAAAATGAATAATATTCCTTTTTGTTATTTGCCCAGTGGGTGAAAGTAGTTAATTTTGACATAGGCGAATCTAATAGGTACTTTAATGAGGCATCTAGCATGTGTCAGACAGCATATCAGGAACTTTTATGTATTATTTCTTTTAATCTCAAACTACTTCATCATGTATTATTCTCATTTTATAAAGGAAGAAACTGAGGCTTAGAAAGGATGTTATTTGCTCAAAAGCAACATAGCTAGTAAGGGGCAGAGCCAGGATTCAAACTTGAAAAATTGTGTTAGACTGTAAATAGGGTGACCTTATAATTCATTGTCCAAACATTTTTGAGAGAGAAAAGGGCACTATTAGTGCAAAATAACAGGTGTAAACTGGTACTGATCTGAGCAAACAGGAATGTATAGTCACTCTAAGCATAAAGCCCATGATAGTTTATCACACTGTTCAGTCTCTCTTGGTATGTGTGCTCCTTACATCCTCTCAATTCTGATTTGGGTCTGCCCTTCTCCACACTGCCTCCCTGTTCCAGTTTGCTAATGCTGCCATCATGCGAAGTACCAGAAATGGATTGGCTTTTATAAAGGGGGTTTATTTGGTTACAAAGTTACAGTTTTAAGGCCATAAAGTGTCCAAGGCAAGGCATCAACAGTAGGGTACCTTCACTGAAGGATGGCTGATAGCATGGGGAAAACCTCTTTTAGCTGAGAAGGCACATGGCTGGCATCTTCTTCCTTTGCTCCCAGGTTGTGTTTCAAAATGGCAGCCTCCAAAATGTCTCTTTTAGCTGCAACTCCTCTCCAAAACGTCACTCACAGCTGCACTGACTTCCTTCTGTTTGTGAGCTCATTTATATGACTCCAGTGATTTAATTCAGACCCACCCTGAATGGGTAGGGTAACATCTCCATTAAAATTATCCAGTCAAAGTCATCATCCACAGTTGGGTGGGTCATATCTCCATGGAAACATCCAATCAAAAGGTCACACCCTAATAAAAAAGATTAATCAATCTGCCCCCACAAGATTGCCTCAAAGATAGTGGCATTTTGGGGGCCATAATACATCCAAACTGGCACACTCCACATACACTCATAATTAGTTTATGTGACTGCCTAAAGCATCTGAACAGTTTTTTTGAGGACTATATATATATATTGCATGTCTACAAATTGAAGGTTTGTGGCACTCCTGCGTCTAGCAAGTCTGTCAGTACCTGAGTGTGGGTCTCTGCTGCTAGCAGATTGAGCACTCAGCAGTGGCTGTGGCCAGGTCAGCCTTGGTGAGGGGAAGTCCATGTTGCTGAGCCCATGCATAACCTCCATCCCTACCACCATGACTACTTTGTTCATGAGCCCACTGGACAGTGACAGGAGTGGCTGGAGAAAGAGGCTGACTGGTATCCACCAAACAGGTCATTTTATCCATTTGGTTTTTAAAATCTTCTGAAGTCACCCTCTGGTGAACATAAACATGGGACACAAATATCTTCATATTTTTGGCCCACTCAAAAAGGTCTGTCCACATACCTCTTCCCCAGACTTCGTCACCAGTTTTCCAATCATGTGCCTTCCAAGTCCCTGACTACCCAGTCAAACCATTAGCAACAGCCCATGAATCAGTATACAAATGCACTTCTGGCCAGTTCTCCTTCCAAGTAAAGTGAACAACCAGGTGCAGTGCTCGAAGTTCTACCCACTGGGAAGATTTACCCTAACCAGTGTCCTTCAGGGACATCCCAGAAAGGGGCTGCAGTGTTGCAGCTGTCCACTTTTGGGTGGTACTTGCATATTGTGCAGAACCATCTATAAACCAGGCCCATGTTTTCTCTTCCTCAGTCAACTGATTGTTAAGGAACTCCCCAAGAGGCCATAGCTGTGGGCTGGGAAAGAGAAGGTAATGTGGCAGGAGTGGGGACCGTGGGCATTTGGGCTACTTCATGTAACTTACTTGTGCCTTCAGAACCCTTGTGTGAGCCCTGTCTCGTATGTACCATTTCCGTTTTATGCTGGAGTGCTGCTCTGCATGCCCAACTTTATGGCTTGGCAGATCAGACAACACCCAGTTCATGACAGGTGACTCAGGTATCATGGTGACTTGGTGGCCCATGGTTAAGTGCTCTGTCTCTTCTAAGGCCCAATAGGAGGCCAAAAGCTGTTTTCTCAAAAGGAGAGGAGTTATCTGCAATCCTAAGGGCCTGTGTTTTGATTCTCCTATAGAAGCCTGCCAAAGGCTCCAAACAGCATCTCTATTTGCCACTGACACTTCCAACACCATTGGATCAGCTGGTAGCCACACCTACCTTGTTTTTGACTGTTAACTGCTGCCACATGGCTTCTGCCGACTGGCAATCCGATTATCCCCATTGTGTTTAAGGATTCCAGCTCAGTGACAGCAATTCCCATAGTAATATCTGACCCACAGAGAAGGGCAACTACAGAGCTTTTCAGGGATGATGGAGCTTAGTCTCACAAATTTACTCCTCATGTCTTGGTAAAAGGTGTGTCCTCTGAACATTCCAGGGGTGTGTGAGCAGGTCTTCCATGATAAATCCACTCTAATATTCCAATCTCTAAGCCTTTGAATCCCCTCCTCTGCATTATACCAGGGCAGTTCTGGCATTTTGATCTCAGGTAACGTTGGCCACCTTTTGAGCCGTGTTTCATCCAACCACCCACATGAACAGTTAACACCCTTTCTAACCACTCGAGCGTACTTCCTCATGGGTCACACTTTGTACCTCACCCTTCAGAGCCCGTTGGGACTTTAGTCTGGTTATAGGTCTTGAAGAAAAGAGTGGTGGTAGGTGTAGGTCATGAAAAGAATTAGAAATATGCCTCGAGCCAGTTACCTCAGGACATTCCGTTGCAGTGTCTTCTGTGAAACAGGATTAATCTCTTCAGACAGAAGAGTGAGAGCTTCTTCCTCTGGGGAGTTGATTATAGGTTTAGCAGGAACTGAAGGGCTAATCTCTTTAGGTGGAGGTTGGATGGTAGGCTCCTCAGGGCAGACTGGAGGGACGGAAGCTGTTTCCTCAAAGCAGGCTGGAGGTTGGGTAGCTGTCTCCTCAGGGCAGGTCACTATAGGTATGTCTAGCAAAGACTCAGCAGAATCCAGGGTACCAATCCATATGTCCCCATCCCAAGTTTCAGGATCCCATTCTTTTCCAATCATTGCCTTTAACAGCAGACACTCTGTGAGGTTGAGATTTTAGTTTATGTTGTAAATCTGTTACTTGCACAATGAGACTCTGGGTCTGGTTTTCAGAAATCTCAAGTCTGCAGACATAGGAAATAAGATTTTCTTTCAGGGCACATATAAAAACTTTTATGTCCATCATACCGCGTTTAAGTTTCAAATTTTGAAGCCTTTAGCTCATCCCATTCTCTTACAACTTTATCCAGTGTATCTAAGAGCAACCAACCAACATCATTATACCTCTTAACTCCACAAAACTCCGTTAAGGTGTCAAAAGCACTGTCACCCAGAGCCTTGAGGATGATTAGGAGAATTAAATGGTGATATTTTGCATATCTCCATGGCCAATTCACACCATGGACTGTCAGTCCCATCTTGATTATTGGAAATGGAATCTAATCAGAGTGGAAAACCATTGTAAAAGCCCATTTTAAGATTCTTTTTCTCAAGAACAACTCTCAGTACCAAGCTGTATTAGTTAGGGTTCTCTAGGGAAAGAGAACCAACAACAGATATCTGCAAATACAAGATTTTATACAGTCTCACGCAAACTGTAGGGATGCACGAGTCCTAATTCCGTAGGGTAGTCAGCGAACTGACAACTCCGATGAAGGTATTTGATGAACTGCTCAGGAGACACTGGCTAGCCAAAGAAAAAAGAAAATGAAGGTCCTCTCTCTTTCTCTCTTTAAAGTCTTCAACTGGTTGGATTAAATCCAGCTGATGAGTACTCTCATTGTGGAAGACATGCCCTTCCTTGATTGTAATCAGTCACAGATGCAGTCAATTGACTGATGATTTAATAAACCACCCTTCTGGTTTATTAATCAGCCACAAATGTCTTTGTAGTAACGGTTAGGCCAGTGCTTGCTTGACCAGACACTTGGACACCATCACCTGGCCAAGTTGACACATGAACCTAACCATCACAACCCTCCACTACCAGAAAAGATTACAACTTGCTGAAGACTCAGATGATGGTTAGCATTTTTTTTTTTAGCAAAAAGATATTTTTAAATTACAGTATGTACATTATTTTTGAGGCATTATGCTATTGCACAGTTAACAGACCAGAGTATAATATAAACATAACTTTTTTATGCACTGGGAAACCACAAAATTCATGTAACTTGCTTTATTGCCATATTCACTTTATTGCAGTGGTCTGGAACTGAACCCACAATATCTCTGAAGTAGCCTGTATATAACTTCAAGGCTAAAGTATACCTACATATTGTCTGACTCTCTGGAGCAGTGGAAGAACCTTAAATACTTCAACTCTGATCCTTCCTCCCCCTGACTTAAATGTTGTTAATTTCCATTGTTTTGTTTCTGTGTTTGTGTACATGCATTACACCTAATGCATATATAAAATGTATTAAATATCTCAGAGAGCTGATAAGCGTCTCTCAAGTTAAAAAAAAAAGGATTGCACTCCTACCCTAGATGTCCCCCTCATACCCTCTCTGTTATTTCCCCTGTCCTCTTTCCCAAAGGTAACCACTCTCATGACTTGAAACACTATAGTTTAGTAGTGTTTGATTTTGAACTTACCTAAATGAGATCATATAGACCACTGATATGCAACAGAACTTTCTGTGATGATGGAAATATTCTTATCTGTACTAGTCACATGTGGCTGTTTAGCCCTTTAAATGTGGCTAGTATGACTAAGAAATTGAATTTTAAATTTAATTTCATTTTAATTAAACATAATAGCCACATAAAATAGTACATGTATGGGTTGTATTCTTGGGGTCTGATTTCCTTCACTTAACATTCTTTTAGATCTATCCATATTGTAGATAGCAAGTAGCTTTGGTTTGTTCATTTCCAAGACCCATATAATTTTTTATTCTATGCATATACCACAATTTATTCTATTATTTATAGACATTTGGATTGTTTGCAGTTTTTGACTTTTAAACATTTTTAAATGCTACAGCAAACATTCTCATACAAGTCTCTTGATGGATGTTTCAGTTTGTTAAAGCTGCCGGAAATGCAATGTACCAGAAATGGATTGGCTTTTACAATGGGGGTTTATTAGTTCACAAATTTACAGTTTTAAGGCCATGAAAATGTCCAAATTAAGGCATCAATAGATAGATACCTTCTCTTGAGTAAAAGGCTGATGGCATCTGGGAAGGCACGTGGCTAGCGTCTGCTAGTCCTTTGCTTCTAAGTTGCATTGCTTTCTGCTTCTGACTCTAGTGACTGTCTCCTTAAGTGTCCGTGGGTTCTCACTTAGCTTCTCCAGGGAAAGCTCTGGGCTTCATCTCTTAGCTTCTCTCCTGGTTCTGGTTTCAGTGGCTATCTCCAAAATGTCTCTGAGTGTTTTCTAAATGTCTCTGAGTCTCTCTTCAAAATGTCTCTACCTTTTATCCTCTCATAGAGGATGCCAGTAAACTAATTAAGATCCACCTTAAATGCGCGGGGTCACATCTCCATGGAAGTAATTTAACCAAAAGGTCCCACCCACAAGAAGCTTGCACCCACAAGATTGGATTAAAAGAACATGGCTTTTCTGGGGGACATAATAGATTCAAACCAGCACAGTGCACATATCCCACTTCTGGGAATATATATCCTAGAAGTGGAATTGCTTATGTTCAGCTCTAATAGGTAATGCCAAATTGCTTTCCCAAAGTAGTTTTGCCAATATTCATTCCTTCCAGTACTGTGAGTTTCCACTTATCTACATCCTCATCAGTCATTGATATTACTCATCTTTTTAATTTTAGCTTGTCTGAGAGGTACGTACTGATATTTCTTTATGGTTTTAATTTATATTTTTCTTATGAGAAATGTTGGCCATTTTTTAAAATTTAGGTAAAATTCATATAACATACCATTTGCCATTTTAAATATACAATCTAGAAGTATTTTGTGTATTCACAATGTTGTGCTACCATCAGCTCTCTCTAGTTTCAAAAATATTTCCACATCCGATAAAAAACACACTGTTGTACCCTTTACGTATCACTCTGTTTTCCCCTCTCCTCCCATCCCCTGGTAACCTCTACTCTGCTTTCGGTCTCTATAAGTTTGTCTGTTCTAGATGTATCATATCAAAGTTATCATACATTATTTTGACAGTCTTTCATGCATTCTTTTCAAATTTTTTGACATCTCTTGGATATCTTTTCCTCATTGATTTTTTATTTTAATTGAAAATCTTTCAGTTCTTTCTGTACAAGTTCCATGCATTGCAAATCTTTTCTCCCACTCTGTGGCTTGCCTTTTTGTTTGTTGAATGGTGCAGTTTGTTGAATAAAAGCAATTTAAATATAGTCCCAGTGATTTTCCATACTGTTTTTTGAATCCTGTTTAAAAATCTTTCTCTACAATAGGGTCATGAAAATATTCACCTATTATTATCTTCTAGAATCTTTGTTGTTTTCCTATTCACATTTAGATATACAGTAAATCTGAAATTTATTTTTGTCTATGTTTTAAGGTAGCAGTAAAGTTTTATTTTTTTCCCTTACAGTCCATAAGTTGACCTACCACCATTTATTAAAAAGAACATCTTTTCCCACTGCTCTGCAGCGCTAACTTTGTCATAAATCAAATGTCTGTATATGCATGGGTCTGTTTCTGTGTTTTGTACTCTGTTCCATTGGTCTGTTTATCTCTTCTTGCCACTAGAGTACCACACTCTTAATTACTGTAACCTTATAATAAATTTTCGTATCTTATGCAAATCTTGTCACCTTGTTCTTCATTGCTAAGAGTATCTTGGCTTTTCTTTGCATTTCCTCCTCCCTTTGAATTTACCTTAGGGCAGCTTGCTGACCATAGAATCTAGAATGTAGCTTAAACTTAACACAGACTTTATACTAGTATTTACTAGTATTACACTAGTATAGACTTGTAGTATTTTAAATTACAGAGAACATAATACCAGTCCATCAGCTCAGACGAAGGTACAGACTAATCTTGGAGGGATCACTGGTGCCTGTGAGCCAAGTAGTCCCTGGGAGACCCCATGCTAAGGACCAGATAGGATGAGATAAATCTGGCATGAGAAACCAGTGAAAACTAAGAAATTTACACCTAATTCCACCCTCCTGGGCTTTAGCGTCATTCTCAGGGAGGAGATGAAAAAAGACCTATGAACCCCAAAATATCTTTTATCTTGTTCACCATTATATTCCTGTTCCTGGTGTATAGCATGCTTTCAATAAATATTTGATAAATTAATACTGTGTGTGTTATGTATATTATATGCTTCTCAGGTGACCATTACGTAGCCACGAGTTTCACTTTTTGTTTTAGAAGCTAGAAAACGTAAAGCTAAATTTTAATAGCCTGTGGGATTTTGTCATTTTTAAGTTTTGCTTTTCTATTTCTGTTCTAGTTCTTATATACATCACAAGTCTTTTTGACAATAAGTGACATTGATTTTAACACTACCTGCCAAAGATTCTAAAAGTTTTTTTTCATGTTCTACATCCTTAAATGGAAATAACTTGCAAGTTCCTTAGTACATTAAGCTCATATTTGAGATTATATCCAGATTCTCCTTTTAAAAATGTCAAATATGGTAGAGAAACTGCCAGGTTATCCTAAGTTTTTCTGTTTTGGTTTTCTTTTCCTTCTTGAAAAGATGAAAGTGGTTGATTTAAAGCACGTGTTGATCAGTTTTCTGCCCTAAGCATTAAAATTCTGTATGTTTTTTAATGCAGATGTGGAATTAGAAGAAGCTATTAGAAGAAGTCTTGAGGAAATGTGATTAAAGATATTACCACACAACATCAAGTGGCCTTGAAGAGACTCTCAGGATAATGAATTCTTGAGTTGTTTTCTAAAAGAGATGAGAAATCTGCTAGCACAAATGTATTTGAAAACATGCTTTTGCATTCACATGTTCAAAATCTATTTTCTTTCTGCTTTTGTGCAGTTGTGCAGATGTACAGAAAGAATAGAATACATGTTAATACAAATATAAATCATGTATTCTAATATAGGTATTGCTGTTTTCCAGTTAACTTTGAATATTTAGGTTAAAAGGATTGAAAAAAAAAAGAAAGGAAAGCTCGTCGTTATTGTTTATGTGTTTCCCAAATATCATTAGTCTTAATTTTGTTTGTACTGTACAGATGATTCTAGTTTATTTTTTTAGGAGTGAAAATGAATATAAGTAAGTTAAAATAGCTCAGATTTTCTGTAAATTCTACTTCTCATGTGGCACTGATTTACCTTTGAGATATTTGTTTATGGTTGTTAGAAGAGAATAATGAAAACTAATCATGGAAACAGATTAAAATTTTTACCAGCAGTGTTCCTTGTGAGTTTCATTGACATGTATATTCCTGCTTTAATTATATAACACATTGCTGGAATTAGAAAAATAGTGTAGTTTTTTTTTTGCAATAATTAAAAGGCAACCTTTTCCATTCCTTTTACCTGCTTAGACTTTTATATGACTTATATGATCTGTTGTTTAAAAGGAATGTTAAAATATTTGCATAAAATTAAATTTATTTTTAGTAATCTTAGTCTGGTTTTTTTACATAGTTATGTAAACATTATATTCTTCAAAAATAATGAAGTCTACTCAGGAATATTCCTTAACCCTTTAAATTTTTTATTTCACATGGAAGTATCTTCATTTTAGTTTTTCATTGGATTGATCTGTTTCCTACATTTGATATTCATATTTAATGTTGAAGTCCCATTGTAAAAGTAGAACATACTACGTAAATAGAAGACTATGAAGAGCTTGCCATACCTCTCTTTATTTATATGTTTCATGTTATTTGACCAGAAATGTCTTATCCATGAAAGTTTTTAGTAATTACTTACCAAACTTAAAAATATTTCTATAAATATAAAACTTTCTTAAGACAAAAAAATACCATAGCATTTTGTTCTTTCTCTGCAACACTGGATATTTTGTTGTAAAATGAAATTATTGATTTTTTAATTACTATTATCTTTTCAGTCCACATTGGAAACCAGTTAGTGTTTTTATTTCTTAAGATGTCAGGTAAGTTCCTCCCTGCTTGTATTTTTTTAAGAAGGCATGTAGCATGAGAATTTTCCAGTCATCTTTCCAAAATGACCACATTGTGCTTTTAGTTTGTAGGTTGAAGTTGTCAACCAAGTCTTTAGGAAGTAGTCATTAGACTTTATCATAAAGATATCTGTAGGAGCTTGCTAAATAGTGAGGAACAGAAGGGACATTCCAGGAAGAAGAGTGGTTAGAGCAGATGTAGAGCAATAGGAAGCAGCACCTCTTTGTCAGTGTTTCCACACACAGATGTGATGTGCACTGATTATTAAGAAACTTTATGATGTCTGGTAGAGAATAACAAGCTTTGATATAATAAGAAAGGGATATTTCATCATGATCCTGAAGAAAAGGTAATTGTGGTATTTCAAGATTTAATCAATAATTGCCACCAATTGTATGTCTACTTGTTAAGCAATTAAAAATCATTTAAAAATTACTTCATAATTTGCAATTAATTTAGACCCAAGAAGGAGATGTAAACAATAGATAACATTGCAGAAAGTTCTATGGGTTATTAAATTACCAGAGGTCATGTTTCTGACATTGACAAAGATGCTTATCTTTTCATTTCATCATTCGTTTGTTCATAAAGTACTTAGTTTGTGTGTCAGGGACTATTCTAAGCACTTGGGATACACCAGTGAGCAAAACAAAGCCCCCTCTATGGAGCACACACAGGGGTAGAGGAGGTTTGACCAGAGTCTTAGATAATAAGCAAGAAAAGTGTACCTGATGGTGGTAACTGTAATGAAAAAGAAAGGAAAGGATGGGGGCATTGTACAGGGAGGGCGGGGAAGGGACTTGCTATTTTTAATAGGATGGTCAGGAATGATCTCACTGATAGGTGAATTCGAGCAAAGACCTGAACAAAGTGAGGACTGAGCCATGCAAATATATATAAGGAAGAGCGTTCCAGGTAGAAGGAACAGCAAGTGAAAAGGTCTAGCCATGAGCTTGGTATATTCAAGAAACAGCAAGAAAACTAGTATAGCTGAAGCAGGGTGAACTAGAATAAGTGGTGTGAGCTGCCTTATTTTAAAGGATTACTGTAGTGATTGTATTGAGAATAGAGATGAGAGGCGAGAGTGGAAGCAGGTTGACCACACAGGAGGGTTTTGCAATAATCCAGGTAAGAGTTGGTGGCTTGGACCAAAGTTGTGGCATTGGAATTGGGGAGAAGAATCTGGGTATATTCTGAAGATACAGCTGATGGGCTTTACTAATGGATTGGATCTAGGATATGAAAAAAAGGAGTCCAGGATGATTGTAAATTACTTGATAGACTTTCAAACCATTCACAAAATGTCTTTGGATTCCAAGTTTGTGTCATATGACAAAATATGTTTATTGAAATCAAATAAAATACTCTGTACCAATAGTTTATTAGTATTTAGAATGAGTTCAGAGGGAATTGGAATCTAGACTGAAAGGCCTCATCTCTGTTCAAGTATTTAAATATGGCTTTGATCTCTATTAAAGGTTGTAATTCAGCTTTAAACTCATTTTCTGTGCCCCCTACATTTTTCATCCTTGGTTTATGAAGCTAGAATGAGATGGGAACAAAACACATAAATTTTTTTTTCCTTTAAATAGACAACTCTGTATTCCTAGGCCTACTCCATCTTTTACAGATCTTTATGGTGACTGATCTAGTGGCCAACTAATCTTGTCATTGTTAACAAATTTAAATAGTTGGACGTGAAATGGCTTTCTTAATGACTTTATTAGTTAATTTCACTCATATTCCCAAAGGAATAATTTTTTTTAATTAAAAAAGTCACTAACAATCCCTTCATTAGAATGGGTGGAAATGAAGTATAAATTTACTTTGTTCTGTCAACTGAGAACAAAGCTGCAAGGCAACAAAAGCATTTACTTGGGATATTAGAATTGCAATTTGGGAGCACAGATTCAGGTAGCAACCCAAATCGTGTCTTGGCATTTCCAGGCAAAGGTTTTGAAAAGAAAATAAAAATTGTTTGTGATTGGTGGACATTTGGAATACTCCAAATGTCCTTCAGGTTAATAGCTTACTGAGTTCCTTATCTTGTGGTTTGTTTATGTGTCTGGATCTTTAGGGTTTTTGAGAAACAGTGTTGTTTGAGGCTTTGCATACTTTGGTAGTTTGTGTTATCTGGCTGAGACCTGCCAAAGAGTAACCTCCAGAACGACCTCTTGATTCCATTTAAAATCTCATAGCCATAGTAACTTTTTTTTTAATTTCCTGTAATACTTCCCACATCCAGCCATCAGAAAAAGGTGTGGTAACTTTTTCTCTTTTCCTCTATAGCTTCAGTGTTGGTATCTAGGCTTTCATTATTCTAATCGCAGGTGTGACAGGACAGAGTTGTACTTCAGTGCTCTCTGCTCCACAGAGGGACCTTTTCTCCCCATGTCAAAGGACTTTAACATTTTTGTTCTTGCCGGGAGTAACTAAATGAAGCCGTCACGGAGCAATACATCCACTGCCTACTTTCGCGGGGGTGGGAGTGGAGGAGGGCGGGCGTGTTACTTTCAGACTGCAAAGACAGTCAAGGTCCTACTGCCGGGGAGTGGGGCGTTATTTTGTGGTCTCCGCACCAGTTTCGAGTTGCTCCAGGGTTCTGGGAGGAGAAGGATCGGCTAAACACATGAGGTTCTTCCCGCTTCCTGTGTCGGTCACTCCAGGTGTTTCTGAGCCCCTTTGCTCCTCAGGTCCCCTGTGGCCAGCAAGCCCCCGCCCCTACCCCCCCACCAGCCACAGCAGCGCCCTCCCAGGCCCGGCGGCCCCCAGCCCCGCGGGCGCGCCTGCTCTTTTGGCCACGCGGCAGCTGCGGTGTCGGCACGTCCTCCGGGCCGCCCCCCGCGGGCGTCAGAGGGAGGCGGGCGCCCCGCGCGGTGACGGCGACGCCTGCGGCCGCGGGAACACTCGACTCGCCGCTGCCAGGGCCCGGTGACCTCTTGGCTGCCCCTCCTCGGAGGCTCAGATGGCTCAGGCGAAGATCAACGCGAAAGCCAACGAGGGGCGCTTCTGCCGCTCCTCCTCCATGGCCGACCGCTCCAGCCGCCTGCTGGAGAGCCTGGACCAGCTGGAGCTCAGGTGAGCGCGGCGGGCGACGGGTGGCGGTGGACGGGCGGCGGGCGGCGGGCGGGTGTCGTGCCGGCCGCGCGGGGCGGTTTACAGGCCGAGGCCGCGCGCCGCGGGCTCGGGCCTGGGGCACAGTTCCTGCCGAGGCTGGCTGCTACAAGAGAAGTGCTTGCTTGAGATTTGTTTCTGTAAATTTTCCTCTCCTCTAAGAGAAAACTCATTCGATTTAAGATCAACCTGTGAGCTCGGTGGTCACATTCTCATTAGCAGACCTATTTAGGAGTGAAGAAAAGAAATCAGAAAAGATAAAAGTTACGGTGACACTTGGAGATTAGAGACAAACCTCGGGTCCACAGTATTTCTAGAACCTTCTGCGTGCCTATATATGGTCTTCCCAGATGTTTTTTACTTCACTCTTTTCCCATTATGCATTTTTAAAGGAGGCAGCAGTTTCCATTGGTCCCCCAAAGTGAAATGTTTAATTTCCTTGCTCTAAAAAGCTTAGGGGAAAGGGAGTGGGTGGTGGGTGGGGGTGAGGTCCAGGGATCCCTCCTATCGTCCTATCGCAAGGATTAGAGAGAGTAGGACAGATGCGGGGCTGGGAGTATTTTGTGGAATGGAGTCACTACAACTAACCTTTCTCTGTAACCGCACAAGCTGTACTCAGCCATTCTGTTCCTCTGTATTTTGTGTACCTCTTTGCAATAGAAGACACTGTTCACACCTTGCTGAAAGGTGCTAGTCACTGTGGCCTGAAAGCATGCAAACATAGTTTTCTGTTTTACCTGATAAAAGATTTCATTAAGTAATTAATATAGTGGTAGGCTTGTATAAAATTTCCAAATCATTTTTAATACATTTTGGATATACTTTTTTCTTTAACAGTGTATGAAAACTTTATGTACTTCCTGTAAACATTTGTATCTCTAAAGTTACTATATAAAGTTTGATCTCATGCAGATGTACTTGAATGAAAATCTTAGGAACACATGCAACAAACCCCCTGAAATTGTATGTGGAATTTTATTTCATAGTTATCACACATTAAGAAGTATGTTAGCTTAAAAAGTTTAAGAAGCACAGTATGTGTGTGTTTATCTCCCTTGATTAATATACCAAAACAAGAGGTATCCATTTGCCAGGAAAAGTACATTAATAGCCACAATATTCTCTTAGCAACCAAAGCATTTATTATTACTACCAGGGGGAAAAAGAGTGGGAATGGAGACATTCACCATGCACCGAGAATTCGTGGATGGCAAACAGAGAAACCATTTCTGGAGTTCTGCTAAGAATGCGACAGATGGAACAATTGAGAAGTAATGATTCCATGTGGATTTCCACGAAACTAGTAAACCTGACCTGTTCAACCCTTCAGAAAAAGTGTAGCAAAACTAGTAGAGAGGAATGCCTCAGCCACTTTGACCCCTGAGGAATTTTTTTTTTTTTTTTTAAATGTAGCAGTGTAAAAAGTAACTCATATTTCTCCAGGCCTTTAAAATTTAGCAGGCATGATTTCAAGGGTTTCAGGAGTCTGTCTCCCTAATTCAGAAAGAAAGGATTTTTTCTTAAAAGGAATGAGAGGGGTGTTGCCCCTCCTTTCAAGCTGAGTCATTGTCCTCAAACTTGAATTAAAGCTTCATATATGGTAGGTACAAAAGCAGTCATGTCCTCCTCTTTAAAAGAAAGCCTCTAGTTTTGAATATTATTATAGTCAAATATTTGATTAATGTAAATGTATTCTAATCATTGCACATAAGCGATTAAATTACAATATGCTTAATTAACCTTGAAGAGGAACATTACTGATTAATACACAGCTAACTGTTTATTTCAAGTACTTTTCTAGTAATTTGAAACTTTTGAAAGCTTTGTTTCTTACTTGGAAAAAAAACCCAACTGTACAACACAACGGTGAACCCTAATGTAAACCATAGACTACAGTTAATAATACAATGATAAAAAATGTTATTTTTATCATTTGTAACAAATGTGTCATGCTTATGCAAGGTGTTAATTATAGGGTAAATATGGGCACTTTTCATTTTATGCATGATTTTTCTGTAAACCTGCAACTTCTCCAATTAAAGAAAAAAAATACTGACTGAAAAGAAGTGTTTCAGAAGGTTAGCAAAAATAGAGAAAAATGCTAATGCTGTTAAAGCTTCTTGAAACCATGGGCAATGTCCCAGCCAGAGCCTCCATACTATTAAAAAAATAAGAATCATGCCTCAATGATCAATTTTTAAAAGAAACCAACATGAAATTCGTGTTATTGTTAAACAGTTTAATTTCATATTAAAAATGACTAATAAAGTAGTGTATTAGGTAGAATAAGATGTTACAGTTCATACTTAGAAGCATGCAGTTATTGTTCCCCAAACATGCTAGTTTTGTTAATTGTGGAAGAAACTTCTTCCATATGAAACTAAAAAGAGAATTAAGCCAAGTGTGTTATATATGTATGACCTAGAATGAACTGGTGTACATAATATTTAAAGAGCTTTAAAATGTTTGGCAGCATTCTACAAATGTTATAGAATTTCCATTTGTTTCTAATACTTTATCATGACACTAGCCTTTCTTTTTGACTCCATCTCCTTTATTTCTCCTAAAAAGGTGATTCCTTTCTTGGTTTTCATGACCAATTCTTAAAGCATTCTGAATTTTACATTTGGTAGTGGCTCAAGACACCTTGCTTTTATTGTTACTTTTTAAATAGTTGTTGCAATTGATAATTACTTATTACTAAGAAATAACAGGGCTAACATTTATTCATTTAATGTTCAGTGAGTTTATGCCAGGCTCCGCACCTGTTAATTCCATTCTGCAGATGGGAAATTGAAGCTTAGAAAGTTAAATGACTTGCCCAAGGTCACATAGCTAATGATTAATGGACTTCAAAATTGCCTGAATTTTCTTAGTTAAATATGTTTCAAAATATAGGAATGATACATGAATGAATATATGATGTGTATTGAAAAAGATAAAAATTCCAATTTACATTGGCCTTTAATTTGTAAATATTGAACACTCATGTGCCAGGCATAGGGTGGCTTCTAGAAGACTATGGATGGTACTTAAGATTTTGGGGGATGGGTTTTGGAGAATGGCAGGGAAAAATGACAGGACTGGGAGACTGGCTGTTCACAACTTTTCCAAAACTGATCATGTGGTGACTCCTTTCCCCCTCATATCAGCCATTAGCAGTGGTTTAAATAGTAGCCAGGGAATGAAGGGTTGGGTAGGGGGCTCATGTGTCCAACTTAAAGTTTCTTGTTAGGGTGTGCCAGTGTCCCAGTAGGCACAAAACAAGAGGGCATCATAATTAATTTGTGTAGTAGTCTATAATTTAAAAGAGCACTTTTCATAGAAGTTGTCATTTGAACCTAACAAAACCTAACGTTGGAGGAGGGCACACATCATAATTATCACTTTTAGAAATGAAGGAACTGAAGTTCAGAGGGATTAAGTGGCTTTCCCAAGGCCATGCTACTAATTAGTAGCTCCTAATACTGAACCCCACTCCCTTTTTTTTTTTTTTACACCAAAGTGTCTCTATAGTGAATAGAATTTGATATTTTTGTTGATTAGGAAAGTCTTTTGAAATCTTGAATTGCTTAAAATATTGTAGAGTTCTTTTGATATAGGAATACTGAATAGGAGACAGGACTATGATTTTTAGAACCTATTTTAGAAATTATTTCTTTTGATATGAGCGTTTGCCATTTTCCCTCATTTTTGTAAAAGCACAGATTCTTGTTATTAATAAGCCTGAGTTCATAATGCTAAGTATATAGTAACTACCATGGAACTAATGTATGCCTGCACCAATTCTAGACACATTGTACTTATATATGACAGAAAAGTGTTAGTCGATGTTCTCAGTCACTGTGTTAAATAAACTCTTTGCTTGCTTTACTTCATTGAATCAGGATCACCATCACCATCTCCTTATTATCCCTATTTTAGAGTGAGGAAATTGAGGCTAAGAAAGTTTAACTACCCAAGGTCACACAGCTAGTAGGTGATAGCTAGTTGGTGGAACAGCCATTACAGTTTCCACTACATACTGTATTAGCTGATGTATCAGCAGTAGCCACGGTCTTGGTAAAATTGTCCTTGTGTCTCTCCTGAATCTCCCAACAATTCATTGTTTTGATACTGGAACTGCAGAAATCTTTGAGGTGCCTGAGACATGATTTTGTCCTCATTCAATTTTGTCCTCATTCAAATATTCTGACTAAAATTTCTTTCTGTCAAAGCGTATTTAGCTGTGATTTCATGTAGAGTTTTCCAGGAGTACGGCCCAGGCCAACCTTGATTGGAGGATAAGTTCTTTCCCAATTTGGACATGTAGCTACTTCCAAGATTTGTTTGTAATAAACAGAACTGCCCCTCCTGCCCCTCTCCGCCAAGAGAAGTATAATCAAATGAGTATAGTTTACATTTGCTAATACCCTTTACCTACACAGTATTAGACCCAGCATCAGGGGTGAACTGTTGGCAACAAGTAGCCCTGTATCACCAGTGTTTCTCAACTCTGGGTGATTTGGCCTCTAGGGAACATTTGACAATGTCTGGAGACAATTTTGGTTATTACAGTTGCCGGCGGGTGGTAGAGGGGATATGCTACTGGCAGGGATGCAGCTAAACGTCCTACAATTCACAGGATAGCCCCACAACAAAGACTCACCAGCCCCAAAGTATCATTAGTGCTAAGAAAATCCTGGTGTGAAGTCAGGTGAGGAAGTGAAATCATTTTCTAACTATGGTTAGGGTTGGCAATACACCCAGGAGGCTCTCTGGATGCATCATCAACCTAAGTCACCAAAAACATGAGTTCATCTCTCTAGACAATCACTAAACACTATAATTTGAACTGCTGTGAACTAAAGCCAGCAGAAACAACAGTAGAACCCAAAGTTCAGATACTGGAATTATTAGATGTAGGAAATAATAAGTACATTTAATTTTTTTTTTTTTAAAGATTAGCTGAAAACCTTAGTAAAAATAAAAAGCAAGACACTTTAAAAACTGAAGAGGCAGATTAGAAAAGGAGAAAAACCGAAAAATAAAAAAATAACAAATGAAAAATTGAGTTAAACAGTAGAGTAGGCAACAGCTGAAGGGAGACTAAATGAACTAAAAAATAAAATCCAAATTTACCTAGAATGTGACAGAAAGAAACAGATGGAAAAAATAGAAGAGATGTTAAGAAATATGAAGAATAAAGTAAGATGCTCCAACATTTGTCTAATCAGAGTACTAGAAGAGAAAAATAGAATGGGGAACAGGCAATATTCAAAGAATAATGGCTAAGAATTTCTAGAATTAATGGGAAAAGTTGGAGACAAAAAGATTTATATACAAGTTGAATTTATGGATAGCAATAGATGATAAAAAGTACAAATATTACTGGAGATCTAGGGTCAGCTTTTTAAAATAAAAATTAAAAATATGGTATAATCCATAGACTAAACAAGTGTACAGTGCCCAAGGAGGCTTTGATTGCCTTGAGGGAGAGAAAGACGTTAGTTTTTAAGGAGACAGTTCCTGCCAAAGGGATTGAGTTTTGAAAGTGGATCACCCGGTAGACAAGTTAGGGAGAGAGAATGATCTAGGAAGAGGGAATACCAAGTACAAAGGTCCATGATACCAAAAGAAACCTCAGATCTTTACATTCTGAAGAATGTCATTTAACTTTGCTATAAAAATGAAAAAAAAGTTTACATAAAAATGTACATAAAAAGTTCTATAAAAGATTGTTTTTTGCATGGAAAATGCCTGGTGATTTCTATTATGTGTAAAGAAGACTAATGAAAAACCCAACACTTAAAAATGTTCCCTCTATTTTTCTTTATATATTTGGTCTCATTTAATGACAATATCTTCTATAACGACAGATTTTTCCTAGCATGCCTCCTTTTAATCCATTTTCTTAATAATTCCATGAACTTACTGTTGTAACTTACTGTTGTAAACGAAGCTTTCCTTTTTGGAAGAACATTCAATTCTCTCTTCATCTCCTTACATTTGTATACAAACTTGAGAGTATTGAAAGATTAATCTCTTCTTTCAGCATTTTCTCATTTACCATTTTCATTACCAATCACATGATTCACTTATCATTATCCTAAATATTGGAGTCATGGTTTGTGATTTACACATAAATATTTCATATTAATGCCAACTCAATCTCCTTCATGTGTTTCTGGGTCCTAATTTATCTGTCTAAGAGTTTACTAATATAAAACAGGTAAGTACGTAATGAATGGTTGCTGGAAGAGGGCCTAATGTATTACAACTATTTTAGAGACTTCTTTTTGATTGTGTTTTCCAGTCAATTTTGTCACACAAGATTCTTACCAGCTCCTTGCTTACTGGCTCTACAAACACAAAGCTGGACATGTATTTAGTATTTTGAAGAATAAGAGACCCTATGATTTTACAGTCTGTGACTGCTATTTTGGGGTACAACAGGTGGGTGACTGATAGGGGAAAGGCATATGTGTGCTTGGGGTGAGGAGTGAGGACCCTTATATGGAATCAGTGTGTGCTAAAACATTGGTGAAGTTGTTCCTTCTGTGCCCACTCTAGGCACCAATCAGGATTAGATCTTCTATGATCTCATATTTCTAGGACCATCTAAATTCCGGGGGATGGGCCTGTCATTATTTCATTTTGCAGAAGTTGGCAACTTACCTAGTTAGTGTAATCCTAACATGAAAGAGCCCCGGGAATACAGCACTTTAAATATATAAAATATTTTTATTCTCTTGCTCTCATGATTCCACAACCTGTGACTGTATATGTTCATGTGCATGTATAGTGAGTGCAAGTGTATGTATAGATGGGGAAGAGAAGTAGTGCTTCTATAATTTGATCAGAGCTTTATGCGAAAAATCTATAGGAGCATTCCATTGAAATTCAGGAAAAGACAAAGATTACCACCACCACCCCCCCATCACCACCACTGTTTAACACAGTTCCAGGGGACCTTAATCAATACTATAAAGAAAAATAAGAAGTAATAGGATTGGAAAGAAAAAGATAAACACAATCATTTTTTGCAGAGAATATGATCATTAACCTATAGAATAGAACCAATAGAATCAACAGATGATTAAAATTAACAAGAATAAATCAAGGTTGCCAGTTACCAGACAAACCTACAAAAATAGTGTTTCTCTAACCATCAATAACCAAACAAATAATAAAAATATATTTTTTTCACAACACCCAAATCCATAAAGTATCTAGAATATTAATGAGTCCATAAGACTATGAAGAATACTTCAAAACTCTACTAAAGAACACAAAAGAAGAGGATCTGAATAAATGGAGAGACATATCATGCCCTTGGATGATGGAATAACAGTAATATAAAGATGTTAAATTTCTCCTAATTTTTTGAGGAACTCAGTAAACTTTCTCTGGAGTTTAAGTGGAGGAATAAAGATCCACAAATAGCTGAAGTATCTTTAAAGAAGACCTGCTCTACCAAATATTAAGGCATATCCCAAGGCCACTGCTAGTAAAAAAAGTATGTTGGTACAAGAACAATCAAATATACTATTGGACAGAATACAGATTTCAGAGGTAGGCTTAATATACAAATTATTGAGGAAAAGATGGATTGTTTGGTAGATAGTATAGGGGAAAGTGGGTCACTGTTTGGAGAAAAATAAAACAAAATCCCTACCCAATCATAAGCAGGGGAAAAGGATTAAAGACATAAATAAGAAAGGTAAAACTATAAAGTTAATAGAAGAACATGTAGGTGAATATCTTATAACCTAGGGGTGGGAAAAGACCCTTAAGCATAAACTAAGAATTACATAAAGTTAGGGGGACTGAGAGATATAGGAACCTAGTTTATGAAGGCTAGTGAAGTTAGGTTGGTATCAAAGCAAATGAAATTGTTACAGATTTAGGATGTTAAATATAAGCCCAATGGTAACCACAAAGAAAATATCAGAATATGCAAACTCATAACAGACAGAAAGTGGAGTGCAGATTACTATGGGTGAGGGGCAGGGGCAGTGGGCAGTTAATGCAAACTGCATGTAGGGTTTGTTTGGGGTGAGGGGAAAGTTCTAGTAATGAATAGTGGGAAGGGTACTGCAACACTGTGAATGTGATTAATCCCATTGAATGACATGCTTGGGAGGGGCTGGGGTGGGAAGATTTATGTTGTATATATGTTTCCACAATTATTAAAATGGAGAAACCAAAGAGATAATGACAAAATGCAATACATGATACTGGGTGGGATCTGAGAATGGAGGAGAAAAGACTCAAAAGGACATTATTGGGACATAAGACAAAAATGGAATGTTGAAATTTCTTGAACTTGATAACTACACTTAAGGTACATATCCTTGTTTGTAGGAGATGTATATGGAAGTATGTTGGAACTTGCTCTCAAGTGTGCAGAAGAAAGAGAAAAGCCAACAAGGGAGGGGAGAGAGGGAAGGAGGAAGAAAAGGGGGAAGGAAACAGCAAAGATAGCAATATGTTAAAATTGGTGGATTGGGTATGGGAGGGTGAGCATGTTGGAGTTCTCTGTATGAGGTTTGAATTATTTTTGCAACTCTCCCGTAAGTTTAAAATTATTTCAAAATAGAAAAAAAAAGGCATAGACAATAAAATTAAAAAAAAAAAAGATGAATTCAGTCACATCAAAATAAGGATCTCAGTTCAGTGAGGGACATCTCAGACAAAGTTATACATGATAGGATGGGAGAAGATGGTTGCAGTGTCTGAAATCAGCAAGAGATTAATATCTTGATTATACAAAGAATGTCTGCAAATCAACAAGACTTCAGTAACTCCTGTGTAAAAAAGAAAAGATGAAATAGGCAAAAGCTATGAGTTTATAAAAAGAGGAAATCCTACAGGCTAACAAGGATATGAAGAGATGTCCAAAATTATTAGTAATGAAAGAAATGCAAATTAAATGCTGACATATCACTGTACACACACTAGACTGACAACAGATAGTTAGAAAGGAAAATCAGAGTATTGGTAGGGATGTGGGGATATGAGGACTCCCATGCTTTGCTGCTGGGTGTGGACTGGCACAGCCATTCTGGAGAACAAGCTGGCAGAGCTAAGTCAGATTCGGGGTACACATTCCACGTGTCTCAGCAATTCTGCCCTGGGTATAAATCCTCAGGAAATTCTCATTCAGATCCATAAGAGGACATGTATTCATTGAAGCATTATTTGTGGTGTTGGGGCAAACTGCATGTCCATCATGGGAAAGTGAAGAGGTAAAATCAGGTGGATATATAAATGGAGTGTAATGCAGCAATTAGAAGCTACTGATTTGATTTATACATAGGAACATGGATAGTTCTTAATAAAATAATGCTGAGTAAGAAAAGACAGTATGAGATATAAATCAATTAGAAATATATGAACATACAAACCTTACAGATATTATAAGAACAAATACAAATAATTTAATACTAAATAGAGTGATTTGTCCTGTGAATGGGTAGTAAAATGGGATTGGGATAAGTGCATAAGAGAGAACAGAAAAATGAAAGAACAAAAATAAAAGGAATAAAGAATTTTTAAAAAGTATTTCTAATAATCTTTCAACTTAAGTTACACTGAGTGATACAGAGATGAGGAAAACTAACAGAAAGAACATCTTCCATATAACTATTTTGTTTTCCCAACTTACACAGGGTTGAAGCTTTAAGAGAAGCAGCAACTGCTGTTGAGCAAGAGAAAGAAATCCTCTTGGAGATGATCCACAGTATCCAAAATAGCCAGGACATGAGGCAGATCAGCGATGGTGAGAGCTGTTTCCACAGAAGGGGCTCTTCTTTCACGTTCTATTAAGAGGTTTAAGTGTGGGGCAAATTCGGCTTGACTTTTGGTATGAGTATATTGGGCTTCAGCATTTAATGGAGCAGCAGACAACAGCTGCAACTGTCAGTTTATTACAACAGCCACTTAACCAGAGATCATTCTTCCAGTACACCCCCCCCACCCCCACCCCACACCACTGCTGGAAGTGATAGAGAAAGGCCTGTAAGCACCAGAAGAGTAGGTCCAAGCCATAAGACCATGGGCTTTACCTCAGGTTCACACTCCTAACTTCAGTTCTTTAAAAATTACTGAAATACAAAACATTTAAAAGCAGAAGGACAGAGGGAAAAGGTAAAAGTTTGGAAGCAAAGAGGTAAGGACAAAGGGAGATGAATGGAGGTGTAACTTGAAGGGGAGAAAACTCAGAGAATATATGGTAAACTAAGATACAAAAAAGAAAAAAACACAATGTAAAAAAATGTGCTATCATTTTCATATGAAAGAGCATAACTGCCCACAGAGGAGGAATGGGTCACTTGGGGGTTTTTTCAGTGGCCCTAGACCTCCTATTTTTGGCTCCTTTGGTGCTTCACAGGATGAGCTAGTGGGCCAGGTAGCTGGTGAAGTAAGTGTGCAGTCTGTCCAAAACTTTTATATGTCCACTACTGGATCATGATCTAGTCTGTCTCTTCACCACCCTGGCCAAAGATCAATGAATTGGGAAGGAAGTTAAGAAACAGGACAAACAGAAGATTGCTCC
This sequence comes from Choloepus didactylus, assembly GCF_015220235.1. Lineage (NCBI taxonomy): Eukaryota > Metazoa > Chordata > Mammalia > Pilosa > Megalonychidae > Choloepus > Choloepus didactylus. The sequence continues at coordinate 93,940,263 of NC_051313.1, read as the reverse complement.
TTTTTCATACAAATAATGAAATGTTGACTGAGCTGCTTTTGCTATCACTGCTTCTTTGTGCTGGCCAAGGCTTAACCACTGGCTTACTTAAATTTATCTCGAGGGGATGAAGTCAATGCTTAGTCTTCTAAGGCCAGCTGATGCTCCACTTATGATCATGTTTTCTCAGCCAAGATAGGGGTAATGTATTCTGATAAACATGGAGGTCCTCAAGGAAAGGTCCAGGACATCTTATCTGTACAGCTCTCAATAGCATGAACTGTTCACTCTCTATGTTAAGACTTGAAAACTCCATCCCAGGTACAAATAGATAACTGCTCAAACTTTTGGCAAACATTCTAACTTGAAAAGTCATCCGGTGTTCCATGCATTGACTTCAAGAAAGGGAATTCAAAACTTCTCTGTAATCCACTACAGTTCATCAGTTAACCTTACATGCTACGGTTTTAGTTTTTAACCTTTAAAAAAATTCATAGCAAAGGTGCTTAAGGAAAATAACAAATTTAACCACAAATGAATGCCTTAGTGTTCTTGATTTAGGTAAGTTTATATTTCATACTGATTGATATTTCAACACTTTCTGTTTAGGAGAAAGAGAAGAATTAAATCTAACTGCAAATCGTTTGATGGGACGAACTCTCACCGTTGAAGTTTCAGTAGAAACAATTAGAAACCCCCAGCAGCAAGAATCTCTAAGGCATGCCACCAGGATTATCGATGAGGTGGTCAATAAGTTTCTGGATGATCTGGGAAATGCCAGGAGTCATTTAATGTCGCTGTACAGTGCATGTTCATCTGAGGTACCACCTGGGCCCGTTGATCAGAAATTTCAATCCATAGTAATTGGCTGTGCTCTTGAAGATCAAAAGAAAATTAAGAGAAGATTGGAGACTCTACTTAGAAATATTGAAAACTCTGACAAGGCCATCAAGCTTTTAGAGCATTCTAAAGGAGCTGGTTCCAAAACTCTGCAACAGAATGCTGAGAGCAGATTTAATTAGTTTTCAACCCTAAAGACCATTAACAAATAATGATGTAAAAATGACAAAATACATTTTTAAGTGATAAGTAGTTCTTTACTATAGGCATAACCACTCATTTGATAGGGAAAGTTGTTTCAGATGAGGACACTATTCCAAGGCCATGAGCTTTGTGATTAACACAATTAAAACTAGAAAAATTTTAATTTTTTATTTGTAGTTCTATTTTTAATTTTAATTTGTAGTTCTAATTTTTAGATTTTATTCTTACCTTGTACAAATATCTAGCACCTAATATATATATTTTTACTATTGTGTGGATCAATGCATAGTTTGTGGGGGAAAAAATGAGTGCTCCATTGGGAACAAAAGGCTTCACTGCTCTTTCCTCTGCTTTGCCTGTCATAGAAACAAATGGGTATGTGGGGTATTTAGTTGACTAGAAATTCTTTACCTTCTGCAGTATATACTGTGCATGTACTGTCAGCAAAGCACTGTGTTTAGAGGGATAAAAGGAAACGCAAAACAAAATCCTTCAATATGTGTCTCATTTTGAATGTATCTTTTGATATTCATGAAAACATGACATAAAATGTGAGGGAAAACCACCTACAATTTTACACTGTGAACAATTATATATTCACTATATCTTTTCTTCAGATGCGTTATTTCTATAAAATTTTAATAATTACAAAAATACGGTGTTGTAACTTGCCTTTTAGTTTTCTAAGTATTGCTATAAAGTTGCTTAATTGCCAACCTAAAAACTGTAGGTTAGCCCGTATAGCTATACCATAATTAACTTACCTATTCCTCTTTTACTGTACATTTAGGTGGTTTTAAATTTGATGCTATTACTGCATCATTATGTACATAGGGCTTTCTCCAATTTTTTTTTCCTTAACTTTATTTAAGTTCCCAGTGGATTTACTAGGTCAAGCGAAGGGTTATGTACATTTTCATGGCCTAATACATATTTCCAAATTTTTCTGTATAAGAGATACCAATTTATTCTGTCTTCAGTAATTAAAATGTAGCAAATTCACTGAAATCTTTCCATCATTGAGCATTAAATCGAAACACCTTATTTTAATTTGCATTTTGTTTATTAACAAGGTTGACCAATATATTGATTCTTTTGATCTGTGATTAATGAAGCAAAGCTTTTAGTTGTTCACAGTAACATATTTATGTATGTACTACTGATAAATAAAAATCTCAAAAACTTCCCCAAATACTACTTCAAATTACATACATTAAACTCAATTTTCATTAGAATGTAGAATACTATTCTTCATACTTAAAAAAAATCCTCCTCCGGAATGATTTTATATATGTTTGTATCTGTAAGCAATTATTGAGCCTTATCTTCTGGACAAAATGCCAATATTGTCTCTCTTCGTAAAGAGTACTTAAAATCTGAGAACATTCATGGTTGCTTGTTGCCAGCACCAGTCCAGCATCATTTAAATCTTTCCATTTCATGGAAAACATTTTCACTGCTATCTGTGGCAAAGCCTTTTTGGTTTGTCAGCAGACTTTGATTTGCTGTCATCAAGTTCACTGTCAAATAAAGATTTTCTTTTGATGCCATCTTTTTCTTTACCAGCTTTTTGAAAATTAAAAAATGGACAATCTGACGTTTTCTTCAGATTCCAAGTATTTCAGAATCCCTTCCATTGCACTACTTCCCATTCACTCTGCATCAGTCCAGGACCTTTTTCACCACAAATTACGTGTCTGCCTTCTTGACCTTTATATTCCTCACATTCTGTTTTTTTTCCTCCCATTTTTTGCAACAGAGTTTTATTGGATGCCCTTTTTCATCACAGACTTGAAGAGCTGTTATCCACTCTTTCCACACTGCTTAGGGCCTCCAGCCCTCTGTCCCTCCAGCTCAAGCAGCATTCAAGGGAGCAGGGACTCAAACGTGTTGACTCAACATGTTTTTAAGAATAGAATGGCAGTGTAATTTTCAGATGATGAAACTTCAGAGAGTCATATTTTTACCCTCATTTAAACTACCATCTTTTATATAGAAAATAGTTGGATTTAGACTAGTGGACTATAGGTTATGTTTTTTCCTATATTGTTGTATTCCGTAACAATCCTATCCCACTCCCATACCATCCCTAGAATGGAAAATACAGTTTTACGATTGCCTTTCTGCTGTCCCTCATTAGCACTGCTTCCCAAAACAGGTGAGTGTTCCCTTCCCTACCCTAGCTCTTCTCTTTGAAGTCTGCTCCCTGCCTTCCCCTTTCAGGACAGGCCCCCTGAACTGTTAGAGAACAGGACCTGCAGAGTGTTTGACAGAAGAGCACTCAAGTGTTCATCAACTGAGGGCACAGTGAAAATCCTGCTCAGTTATAAGTTTGGCAGATACATAATTGAGCCTCCTGATATTTTGATTTAGGGACTACTGGCATTAAAAGAAAATCCCTAAAGCTTTCAGAGAGGTTGGAAGAGGAAAGCTACAGTAATGTGAGCTGGTGGCTTCTAGGGGCCTTTCCCCCCCAATACCACAGTGTGCATCCTCCAGGGGGCACCATTCACACTGTATTCTAAGAGAATGGCATCCTCTCTAATAAAACCTCATTAACCAAGGGATGTGTTATGCACAGGGACACAGCAATGGATATAGGCCTGGTTTTTTGTATTGATGGAGCTCAGTCTAATGCCCTGACTCAGAATTCATCCTAAAGAGGTGGTCAACTAATTGGAGAACCCTGCTTCAACATTTTAAAATTAGAAAGCATGAAAGAATGTAAAATTAGCAAAAACAGCCAAGTCAGGGTTTAGCAAATCCATCCATCCATGAATTTGTCTCTTTCAAATGATTGTGATAAATGCTGATAACATCTGCAGTACATATGTGATAATGCTGATAGTGTTCCCATACCACAATTATTCAAAGACAACTGAAAGAAAAAGGAAAGAACTGAAAAACTTGGAAAAGAAATGGCAACAAGGACACTAATGAGCTTGAGCTTAGCTATTCTTTTGTTGTGTGTGTGTCTGTCTGCTCATACAACAACCAAGCAAAATAGTAATGGATGAAAGGTAACAACCTTTAGACCTTCTCCAGCACTACCAACTACCACATTGAGTTTTCGATCACAAACTAAGTGAACAACTTAAACTGGACCACACAAGTCTTTTAACTGCCCACCTCAAACCACTAAAATCATAGCATACATGCTTTCCTTGCATAGAGTGGGCTTTCATATCACTACGATAGTCACTCGCACATGTTTGGTGAGGGCCGATTTTAGTAACAGTGTTAATATGCAGTTTTCCAGGGGAGACTAGTTTAAATTGGGCACAATTTGTGCAAGAATTTGGCAAAGGGTATCAGAAGAGATTTGAAAAATCTGGCATTGAAAAACTGACTTAGCAGTTGGATACAGGGAGTTTTATAAATACATCTCCAAATGTAATTGTCAGACCTCAGAGGTCTGAAGATGATACAGCCTTGTGACAAAACAAAACATGGGAGGTACAATACTGCTACCACTGGGTTAAGTTTTCTGGCAGGAAGACCCAGCACAAATGCCCAGCCTCACCTCTTACCAACCAAGAGCCCCCAGGGGCAAGTCATTTAACCTCTTGAGATCCCTGCCCATCCCAAATGCAAAATCAGGTAACAATGTTCCCATACTACATGCAAGGTGCCTAGCCTGATGCCTTACACAGAGAAAGCACTTGCTAAATAAATTTGAACTGCATAGTCATTTTATACCACAAGACAAAGTAAATGTGTTATTTAGGGGCCAAAACCCTCAAAGCAGGACAAACTTTTCTTTAAAACAGACTGATAAAATTATAAACAGCTGTCAAGGCAAATTATTTAAACCACAGTGCTACTAAGTTGCAAAATAGCCACTGTCAATAAAATGAGTATACTAAATAGTGGCAGAATATCTGAAACATGAAATATTCTTAGTTTGTTTAGATTTTTTTTTTAAATAGCAGTCTTTTCTATTTGGTTTCATATTGGTGATACACATCACACATTTCACACAATTCTAGCTTTGAAATGCATTTATTTTTTGATTATTGGAATTCATCTTTCATGAATTTTTATTGAGTAGTATATTTAAATTAAGCTTGAGGGCATAAATGCAAACCAACAGCAATACATAAAAGCAGTTTTCCATTCAAATTTACAAAAAGTTTAATAGTAACAAAAATATAAACTGGGTTCTTTCTCCTTTTACTCCAAAGTTTTTATTTTTAAAAGACCAGTCACAATGATCCTACTACAGATATTCAACAGAGAGAAGAAAAGGATCACTACCTAATAAAGGTTACACCAAATCATCCAGTTATCCAAGGGATTGGCTATTGGATTGTCTGGAGTCCACTATGGCCTTAAATATTTACGGTTAGCAAGTAAAGTTCACGTTTGACTGTCTCATGTTTTATAGGTGAAAACCTAAACGGTGACAAGAGTACACATGATACTTGTAACTAAATAGTTCAAACTGACTAAATCTACCCCTTCATAAGATGATTGTGCAGTGTGTAATAGTTAACTGAATGCCTTCACCCTGTGAGTCCATTTTGTTTTCAGGAAAACATACACTCTAATTACATATTAATGGCAGCATTTCAGCAGGTTACCAGTAATTATTTCAAAGGTTTCGAAAAAGATGCTAACAATTAAACAATACATCTTGCATTAAAGTAATACAACACTTTAAGTTGGGACATTAAGTCCTAAGGCCTACTCACCATTCTAAGATCTTCAGAAAAGATCACAGGCAGAGTGGACCACACATTAATGAGTGTTATTTCTAAGCAATGCATTGCCAACTTCTGAAACCCATCTAACTTCATTCCACACTGTGGAATTTTTTTGGTAGTGTTAGTTTTACTTTATTTTGAAAAAATACATGTGTGCTATCAACTTGGGACAGATAAAAAGGAAAACATTTAACCTGGTTTTATTTAACTTATTGCCATGACGGATATTCTATATGCTATTTAATTTGATAGGCAGAGAATGAAAAAGGAAAAGGAAACATGAGGAACTCTGAGATATGGCGACTACCCCACAGCTATGTATCTGTGTTAAAAACCAGCCATAATATTAAAAAAAAGTGGATTAGAGCACAAATGCACAATGGCCAAGAGTCCCGGACAGGCTGTGCTTTAGCATCAATGTTTCATTAGAAGGAATAAAGTTATTTACAGGAAATAAAAGTCTCTGAGAAAAAACAACTTAATGTCAGCGATGCAAGCCCTAGAACATAACACAACACAGACAGGAGGCACAATACTGCTGGGTTAAGCTTTGCTGAAGGATCTGGGTCAAGCACCCAGTCCTACCTCTTCAGAATTAATTGAGAAATTATTTAATAGTATCACTTATGGCCAAACTTCAGGTCTACTTGATTATTTTAAATGACTAATTACAGTTAGGTTTAAAATATAGCAGTGCAAATTAAAACCTCAAATATGTAACAAAGGTCTCTTCGGCTCTTGTAAAAAAGGAAAAACAGACATAATTAAACACATTAAATCATATTACAAATATTAGAGAACTGGAACCATCATCAGAAATTTCATTTCTTATAAAGTAACAAATTTTTATCCACATTCATTAATTGCTATATGAAATAGAACTGCAACATATTATACGTGATTTTTCTACTAATGAAAACCACAAGACTATTTGCTGTAAAATGTATTTTGGGCAAAAAGAAAGAAGAGACTACATTTCAAGAGTAGAAAAGGAAAGATGAGTTACTCATTAGCAGGTGTCCATTGTTAGGTTACGAACCAAGTTTTTCCCAACACCTATCCCACCGCCAGCAATGGGAGCAGTGACAACTCATGACCTAAAAGTAAACATTTTATATTATTTTGAAATAGATAATGCCAGATTATTTCAATATTATGAAAAGCAAACATTCTTGATAACTTAATAAGGATGTTCTGGAAAATTCTATTTATGTTCTCAGCATTAATCTGGGCAAGGGTGAGAGAGTGGTGCAGATGGAAGACTTAAAAACAAAACAAGATAAAACATACAAGAGGAATAAACAAAGCATTATGTATTTAGTACAAATAATGAAAAATTACTTCATGGTGCTCATATTTTTCAAGAGAAGTTTCTTTTATATATTGTGAAATTCTGTTAAACCAAGAATATTGAAAGGGATTATTTATAGGTTAAAAACAAACAATTGATAAATTATGTTTTAACGTAATTCATGCAATTATCTACTGTCCCAAGTCACAAAATTTATGCTCTGACACATATTAAAATCATTTCTTAAGATAAATTATTTTGTATTTGGTGCTGACAGAGCTCTTGAGAAAGTGCCATACAAACCCAAGGTTATAGAAAATTTTAAGTGATAATCTTGAAATACCACACAAAAATGTGTAAACAAAAGAATGTTTTATAATTGCAGGGCATTATAAAATTCATAATTTGGATTAGGACAAGAGACCATCTTGTCCATTTTTTTAAAATTGTTAGCTTAATTTTTAAAGTTCAAAATTGGGTTCTCAGTCAGCAGCAAAAGGTGCTGAATGCAGCACTGTACTTTATAGGACATAATGAGTAACTGCAGATGTCCTGCTTATTGGCTCAGGGACTGGGCTAACCTTTTCACAGCACAAACTCACACACTAGCGGACGGACATACAAAAAAATTAGCTCTCAGATTTTACCTAGTCTCACCTGAGAGATGCTCTAGCATTAAAATGTCTATACTCCTCTTCTGTTTACTCTGTCAGAGAGGAAAACTGCTTTTTAAAGATATTACAACAATATAAATGATAGTAAAGCCCTATAAAAATTAAGTATGATATTTTTGGCACAAAGTACTTTTTAAATCCAAGCTCAATTTGCAAAATATATGTCTGGAATTTCTCATTTGAAAATAAAAACTTTTAACATACACACAATGTGTAAATGATTTTATGAAAACATTAGTTAGAATCTAAGTTTCCTTAAATACTGCACATACCTTCAGTTTACTTCAGTATCAATATCTGCATGCATACCTCCACACTCTACATTATACAGGTATTGCACAAGTAACATTGCCAAAGTACACACTAACGCAGCCTGGCAAAATATAGGGTTTATCTTTCAATATTATATTTCTGGTAAGTTTTCAGATTCAGTATTATTCTTCAGAAAAGCGACATGGTCAATTTCAGAAAAAGAATGGTCGTTATCTTTCCTTGGTCCATAATATTAAGACCTACCAAAATATTTAGGAATTCCATTTATTTTTCCAGGATTTTGAAATTCAGCAAAACCTGTTTTTGACATTTCTTCCAGCATTCCCTCAAAAACAGGAAAAGCTTCGTCTTATGTAAAAAATTAAAACGAGTCCACAGGGCAGTACTTTTTCCACCAGAGGTCTCACTCTACATTCAGAAAAACATTGCCAGAGCTATATTTAAGTCTGTCAACTTTCAGAGAGCCATTAAGTGCAAAGTCTGCTAAAAGACCTATAACATACCATGACAGCTATATGCATTTCTTGCTGAATTGCACAATATTATTCAATTTTCTTCCTCCCTAAAACTGTTTAGGGTATGCTACAGCTGCTAAAAGGATTTCTGTTTTTCTTGGTCCTCTGCTTGTTGGGTCTAAGATTGATGACATCTCCACCATTAAGGGTACTTGAATTCTGACCCGAGTGACTTCCACCAGAAGTATTAAAGACACCTGTGTAAAGTAAGGGACAACACAGAGATTGACACTGATGCACTTCAAGGTTTCCTACTGCAGCTTATGCATCCAGCATTTTAGTAAAATCATTAATATTTTCAAGTATGTTACAATTTAAATTTTTGTTTTCATTTATTCTTAACAGCTTAATACACTAATACACATGGTTCCAAGGCAAGCATGTTATCAGTTTTCCTATGTATTCTTCCAGGGATATTTTATACATATGTAGACAAACATGTATATATATATACACATATTATTTTTTCCTCCCTTTTCTACCCAAATGGTGGCATACTCTACACACTGCTCTAGATCTTTTCATTAACAATAATAATAATAATAGTGATAATAATAATGAAATCTTAGAAATCTGAGATCAGTAAATATGATAATTTTAATAAAATCACTTACTAACCTCACATCATGACTTCCTCAAGAATAACTGATTTGTAGTCAACAACAGTATTTGTGTGATTTTATGTTAAGAAAAACATTGCATATGTGAAAACTCACAGTATTATAAATTTTCCTATTTTAAGTTAAAACAACAAAAAAGTAGTCTACAGATGAGTAGACAAAAGGGAGGAATTGAAGAAAACTTTTTAATAATTATAGTTTCTATTTTGAACTGTGCCAATCACAAAATGTAATCTTCCGTTTAGGAACTAGTTAGCATCCATGGTATACAAAAGCCTACAGAGATACAAAGGTACAAAGATGACCAAGACCAATTCCTGCTGACAAGTTTACAATTTACTGTATGAGATGAGGTGGAATACAAATAAATGATGCTATAAGACACTATATGCTAAGAGCCAGTAACAGTGGCAAAAGATCCCCATGGATGGTTCAAAGGAAGGACCATTGTGTCTAATTCGTAAGAAAGGAAAAAACTACATGAAGAAGGTGGAATTGGATACCTGGCAATTCCCTGGACTTAGATCTCTGTTCTTTTGGGAAAAAAGTATTGAGACTGTGGATTCCCTCAAAGACATAGCTCAGAGAGATCTCTAGACAGTCCATGGGGAATGAAGAGTTCTTGAACAGAAGGTGGGAAAGGGAGGCCATTCTTGATAGAAGAACCAAAATAAGCAAAGGTGAAGAGGTAAGAAAGCATTGGGCGTGCTCAGGAAAGACCATGACCTGGGGCAGGAGCTGCACCAGGGTACATGTAGACTAGTGGGATATGAGACTGCACAGGAAGGCTGGATGAAACTGTTTTAAATGCTGGAGTGAGTGAGTCTGCATTTAATTTGTTCCATAATGAGAACCTATCAAAGGATTTTAATCAGAAGCAAGTGTGGGGGCAAGAAGACCAGACCATTTGGAAGCTTATTTTAAACATCCTCTTGTTTCACAAAGCATTTGAGGTGTCTTGTCAATAGGAACAAATGCAATAAAAACATAAAAATAAGAAAAAAGCCATAACCAAAGGAAAATGTAAATTAAAACGGGTCAAGAAAATAATGCATGTGTTTATGTGTATGTCATGGGAGGGGGCATGGAATAACAGACAGGAAGTCTTTAATAGACTACACAGCTGCTTTAGAACCAAGAAACTTGGCTTTCAACTTCCTGGAAGCCAAAACAAAATGGGAGACATGATCAGTCTGTTCTCACTGTTAAAGAGAAGACAACACACCTGTTAAGGGAATGCTAAACTTTGGCTAAAACGTAGCATTAAATTTAAAAATTCAATTATCAGATAATGAGTAAGATGGTAGGAAAAGGAAAAGGTAAGAAGTATTCCAAGTATAGAATTAGAGGAACAAGTGTTATAAAGCTCCTTTACATAAAAGATGAGCTTTATACAAAGTCTGTAAAATTTCTCCTGTCTTTAATATATCAAATGGATTTAAAGAATTCAATAGTAATAAACTTTTTTTCAAAACGCCTTTTAACAAGAGACCTGATATTCTTAAGTTTAATAATCACTGATCTGATGCTTTCTTATCACACTCCTCAAATAAATAAGCACCATACTAAAACTAACAAATATAATAACAAATGAAAAATAAATTTGCCAGGTAAACACAGGCTGAAATTTGCTGGGTACTTACCAATTTTGTTACTACTTGAACACATTACTTCTGGGTCCTCAACTATTTGTTGTTTGAGTTTTTGAAGATATTTTTCAGCCAAATATTTAAAAACTAGAATAAAAACACACATATCCCCATCAGGTCAGTATGGTTTATGCATGCAAAATGTGTTATTTGACATCACTTATTATAATTTTATACTTACTAAACAAATGTAAACTTAAATTAGAATTAGCACACAACCTAATTAGAAATTCAACTTTTATAAATTATTTGAGCAATACCTGAAAAGTACAATGATAATACTAGTAAATGTATACTGGTATTTCATCAGTAAAGAAGTGAAATAATACTAGAGTCACTGGCACTTTAGTGAAAACTACTTGAATAGTGATCAATACTTAGCAGTGCTAAACTGACTCAGACTTGAAAAGAGGCTACTTTCTTCAGTTGAAGACTACTATTAGAATAAAGACTTGATTAACAACTGAGTTGCACTCTAATAATGTAAATATCAATTCTGGAATCAGAAAAAAAAACTATCATCTTTCTCTAATCTCACTTTCTTATACTGGTAAGTATCAAATGAATTAAGGTCATTATTACCTAGGAGAATATCTAAGACCCTGGAGTTCTAAAACAATGCAGTAATTTGAAACACAGAAGATTAAAAAAAGGTATGCACTAAAAACATGTATACATACTCATGCATATATAGCTTAGATTTTTAAAAAATATTTTTCTTAAAAAAATAACAAACACTAAAAACACCAAAGATTTGTTATAGAGAGTAATAAATATTTAAGGACATTAGTAAATAAGTACCTGAATATGAAAAAGCAAGCATGCCTTTAAATCATAAAGATAGGTGACAAAAAGAAAATTTTGTTCTCATCACAAATACAATTTCTAACACAATAGAAAAAGTATAAGAATAACATAAGCTCCCTATTGCAATAATTTTTTTAAAAGGGCAATTTACCTTCATTTACATTTAGATCCTCTTTCACTGATGTTCTGTAGAATCTTAACTTTAATCTTTTTGCCAGTGCCTCAGCTTCCTCACTGAATATCAGTTTAGGAAAGAAAAAAAAAAAAAAAAAAAAAAAAAAAAGACTTATAAAGGTAACTTCTGATAGCTCCTTTTAAAAAAAATCACTTTTATTTTATTTACAGAATGCCAGGGAAAGAGGGGAATCAGAACTTGCAGAAATTTTTCATATTTATTTTTTAAAAACTTTGATATTGACTCCCAGTCAAGTAAAACCAGTTTAAAGCTATGTTCTGAGTGCTCAAATGTGGTTTTTAGTCTTTACCACCCATTATGCTGTACCTATAAAGTAACTAATCTCTAGACCTAAAATGGGTTAATTATTACTTTACATAATACTTTAATCATTTCTCTTACTTCTGCTTTTAAGAACATTTGGGTTTAATTATCCTCTGAAAATCTTATACTGAATTACTTATTTTACTCTTACTGGCCATGAAACTACTTTGTTAACAAAAGCCAAAGTCAATATATTAATGGCTAGTTGTGTCTACAAGAGCAGACTCCTGATTTTAGTTTTACTGTGGTGATCATGCTCTAAACCGGCACACAGCGACCTTCATGCCCTTGTGCAGTCCCCGCACACATTGTATCATGTTTGTTCTATGTGACCAATAACATTCAGCACAAGTAATCACAGGTAACTTCTGAGGCTAGGTTACAAAAGTCTTTATGGTTTCAGCCTTGCTTTTTCTTGGATCAGCCGCTCTGTGAGAAGCCAGCTGCCATGTCATGAAAACACTTAAGCAGCCCGAAGGAGAGGCCCATGGTGAGGAACTTAAGCCTCCTGCCAACAGCCAAGTCAGTAAGCCGTCTTAGAAGTGGATCCTCCAGTCCCAGTCAAGCCTTTATGTGACTACAACACCAGCCGACATCTTGACTGCAACCACATGAAAAACTCTGAGTCATAATCACCCAGCTAAGCCACTTTTAAAACCTGGCCCACTGAAAGAGTGCAATAATAAATGTTTGGGGTAATTAGTCTTAATTTGTCATACAGCAATGAAAAAATAATGCAAGGAATGCAAAAAGTTCAGGTAAAAAACCAATAAAGACTTTCAAAGCTATCAAAAACATGAATAATGCAATAAGTAAATATTTACAGACAGAAATTATCTGAATGCTAAACTTTGTTCACAAATTTGAGCATACTAGTTCTGAATTCACAAACAATATGAATCTGAAATTTTATCTATTTAAATTCAACACTGGGCATTAAAAATTTCTAGGAATGTTTTTCTTAACATTACTACAATGTTTAGGTTTCAATTAACATGAAAAATTGGATTTGTGGTACAAAGACCTAAGAATGGAATCCTAAAAGGATATTCAAAATTTATTCCTTTAACTTTCTCTAATTACAAAGTGAAAATTTTTTTTCACCAAATTTAATCACATAGAATACCTCACAGAAATTTGAGGTATTAGGCAGTCTTTATAAAAACCATTCCTAAATTAAGTCTAGGAAACAGATAGAGTGTAAAATGTTTTAACTTTTGTAGAATTATTGCCTTTTCCCACCCCCCCATCTTACTTCTTTATACAAGAATCATCGAAAAGATCAATCTTGTTTTGTACAAGGACAGTGGGTATATCTCCAACTTCAGCTACTACTTTCTCTCTCCAACTGGGAATTGCTTCAAAAGAGTCCCTGTCAGTGGTAGAAAATACAAGCACACAAGCCTGGGCTCCTATAACGTAAAAAAACAACAACAAACAAACAAACAAAACCTGTTATTTACATTATGAAACAATCCTATGTGGAGCAGGGGCAACTTTTACCTATTCAAAACAACATTTATGTACAGTAAATAAGTGTTGAATTGATCTTTGTAGCGCTCTACTTATTTTTCAACACGTAACTATTTTCTAATTCAAAGAATCAATTTTTATCAAGAACGTGGTTCTTAAATTTCTACAAGTATCAAAATATCCTCAAAATTATACACATTCTTTTTGGAAAATGATATATTTAATTCCATTGCAAGAGCTAGAGAGAAGGGTAGTAAACTTAATAGGAATGATAGGCTGTTTTCAAGTTCTTACTGTTAATATATTTCATTTGTTTCTTAATTTCTCTCAGCACAGATTTAGGAAAAAATTATGAGAAATAAAGTCCTAATTTTTATATTCACTTTCTTCTCTAAAATTCTGCATTATTTTATTTTAGTAACAGAATACCAGTAATCCTAACCAATATAATTTGAGAGGCAATGCCAAGAGTAAAAAAATATATATATATAATAGAGGAAGGAAAAAAGATTTAATTTTTTACCCTGTTTGCATAACTCCCATACCATACCAACTGAAAATATTTTAACCATCAACTATCCCATCAGGCTGATAATATCTAAGATTTAAAATAAGCAGCAGATAATTCCTAGAGTGATATCATGTGTGACAACATTCCTAGAGATAATTCCTAGAGTGACAACATGGTGATGTAAGATATCCCCTAAAAACTCCTCCACAGAGATTCAGTGAATATAAGAACAAATTCCACTTGCTTTGAACACTGGAAGACGGTAGACACTGGAGAAGGACTCCATAAACACTGAATCGAGAAAAGAGAAAAATATCAGGTAGGAAATTTATGTCCCAGACTGGCCAGTCCTCTTCCCTCTTCCTCACTTGATCCCAGGCAACTTGGGAGTTTTCCAAAGGCAGAGGCCCAGGTCCCTTCTACCTGTGACACAGACTACAGAGGAACTCAGAGCAGTGAGTTATAATCCCACACATATACAGACACAGGGACTAAAATGTGCAGAGACCCAGGGTGGAATGCAAGCCACTAGGAGTGCTGCATACAAAAGGGCCCTGCGGGGGAGGGGGAGAAGGAAGAAGGAAAAACCATGGCAGAATGGCAGCGGCCAAGTGGTACAGTCACTCAGTCCACTTACTTTTGGTGGCACTCCCTAAATGCAAAATGTACTTTCCTGGAGTGACCCACCTATCTGGATTGACCCCATCTGGCTCCCCAGGGCGGAATGCCCTAATGAAGAAGAAACCAGAGGCAGAAAAGCCTCACAGAAAAAATAAAGAGGGGGTGGGGTGGGGATGGGGGGTGTTTAAACCAAACTGCTACAGGTCTGAAGGGTCCTAGAAATGAAAAGTATAAAGAAAACAAGGCACTGAATGAAGGAGAGAATTTAAACAAATCATAGGAGCTGAGGAGAAAATCCTGCACAAAAACAAACAGAGCAAGATTCCCAGAGAATGAACAGAGAAAAGGAAGCTTTCTCCTGGGGGGGTGATACAATTATACAAAAAGTGCAATCTTAAAAATTGTACCACATACCCAGGGCAAGAATCACATGAAGAAGAGCTGAGAAAATCTGATCAATTAAACTCAGGCTACTCTAAAGGTCTGGAATAAGTTGGAACAGGCATCAAAGAAGAGCTTTAACACAAAGCCAGTCAACAATAAAACTCTAGACAAGATGGAGAAACTGACCTTCAGAGTTAACTCACCAAAATAATCAGATACCTAGACAAGCAAAAATTTGTAAGCCATACTAAGAAACAGGAAGATATGGCTCAGTCTAGGGAACAAATTAAAATTCAAAGAAGACACAGAACTTAAAACAACTAATCAAAGAAGTTCAAACAAATCTCCTAAATCAATTCATGGGGATGAAGGAAAATATGCATAAAGAGATAAAGGATATTAAAAAGACAATGTATGAGCATAAATAAGAATATGAAAGTATAAAAAGAAACATAATAGAAATTATACGGATGAAAGGCACAATAGTAGAGATTAAAAATTTACTAGAGGCATACAACAGCAGATTGAACAGGCAGGAGAAAGAATCAGTAAACTATAAGACAGGGCACTGAATAGCCAAAACCATCTTGAAAAAGAGGAATGAAGGCAGAAGACTCACACATCCTGACTTGAAAATATATTACAAAGCTACAGTGGTCAAAAGAGCATGATACTGGCACAAAGACAGATACAGTGACCAACAAAATTGAATTGAGAATTCAGAAATAGACCCTCACATCTATTGCAAATTGATTTTTGACAAGTCTGAAAAGTCCACTCAATTGGGAAAGAATAATCTCTTCAACAAATGGTCCTGGGAGAACTGGTATCCATATGCAAAAGACTGAAAGAGGATCCCTATCACACATAATATACAAAAATTAACTCAAAATGTATCAAAGACCTAAATATGAAAATCATGACTATGAGCCTCCCAGAAGAAAATGTAGGGAAGCATCTTCAGGATCTTGTGTTAGGCAATGGTTTCTTAGACTTTATACCCAAAGCACAAACTACAAAAGAAAGAATAGACAAATGTGACCTCATCAAAATTAAAAATTTCTGTGCCTCAAAGGACTTTGTCACAATAGTGAAAAGATAACCTACCCTATGGGAGAACATATTTGGCAACTACCCATCTGATAAGTGTTTGATAAGCAGAATATATAACGAAATCCTACAACTCAACAATAAAGAGACAAATGACTTTAAAACAGGGCAAAAGACTTGAACAGACATTTCTCCAAAGAGGATAAACAAATGGCTAAAAAGCACATGAAAAAGATACTCCACATCACTAGCTTTAAGGGAAATGCAAATCAAAACCATGAGAAATCATTTCACACCCATTAGAATGGCTACTACTAAGAAAACAGAAAAATGCAAGTGTTGATGAGATGTGGAGAAACAGGAACACTCATTCATTGCTGGCTGGAATATAAAATGGAGTAGTTGCTGTGGAAGACAATTTGGCAGTTTCTCAGGAAGCTAAGTATAGAATTACCATATGACCCAGCAATCCCACTACTAGGTATATACCCAGAAGAATTGAAAGTAGGGGCTTAAATAGATACTTGCACACTGAAGTTCAAAGCAGCATTATTCACAATTGCCAAAAGATGGAAGCAACCAAAAACTCCATCAGCCAATGAACAGATAAATAAAATGTGGTATGTACACACAATAGAATATTACTCAGCTGTAAAAAGGAATTAAGTCCTGATGCGACATGGATAAACCTTGAGGACATTATGCTGCGTGAAATAACCAGACATAAAAGGACAAATATTATATGATCTCACTGATATGAACTAATGTTAAGAAATTCATAGACTTGGAATTTAGATAGGTTACCAGGGACAGACTGGGTTTATTAGAAAATGGGAAGTTGATGCTTAATTTGTACACAATTTCTATTTATGTAGATGTTCTAGTTTGCTAATGCTGCCGAATGCAAAACACCAGAGATGGATTGGCTTTTATAAAAAGGGGGTTTATCTGGCTATACAGTTACAGTCTTAAGGCCACAAAGTGTCCAAGGTAACACATCAGTAATCGGGTACCTTCAATGGAGGATGGCCAATGGCATCCGGAAAACCTCTGTTAGCTGGGAAGACATGTGGTTGGCGTCTCCTCCAAAGCTCTGGTTTCAAAATGGCTTTCTCCCAGGACGTTCCTCTCTAGCAAGCTTGCACCTCTTCAAAACGTCACTCACAGCTGCACTCCGTTCAGTCTCTTTGAGTCAGCACATTTATATGGCTCCACTGATCAAGGCCCACCCTGAATGAGCAGGGCCACACCTCCATGGGAGTATCCCACCAGAGTCACCTCCCACAGCTGGGTGGGGCACATCTCCATGCAAACAACCTAATCCAAACATTCCAACTTAATCCCCACTATTATGCTTGCCCCACAAGACTGCATCAAAGAATATGGCTTTTTCTGGGGGACATAATACATTCAAACCGGCACAGTAGATTATAAAGTTTTGTAAATGGATGGTGATGATGGTAGCATAATATTGTGAGTGTAATGAATAGCACTGAATTATATAGGTGAATGTGGTTAAAAGAGGAAACTTTAGGTGATAAATGTTACTCAAATAAATTAAACAGATAGAATATAGGACTGTATGACACAGGGAACCCTATTTCGACAATGGACTATAATTAACAGTATAAGAATGTTCCTTCATAAATTATAACAAAAGTATGACACAAAAACAAGGTGTTAAAATAGGGTGATATATGGGGAAAAATATACCAAATGTAAACTATAATAGTTAATAGTACCATTTTAACAATCTTTCATCAATTCTAACAAAGGTAACTACTGTTTTTAAAAAATAGTACAATTATAAAAAAGTGCTATCATTATTTGCAACAAATGTTCCATACCAGTGCAAGCTGTTGGTGGTGGGGTGGTGAATGGGAATCCTGTATTTTATGCACGATTGTTTTGAACACCTACAACTTCTCTAATAGAAAAAAAAACAAAAACAAAAAAAGATAAGCAGCAATCTCCTTGAAGAAACTGTTCTATAAACAAAGCTGCTGACTCAGGCAACACGGTGACAAAAGGTGTATATACAACAAGAGAAAAGTATCCCTAAGGGTTAGGAGGATTTCCTGGAATTAGGGCAAGTTTTCTTACTTCCTTCTTACTCATTCCTGTAGACTCTTCTAGCATAAGAGTTTCTTACTAAGATTCAAGACATACCTGGGCTAACTAAGAAACTTTAAAGTAAAAATGGTTTGTTCATCACCAGAGGGAAAAGAAGAAGCCTCATCTGAGAATGTCTTCCCTAATCTAAGAATGAACTATAAAACAATTAAGAAAATAATTATACAAAACTCAAAGAAAGAGGGGGGCAGGGCAAGATGGCGGACTGGTGAGCTGTATGTTTTAGTTACTCCTCCAGGAAAGTAGGTAGAAAGCCAGGAACTGCGTGGACTGGACACCACAGAGCAATCTGACTTTGGGCATACTTCATACAACACTCATGAAAACGTGGAACTGCTGAGATCAGCGAAATCTGTAAATTTTTGCGGCCAGGGGACCCGCGCCCCTCCCTGCCAGGCTCAGTCCCGTGGGAGGAGGGGCTGTCAGCTCCGGGAAGGAGAAGGGAGAACTGCAGTGGCAGCCCTTATCGGAAACTCATTCTACTGATCCAAACTCCAACCATAGACAGACTGAGACCAGACACCAGAGAATCTGAGAGCAGCCAGCCCAGCAGAGAGGAGACAGGCATAGAAAAAAAACAACACGAAAAACAAAATAAAAGCGGAGGCTTTTTGGAGTTCTGGTGAACATAGAAAGGGGAAGGGCAGAGCTCAGGCCCTGAGGCGCATATGCAAATCCCGAAGAAAAGCTGATCTCTCTGCCCTGTGGACCTTTCCTTAATGGCCCTGGTTGCTTTGTCTCTTAGCATTTCAATAACCCATTAGATCTCTGAGGAGGGCCCTTTTTTTTTTTTAATCCTTTTTTCTTTTTCTAAAACAATTACTCTAAGAAGCCCAATAGAGAAAGCTTCAAAGACTTGCAATTTGGGCAGGTCAAGTCAAGAGCAGAACTAAGAGAGCTCTGAGACAAAAGGCAATAATCCAGTGGCTGAGAAAATTCACTAAACACCACAACTTCCCAAGAAAAGGGGGGTGTCTGCTCACAGCCATCATCCTGGTGGACAGGAAACACTCCTGCCCATCGCCAGCCCCATAGCCCAGAGCTGCCCCAGACAACCCAGTGTGACGGAAGTGCTTCAAATAACAGGCACACACCACAAAACTGGGCGTGGACATTAGGCTTCCCTGCAACCTCAGCTGATTGTCCCAAGTTGGGAAGGTGGAGCAGTGTGAATTAACAAAGCCCCATTCAGCCATCATTTGAGCAGACTGGGAGCCTCCCTACACAGCCCAGCAGCCCAGAACTGCCCTGGGGGGACGGCACTCACCTCTGACATAGCACAGTCATCCCTCAACAGAAGACCCGGGGTCCACAGCCTGGAAGAGGGGCCCACTTGCAAGTCTCAGGAGCCATACGCCAATACCAAGGACTTGTGGGTCAGTGGCAGAGACAAACTGTGGCAGGACTGAACTGAAGGATTAGACTATTGCAGCAGCTTTAAAACTCTAGGATCACCAGGGAGATTTGATTGTTAGGGCCACCCCCCCTCCCTGACTGCCCAGAAACACGCCCCATATACAGGGCAGGCAACACCAACTACACACGCAAGCTTGGTACACCAATTGGACCCCACAAGACTCACTCCCCCACTCACCAAAAAGGCTAAGCAGGGGAGAACTGACTTGTGGAGAACAGGTGGCTCGTGGACGCCACCTGCTGATTAGTTAGAGAAAGTGTACTACACGAAGCTGCAGATCTGATAAATTAGAGATAAGGACTTCAATTGGTCTACAAATCCTAAAAGAACCCTATCAAGTTCAGCAAATGCCACGAGGCCAAAAACAACAGAAAATTATAAAGCATATGAAAAAACCAGACGATATGGATAACCCAAGCCCAAGCACCCAAATCAAAAGATCAGAAGAGACACAGCACCTAGAGCAGCTACTCAAAGAACTAAAGATGAACAATGAGACCATAGTACGGGATACAAAGGAAATCAAGAAGACCCTAGAAGAGCATAAAGAAGACATTGCAAGACTAAATAAAAAAATGGATGATCTTATGGAAATTAAAGAAACTGTTGACCAAATTAAAAAGATTCTGGACACTCATAGTACAAGACTAGAGGAAGCTGAACAATGAATCAGTGACCTGGAAGATGACAGAATGGAAAATGAAAGCATAAAAGAAAGAATGGGGAAAAAAAATTGAAAAAATCGAAATGGACCTCAGGGATATGATAGATAATATGAAACGTCCGAATATAAGACTCATTGGTGTCCCAGAAGGGGAAGAAAAGGGTAAAGGTCTAGGAAGAGTATTCAAAGAAATTGTTGGGGAAAACTTCCCAAATCTTCTAAACAACATAAATACACAAATCATAAATGCTCAGCGAACTCCAAATAGAATAGATCCAAATAAACCCACTCCGAGACATATACTGATCACACTGTCAAACACAGAAGAGAAGGAGCAAGTTCTGAAAGCAGCAAGAGAAAAGCAATTCACCACATACAAAGGAAACAGCATAAGACTAAGTAGTGACTACTCAGCAGCCACCATGGAGGCGAGAAGGCAGTGGCACGATATATTTAAAATTCTGAGTGAGAAAAATTTCCAGCCAAGAATACTTTATCCAGCAAAGCTTTCCTTCAAATTTGAGGGAGAGCTTAAATTTTTCACAGACAAACAAATGCTGAGAGAATTTGCTAACAAGAGACCTGCCCTACTGGAGATACTAAAGGGAGCCCTACAGACAGAGAAACAAAGACAGGACAGAGAGACTTGGAGAAAGGTTCAGTACTAAAGAGATTCGGTATGGGTACAATAAAGGATATTAATAGAGAGAGGGGAAAAATATGACAAACATAAACCAAAGGATAAGATGGCTGATTCAAGAAATGCCTTCACGGTTATAACGTTGAATGTAAATGGATTAAACTCCCCAATTAAAAGATATAGATTCGCAGAATGGATCAAAAAAAATGAACCATCAATATGTTGCATACAAGAGACTCATCTTAGACACAGGGACACAAAGAAACTGAAAGTGAAAGGATGGAAAAAAATATTTCATGCAAGCTACAGCCAAAAGAAAGCAGGTGTAGCAATATTAATCTCAGATAAAATAGACTTCAAATGCAGGGATGTTTTGAGAGACAAAGAAGGCCACTACATACTAATAAAAGGGGCAATTCAACAAGAAGAAATAACAATTGTAAATGTCTATGCAACCAATCAAGGTGCCACAAAATACATGAGGAAACACTGGCAAAACTAAAGGAAGCAATTGATGTTTCCACAATAATTGTGGGAGACTTCAACACATCACTCTCTCCTATAGATAGATCAACCAGACAGAAGACCAATAAGGAAATTGAAAACCTAAACAATCTGATAAATGAATTAGATTTAACAGACATCTACAGGACATTACATCCCAAATCACCAGGATACACATACTTTTCTAGTGCTCATGGAACTTTCTCCAGAATAGATCATATGCTGGGACATAAAGCAAGCCTCAATAAATTTAAAAAGATTGACCACAATGGAATACAATTAGAAGTCAATAACCATCAGAGACTTAGAAAATTCACAAATACCTGGAGGTTAAACAACACACTCCTAAACAATCAGTGGGTTAAAGAAGAAATAGCAAGAGAAATTGCTAAATATATAGAGACGAATGAAAATGAGAACACAACATACCAAAACCTATGGGATGCAGCAAAAGCAGTGCTGAGGGGGAAATTTATAGCACTAAACGCATATATTAAAAAGGAAGAAAGAGCCAAAATCAAAGAACTAATGGATCAACTGAAGAAGCTAGAAAATGAACAGCAAACCAATCCTAAACCAAGTAGAAGAAAAGAAATAACAAGGATTAAAGCAGAAATAAATGACATGGAGAACAAAAAAACAATAGAGAGGATAAATATCACCAAAAGTTGGTTCTTTGAGAAGATCAACAAGATTGACAAGCCCCTAGCTAGACTGACAAAATCAAAAAGAGAGAAGACCCATAGAAACAAAATAATGAATGAAAAATGTGACATAACTGCAGATCCTGAAGAAATTAAAAAAATTATAAGAAGATATTATGAACAACTGTATGGCAACAAACTGGATAATGCAGAAGAAATGGACAATTTCCTGGAAACACATGAACAACCTAGACTGACCAGAGAAGAAATAGAAGACCTCAACCAACCCATCACAAGCAAAGAGATCCAATCAGTCATCAAAAATCTTCCCACAAATAAATGCCCAGGGCCAGATGGCTTCACAGGGGAATTCTACCAAACTTTCCAGAAAGATCTGACACCAATCTTACTCAACCTCTTTCAAAACAATGAAGAAAATGGAACACTACCTAAGTCATTTTATGAAGCTAACATCAATCTAATACCAAAACCAGGCAAAGATGCTACAAAAAAGGAAAACTACCAGCCAATCTCCCTAATGAATATAGATGCAAAAATCCTCAACAAAATACTTGCAAATCGAATCCAAAGACACATTAAAAAAATCATACACCATGACCCAGTGGGGTTCATTTCAGGCATGCAAGGATGGTTCAACATAAGAAAATCAATCAATGTATTACAACACATTAACAAGTCAAAAGGGAAAAATCAATTGATCATCTCAATAGATGCTGAAAAAGCATCTGACATAATCCAACATCCCTTTTTGATAAAAACACTTCAAAAGGTAGGAATTGAAGGAAACTTCCTCAACATGATAAAGAGCATATATGAAAAACCCACAGCCAGCATAGTACTCAATGGTGAGAGACTGAAAGCCTTCCCTCTAAGATCAGGAACAAGACAAGGATGCCCGCTGTCACCATTGTTATTCAACATTGTGCTGGAAGTGCTAGCCAGGGCAATCCGGCAAGACAAAGAAATAAAAGGCATCCAAATTGGAAAAGAAGAAGTAAAACTGTCATTGTTTGCAGATGATATGATCTTATATCTAGAAAACCCTGAGAAATCGACGATACAGCTACTAGAGCTAATAAACAAATTTAGCAAAGTAGCGGGATACAAGATTAATGCACATAAGTCAGTAATGTTTCTATATGCTAGAAATGAACAAACTGAAGAGACGCTCAAGAAAAAGATACCATTTTCAATAGCAACTAAAAAAATCAAGTACCTAGGAATAAACTTAACCAAAGATGTAAAAGACCTATACAAAGAAAACTACATAACTCTACTAAAAGAAATAGAAGGGGACCTTAAAAGATGGAAAAATATTCCATGTTCATGGATAGGAAGGCTAAATGTCATTAAGATGTCAATTCTACCCAAACTCATCTACAGATTCAATGCAATCCCAATCAAAATTCCAACAACCTACTTTGCAGACTTGGAAAAGCTAGTTATCAAATTTATTTGGAAAGGGAAGATGCCTCGAATTGCTAAAGACACTCTAAAAAAGAAAAACGAAGTGGGAGGACTTACACTCCCTGACTTTGAAGCTTATTATAAAGCCACAGTTGCCAAAACAGCATGGTACTGGCACAAAGATAGACATATAGATCAATGGAATCGAATTGAGAATTCGGAGATAGACCCTCAGATCTATGGCTGACTGATCTTTGATAAGGCCCCCAAAGTCACTGAACTGAGTCATAATGGTCTTTTCAACAAATGGGGCTGGGAGAGTTGGATATCCATATCCCAAAGAATGAAAGAGGACCCCTACCTCACTCCCTACACAAAAATTAACTCAAAATGGACCAAAGATCTCAATATAAAAGAAAGTACCATAAAACTCCTAGAAGATAATGTAGGAAAACATCTTCAAGACCTTGTATTAGGCGGCCACTTCCTAGACTTTACACCCAAAGCACACGCAACAAAAGAGAAAATAGATAAATGGGAACTCCTCAAGCTTAGAAGTTTCTGCACCTCAAAGGAATTTCTCAAAAAGGTAAAAAGGCAGCCAACTCAATGGGAAAAAATTTTTGGAAACCATGTATCTGACAAAAGACTGATATCTTGCATGTATAAAGAAATCCTACAACTCAATGACAATAGTAGACAGCCCAATTATAAAATGGGCAAAAGATATGAAAAGACAGTTCTCTGAAGAGGAAATACAAATGGCCAAGAAACACATGAAAAAATGTTCAGCTTCACTAGCTATTAGAGAGATGCAAATTAAGACCACAATGAGATACCATCTAACACCGCTTAGAATGGCTGCCATTAAACAAACAGGAAACTACAAATGCTGGAGGGGATGTGGAGAAATTGGAACTCTTATTCATTGTTGGTGGGACTGTATAATGGTTCAGCCACTCTGGAAGTCAGTCTGGCAGTTCCTTAGAAAACTAGATATAGAGTTACCATTCGATCCAGCGATTGCACTTCTCGGTATATACCCGGAAGGTCGGAAAGCAGTGACACGAACAGATATCTGCACGCCAATGTTCACAGCAGCATTATTCACAATTGCCAAGAGATGGAAACAACCCAAATGTCCTTCAACAGATGAGTGGATAAATAAAATGTGGTATATACACACGATGGAATACTACACGGCAGTAAGAAGGAACGATCTCGTGAAACATATGACAACATGGATGAACCTTGAAGACATAATGCTGAGTGAAATAAGCCAGGCACAAAAAGAGAAATATTATATGCTACCACTAATGTGAACTTTGAAAAATGTAAAACAAATGGTTTATAATGTAGAATGTAGGGGAACTAGCAATAGAGAGCAATTAAGGAAGGGGGAACAATAATCCAAGAAGAACAGATAAGCTATTTAACGTTCTGGGGATGCCCAGGAA
The DNA here is from genome assembly GCF_015220235.1 of Choloepus didactylus. Taxonomy (NCBI): domain Eukaryota; kingdom Metazoa; phylum Chordata; class Mammalia; order Pilosa; family Megalonychidae; genus Choloepus; species Choloepus didactylus. The sequence goes on along the minus strand of NC_051313.1, from coordinate 93,915,280 downwards.
TGACTATGGTCTGTTAATTTCTGATGGATATAGTAGGAACAAGTTCACAGAAATGTTGCTATATTATGTAACTTTCTTGGGGTAAAGTAGGAACATGTTGGAAGTTAAGCAGTTATCTTAGGTTAGTTGTCTGTTTCTTACTCCCTTGTTATGGTCTCTTTGAAATGTTCTTTTATTGTATGTTTGTTTTCTTTTTAACTGTTTTTTCATACAGTTGATTTAAAAAAGAAGGGAAAGTTAAAGAAAAAAAAAAGAAAAACAAGGAAAAAAAAGATGTAGTGCCCCCTTGAGGAGCCTGTGGAGAATGCAGGGGTATTCGCCTACCCCACCTCCATGGTTGCTAAGATGACCACAGACATAGGGGACTGGTGGTTTGATGGGTTGAGCCCTCTACCATAAGTTTTACCCTTGGGAAGACAGTTGCTGCAAAGGAGAGGCTAGGCCTCCCTATGGTTGTGTCAAAGAGCCTCCTCCCGAATGCCTCTTTGTTGCTCAGATGTGGCCCTCTCTCTCTGGCTAAGCCAACTTGAAAGGTGAAATCACTGCCCTCCCCCCTATGTGGGATCAGACACCCAGGGGAGTGAATCTCCCTGGCAACGTGGAATATGACTCCCGGGGAGGAATGCAGACCCGGCATCGTGGGACGGAGAACATCTTCTTGACCAAAAGGGGGATGTGAAAGGAAATGAAATAAGCTTCAGTGGCAGAGAGATTCCAGAAGGAGCCAAGAGGTCACTCTGGTGGCCACTCTTACGCACACTTTAGACAACCCTTTTTAGGTTCCAAAGAATTGGGGTAGCTGGTGGTGGATACCTGAAACTATCAAACTACAACCCAGAACCCATGAATCTCGAAGACAATTGTATAAAAATGTGGCTTATGAGGGTGACAATGGGATTGGGAAAGCCATAAGGACCACACTCCACTTTGTCTAGTTTATGGATGGATGAGTAGAAAAATAGGGGAAGGAAACAAACAGACAAAGGTACCCAGTGTTCTTTTTTACTTCAATTGCTCTTTTTCACTCTAATTATTATTCTTGTTATTTTTGTGTGTGTGCTAATGAAGGTGTCAGGGATTGATTTAGGTGATGAATGTACAACTATGTAATGATACTGTAAACAATCGAAAGTACGATTTGTTTTGTATGACTGCGTGGTATGTGAATATATCTCAGTAAAATGAAGATTAAAAAATAAAAAAAAAAGGAGTTGCTTTTTGATAGCTTCCTAAACTGTCTGTTCAACATACCAATTACTATAAATATTCTTAATTCAAAAATGATTTTAGATTGCTATCCATTCTTTTTCTTCCTTTGACTTCAAGTTCTCTGTTAGTACCAGTCATTTCTAGGAAAGTTAATGTTTTTAATTTCTCTGTTTTGCACTCAATTGGACAAATCTTGCACATCTGATGTCTAAAGGCAGTTAGTGTTTTCTACCTACTTTACCAAAAAAAACTTTTGTTTTCCACTGTTCAATCTTTTTTCCATACCACCTGTCAAAACAATTACACCACTGGAAAACTACTTCCTCATCATAGATTACAATAAACCAGTCCCAAATGAATCACTACTAATAGTTAACAATCTACCCAAGTTATTCACACTTTGGGATTACAGGGATCTGAATAAATTTTTGGTGTCGATGATAAGATCACCAACAGCAAATATTTAATCCTAATTAATAAGATCATTCAAAGAAAGTTACTATTTTTGAACGTAATTCAGAAAATATTCCCTAAAATGCGTAATCTGTAGAGAGTAATTCTATCCTCAAATCACTGAAAGAACCTATGAGATGTGCTCTTGATTTCTCCAAGTGTGGTCTCAGGACCAGCAGCCTCAGTATCACCTAGGAACTTGTAGAAATGAGGAAACTCAAAGCCACTACAGATTATTGAATCAGTGTGAATGTTAACAAGATTCTCAGAGGATTCATGTGTACATTAAACTTTAAGAAATAATGCTCTAGAGAACATGGCAAAAAATTTAACAAGGGCAAAGGCCAATCAAAAGCATTCCTACAGATATTTCTCTGGATTTAAAATGCTTGTCTCTTATTCTTTTTGAACTCTATATAATTTAAAGCACACAGTATTATTCAATGGACCAACCTATCCCAGTTTCCATGCTCACATAATTTCAAAATAAATAAACTTGAGACTTCGCACAATCTAATCCTGCTGCTTTCTTTCTTCTTCCATTTTTGAATTTATCATTTGGCTTATCCTTTTTGTCCATAGCTATTTCATTTCCAACATTTCATTTTCAATTAAGTTTGTGAAAGATGATAGCTTAAAAAAAAGGGGAGGGGGGTTTCCTTCTATGTTTGTTCATAAATTCAGATAACAGGTCTCAAGTCTATAACCTCATTTCCATATATTGCTAATCAGAAAAATTTGTCCCTCATAACCAAAATCACAGTCAAAAACTATAATGAAATATCTATTTTATGTTGTATGTAGCTTTCTGTACTAACTAAGCACTGATTTCCATAGTCTGGGTGAACTTTCTTAAGAGTTTTAGAGGAGTCACCTGGGAACCCAAAAGATTTCCTAATGTGATCTGTGTGTTCTGTTGTAAACTACTTATAAGATGGTCATGTTTCAACAAATCTCACTATACAATTAAAAGCCAGTGTTTCAAATCCATAATAATGCCTTTGAGCAACAGCTTTTGGTATAATAGGTCTCTTAAAGAAATTAAAATAAAATTTTTCCTTTTTAAACTTTAACTTTTTTATTTTTACTCATCTTGAATAATGTTTCTAGGGCTCAAATGAGTAAGCCATAATTTTATGAGGCATAGTATTTCTAGCCCTAAATCTCTATCTCAGTTAACTCATTCTTCTCAGCCTTTACCATCTCCTCCTAGTCTTTATCTCTATTTAATCACATTAGCATATGAATCTATACTAGTAGTGAATATTAGCTGGTAACTGAGGTTGCATCCTTTCCCTTCCCTTCCTAACACCTAAATTGTTCTTTAGGAAACTATATTTCCCCCAAGTATATAGCAGTCAAATAGTTCGGGTAGACTAAACCTACCCTCTCCTCTTGGGGAGAGATCCTGAGTGGTCCAAGCCAATAAGGGTAACAGCATGCCTCTGAAGACCTCATGTCAAGTGCAGTCTAATCAGAGAGAAGCTCAGGACTTTTGACGCACTGTTGTGGGAAGTAGCCCTCTCTCCCTATGGATGTGAACAAAGCATGTAGCTTCCATTGCTGAGGCAGCAATCTTGCAACCTATGAGGAAAGAGGAAAATCAGCAAGAGGAAGAACCCCACACAGTGAGGAAAGCAGGGCCAGAAGAATCAATGAGGTTACAGCCTGAACAAACCACAACTGCAAGTATGCTAATCCAGTCTTTTCTATCAAGCAAGTCAAAAACCTTTCTAGTTTAAACCAGTTGTAGCTGCTTTTCTGTTAATAGCGTACAAAAGTATTCTGATAGAACCTCAAAGGAAAACATAAAGGAAGGTTCAATTTGCCATTTCTCAAACGTATGTACAACTACCACTGTTTGTTCCTTGATTTAAACTGTGTTGCGATCAATGCTTTTTCTTACAATTTAGAAAAAGGAGAAGGTGAAACCAAAGATCCTCCAAGCCATTTTAAAATAGTTGGCTAAAAAAAGTCAATTAGATTGTGACAATGTTTAACTTTACCCAAGCCCTGTGTTTCTGGAAAACAGCAAAGTTTAAGAAGTGGCCCACTCATCTTTTGTCTTCCTGAAATAGCTTACTACAAAGAACCAGCCTTCCCATATGACTTAGACAAGACTCACAGATGCCCCCTTGTATACCTATCACAAGGCCGGATACAGACCCTCTACATTTCTATTCTTTGCCTCATAAATGATTCACTGAACTACTTGTCCCCACTGATCATCAGAACAAAATTCTTGTTAGCCAAACTTTGGATATGCTTCTCTCCTTCCTCCAGGCCCCTGAACTTTAAGGGTGCCACCCAGAAAATAGGCTGCTTCAGCATATAACATTCTCTGATCTAGCATCAGATTGTGCCACACTTTCATCCCACTTCCCTACATTAAGTTCTTTTCCTCTCTATAAAAAGGAAAAAAATAACCGTTTTTGCCTAACTCCTGAGATGCCTGCCGATCCTATGGTCGAACGGTCTCCCTACTGCAATAGCCCCCTCTCCTTCTCTTGCAATAGTCCCTTTCCTCCTTACAATAATCCTTTTGAATAAAGGCTCTCCTTACGATGTCCAGATTTTTTATTTGACAATTAAGATAAACTTTTAAACAGACACCTATTTATATGCTTAAGACCACTTAAAGTTAAATGTTAAATATGGGGAAGCAAAGCTGCTTAAAGCCTTTTAGTCCAGAAGAAACAGTGTGGAAAGCAATTTAAACATCACGCATAGTAAATTAAGATGTAAATACTGATAATTATGGGCTCTCTTCATAGTTTCAGGCAAAGAATGGCTTTTGTAGACATATTAAAGAGAAGCGGTATGATTTGTGGAGACCTAAAAAGTACTAAACTATAATAAGGAGTATACAACAAACTATAAAAGTCAGATAAAATTTAAATGGTAACCAAAACTATAAATAAAACTCCTAGGAGAAAACATAGGGAAACAGCTTCATGACCTTGTGTTAAGCAATGGTTTCTTAGGCTTTACATTAAAAGCACAAGCAACAAAAGAAAAAAGATAAATAGGACTCCAGCAAATTTACAACTTTTGTGCTTCAAGGGACTTCATCATGAAAGTAAAAAGACAACCTACAGAATGAAAGAAAAGTATTTGGACACCATATATCTGATAAGGGTTTAACATACAGAATATATAAAGAAATCCTGTAACTCAACAACAAAAAGACAAACAACCCAATTGAAAAATATGCCAAAGACTTGAACAGACATTTCTCCAAAGAAGGTATACAAATGGCCAATAAGGACATGAAAAGATGCTCAACATCATTAGCCATTTGGGAAATACAAATCAAAACCACAAAAAAGACACCATTTCACACCCACCAAAATGACTTATTATTTAAAAAAAAAACAAAAACAAAAACAAAACAGAAAATAAGTGTTGGAGAGGATGTGGAGAAATAGGAATTCTCATACATTATTAGTGGGAATGTAATATGGTACAGCCACTGTGGAAATCAGTTTGGTAGTTCTTCAAAAAGTTAAGTATAGAATTATCATGACTCAAAATCCCACTTCTAGGGTGACTGAAAGCAGGGACTCAAACAGATTTTGCACACTGATGGTCACAGCAGCAATATTATTCACAATTGTCAAAAGGTGGAAGCAACTCAAGTGGCCATCAACAAATGAAGAGATAAACAAAATATGATATGTACATAGGAATATTCAGCTATAAAAAGGAATGAAGTTCTAATGCATGAATGAATCTTGAAGACATCATGTTGAGTGAAATAAGTCAGACACAAAAGGACAAATATTGTATGATCTCACTTATATGAAATAAACAGAATATGCAAATTTATAAAGCCAGAAACTAGAATATAGGTTACCAGGGGACAGGTGGGAGTGAAGAATGGGGAGTCAATGCCTTAACTGATAAGGAGTTTCTGTTTGGGGTGATGGAAAAGTTTTGGCATTGGGTGATGGTGATGGCGATAACTTTTGAATGTAATTAACATCAATGAATTTTATATTTGAGAGTGGATAAAATGGGAAATTTTAGTTAATATGTAAGTTATCAGAAAAAAAAATCCATAGACCTGTACAACAGAGTCAAGCCCAATGTAAACTTGGGCTATAGTTAATAGTATAATTATTATAATAATGTTTTATCAATCGTAAAAAAGATACCACCCCAATGCAAAAGGCTAATAATAGAAAAACTGTGTCTCATAGAGAGGAGGCTCATAGAAACTAGGTTACTTTCTGCATATTTCTGTAAACCTACAACTACCCAATAAAAAAAAAGAAATTATATGGTAATAATGTTGACCATAACCTTGAGTAAAGGTAAAACTTGTAGAAAGCATTAACAATACTTGAATTACAATGGAAAATTAAAATATTTTTAGCTGCTGCATTTTTTTTTAATAAGGAACGTAAATGATTTACCAAGCTATATGTTTTCAACATTTTCTCCTTTTTATTTATTCACAAATGAAATCACTTTTTTACCAGTTATCTTTTTTTTTAAATTAAACTTTGTATTTCAAGATAATTGTAGATTCACACAGTTTTGCCTTTGAAATTATAGGTCCATTATGGCAAATATATTTTCTACAAATAACCATACTGGTTAAAAAGACTGTTTTATCAAATTGTCAAAAGCTTAAAAAGAAATAGCCTAACCTATTTTTTTCCGACAAAAATAACATATTTCCTGCAGAGAATTTTAAAGGCAGAGCTAGGTAAAAAGAGAGTAATGAAAATCACATGTAATCCTACTAATTTTTGGTTTTCTCCCCCTTAGGTTTTTTGTTTGTTTTGTTTTTTCCTGTATGTGTGTGGGTGGGGGGGATAATAACACCATTAAAATATACAAACAACCTTTACTCAAGAATAAAACTGTACATTTAGGAATTGTTAAGCAATAGTGTCAATGTTGATAAAATTCATAATTTGATAAAAAATACCATCTACTCTAAGAAGAGCTTGTAGTAAGAATATAACTTTCAGTCTCATACCATGATACGGGTATTCCAGATCCAAACTGACATCTAGGCCCAGAAGAGAATGATATACAAAGCTACTGTGGATGATAAGCCTTTAAAGACACAGTAAATAAAGCAAGCAGTAAGCAGAGTAGTATTATGGGGATGACACTTGAGAAGTGTACCATTCTTAATTTGTCAAGGAATCAAAATGTTTTCTTAGAGCAGACAGTGGAAGTTAAGTTTGCTTGGTAACAATTTGGAAAGACAACTTCTTTGGTCACTGTTATGCTAGTGCAATTATGTTTTTATTAGACCTCAGTTGCTATTATTATAATGATATAATAGAAATATAATAACATAATATATAAATATAATATAAAAATATAATGAAAAGTGGAAAAAAACAAGATATATATAATCAAAAGCTGCTCGAATATACCCTATTTCTAAAGTATGTATTTATTTATATAATAGGTATAAATTTGCAAAGATGCTAGGGTTGCAAGCTACTTAAAAAAAAATCAGTGGTAAATCCCATCTAAAAGTAGAAAAGTTTCGTTTATATGAATCTGTTCCCAAAAATTTATTAACATTGTCAAGTGGAACTTTCATATACAGGTTTCTTCAAAAGAAGCCTATTTTAATATACCTATTCTATTTTCTAGTACTGCTTCTTAGATAACCCAGGACACATATACATACACTACCTTTTCAAGTAGCATAAAGTGACAAACCAAAGAATTTAAGATTTCCATAAAGAAATCAGAAAACTTACTTTGCATATAATTATTATTTCATTTTATTAAAGCAGCATCTTCTAAGGTAGGTTTAAAGAAACTCTGAACAAATAATTGATTACAATTTCTGTATTATCTGGTCTTCCAGACGGTTTAGCCCACTTTCACTCTATTTACTAAGATAAAGTGTATTTTAAGCTGTTGGTACCAAATAGTGGATTTTAAAAGAGAAACAGAGAAAGAGAGAGATTTAAGATTTGAAAACAGCATTATCTCTAGGGAAATTTCTCAGTTATATTTCCAAGAAATGTTAATAAATGAAAATGAACACAAGTCAAGATAAAGAGACTTACAATGATTATTATGTGCCTAGAACATAAGAGACACTCAATACTCAATATACATTTGCTAACTAAAATTTCAAATCCTGAGAAGTAGGCATAGGGGCATCCTACCTCTCTTGGGGCTTCCAGCCCAGAGAACAAATAACTTTAAATGAAATAATTTATATTTATAAATGTATACTATACCGTTTTCACATGTAACTTAAGGTTAAAGAATAAAGTTGAGACATCTGATAAGTAAGTTGAGGTTGAGGAATGTACCCAATAGAATTTTACTTAAACAAAAACAAAAATGATACTGCCTCCTAAGGTAACTAAATTCACTGTCACCTACAGGTACTATGCAAAGTGCATGGAGGCAAAGACAAAAAAAAAACCCAACAACCAAATAAGCCAGAATCTGAAGGAACTCACAGTCTGTTAGGGAAGATACATAAATACGATACAGTGCAATAAAGATAATGAAGTGGATCAAAAGAAAGTGATTAACTTTTTCAAGAATGAGCATCAGAGAAGTTTCTCTGAGTTTCACAGCAAAGATTTCTGAGTTAAGTAGTAGATCAATAGGCAGACCAGTAGAACAAGAGAGCTTTCCAAACATGGTATATATGGGAAAGAAATAGTTTAGGGATTTCTCAAGGGTAAAGAGCAGTAGGAGATAAGGCTATATAGACAAGGAGGAACACAAATGCAAAACCCGTGTATGCCAGGCTAGAATGCTTGAACTTCCTCTGGCAAGAGAAAACTTACTAAAGGGTTTTAACCAAGGAAGGAACATTTTCAGGTTTTGGGGTTTTAAGAGTGGTCTACAGAGCAGCCGCAGCAGCATCACCTGGGAACTTGGAACTGCAGAATACCAGGTCCTATCCTAACCTACTAAAAATCAGAAGCAGCAATTTTAACAAGATGTCTAACTGAGTTATGTACAGTTAAAGGTTTGAGAAGTGCTTGAGAACAAAGCATCTCAAGGAGGAAGAAGTGGTTAGCTGTGGCAAATGTGTTGAGAGATCAAGTAAGATTAGGCGACAAAATTGGCAAGTTAGAGGTGCCTGGTGACCGAGATGAGAGCAGTGTCCATGGAGTGGTGAGGAATAAAAATCCTGAACAGAATGGTCTAAGGAGAGAATGAGAAGTGTGGCAGAGGAGACAGTATTTATAACCAAGTCCTGAAGTTCTGCTATGAAAAGAAGCAGAGCAATAGAGCAGTACTGGATATAAGGGAAGGAAGACTTCTTTTTTTTTAACATGGGAATTTTAAGGCACATTTCTTTGCCTACAGGAATTATCAGTATGGAGGGAATAACTGATTGTGCAAAGAAAAAGTAGGTAAATGCTGAGCAAAGCCCAAGTAGTGGAGGGGCTAGCCTTGGTTAAGAATGAAGACAGTTTATCCTTGACCAAAATGGAAAGCAAGTAATATAGGTACAGATTTAGTTGATTTAGCGGTGAGAAGGATGAAATAGTTTTCATGTGATTGCATCTATTTTCTCAAAGAAGAATGAAGCAAAGAAATCAGCTAAGAGTGGGGAGGAGAAAGGTATATTGAAGGTTAAGTAGAGAGGAGATGATATAAAACAGCTCTTTTGGAAAACAGCAAATATAGCAGGATCATCTGGCAGTACTGAGTATTCACTGAAGTTACATGATCATAACTTCAAAGTTTATTCAGAATAGTTCTGTATGACATTCTCTAACAAGGTTCAGGTGGTTGGCTACAGACATAGAATAGGTAAACAACTGGGTTTCATAAGGTTAGGCATATTGCTGAGCAAGTACTATGCAAGAGTGCAGGGCAGGGAATTAGAGTCATTTGCAAGGAAATGTTTACAGGGCTGGAAAAAGAAATCTAAGTTGAGGAAATAAAGAAGTAAGGCCATGCAGAAGGTTGTAGTAAAAAATGTGGCAAGGTCAAAAGATCTCAGTGCATTCAAGGGTGGTTAGAGCATGAGTATTAAAAAGTAAGTAAGGTGGAGTCAAAGGAAGTAGTGGTCAGAGAGTAGAAGACTACCTGAGATTTTAGAGGCAGTGAAAAGACTGTTGGGCCTTGAGATGGACAAAGAAATGAGCAACCAGGTTGAACTTGCAAAAAGGAATCTGAACAATCGTGGAGAAGAAAAATGAACCAGATACCAAGATTCAATGAAGGAAGGAGGCAAGAAAAAAAGAAAAAAGATGGACCATGGCAACCCAGGGGAAGCTGGTGGGAGATGAAAGTTTCATGACTTGGGCTTTCAAAGTACTGAAGTTTCTGAAGGAAGAAGGAAGAGGAATGGTTTAGAAGCAGCAGTGAAAAACAAAGCAGACACTCCCTGCCCAACAATCTTCAGTTCTTGAAGAATGTGAGCATGTGGGTGTGTCGGTAAAAAGAGAACCTCCACTTGAGGGGGCTTCAGGGGAAGCAATGTCTTTAGGAACCAATTAAGTTTTAGCTACAGCAAGAAAGTAAAAGGTTTAGAGAACGGGGGGATGCCAGAGAGGGGACAATCTGTGTGTCCACTGTGCTTTTATGGATCCCACAGCATTATGGAAAATGTGAGTATTAAATACTTGTTGATATGAATTATCAGATAATATTTATTTGGCATATGGGCTAGAAATGCTACATGATATTAAATCAAGCTTTAAGTTATTTTGCTCTCTCATTAGTCACCATTGTTAGAGAGTTACAGAAACACTGAAAATTGTAAATTCTAAAAGAAAAGCACAAGATTTTACAGGAAAATGTTAACAGAAACTTTAAGTTCCACTTAGAAATTCAAGCTTGTCTTGAGAAATTTAACCCCGTATTTTAGAGCCTTAAATTCTATAGTTGTGGTTCTTTCTCACATGTATCTCCAACTCCCCTGAACTCCTATAGCACTGAAAAGGCTTTACCCATGTGACTTCATGCGATATAATAAAACATCAGCTTACTTGCAGGGCTTTACTCTGTCACATGTTACTGTTCACTCTGAATATATAGTCATTTCCTTGGGGATAACATGTGGCCAGAGTAGGCATTTATCAGATTAGATTCTGATTTATCAGGTCTGGGAATACCTATGTGAGTCATGTAATTCTAAGGCAGAGACAAACTGTTTATGCTACAAAGTATTATTTACCACTCAACAAGATCTTCAGAAAAATAATGACCTGCAGTTTTTAAAAGTATTTTGAAATTATTTTAACTATTCTTAAATAGAAACTCTTACATTAGAAGCAAAGAAAGTAAATTGTTTGGCCGAAAGAACACGCTTAATAAAAAAATAAATAAATAAATCCCACAATTTACCTCGATAGTAGGCCTTTGTTATTGCATCAAATTCCTCTTGACCTGCTGTATCCCATAACATTAGTCTAACATCTTCATCATTTATTCTGAAACAAGAGATGAATTTATTTCACATGTGAAGGAAAATGTATTTAGTAATATAGCTTCATGTATATTTTTATTTTTCAAATCTGAAGATATTAAAAGTACTTTGTTGGTTTCACTCAGAAAAAGTCTGGATACTTTCAAATGTTGATACAATTATCAACAGTGAAAGTAAAGACATCCCCGAAAGCTATAACTTTACACACGTTTGGCATTTACCTGTCATGTTTTTTTTCTTCGTCAACAGTCACAGATAGTGGTGGTTCTAAGACTAGCAGTGTTGAAAAGGGGAAATTCCCTTAGGTCAGGGCTTGCTCTCCACTTGCTACACCATTCTAATGAGTTCTGGTGCCCTAGTGATAGAATAAGAAGGGAAAGAAGCAGCTTACCTGCTTGTTTGCCCTTTAACTCAAGAATATACCCTATTTTGTCTTATACCTAAAATATTAATTTGGCTTCAGGTAATAAATATTAAAAATATCATCAAGATATAAAATGAGTGTCCTTAAAATATACTCTACAGCAGGAAGAAAATACGGAAATACTGAAAAAAAAGAAGGTAACCGAGTACAGATTAGAAATTCAATAGTCTTTAAAAACAATGAACACAATTATCTTTGATGCTAATTCTGGGCCAGTAAGTTATATTTATTTAATGTTTCATATTTCTGTAATACCTTTTAGTTTTTCTTTTACAATTTAAAATGTACTTAAAAGTTCTAATGACTGATGATAAAAAAGTGTTACTTTAGTGTGTTTTAGAATCCAATGGGATTTCTTAAAGTAGAATTTCCTTTTCATAGGAGTATTTAATCCCCCTCAAATCTGTTTTTTCTTATTTCTTTAAAGTAAAAACAAATTATTAATTCTCTAACCTCTAGATAGTTTTGTCTAATTTGAGAGCAAGAGAGAAAGAGAGAGAGGACAAAGAGGAGAGAGAAAGATTCTAAACAAAAGAATCTCATAATATTATAATAGATGAAATTTTTTTCTGAGAAACAAGTACCTTTCCTTCCAAATAGAATAGGGAACAAAATCTCATTAGAATCACGCATCAGTTTGTGTTTGTGCAAGGCACCATTAGCAACTATAAAACAGACATAAGATTTAAAGGGGGGAGGTGTAGAAGAAAAATGGGGGAAAAATGAGAAAGGAAGATAAAAGTGATAAAAGGCAAAAAAAAATTTTTTTTTTAATTAAAAAAAAAAAAACAGAAAGGATTACACAGAGTAATGGGTAACTGAATACCCTCTACCAACTGTAACATGTGCCGTTGCCACTAGGTGCCTAACCTTGGGCTGCACTGTAATTAGTTACTAATATTCCAATGAAAGTCTTGGGACAATTGACAAATCAAAATTGAGGGGATAAAACGGCCGAGTACATACTGAATTTGTCGCTCCAAAAAATCAACTCCGATGGTTTTCTTATAGTCTTTTGTAAAAATGCCTTTGCAATATCGCTGAATCATACTTGATTTTCCAACTGCTCCATTCCCTACAACCACCATCTTGATGGCCACTTCCATATCTTCCTCCAACATTTTTAGAGTTGAAAAGGAGTTTCTGTACCAACTCTAATTCCAGGTGATTAGATCTTCTCTCTCAAATCTGTGGTTTAAAATGAAATTATTTTTTCATGACACAGAAATTGTACAAAATAAAATAAGCTATAATAATTAACAACCATGTGCTAGCATTGGACTCTAAGTTACAATGTTGTAGTGATCAGATTGCAATGATTCCTCTACAAATAATCTTATACCACACATACTTTCTTTAGTTTCAAACAAGTTATAGTTACTCGTATAATCAAAGTAATAGAATGGGTACTGTTTGCATTTTAGAGTGTAAAGAATAAAAAGTCCATTTCTTCATTAAATTACTAGTAAAGCTTCTGCCCACTTTTCTATTATAGTCCAGCTACCTTAACTGAAAATTCATCTACACAACCACTACACAAAATGATTCTGAAATGTGAAGAACATTCCTTTCTTTGTCCTTAATGTAATCTCAGCACTCATCCCTGATATTTCACAAATTTGCCTGATTTTAAGAATCATCTAAGACTGAGCACGGTGGGGGTACTAGTGAGGCCAATTCTGTGCAACACGAGATTCCTCTTTACTCTGAGATTTTCTCAGAGTTGCACTAAAGACTGAGGCTCTTTCCACTCAATCCTCCTTCTCTTCCTCTCTTCTTTCACAGGCATCAAACCGGCCTTGCAGTCTGAAGACTCCACCCTTTATCCTTCCAGGCATTTTCCCCAATAATTCTCTTGCACTTGTACTTCTGTCTTGGCATCTGCTTCCTGGAGGACCCAAACAAATTCATATAATCAGACAATTTTCAGGACCATCATCCTTAGCTAAAAGAATTGTCTAAGACACTAGAATTGTCTGGAAAACATAAAAAATTACTGATCCCTGGATCCCGTCCTGTGAGTAGGCTTTAAATGGTCTAGAGTACAACCTAAGCATCAAGTACCACTACCCTGCACAAAGGTTTGGTCTTCAGGGCACTTAGGATCAAATCTAAAATCCTTACAATTATCTGAACTTTGTATATCCAGTCTTATCTCACACCGACCTTCCTCTCCCTCACTGATTTCAGCCTCACAAGCCTCTGTTCGATTCCTAGAAAGCAACTTCCTTCTCTCTCCTTAAACAATTCTTCACCCCAGAAGATTGTAAAGTTAAAAAAAAAAAAAGCAACAACAAAAAAACTTTTTGCACTTCATCAATATCATCAGTAGAGATTATGTGGGGAAAACGGACTTTCACTCCACTGAGCAGTAATGAATGACCCTTACCTGGCCTTGCTGGAGTGGTGTCAGAGGAGGTCTATTAGAGTCAGGGGCAATGAGGCCACCTCCCCTAAATCCACCCCTTCCTTCCCCTGCAGCGTCAATGGAGACCACAGGAAAAGCAATAACTAAGTGCACCTTCCCTCTCCCTGCCAGGGTGGTACTGTTGAGGACCTAGTGGGGAGCTGGAACTCATACACCTGCCCTGCAGTAATAATGAGCCTCTCCCATTCTGAGTCTCAATGGAGAAAGAGTGGGAACCTGGCAGTAAGGAATAGTGCTCCCCACCCCCTTTCCCTGCTGGAGCATTGTCAAAGGAAGCCAGCTAAAAGAGAAAGGTTAAATGAGATCTAGAGAATCATAATATAATAGCCAAATGTCCAGATTTCTATTGAAAATCATTCAATATACCAAGAATGGAAAATCTCAACTTGGATGCAAAAGAAAACAGATGCCAACGAGTTGACAGAGATGTTAGAATTATCTAAAAAAGATTTTAAAGCAGCCATCATTAAATGCTTCCATGAGCAATTAGAGGCATGCTCAAAACAAATGAAAAGAATGTCTCAGCAAAGATATAGAAGATACAAAAATGAACCAATTTTAGAAAATGAAAATGACAATAGCCAAAATAAAAACTAAATGGTTGACTCAATAGTTGAATGGAGGGGACAATGAAAAAAAAACAGTGAACCTGAAGATAGAATAATAGAAATTACCCAACTTGAACAACAGAGAGAAAAAAGATCAAGCCTCAGGGCCCTGTGGAACTCAACAAAATATTCAACATTTGTGTCATCAGAATGGCAAGAGGAAAAAGGGTGGGGATGAAAAAGCATTTGAAAAATAATTTCCCAAATTTGGCAATAACCACCATAAAAACTACATAAACCTGTAGATTCAAGAAGCTAAGCAAATCCCAAACAAGATCTATGCCAAGTCACACCACAGTAAAACTTCTAAATACTGAAGACAAATTAAAAATCCTGAAAGCAGCCAGAGGAAAAGGATGCATTACCTATAGGGAAAAAAATAACTTGAATGACGGCAAATTTCTTATCAGAAACCATGGTGGCCATAAGGGGGGCACATAATTTTTCAAGTGTTGAAAGAAATAAACTGGCAACTCAGAATTTTATATATCCAATGGAAATACTCCTAAAGAACAAAGAAGATACCAAGACAATTTCAGATGAGGGAAATTAAGGGAATTTAATGCCAGCAGACCTAGGCTAAAAGAACTAAAGGAAAATTTTTAAACAGACAGGAAATAATTTTTAAAATATAAAATAAAAAAAGAAGAATTCTGAAATATCAGAACAGGAAAAAAGAACATGGTAAGAACAAAAACTTGGGTAAATACAATAGGCTTTCCTTCTCCTCAAGTATTCTAAATTATGTTTGACAGTTGAAACAAAAAAATATAATAATGTCCAATGTGGTTTTCAATGTATGTTGAGCAAATGAAATTTTAAAACATTCAAATAAATCACAGGCAGGCAGGAAAAAGAAAACAGAGAAATGATAACCAAAGAGAACAAACAGAAACAAAAAATAAAATGGAAGATGTAAGCCTTAACATATCATAATTACATTAAGTTTAAATTGCCTAACTATGCCAACTAAGAGGCAGGGATTGGCAGAATGGATTTTTCTAATAAATGACCCAACTATATGCTGTCCATAAGAAACCCACTTCAAATATAATGACATATGCAAATTGAAAGTAAAATTGTGGAAAATGTAAAATGATGGAAAACAATATACCATGAAAACATTAATCAAAAAAGCAAAGATGCCATGGTGGTTTGGAGCTGTATGTACCCCAGAAAAAACATTCTTAAACTTAATCCATTCCTGTATGTGTGAACCCATTTTAAGTAGGACTTTTTAATGAGGTTACTTCAGTTAAGGTGTGACCCACCTCAATCAGGATGGGTCTTAATCCTATTATCAGAATCATTTATAAGCAGAATAAAATTCATACAGATAGAGAGAGAAAGGCACAGGAAGCAAGAAGCTGAAGGTAAACAGAACCTGGCAGAAAACAGAAAGGCCAGGAGTGGTCGCCATGTGCTTTGCCTCGTGACAGAGGAGCCCAGGAACCAAGGATCACTGGCAGCCAGCCCCAGAACACCAGTCTTCGGGAAGAAAGCATCGCCTTGATGATGCCTTGATTTGGACTTTCTCTTAGCCTCAAAACCATGAGCTAATAAATTCCCATTGTTTAAACCAACCCACTGCATGGTATTTGCTTGAGCAGTTCAGGAAACTAAAACAGATTTCTATATTGACATGAGATAAAATAAACTTCAGAGTAAAGAAAATTACCAGAGGCTGAGAGGTATCTTACATATTGATAGGAGAATAATCCATCAAAAAGACTTAGCAATCCTAAATGCATATGCATTAAAAAAAAAAATAAAGGTGTGAAATGTGAAGCAAAAACTGATAGGCATGAAAGGAGAAACAGACAAATCCAGAATTATAGTTGGAGACTTCCATACCCCTCTCTCAAAAAGTCACCGAACTATGCAGAAAATCAGCAAGGATATGGAAGAACTCAACAAAACCATCAAACAACAGAATCTAATTGACATTTACAGAACAGTCATCACAACAAAAGCAGAACACACATTCTTTTCAAGCATCCACCAAACATATACCAAAATATACATATTTGAGGCAGAAAAACAGAACTCAACAGATTTAAAAGACCTGAAATCATACCAAGTGTGTTCTCTTCACCACAATGAATCAAACTACAAATCAGTAACACAAAGGTAACAGGAACATCTCTAAATATTTGGGAACTAAAAACACTCTTCTAAACAATCTGTGGGTCAAACAAGTCTCAAGAGAAATAAAAAAAGAATTGAATGGAAATGAAAATACAACATATCAAAATTTGTAAGATATAGCTAAAACAGTGCTGAGAGGGAAAACTTATAGCACTAAATGCTTACCTTAGTAAAGAGGAAGTTTCAAATCAATAATCTAAGCTCTCACCTCAAGAAACTAGAAAAAGAGTAAAATAAACCCAAACAAGCAAAAGCAAGGTAATGAGAACAGAAATCAATGAACCTAGAAACAGAAAAACAGAGAAAATTAAAACAAAAAATTGGTTCTTTGAAAAGATCAATAAAATTGACAAACCTCTAGCAAGACTAACAAAGCAAAAGAGAGGTCACAAATTACCAATATCAGGAATGAAATGGAATGTCACTGTAGACTCAGAAAGATAATACCACAAACAACACTATACATGTAATTTGACAACTGAGATGAAATGGACCAATTATTCAAAAAGCACAAACTACCACAACCCACCCAAAGTGAAAGAGACAATTTGAATAGCCCTGTAGCTATTAAGGAAATTGAATTTGCAATTTAAAAACAAAAGAAAATCTCCAGGCCCAGATGGTTTCACTGGAGAATTTTACCAAATGTTTAAAGAAGTATTAACACCAATGCTATACAATCTCTTCCAAGAAGAAACACTTCCCAACTTATTTTATGAAGCTAGTATTACCTTGATACCCAAACAACACAAAGACAGTACAAAAAAGAAAACTATAAACAAAAATCACCCATGAAGATGGATGCAAATATCCTCAACATATAGGTAAATCAAATCCAACAATATAGAAAAAGAATAATATACCACAACCAATTGGGGTTTACCCTGGGACTGCAAGACTGGTTCAATACTCAACCAATGTAATCCACCGTATTAATCATCTAAAGAAGAAAAACTTATAGATTGATATGCGTATCAACTGATGCAGAGAAAGCATTTGACAAAAGTCAACACCTATTTGTGATAAAACTCTCAGGAAGCTAGGAATAAAAGGGAACTTCTTCAACCTGATAAAAAGCCTACAAAGAAAAAAAATAAAAATAAATTAAAAAAAAAACACCTACAGCTAATATTATACTGAATGTTGAAAGACTGAATGTGTTCCCCCTTAGTTTGGGAACAAGGTAAGGATATCCACTTTCACTAATACTATTTAACATCAGTCATGAAGTTCTAGTCAATGCAATAAGGCAAGAAAAAGAAATAAAAAGCTTTCATATTAAAGAAAAAGAAATAAAACTGTCTCTACAGACAGATAACATGACTGTCTGTGGAAAATCCCAAGGAATCTATCAAAAAAAAATCCTAGAACTAATAAGCTAATTTGGCAAAATTGCTAAAGGATACAAAGTTGCACAACCCTCAACTGTTTTTCTACACACTAACAATGTACTATTTGAAACTGAAATTTTTTAAAATGACATTTATAATAGCTCCAGAAAGTTTAAATACTTAGGCATAGAGCTAACAAAACATGTACTAGATCTCTAAGCTGAAAATTACATAACTATAAAGGGATAACAGGAGGGAGTTTTTTTAAGGATGACAGAACTGTTCTATATCCAAATTATAGGAGTGGTTACATGAATCTAAAGTCATAGAACAGCACACCCCCAAAAAAGGCCAATTTTACCAAATGATAAATTTAAGGGAAGAAACAAAAAGTGGAATCAGATTTTAACACAGGCAGTCATGTTTCTTAGCCACTACTACATACTATATCAAAACAATTAAATTCTTAGAAAATAAGCATAATTCTGAGTAAAGTAAAAACCCAGACAGTAGTACTTTATACAAACACTCTTTTCCCCAAATTCAATCTTTAAATTTTTGCCAACTAATGTAGTCTAATAAACTACAGAAGAAAGAGTTAACTCATTAAATAAAGGGTTTTTTTTTTTTTTTTTTCAAAATAGCTTACATTTAAGTACAGATATATTTATAAAAATACTGAAAAACTTCTTAGGTTCAATGAAGTCACCTAGCAGATGTTAGGATTTAAATAAAACCTAAAGAAGTTAACGTCCCTTTTCAGATGCTACTGCTACTTCACCAGATCCTGATAGTGAAGTTAGTACTTTCCCACAGTCTCGGGGTCTTATTCTTGGGAGTTACCGATGGTTCCTCTCATCTTCGAGTAAAGTAATTCCGTGGCAGCCAGTGTCAATGAAATAGTGCAGTTTGGCTCATTCATATTCTAGCCGTCTCCGAGCTAAAAACTAGGGAAGGGTGGTGGGGCCGCGGTAAGAAGGCAGCCCCATCGCGGGGAGGAGTGGGGTCTAAAAGCCAAGTTAGAGCTTGGAATCCCACTTCCCCATCAAACCTAACCTGGGCCCTTAACGCCCCTTGCCTGTGTCCCCCATTTGAGGCTGGGGGAACGCAAGCAGCCGAGAGCTCGGCCAGGTTTGGGCAGCAGTGCCGTGGCCCCACCCTCGCTTACTAGGCAATTCCAAGGACTGACACACACGGAGACCCGACCGCGGCGACCTGAGAGGGGGCGTCGGGCCAGGCGCTGTAGCCCACCTCGTCCAGCCGGAACTCGGGCACCACGCTCCGAGGTGGGGGAGGGGATGTTGGGCAGCCAAGGCCGGGGGATGGGAGCCCGGGCCGGAAGCCCCCGACCCCCTCACCATCCCCGCCCCGACCCCTCAGTGAGGCACATCCTGGGACTCCGGGGTGAAAGGGTCCTCCCGAGCGGAGCCGGAGGTTCCTTCAGCCCCTAGAGGAGGGCGAGTGAGTGCAGTGCCGCTGTCCCGGAGCGCTGGGCGCTACTCACCGTTCCCCGCCTGCCGCAGACCAGCCTCCGGGTGCGACCGGCTCCTCCTGGTCGCGGCGCAACCGCTGCCTCTACCACCGTCGCCGCCTCCTCTTCCCAGCGCGCCAACTCCCCGGGCGGGGCCGCCCGACTAGCTCGCGCCCTTTCTCGTTCTTCTAAGAATGATTATGATTTTTTAACAAACTTTATTGGTAGCCAGGACTAAGAACAGGCGGCTCAGCAGCTTCTGCGAGGGTGGCGGGGCGCGGGAGACTCCTATCCCCGCATCGATGGATCCACCGCGCTGCAGAGCATGCGCCGGATCCCGACATCGTCGGCGCATGCTCTACACCAGCCCGGTGCCCCACCCCGCCTCTTTTCTGGCTCGTCGCGTTGAGGGCGGTTGCTCCCGGTTCCCGGCAAACTCCTAGAGAACCTCGGTCCGCAGTGAAAAGACCAGAGGCGAACGGGAGCTCCTAGATGAGGGATTCTAGAAAGGAGAAATTGACTGGAGAAGTCCTGCGTAAGTTTCGTCCACAGGGTTATCAGACTTCCAGAAGCCTCAGAGGAGTTTCTCCGCTTCGCACACACACCTTTTTTCCTTTCCAGAAAGACACTAAAGTAGCGGAGTGAGGGAAAGTGTGGCGCAAAGTCGAAAATGTGTACAAATCCCGCACGTAGAAGCCTGAGATTGTTAATAATTCAGAGAACCAAACCAAGAATCAAAAGATCCAACCCAAAACAATTTGAACTTTGCTTTAGTTATTTGTATCTTTCCAAATGAAATAGGAATAAAGATGGAAAATATCAGGTGTTGGCAGAGGATGTAGAGTAACCGAATTCTCCTACACTGCTGCTGGAAAATAAATTGGTATAACTCCTTTGGAAAGCAATTTGGCATTATCCATGGAAGCTGCGAACCCTGTGACCCAGGACTGCTCTTAGATACACAACCAAAAAAAGTGCGTACTTAATGTTCACCAACACACAGGTAACAGAATGCTCGTAACTGCATCAGTTGTAATAGGCCCCCCAAAGGAAACAACCCAAAAAGCCATCAACAGTAGAATAAATGAATAAATTCACAGTGTCAGGTAATAAAATCCTACACAGCAATGAGAACAATGTACGACGGCAGGCAATGCATGAATCGTGCAAACGTCAGGTTGACCAAAACAAGCCAGGCACAAAAGTACGCAGTGAGTGAATCCATTTCTATAAAGTACCAGACAGGAAAACTTATCTGCTAAAAGTTAGAATAATGGTTTACTTTGGGGAGAGGAGACAGTGTTGGAAGGCATTAGTGACTGCAAGGGAGAGGGCCTTCCGGATCCTAGTAGTTCTGTTTGTTGATCTGGGTGCTGGTTATGCATGTGTGTCCATTTGTGAAAATTCACCAATTTTACACTAATGCACATTTTTCTGTATGTGAATTATACTTTACAAGCAGAAATTTTTAAACTTAAAAATTTTAATGTAAACATTAGAAATTACTTTACTTTTATAGTTATATAGTTTTGTAGATGTAAACATAATGATTATTTGTAAGAAATATAATATCAAGTACCCAACGGATTTATCTCTAGGAATTAGTTGGTAATGAGTGTCTCTGAAATTTGAGTAATGAACTGACGCCTCTTTAATAAAAGAGCATGCTAGAGGGGATCAATTTAAGAAACACTTCTTGAAACACCCCACCCCCATCCCCAACAAAAATCATTCCTTTACTTTTCCCTTACCCCAACCCTTGCCTTTTCCATGGCATTGTTGGATACTCTCAGTACAACTAAAATCTGCCTTTTATTTGACTCAAGGCTGTATCCACGGACCCAGCAGAGATTGTCATGCTCTTTCCAGTGAGATGGTGAAAACCTAGCTGTGGTGAAAATACAGATGGAATTAGTCTTAAGGCCTTTGAAGTTATTTTTACTTGCTGTGACTAGGCATGGGTTGCCCACAATTTGCAAACATTCTGAAGTTATTTTTTTGGTCATTAGAATGATCATTTGAATGTAGTAACTTCACTAACTCAACAAAAAATGTACGTTATCCTTGGTTAGTTCTTTTACTGTATCTTACTCTAATAAACTGAATACTTTCCACAATCACAAATTATAGCTGAGTGAAAAAAACATAAAAGAAGAATTAGAAAATATTCCTAAGAAGGAAATCCTTGAAAATCTTACCACAGAACACGCATCTGCGTAGACATGTGAACGTATTTCAGGAAAGGCCTCGTAGAAACCTCAGCATTGGACTAAATGGTAATAATTTAACAGTCTTCAGAGTCATACAGAGCATGCTGGATAAAAAAATCTTCCAATACTTTATAGTCAGACATCAGAATACATACTGTTCTAGATCTTAAATGTTGTTTAATCCTAGATTAAGATCCTCATCTGTAGTACCGAGTTTTCCGTCTTACGGGGATTCCAAAAATTTTTGTTGTGACAAATACTGTGCTGGGCACAGACTATTCAGTGATGGCAAAAGGGACATGATTATTACCCTCTTGGAGTTTATAGTCTGGTAATGGATGCCAAAAAGAAAAAATAAAATAAATAAATATATATACACACACACACAAACATACCTTATACATCTAATATAAATGATTTTATTTGTAAAAATTATAAATTTATTATAAATAATATAAAATTATATAAAAACAATTACAAACTCATAAATTATATGAAAGAAAAAAATTGCTATGATGGAAGTATATAAAAGGGAACCCTAATTTAAATTGGAGAGACAGAGGTGGCCTTTCTGACAAAGTGATATTTAAGCTGTGATATAAAGAATAAATGAGTTAGCTGGGTAAAAAACAGGCAGCACCAAGTACGATGGTCTGAGCAGAAAGAATTTGGTGAGTCTGAGGAACTGGAAGGGAGCTAGTGTTCAGGAGTGAGGTAGAAAGTGGAGTGATATGAAGAAGTGAGAGAAGATCTTGAGGACCTTGTGGATCATGTTAAGCCATCTGAATTATATTTTAAGGATGTTGGAAAGCTATTAAAGGATTTTTAGTGGGGGGAGTTAGGAGATACACTACAGTTTTAAAAGTTTGCTCTGACTGCTGTCTTGAGAAAGAATAGACGAGAGGAAACCGGGAGACCAGTGGGAAGCTGATCCAGCTGAGATTCAATGGAGGCTTGTGCTGAGATGGTAGCAGATGTGAAACAGAAAAGTGGGTGGATTTGTTCTCTACTTTGAAGATAGAATCTATAGGACTTGGCTATGGAGCAGAATGAGAGGGAAGTGTTAAGAATGACTCCCAGATTTCTTGAATGACTACCATGCTGATAGGTAGCGGTCACTAAGGAACCAATTGTGTTGGAGAATTGTCTGTTCATTATTGATTCCTCTTTGGTTTGCCCTAGATTGTTCTTGTCTCACATGGGCTAGTCTGTACCAGTAAAAATGCTTCTGAATTAAGGGACCTTACTGATAAAGGAATTATTAGAAAACAGTTATCTTTTTTGGTCTTCGTGACCCAATGTTTCTCATATATACACTTGTTTTTGTCAAAATAGTCTCGGTGTAGTGAAAGACCTCCTCAGTGAAAGACCTCCTCTCTGGTTGAAAGAGCAACTCTCTGACCTTTGAAGACTTTACCAATGGTACACATATTAATTTCCTAGGGCTGCCATAACAAATTACCACAAATTGGGTGGCTTAAAATGACAGAAATCTAGTCCCTCATGGTAATGAAGGCTAGAAGTCCAAAATTAATTTGTTGTCAGGGCTAGGCTCCCTCTAAAGATTCTAGGGTAGGATCTATCCTTGCCTTTTCTAGTTTCTGGTAGCCACAGAGTTCCTTGGCTTGGGGCAGCATCACTCCAATCTCTGCCTCATTTTCATGTCTTCTCTCTGTGTCTGTTTGTGTGTGTCCTATTCTTATAAGGACACCAGTCATATTGAATTAGGGTCCACCCTATGTTGAGTGAGTTGCTGTATGGTGTGTCATGGGAACACAGAGTCAGGCACAACAGAAAGTTTCAGCAAATGACCACTTAATTATTTACACAGCACAAAGGGCCCAAAAGAGCAGGGAAAGAGATTGCATCATAGCTGGTCCCCCAGGGAGGCCAACTGCTTGGGTCAAGGTAAGTGGATGGTGGCTCCCGTTGGAGAAGAGAGACACCTGTACTACCTGAGAGGTGAGTTTTTATACAATCCCAGGGAGAGGGGGGCCCTGCTACTGAGAGTTCCCCACCCTGAGGAGCAGCTGGGGCTTTTGAGTTCAAGGTAT
Source organism: Choloepus didactylus (assembly GCF_015220235.1). NCBI lineage: Eukaryota > Metazoa > Chordata > Mammalia > Pilosa > Megalonychidae > Choloepus > Choloepus didactylus. The sequence continues at coordinate 93,891,550 of NC_051313.1, read as the reverse complement.
GGTCAGTCCTCTCCCCCAGGCTGTGGAATGAAACAACTATACACAATAGAAAAATTCACGGGTGGGGTGGGGCATGGTGAGAGTTGGGAGGTGGCCATTGGGCATGTCTGTGACTTCCCAGCACCCTTTCCCAAACAAGGTCACATTCTGAGGTTCTGGGTGGACCTGAAATTTTAAGTGACACTATACAACCCAATACAAGAGCCCGTCAGTTGATGATCTTCCTTGTACGTTGATTGGAATATTTGTTTAGGAATCACCCCCAGTGATCTGATAATTAATGCATTTTCAAGAGGTTATTTGCAATCAGCATTTTGTCTTCCATTACTTAATTTAAACTCTCCTCAGTGCTCTCACAAAATAAATGTGGGAATATATGATTAACTGTCTTTTTAGATGCAAATGAAGTAGATGGAAGTCACATGCCACACAGATAGATTAGGTACAAGAATCCAGTTCTTGTGGTGACCAATTAGGAATTCAAACTCATACAGTTGTCTGTTACCTTAATTTGCAATTATTAGTCACATACGATGGTAGAAAATGTTCTACTTATGCTAGTAATCAAATATGATGCCCACAACAGAATTATTTTTTATCCTCTCAAGTATTGCCTTTTTGACATTAATCAGTAATTGGAGTTTCATGCCTAAGGCCATTTTTAAAATTGAGTTACCGTCTCACTTGAGGGACAAAAAGAAGGGATGGGGAAGAGGGAATTGGAGTGATTAATTCACACATGATAATGATATTCTGACAGTTTGTAGGGGGAGAGTTCCAGAGAGACCTTAGACAAGTTATTTGCTCTCTCTGTGCCTCAGTTTCCTCATCTGTAAAGTGGAGATCATCATAATACTCATTTCTTAGGGCTGTTAGGGGGAGTTAATGAGTTAACGTGTGAAAGTACTTGGAACAATATAAGTGCTCAATAAAATTTAGTTACTTGGTAGTAGTATTTGAAAGCCACTCACTATATGACAATGGAATGCACAGATACGTCTCCAAATTCACATATCTCCAGGTGCTGAACTGCCTATTAGGGATAGGTAAACTTTAAGATCTGGAGGTGCTACTTAAATGAGCAGGCATTTGTAGAAGATGAACTTCACTATTGCAACCGAGAAAAAAATAATCTAAATTATACTTCCCTAACTTAAAACAATGAGACCTAGAAATGATTTATAAACTAACCCTTTAAGACACTGATGTTCTTATGTCCCACCCTCTCCTTAAACTAAGACAATGCTGAACATCCAAAAGAGAGTTAACAGAATACAGCAATTGAATTGAATTGAAGAGGCATTCCTATTGGCAATAGTTAAGCATACATTTCTGAAATTTGAGAAGCAGTTCTTACCTTGGAGTTAACTTTGTTATTGTTGTAGCAAGATAACCATCTTTTGCTTTAACTGTTTGTAAAGTAACTCAGGTTAACACCTTTCTGGGTATTTCCATGTTTAAGATTTAAGCAAATTTGGCCTAGTTCCCCTCACACGTAGGGTGGAATCTCAGCATGCTTCCTAACCAAACTACCAGTGAAATACTTTCTATTTTTCTTCTCTTTCCATGTAAGATCTGAATATTCTGTATCTCTTTTCTTCCAAGAGTTTCTGAACAACAGGTTAACTACTTGGATAAATTACTTTGTGTTACAATATAAATGGAAAGCTCTGGCGTAATATATTATTTCTCCCAGTATATTTTGATGGGCGCTCTCAATGAAATAATCTAAAACAGGGGCCCAAACTTTGGCCAGGACAGTTTTGTTTTTTTTTTTAATTGTTTCATTAATAATTTTTTTGTTGTTGGAGAAGTTGTGGATTTACAAAAATCTCATGCATAAAATATACAAAATGTAGCGCTCCCATATAACATCCTATTATTAACATTTTGCATTAGTGTGGTGCATTTGTTGTAATTCGTGAAAGAACATTTTTACAATGGTACCATTAACTATAGCCCATCATTTACAATAGGGTTCACAATGTTTTACAGTCCTGTTTTTTCTTTTACTTTTTGTTCTAGTTAACATGTACATGACCTAAATTTCCCCCCTTTTAACCATGTTCGCATATATATAGCTCAATGCTGTTAATTACACCAGCACAGTTTTTAAACTCTGAGTATATATGCACTGTCATTTCACCATGTCCCACCCCACTTCCTCCCGCCCCACATTTAATATTGTCATACCCAGGTATGTCATACATTGATACTATTTGTCTAATTTGGGGAGGACTTTGAGTCTTCTACTCCTGATGTAACAGTGTGGTCGCTGGTGGACCTTCAAGTATCAGCCCAGGAAGTACGAGGACCATTTCAGCCTTTGTCATTGCTAGGCAGAGGGCAGTGATTGGAGGGATTAGGCAAGGAAGCTGGGGATAGGAGTCCTGTCAAGCAAAGCTTGGGTGTAAGAACATAAGGCCAAGATTCTCAAGGGAACAGGAACTCATCAAGTTGATGCTGAAGGTAGATTTGACACCAGAAGTTCTGCCTACAGGGGAAAGAGAAAGTACTCTTAGTCATTATTCCAACCTGAATCTGAGACCTGAATGTCTGTCCATATGAGGACAGGCTGAGTGATCAGAAAACGTTAGTGCAAACATGGAGAGAACATGGAACAGTGTGCCTGAGATACCAGGGACCTAGTCCTGCAGAAAATGTGGCATCAGACAGGCAATTGTCATTGGCAGGACAAAAGAACAGGAGAACTGAGGTGACAAGACTGTTGAGATAGCTAATGGAATATAAGTTCCATGGAGACAGGGCCAATGTAAGTGCTGTTCATATTAAATCTTCAGCACCTATCCCAGTGCTTGACACATAGCACGTGTAATTATTGTAATTAAATATTTACTTAATCTAGCTTGAGTTAGGTATCTGTTACAGATACCTAACTCAAGCTAGATTAAACGAAAGTTTTTGTTTTGTTTTATTTACATACACAAATACAGATATACTCATTTTCCAAGCCTGGGATACATGTGCGTCCTTGGAACTAGAGTATTGAATCAGCCACACTTAAACTATATGGCTTTAGAGAGGAAGAAGGGAGGTTAACCAAAGAAATGCCCAATTGAAAAAACAAACAAATGTTCACTATATTCCATGCCTTGGCTATCCAACATCCATGTGCACCCTGTTCTTTCTGTCTGTAACACATTTTAAATGTTCTCATCTAATAGAGTGTAACTATCTCAGGAACTGAAAACACACTCCCAGGGAGATATTGCCAAGTCCCAAATCTTTTGGCGATAAGCATTCTCCTTAGTCGGGTGCGGGTGTAGCTCCCCAAAGCCCAATAATAAATTTAACTTAATACACCCAATATACAGTGTGGAAAAAAAAAAAATAACTGCAACAAGGCCTCTTCTGAAAAGCTGGGTAAGGGAGATACATATTCATCAATGGGGTCCAGAGCTGATAATTTAGGTATATAGTAGGAAATTTCTATTTAATGAAAACCTATAATGAATTCATTTTTAAAAATTTATCACAGTCACCCTAATTTTTTTACCACAGATTGGATTTTCTTATATTTAACTTTTTTTAGTATGATGATCAGCACTAAGTACATGCTTCATTACTTTATAACTGGTCATTGCTTTACAATTTTTTCTTGCAACTGCTTTAAATTTCCCACCAATATTAGTAGAAAAAGCAGCTGTTACCTGAAATAAAATGCCCAGAGTCCTGGTTTAGATATTTTAAAGCAAGAGTTCTTACCTATAAGAAACAGATACTTAATCTGGCTGATTTAAGAAAAATAATTTATTAAAAAATTATTAGTACCTCTTTGAATTCTGGGAGGGTGCAATGGACCTAGAAACAAAGGCTGCTTCTAGCACTGCGCCACCACTAGAGTCCTCACCAACTGTGGCAAATGGTGGCTCTGTGCGACATGTTGTGATTTATCTTGGGTAATATAGTCAAATATATTTGCCTGATGATGCAAAACATACAATTAATAGTGTTGCTTTTTTCTAGCCAAGTGGGTGATGTGCCAGTTTGAAACTGTTATGTACCCTAGAAAAGCCATGGTCTTTTAATCCAATCTTGTGGGGGTAGACTTATTGGGGGGGGAGGACCTTGTTTCCATGGAGATGTGACCCACCCAGTTGTGGGTGGGACCTTTTGATTAGATTATTTCCGTGGAGATGTGACCTTGCCCATTCAAGGTGGGTCTTAGTTTACTGGCATCCTCTATAAGAGGATAAAAGGCAGAGATATTTTGAAGAGAGCTGAGAGATGCTTAGAGAGAAAACACCCCAGAGACGTTTTGGAGACAGCCATTGAAACCAGAACCAGGAGAGAAGCTAAGAGATGAAATCTAGAGTTTGCCCCTGAGAAGCTAGGAGAGGACCCCCAGACACTTAGAGAGAAACGCCCTGGGAGAAACAAGCAAGGACACACAGGGACTGAGAGGGAGAAGCTAAAACAGAAGCCCAGAGACATTTTGGAGAAAGCAGTGGAAACCAGAAGCTACCCCTGGGAGACACCCATTCTGGCCTTGTGACAGAGGAACCCCAAATGCCAGCAGCCTTTCCTCAGAGAAGGTACCTACCTCCTGATGCCTTAATTTAGACATTTTCATGGCCTTAGAACTGTAACTTTGTGAACTAATAAACCCCCATTGTAAAAGCCAGTCCATTTCTGGTATATTGCATTTCCAGCAACTTTAGCAAACCAGAAAAGGTGGTACTGAAGCATGATCTTTGACCAGCATAGCAGGAGTCTGAGGAAAAATGACACACTATTTAAATGGGGTTTTGACTTATTTTACAGAAAAAATCACAGACATCTTTTCATCACATTTATAATCAGAAGAGAGAGAGGGGGGAAGAGAATGAATGAAAAGTTATTCATTCATCAAAATCTATATTTTTTAGCTTTATTGTCACATAGTGTATGGCCCAACTACTAGGTAAATATTTAGCTGACAAGGAGGGTTTCTCAAAGTTTAGGTGTTGGCTAAGGCATAAAAAATGATATATCTCCTTTTATAGGATGGAAGCATTTTTAGTGAGGTAGTCATTTGAAATAATGATCACCAGAGGATGGAGGTAGTACCAACCCTCTGAGAATTAAAAAAGAAATGGAAATTCGTGAATCGCTCCTTTGCAAGGTTTGTAATTTACATAATTTCTTCTTCCATTTAGTTGGTCATTTTCTGCCTTGTTTCACAAAGAATTAGAGTTAGTTCTGGAATAAAGATTATAATTTAAATAATTTAGAAATATGAACTAAGTAAAATATAAATACAAAAAGCAATCCAAGACCTAGGGAAAAGGGTATATAGAAATGAAGGCTAAAAGGACCAATAAAATAGTATTAACTGAGCTTCATATTTGATTGGAAGTTGAATCCATGTTTGTTGGGTATTACACTTTCTCTGAGCTAATGAAGAACATAGGCAAAGCTTAGAGAGTGTTAGGCAAGTCCTTTTTGGATTTCTCAGTATTTTGCACTTTGTGGAAATCTACTAAATTCTTGTTGAATTGAGAAAGTTTTTCAATCTTTATACGCATGCCTCTCAATAGTTAGAGTACAGGACCAGGCAATTGTCAAGTCTTCAAGCTATATAATTTAACTGATTTTTTGTATTGTTTGTTTTTAATTTTTAAAAAATGTTATAAATGGTCATTGCATATAATTATATACTTAAATTTTTTTAATTCTCATAAATCCTTGAAGTGAAAGGGAAATAACACTTCTGATCTATTTTTCTTCATTAACTTTCTCTTCCCCACCATCTACCCTTCTCTGTAAGGAAGGAGGAAGAAGATGATGATGCACCATGAAGGGCATGGAAGTAGGGCTCAGGAGATCCATGTCTAGTCCCAGCAATGTCACTAGCTGGACTAGTTCACAGATGGTAAATAGGTTTCATTTTCAAGCCAGACCTCTCTGACTAATAGAAGAAAGGACATCATGACTGATTAGTGTTATCTGCCAGGGGCCATTACATTATTAAACTTAGCATGGGCTACCTTTTCCTCAGAGTATGATGATTGAGTCGAATTTGTTTATTTATATAGTGTCTTCCACCTCTAATATCTAATAAAAATCATAGCAGACATTTTCAGGAATTTTCCAGAATAATTGCTTCTCTTTTGCATTTCAGTTGGGTAAATACGATGTCTATAAATGTAATGTCTGCTACTATTGTTCCCTTTGCCTTTCGGGATGTTCCCATTTGCTAAAGCTGTTGGAATGCACTATACCAGAAATGGGTTGGCTTTTAAAATGAGGATTTATTAACTTACAATTTACAGTTCTTAGGCCATGAAAATGTCCAAAATAAAGCATCAAAATGATGATACCTGGCCTCTGAAGAAAGGCTGCTGGCATCCAGGATACATCTGTCCCATGGGATGGCACATGGCCGGCGTCTGCAGGTCCTTGGCTCTCAGGTTTTCTTGCTTTCAACTTCCCTTTCAGGTGGCTTTCTCTTTCTGTCCTGTGGTCCTCTCTTCGCTTCTCCAGGGCTTTTTCTCTCCAAACTTCTCTGGGTTTTTCTCTCTAAACTCTCTCGGCTTTTTCTGTCTCTTATCCTCTGATAAAGGATTAAGACCCACCTTGAATTGATGAGTCACATCTCAATTGAAACAACCTGATCAAAAGGTCCCTTCCACAATGGATCTGCACCCACAGGGATGGATTAAAAGAACATAGCCTTTTCTGGGTACATAACAGCTCCAAACCAGCACGTGGGAGAAAATGGAAGCAATGTAATAAACTCTTCTTTTCCAAGTGGAAGAGTTCTTAGGCATCTGAAAGAGAAATCTCCCAAAGACTCAGTTTGTAATAAGAGACATTTTTGTTGTTGTTGTTGTTGTTTAGGCTAGTTGACTGCAGTTAACAAGACATATATTGATTGCTATTGAATATTTTAAGGATATCACTCCCAGTTTATCGCTGAGACTTCCAAATTTAACAAAGCAGGTTGTGGATGCCCACCTGGTGACTAGAATCATGATAATCTTCCCTGAAGGAAAATAGACCATGTTTTTGATTTATTGTGTCTTATTAATAGCTCTTATATGACATATTTTTAAAAGACAGATTCTTTGAAAATCAAAGAGTCCATTGTTGTTTATAGTGGCATTTCCCTGTTTTTTTCTGTGTGAATGTCCACCTGGCACTCCACCTTGTCCCTAGTTTTGCTTTTCAGAGTCTTTCAAATCTCTCAGGATTCATATTCATGGTAGAGAGAATTTGAGTGGACTAGCTTAGCCCACCTTGTTCAGCCACTGTAATTAGAAGGTGATGAAGAAATTAGTTCCTCTAAACACAGCAAAAGCTTCGTATCACGTATTACAAGGGTTACACATCTCTTAACAAAAAGGTCCTTAATGTTTAACTCTCCTGGACAAACACTGTGATCCCTTTATAGAGATTCAGTATTTTACTCCTCTGGATAAAACTGACCCCTTTATAGATTTTGTTGGATAAATACCACTACCACTTTTAAATGCATGTTTTCAACAGCCCTTTCAAATAGACTTTTTGAAGTTTGCTAACTTTGGACCCCAAAGTCCTCTCTCTCCTCCACTGCTGAGCAGCACCAGTTCATCCTCCCTCCCCTGCTTGGTTAGGAGGGCCCTTCCCACCTGTTGACCCATGGCAACTCTTGGAGGACTATTGGGCACACTCAAGAGTAAAAAGAAGCTTGTAATTCTGATGTGTTAAGGAACATAGAGGTGGTGTTTCCCAGCCCCTGCTCTATAAGCACTCCCTTCCTTCCTGCAACGCAGTTCTTATAAGCAGGAAGTCTTGTTTTAAAATTTTAAGTCTGTATCTTTCTTCCACATATATAGAGGCAGGATCCAATGATTGGTGGCCCTTTCTCAAAAGCTGGAGTAGGAGCAGTGCTCTGCTCATCCCAGCTCACTCCAAGTCATGAGAGCTGATTGTGTGCTTCTTTTGCCAACTCTGTACTCAGTGACATCAGCTTGAAATCAGCCATGGTGGGAGAATTTACACCACAGAAATTGGTAAACGCTACAAATCAGAGCTTTCTTTACTTTCAGAGAGCCAGTTGTGAAATATTTACTAGCACACCATTGTTAGGGAAGGTTCAACTTCCCAAAGAAAGATGGGGCAGAGAATGGGGATATTGGGCAGAAAGAAATATCAGATGTCCTCTACATCTTCCAAAAAAACCAGAATACTATATATTTAACAATTCATACAAATTAATACTATTAAAATGAAAATGGAAAAATTAAAAACGGGAAATTAAATGTATTAAACTAATGTGGTTACTAAGTTAAGCACTGAGATTTCTATGATCTAACCTAAAAAAGGACAAAAGAATAATTATTGATCCTTTTCTGAGGCTGTGGTAGATAATTAATTTCAAATTTGTAGTAGCAAGAAAAGAACTGATGCAGAATAATGGTCCCTTAGAGTATCCTATTTATTACCTAGTTTCTTACTGGTATTTGAAAGCAAGGAAAAATTAAGTAGAAGAATCTGTGGTTCCCCATATCCACATAGCCATATGATAGATATTTTTTATTCTGGCCTCTACAGCCTTTTAAGTGTTTTAAAAAATTTATTTACCTTATATTTCACACATCTTTGACATGATGACACTGAGTAAATAGTTTATTGAATTAAAGCAATTTATTAAATTTGATAATACTGTGAAAAAAGACACATAATTTTCTTGATTCATTATTCTTCCATGTATGGAATATTAACTTATGTTCTTTCTTTAACCATAGATATGAATAGGGTCACCAGGGATGGAATTAAGAATAAGCAGAATGGGCATTTAGTCACTTTTATGACACAAATTTAGAGACACTGGGAAGGCTTTTCTGAGCCACCCCTTTTCAAAAGAAAAAAAAAATTTACCCCTACAATTACATCCTGCAATTCTGGGATGATATGGAAAATTAAATCATTAGAGGTCCAGGCCTTTGGTTTAACCCTACCTCCAGACTGGCTACAGGCAGGCCCAGTGAAAATAAAAATGTTGAGTCTTCTTGTTCAAAATGCAGGGGGAAAGTGCCATCAAAAGAACAAAAATGTGAAGCTTTTTCCTTTAAAAATGCTTTAATAGTGATACATGAGTGAAAACATAAACTTACAAATTGCAAAAAAAAAAGTTGGTGTCATATTTTATATAATACAATAAATAAGTATACTTGATTATTACGATTTGTTGATTGATCATAAGACTTCTCTGGCTCACATTTCTGCAAATTCATTTATTGGGCCATCAAAATTTATGCTTTCAGCAACTTCATTTTCCATCGATATAATTGAAAGTAGTATTAATCACACTTGGCAAATGCAAGATCAGAAATTTTTTATTTTGAAATCAACTGATGTAACTATTATTGGAGCTGGTGCAACTATTACTGGAGCTCTTAAGAGTGTTTTATAGGTTGGGTCAACATTGAGGGATACATTTCTGATAAATTATTTTGAAATAGAAATTTTGGTATATCTAGAGCTGATAGTTCTCATGGAACAACTTTTCTAGAAAGATTTAACTCTTCAACAAATCAGCTTTCTTCAAGTCTGAATTTAATTTTTAATGACATTTTAATGTTTCCTCTGACATTTCCAGTAAGTGTGGAGGTTATACAAGAACCCAAAAGTGGCTTTGTGATTTTTATTTAATTCAAAATGCCTATTTATGCATTCTATTTCTATGTCTTTAATTATGAAGAGAAATGAATTTTCAAATCATGTTCCTCAATAATTGGTTCATCTGAAGCTTCATATGAAAATAGCATTATTTCCCATTAAATTAATTTTTAATTTAATTTCTATTTTTAAGCTTATGCAGCCAATTTCCAGACCAAAGATTCTAAACTCTTTGAAGAATTCTAATAACTTCCTGGGATGCTTTACTGTAACGTCCAGGTGTATGCTTTTGGTTTGTAATAATTACTGACAAAGTTTACTGCTTGAGTGCCGACAGTTCCTGTTCCAGCACTCAGGCTGGGGAGTTAATATTTGTGCAGACACCCAGGGATGGACTCCAGGCATGGACTGGCAAGTCGCCCTTCCCCTGAGAGTCTCAGCACTGCCCTCACATGGAGCTCCTCCTCTCTCCTCTGCTTCTTTTGCTATTGTTTTCACCACTGCCAATCTAGGCACAGGTCTCAACGTGTTTCCACCTCGGAGCCCCTCAGTGCCTTGGACTGCCCCAGGCATGCAGCGGGCATGTTACCAAGATGCCAGGTTGCTTGGCTACCTTGCTTTGACCATGCTCATGGGCCTGAGTCTGTGTGTGCACGCTACAGCCCAGCCTATCTCTGCTGCCCATGTGCATGCTCCACTGTCCCATCATACGTCACTTTCAAAACACAGCTGCAAAGATAAAATTGTTAAGAATTTCAATACAGTGTGGGGTTCTTCTGAGGGTGGGGCCTTGTGCAACTGCACAGGTCACATACCCATGAAGCCCACTCTGCCTACCTCTCATAGTTTATAGGTTCATAATCATACCTGTCACCTATGAGACAGTCTCTATGGAGCTGTGCCAGTAAACTCATGGGGCTGACTTTGCCTGGGGCCTCGTAACCAAATAACCAAGTCAGTTCAGGGAACTGCAACAAGCCTCCATTTTTCACTCTCTCAGGCCTTGCTCTCCTCCCTCTGCCAGGTTTCAGTTTTGCAGGTTTTAAACTTAGATTATCCTTCTCTGGCTCTTAGAGGCTGGTCAGTCTAAGCTTCAGGTTTAGCACATGTTGGGATCACAGAACCACTTCCCCTTCCCTAGAAAGAGAGGAATCAGAGAATAGCTCAGCAAGAAGATAATGATCAGGTCAGGAGTCCCTGTGAATGTAAATGCTCTGGATGCCAGAGAGTGGTGGTGGATGCTGCTGGAAGGGCAGGGGATGGAGGGGAGTGGAGGAGGCTGGGGATGGAAAGCAATGAGAGTACACCTGAAGTACTTGATTATAAATTATAGGACATGAATATTCCTGTTTCACAGAATGAATTTTTAATCCAAAATGACGATTTTCAAATTATTGACAAAGCGTACATGAGTATTTGGAGTATCATTCTAATCATAGAGAACATACAAATCCAGTTCTGGTTTTGTGACAGGAGTCCTATTATTTTAGTGGTTGCTCACTCATTGTATCACATCTCTATCTATTTATCCACATGCCGATGTATCAGATATCTCAACATTGTAAATATTTTAATTTACTTGAAAAGAAATTTCAATTTTCCCATTTTCTCTTATTCTAAAATTCCTTCCAGTAACTCATTTAAATGTTAACAAAATGTGTTATAGAAACCTGTGTTTTTTGTTCTGCAGGCTATTTATGGGCAAAAGGATGTTATAAGTTCTCCTGGTCTGTGTTTCAAAGGGATCAATTTCTTTGATTCTGTTTAAGTTATTACATATTAAATGAAAAGCAATAGGAAATCATTTAATTTCCTTTTCCCCAGAGACCAGTAGAAAGTTACTAAATGAACTAAAAGTAACCCTATCCTACCTAGGCTGGTGTCTCAGTTTCCTATGATGGTAGTAAGATGCAGTTGGAGAAACGCTTCAAGTAAGAAGATAAGAGAATTGGCGCAACTTATTGTGGCCCAACTCTTACCAACAGCTTTTCCTCCTGGAATCTCTTTTAACCTAGCTGATACTTTATTTTTGGCAATAGGAGCAGAAGTAAAAGACAAAATAGTGTTGCACCGACTCACAAACTGAGAAACACAAAGTTACTCCTGATGTACTGGCCAGAGAATGGGGTAATAGGATTTACTCAGCCTGTTTCATAAATCTGTACCTGTGCCCGGCTAATGGGGAACAGTGAGAGTAGAGGCAGTCCTTGACAAAAGCCCCGTCTGAAACAGGGAGGGGCAGCTTGCCATTACAAGGAGTGCTAAGCAAATGTCTACTCCAGTAACCATTCCTTCTGATTCTCTCACCAGCTGCTTTCTTCATGTGTTCTTTCCTGTCCCAGGTGACCTCCTGGATTTGATTGCTTGCTCGCCTAGACCTTAGGTATCCATCTTCTCTCCTACTTTGCTGAACAACTAGCCTTTGCCTTTTCAGGCTAGCCCTCCTTCATTGCATCACATCCAGGGATGACAGTGATTGAGTTGTATAATCTAGAACCCAAGTGATACATTCAACCCTTCATTTTGTTGCAGTTATGGAAGACTATTCATCACTTCTCTGGTCTGGATAGACTGTAATGAGTTTTAGGACTTGTCACATTTCAAGGCTCTGTTTCATACCACACATATGGTAGGGAATTTGAAAAGTGCTTAATAATTATCCATCAATGAAGCTTTGAAGGAGGTGAAAAATATTATGAAATAAATTACAGAGCTATAATTGAGGCTTATTCAGAGCAAAATTATTTTTGGTACGTTTTGAGCACCAGATGAATGTCAAAGGCATCAACTAGAAATAGCAAAAACTGCTGAAATAGTATAAATTGAAATTACAGCTGCTGCAGAGGAGCTGGAACTATTCTTTAGATGATTGGTCTGTGTGCAAAAGTGTGTCTCAGGACCATCAAAACTCTATTTAAGATGTCCTTTTGGATACTGAAAGTTTTCGATTAGCAACTTAAAGAGTCTCAGAGTTTTCTTTTGACATGGCCTAGAAACCTCTGGCAACTAACTTCTGTATGACTCAAAGGATTTCCCCCTACTGTTTGTGCTTTTAAATAATAGAATCTGTATTCTGGATGTATTTGTAGCCCTGGCTAGTGTGTGAACATGAGGTTATTCCTGAAATCCTTAGAGAATAGTAAGAGTAAAGAAAAACAGAGCATCACTGGGTGGAACAGCACTGGTCAACATACTATTTAATTTATGCTTGGGAATTCTGAATTTAACCAATAAAGAATTGGATCCATTACAGGTGCCAATTTGTCAGGATGAGACCAGGTGGGGAATTAAGGAATATATATATAAAATCTTGGATAATACAAATCATGCATAGTCATGTGGCATGACCAAATGCATCCACATGTATTTACAAGTGGCTTTGAATTGTCATTGCAGAAAATTGGTCAGGAAAGAATAGTATCCAGGCATCCAGCAAGCTAACCCCAGAACAGATGGTAGGAAGAGTTTCAGATTGAGCCAAGATCTTTGGATAACAAAGTGATTTTCCAATTCATTTTCCTATCTGTGGAGATAATCATATCTATTAACTCATCCAGTTGTCCTTAGCTAGCAGTATGGGACTGTGGCTAGAAATATGAAAGTCTGAAATTAAAATTACTGGATTCCCTGACTGCTCTTCTCTGCTTCATTCTTTCTCATTTTTGCTCTGGCTCTCATTCTCGTTACTCTCTCCAGATAGCATTTTCTGATTCAGTATATATATGGATGAATATGATCATCTTAGATCCTGATTTCCATCAATTCTTCATATAAGCACCTATTTGAGATCAACTAGTTTCTCTAAGGTCCAATATCCCATGCCCAGGGGACAGAACCTGAATGCCTAGCTTGGTTCAGATGTTTTCCCTAGGTCCAATCAGCTGCGGCCACAGAGGATTTTTTTAATGCAATTTTATTGAGATGCAGTCACATAACATACAGTCATTCAAAGTGTGCAATCAGTTGTTCACAGTACCGTCATATAGTTGTGCTTTCATCACCACTGTCAAACTTCTAACATTTTCATTACTCCAAAAAAAATGAAAATTGAAATGAAAAAGAATATCCAAAACATCCCATTCCCCTCCTCCCCGCATTGTTCTTTTACTTTTTTAAATACAGTTTAGTTGAGATATAGTCACACATCCTACAGTCATCCACAGTGTACAATATATTATTCACAGCAACATCATACAGTTGTGTATTCATCACCAGAATCAATTTTTGAATCTTTTCCTTACTCCAAAATAAAAATAAAAGCAAAAACGAACACCTAAATCTTTCCATTCTCTCCATCCCACTCTATTCTTCATCTAATTTTTCCACTCATCTGTCCATATACTGGATAAAGGGAGTGTGAGCCACAAGTTTTCACAGTCACACTAAGCAATTATGCAGTCGTCTTCAAGAATCAAGGTCACTGGTTTGCAGTTTAACAGCTTCAGGTATTTCCCTCTAGCCATTCCAACACACTAAAGACTAAAAGGTGATATCTATATAGCACATGGGAATACCCTCGAGTGACCTCTCGACTCCATTTGAAATCTCTCAGCCACTGGAACCCTACTTTGTTTCATCTTTCTTCCCCTTTTGGTCAAGAAGATCCTCTCAATCCCACAGTGCTGGGTCCAGGCTCATCTCCAGGAATCATTTCCCACGTTGCCAGTGGAATTCACACCCCTGGAAGTCATGCCCCACATAGGGGGAGGGTAGTGAGTTCACTTGCCGAGTGGGCTTAGAGAGAGAGTGGGCCACATCTGAACTACAAAGAGGCTCTCTGGGGGATACACCTAGGCACAATTATAAATGGGCTTAGCCTCTCCCTTGCAGCAACTAGCCTCACAGGGGAAGGCCCTCAGATTGAGGGCTCAGCCCACTAATGTTTGCAAGAAAATCAGCAATAACCCTGTTGGGGAAACCTAACACTTCTGCATTTCTCTCTAGCTCCTCGGAGGTGGGCCGGAAAAACACTTCTACTCTCTGCCCATATTACTCTGGGATGTGTCAGGATTTCACCTCAGCCTGTACAAACTCACCAAATCCCATTTCCTATTCACTGCTCCCTGCACCTATTTTGTTCAAACAAACTGATCATACAAGTTAGATTATCTAGTGAGCTACAGAAAATATAGATCCTGCACCAGATAAACATCTCCTCCCTTGGTTTCACACATAAGTTGTAGTGTTAAAACCCAGTTGAAAGAGGAGCTAAGATGGTGGCATAGAGAGGAGTGGAAGACTGTTAGTCCCCCCTGGAATAATTCATAAATGACCAAAAAACTAGTAAATAACCTGGAATAACTGTGGGGAGACAAACATTACTGTCCACTCATCATCCACCAACCTGAATTGGGAGGAATGCCTGAGATCGCAGCATGAAATCTGTAAGTAAAAACTGCAGACCTGCGCTGAGAACCGAGAGCTGAGAGCCCCTCCCTCACGGAAGCTTCGCGGTGCTAGAGAGTAGCACTCGCCAAACAAGCAAGTGGACCTCAGCCCAGATCCAGCTGGGGTTTTAATATTAACTGCTCAATACAGGCAGTGAATCCCCAACAAGCACAGAGAGGCTTTTGGTGACAACTGACCTTGGGAGAGTCGGGGGACATCTGTTTCAGGACGGGGAGCCCAGAGGATCAGGTGCTATCTCTGGCTGTTGGGTGAATCAGGGAACTTTCTGTCCCTTTCTTTCTCTGTGGAGAAAACCTCAGCCATTTTCAGCCTACAGCACTTTGCAGTAAAGAAAGCCTCAGTCATTTTAAAATCAAAACACTTTGATCAGCTAAGTCAGACAAACAAAGAACTTATTGATATGCAGATCACCTCTCTGGAGGGGGCATAGCTTCCCAAGAGGAAAGGGAGGGGCCCAGCTCTACTGCTTGCCTTACCAGAACCAGACCCCAAAGCCTGGGGGAGAGCCACAGGCCACACCCTCTTACACCAGCCGGTGACAGGCTGACAGGTGCACCTGCCACGCAGAAAAGCAGAGGTGTGTCAATCCTCTAAGAAAAACCATCAGGGAAACTGAATACTGAATATTTCCTTCTGTGACCTGAGCCTGTTCTAGTCTGGGAAAACCTAATTGGGGTGGCCTAAGAGATCAGGTGCCTAGACAACAGAAAACTACAACCTACACTAAGAAAAACAAAGTTATGGCCCAGTCAAAGGAACAAACATAAACTTCAACTAAGATACAGGAATTTAAACAACTAATGCTAAATCAATTCAAAAAGTTTAGAGAAGATTTCACAAAAGAGATAGAGGCCGTAAAGAAAAAACTGGGCATACGTAAGGCAGAAATCGAAAGTTCAAAAAAACAACTACTAAAATCTATGGAAATGAAAGGCACAACACAAGAGATGAAAGACACAATGGAAACATACAACAGCAGATCTCAAGAGGCAGAAGAAAACACTCAGGAACTGGAGAACAAAACACCTGAAAGCCTACATGCAAAGTCGCAGATGGAGAAAAGAATGAAAAAATATGAGCAACGTCTCCGGGAACTTGAGGATGAAACAAAGTACAAGAATGTACATATCATTGGTGTCCCAGAAGAAGAGAAGGGAAAGGGGGCAGAAGCAATAATAGAGGAAATAATCAATGAAAATTTCCCATCTCTTATGAAAGACGTAAAATTACAGATCCAAGAAGCACAGCATACTCCAAACAAAATAGATCTGAATAGGCCTACACCAAGACACTTAATAATCAGATTATCAAATGTCAAAGACAGAGAGAATCCTGAAAGCAGCAAGAGAAAAGCAATCCATCACATACAAAGGAAGCTTGATAAGACTGTGTGTGGCTCTCTCAGCAGAAACCACGGAGGCAAGAAGGAAGTGGTGTGATATATTTAAGATACTGAAAGAGAAAAACCACCAACCAAGAATCCTATATCCAGCAAAGCTGTCCTTCAAATATGAGGGAGAGCTCAAAGTATTTTCTGACAAACAGACAATGAGAGACTTTGTGAACAAGACACGCACCCTACAGGAAATACTAAAGGGAGCACTACAGAGTGATAGAAGACAGGAGTGCGTGGTTTGGAACACAATTTTGGGAGATGGTAGCACAGCAATGTAAGAACACTGAACAAAGATAACTATGAATAGGGTTGAGAGAGGAAGGTTGGGAGCATGTGAGACACCAGAAGAAAGGAGGAAAGATAAAGACTGGGACTGTGTAATTTGGTGAAATCTAGAGTATTCAACAATTGTGATAAAATGTACAAATCTGTTCTTTTACGAGGGAGAACAAGCAAATGTCAACCTTGCAATGTGTTAAAAATGGGGAGGCATTGGGGGAGGGATGCAATCAACATAAACTAGAGACTGTGACTTACAGAATCATTGTATTATGCTTCCTTTAATGTAACAAAGGCGATATACCAAGGTAAATGCAGATAAGAGGCGGGGATAGGGAAGGCATGTTAGACACTTGACATTGGTGGTGTTGTTTGACTCTTTACTTTGATTTAAGGTTATTTTTCCTTTTGCGGCTTCCTAGCTATCATTTTTTTTTTCCTCTTTCCTTTGCCTCTCTACCTTCTTTGACTCTCCCTCCTGCCTTGTAGAAGAAATGTAGATGCCGTTATATAGATAGTGGTGAAGGTGGTGAACACATAAATATGTGACCATACAGAGAACCATCGATTGTTTACTTAGTATGGAATGTATGGGGTGTGAACAAAACCTTCTTAAAAAAAAAAAATGGGTTGATGACAAAACCTCGAGGGCAATATACTGAGTGAAATAAGCCAGACATATAAGGACAAATATTGCAGGGTCTCACTGACAGGAACTAATTATAATATGTAAACTCATAGACATGAAATATAAGGTACCAAGATATAGGACGAGGCTTAAGAATGGGGAGCAGTTGCTTAGTATGAGCAGAATGTTCAACCAGGATGAACTTAAATGTTTGGAAATGAACAGAGGTGTCAGTAGCAAGATGTGAGAATAACTAACAGTGCCGAATGGTGCGTGAATGAGGTGGAAAGGGGAAGCTCAGAGTTATATATGTCACCAGAAGGAAAGTTGGAAGTCAAAAGAAGGGAATGTATAAAACTGAATCCTATGGTGGGCAGTGTCCATGATTAACTGTACAAATATTAGAAATCTCTTCCATGAACCAGAACAAATATATGACAATACAATTAGAAGTTAATAATAGAGAAGCATGTAGGGAAGAAATATATACCTATTGCAAACTATATACTACAGTTAGTATTTCAACGTTCTTTCATAAACAGTAACAAATGTACTATACCAACACTATGAGTCAACAATTGAGGGGGGTTGGTTAGGGATATGGGAGAATTCGAGTTTCCTTTTCTTTTTTTTTTTTTCTTTTTTCATCTTTCACTTTATTCCTTGTCTGGAGTAATGAAAAGTTTCTAAAAATTGAACAGAAATTAAGTGTGGTGATGGATGCATGGCTGTATGAAGGTGCCGGGGGCAACTGATTTTGCTCTTTGGATCTTTGGATGATTGTGTGGTATCTGAACAATCCCAATAAAAATTAAAAAAGAAAAAAAGAAAAACCTAGTTGGTATTGTCCTTTACCCTTGGGCCTGATTTGCCTTAGTCCTAACCAGATCCTCTTTGTTCATATCGCTAGTTAAAGTCTGAATTCTTTTTCAGCTCTTTCAACAGTTGCCAATTGGGGTAATACCAACATTCATAGCTGCCAAGTTCTAGCTCCAAGTCTCACATGTCACACAGATACCCACAGTTCCAGAGATGAAGCAAGTTATACACAAGGAGCTCAGCATTTCAGGAGTTAGAGATAACCATTACAACTCAGGAATAGATGTGACTGCTGTAAGAGCTTACAATCTACAAACCGTTACAATAAGCATTTCCCTGATAAGCTGTGCTCTAAGACGCAGTTCTCAGAGTTTATACATTATAGTCAGTCCATATTAGTGTGGCATTATAATGTTTGTCCTCTCTTTTCTGGCATGCTTCACTCAACATATTGTACTCGAGATCCGTTGAATTAGTTGCATGTCTCACAGCTTCATGTCTTCTTGCTCATTTTTCCATTGTATGCATATACCACTGTTCACCATTCTGTTCATCAGTCAGTGCACTCCCAGGCCACCTCCATCCACTGCAAATAGTGAACACTGCCGCCATATATACTGGTGCATAAATGTCCATTTGTGTCCCTACTCTCTGTTCTTCCAAGCACATAACCCGTACTGAGGTTGCAAGACCTTGAAACCCCCACATACCTAGCTTCTTGTGGGACCACCATACTGTCCTCCAAATAGACTACACCATTCTACTTCCCCACCGACAGTGAATACATACATCTCTCTCTCCAAGGTCTCTCCAACGCTTGTGTCCCTCTGCTCATTTTTTTTCCCCTGCAATTTTTTTTTTTTTGCCCCCATTTTTCTACTCATCCATTCATACACTGGACAAAGGGGAGTGTGGTCCATATGGCTTTCCCAATCACATTGTCACCCTTCATAAGCTACATTTTTATACAATCAACTTCAAGATTCATGGGTTCTGGGTTGTAGTTTGAAAGTTTCAGGTATTTACTGCTAGTTATTCCAATTCATTAGAACCTAAAAAGGTTCTATATTGTGCGTAAGAGTGCCCCCCAGAGTGACCTCACAGCTCCTTTTGGTATCTCTGCCACTGAAGCTTATTTCTTTTCCTTTCACATCCCCCTTTTGGTGAAGAAGATGTTCTCCATCCCACGATGCCAGGTCTAGATTCCTCTCCAGGAGTCATATTCCATGATGCCAGGTAGATTTACTCCCCTGGGTGTCAGATCCCATGTAGCGGGGAGAGCAGTGATTTCACCTGCCAAGTTGGCTTAGCTAGAAAGAGAGGTTCACATCTGAGTAACAAAGAGACATTCAGGAGGAGGCTCTTAGGCACAATTATGGGCAGGCCTAGCCTCTCCTTTGCAGCAACAGTCTTTCCAAGAGCAAGTCCCATGGTAGAGGGCTCAGCCCATCAAACCACCAGTCCCCTATGTGTTTGAGCACATCAGCAACCATCAAGGTGGGGAAGCCCAACACCCCTGCGTTCTCCACCAGCTCCTCAAAGGGGCTCTGCATATTTTTTTCATTTTTTTTTAAATTAACTCTTTTTTTAAAAAATTAACTATATCAAAAAAAGATTTAAAAAAAACATACAATAAAAAAACATTTCAAACAAACCATAACAAGGAAGTAAGAAAAAGACAACTAACCTAAAATAACTACTTGAATTCCAACATGCTCCTACTCTACCCATGGAATATAATCTAATATAGCAACATTTCTGTGAACTTGTTCCTACCATACCCACCAGAAATTAACAAACCATAGTCCTTTTTGGGCATTCCCAGAACATTAAATTTACCCACGATAGCTTATCTGTTCTTATTGGGTTATCGTTTCCCCTTCATTAATTGCTCTGTATCACCAGTTCCCCTGCATTCTACATTATAAACCATTTATTTTACATTTTTCAATGTTCACATTAGTGGTAGCATATAATATTTCTCTTTTTGTACCTGGCTTATTTTGCTCAGCATTATGTCTTCAAGGTTCATCCATGTTGTCATATGTTTCACGACATTGTTCCTTCTTACTGCCGCATAGTATTCCATCGTGTGTATATACCACATTTTATTTATCCACTCATCTGTTGAAGGACATTTGGGTTGTTTCCATCTCTTGGCAATTGTGAATAATGCTGCTATGAACATTGGCGTGCAGATATCTGTTCATGTTACTGCTTTCAGATCTTCTGGGTATATACTGAGAAGTACAATCGCTGGATCGAAGGGTAACTCTGTATCTAGTTTTCTAAGGAACTGCCTGACTGACTTCCAGAGTGGCTGAATCATTATACGGTCCCCAGAGAGGATTTTATACTTCAAACATGGCTGCACTGGTCACGCTTGTGAGTGGAGGCCATTCACATGGACTGGTAGTTGAGATAGGCAGATACCATTGAGTTATGTCTTAGGCAGTCATTTTTACTTCATCTGATAGATTTTCATGTATTTGAAGAATATAATTTAATCCTCTTCTTTCCTACCAGTTTCATTCTTTACATATCAGAGTAGACATTTCCAGTTTTCCTAGAGCCTTCACAATCCAGCTTATTATACTAGCTCATCAACTTGCCTTCCAAAATTTGAGAAGGTCTGGATAATTATATTCCACAAAGTCAACATCAGTTGTTAGTGCTGCCCAACTTCTTTTCACCTTTCTTCTGGTAACAGCAGCCAGAATTTCTTTGAGAAATTATTCCACAAACTCTCCCACCACTACTCCTTGTAGGTTGGATGAGCTTGACCTCCCCACTCCCAGCTCCAGGGAGGGATGGGGCACCCAGGCCTAAGCTGTTTCTTGGTCGTAGTGATTGGCTCAGGGAGGGCATATGATCCAGGCTGGTCAAACAGCAGTCAAGTATACTGCCTTCATTTGAACTGTTTGGGGAAGAAAGCAGCTCTTCTCCTCTGTGGCTGCTAGCAGGATGGAGGATCTGAATTTAGAGTTGCTGGGCCTTCCCACAGAGCCTGATAATGAAATGAAAGACAGAGCCCAAAGACCGACAGGAAACTGAGTCCTGATAACATTGTTTGGACTCCTATGTCAAGCCTTGCTAGATCCAGCAAGCCGTTATCCTAACTAAACCTTTAGTTAAATGAGCCAATTCTGCATCTTCTTTTAAAACCAGCTTGAATTAGATTATAAGTCCCTTTCAACATAAAAAGTGCTGATTTATTTTGCTTGTTTGAATAGTACAGTGGAACAATTACTTCTATGTGCAAATAGTATACTTCACTCACACAATGTGATGTTAGTATTTTTCCTTTATACTGTTACTTTATTTTGTTGTTATAGACATAGCAGAGTCTTGGTTCATGTTGCATTTAACTAATACTTCTCCACCCTGTCACTGTACACAATAAGCATTTTGCATTTATATGCCATACTTCACAATTTATTCTTATTCAGCTTCATATTGTTTGTTTTTATTCTTTTTGTCTGACAAGGCAATTTTGATCTCGCTTTGTTGTCCATAGACTCATGTCATGCTCCTCAAAAACCATCAATGGCACCCTTTACCTATTAGATACGCTTCTAATGTCAAAGACTCAAGACCCTCCACAATCATAGCAAACATTTCCACTCCTAACTCACACTTGTATTTCACACTATTTCTATACCAACTATTTTTTTAGTCAAATAGATGAACTCACCATCTTTTCAGCCCTCTTCGTTTTGCCACCTATTGCTTTTGCTTACATTGATCCCCTATTTGTGTTGCCTTATCACATTCTCTTCACCAATTTCAATTCTAAACTTCCTTCAAATTTCTCCTCCTGTATGAAGTGGCCCTTAATTACCTCCACTCCTTACTAATGATTCCCTAGTTCTGAGTCCCTGCTTGGCTTGATCTACTCATTGAGCAGTCTAACCTTACTTGTTCAGTTCCCTAGCATTAATCTTCAGCCTTTAAAACTTGATTTCTTGTTCCATTGAGGATGAAGACCATGTCTTCTTCTCCTTTCAAATTCATCACAATGTATAATGATGACTGTATTCCTTCCTGAATTCTATTCAAAAACTTAATATTCTCTCCCTCTTCAGAAATACTTTTATGTTTATGGAAGGCAATACCCAGTTATCACTGAGTTGTCTTTTTTTTTTTAATTCGGTTTTATTGAGCTATGTGCACATACCATACAATCATCCATGATGCACAATCAGTTGTTCACAATACCATCATATAGTTGTGCATTCATCACCCCAATCAATTTTTGAACATTTTCCTTACTCCAAAAATAAAGAAAATAAGAATAAAAATGAATGTAAAAAAGAACCCCCCACAGCATTCCACCCCCTCCATCCCACCCTATTTTTCATTTAGTTTTTGTCCTCATTTTTCTACTCATCTGTCTATACACTGGATAAAGGGAATGTGAGCCACAAGGTTTTCACAATTACACAGTGACACCATGTAAAGTACAGAGCTATGCAATTGTCTTCTAGAATCAAGGCTACTGGGTTTGCAGTTTTACAGTTTCAGGTATTTCCTTCTAGCTATTCCAATACACTGAAAACTGAAAAGGGATATCTATATAGTGCACAAGAATGCCCACCAGAGTGTTCTCTTGACTCCATTTGAAATCTCTCAACTACTGAAACTTTATTTTGTTTCATTTTGCTTCCCCCTTTTGGTCAAGAAGATTTTCTTGATCCCACAATGCCAGGTCCAGGCTCATCCCCGTGAGTCATGTCCTGCATTGCCAGGGAGATTTACACCCCTGGGAGCCATGTCCCACATAGTGGGGAAGGCAGTGAGTTCATCTGCCAAGTGGGCTTAGAGAGAGAGAGAGGCCACATCTGAGCCACAAAGGAGGTTCTCTGGGGGGTGGTTCTTAGGCACAATTATAAGTAGGCTTAGCCTTTCCTTTGCAGTAACAAGCTTCATAAGGGCAAGCCCAAGATTGAGGGCTCAGCCTACTAAATTGTTAGCCCTCAGTGTTTGTGAGAATATCAGTAGTAACCCAGGTAGGGAAGTCTAACATTTCCACATTTTTCTCCAGTTCCTCAGGGGGGCCCTGCAAATGTGAGTTGTCTTTTAATTGGTCTAAGGGATGGTGTCATTTATTCATAAGAAATGCAAACTCCAAATTGTCATTTATTGAGGTTTACCATGTACTAGGAACTCTGCTAGGCACTTTATGTGCATTATCAGTTCATCTTCACAACAATTCTATGAGGTATTGCTATCATTTCCAAGATCACAGCTAATAACTGGTTCATCTAATTCTGGAATCCATGTTTGCCTGAATTTCCAAGCTCTTGCCTTAACCTTAACTCTATACTGACACTCATGTTAATAAATTGTCTAAACTGGCATCCCCACTGCAACTCTGCTTTCTATATTCTGGTACCTCTCATTATGGATGCCTCATCCCATTTCTTTGCCTGGGCCACTGTGGGGTGTATTGATCAGAAAGGAGTTCTATTTTATTGAAGGAAAGACATGTATTAGGTTTAGTAGTTAATAGAAATAGAATATGTTAGGTCAGTAAATTCAGGGGAAACACTGGAAGCAACAGACAAGATGAGGAGGATGAAGCTCCTCAGTGTTTACATTCTTATGACTTATGACTCAAAAGTGCAGAGAGCCAAGAACAAAGCTGAAGTTTAGCCAGGAGGAGGAGAGGGTCCAACTATAGTTGAACTATTCAGGCACTGTTCCCAGTTCTCTGGATTTCAAGATCCTCTCCTCAATTTCCTAAGAAAAGCAACATGGAAGTGAAGTAAACAGTGTTTAGGGATGAAGTAACCTGTGTCATTAGGGCTGGAATAACTTGTGGTATAATTAACTCTAAATTAGGGAATAATCTGGGGGTGGTTTGGAAAGGTGGTTTGTATCACAGCACAGGAGAAACCATGAGTGTAGGACTTAGTCTATAAATCAGAAAGTTTATACTAACCCCATGAACTTGAGAATTTTTGGGGTATTGCAGGCTTGTTAAAATGTATTGACTTTAGTTAGTCTAGGGATAAATCAAAAAATCATTAGTCCATGTGGCTGTATCTGTTCTACCTGTTACTGCAGCTGTGCAGATGGGATGGCCCTACTCTTTGGCATTGGGATATCCTGGAGCTTGTTCTTCTGGTAGTTTTTATTGTTTAACCTGGATTGAGTGATTAATATTATATCTATCTATCTATCTATCTATCTATCTATCTATCTATCTATCTGTCTAATGGTACCAGATTCTACCCCCAACTCCTGAATTTTTCCCAGGAGTGTGAAGGTCCATGGGACTTCCCATCACCCTAACTTAAAAATGAATTTACCCCTTCTAACTAGCATCAAATTGCATTTATCTCCTTAGTTCCACAGATTTTCACCTCAGCTTTTAACTTCCATTCCCATTATCTACTTTCAGAGTCATAACATGAAATTTTGCCATCACTCTGAACTTCTCAACCACATGTAATGTAAATTTCACTTTTCTTCTGTGTAACCCTAAATCCACTCCTTCCAATTCTCTCACCTCTTCATGGCAACACCTTAACTCATTAATTTTCTTCACCTTTTCATCTCTTCTTGGCCCCTATTCCTTCTTTGTATAGCTTTGAACCAACCCATTAATTACTCTCTGTTTGCATCCCTATCTTTTTCCCACTTTTTCCTGGTAAACCATCAGTGCTGGATCATTGCCACAATCTGTCTTCTTTTTTTTACATCTTGAGGAGCTGGTAGATGTGATAAGACATAAACATAAGTAACCACAGGATGCATCAGCATGCTTTAAAAGTCATGACCAGACATGCAGAAATCTATAAACATGTAAGGGTGGGAAAGACACATCTATCTAGGATGATCAGAGAAAACTTCAAGTCTGCTATGGGAGATCCAAATATGAATAAGCAGCTACTAGTTCTTTAAGTACAGCAATGGTGTAATTCACATTCATTACACCCACAGCATTTAGCACTTCTAAAAAAGAGAATTAATGAATAGTTTCTCCTCTAGTGTGATTCTTTATCCATTATGCAGTGTAGTATGAAAAACCCTGAAAGTGCTCAAATGCTAACTGAATATAATTTAAAGAGTGATTTATTGCTCTCTATGTGCATGTAGATATGCATACACATATATTTGTTGTATTAAAATAGAAAAAATCTGGGAGGAATGAATAACAATTTGCTTTATCCATTAGTGTATTGTTTAGATTTTTAGAGATGAATGTTCCCTTTTGCAATTTAAACTTTTACAATAAAGATAAAAATATTTTTTGGGAGTAAAAAGGTGATTTACTTGCTTTTGTCAAAAAGGGTTAGAACTAATAATAATACTGCTTACATTTCCTGAAAAGCTGCCATATGCCCATTATATAATACCTAATTTATCCCTCACCATTACTCTGCAAGGCTGTGTGGGATTCAGAGAAGTTATTGTATTTCATCAGTTCTAAGATGTAACTTTTTTTTTTTTTAACACTTTAATGTCTTTGAAATTTTTATGAATCTTATAATGGATGGTGCATTAGATTTGATAAAATAAGGTAAGTTGTTCTAACCTATGGTTGAATTGGCTCTAAATCCTGTGTTTTTTTCCCCATCAGATTGCATTATCTTTTCTAACAAAAGCAGAAATTTGCTCCATCTCCAAGTTTCCCCTTTCTCTCTCTCTTACATGCAGACACACGCATGTCCTTATATCTCAGTCCAAACTAAAAATATCCTGCTTGTAGGATTGCTCTGCCTTATGTCATGCCTTATGCTTATTTTGAGTTTTGCCATGGTGAAATTCATTTTTCTAACTTGTGTGTTAGTCTCCTTTCTCCTGCTGAGTTGCTCAGTTAATCTATTTTGTTCAATTCCATTTTATACACACCTTTGTAAGTGTTGCCTTAGTTTTGGAGAAGAAACTAATCTTTCTTGTATTTTGGTTAGTTGGCCAAATTAATTTTGAGAGATACAGTAATGGTATTTTTATTTTTCCTGAGGAAGTTAGCTGCCTTGGGCCAGTCTTTCTCAAAATGGACACAACACATGATAAACTGAGGGTATCTTCTTGGAGCACCAATTCTACTTGAAGATTCGGGAAGTGGGGCATTGAAAATGTAGATGAAAATATTTGAAAGAATTATTATTTTTGTCTTAAAGCAAACATAAGAATATTATGGAATAGAATGAAATATCCATACATATTTCAATTAATTAATTATTTTTATCATGGTAAAATTTATATAAATAAAAATAATTTTAAGCATTTTTTAAGTGTATAATTCAGTGACATTAAATACACTGACTATGTTGTGTAACTTTCAGCACTATTTCCAGAATATTCTCATGAACACAAATAGAATTTCATACCCAATGAGCAATAACTCCCCATTACCCCCCACCCCCAGCCTCTGGTAACCACTATTCTGCTTTCTCTATTTGCTTATTCTAAAATTTAATATAAGTGAAATCATACAATTTTTGTCCTTTTGTGTCTGGCTTATTTCACTCAACATGAAGTCTTCAAGGTTCATCCATCTTGAACATGTAGCAGAACTTCATTCCTTTTTGTGGGTTTATAATATTCCATTATATGTATATTCACATTTTGTTTATCCATTCATACATTGGTGGACACTTGGGTGACTTCCACCTTTTGGCTATTGTGAATAATACTGCTATGAACATTGGTGTACAAGTATCTGTTCTAGTCCCTGTTTTCAATTTTTTGTGGTATATACCTAGAAGTGGGATTGCTGGGTCATATGGTAATTCTGTATTTAACTTTCTGAGGAAACTGTTTTCTATAGCAGCTGCACCATTTTACATTCCCACCAACAATGTACAAGGGTTCCTATGTTTCCTTATCCTTGCCAACACTTATTTTCCACTTTTTAAATAATAGTCATCCTAGTGGGTGTGAGGTGGTACTTTGTGGGTTTAATTTGTGTTTCCTAAAAGCTAATGATGTTGAGCATCTTTTCATCTTCTTATTGGCTATTTATATATCTTCTTTAGAGATATGTTTGTTCAACATTTCCTTATCTGTATGTATTTTTGAAGTAAAACTTTAATGAAATTTTAAGCTGGTGATAAACTATTCATGGCAATTTGTGGTTGAGTACTTTGAATCTTATCTCCACCCCTCTCTAGATGTATGTTCTTGGTCAAGTTAATTAACATTGTGTGTCTCAGTTTTCTCATCTGTAAAATGAGAATAATAATATAACTTCCCTTATAGTGTTATCGTGAGAATTAAATGATGAGTACATGTTACATATTAGAACCACTTCTAGTATATAGTAAATTCTCACTAATGCTAGCTATTTTCATTATTATTTATACTTCCAGGTTTCCTGGGAGTTAGTCTTTTGTTCTCCTCTTTTGTTGCGGTATCTTGGTGTAAAAGTGTGAGAAGCCCTGCCTTAGTCTTTCCCCAAGATTCTCTCCAGTTTGCTGCACTTGCTTCTCTTCTGTTGGTCTTTTGTAATGTTTCAGGAATGTACTGTTTGTCTTTTCTTTTTTTTCATGCAATGCCATTAAAAACAAAGAGCAGCTGTTTTAGGAATTTGTGAAGCAAAGGGAATTGACTCTCATTTTCACTCACATATCAAATGAAATAATCTAATAGTTGAGTATGATGAGACACGGTAAGATATCAGAGATAAAGAAGTGAAGGACTTTTAAAGCCTCAGACTCCCTTTGGAGCCGTAACTTATGCCCACTGGTCATAAAATAAGAAGTCTGAAGTTGAAACTTTCTCTTTTAAGACTTGGGATATGTGCAGTTTGATCTAGTTATGGCTCAACTGGGAATGAATTTTCTGACGCAAATGAAATTTAAAAAAAAGGCAGAGTCTCTTTATTTGGTTAACAGAATTTCTGTACTTTGTTTTTCCTTGTCAGCTTTAAAAGGAAGAGAAGAAAAGCAAAGCACTCTGCCAAAACTTGCAGCAAGTGAAAATTCTCCACCTACATCAATGTTTAAAGTGACTGCACAGTGTGGGCTCCATAGGTTATTCTTGAAGCACCAGGCATGCAAAGCTAAGAAAATCCAAGAGCTGGAAGCCACAGGAAGAGTCTAGACAGTGACTAGGGGACACCTGTTCTCTGCTCTTTCTTTTCTCTTCCATCTGATATTATCTTTGGCTCTGTTGTCCAGGAGGGCAACTGCCCCAATTTACCATCAACATTGCTTGACCCAATTCTGTCATTTCCTCCACTGCTAGGACCTAAACACTTGGAAGGAAGAGGGAAGAATACAAACAGCCTCAGGGACTGGAGAGCAGTGAGGACTGACCCATCTTTTGTTCTTCCCTTTTTCCCACCAGGGTCTTCTTGCTCATGATTTTTGCACCTAGAAATGAGAGCATATAAATATTGATTGGAACTAATATTTACTGAGTGCTTCTAAAGTGTCACATATCAAGCTAACCTCACAACAACATTACAGAGCAGTTTTATTATTATTTCCATATCATGGGTGAACTTGAGCTTAGAAGAAAAGTTTGGGTAAATTGTTCAAGGTCATAAGGAGATCAGAAGCCAGAAGTACCAGGCTTTGGAATAGATCTGACTTTAGGACCTGATGCTTCCTCTTGTTTTTGATGCATAACAAAACACATACAAAAATACACATTTATTTCTATAGTGTCTGAGGGTCTTCTTGGGGTTAGCTGATCTATGATGGGCTTGATTGCGTGGCTGGCTGGGGAAGCTGTGCTCTGAGAGCCTCTCTCTTCCTCCTGAGACCAGCAGGGTAGTCTGGACTTGTATAAGAGGAAAATTGGAAATATGCAAGGTCTCCTAAGCCTTGGAACTGGCACTCTCACTTCTGCCTCATTCTATTGGTCAAGGCAAATCACATGGCTGAGCCCAAAGTTGAGGAGCAAGAAGATATATTCCACTTTTATAGGATGTAGCAGTTGCTGTGGTGTACCTCCTGATCCTTTTTCAGAACTAAGGCACTCATTCCCTCAGCTGGTAGGAATATTGCTTGTTGATGATAACTCACAACTAGCCCCTTCCCCCCACTCCCTGACTCTCATCCTCCCATTCCATCCCCACCTCCAACCCCTGCTCCACCTGCCCACCAAGAACTGCCCTTAGCTGAAGGGTACTGCTTTACCCAAGGGTGCCCACATGGGCACCCCACATCCAGTGACTGATCAGATGTGAGTACAAAGCCCTGACCCCTTGACTCGAGGTGAGATGTCTCTGAATGGCCATCCCAGCTCCAGAGATTCCCATGTTAAGACCTCATATATAATTGAATATAACTGAAGTATAGTCCCCCTTTTCCCTCTGCCTAATCTTGCTTCCCTCACTCTCTTAAAAGTGTTGTTCCCAAGAGCACCCTTCAGATAACAACTGCATGAAAATATTTGTCTCAGAGTCTGTTTTCCAAGGAGGAACTCCAAAGTCATTGGCAAGGAGCACGAGTACACCTCAGGAAGGAATCAAGGCCAATAATGCAATCTACCATAACTTTTCATGTAACAACTAGACTAAACTGCATTTCAATTTGGAACAAAAGTATATAATGAAGCAAACAATCTCTGTCTGAAATATCCTGATATGGATTTAAGAAATTCATGTTGGACCTTGAAATATATTTGAGATGGAACTCAATTTGCAAAGGCGAGTGCTCCTAAAGCGTGGGCAGATGGAAACTTTGTAAATTGAATCATATTCCAAATGCATGGGGTGGGAGGTGTTTGGTGTTCTAAATTGAAAAATGCAAAGAATTATTTTATGAACCTTCATAAATTAATGATTTTTCTATGTCAATTTTTAAATTCAATTTTATTGAGATATATTCACGCACCATACTATCCATCCAAAGTATACAATTAATGGCTCAAGGTATCATCATATAGTTGCATATTCATTGCCATAATCAATTTTAGAACCTTTTCATTACTCCAGAAAAATAAACAAAAAGAAAAAAGAAAACCCAAAACATCCCATGCACCTTACCCCCCATATTATTGACCCCTAGTATTGGTGTGATGGTTGGGTTCATGTGTCAACTTGGCTAAGTGGCACTGGCCTGACGATTGCTGTGAGGATATTTGAGGCTGGTTAATAATCCAATGGGCTGGTTTGTCGGATCATCAGTCAATTGACTGCAGCTGACTGATGACTCATCAAGGGGCGTGCTTCCACAGTGAGAGAATGCAATTGGCTGTATTTGGTCCGGGTGGTCAGTTGGAGACTTATAAGCCGGACGGTTAGAGAACCTTCACTTCTTTCTTCAGCTGCTCAGTGAAGCATTTCCTGGGGAGCTTGTCGAAGTTGCCAGTTCGTTTCCTGAGGAGTTCGTCAAAGTTGTCGGTTCGTTTCCTGAGGAATTCGTCAAAGTTGCCGGTTCGTTTCCTGAGGAGTTCGTCAAAGTTGTCGGTTCGTTTCCCGAGGAGTTTGTCGGACATCTTCCTTGGAGTTGACAGCTTGCTGACGGCTCTGCAGAATTTGGACTCGTGCGCTCCCGCAGTTGCGTGAGTCACTTTTACAATTTGATAATCAGAGACATCTCTCATTGATTCTGTTTCCAAGGAGAACCCTAACTAATACAGGTGTAGTACATTTGTTACTGTTGATGAAAGAATATTAAGATACTACAATTAACTATAGTCCATAGCTTTCAATAGAAACATTTGTTTTTGTTGGCTTCCCTGGGAAAATTGAGGCTCTCTGATGTGAACTCTATATCATTCAGGGTCCAGGAAACAAATATCCTTGATGTTTTAAGCACAGATAATTTAATACAGGGAATGTCTTATATAGGAGATGAAAAGCTGAGACGTCAAAAAGGGACTATGAGGCAACCCTGAGATTACCAAGAGCAGGAAGCTACTAATATCCCTAAAGCTTGAGGGATAAAGGGAGCCAGGGTGACCAAGCAGGAATTGGAACAGCATCAGGCCCATGCAGCAAGAGCTGGGTCCATGGAGAAGACAGCCACTGCTAGAGACACTGCTGAAGCAGAGAGAGAAGTACCCTGAAATCCCCAGAAACACCCTGTCTTCTCCTTTTCTGCCCTCCCATCTTTCTTAAGGGCCTCCAATGGGCAGAACTGACTCAGAAACCAGAGGGAAAAAGAATTTGGAAAAGGTAATTTTCTCTGATACAAAACAGGGCAGAGTAGGGCAGGGAATGGCTCTGAGAAAAAAATCAGGCCCAAACTAGCACACTGCCTCAACTTCCCTTCTTTCTATGGAAATGCCTCCCTTCTCTATGGGTCTTTGGTCCTTGCCACTTTCCTTACCCAGGCTCCTTTGATAACTGGTGTCCAGTTGGGTACAGCCAATGAGTGGCACTGGCAAGAGGTTGGTAGGTAAGAGGGAGGTCAGGTTCCTCTTCCCCTCTCCTTCCCTGCTTTGGAGCCACATCTCCAGGGTGATGAAGTCCATCCATGACTACAGATCCTGCTGGTGGCTCTCCCCCATGGCCTCTGGTCTGGCTAGGTCTCACTATGCTTCCTTCTATTGCTGGTCTCTGCATGTCTTAACATCCCATGTTGATTTCCTCAAATCTGCCTACAGCTATGTGAGTAGTAACTTTATTAAAGTCACTTCATCTGAACAATTTGTATTATTCTGCTGTTTCCTACCAGGACCCTGACTGATACCCTGACCTTACTTTTTTCCCAAACTCCTTACAAATGTCATGCTTTCCTCTCTGCCCAAGATCAACAGTGTGGTATAGTGTAAAGAACACTGGCCTTGGTGGCAGACAGATGTGGTTTTACTCCTGACTCAGTCACTCACTGGCTGTGTCCCACTCACTGGCTGGGAAAGTTATTTAATCTCCTGAACTTCAGTTTTCTGTAAAATGGGATAATGATGGGATTTAGTTGGATTACATAGTAAAATCTGTGTCTGATCCATGTGTCCCAGGCCACATCAACCTGTAATCATAAAACAAGGTCTCACATTCTTTTTATATTCCAATTTTTATGCCATGAATCCCCATCCTACTTGACTGCAGGAAATTAACTCCAATCTATTTCCAGTTATTTCTATAAGTTCCCAAAGTGGTGCCCTACTAATCTTTCTTTTTTCTGCAGCCAACATGGAATTCTGTCCTGTTATTTTTCTTCTGCCCCAGCTCCCATATGTCCAGCTGCTGCTTTTCAAGGCCACTTGTGAGGCTCTGCCAAGGCCAAAGTCTTTCCAGGGTCACTGCCTGTTCTGGTTTGCTAGAGCTGCCATTATGCAGAATAACAGAAATAGATTGGGTTTTATTTGGGTACAGATTTTCAGTTCTGTGGCCATAAAAGTGTCCAAACTAAGGCATCAACAAGAGGATACCTTCACTGAAGAAACCAATGATTTCCAGAATACCTCTGTCAGCTGGGAAGGCATGCAGCTGGTGTCTCCTGGTCCCGGGTTGTGTTTCAGCTCCTCTCTCTCAGCTCCTGTGTGTCCTTGCTTCTTTCTCCCAGGATGTTTCTCTCTAAGTGTCTGGGGGTCCTCTCTTAGCTTCTCTGGTGCAAACTCTGGGTTTCATCTCTTAGCATCTCCAAACATTCTTTGGTCCGCAACTCCAAGCATTTCCAAGTGTCAGTAACTGTGTGGGCTTTAGAGCTCTCTTTAGTCCAGAGAACTAATCAAGACCCACCCTGAATGGGCAGGCCCCACACCTCCATGGAAATAATTCAGTCAGAGTTATCACCCACAGTTAGGTGTCACATCTCCATAGAAACATTCAATCAAAAGGTTCCACCCTAAGATTGCATTAAAAGATCATGGTTCTTCTGGGGTCCATACCAGTTTCAAACTGGCACATTGCCCATCATGAGAACACAGCCCAAGCCAAGGGTGCTGTGGATGCTCCCAAGAAGTCTGTTCCTGCACATAACTCAGTTCTGTCAAGAGGAGGGGAGAATAGCTTCCTCTGGCTTTAAACCATCTCAGCCCCAAATCTTCTTGGCTTGTGCCCAGGCCTCACAGAATCTCTACTAGTTTCTCATCTAGTTTCACATAATAACAACCCACAAAGGTTCTGGAACTTGTTTCCACCCTCTCTTCTAGAGGAAGATCACAGACAGATCCAGAAGGGGAACTGCTATTTGCCATCCACTCCAGTCTTCTCCCTTCTCCTCTCCCCAGCTCTCCTCAAATCCAAAACCTTCTTTCCTCTTCCATTTACAGAACTGAAGCTTCTGTGCATATCAACCATTGTGGAGGTAGAAGGGGAAGGGTGAACGAGGGGGGTGATGTCTAGATTCCCTCTCTCTGTACATGGGCCAGAGTACAGCCAAGAAAAAATTCCCCACTTTTATATGAACATAGCTAGCGTAATACTTGGCATTTGTGGATTTTCAGTAAATGGTAGATACTATTTTTATATAAATAGCAAACCCTATTTCCTACCATCCAGATGCTACAAGTTTTGCAAGGTTCCATTTGTATGTTACTTCCTAGAAGAAGTCTTCCCTAATCCCTTTAGCAGGAAGTAATATCTCCCTCCAATAACATTCTAAAATCTAATAACAATGATCTTATCTCTCTTTTGGCATCTATCACATTCCAGCTTATTTCATAATAATGCATTTTATTTCCCCCTACAACACTGAGCACTCCAAGGGCAGTATCTATTTCTGATTCACTTTTGTGTCCATAACAATACTTACCTGGCCCATAATAGGTTTGATAGTTAATAAATGACTGGGCTGGGGCTTGGACTTCCTTTCCTGACTCGTGATCAATCAGACTAGAATATTCTACCACCTGCCTAGTACATGTGTTTGTGAGTTCATACATTTGTGTTTTCAGCTCTTAGGTTGATTTCCTTTCTTGGAATAACGTAGATCAGGAGGACAGGTTTGGCTAGCTAAAACAGCGGTAATAGCCTGCCTCAGGTGGTTAAATATTTATGTTTTCTGAGAGTGAACAATGGGCTTTACTCTATTGGGGGAAACAATCATGTTTGTCCCCAGTTAATGGCTCTTTTTTTCTTCTTTTGCAGTTTTCAGCCTCCTGATGATGTCCTTAGTGACAGTTGCTATGGAAATATTTTCGTGTTGTCTGCAATGTTGGAATGGTGTGGTGCCTGCAGCCCTCTTTAGTGCAGATTTATGATGATGCCCAAGCGGTAGGTTTCATTTTTGTGCTAGTTTTCTGGCTTAGTAACTGGTTGTCATCAAGGGAGTGATGTGCATTTATTTTGGTCCTCTATTAATCACGCTGTTTTTCTCTTTTTTCACTGGATCTAGAGTGCTTGTCATCATCTTAAATAATCAACCTATTATTTCACAGAAAATAATGTCAAAGCCAGCCTCATCACTTTGTCATTAATAACAGTTGAAGTCCCTCTGACACTAATGTGTGAGGGGGGGATCTCAGCTGGTTAAAGCACTTGCAGTCTTCTAAGGATGTGTAGTTTAAGAACTGAGAATGAATAATGGGTGGAGGAGAGAAAACCAGACTTTGGTCTCTTTTGTAACACAGGAATGGTAATAGTATCCCTGCCCCTCCTGCTTAATAGGATTATTATAAGGGTCACATAATTAATGTCTGTAAAAACAATTTGTAAACTGCATAGTGCTATAGAGTGCTTGTGTGTGTCATTAATATCAACAATTAGGATTTTAACAGTCCTGGCTCTGTGTCTGACCTGAGTGACCATGGGGGTGTGACTCCATTTCTGGTGGAGACCCAGACTGGCCTCTTTCCTAAAACATCTGAGCAAACGCTCAGGCCATTATGTAACATTTTCACGGTTATCAGCTCCCACTTGCTAAACCCTTCGTTTTCCTCTCACTTTTTATTTGGGAGGGATGCAAAGATAATTTGACTTCAATTATTAGTTTGAAAAGGAGGAGAAATCTTGATTTTTGAATCTTCCTTTTTAAAAAATATTTTTGAGATCAAAAATATAACATAAAACTCACCATTTAATAATTTTAAGGTGTATAATTTAGTGGTTTGTAGTATGTGCACATTGCTGTACAAATATCACCACTACCTAATTCCAGAACATTTCCATCATTACCAAAAGAAACCCCATGCCTCCCATTTCCCCTCCCTCCATTCCCTGGCAACCACTAATATACTTTTTCTCTCACTGGATTTGCTGCTTCCAGATATTTCATATATATGGAATCATACAATATAAGGCCTTTTGTGTCTGACTTCTTTCACTTATCAAAATGTTTTCAAGGTTCATCCATTTGTAGCATGTGTCAGTACTGTATCCCTTTTTATGGCTGAATAATATTCATTATATGGATATATCATATTTTGTTTATCCGTTCATCAGTTGTTGGACATTTAGGTTTTCCACTTTTTGGCTATTATGAATAATGCTGCTATGAACATTCATGTACCAGTTTTTGTGTGAACATATATTTTCAATTCTCTTCAGTGTACACCTGGGCATAGAATTTCTGGGTAATATGGTAATTTTATGTATAACTTTTTGAGGAACTGCAAACTTTTCCAAAGTGGCTGTACCATTTTACAGTCCCATCAATGATGTATAAGGATTCCAGTTTCTCCACATCCTGGCCCAAACTCATTATTTCCCATTTTGTTTGTTTGTTGTTTGACCTCATGGGTGTGAAGTGTTATCTTACCGTGAATTTGATTTGCATTTCCCAGGTGACTAATGATGTCAAGCATCTTTTCATAAGCTTATTAGCCATTCATATATCTTCTTTGGAGAAATGTCTGTTCAACTCCTTGGCCTATTTTAAAATTGTGTTGTCTGTCTGTATTGCTGAGTTTTAAGAGTTATTTACATTTGCTGGGTATAGACCCTCATCAGATTCGCAAATATTTTCTCCCGTTCTGTGTGTTGTCTTTTCACTCTCTTGATAGTATCTCTGATGTACAAAAGTTTTTCATTTTGATCTAGTCCAATTTATCTATTTTCACTTTTTGTTGTTTGTGCTTTGGGAGTTATATTTTAAAAAACTGTCACCTAATCCAAGGCCATGAAGATTTACACCTATGTTTCTGTGCTGGTTTGAATCTGTTATGCACCCCAGAAAAGCCAACCTTTTGGGTGCAGGCTTATTGTGAGTGGAGACTTATTGTGGGTGGAATCTTTTGATTAGGTTGTTTCCATGGAGATGTGACCCTGCCCATTCAAGTTGGTCTTGATTAGTTTACTGGAGTCCTTAAGAGAGCTCAGAAAGCCAAGAGAAAGAGAGAGATAGAGAGATAGAGATAGAGATAGATAGATAGAGAGAGGGAGAGAGAGAGAGAGAATGAGAGAGAGCACGCTCAAACCAACACCAACCCAGACTCTTGGAGATGCAGGCAGAAAGATGCTAAGAGATGAAGCCCAGAGTTGCCTCAGAGAAGCTAAGTGAGAACCCACGGAAGCTTAAGGAGAAAGCCGCTGGAATCAGAAGCTGAAAGCAATGCAGCCTGAGAGCAAAGGACCAGCAGACCCCAGTCATGTGCCTTCCCAGCTGACAGAGGTGTTCTGGACACCATCAGCCATTCTTCAGTGAAACTATCTTCTTGTTGATGTCTTAGTTTGGACTTTTTTATGGCCTCAAAACTGTAAATTTGTGAACTAATAAGCCCCCATTGTCAAAGCCAATCCATTTCTGTTATATTACATTCTGGCAGCTTTAGCAAACCAGAACATTTTCCATCTAAGAGTTTTTTAGTTCTAGCTCTTACAGTTAGGTCTTTATTATATTTTGAGTTAATTTTTGTATATTGTGTGGGGTAGGGTTCCAAATTCATTCTTTTAGATGCTCTTGACTCTTTTTCAAGTTCTTTACTATGAAGATTCTGAGACATCTGTTGCCTATATGGCATGTGTCATTAAAATTTTGCCACTCAAAGAAGTTTATTTTTTCTTGTACTTTAATTTAGGGTAGTTACTTCATCATTTACCAGAATAAATTTAAGCATGCAGATTTTGAAACTTCTGGGGGAAAGTTCTGCATGCATTTGGTGATTTAATTTATCTATTTTCATTTAAAAAGCAATTAATAATATTTTTTAGAGATGCTCCAGAAACTGATGTCATTGTAATTAACCAGAATTCTTTATAAAGAAAATTTCCTGCCTGAGTAGGGATACTTTCAATATGCTGCTCTCCTGAAGCATATTCAATTTACTCAGCTGAAGCAAATTTTGTGTGTAAAATGTATTTGGTTCCTAGACACTGACTCATTTTCTAAACACAAGTACAATTTTTTTTTTTCCCAACCGACTTCCTATTGCCAGTATGTTGTTGAACTCTTCTTTAATGTGCTGTCAGAATAGGGTCAGCTCATCACTAATGGGAAATTGGCTTCTTGCCCACACCTACGAAAGGAGAATGAAGTCAGATAATTTGATTTTCAAACTATCATAAAAGAATAATGAATAAAAGAACAATCAGAAACCTAACTGGCTTCCAGTTTCAGGACTATTATTATAAGGAGCCTGAATAAATGAAACAAAATGGAAATCTGCAACTTTAGTAAAGCTGAGCAGAATTTCCATTTTGCTTTAAACATCAAGTAGCTGCAGTATGAGTCAATACAAATAAACCAAGGGACTAAGGATTCATGGAAGAAAGCAGCAGTTTCATGTTGGCATGTAAGCAATTAAGCATTTCAACATGAAAACTTGGCCATTTGCTCAAGATTGTTTTTCTTTATTTAGATCTTTGGTGCAAATTCCATCTCTGTGCCTAGCAAACAAACCTTGAAGGCCTACAGAGACAAGAATGAAGAACTCATTTTACTGAAGTGTCAAGGATGTCAGCTCTAAGAATATCAGAGTCTTCCACTTAACCTAATCAAAAAATCAGCTTGACAGTATTTGTAGCCACAGTTGCTTATAGAACTATGTTGACTATTTGTTTAAGAGCAAGTCTGAAGTGAGTTAAACATATAATATGTAATATAGATTTGAGACACCCATATGGATAATTCACCCCAAATAACTAATTCCTGAATTGCTAGGGAGAGAGGGATAATTTGTTCTTGTCAAATTATCTGATTACCCATCCTAATCTTCCAGTTCACTTTGGGTATATATAGGCTGTACTAAAATAATATTTTGTAGGGGAAAAATAGTTAATGTCATCACAGCTTCTCTCCACTTACAGTTCAAGGCTTTCTCATTAATTTTTAATTGGTTTCAATTTGGAAGTTGACAATCCTAAATTAAAGACAAATGTCTAAACATGAATCTGAAAATGCTCTTAAATTAATTCAGTGCCTCCACATGCAAAGTGAACTATAGAATTTAAGCAGTTACCCTCATTAATTAATTGAGATGTGGTTTTATTTTATTAGTTAGTTGAGATGTGCTTTGGAGCAAAGATTCACTTTGCTTAGTGTTTTAGTTTCCTGGACTATTCAAGCAAATACCAATGCCATAGTTCAGTTTAAACAATGGGAATTTATTTGCTATGTTTTTGAGGCTAAAAGAAAGTCCAAATCAAGGCGTCATCAAGGTGATGCTTTCTCCCTGAAGACTGTGGCATTC
The DNA here is from genome assembly GCF_015220235.1 of Choloepus didactylus. Classification (NCBI taxonomy): domain Eukaryota; kingdom Metazoa; phylum Chordata; class Mammalia; order Pilosa; family Megalonychidae; genus Choloepus; species Choloepus didactylus. The sequence continues at coordinate 93,852,992 of NC_051313.1, read as the reverse complement.
TGTGGCTGGCTGCTGGTGATCCTGGGGTCCTTAGGTTGTCACATGGCAAGGCACATGGCAGTGTCTCCAGGTTTCTCCCTTCTCTTTCAGGTTCAGCTGCTTGCCTCCTGTGGCTTTCTCTCTCTCTTCTGCTAAATTTCACTCTGCTTATAAAGGGTGCCAGTAATAGGATTAAGACCCATCCTGATTGAGGTGGGCCACATCTTCTTAAATGAAGTAACCTTATCAAAAGTTCCCACTTACTGTGGGTTCACACCATAGGAATGGATTCAATTTAAGAACATCTTTTTCTGGAGTATATACAGCTTCAAACCACCACACTTAGCTATTATTATTACCATTTTACAAATGTTTTGTACTCATTATTTAATATGAATTTGGGTGCAAGAAGTTTTGGGGAGATGATTCCAGCAAGCATGATCTGGGTGTAGGCAAGTAAAACAGAGAAAAGAGGATTGCCATTAAAAGGTACATTGATAAGCAGGTTACTGCAGAGGACAAGTGGGCTCAATCCCAGTGAGGCCCTGAGATGCTGCAAAAACCTGTTGTCTTGGAGCAGCCTCATCCATCTAACACAGTACCATAAAAGTTTTATGACCTTTGCATTAGTCAGGCTTCTCCAAGGAAACAACTGACAGGATAGATATATATGTATTATATAAATATTATGAGATTTATTATAGGAATTGGCTTATGCAACCGTGGGGATTGGCAACTCCAAATTCTGTAGGGCAGGCCACAAGCTGGGAACCCTCATGGAGGTTTTCAATGAATTCCCCAGGGGAAACTGGCTGGCCAAACCAGAGATGGAAATTCTTCCTTCTGACTGCTGAAATCATCAGTTCTCCCTTCAAGTCTTCAACAGAGTGGATGACACTTCTCTCATTGTTGAAAGAAATCTCTTTAGATGCCATCAACTGACTGATGACTTAAATCCATGAAATATCTTCATAGTACCAATCAGGCAAGTGCTTGCTTAACCAAACAACTGGACATCATAACCTAGCCAATTTGACAAATGAACTTAACCATCGCAACCATCTATGTGTGTTACTCCATGAAAAAAATGGGAAGCATTGCTCTAAAGAATGGTTGAAAGAATGACAGAGATATAACCTGGAGTATGGGAAATTTGAGTTAAGTAGCAGGGTCAGAGAATGTCAAAGTAAAAGGTTAGAAGCTTACAGTCTGGAAAAGAAGATTTCTATCAGAATTGCCTCAAAGTAAAGATGACTGCCTGTGAAAGTCAGTACATTTTATCATTTAATTCTTATAACAATCATATGGGTTGGGATTTTTACTTTTCCTCCCAATCCCCAACTCATACTATTTAACTGATGAGAAAACTTAAGTAACTGGAAGTGCAAAGATTAGGACTAAAGTTTGTCTGATGTTGGAGCCCATTCTCTTTCCTTTATTTCAGATGAAACTTTTTCTTTCTCCCAGAAACTGTTCAAGCAGAGGCTGGTTGACTCCTTGGAAATTTTGGGAGGGATTCCTGTACTATGGAGGAGTTGACTTCCAAGCTTTCTGCCATTAATGATTCAATAATGCTGTGAAATAACTGTCCTAAACTGAGCCCTCAAACGTCCTTCCTTTAATTTAAGAATCCAAATGCCAACACTGAAAAGTTCTTGTTTATGTTAATGGACATTACATGACTATGTATTACTTTAATTTGCTACTAATAAAAACAATTTTGTTACATGTTTAAAACATTTATTGTTAGCATCTTTTTTAACCAAACTGTGTTGAGGATTGAATCATGTCCCCCACAAAAGACATGTTCAGGTACCAACCCATTTGTAAACAGGACCTTTGAAGACGTTATTTGGTAAGGTGCACCCAAACTGAATGAGGGTGGGTCTTAATTCAATATGGCTGAAGTCTTTATAAACAATTGGACATGGAGAGAGAAGCCACAGGGAAGAGCTAGAAGATGGAGATCAGTGGAACCCAGAAGAGAAACGGAGAAGATGCTGTCATGTGCATTGCCATGTAACAGAAAAGCCAAGGACCAAGGATTGTCTTAGCCAGCCCCAAAATGTCACAGTCTTCTGGGAGAAAGCATCACCTTGCTGATGCCTTGATTTATCACTTTCACAGACTCAAAACTGCGAGCCAATAAATTCCCATTGTTTAAGCCAACCCATTATATGGTATTTGTTTTAGCAGCTGGGAAACTAAAACAGACTGGAATATGCTGCTTGAGTTGTTAATAGCTTAGGGGAACAGGGGTGATTAAAAATAATCAAAGCCGTGATGTAGTCAAACAAAAGTTTGGGAATTAGTAAAAGGCTAGAAATAGAAATAAAAATGAAGTCCAGTTATAGAAAATGCAGAAGGACAGATTGTGTTTAACCGTGTTACAGAAAAGATGTGAGAGACAAAATATGAAGTCATTGCTATAGGGCTCTTGTAAAAGAGAAATCACTGAGCTGCAGGCTTTGAGCATAAAGGAACAGAAACAGAGTCCTTTTGGTCTACTCAGCATTGTGTGGGCTTTAAAAGAATAACGGCTCTTGTTTCTGACTTTGCAATTTTGGTGATATGGATTTTTTTTTTTTTTACATCTTCATTTTATTGAGATATATTCACATACCACACAGTCATACAAAACAAATCGTACATTCGATTGTTCACAGTACCATTACATAGTTGTACATTCATCACCTAAATCAATCCCTGACACCTTCCCAATCTATTTTTGAACATTTTCCTTAAAGAAAGAATTAGAATAAGAATAAAAATAAAAATAAAAAAAGAACACCCAAATCAACCCCCATCCCACCCTATTTTTCATTTAAGTTTTGTCCCCATTTTTCTACTCATCCATCCATACACTGGATAAAGGGAGTGCGATCCACTAGGTTTTCACAATTGCACTGTCACCCCTTGTAAGCTACACTGTTATACAATCGTCTTCAAGACTCAAGGCTACTGGGTTGGAGTTTGGTAGTTTCAGGTATTTATTTCTAGCTATTCCAATATATTAAAACCTAAAAGGTATATCTATATAGTGCATAAGAATATCCACCAGAGTGACCTCTCGACTCCATTTGAAATCTCTCAGCCACTGAAGCCTTATTTAGTTTTATTTCGCATCCCCCTTTTGGTCAAGAAGATGTTCTCAATTCCACGATGCCGCGTCCAGATTCATTCCCAGGAGTCATATCCTGCATTACCACGGAGATTTACACCCCTGGGAGTCAGGTCCCACGTAGGGGGGAGGGCAGCGAGATCACCTGCCAAGGTGGCTTAGTTTGAAAGAGGGTCACATCTGAGCAACAAAGAGGCACTCAAAGGGAGGCTCCTAGCCACAATTATAAGCAGGTTTAGTCTCTCCTTGCAGCAACAGGCTTCATAGGGGCCAGCCCCAAGACAGAGCTTTACCCATTTTTAAATGGAGTTGCTTGTCTTTTTTTTTTTTTAATCTTCATTTTATTGAGATATATTCACATACCATGCAGTCATACAAAATAAATTGTACTTTCGATTGTTTACAGTACCATTACATAGTTGTACATTCATCACCTAAATCAATCCCTGACACCTTCATTAGCACACACACAAAAATAACAAGAATAATAATTAGAGTGAAAAAGAGCAATTGAAGTAAAAAAGAACACTGAGTACCTTTGTCTGTTTGTTTCCTTCCCCTATTTTTCTACTCATCCATCCATAAACTAGACAAAGTGGAGTGTGGTCCTTATGGCTTTCCCAATCCATTGTCACCCCTCATAAGCTACATTTTTATACAATTGTCTTCGAGATTCATGGGTTCTGGGTTGTAGTTTGATAGTTTCAGGTATCCACCACCAGGTACCCCAATTCTTTGGAACCTAAAATGGGTTGTCTAAAGTGTGCGTAAGAGTGCCCACCAGAGTGACCTCTCAGCTCCTTTTGGAATCTCTCTGCCACTGAAGCTTATTTCATTTCCTTTCACATCCCCCTTTTGGTCAAGGAGATGTTCTCCGTCCCACAATGCCGGGTCTACATTCCTCCCTGGGAGTCATATTCCACGTTACCAGGGAGATTCACTCCCCTGGGTGTCTGATCCCACGTAGGGGGAAGGGCAGTGATTTCACCTTTCAAGTTGGCTTAGCCAGAGAGAGAGGGCCACATCTGAGCAACAAAGAGGCATTCGGGAGGAGGCTCTTAGGCACAACCATAGGGAGGCCTAGCCTCTCCTTTGCAGCAACTGTCTTCCCAAGGGTAAAACTTATGGTAGAGGGCTCAACCCATCAAACCACCAGTCCCCTATGTCTGTGGTCATGTTAGCAACCATGGAGGTGGGGTAGGCCAATACCCCTGCATTCTCCACAGGCTCCTCAAGGGGGCACTACATCTTTTTTTTCCTTGTTTTTCTTTTTTTTTTCTTTAACTTTCCCTTCTTTTTTAAATCAACTGTATGAAAAAACAGTTAAAAAGAAAACAAACATACAATAAAAGAACATTTCAAAGAGACCATAACAAGGGAGTAAGAAAAAGACAACTAACCTAAGATAACTGCTTAACTTCCAACATGTTCCTACTTTACCCCAAGAAAGTTACATAATATAGCAACATTTCTGTGAACTTGTTCCTCCTATATCCATCAGAAATTAACAGACCATAGTCATTCCTGGGCATCCCCAGAACGTTAAATGGCTTATCTGTTCTTCTTGGATTATTGTTCCCCCTTCCTTAATTGCTCTCTATTGCTAGTTCCCCTACATTCTACGTTATAAACCATTTGTTTTACATTTTTCAAAGTTCACATTGGTGGTAGCATATAATATTTCTCTTTTTGTGCCTGGCTTATTTCGCTCAGCATTATGTCTTCAAGGTTCATCCATGTTGTCATATGTTTCACGAGATCGTTCCTTCTTACTGCCACGTAGTATTCCATCGTGTGTATATACCACATTTTATTTATCCACTCATCTGTTGAAGGACATTTGGGTTGTTTCCATCTCTTGGCAATTGTGAATAATGCTGCTATGAACATTGGCATGCAGATATCTGTTCGTGTCACTGCTTTCCGACCTTCCGGGTATATACCGAGAAGTGCAATCGCTGGATCGAATGGTAACTCTATATCTAGTTTTCTAAGGAACTGCCAGACTGACTTCCAGAGTGGCTGAACCATTATACAGTCCCACCAACAATGAATAAGAGTTCCAATTTCTCCACATCCCCTCCAGCATTTGTAGTTTCCTGTTTGTTTAATGGCAGCCATTCTAAGCGGTGTTAGATGGTATCTCATTGTGGTCTTAATTTGCATCTCTCTAATAGCTAGTGAAGCTGAACATTTTTTCATGTGTTTCTTGGCCATTTGTATTTCCTCTTCAGAGAACTGTCTTTTCATATCTCTTGCCCATTTTATAATTGGGCTGTCTGTACTATTGTCATTGAGTTGTAGGATTTCTTTATACATGCAAGATATCAGTCTTTTGTCAGATACATGGTTTCCAAAAATTTTTTCCCATTGAATTGGCTGCCTCTTTACATTTTTGAGAAATTCCTTTGAGGTGCAGAAACCTCTAAGCTTGAGGAGTTCCCATTTATCTATTTTCTCTTTTGTTGCGTGTGCTTTGGGTGTAAAGTCTAGGAAGTGGCCGCCTAATACAACGTCTTGAAGATGTTTTCCTACATTATCTTCTAGGAGTTTTATGGTACTTTCTTTTATATTGAGATCTTTGGTCCATTTTGAGTTAATTTTTGTGTAGGGAGTGAGGTAGGGGTCCTCTTTCATTCTTTTGGATATGGATATCCAACTCTCCTAGCCCCATTTGTTGAAAAGACCATTATGACTCAGTTCAGTGACTTTGGAGGCCTTATCAAAGATCAGTCGGCCATAGATCTGAGGGTCTATCTCTGAATTCTCAATTCGATTCCATTGATCTATATGTCTATCTTTGTGCCAGTACCATGCTGTTTTGGCAACTGTGGCTTTATAATAAGCTTCAAAGTCAGGGAGTGTAAGTCCTCCCACTTCGTTTTTCTTTTTTAGAGTGTCTTTAGCAATTCGAGGCATCTTCCCTTTCCAAATAAATTTGATAACTAGCTTTTCCAAGTCTGCAAAGTAGGTTGTTGGAATTTTGATTGGGATTGCATTGAATCTGTAGATGAGTTTGGGTAGAATTGACATCTTAATGACATTTAGCCTTCCTATCCATGAACATGGAATATTTTTCCATCTTTTAAGGTCCTCTTCTATTTCTTTTAGTAGAGTTATGTAGTTTTCTTTGTATAGGTCTTTTACATCTTTGGTTAAGTTTATTCCTAGGTACTTGATTTTTTTAGTTGCTATTGAAAATGGTATCTTTTTCTTGAGCGTCTCTTCAGTTTGTTCATTTCTAGCATATAGAAACATTACTGACTTATGTGCATTAATCTTGTATCCCGCTACTTTGCTAAATTTGTTTATTAGCTCTAGTAGCTGTATCGTCGATTTCTCAGGGTTTTCTAGATATAAGATCATATCATCTGCAAACAATGACAGTTTTACTTCTTCTTTTCCAATTTGGATGCCTTTTATTTCTTTGTCTTGCCAGAATGCCCTGGCTAGCACTTCCAGCACAATGTTGAATAACAATGGTGACAGCGGGCATCCTTGTCTTGTTCCTGATCTTAGAGGGAAGGCTTTCAGTCTCTCACCATAGAGTACTATGCTGGCTGTGGGTTTTTCATATATGCTCTTTATCATGTTGAGGAAGTTTCCTTCAATTCCTACCTTTTGAAGTGTTTTTATCAAAAAGGGATGTTGGATTTAGTCAAATGCTTTTTCAGCATCTGTTGAGATGATCAATTGATTTTTCCCTTTTGACTTGTTAATGTGTTGTAATACATTGATTGATTTTCTTATGTTGAACCATCCTTGCATGCCTGAAATGAACCCCACTTGGTCATGGTGTATGATTTTTTTAATGTGTCTTTGGATTCGATTTGCAAGTATTTTGTTGAGGATTTTTGCATCTATATTCATTAGGGAGATTGGCCGGTAGTTTTCCTTTTTTGTAGCATCTTTGCCTGGTTTTGGTATTAGATTGATGTTAGCTTCATAAAATGAGTTAGGTAGTGTTCCATTTTCTTCAATGTTTTGAAAGAGTTTGAGTAAGATTGGTGTCAGTTCTTTCTGGAAAGTTTGGTAGAATTCCCCTGTGAAGCCATCTGGCCCTGGGCATTTATTTGTGGGAAGATTTTTGATGACTGATTGGATCTCTTTGCTTGTGATGGGTTGGTTGAGGTCTTCTATTTCTTCTCTGGTCAGTCTAGGTTGTTCATGTGTTTCCAGGAAATTGTCCATTTCTTCTGCATTATCCAGTTTGTTGCCATACAGTTGTTCATAATATCCTCTTATAATTTTTTTTAATTTCTTCAGGATCTGCAGTTATGTCACCTTTTTCATTCATTATTTTGTTTATATGGGTCTTCTCTCTTGATTTTGTCAGTCTAGCTAGGGGCTTGTCAATCTTGTTGATCTTCTCAAAGAACCAACTTTTGGTGATATTTATCCTCTCTATTGTTTTTTTTGTTCTCTATGTCATTTATTTCTGCTTTAATCCTTGTTATTTCTTTTCTTCTACTTGGTTTAGGATTGATTTGCTGTTCATTTTCTAGCTTCTTCAGTTGATCCATTAGTTCTTTGATTTTGGCTCTTTCTTCCTTTTTAATATATGCGTTTAGTGCTATAAATTTCCCCCTCAGCACTGCTTTTGCTGCATCCCATAGGTTTTGGTATGTTGTGTTCTCATTTTCATTCGTCTCTATATATTTAGCAATTTCTCTTGCTATTTCTTCTTTAACCCACTGATTGTTTAGGAGTGTATTGTTTAACCTCCAGGTATTTGTGAATTTTCTAAGTCTCTGATGGTTATTGATTTCTAATTGTATTCCATTGTGGTCAGAGAATGTGCTTTGAGTAATTTCAATCTTTTTAAATTTATTGAGGCTTGTTTTATGTCCCAGCATATGATCTATTCTGGAGAAAGTTCCATGAGCACTAGAAAAGTATGTGTATCCTGGTGATTTGGGATGTAATGTCCTGTATATGTCTGTTAAATCTAATTCATTTATCAGATTGTTTAGGTTTTCAATTTCCTTATTGGTCTTCTGTCTGGTTGATCTATCTATAGGAGAGAGTGATGTGTTGAAGTCTCCCACAATTATTGTGGAAACATCAATTGCTTCCTTTAGTTTTGCCAGTGTTTGTCTCATGTATTTTGTGGCACCTTGATTGGGTGCATAGACATTTACGATTGTTATTTCTTCTTGCTGAATTGCCCCTTTTATAAGTATGTAGTGGCCTTCTTTGTCTCTCAAAACATCCCTGCATTTGAAGTCTATTTTATCTGAGATTAATATTGCTACACCTGCTTTCTTTTGGCTGTAGCTTGCATGAAATATTTTTTTTCCATCCTTTCACTTTCAGTTTCTTTGTGTCCCTGTGTCTAAGATGAGTCTCTTGTATGCAACATATTGATGGTTCATTTTTTTTGATCCATTCTGCGAATCTATATCTTTTAATTGGGGAGTTTAATCCATTTACATTCAACGTTATAACCGTGAAGGCATTTCTTGAATCAGCCATCTTATCCTTTGGTTTATGTTTGTCATATTTTTCCCCTCTGTCTATTAATATCCTTTATTGTACCCATACCAAATCTCTTTAGTACTGAACCTTTCTCCAAGTCTCTCTGTCCTTTCTTTGTTTCTCTGTCTGTAGGGCTCCCTTTAGTATCTCTACTAGGGCAGGTCTCTTGTTATCAAATTCTCTCAGCATTTGTTTGTCTGTGAAAAATTTAAGCTCTCCCTCAAATTTGAAGGAGAGCTTTGCTGGATAAAGTATTCTTGGCTGGAAATTTTTCTCACTCAGAATTTTAAATATATCGTGCCACTGCCTTCTTGCCTCCATGGTGGCTGCTGAGTAGTCACTACTTAGTCTTATGCTGTTTCCTTTGTATGTGGTGAATTGCTTTTCTCTTGCTGCTTTCAGAACTTGCTCCTTCTCTTCTGTGTTTGACAGTGTGATCAGTATATGTCTCGGAGTGGGTTTATTTGGATCTATTCTATTTGGAGTTCGCTGAGCATTTATGACTTGTGTATTTATGTTGTTTAGAAGATTTGGGAAGTTTTCCCCAACAATTTCTTTGAATACTCTTCCTAGACCTTTACCCTTTTCTTCCCCTTCTGGGACACCAATGAGTCTTATATTCGGACGTTTCATATTATCTATCATATCCCTGAGGTCCATTTCAATTTTTTCAATTTTTTTCCCCATTCTTTCTTTTATGCTTTCATTTTCCATTCTGTCATCTTCCAGGTCACTGATTCATTGTTCAACTTCCTCTAGTCTTGTACTATGAGTGTCCAGAATCTTTTTAATTTGGTCAACAGTTTCTTTAATTTCCATAAGATCATCCATTTTTTTATTTAGTCTTGCAATGTCTTCTTTATGCTCTTCTAGGGTCTTCTTGATTTCCTTTGTATCCCGTACTATGGTCTCATTGTTCATCTTTAGTTCTTTGAGTAGCTGCTCTAGGTGCTGTGTCTCTTCTGATCTTTTGATTTGGGTGCTTGGGCTTGGGTTATCCATATCGTCTGGTTTTTTCATATGCTTTATAATTTTCTGTTGTTTTTGGCCTCGTGGCATTTGCTGAACTTGATAGGGTTCTTTTAGGATTTGTAGACCAATTGAAGTCCTTATCTCTAATTTATCAGATCTACAGCTTCGTGGAGTACACTTTCTCTAACTAATCAGCAGGTGGCGTCCACGAGCCACCTGTTCTCCACAAGCCAGTTCTCCCCTGCTTAGCCTTTTTGGTGAGTGGGGGAATGAGTCTTGTGGGGTCCAATTGTTGTACCAAGCTTGCGTGTGTAGTTGGTGTTGCCTGCCCTGTATATGGGGCGTGTTTCTGGGCAGTCAGGGAGGGGGGGTGGCCCTAACAATCAAATCTCCCTGGTGATCCTAGAGTTTTAAAGCTGCTGCAATAGTCTAATCCTTCAGTTCAGTCCTGGCACAGTTTGTCTCTGCCACTGACCCACAAGTCCTTGGTATTGGCGTATGGCTCCTGAGACTTGCAAGTGGGCCCCTCTTCCAGGCTGTGGACCCCGGGTCTTCTGTTGAGGGATGACTGTGCTATGTCACAGGTGAGTGCCGTCCCCCCAGGGCAGTTCTGGGCTGCTGGGCTGTGTAGGGAGGCTCCCAGTCTGCTGAAATGATGGCTGAATGGGGCTTTGTTAATTCACACTGCTCCACCTTCCCAACTTGGGACAATCAGCTGAGGTTGCAGGGAAGCCTAATGTCCACGCCCAGTTTTGTGGTGTGTGCCTGTTATTTGAAGCACTTCCATCACACTGGGTTGTCTGGGGAAGCTCTGGGCTATGGGGCTGGCGATGGGCAGGAGTGTTTCCTGTCCACCAGGATGATGGCTGTGAGCAGACACCCCCCTTTTGTTGGGAAGTTGTGGTGTTTAGTGAATTTTCTCAGCCACTGGATTATTGCCTTTTGTCTCAGAGCTCTCTTAGTTCTGCTCTTGACTTGACCTGCCCAAATTGCAAGTCTTTGAAGCTTTCTCTTTTGGGCTTCTTAGAGTAATTGTTTTAGAAAAAGAAAAAAGGATTAAAAAAAAAAAAAAAAAGGGCCCTCCTCAGAGATCTAATGGGTTATTGAAATGCTAAGAGACAAAGCAACCAGGGCCATTAGGGAAAGGTCCACAGGGCAGAGAGATCAGCTTTTCTTCGGGATTTGCATATGCGCCTCAGGGCCTGAGCTCTGCCCTTCCCCTTTCTATGTTCACCAGAACTCCAAAAGCCTCCGCTTTTATTTCGTTTTTCGTGTTGTTTTTTTTCTATGCCTGTCTCCTCTCTGCTGGGCTGGCTGGTCTCAGATTCTCTGGTGTCTGGTCTCAGTCTATCTATGGTTGGAGTTTGGATCAGTAGAATGAGTTTCCGATAAGGGCTGCCACTGCAGTTCTCCCTTCTCCTTCCCGGAGCTGACAGCCCCTCCTCCCATGGGACTGAGCCTGGCAGGGAGGGGCGCGGGTCCCCTGGCCGCAAAAACTTACAGATTTCGCTGATCTCAGCAGTTCCACGTTTTCATGAGTGTTGTATGAAGTATGCCCAACGTCAGATTGCTCTGTGGTGTCCAGTCCACGCAGTTCCTGGCTTTCTACCTACTTTCCTGGAGGAGTAACTAAAACATACAGCTCACCAGTCCGCCATCTTAGAACTAAATCTTCGGTGATATGGATTTAAGAGAGACTTATGAACATTATCAAAGTGACATGGGTAGGAGAAAGGTCCTATGAATTATGCAAGTTGTCACTTCAGTCTTCAGTGGTGCGGCGGGGAGGTGTCTGATCTGTCACATTTCCTTCCTTGGTCTCAAGGAACTACTTTATTACAGCTTCCTTCAAGTCAGGAATGTAGCCATCATGCCCACTAGATGGTGCTCAAATTACTGCATAGAATTTGGTGACTTCCTGAGGAAATAAAGAAATTAAATGTTAGAAACAAAAGGGAAAAAATATTCTTCAATTGGAGCCTCAAGATACGAAGATTTCACATAGGGAGATACCTACTATGGAATCTTTCTTGATATCACATGATATCAAAACATATCTTTACAAAAGGCGAAAAAAAATGCTACCTCAAAGCCAACGTTAACAGTTTGGTGGGTAACTAATTTATATTCAATATATTCTTTTCTATTGAGCTTCAAGAAGAACTCTAATACACTAGGATCTGGAGCATTATGAGGGTTTTTGTTTATATTATTATATCTTTTGGCCACCACTAATGTTAAGAAAGTTCTTTTTCCACATTTATACATAGTCTTTCAATGTCATCTACAGAATGGGTAAGACACGGGTCAATAAATCTGTCAAAAGCAATGATATGGGGGTAGGGGGAGGAGAGAAAAAGGCAAACATAATTTTGTTGAGGCAACAAGGCAAGACTCTTGAGTTCAAAGTAAATGTTGTTACTACTAGATGGTTTCAGACTACATAAGCACAATTTTAAAATAAAGGTTTTTTTCCCCAGACCCAGCCCTGGATCAATCCAAAAACTCGCTTTCTCCAGCCTTACACTTGGGCTACCAGCCTTCTAGAGAAACATCTCATAATGGGGCCATTACAAAATCAAGGTTTTGGACAGAGGGCTGGAGGTTCTGGAAAGATGGCAACTTGAGTGCATTCCTCCTTGCTTTGATTGCCAACTTAACACAGCTACTTCTCCTGCCTGAGGTGGCTGGAGGGTGCTGGCTCTGTCAGGGTCCTCATGAAAAAGTGGAATGGGACTTTGTCCCCACAGGCCAATTTAACCCCCCTTCCCCCCACCTAAATGGTAACAAGAATGTCCATAGCATTCACAATAGCAAAAATTGGAAGCCACCTGCACATCAATTAATAATAAAATGAATTAATTGGCTGGGATATATTTATATAAGGGAATACAGCAGTGACAAGGAAGGAACTAGACCTCCATATTTTAGCATGGATAAATTAAAAAAACAAAATCGAACAATGAAAGGGAACAAGCAAGTAGCAGTAATACACTAGGATTTACATCATTAACATAAAGTTAAAAACCTTAAAAGCAATACTATAAATAAAGCAATGCTATATATTGTATATATAGTAAAAAAAATAAAGAGGATAGTAATTACTTTTAGAGAAGGAAAAGCGAGGGTAGGGAGGAATATATAGGGACTTCAATTATAATTATAGTATTTTAATTTTTAAGCTGAGCGGTGGTAAAAGTATGATCATTAAAATATAATGTATACCTTTTTGCATGTGTCAAATAATTAGAAGAAGAAGGAGAGGCAGAAGGAAGAGAGGAGGAGGAGAAGGAGAAGGATGAAGAGGAGAGAAGAGAAAGACCAACCTGGAAAGTCCAGGAATAGAAACAAGCAGATGAGTGAGTTCCAGGAGGTATGTGGTTTTAGACAAGTAGTCACCATGACAGGGACTCAATACAAAAAAGAGGGAACACTGAGAAAATGAATATGAAGTCAGAGTGTGTGATTTCTGGAAAATTAGATGAAATGGGAAGTATCAAAGGCACCATTTCAAATGAGACAGGTTCATTCCTTCATTCAACATATATTTATTAACAGTCCTTTGCACTGTTCTAGAATATAGCAGAGAACTAAACAGCCCAAAATCCACCTGTATGTAGCCTACATTATCTGGTTGGTAAATTCTTTGTGTTTAGCCTGTTTGTCTGTGACCTTCCCAGGTAAGAACCAGGGAAGGAAAGAGATTTATTCACTCAACAAATATGTATTGAACACTTAGTATATGTCAAACATTGCTAGATGCTGTATGGAATGAGTCCCTGCCTTCCAGGAGCTCACAATCCTCTGGGGAAAACTGTTTATTCAGTTCAGTGTGCTGAGGAATGCACAGGGTACATTGGGAACAGAGAGGAAATGGTGGGGTGATGGCGAGAGTTGTGAGCCTGTTTCTGCTTGGAAATAGAGCTGGTGATCTTGGAGGACCGCGATGAGAATTCAGAGTTACAATCAGCTAGTTCATTACCATGGATTAAAGATTCTGCCTGGGGAATTCTGCATAGACCGGGGGTTAACTTTATGCTCAGGGCACTGGAAAGAGTCTGTTATCCAAAACCATCTCACCTTACCCTTTTGTTTTATTAGTCTGCCACTATTAGGAATTCGTTCCATTGCATCAATACATTTTATTTTGAATAACAAGCTATTGTAGTGAATGATAAAAGTAAATTCTTTATATTTTAATTCATAATGTTGTTTTGACAAGATCCATGTCCCAAAATGTCTTGTTTAAAAAAACACATGAATATCTGTGACTTTCTGAGAGAAGTAGTATAATATAACATCTGGACATGATGTGTCCAGGCTGTTATTTTCTTAGGTTTTTTTCTTCTTCGTGTTTTGCAAGGTATGGAGACAACAGTACGGAAAAGAGGACCTGTGCATGAGGGAGTGGCTACAGACAGGAAGGGATCAGTGAAGGAGCTGGGAAAGGTGTCCAGCAGTTGGGAAGGTAAAAGGGCAACTAGTTGTTATGACCAAAGATAGGGGCTAGGAGAACTCTTCTAACATCGTTGCTCTGAAACACTGTGGAACATATTTTTTCCACGTGATAACTATATTGATAAAATGGAGCAAAAAAGAAAAAAGCTTCATATATGCATTCATTCATTCAATGATTATTTTTTGTGCTCACTATGTGCCAGGCACTATGATAGGCACTTGGGGTGTGGCCATGAAGCATCCGTTAAAAACAGAAGATTGTGACTGCTTGTACTGTTAGTTTGCTACCCAAAAGGGTAAAATTATGGTCTGTGAAACCTTAAACCCAACTCATTGGCACCAGAGGTTTGGCTTCCAAACTGGTTTAAAATTATGTTTCCAAATCCTGTCTTGGGAAGGATTGAGTTTGTAAAGGTTTTCTGTGAGGGAAACCACACATTAGAGCTGGAAAATCTTACAGCTTCTGGAAACTATATTCCCTAGGTCTGGGGAAAAAAGAAATCACTGCATTACCTCTTTTCAATTCCCAGATGGGACAGTTTGCATCTAAGCTATAGGGAACTAGGTAGAGCCCACAACCTGAGAATTTCTCTCAGCATTTTGAACAGAGAAATCTTTTGGAGGTTAGTAATGGCAGTGAGAGAATTTCCAGAAATTCAGGACTGCTGGATTGATCTATCCCTTGCAGGATGCAGTCACCCACTTCTTGGAGAGTTATAAGATTAGGCTTGAGCAAGTTTTCATTTGCATATAGGAATGTTAGGGAAAGGTAGCAGGGTGGGGGAGGCTAGAGGAGGGAAAATGGAATATAATAAATGACCTTAGTCTCATTTTAACAAGTGTTTGAGGCCCTACTATGTGCCTGCACTGTGCTAGGCTACAAAATGGAAATAACACACAGTCCCTGTCCTCAAGAAGCTCACAGAAAAGTGAGTGAGACAGAGAAGTGTGTGATAAATGCTAAAACCAGTTGAAGTACAGGAATATGGGAGTACTGGTTGAGTGGATGGCATAGAAGGCTTCCTGAGAGAGACTGTGGCCAAGCTGATTCCCAGTGATGAGTAGTCCTCAAACAGAGGAAGACATGGAGGGAGGGCTTTCAGATTGTGGGTATCCTCCACACATGGGATAGGCCCTGAGGACAGACAAGATGAGGTATTTGGAGACCTGTAAATGGTTCAGGATGACCCAAAAGGAAGAGGGCAAGACATGAATGAGGCTGAAGTGGAGACAGAGCCCAGATTTTGTGAGGCCCTTCTCTGCCATGCTAAGGAAATCTTGACAACTTCCTCAACATTACACAGAGACATGGAAGGAAATATGGAAGGTGGTGATAATTTTTAAATGTTTTTTGTTTCCATTTTTAATCTTCATATTTTCTGTTATAAAAGTAAAGCATTATTATGGAAGAAAATTTGGAGAATACAGAAAAGCATAAAGAGAAAATGTAAAATTATCTTTAATTCCATCACATAGAGATAACCATTGCTAATACATTGGTATATTTGGTAGAACTCTTTTTATGTTTTATGTTTGTGTTCACTTTCTGTGTGAAATTCTACATTTTGTTTTTTTCATTAACATTATTTCCTCAGCATTTCTGCACTGTATATTCTTCTTTTCATAAACTTTTTAGTTTGAAAAAATTTTAGATTTACAGAAGAGTTGCAGAGATGGTGCAGAGTTCCCATATACCTTGCACCCAGCTTCCCTTAATATTAACATCTCACTTTCCATCTCTCCCAACTCTTTGTCAAATTGAACCTACTTCTATCATATTTCCACTGATATTTTCAGTGATCACTAGCGAAACTGGAAAACTGACTTATAGTACTATGAGTTAATGCACATTTGCAGCCTGACACATAGTTGTATTTGAACAGGGGTTTAGTCTCCTGGAGTCACACTTTAATCCATAGAGATGGGAGTTCCGGACAAAAGTAGCGTGCCGGGCAGAGGGGTGCTCCTGGGCAGATGGGACTAGGGTCCTGCAGCTTAGGCTGTGTGTGGGAGCATCCGTGAGTACTCCTTCCAGATGAACCTTCACTCACTAAAATAGTGATAAATAACCTGCGGGTCTTTGTCCTTTTATTTATTAAAAGTAAGTAATAAAATTGAGTTTCTGTTTGATCTTGACCATTTAAACCCTGAGTCTGATCCAACATTCACTGGTATTTCTCAGAGGGAACACTAAATGATTTATGCTCAGTTCTAAAGTCCTGGGTTAAATCACCAGGTCCTCATAGATAGTCCAAGGGAAACATCAAGTACTGGCAAGAGTCACCACTGATGACAAAAACAAACTATCCCGAAGTCTTAGTCCTAGACCTTCTGCTTGTTCTTTTTCGTAATCAGATGTGATCTCTTTCTTCTTTAAATATCCTAAATGCTTATTTGTTCTCTCTTGCAGCCATTTTCAGGTTCCACCATATATGCATGGGGTGTCTGTATGTGTGTACATTCCTTATTATACTGTACATTTCTTGGTAGTAAGAACTGTATCTTGTTCATTTTTATATATTTCACAATTCCCAGCATAGCACCTTGCTCTTAATGCTAAATAAATATTTGTTCATTTAAATTTATTAATTCTCTATGCTCTTTGCCTTGGTGGAGTTAGCTTCAACTAACACCATTTAGTACATAAATTCTGTTGGGTATCTCCAAATGCTTCCTGAATGTTTTTACTGCAAAAACTTTCTTTAATTGCAAATTCCAAAAGGCAAAGACTGAAATAATTTTTCCTCCTAGTCTCTTCCTTTACCCGAATTATAAACTAGCTTTCTCAAGGCAACTCCACACTGGTTCTGGTTTACCCTTGTAGCACAGTATAATTATTATAGTACCTCCTCTCACTTTCAAAAGTGTGCCTATTTGGACAATAAAATATGTGATCACCCTACCCACGAGTGAATCTGCTTACAAAGAACTAAGGTAGTTTGTTTCATGAAGATGAATAGGATATAGAGCAAACTTTCTCTGAAGGGAAGAAAATCCTGAAGCTAAAGATAGTGGAGCCCAAAAGTAGGAGCTGTATTTGAGAGAGTATTTCAACTAATGGACATTATAAGCCTGTGGGTAAATTTACTTTCCTTAAAATGTTTGGATGTCAGATAAGACAAACCAGCTACACTTCACTGCAAAATATTGCCAAGTTTAGGCTTTGAGTTTAACCTTTGGAAGACATGCTTGGATGCTGTACAGCCCAAAAAGCTATTAATCAAACGGTTTTGTGTGTTGTCAAAAGTTAAAGATGTAGTCTATATTGTGATTTGCAGTATCCTAAAGTGACAGATTAAAAACCAATGGGGACATGATGAACTGAAACAGGAGCCAACCTGAAGATGCTGTCAGTGGCAAAATCAGTATAATTTAAGCACGAAACCAAATAAATTAGACTAGTAATGGCTCGTAATCCATAGAATACTATAAATATCCATGAGTGTATACTGATATAAATCCTTGACTAAGTAAATAAATGGGGTTAAAAGGGAATGCTTTTTTTTTTACAGTAGAATTCCAATTCATAAATATAGTAGAAATGATGGTAATAGAAAAATCATCATTTGGCAACTATGTTTATAATTATTTCAGGCAAAAATCATCAGTGGATGCTAAAATTCATGGCAAAAATATGATGAGAAAGAGGATATTTCCAGAGTCTCAGATAGCTTCCCCAAGATACTTGGTCATTACAAAGGGAAAAATAACTTTGCAATAGAGAAATCTAGCAGACACTGTCTTGACTAACATAAATTATCATCACCAGTAAAAGACATACCGACATAGTATATCTCCTGACACATGTATTGAGAAAGGAAAAACATCTCCTCTTGCAAGGCTATACTACAGGAGACTAAGGAAACATGATAACTAAATGCAATGTGAGATCCTGGTTCAGAAAAAGAGACACCAATGAGAAATTGGCAAAGTTTGAATAATGTCTGTATGTTTGATAATAATATTATATCTATATTCATTTCCTGATTTTGATCATTATGTTGTGGTTATGAAAATGGTGATTTGGGGAAGCCGATGATGAAACCACGGAGGAATTTTTGGTACTATTTTGCATTTTTTTGTAAGCTTGAAATTCTTTCAAATTAAAAGTTAAAAAGCCAAAACTTCAAGTTAAAAATAAAAAGTGTATCAATTAGTAGACTTGTACTTGGTGCTGAGGTAATGATATTGGGTGGCTTGAGAAGGCTGGGTAAATGCAGGGCTCTGGGAGATGACCCTGGAAAGGAGGGTTAGAGGGTTAAATGTCACACTGGGGAGCAAAGTTTAAGCAGCCACAAAACTGGGCCCTTTCCAAAATAATGGCTTCCCTTTCATTCCCGTCCCTCCAAATTATGAAAAGCATTTGTTTTCTTTAAATAGTAAAACATGCCATTTTATGTTTAATTTTATTGGTATTGTAACCAAGAAGTTAGGATTTAAAAAATGATTATGACTACTGAGTTATTATACAGACAATTCTTTTTACTTTCTAGTGTATTAGTATAGCCAGAAGGAAACATCTGAAACTGCAGAACTGTAATCCAATTGCCTTGATCTTTGATAATGATTGTATAACTATATAACCTTTATCTTGTGATCTTATGATTGTAAAAACTTTGTGACTGACCCTCACTTGCACCCTTTTATCTGGTTTTTAAACTTTAGAGTCTTATGATGACTAAAGATTGCCCCTAATGTTTATTAATGAAGGGTCTTCATTCAACCCAGAACTAACCCATCCTAATTTCAAAGCTATCTTGATAATTGCAGCTGGATCTAACCAAAATTGGTCCACCTGACATGCACAGTAGCTTTAACTTTAACCTATAAGTGACCTATACCTCATTATAATGCTAAAAATCACATCATCATCATCATCATGTTAAGGCTGCCATTTTCTTACAGATGTTCTGTGACTAAGTATGTAACAAATCTGTGCATGCTCAATAATTGGATCATCTCTAACCTCATCCTCTTGAGCCATTGTACTCATGATCCTAAAACCTGCATATATTTTTAAAATTCATTTTTATTGAGATATATTCACATACCATACAATCATCCAAAGTATACAATCAGTTGTTCACAGTACCATCATATAGTTGTGCATTCATCACCCCAATCTATTTTTTGAACATTTTCCTTGTACCAGAAAAAGTGAAAAAAAGAATAAAAAATAAAATAAAAAGAACACCCAAATCATCCCCCCCACACTATTTTTCATTTAGTTTTTTGTCACCGTTTTTGTACTCATCCATCTATACACTGGGATAAAAGGACTGTGATCCACAAGGCTTTCACAGTCACACTGTCACCCCCTTGTAAGCTGCATTGCTATACAATTGTCTTCAAGAGTCAAGGCTACTGGGTTGTAGTTTGATAATTTCAGGTATTTAGTTTCTAGCTATTTCACTGCACTACAACCTAAAAAGTGTTATCTATATAGTGCATGAGAATGCCCACCAGAGTGACTTCTTGACTCCATTTGGAATCTCAGCCACTGAAACTTTGTTTCGTTTCATTTCGCATCCCCCTTTTGGTCAAGATGTTCACAATCCCACAGGGTCGGGTCCAGATTTTTCCCCGGGAGTCGTATCCCACATTGTCAGGGAGATTTACACCCCTGGGAGTCAGATCCCACGTAGGGGGGAGGCCAGTGAGTTCACGTGTCCAGTTGGCTTAGCTAGAGAGAAAAGGCCACATCTGAGCAACAAAAAGGTACTCAGGAGGAGACTCTTAGGCAAAATTATAAGCAGGTTTAGCTTCTCCTTTGCAGTAACGAGCCTCATAAGGGTGAGTCGTGTGATAGAGGGCTCGGCTTATCAAACCATCAGTCCCCAATGTTTGTGAAAACATCAGCAACAATCCAGGTGAGGAAGCCCAACACCTCTGCATTTTCCCCCAGCTCCTCAGGGGGGCCCTGCATATATTTTTATTCTCTGCCCAAATTACTTTGGGATGTGTCGCTATTCCACACTAACCTGTGCAAACCTACCAGGTCTCACTTCCTATTAAAAGTTCCATATAATTATGGTATTTGAACAAACTGTACAAGTTACATTGTTTAGGAAATATAGCTCTTGCACCAACTAACCATCTCTTCCCTTGGTCTCACATGGAATTTAAGGTTTTAAAACTCAGTCAGTATTGTTCATTACCCTTTGGCCTGATTTGCCCCAGTCCTAACCACATCTGCTTCATTCATATCTCTAGTTGAAGTCTGGACTGTTTTTCAGCTTTTTTAACAGTTGCTATGTGTTCTAATACCGACATTCATATCTGCCGAGTTCTAGCTCTGAGTTTCAGGTGTCACACAAATACCGAAAGTTCCAGGGATCAATCAGGTTATATACAAAGGGATTAGCATCACAGAATCTGGAGATAGCCATTACCATTCAGGATTAGATGTGACTGCTGTAAGAGCTTACAATTGAGGAACCGTTACAATAAGCGTTCCCCTGATAAACTGTGCTCTAAGGTTCAAGTCTGAGTTTACACATTGTAGTTAGTCCGTATTGGTGAGGCATGATAGTGTTTGCCTTTGTTTCTGGCATAGTTCACTCAAAATGTTGTCTACAGGTTCCATTCACTTCATTGCATGTTTCACAGCTTCACTCCTTCTCCCAGTTGCTCAATATTCCATTGTATGCACACACAACAGTTCACCATTCTGTTCTTTTTTTTTTTTTTAAAGAAATAATATTTTAATGTTGGGAGATTTCACATCATGAGCCACTCTTCTAGCCTAAGCGGGGGAAAGATCAGGCATTCTGGCCCTACTGGACCCACATTCCCACACGGTAACACTTTGCTGGAGCCGGGTAATGGCCTTCCCCTTTAGTTGGGTGTGTCCTTACCCATTCACCACAGTCCCCGCCTTCTCTGTTTCCCTTGTCTATGTAATTTGCTTAGTTTCTGTGAGCATTTGAATTCATTTCTCTCTCACTGAACAGCTGGAAAGATTGAGGTATGGGGAGGGAAATGGTTTGAGTTATCTAAACTCATATAGCCAAACAATGGCAGACTTCAAACTGGGTCACTGTGACTCAGTTCAGTGCTCCTTCTATAGCTTCTTCTGCTACTGTTTGTTTCTTTGTCTGAGTCGGCTACTGCAATGGAAGAGGCAGTGGACGGAGCTGACTCAGAAGACCTGTGTGGCACCTCTGCCTCTGCTTGGCTAGGGTTGATCCCTTCTTTGGGGCTCAGCATTCCCATCTGTAAAATGGAGATGACAACAATCCTACTCTTGCAGGTGTGGGAGGCACTTGAGAATTCTATGGAGCTATGGAAAAGTTACCAAATGTGGTTGCTGTGTTGACTTTATATTGCTGTGTAAAAGCACCCCAAAACTTGGCGGTTTAAAACAACCATTTTATTTGCTCATGAGTCTTCCATCCAGGCTAGACTCAGGTGGGCAGTTTTTCTCTTCATCTTGCTTGTGGTTACTCTTGGGGCTGCATTCAGCTAGCAGTTGGCTGAGAGCTGGGCTCAGCAGGGAAAACTGCTGGGATAACTGGGCTACTGATTCTCTCCATGTAGTTTTAGGCTGTCCTCTGAAGTGGTCTCCCCAGCAGAGTAGCCAGACTTCTTACTTGATTGCTCAGGGCTCCCAAGAGCGAGCATTCCAAGAGGACTAGCCCCAGTGTGTAAGCATTTATCAAGTCTCTGCTTGCATCCTGCTTGCTAATGTCCCATTGGCCAAAGTAGTTGCATGGCCAGAGTCAATGTGGGAGGGGACTACCTGAGAGCATGAATACCAGCACCCAAATAGCAGTCTACCACAGTTATTTTCATGGTGGCTAACCAAAGCTGGAGTAGGGAGAATGGGCCTTCACCTGCAGGGTGAAATTTGATTGTCCCTGAATCTCCCTACTCAGATTTGTCTCTCCCAATTAACTGGCCCAGAATTGGAAGTTTTCCTTTACTTTGCAGCACTGGTCTGGCAAGACCAGACTTTCAGAGAACAAATTAAGTTTCAACCCTTAGTACCAATCCAGATGATTGGTATGGCTATCCACGTGTGGGGAAGGATTCCATGGTGGGCAAGGGGATGGATAGGCCAGGCCTGGGTCAGGTGCCATCACCAGGGCCAGGGGGAATGGGGTCAGTTCCTTCTGAAATAGTAATGATAATAATAATAATAATAATAATAATAATAATAATAAATACATTCAATGAGTGTTTACTATGTGACAGGCACTCTTATAAACACTTACGTGTATTACCTCGTATTATCCTCCCAACAACTCTGTTAAGTAGGTATTATTTTCCGCATTTCTTAAGAGTTTGTGTATTTTATATCATGTAGGAAGTAACTAGTGGAATTACAGTTAAAAAATTATTGACTTCTATTTGTATTCCATTGTGGTTGGAGAACATGCTTTGAGTATATTCAATTTTTTTTTTTTTTTAATTTCTTGAGGCTTGTTTTATGTCCCAGCTTATGGTCCCTTCTGGAGAAAGATCTGTGATCACTAGAAAAAAGTGAGTATCCTGGTGATTTGGGATGTAAGGTACTATATATGTCTGTTAAAATTCTCTATATCTCTTTCTCCTTTCCCTGTCTCTCCGCCAGCAGGGCTCCCCTCAGAATCTGAAGTAGGGCAGGTCTTTCATTGGCAAAGTCTCTCAGCATTTGTTTGTCTGTGAAAAATTTAAGCTCTCCCTCAAATCTGAAGGAGAGTTTTGCTGGATAAAGTATTCTTGGTTGGAAATTTTTCTCTCTCAGAATTTTAAATATGTCATGCCACTGCCTTCTCGCCTCCATGGTGGCCACTGAATAGTCACTACTTAGTCTTATGTTGTTTCTTTTGTATGTGGTGAATTGCTTTTCTCTTGCTGCTTTCAGAACTTGCTCCTTCTCTTCAGTATTTGAGAGTCTGATCAGAATATGTTTTGGAGTGGGTTTATTTGGATTTATTCTATTTGGAGTTCACTGGGCATTTATGCTTTGTGTATTTCTATTGTGTAGAATGTTGGGGAAGTTTTCCCCAACAATTTCTTTGAATACTCTTTCTAGACCTTTATCCTTCTCTTCCCCTTCTGGGACACCAATGAGTCTTAAGTTTGGACGTTTTATTTTATCTATCGTATCCCTGAGATCCATTTCGATTTTTTTGATTTTTTTCTCCATTCTTTCTTTTGTTCTTTCATTTTCTGTTCTGTGGACTTCTAGAACACAGAGATGTTGTTCAGCTTCCTCTAGTCTTGTATTGTGAATATCCAGTGTCTTTTTAATTTGGCCAACAGTTTCTTTTATTTCCATAAGATCTTCTATTTTTTTATTTACTCTTGCAATGTCTTCTTTATGCTCATCGAGGGTCTTCTTTATGTCACTTATATCCTGGGCCATGGTCTTCTTGATGTCCTTTAAATCCTTTGCCATGTTTTCGTTCCTCGATTGTAGTTCTTTGAGTAATTTTGTGAGGTATAGTGTATCTTCTGATATTTTGATTTGTGTGTTTGGAGTTGGATTCTCCATATCTTCCGGTTTTATCATATGCATTAAGATTTTCTGTTGTTTTTGGCCTCTTGGCATTTGTTTTGCTTGATAGGGTTCTTTCAAGTTGTAAAGAAAAAGGGATATCGATCTAATTTTTCAGGAACACAGTTTGGTGACATACACTTTCTCTAACTAACCAGCAGATGGCGTCTGTGAGTCACCTATATCCCTCAAGTCAGTTCTCAACCTTGTTTCCGTGGTGTGTGGGGAAATGATTCTTGTGAGTTCAGTTGGAGAACTCAGTTTGGGTGTGTTGCTGGAGCCGTCCGCCCTGAATGTGGGGTGTGTGTATGGGTGGCCAGGGAGGAAGGGCAGTTCTAATGTTCAAATCCCCCAGGATCCCGGAGATTCAAAGCCGCCGCAAGAGTCTAAGCCTTCATTTCAGTTCAGCCCCAGACCCTCTCTCTCGCTGATCCATAAACCACCAGACTTGGCGTAGTGTCCCTGGGTTCTCCGAGCGGATCCCCCCTCCCAGCCGCACTCCTCCAGGAGCTCAGCCGAGGGAATGCTGTGCTACGTCACCAGTGCGCGCCGTCCCACAAGGGAAGCCCCGGGCCGCCGGGCCATGCAGCAGTGCACTCCCCACCTGAAGCAAAAATGGCCAAACGGGGTGTCTCAGCCCCCTCCTCCTCGCACAGTTCCTCCTTCCCAGCTCCGGGACAACTGGCGGGCCTCTGGGCTGTGGGCATGGCCCCGGGCGGGAGTTTATCCAGCCCTCCGAGGGGCCAGCTGCGAGCCACAGGGTTTCTTTCTGCTTCCAGCTCTCCCCCTCCCCTCCGTTCCCCCGAACCCAAGGGTATCTGCTGTGGGCTATCTTCCTGGCCAGACACCAAGAGGCCGGCCCAGCCCCCTCTTGCTGTGTTTTACTGCATGGTTCCCACAATTGCTGCTGGATCCGCTCTTTTTTTTTTTTTTTTTTTTTTTTTTTTAAAGAGCCAGCTGGTCTCCAAATGCTGAACCCTGGCTTCCCCAGCCCACCGCGTGGCTGTGGGTCTTCCAGCCAGCTTACTCACTCGTTTCAGAATGCCGACTCCCAGTTTCACCAAGTATACGGCCCCTCTGGAGCTAGGAGCCCTCGTCCAGCTGGCGCATCGCTGTAACCGGTATTCTAGGTCACTTTCTGGTTTTTAGCTAGTGTTTTTCACAGAGGCGTTTTTTTCACCCTGTCTCAGCTAGCCGCCGTCTTAGTTTCTCCACATTTCTTAAATGAGAGGCAGAGAGGTTAAGGAATCTGCCCAGGTTCACCAACTGGTAAATGGCAGAACCAGGATTCAAATGCAGGCAGTCTGAGTTTAGTATTCTCACTTTTTATGGTCTGGACCGAGAATGGGAGTGGGGCTTGATAGGAAATTCAGGCCCTAATCCCAAGAAGGGGAAATGATACTGTACAGGGAAAAGCAGTACCTATAATTTACAACCATCCATTACTACCCAGAAAAACATGATTTGCCCTTTAGAGCACTATTTAAAGAAATATAGACACCTGGGGACAATTGGGTAGCTGCTTCTCTACTCCAGCTGGGATTCTCTTGGTCTCGGGGTCTCCTGCTTGGATCCAAAGCTGAGAAGCTCTAGGGGCCACCTGGTCAAGAATACCTTTCAGGGTTCTTCCAGCCTAGACACTTGATCATACCAAAGCACCCTCTGCTCAAAATCATTCAGTGATTCCCACTGTCAAGTTCAGCAAAGAAAGGAGCTCCTCCAGAATCTAGTTCCAGCCTACACACGCATGGAGATATAACATCTGGAAGAGCCACAGCTCTCGATTCTACCTCTGCTCAGAGAAGACAATCCGTTTTGCAGGCAGATTCTGGGGCAAGCGATATGAAAAATACAATCATGAAATCACAGGCCAGGTTGGATGAAGCATGGAGAAATTTTCTTCTCTTGTGCTCCTAGAAAAACCCTCTGGCTCTTCTGTGGAGGCTGGGGACTGGGGTTCGGCAACTCTGGAGGCCCGAACACTGATTCAGGTGAGAGGTGCAACGGCAGAGATGTTTAGGAGGGAGAAGCACCATCCAGATCAAGTTATAAAGCATTTCCTGTCTTGCGCTTCTCTTCTTAGGAATGCACCATCCTCCTAGTGCCTTTGGCTCCATACTCACCATTCTGTTCTTCAGTCGATGTACTCTTAGGCCACCTCCACCCATTGCAAATTATGCATACTCTCTCCATAAACACCAGTGTGCAAATGTCTGTTTGTGTCCCTTCTCTCAGATCCTCTAAGTAAATGCTCCCTAATGAGGTTGCAGGACCTTATGACCTGCCTATCTTTTGATACTATAAAAACATGAGATTTTCTGCTGTTCACGGAGACAGATTTTTGGGCTGATGGACCATCTGATCTACTGCTTTGCACCTAGCAATAAACTTCTTCTCTCTTTGAAACCGTGATGTCTCAGGAGTTGGCCAATTTGAGCACATAGGTCAGAGAACCCACTGCTTTTGATTGGTACTAGTGTAAGATAATCATCAAATGATGCAAAGAAAATGCATTTTAGAATAAAGCACAGGTAAGATAAAAAAAAAAAAAAGCAATCATTTTGATTCTCCATCCTCTTTCCCAACCCCCACCTCCTCCACCCTGTTCTCCCATATCCCACCTGTCACCACACCCTGCCAATACTATCCTCACATTATTTCTTGCCCTTTAATTGGATTCAGAAGACCTAAATTCTCAGCCTGACTTTGCTGCTTACTAACCCTACAACTGTAGGCAATTCTCTTGGTGCCTGATTTTCTGGGTGTATGTGTGTTTGTGTGTCTGTGTGTTTTGAGGTGGGGGAAATGGGGGTAGAATTCTAATGAGATTAATGAGATAATGCATGTGAAAGTGC
Source organism: Choloepus didactylus (assembly GCF_015220235.1). Classification (NCBI taxonomy): domain Eukaryota; kingdom Metazoa; phylum Chordata; class Mammalia; order Pilosa; family Megalonychidae; genus Choloepus; species Choloepus didactylus. Next base: position 93,826,645 of record NC_051313.1, on the reverse strand, counting down.
TTTATAAACTGTAAGATACTACAAAAATGTTAGGTTTTGTAATTCAGGGATATTTTCTTATGTATTAACTTCATGAAACTAAAAAATTTGGTTAACCAACATAGAATTTCCAACATGATAAAATAAGGAAAGAATTTTTCCTCCCTCTACCATTTCAAAAAGAAAAATTGTTAGAAGGACATACTCCCAGAATAAAAACGAAACCTTCCCAAACTTGTATCAATTTACATTTCTGTACCACATGGTCCTTATTTTTCTCATTTTACTGCAGACTGGCCCAAAATAATAAGTGGTTCTAGAACCAGCACTTGAGGATGATTGTACTGGACTAGAGTGGTAATTTTCTGTCCGAGCTCCTTGTCTCCCATCTTACCCTTTCCTCTAGTCCACCCCATGTTTGGCACCAAGTACATTTTTGCTAAATGAATGAATGCATAGATACTAGTTTCTTCTTGAGCTCAGCAAAGAACTGAGTCTGATTCTTTTGTAATTAATGGGAGGAAATATGGGAAGCAGAAGATGAGCCAGGACACCGATGTTTGGAGATAGAAAGGAGAAATGAGAATCCATTTCCCACCTCTCCTCTCCCATATTCTCTGATCTACTGTTTGGTGATTTTGCCTAGGCCAAGGGTGTGTCTTTAGAGTGGGAGAATCACACTGGACAGGAGCTCCTCAGGGACAAAGGGGTTTAGTTTATTTTGCAGGCCAGTGAAGGTGGTAACTACAGCGTGTGGGTCTCTTTCTTCTGCTAAGCACCCTCTAGGGAAATCCACAGATGGATTGAAGCCCTGCTCTGCTAAGGCCTAGGAAGGAGTGAGATGAAACAGATATCCAAACACACACACACACACACACACACACACACACACACACACACACACACAGAGTCCCCTGGACTCTCCAATACACACACACACACACACACACACACAGCTACACACACAGATTCCCTAAGGGTTAAGGTAATTTCAAAAGGAACTTACAATATAGGAGGGATAAGTGTTAAAGTTCTACCTAACCTGGAATTTCCATTGCATAAGGAGCCAAATCCCACAGATGCTTCCTCCACTTTGGAGTTGGCTTACTCACTCTTACACCTTACACCCTATACTGCTTCCATCCTCACAAGCACCTTGGTTTTCAAGTATCTTCCTTTTCTCTGAGGAAACTTCATCCCCTTGCATATGAGGAGACCTGGATTAGAATAACACCCTAGGCTTTAGCTCTGGATGGGCAAGGTGGATGTGTATGTATTTGCTAAGTATAAGTATATATTTGCTGTTCACTGTTGTCCAATCTACTGTGTGTGTGTATGTGCATTTGTTGGAGTGTCTGGGGACTGGGTAGTGGATTATCTCTAGTCCCTTGAGTATGGGTTAACATGTGTCTTTTAGTTTGAGTTCAATCTTCCCTTAAGTTAGAGTAATAGTACTGTTGGGATTTTTATTCATTGAATAATAAATTAGCAAATTTCTCCAAGGCATACATTAATTTTCCTTGGGTAAATCTTAGTTTCAATTGTTATTGATATTTTCCTTACATTGTTTCCCTAGCATAGTTCTAGTTCTGCCTTGAGAAACAGTGGTCTTCATTATCAGACCAAGATGCATTTGGTTCACTGAGGTGCATTTCCCACAGGTAGCATAGGAGCCTTTAATGGTTGCTGTCTCTCCCCGTGCAAAGTGCCAACCTTTATTAAAGTATTTTTTTTTTTTTTTTTTTTTTGCTTAAAATTCTTTGTTGTGAGAAACAGAAATAAGATCTGACTATCCTAATGTTTTAGTTTGCTCGGCTTCTGAAAGCAGATACCATGAAATGGATTGGCTTTTAATGATGGGAATTTATTAGCTTACAAGCTTACAGTTTTGAGACCATGAAGTGGTCTAAAAAATGTTATCATCAAGGTGATGCTTTCTTCCCGAAGACTGGCTGCCCATGATACTGGACTCTTCCGTCACATGGCAAGGCCCATGGCTGCATCTCCTGGTCTCCCCCTTCTCTTCCAGGTTTTGTTGTTTTCAGCTTCTTGCTTCCATGGCTTTCCTTCTCTCTCTCATTCCATTTATAAAGGAGTCCAGTAAGAGGAGTCCAATCTGAATGAAGTGGGTCACACCTTAACTGAAGTAGCCTCACACAAAGATCCTACTTACAGTGGGCCCACACCACAGGATGGATTAATTTTAAGAACACACTTTTCTGGAGTACATATAGCTTCAAACCACCACAACAAAGCACAGGGTATGCATCAGTTCCTGGTATGGATAGGGACTTTTTTCATTGAATTCTATCACCCTTCCCACCTCTCCTTTTAAAGACTGCTGCCAGAGCTAAAACTCAGGTTGGCCCTGAGCTCAAATCGTGGTGGCCTTAAGAATGGGAGAAAAGGCCAAGGAGCCCTGATGATTTGAAATGATTAATCTCCAGAATAAAGAGGGGAAAGTTTGCTGGTCAGAATCTGATTTCCTGCACATGAGCACTACCAAGGAGGACGTTAAGCAAAAAAGACTTTTGTGGATTATCGATCATATGAGTGTCAAAGTCAAGAATGAGTTAAGACTGATACCTGACGTGATTCTTGTTCTGTTTTCCTTTGTTTTCTCCAGGTTACCCACTCAGGCTGGACACTTCAGAAGATACTCCTGGTTATTGGCTGGGAGGTCAAAAACTAAGAACTTTAAGTATCTACCCTTAGGGGTTGCAGGGTCAGACTCTTACTTCTAAATTTGAACTAGTTGATCTGCCAAATATGAAATATTGTTCACTGGGTCTTTTATGCTGAGAATACAACATGTTTTAGGAAAAAAAAACACACTTTACATATGAATATCTGCTAACTAATTTAGTTACTATTAATTTAATTTTTAATATATATATAGTGGAATATATGTGTGTTACAGGTTATTTAACTCTTGAATCTCTTTTTTTCACTTTTTTAAATCATATTTTTTATTGTGGAATATAAATATATACATAGAAGTGATAACTTTCCAAGTGCAATTTAATAAGTAGTTACAGAGCAAATGTCAAAGAATATTATAGGTTATAGTTCCACAGTTTAAGTTATTTCCTTATTATGAAATATAACATACATACAAAAAGGTAATATCTTTCAAAGTATGATTTAACAAGTAGATACATAGGAAATTTCCAAAGTTGTTATGAGTTATAGTACCACAGTTTCAGTTATTTCCTTATGGTGAAATATAACATGTATACCGAAAGGTATAGCTTTCAAATTACAATTTAACAAGTAGCTATAGAACAAATTTCAAAGGATGCTATGTGTTACAGTTCCACCATTTAAATTCTTTCCTTCTAGCTATTCTAATACCCTAGCGCCTAAGAAAAAGAAAATTATATAGAGATTCAGTATTCATAATCCTTTGTTAAATTCCATCTTGTCTGTTGCTACACCTTCCTCTAGTTTAATCACTTTTCTGATCTTCAGGGATGTCTAGGCAGTGAAAACGGGTGTCAACTTTATGAGCAAAGGGGATACATCTGAAAAGGGGTATCAACTTTATGAGCAAAGGGGACACCTCTAGTTGATGTTCTTTAAGAAGCTGTTGCCTCTGGGTTTTGAGATTTAGCTGGCATAGGAGCAATCTGAAGGATTTAAGTTTCTGAAGAATAAATTTAGTGACTGAAACTTTTATAGCTTCTCAGATAGGGATCTGGGTATTCTTTAGGATTTTGGGGACTACTGTTGACTTGGACTTATTATATTGTGGTCATTTGGCATATCTAAGTGAAGTTTGCATAGGAGTAACCTCCAGGACAGCCTCTTGACTCTGTTTGTATTCTCTTAGCCACTAAAACCTTATTTTGTTGCCTTTCTTTTCCCCATTTTGGTCAAAAAAGCATTCGCAATCCCTTGATGCCAGGGTCAGGCTCATTCCCAGAATCTGTGTCCCACATCATCAGGAAGGCTCATTCATCTTGGGGCTCCTGTCCCAAGTTGGGGGTGGGGAGTGCGAGTGATTAATATATTTGCAGAGTTAGGCTTAGAGAGAGAAAGTCCACATTTGAGCACAAAAGAGGTTCTCTGGAGGTGACTCCTAGACATAATTACAGGTGGGCTCAGCTTCCTATTTACAGCCATAAGTTTCACCTAAGCAAGCCTCAGTTTCGTGGGCTATACTTATAAAGTAGGGGGTTCCTAAGTTCAGATAGCATGTGTTATATCCACAATAATCCATCCATATCTCACACTATCATCACTCAGTTGTACAATCCTCATCACTCTCCATTTTAAACAATTCTTATGACCTAAAACATCTCACAGCTCTCGTCAGTCCCCAATTATTTGTCCCTAGTATTTGTGTAATACTAGGATGGCATTCCTATTAATTATAGTCCCTAGTATGCAGTGTGTAGATTTTTCCCATGTACCCTTCTGTTGTCAACTCTGTGCCAATGCCGTACCTTAGAAATGTATCATGCAAGCACCTATCTATATATGTGGTGGTGATCAGTGGGAAACATGCCTTTAAACAACCCCTTTCATTCCTATTTACCCTCAACACTGCTCGATACTTATAATCCCATTAACAAAAAATCATCACCCCTATCCATTACCACACCTTTGAATTCACCATCACTGACATATCTGAACATACTAGACTATCATTCTCCCTCACTAGCTACTGTCTATGACTAGGTCTCCAATATTCCATAAAACATTGATATTACATTGTTTGGATAGTTCACAGAACTGGTAACATACAATATCTCTCCTTTTGTGTCTTACTTATTTCACTCAGCATTTTATCTTCAAGGTTCATCCATATTGTCATATGTTTCAGAACCTTGTTCCTTCTTACTAGTGCATAGTATTCCATTGTGCATATATATAACATTTTGTTTATCCACTCATCTATTGAAGGACAATTGGATTGTTTCCATCTCTTGGCAGTTGTGAACAATGCTGCTGTGACCATCAGTGTACAAATGTCTGTTCGTATCACTGCTTTCAGATCTTCTGAGTATATACTGAGAAGTGGAATTGCCAGATCATAGGGTAATTCAATATCTAGTTTTCTGATAAACCACCAAACTGTTTTCCACAGTGGCTGTAACATTAGACAGTCCCACCAGCAATGAATAAGAGTTCCAATTTCTCCACATCCTCTCCAGCATTTGTAATTTCCTGTTTGTTTGATGGCAGCCATTCTTATTGGTGTGAGATGATATCTCATTATGGTCTTGATTTGCCTCTCCCTAATAGCTAGTGAAGATGAACATTTTTTCATGTGTTTTTTTAGCCATTTGTATTTCCTCTTCAGAAAAATGTCTTTTCATATCTTTTGCCCATTTTATAATTGGGCTGTTTCTCGAGTTGTAGGATTTCTTTATATATGCAAGATATCAGTCTCTTAGCAGATGCATGGTTTCCAAATATTTTCACCCATTGTGTTGGCTGCCTCTTCACCTTCCTGACAAATTCCTTTGAAGTACAGAAGCTTTTGATTTTGAGGAGTTCCCGTTTATCTATTTTTTCTTTTGTTGCTTGTGCTTTGGGTATAAGGTCTAAAAAGCAACCTCCTAATACTAGGTCTTGAAGATGGTTCCCTATGTTATCTTCCAGGAGTTTTATGGTACTGTCTCCTATATTGAGGTCTTTGATCCACTTTGAGTTAATTTTTGTATAGGTTGTGAGGTAGGGATCCTCTTTCATTCTTTTTGTTATGGCTATCCAGTTCTCCCAGCCCCATTTGTTGAAGGGACTGTTCTGTCCCAGTTCAGTGGATTTGGGGGCCTTATCAAAAATCAGTTGACTGTATATCTGGGGGTCTGTTTCTGAACTCTCAATTAGATTCCATTGATCAATATGTCTGTCTTTACACTAACACTATGCTGTTTTGACCACTGTAGCTTTATATAGACTTCAAAGTGTGAAAGTGTACGTCCTCCCACTTCATTCTTCTTTTTTAGGATGTTTTTGGCAATTTGAGGCCCCTTTCCCTTCCAAATAAATTTGATAACTAGCTTTTCCAAGTCTGCAAAGTGGGTTGTTAGAATTCTGATTGGAAATGCATTGAATCTGTAGATCAGTTTGGGTAGAATTGACATCTTAACAAATTTTAGTCTTCCTAACCATGATCATGGAATATTTTTCTACTTATTTAGGTCTTTTCTTATTTCTTTTAGTAAAATTTTGTAATTTTCTGTGTAGAAGTCTTTCATGTCCTTGGTTAAGTTTATTCCTGCCAGTCTGCTGAATTTGTTTATTAGCTCAAGTAGCTTTGTAGTTGAATTCTCAGGATTTTTCAAATATAAGACAGTTTTACTTCTTTCTTCCCAATTTGCATGCCTTTTGTATCTTGATCTTGGTGAATTGCTCTGGTTAGAACTTCTAGCACAATGTTGAATGACAGAGGTGACAATGGGCATCCTTGTCTTGTTTCCGCTCTTAGGGGAAGGCCTTCAGCTTCTCACCCTTGAGTACTGTGCTGGCCGTGGGTTTTTCATACATGCCCTTTATCATATTGAGGAAGGTTTCTTCAATTCCTACCTTCTGAAGTGTTTTTTTTTTTTTTTTTTAATCAAAAACGAATGTTGAGTTTTGTCAAATGCTTTTCAGTGTCTATCAAGATGCTCTTTTGATTTTTCCCTTTTGATTTGTTAATGTGTTGAATTACAATAATTTATTTTCTTATGTTGAACCACCTTGCATGCCAGGAATGAACCCCACTTGGCCACTTGATTGTGGTGTATAATTCTTTTAATGTGCCTTTGGATTCAATTTGCAAGTATTTTGTTTAGGATTTTTGCATCTATATTAATTAGGGAGATTGGCCTATAGTTTTCCTTTTTTTTTGTAGTGTCTCTATCTGGTTTTGGTGTCAGAGTGATATTAGCTTCATAAAATTAGTTAGGTAGTGTTCCTTTTTCTTCAATTTTTTGAAAGTGTTTGAGCAGGAATGGTGTCAATTCTTTTTGGAAAGTTTGGTAAATTCCCCCATGAAGCCTTCTGGCCCTGGGCTTTTATTTGTGGGTAGATTTTTGGTGACTGATTGGATCTCTTTGTTTGTGATGGTTTGTTGAGGTCTTCTATTCCTTTTTGGATCAATCTAGGTTGTTCATGAGTCTCAAGGAAATTGTTCATTTCCTCTAAATTGTCCAGCTTATTGGCATACAGTTGTTCATAGTATCTTCTTATGATATTTTTTGTTTCTTCGGGATCTGTAGAATTATCCCCTTCTCATTTCTGATTCCATTTATTTGGGTCTTCTCTCTTTTTTAATTTGTCAGTCTAGCTAAGGATCTGTCAATCTTATTTTGATCTCAAAGAAACAACTTTTGGTTTTATTTATTCTCTCTATTGTTTTTTTTTTCTCCAAGTCATTTATTTCTGCTTTAATCTTGGTTATTTCTTTTTACCTACTTGCTTTAGGGTTAGTTTCCTGATCATTCTCTAACTTCTTCAGTTGTTCAGTTAGGTTTTTAGTTTTAGCTCTTTCTTGCTATGCATTTAGAGCTATAAATTTCCCTCTCAGCACTGCTGTTCTAGTTTGCTAATGCTGCTGGAATGCAAAACACCAGAAATGGATTGGCTTTTATAAAGGGGGTTTATTTGGTTACAAAGTTACAGTCTTAAGGCCATCAGGTGTCCAAGGTAACACATCAGCAATCGGGTACCTTCACTGGAGGATGGCCAGTGGCGTCCGGAAAACCTCTGTTAGCTGTGAAGGCACATGGCTGGTATCTGCTCCAAAGTTCTGGTTTCAAAATGGCTTTCTCCCAGGATGTTCCTCTCTAGGCTGCAGTTCCTCAAAAATGTCACTCTTAGTTGCACTTGGGATATTTGTCCTCTCTCAGCTTCTCTGGAGCAAGAGTCTGCTTTCAAAGGCCATCTTCAAACTGTCTCTCATCTGCAGCTCCTGTGCTTTCTTCAAAATGTCCCTCTTGGCTGTAGCTCCTCTTCAAAAGTTCACTCTCAGCTGCACTGAGTTCCTTCTGTTATGTCAGCTCATTTATATGGCTCCACTGATCAACTTAGACCCACCCTGAATGGGTGGAGCAACACCTCCGTGGAAATTATTCAGTCAGAGTCATCACCCACAGCTGGGTGGGGCGCATTCCAAAGAAACACTCAAAGAATTACAGTCTAATCAACACTGATAACGTCTGCCCACACAAGACTACATCAAAGAATATGGGTTTTTCTGGGGGGCATAATACATCCAAACTGGCACAACTGCCTTCACTGCATCCCACAGGTATGTGTTGTGTTCTCATTTTCATTCATCTCTAGATATTTACCAATTTCTCTTGCAGTTTCTTCTTTGACCCACTGGTTGTTTAGGAGTCTATTGTTTAACCTCCATATGTTGGTGAAAGATCTGGTTCTTTGGTGGTTGTGGATTTCTAGTTGCATTCTATTGTGGTCAGAGTATGTGCTTTGAATAATTTCAATCTTTTAAAATTTAGTGACTAGTTCTGTGCCCTAGCATGTGATCTATCCTGGAAAATGTTCCATGGGCACTAGAGAAGAATGTATGTCCTGGTACTTTGCGATGTAATTATCTATATATGACTGTTAAGTCTAATTCATTTATCATATTGTTTAGGTTCTCAGTTTCCTTACTGGTTCTCTGTCTAATTGTTCCATGTATAGAAGAGAGTGGTGTATTGAAGTCTTCCACTATTATTGTAGATGTGTCTATTGCTCCCTTCAGTTTAGCCAACATTTGTCTCATGTATTTTGGAGCTCCTTGATTGGGTGCATAAACATTTATAAATGTTATTTCTTCTTGGTGAATTATCTTTTTTATTAATATAAAGTGTCCTTTGTCTCTTATGACATGTTTGTATTTAAAGTCTATTTTGTCTGATATTAGTATAGCAACCCAGCTTTCTTTTGATTGCGGTTTGCATATAATATATTTTTTTCCATTCTTTCACTTTCAGTCTCTTTGTGTCACAAGGTCTAAGATGAGTCTCTTGTAAACAGCATATTGATGGGTCATATATTTTAATCCATTCTACCAGTTTGTGTCTTTTTTTAAAATTTAATTTTATAGAGATTGTTCAAATACCATACAATTATCCAAAGATCCAAAGTGCACAATCAGTTGCTCATGGTACCATCATACAGCTGTGCATCCATCACCACAATTGATTTTTTTTTCCAATTTTTAGAACATTTTCATTACTCCAGAAAAGAAATAAAGACAAAAAAGAAAACTGAGTCCTTCCCCTACCCCTAACCACTGCCCCCTCCATTATTGGCTCATAGTATTGGTATAGTACATTTGTTACTGTTGATGAAAGAATGTTAAAATACCGTTAACGGTAGTACATAGTTTGCAATAGGTATATTTTTCCCCTATATACCTCTCTATTATTAGCTTCTAGTTATAGTGTCATACATTTGTCCTAGTTCATGAAAGAGATTTCTAATATTTGTACAGTTAATCACGGACATTGTCCACCACAAGATTCACTGTTTTATACATTCCCATCTTTTGATCTCCAACTTTCCTTCTGGTAACATACGTGACTCTAAGCTTCCCTTTCCACCACTTTCACACACCATTCAGCACTGTTAGTTATTCTCACAATAATGTGCTACCATCACCTCTGTCCACTTCCAAACACTTAGGTTCAACCTAGTTGAACATTCTGCTCATGACAAGCAACCGCTCCCAATAACTTAGCCTCATTTTATATCCCGTTAACCTATATTCATGTCTATGTGTTTACACATTATAATTAGTTCATATCAGTGAGACCATGCAATATTTGTCCTTATGTGTCTGACTTATTTCACTCAATGTAGTGCCCTCAAGCTTTCTTCATCAACTCTTTTTTTAAAAAGAAGGTTTTTTTACCCACCATAATTTCCACATTAAGTAAACAATAGATGGTTCCCTGTATAGTTACATATTTGTGTATTCACCACCATCACCACTCTCTATTTAAGGACATCTCTATTTCTTCCACAAAGAAGGAAGAAGAGTCAAAGAAGGTAGAGAGACAAAAGAAAAAGACAGAATAAAAATGACAGCTAAAAAGCAACGAAAGGAAATACAGAATTAAACTAAAGTAGAATAAGAGTCAAACAACATCACCAGTGCCAAGAGTCCCATACCCCTCCCTCATGTCCCGCATTTATAGGCATTCAGCTTTGGTGTATTGCTTTTGTTACGTTAAAGAAAGCATAATACAAAGTTTCTGTTAATTATAATCTCTAGTTTGCGTTGATTATATTTTTCCCCAATACCACCCTATTTTTAACACCTTGCAAGGTTGACACTCATTTGTTCTCTCTCATGCAAAAACATATTTGTATATTTTATCAAAATTGTTGAACACTCGAGGTTTCATTGAGTTGTAAAGTCCCAGTCTTTATCTTTCCTCTTTCCTTCTGGTGTCCCACATGCTCCTAACCTTCCTCTTTCAACCATACTTCAGTCATCTTTGTTCAGTGTATTTACATTGCTGTGCTACCATCACCCAAATTGTGCTCCAAACCTCTCACCCCTGTCTTTTCCTATATGTCTGTAGTGCTCTCTTTAGTGTTTCCTGTAGCGCAGGTATCTTGTTCACAAACTCTCTCATTGTCTATTTGTCAGAGAATATTTTAAATTCTTCCTCATATTTGAAGGACAGTTTTTCTGGATATAGGATTTTTGTATGGTGGTTTTTCTTTTTCAGTATCTTAAATATATCACATCACTGCCTTCTCACCTCTGTCATTTCTATTGAGAAATCCGCACATAGTCTTATCAAGCTTCCTTTGTATGTGATGGATAGCTTTTCTCTTGCTGCTTTTAGGATTCTCTCTTTGTATTTGATGTTTGATAATCTGATTATTAAGTGTCTTGGTGTGGGCCTATGCAAATCTATTCTGTTTGGGGTATGCTGAGCTTCTTGGATCCATAATTTTATGTCTTTCATAAGAGATGGGAAATTTTCATTGATTATTTCCTCTATTATTGCTTCTGCCCCCTTTCCCTTCTCTTCTCCTTCTGGGACACCAATGACATGTACAGTCATGCATTTCATGTTATCCTTCAATTCCTTGAGATGTTGCTCATATTTTTCCATTCTTTTCCCTATCTGTTCTTTTGTGTGTAGGATTTCAGATGTCTTATTCTGCAGTTTCTGAGTGGTTTCTTCTGCCTCTTGATATCTGCTGTTGTATGTCTCCATTGTGTTTTTCTTCTCTTGTGTTGTGCCTTTCATTTCTGTAGATTCTGCCAGTTGTTTTTTCAAACTTTCAATTTCTACCTTATGTTCGCCCAGTGTTTTCTCTATAGCCTTTGTCTCTTTTGTTATATCATCCCTGAAACTGTTGATTTGGTGTTTGATTTCATTTAGCATATTTCTTTGAAAATATTTAATAGATTGTTTCATTAAAATGAAACCATGTCTCAACTGTATCTTGATTGAGGTGCAAGTTTTTCCTTTCACTGAGCCATATCTTCATTTTTCCTAGTATAGATTGTAGTTTTCTGTTGTCTAGGTATCTGGTTTCCTTGGTTGCCCCAGCCAGATTTTTCCAGACCAGAATGAGTTCAGGTGAATGGGGCTAAATTCAGGGTGTATCCTAGAGGAATGACAGACTTTCCTGTAAGGTTTCCAGTTGCTGTACTTTTCCTAGCCTGTCCAGTCATCACTAATTGCCTCTGCCTGCTTGTTGGGGGTTTTTAGCTTATATTCAGCAGTCCACCTGTAATTATAACCCTAGTTGGGGCTTAACTGAGCTGTTTGCTGGCTCTGCTTGAAGAGTGCTGTTAGTTTCTAGCACAGTGAGGCTTTGCAGCTCAGACTGCTGTGGGGGAGGGGCTCTTGGTGTGGTTCTGCGGATTTTACTTACAGATTTCATGCTGCAGTCTCAGGCATTCTTCCCAATCCAGGTTGGTATATGATGTGTGGACAGTCACAGTTGTCTCCAAGCAGTTTTTCCAAATTATTTACTAGTTGTTCCTGGTTGTTTATTAGTTGATCCAGGGGATTAACTAAATTCCACTCCTCTCTATTCCACTATCTTGCCCTCCTCCCCAGTGTGTGTCTTTTAGTTGGAGAGTTTAATCCTTTCACATTCAAAGTTATTACTGTGAAAGGAGTTCTTGAACCAGCCATCTTATCCTTTTATTTTTAGTTGTTAGATCTATTTTTTCCCTCTCTCTCTCTTTTTTCTTGTAAGTTACCCTTCCTAATAACTCTTCAGTTCTATGCTCTTCTCCAGACCTCTCTCTCCTTTCTTTTTTTCTTGTCTGGTAGAGCTCCCTTTAGTATTCCTTGCAGGGCAAGATAACAAATTCTCTCAGCAATTGCTTGTTTTTGAAAATTTTAAGCCCTTCCTCAATTTTGAAGGAGAGTTTTGCTGAATAAAGAATTCTTGGTTGGCAATTTTTCTCTTTCAGTATCTTAAATATATCATACCACTGCCTTCTCGTCTCCGTGGTGCCTGCTGATCAGTCATTACTTAGTTTTATGTTGTTTCCCTTGTATGTGGTGAATCATTTCTCTCTTGCTCCTTTTAGAAGTTTCTCCTTCTCTTCATCATTTCACAATCTAATCAGTTTATATGTCTCAGAGTAGGTTTATTTGACTTATTCTATTTGGAGTTTGTTGGTGTTCTGGTTTGCTAATGCTGCCATTAAGCAAAATACCAGAAATGGATTGGCTTTTATAAAGGAGGTTTATTTAGTTACAAAGTTACAGTCATCAGGCCGTAAAGTGTCCAAAGTATGGTGGTACCTTCACTAAAGGATGGCCAATGGCATCCGGAAAACCTCTGTTAGCTAGGAAGGCATATGGCTGGCATCTGCTCCAGAGTTCTGGTTTCAAAACAGCTTTCTTCTAGGACATTCCTCTCTAGGCTACAGCTCCTCAAAAATGTCACTCTTGGTTGCTCTTGGGGCATTTGTCCTCTCTTAGCTTCTCCATAGCAAAAGTCTGCTTTCACAGGCCATCTCCAAAATGTCTCTGTAAGCTACAGCTCCTCTCTCAGCTCCTGTGCATTCTTCAAAGTATCTCTCTTGGCTTTTGCAAGCTCAGTCCTTCTGTCTGAGCTTATATAGTGCTCCAGTAAACTAATCAAGGCCCATGCTGGATGGGCAGGGCCACACCTCCATGGAAATTATCCAGTGAAAGATCTCACCCTCAATTGAGTGATCACATCTCCACAGAAACATCCAATCAAAAGTTTCCAACCCAATCAACACCCATACGTTTCCTGCCCACACAAGACTGCATCAAAGATAATGGCATTTTGGGGGACATAATACATCCAAACCGGCACAGTTGGGCATCTTTGATTTGCATATTTATATCATTTAGCAGGTTTGGGAAGTTTTCCCAACTGTCTTGAAACACTCTTCCTAGTCCTTTACCCTTGCCTTCTCCTCCTAGCCCTTTACCCTTCTCTTCTCCTTCTGGAACACCAATGATTCTTACATTTGTTTGTTTCATGTTGTCCATTATTTCTCTGAGATCCATTTCAAAGTTTTCCATTTTTTTCCTCATTTGTTCTTTTGTGTGGTCACATTCAGTTATCTGTCCTCAAGTTCACTTATCCTTTCTTCTGCCTCTTCAAATCTGCTATTGTGTGTCTCTAGTATATTTTTAATTGGAGTGACAGTGTCTTTTATTTCCATAAGTTCTGCTATTTTTTTTAATTTACTCTTTCAAATTCTTCTTTATGCTCTTGTAGAGTCTTCTTGATTTCCTTTATGTCTTTATCCATCTCACTGAAGTTTTCTGGAGATTTGTTTGTACTTCTTTAATTAATTGCTCCAAATTTTGTGTGTTTTGCAGCTTTTTAATTTGTTCATTTGGCTTGTCTGTATCTTCTAGATCCTTCAAGTGTTTTGTAATATTCTGTTGGCTTTGGGGCATTTGCTTGTCTTGATAGGGTTATTTTGGGAAGTGCAGAATTATTTGAGCATTTATATATAATTTGGTTTGCTGAAGTCTGGTTTCCCAATCCTACCAGCAGGTGACATGCTTGAGGCACAGCTTGCTGGAGTGCAGTTTCCCTAACCTACCAGTAGGTGGTACTCTTGAGGTACAGCTTGCTGGAGTGCATTTTCCCTAACCTGCCAGCAGGTGGTGCTCTCAAGTAGGTCTTCCCCTAACTTCTCCTTGTGGTAGGTGGAGTCCATACTGGGTGTGGAACCAGTCAGTGCCCCAGATCTCCGTGTTCACTGGAGAATGCCTGTCCTGGGGCTGCGGTGTAGGCCCTGAGCTTGCAGGCAAGGGGTCCGACCAAGGGCACCCTGCTGATGGAATGTGGGTCCTGTCTGCCTGCTCCCTGCCTGCTGTGTGCCTGTGAGTCTCTGGTGTGTGGGAGGGGCTCCTGATTGCTGGTATGGCATGTCTTCCTTGCCTACTTCTCACTGTTGCACCCCACCTGACTTCTGTGAGGGGAGAGCAAACGCCGCCCACTGGGTTCCCTCATGGGAGCTCCCTGCTGTCTGACTGTGGAGGATCACCCTTCAGCAAACTGTCAAGGTTGGTGCATGGGAGTGGAGAGCTGCTGCTCACTCCCTTGCCTGGGAGTGGTTTTGTTGCTGCTGGCTGGAGGTGGTCCAGTGGGAACGTACTGTGTCCCTCCAGCTGCCATCTTTCCTTCATTTTTGTCGGTGTCCCCTCCACATACTGTGGAGGACCCTCTATGGCTGGTCACACCCTGAAACCGTGGTCCTGTTGTCCTCCTGCCCCTTTCTAGTTACTTTCACCAAGGAGAAGCCTGTTCTGCCCCACCTACTGCTCCATCTTCCCAGAAGTTCTTGACCCTTTTTTTTAAATTCAGTTTTATTGAGATATATTCACATAGCATACAGTCATCCATGCAGTACAATTAACTGTTCACAGCACCATATAGTTGTGCATTCATCACCCCAATCTATTTTTAAACATTTTCCTTACACCAGAAAGAAAGGAATAAGAATTAAAATAAAAGTAAAAAAGAACACCCAAATCATCCCCCCATCCCACCCTATTTTTCATTTAGTTTTTGTCCCCATTTTCCACTCATCCATCCATACACTGGATAAAGGGAGTGCAATTCACAAGGTTTTCACAATCACAGTCACCCCTTGTAAGCTACATTGTTACACAATCATCTTCAAGAGTCAAGGCTACTGGGTTGCAGTTTGATAGTTTCAGGTATTTAATTCTAACTATTCCAACACATTAAATCCTAAAAAGGGTTATTTTTATAGTGGGTAAGAATGTCCACCAGAGTGACCTCTGGACTCCATTTGAAATCTCTCAGCCACTGAAACTTTATTTCATTTCATTTCACATCCCCCTTTTGGTCAAGAAGATGTTCTCAATCTCACAATGCCGGATCCAGATTCATCCCTGGGAGTCATATTCTGTGTTGCCAGGGAGACTTACACCCCTGGGAGTCAGATCCCATGTAGTGGGGAGGGCAGTGAGATCACCTGCCAAGGTGGCTTAGTTAGAGAGAGAGGGCCACATCTGAGCAACAAAGAGGCACTAAGGGGGAGACTCTTAGGCATAATTACAAGCAGGTTTAGCCTCTCCTTTGCAGTAACAAGCTTAATATGGGCAAAACCCAAGACAGAGGGCTCAGCATATCAAGCTGTCAGTCCCCAATGTTTGTGAGAACATCAGCAACAGTCCAACACCTCCACATCCTTTCCCAGCTCTTTAGGGGGGCCCCAAATATATATTTTTATTCTCCACCCAAATTACTTTGGGATGTGTTGCTATTTCACTCTAACTTATACATCTCACTTCCTATTCAAAGTTCCATGTAACTGTGGTGTTTGAACAAACTGACTATAGAAGTTATATTGTTTAGAAAATATAGATCTTACACCAAATAAACATCTCTTCCCTTGGTCTCACATGGAAGTTGAAGTTTTAACACACCCTTGGCTCTCTTTTAAGTGTTCCATCTAAGTACATACTTGAATCTTTAGAAAACATTTTTGCTTTTCAATTTTTTCCCAATACTTTTCCATGTGTTTCATTAATTTTGAGTTAGCTAATAAATTTTAAATTATATATCCAGCAGAGATATGAAAATAGCTGCTTGGTTTTTTGTATATGGCTGAGAGATTAAATATATAAAATGTCTTAGCAATGAAAGTATTATCTTTATCTCTCAAAGACACAATTACTAAAACATTTTTCTTCCTTTATATTTTGTAACTGCATTAGCTTAATGGGTATTCTAAACAACCTTGAACCATTTGGAAGAGTGCTTTTAAATAACAGCATTGTTTATCTCCCACAAGATAAGCAATCCAAAGTCCTAGGACTTCTATCCTTAAGCCAATGTATTTTTAAAATAACTTAGTCATAAAAGTCTATTATTTCTAATTCAAATAAAAATAATTGTGGAAGTAGAAAATAATACTTGATTTCTTTAAGAAGGCAGGCTTCCAAAATTTCTACATTTGTCAAAAACCATTTTAATTTAGTCCAGGTAGCATTAGCCTATAAGGACCATTATAAATCAAAATGTCTACTATTAACCTTTTATATGATTAAATTAGTAATTCTCAAACTTGAGTAATATACAGAGACCCTTAAGAGGAAAAAAAAATGAGGATACGCAGAGTTCATGTAAATCATCTTTTATGCTTTTGTTATTATTATGGTCATTTTTATATTCTTACAGCTAAAATGCCCTCATAAAACCTAAACACATTTATATATTAAACACAAACAAAATTATAAAACCAATACAATTCACAGTAACAATATTAGTTTAATTTTCTGGATAATGTTCTTTTGCTGAAATTAAAGAGTGTATGTTGAGGTTAATAACAGAAAGATTTAGTCACTTACTTTTGTACTTGAGTTTTTTGTGTTTTTGAGCATGGCGGATCATCATCTGAATTATCGTCTTTATCATAGTTGCTCTTTTTTGTTTGTTTGTTTGTTTTAAAAATTAATTTGTTTTTGATGGCTTCAATTGATTGGGGGGCCAATAATTCTAATTGTGTACACCAAAATGCAAGACAGAAAAATTTAAAAATGCCACTGACTAAAAATCTTTCACTGTATGTTTGCTATTAAAATGTATATGCATATATTATTATTTTTGTGTGTGTGGTAATGAAAATGTCAAAAACTAATTTTGGTGATGAATGCACAATTATATAATGGTACTGTAAACAATTGAATGTTTACAGTATGTTTTGTATGACTGCATGGTATGTGACTATATCTCAATAAAATGAATAAAAAAATGTATATGCATATATGTGTGCATGAATATATGTATATTTCTATATGTGTATGCATGAATGTTTTGGTTTGCTAATGCTGCTGTTTTGCAAAACACCAGAAATGGAATGGCTTTTATAAAGGGAGTTTATTTGGTTACACAGTTACAGTCTTAAGGCCATAATGTGTCCAAGGTAAGGCATCAACAATCAGGTACCTTCACTGGAGGATGGCCAATGGTGTCCAGAAAACCTCTGTTAGCTGGAAAGGCATGTGGCTGGCATCTGCTTGCTCCCAGGTTGCATTTCAAAATGGCCTTTTCCAAAGTGTAAGCTTTCAATGCCATCTTTAAAATGTCTGTCTTAGCTGCAGCTCCTCTTCAAAATGTCACTCTCAGTTCCTCCAGCAAAACGTCACTCTTAGCTGTTCTGAGGTCCTTCTGTCTGTGAACTCCTTTATACGACTCCAGTGATCCAATTAACAGCCACCCTGAATGGGCATGGTTAACACCTCCATGGAAATTATCCAATCAAACATCTCACTCACAGGCAATTGAGTCACATCTCCATGGAAACACTCAAAGGATTCCAATATAATCAATACTAATACATCTGCCCTCAAAAGAATGCATCAAAGAACATGGTGTTTTGGGGGCCATAATACATCCAAACCAGCACAATGAATATATGTATATTGCTATTACAGCTTGTACACTGTTGCAAGTTGGTACAAACAAAGACAGACTCGAAGCAATGCTTCTACTTGCAATATGGTTTAAGTACTGGCTGGCTGGGCTGGCCAGGTTGTTTAGAATCGGTTATATCTATTGAATTATAAACCCTGTGAAAACACAAGTATTCTACCACAAATTTCTGTTTAAAAAATCCAACTTGAGATAAATGGTGATGGAGGGTGATGGTTTACATTTTGACTTGAGAGCTCTTTGACTAAGAGCAGCTAAATGTGCTTACCAACACATTGAAAGAAACCATTCATGATCTTATGGCACCAGTGGGATTGGTGTTAAATCAGTAGCTGGCACTGAAGTCATATGGCCCTATTCGGAAATAACTCAGTCTTCCAGGCAATACAGCAATCACTTTTTAATTAAACTCTTTAAGCTTAGAAAAAAGGAAAGAAAAAATGGAAAGAAATAAATGGAAATTATACAATGAAGGGACCCCCAGAGATACAATTAGTTTGAGTAATCCTTGGATAAGTCATATAAATGAAATTGCTTTGAAAACTATAAAGTGCTCTACAAATACCAGGTATTATTATTAGGAAACAAATATAATTGGAAAAATCTGGTTTTAATATAATATAAAAACATTGGATTAATTCTACACAGTAGACAGAAAATTACCACAGTTGATGTCATTAAGCGGAGTTTCCAGGAAAACATCTATTCCTATCATTCCACTGGAAAAAGTGCAAAACAACCTAATTCCCTCATAAATGTACTTGGGGAAGACTGACCTTGGTCTAAGAGTTGCTTGAGTGGCCCGGGTATATGTGTATTTAGCTGAGGGGGAAGTAGGGTTGAGTAGGGAGGTTAAGGAGACTGTCCCTGAGAAAGAGGCCGAAGCATCTGATTTGGGAGCCAATTGCCTGGTGAGTAGGTGAGAAGCCTATTTGCTAGAGTGGGTCCCAAATACATATCTCACTGCTTCTGGGGCACTGAGTCTAAAATATTTAACTTTGTAGGAAAAAAGTCATTTTTCTTTTGACTGGATAAAGTTTCCACCAGTTGGGCTCTAATAGATTATTTTGGTTGTTCAAAGAGAAGAAAATGCAAAAGTGGTGATTCCAGACAGGTGTGAGAATTATAGCACCAGTTCACTGACAATTTATATGACACACATGTCAGGAAGGTCCAATTCTTCTCTGTACCTAGGATGGCTCTTAACATTGATCCCAATGTTCAGATTAGTCAGAGTAATGATTTATTTTTACTTTTTAAATTCCGTTTTCTGAGATGTGGAAGTAATTTTGTAGCTGAGAGTGTTAACTTTTGAATGTCGTTATTAATCATTTATTCAAGTTGAAATTAAAGCTTGGCATCATAACAGAATCATATTTACACCTACTCCAGTTTCCAAAAATCAGCTAACCAAAAGAAAATATTTTGATCAGGAATTTCAAAGGGAAAGCCAAAATCTAGAATGAAAACATATCTAGGAAGGATTACATCATAAAGCATGTGAGAGCCCATCTGGAATTACGGATAAATACAGAAGAGTTCAATTCAGTTCAGCAGACAGTCATTGAGTATCTGATCTGTTCCAGGAACTGTGGTAGAGGCAGGGGGACAAGAATGAATGAGAAACTCTGCTTGGGCTCAAAGAGCTTATGGTCTAATAACCAATCTCATATTAAAAGTTCTAATATTCAGGAAGTTTGAACCAAAACAGAGAACAATTGAGGTTGCCAGGTGTGGTGGCTTGGAGTTATGTCCTTAACTCCAGAAAAACATGTTCTTAATCTTAATCCATTCCTATGGGTGTGAACCATTGTAAATAGGACTTTTTGATGAGGTTACCTCAGTTAAGGTGTGGCCCAACTGAATCAGGATGGGTCTTAATCCAATTACTGGAGGACTTATAGAGAAGGCCACAGAGGGAGAAAGCCAAGGGAGAAGCAAGAAGCGTAAAGTCAAACGGAACACAGAAGAGAAAGAAGGCATTGCTATGTGCATTGCCATGTGACAGAAAAGCTAAGGAATTCCTAAGATTCCCAGCCAACCCCGGGTGGAAGCAAGCCTTCTAGCCTCTGAAACCGTGAGCTGATAAATTCCTGTTGTTAAGCCAACCCACTGTATGGTCTTTGTCTTAGCAGCTAGGAAATGAAAGCACCAGGATCTAGTTGGGTCCATGTGAAATAACCAATTCATATTAGATGTTCCCATTTGGCAGGTTATATGGACAGAACATTGAAAAATGTCATGAATTGTAGGGCACAAAGTAAAATTGTATTAGAGGGGCATTCTTTGATTACTTATTCTTTTCTTATGTTCTGGTTCTTTAGTTACATTATTTTAAATACAGATAAAATGATTCTAAGGAGTGGATTCTATAGTGGATTCCAGTCCAGTTTAAATTTAAATAGGGAAAGAACAATAAGGGCCATTTTTCTAAATTTTTAGGTATCAAATTGGGTTATGTGCTTACTAAAGATAGGTGTTTCTTATAATGCTGGATGCTCTGAGCTGCATATATAATTAATACTGTAATAAATTCTACCAAAAGTTAATCTGACACAGAGCAATGAAAAACCTAAAATTATAGCACATAGATTAATTATCCGTAAATGATAAGTGGTGCTCATAAATATTGGTATTTAAAAATATTTCAACATAGCTAAACCAAGGTCAAGTTTTTTTTTTTTTCCTGTACTCTTTATTAGTCCCGTTTCTGTAGATAGCACCAAGAGTGTACACTTTTGCTGGTTACCATGTTCAGCATGAGACTCATTCCATCCTCCTATCCTTACTGCACACACCCTATATACACCCTACTGATAAATTCAGTGTAATGGTATTGGATTTAATTCCATATAGTTCTACCCCATGTCTCTTCCCTCCACCCCAGACCCAGATTCAGGATTCTGTGTTGCACACCCCACTATGCTATCCCAAGTATGTTTGTGTGGGGTGGGGGCAGATTAGTACCTCCAACCTCTTCCCACCACTGCCCTCCTCCATTTTCCTAGATGTATCATGGATGCTGAGAAGCAATAGATGGGACAAACTCTGTATGTATCTACCTTCTAGGTTATTGCAGCACAGGGTGAATTTTGGCAATGGGGATGAGAATTTAGGAGAGGTTAGTGACTTTCGCTAAGAAGGATTTCTGGATCCTAGTATCTGAGAAATTCAAGGACAAGGGAGATAGACATACAAGAAAGAGGAACTGTGCTGTCAGGGTGAGCTGCAGTTTCCAGGACCATGAATGGGAGTAACAGGGGACCTTGTATACATATTTGTCATGCAGGAAACCTCCCTGCTGAGCCTTCAGCAATCCATACTATGAAATATTCGTTCCTGTTACAATGTCAGGTCAGTCTTGGGTCTGATAGGAAGAGAAAGGAGAGGGCACAAGGACTCTGGAGGGATAGGAAGTGGTATGAGAAGATGGTGTAGGATTGGGGTGGGAGAGGAAATAGGGGTGAAAACTATTCAAAACATTTACAAGTGGGATACTATGGGGAGGATGACTGTGCTTTTCTGTTACTTGGGCTGTTTTTATTCCTTTACTTTTAAATTTTTCATTGTGTGTGTGTGTGAACTATTTAAAGAAGAATAATAAAAGAGATATTCTTGTACCCCTATTGAGCTTAAGCACTAGAAAAATACCTGTACCCTTGAGGTCATTGTGTGCTCCCACCAAAGGTCACCACTATTTCAATTTGGTATTAATCTCTCTTGCTTTTTTTTTTTTTCTGAAATTTGTTCATCTACCATATATATCCCTGAACAACATATTATTTCACTTTAAAAAATCCTTTATATAAATGGATTCATGCTGTATTATATCAGCCTGGATTCAACAAGAGACAGATCTCAATTCAAGGAGGGTTTTTTTTTTTTGCAAAGAGCCTATTTACAGAGGTATGAGAGATGGGAACCACAAGAGATAGTGCAATAACCAAGGGCTTAACAGAAGCCAATATGTTATTGTCCCTAGGTCTGAAAGGCAGAGGAAAGAGCTGTTATCAGGTGCAGAGTGAGAGAGTCTTTTAGAGTTGGTTACCTTCAGAGGAGCAGTGACAGGTTGAGGTAGACAGCTAGCTCCAGGCTGTCATCCAGGGAAGCAGTTAGGGGAATGTGATGGTTAGGTTCATGTTGCTGACAGGGCGGCACAGGAATGAGACACAGGCACAAAGTTAAGAGTTAGGGGAGCAGGGGGCCCACGGCACCTCGTGCTAAGTGGACAATAACGCACATTTGCTCCAGTTATTTATTTCAGAAGATCGGGGAGTATATGCTAAATGTCCTCAGGCTTGGGAGAGCCCACCAGATACCTATGTTTACATCAGAAGGAACAATCTTGGTTTAGGACAATAGTTGTCATCATAGTCACAAGACACATATCTTTACAGGGCGGGCCTGTACTCAGGCCTGCAGTTTAGCGTTCCAAGCCACCACCCTAGATATGCCTCAGGCAACATGGAAGACTCAGTTTCCCACAGGTTCATGTGTCAACTTGGCCAGGTGATGGTACCCAGCTGTCTGGTCAAGCAAGCAGTGGCCTAACCCTTGCTGCAAGGATGTTTGTGTCTGGTTAATAAACCAATAGGCTGGTTTATGAAATCATCAGTCAGTTGGCTGCAGCTGTGACTGATGACTCAACGAAGGGCATGTCTTCCGTAATGAGAGAATGCAGTTGGCTGGATTTAATCCAATTAATCAGTTGAAGACTTTTAAGAGAGATAGACAGAGGACCTTCACTTCTTCAGCTGCGCAGCAAAGCGTTTCCTGAGGAGTTCATTGAAGTTGCCAGTTTGCTGACTGCCCTATGGAGTTTGGACTTGTGCATACCCACAGTTGTGTGAGACACTTTTATAAATCTTATATTCATAGATATCTCTCATTGATTCTGTTTCCCTAGAGAACCCTAACTAATACAGGAAATAAATACCTTGATGTCATTCTCTTCCCTCCTTCCTGTCTCCTTTTGGAGCTCCAAGTTGACTGAACCCACTAGGAAGCAGAAGGTAAAAGAAGCGCTTTAAATGGTCCATACCAGCCAGGGCAGAGAACAGGGGAGAGTTGATAGTGGTTTTAGGGTGAGATATCAAGCATTTACATGTCTTTTTTGTTTAACATAATGTTTTTGAGATTCATCCATGTTGATGTGTTTAATTGTAGTTCATTCATTTCCACTGTTGTATTTATTCCATTGTGTGAATATACAACAACTCATTTCCCCATTTTCCTGATGATGGGTGGTTTCCAGTGCTTTACTATTTTAATGTTTCTGTGACAATTCTTGTTAATGTTTTCTGGTGCCCATGCACAAAAATTTCTCTGAGGAATATGCTTAGAGTAAAATTACTGTCCTGGGACCAAGGGCCATACACCTTCAAATTTACCAGGAGAGGTCAAATTGTTTTCAAACTAGTTGCATCAGTTAATACTTCTACCTGTAGTATATGAATTCCTGTTTTTCCTCATTCTTGCGAACGCGATATTTTCAGACATTAAAATTTTTGTCCATCTGGTGGGTGTAGAATATTATCTCATTGTGATTTTATTTTGCTTTTTCCTTATTACTAGTGCATTTGAACATATTTTCTTATTTTTATTTGTTATTTCTGTTTCTTCTGTTGTGAAATTCCTGTTCAGTTTTTTTCCTTTCTTTTTTTTCTTTTTGCCCCCCTTTCTATTGTATTTTTGTCTTTTTCTTATTCCTTATATTTCTGATACTAATCCTCTGTTAATTATATCTAACAACTTTCTTGCCTCAATTTATGGATCATTTAAAAATGTATCTTTTTGTGTGCTTTGAACTGAAGTTCTTAATTTTAATGTAGTTAAAATTAACAGTCTTCCTATTTTTAACTTGTGGGTTTGTTTTTTAGCATCTTGTTTAAGAAATTATTTTCTGTATCAAGACCATAAAGACCACCTATGTATTATTTTCTAAATTCTTAAAAGTTTTGCCATTCACATGTGAATCCCTAAACCTTCTGGAATTGATTTTATTTAGAGTGTGAGGTAAAGAATAAAAGAATTTCCCCATATAGATAGTCAATTGTCCCATGCACCATTTAGAATTACCCATCTTATCTCCATTGATTTATACAGTGGATCTGTCATATACCAAGATTTCATCATATCTGTGTGTCCATTTCTAGATTTTCTGTTCTGTCCCGTTGGTTGATTTGTCTGTTCCTGTATAAATTTCACATTGTATTAAATTCTAGGGAATTGTGATAAGCCTTCCACCTGCCTGAAATGCTCTTCTCCTAAAGATATATGCTACTAAATCCCTAATTTTCTTCTGGTCTCCACTTCATAGTCACATTCTTAGCCAGCCTTCTCTGGCCACTCTTTCTAAAATTTTAGTCTTTCCCAAATACTTTATGATCCATCTTCCATGCTTTATTTTTTCTATCTTTTGCTAAATAGTAATGCATATGTTTATCTTGTTTATTTTCTCTCCCTCTCAATAAGATGTAAGGTTTATGAGGGCAGCGATTTTTGGCTGTCTGATTACTCTTGTATCCCCAGTGTAGAAAACAGTGTCTGGCATTTAGTAGGTGCTCGAATAGTATTTCTGAATTAAAAAAATCAAAGAATGTTGATATATGGAAGGGTAAACTCCCTCCCTCCACCATTCTTTAAGAGTGTGTTTTTTCTCTAGTTCTCTTGCTTTTTGATGCTAGATTAATAAAAGCAATCTAAAGCAAAGGGAGAAAAATGAGGGACTTTCTTCTCCACATCCCAGAGGTGGGACAGTGAAATGGAGAGGGTAAAGACCAGAGTTGACTAACTGTGCATCAGCTTTTTATGAGTCAGCTTTCCTGCTACAAAATGCCTCCCGCTCCTTTGCTTTCCATGGCAAGCAGAGCTGGCAAGACCTGTAGTTTATAGTTTGCTCACTCGGTAAGGAAACTTACCACGCCTTTGGTTTATAGGGAGACACACCCTGAACAGGGAAAGAACGAACTCCTTGATTTACCAAGCCTGGCGGCTAAAATCTCAGCTGAAGTGTGACACACTACAGCACGGAGCTCCTGGAGCTGTAGAGTTATCTAAGGGTGAAGGCCTTGTGGGGCTCTCTGTAGCTGGGTAAAGCAAGGGCAGGTATTGAATTCAGTGAGCAGTTATGACTCATGGAAATTCTGTCAGAGGAGGTACTCTGTGCTTTATTACAGGCTGAACTGGGGAGCCAAGTCATTCTGGAAGGAATGCATAATGACATTTTCAGATGAAGATTTGAAGTTTTACAGGCTAGAGTCACATTTGATTCAAGCCATCTGTTTAATGTGAAGCTGAACCCAGCATTTGTTCATATATCTCTCACAGCTTACGGTCATTTGTTAAGGGCCCATGGAGTGCCAGACACCAAGTTTACAAAGATGAATGGCACCAGAGTTCTCTGTTTTTGAGATGCTTGTGGTCTAGTGGAAGTAAAAATTATGTGTTTATATGTGTTTTTCTTTCCCTGATTGTGAGGTCAGGGTCTATAATTTATGTGCATCTTAGTTGCCGGGGCCAAGCATTATGTCAATACATTGTTGTCGATGAAATGAATCAGGAAAGAGCTCATGGTGATTTACCAAACATGGCTACTGAAATGTCTTATGTTATTGTGTATTACTGATACCGTGATATGTAGGTTCCCATATTGCAATTGCCTCTGGATAAAGAAAAAAGAAAAACATTCTTCACAGTGAGGTAACGATCAAAACTATGGCATCATAAAATAATAATGATTCTGGAATGGCTGACAGACACAGCCCATTTTGTTTCCTGAGGCTTAAAATAGTTTTTTAATGATGATGAAAAGGCAGTGATTATGTGATATATTTAGTAAGCTATTGGTAATGTCAAAGATGAAAATATTTTTCCAGTTCTCTCTAACCTGGCCTTAAAGTATTATTTTATGTTTGAATTTGGAAAATACTGTGGTAAGCTTTAGGGTTCACAAAGATAAACAAAAGTGCCTGAGTGTAAAATCTAGCAGTGTGGGTATTTTTAAGCAGTGGCACATGAATGGGACAATGATGTCCATTAACTTCTTGAAACAGTATACAAAACTGGTGTGTGGGTGCAATTTTCTGAGGAGACCGTTTATCAGATTGTCTAATAGTTCACATCCACAAAAGTTTAAGAACCTCTGTAGTAGAGAGATATAAGTCAAGAAAGA
Organism: Choloepus didactylus; assembly: GCF_015220235.1. NCBI lineage: Eukaryota > Metazoa > Chordata > Mammalia > Pilosa > Megalonychidae > Choloepus > Choloepus didactylus. The sequence continues at coordinate 93,800,601 of NC_051313.1, read as the reverse complement.
ATTTATACCATATGGGAATTACAAAGTGCCTTGCGGGGTTAAGCAAGGAGCAACAGAGGTGGAATAAGCAAAGGCTTGATGGGATGGAAGAAGGCAGCATTTGACAGAAAATTGGAGGTATGGGCAGGATTTGAACTGGAGGGATGGGAGTGAGGCACTTGAATCGGTGCCATCACTATAAAGAGAGGCATGAAGTAAGGAAATGAAGGGCATTTTGGGGGAAGAAATTGTAGTTTGGAGCAAAAGGTACATGTAGGGCAGGGGTAGGCAATCAAGTTATCAAATCTTGGGGCCATCCTGTGGGAGGCCTTCAAATACTTGCTGAATGAATAAAATAGAATGTTAAAAATACCATAAAATGCTCCTATAGTCTAACCCACTACCAGTGTATTAGTTGTTATTAACATAAGCATTTTTATATTTGTGGTAGACTGTAACTTTTTAAACTGTCCAATATTTCATAGATACCAACTGTTCCGGTTTGCTAATGCTGACCATTATGCAAGATACCAGAAATGGATTGGCTTTTTAAAAGGGGGTTTATTTGGTTACAGAGTTGCAGTCTGAAAGCCATAAAAGTGTCCAAGCTATGGTGTCAACAATATACCTTCATTGAAGAAAGGCCAATGGCGTCCAGGAAAACTTCTGTCATCTGGGAAGGCATGTGGCTGGCATATGCTGATCCTGGGTTGAGTTCCAGCTCCTCTCTTGTTCTTGTGTGTTCTTCAAAGGTTGATCTTGGGGCGTTTTGTCCTCTCTTAGCTGCAGCTGCTCTTCAAAATATCACTCTCAGTTGCTCTTGGGGCATTTGTCCTCCCTTAGCTTCTCTGGAGCAAAAGTCTGCTTTCAACGGCCATCTTCAAACTGTCTCTCACCTGCAGCAGCATCTGGGCCTGTGTGGCTCCTTTTAAAGTACTCCAGTGATCCAGTCAAGACCCACCCTGAATGGGTGGGGCAACACCTCCATGGAAATAATCCAATAAAAGTTCTCGCCCACAGCTGATTGAGTCACATCTCCATGTAAACAATCAAAAGGCTCCAACCTCATCAATGCTAATAACATCTGCCCCCACAAGATTGCATGAAAGATCATGGCTTTTTATGGGGGACATAATACATCCAAACCGGCACACCAACTAATGTAGAGAAAGAGGCACTGACATTTAAGTTGAAGGTGGGCCAATTTAAGACCAGGCTGAAGATAAGCCAAGAAAAACTGAATCAAAACCAGTTTAGCTCAGAGGGCCTGCCTTGCACCTAAAATTCGGACTGCAACGGACATCTGTCCAGATTGCAAGAAGAGCAGAGGACAGGGATTGCCAGACATTTGGAGGAGAGATGGAGTTGCAGAGGGCAGCTTCCTTGTAAGAGTTGGAAGTATCACTGGAAAATGCAGTGATATGGCAAGACCTGTCCTTGGTTAGTTCTCATCACCCATGAAGTTATTGTTGTCTGGGGCAAAATGTTAACAGTGTCTGTTGGGTTATGGGATTAATAGATAGTAACATCATAGGTACATTTTTTCATTTTGATAGTTTCCAAAAATTCCACAATGAGCCTATATTATTTTTATTTGCTAAAAAAAGTAATTAAAAAATTGCTGTAGTCAATTAGGCAATGTTTTTACAAATTGAGATCATATGGTATATGTGGTTTTATATATTCTGCTCTAATATTATAGTATCCTGAACATTTTCTCAGGTCAAATATTCTTCAGAAACATTTTAAGTGGTGCATAATTTCTTGTAGTATAAATATACTATTATTTATTCATTTTATTGTTTGTCATTTAGGTTTTTTCCATTTTTTTCACTTTTATAATGTTATAAAGTTCTTAACAAGTTCCTTGAGCACAAATTTTTGTGTCCATTTCTGAACAGATTATTTATAAAGTGGAATTATTTGGTCAAACTGTATGGACTGTTTCAGTACACATTGTACTCCTGAACTGTAGCATCACAAGCAATTCCTGTGTGAGACCATCATATTGCTCTTTGCCCAAAACTGAGTATTTTCATTGTAAAATCTTGGTTAATTTTGTAAAGAAAAATTTGCTGACAATGATAAACATTTTAAACTTTATAATTAGTCATTTTGTTTGAGTTATCTGTTCCTGTTCTCTCATTTTTCAATTTGTGTCCGGATTTTTTTCTAATGACTTTACATAAGTTCTTTACATCCTGACAGTATTAACCTTTTGGCTGTCACATTTGTGGTAAACCTTTCCCCCAGTTTAATGACTTGCATAATCATTCTGAAAATTTTTTAAATGCGAACTTTTATATTTTTATAGTCAAATCTTTAGATTTTTTTTTGTTTGTAATTTAATGCTATTGAGAGATCAGATAAATATTCACCTTAAATTTTCTTATGGTCTATCTGTACTCCAGGTGTTTTCAAGCAGTTCACATTTTTTATTACCTTCTTGGAACCAACTGATATTATGTGTCTGATATGGAGAGGAAGGAATTAAGGTGATGCTCTGCTGTCATATTAGTGGAATTATTACACTGGGATGATTAGCACTCTGGCCCCTGGAGGCATCTTCCTGGCTCTGTCACTTACTAGTCATGTGGTCTTTTGAAGTCATTTAACTTCTCTGCTCTTTTGTTTCTTTATCTGTAAAATGGGGTTAATAATAGAAACCGCATGTAAAATCGTTTAGGACAGGTCCTGGTGCAAAGTCAGTGTCAGTTCAAGTTTGGCCCATGCTCAGTAGAGCTGCTTTGAAGCTTGATGTTGTTTCAATCTACTTTATATTTCTAAAGATTTAAATATTTCAACGCATTCTTCATCTCCAACTGCTTTACTAGAGCCTCCCTCAGCCACTTTTGTAAGTGAGAGACGCCACCTAGAGGCCATAAGTGCAGTCTATTTCCAGCTCTTGAAAACAGCTGGAGAGCTGGCTTGGTTCTGACGCGCGGCTTGGGAGAGTCTTGCAGTCTGAGGTAAGGAAAGGAAGTGGCGCGTACCACTTTCTCCTCAGGATTTTCCACTTATTTGACACTACTCTCTCTGCGAGCCTGATCGCTCCCAATTTTTGTAGACCCCAAAGGGACTTCTGTGTGTGTGCATTCATTCGCTCATTCTATTTCATTCCACAGATATTTTGCTGGGTACTTACTATGTGCGAGGCGTTGCAGGGGGGTGGGATTGGGTGTAAGAACTGAACGTGGAACCTGCCTGTATTGGACTTGAAGTCCAAAAGAAAATATAAAATATGCAGCACTGAACACAGATAGGCAAACTAGTGATTATCTTTTAGCTTCAGTTTTCTCATCTGCAAAACAAAACAAAACAAAACAAAAAAACAAAACAAACAAACAAAAAAAACGACCTATTTTATTGGATGCTGAAAGGCCGAAAGAGAAAAAATTGAGCACCCTAATGGTGAGCCGATGTAAAGAAAAGGAGTTCAGCAAAATGCCTGTTCATTCCTCCTCCACACTGGAAGTGATGAGTGCCAGCCTGCAGGTTAAAGCACTACATTTCCTCTAATATGTAATCTTCGTCGGTGTTCACAAACGAAGTTAGATCGGCTCATGCTTCAATATGCGGACGTTTTTGCTTCTACCATTCCAGAACCCCAGATTCAGCTGTCAGAAACACACCGACTCCACATTCAGGTGGTGCAGCTTAAAATCTTGGGAGGAAAAAGCCAACTCTACTAAACTTAAAAAAAAAAACAGGCCAAGCTGATGAAAAGCGCAGAAGTGCCCATTGAGCATGCGCCGGGCCCGCTCGGGGTGGGCGGGACGTTTAGAGGGCGGGCTTTCGTTTTCGCTTCCGGTTCTATGTGCAATCTCCCGCCACTCGGGAGAAGTGTCTGTTGGTGTGGTTTTCTCTCGTTTGGTGTGGTTGTAGGTGAGAGAAATTCCCGTGGATTGTAGGACGGAGCGCAATCCTGGTATTAAGGCTTGCAAGTCGAGAAAAAAAGGGAGAGCACTTTGCGGGCGGTGTGAGTAGAGGGATCGGTGGATATTGCGTATTGGTTGGTTGGTTGGGGCTGAGACACGCGTGCGGGTGTCGGATTGAGGGGAGACAGCTTCGCCGGGGTGCAGGGGGATCGGGGGTGGGAACATGAGGAGAACTTGTAGATTCTCCCTAGAAGGAGTTCTGAAGGACACTTGCGACCCTGCCCAGTAAGTCTCTTATCTAGTCAGAATCTACCGCACCTTCTTCCGAATTCAGGATAGCAGCCCATATAAAATCTTATCTTGGGAGCTCTTTACTACTTTCGGTTTGGCGCTATCGATTGGGGAATCGTTTGTTGGCCACGTAAATGTCAAAACAAAACAAAACACCTTACTCTTGAGACTGCAAGGAACTAAGGGCGATGACACACAGACCTGTCCTGAGCAAGCAATATCGCTTGACTTTCTGGTTGCTGGAAGTTAGGACCACCACACTGCATCTCCCCCAGCACCTGCCTCCCCTTTCCCCAAAATTACTACAGGTGTATTTGTACTACACGTATAGAAAATTTGGAAAATACAGAAAATATACCCAAAGATAATCCTTGTTAACATTTTATGTATGTCCTTCAACTTCAATTTTTTCCATACCTGTGGGATTATTTTTCATGCTTTTTGATTTTTTCTTTTCAAATCCACTTTCCATCACTTTAATTTTGTTTATGTGCTTCCTTCCAAGGTAACCAAGATGCAGTTTTTTGGAGGACAACGGAGGAAGTTGAAGTTGTCAAGTGACCAAAGAAGTTACCCTCATAGCCTTCAGTTTTACCTGCAGCCACCATCTGAAAACATATCTTTGATAGAATTTGAAAACTTGGCTATTGATAGACTTAAATGTGAGTGATATTTAAATTAGAATTTACATAGTATTGAAAAGCTTACTTATGCTTTGTGATAATGAATGAAGGCATTTCCACCCCTTCATTCAGCAATTCATCCAACAAATATTTGTTGCAGATTTGCTATTCATTCATTTTCTGACTGTAAAGTGGGTATGTATTGAGTGCTGCTGTGTTCTAGGAGGTGGGGGTTTTGAGGTGAATAATGTAATTCCCATCTTCAAAATAACAATTCAGTATTTTAAGTGTTGTAGTTGAGGTAAATGGTGCTTTGAAGTGCAGAAGTGGGAGTGACTGACAGTCTGATTAAGGCTTCTTAGAGAAATTGAAATGTTGTCTGGACTTTGAAGGATGGGTAGAATTTCCCAACAAAGAAGAAGTGAACGGTTTTTTTTCAAGTTGAAATAACAACCTATACAAAGGCTTAGGGACGTGAAAGAGAATATCATATTTTGAGGGAATAGTGTCAAGTTCAGGATGGATGGAGAAGTATGGATAACGATAGCATTTTGTGTCACGCTGATGTAAGAAGGAGGTGGCAACTGTAGTGGGGCCCTCCTTATCCTCTTTGTGTTGATGTAAGAAAGGAATGGGCTAGGCATGAACTGAAGCAAGAATATTAGCACTGTCTTCAGAGTTTATGTTTCGGGATATCCTTGTGGGAAAGAATATCAGAAGGAGAGTTGAGATACTGTAATTATTCTTAGAGGAGCATGGTAAGAACTGCTAATACAGAGAGATGAATACTCAGTACCTGTTGGTTGAATGAAAGTGATAGCAGGAGAGAAAAAAGTTTTAGTAAGTTAGCTGTCAGGTGCCTTATAGGGATTAAGATGATGATTGAGAAGTTTACCTTGGGTTTGGCATGTAAGAGGTGAGATGGTAAGAGCCTGCACTGAGGTCATGACAGTGGCAATGATAAGAAGGGAGAGATTTGAGGGATATTTAGGAGGTATGATTGACAGAATTTGGTAACTAGATGTGAGGAGTGAAAGAGCAGAAGGAGTTGGCTGAAGTTCCTGTTTGGATGATCTGGTAGATAGAGACTCTGCTCTTGGAGATGGGGAAGGCAAAAGGAGGAGCAGGATTGAAGGGAAGGTAGGTTGGTGTGGGACACCATAATAAGGAGGCACCTGTAGGATGTGAGTTCATGCACAGAAGACCACTTAGATTTTCATTCTTGAATTAAAAAATGCCTCTCATTAATGGAAGAAGAATTCATCTAGGGAAGTGTGGACAAGGGATTTTAGGAACTTCTGAACAGTATGTAGCACCTGTTCAGGACGGTTCATTTGGATAGTTTGATGGCCCTGCTTCTTCACTCTGGTGTCCTCTGTTTGCTTCATCAGGAAAGGAACAGCTTTTTTTTTTTTTTCTGAAAAGCCAATGCTAACTAAAGGAAGCAGTCAACCTAACAGATAGCTTTAAATGAAGGGATGTAAACAAGTGGTGTTTAATCTTTTTTTCTACCTTGACACACTTGAAGGATACATTTCTTTGCCCAATAACATCCTTCTCTCTCCCCTGGTTGAGAATCCTTGGTTATGAGACATGGATATTTTCTGTATGTGAATGGAAATTATCTTCCTACAAACATACATAATTTATGTAAATACTTGCAGAAAATAAAACTGTTACACCTTGTCGTCTTTTATAAATAATTATGAGATTTCTAAGGTATCCTACATTTTATTTGTCTGTGGATTTAATTAAAAAATTATCTTCCATTGGTATCTTTTTTCCATCCCTTTTATTTTCTTTGCTTTTTTGTAGTGCTAAAATCAGTTGAAAATCTTGGTGTGAGCTATGTGAAAGGAAGTGAGCAATACCAGAGTAAGTTGGAGACTGAGATTCGAAAGCTCAAGTTTTCCTACAGAGTAAGTAAAATGGGGGAAAAAATCCTTCTGTTTGGATATATTCATATACTTAATGTCAGTTGTGGGAAAGGTGTTGTAATAGGTACAGGTTTTTTTTTTTTTTAAATTTAACCATATTCACATATATAATTCAGTGCTGTTAATTACATTCACAATGTTGTGCTACCATTGCTACTATGCATTACCAAAACTTTACAATCAACCCAAATAGAAACTCTGTACAATTTAAGCTTTAACTCCCCATTCCCTACCCTCACCCAAGCCCCTGGTAAACTATATTCTAGATTCTGACTCTGTGAGTTTATTTATTCTAATTGTATTGTATCAGTCAGATCATGCAATATTTGTCCTTTTATGTCTGGCTTATTTCAGTCAACATGATGTCTTCAGGGTTCATCCATATTGTTACATGTATCAGAGCTTCATTCATTTTTATAGCTGAATAATATTCCATTTTATGCATCTACTACATTTTATTTATCCATTCATTGGATTACCTCCATCTTTTGGCAATTGTCAATAATGCTGCTGTGAACATTGATGTGCAAAATATCTGTTCGAATCTCTGCTTTCAAATCTTTTGGTTATATACCTAGAAGAGGGATTGCCAGACCATATGATAATTCTATAACTGACTTTCTGAGAAACTGCCAAACTGGCTTCCATAGTGGCTGTACCATTTTACATTCCCCCTAACAATGAATGAGTGTTAGTTAGTATTGTTCAACATCCTCTCCAACATTTGTAATTTTCTGTTTCTTTAAGAGTAGCCATTCTAGTGGATGTGAAATATCTCATTGTGGCTTTGATTTGCATTTCCCTAATAGCTAATGATGTTGAGTGTATTTTCATGTATTTTTTGGACATTTGTATATCCTCTTTGGAGAAATGCCATTCAAGTCTTTTGCCTATTTTTAAAATGGGTTGTTTGTCTTTTTAGAGTTGAGCAGTGGGATTTCTTTATATATTCTGGATATTAAACCCTTATTGGGTATGTGGCTTTCAAATATTTTCTCAGCACAGAGTTTTTATAAAGAGTAATGTAGCATAGACTCTGCCTGTCTATGGGGTGATTGACATTTAGTCAGATGATTACAATACAGCATTGTTTCTCAGCCTTGGCACTACTGACATTTTGGGGATGATAATTCCTTATTGTGGGAGACTGTCTTTGCATTGTAGGATGCCTTGTAGAAGGATGTTTGGTAGCATCCTTGACCTCTACCTACTAGATGTCTCCAGACATTGCCAAGTGTCCCCTGGGGACAAAATCTCTTTGGGTTGGGAATCACTGCATTACAGGATGGTGCATACAGTTATTAGGTATGCTCCAGGAATTCTGAAAGCCCATATAATTACCCAGCTCAGGTTGTGGAGGTTTGGAAGGCTTCTCAGAGGAGGTAGTGCTAGAACTGCATCTTGATGGATGTGATCAGATTTTTATTTGGGAAGATGACTGCCAAGAACAGATTAAAAGGGTCATGTCTAATAGAATGAAGACCAGTTAGGAGCCTGAAAATGACAAGAGTCTGAATTAAGTAGAGAGGAGAGGACAGGTTCAAGAGATGATATGAAGGTAGAATCAGAAGATTTTAGTGATTCATTACATGTAGAAAGGAGAGGGAAGAGTTATGAATGACACCGAAGTTTCTAGGTGGGGCAACTAGGTAGGTGGTGGTCATATTTTGAGATGTGTTAGATAGGAGGAGAAGGAGGTCTGTGAAGAAAGTTGTGGAGTTGTTGAGAATTTGAGGTGCCTGTGGAGATGTCTGGTGGGCATTTGGGTTTACAGGTCTGGACTTAGGAGATATTGGAAGTATAGATTTAAGGGAATGTTGGGAACACTGGGAGTTGGTGAGAGTACCCTGGGAGAGTATTTGTGTGAGCAAAGATGATGAGGGAGGACAGGATGTGAACTATATCCATATTTGAGGTTAAGTGAATTGAAGGAGTCTGGGAAGGAGATCAAAAGGGAGCTGCCAGACAGTTAGAAGATGACCCAGGATAATAGTGTCATAGAAGCCTAGGAAAGCTGGAGTTTCAGTAATAATGATAAGAATAAGAATAATAATAGCAAACATTTGTATTATTCTTGATGTGTTCCAGACCCTATTCTAAGCACTTTACATATATTAGCCTTATGAGGTAGGAACTATTATCATCATCATTTTACAGATGAGCAAGTGATATGCTAAGTCATTTGCAGCTCATAAGATAGTAAGTAGTAGAGCTAAGATTTGAATCTGGGCATGGATTGGTGCTCCATGGTGGGTGTTCTTAAGGCACACAGTTTTAGATGCTTGGGATAGATCATGTAAGATAAGTAGTACAGCACTCATTGGATTTGCAAGTTGGGCAGGCGCTTGTAAATAAGAGCAGAAGCCAGATTGATTACAGTGGTTGGAGGAGGGAGATGAAGAGGTGTGAATAGAATATTTACTCTTAAGATGCTTAGCTGATAGAAAGAAATGTATATACAAGCATACATAAATGTATGACAGGAGATGATTGAACATGTTTATGAGCTGAGCAGAAAGATCTAAAAGAAAAAGAAGAGGAAAGAAGAGAAGATACTTTGTTGAGAGAAGTTGATAAATCAAGATGCTTAAGAGACAAGAGCAGATGGAATGCAGGGTATAGGGATTAGCTTTTTGTAGGAGGAAGGATAAATGCTTTGTTCATGGAGATAGAGGGAAAGGCAATGCAATGTGTGGGTGCAGAAGTTTTGAATTGAAAGAGTCTCTGACTGGTGGCCTTTCTTTTCTCTAAAGTAGGTGAAGTCATCTGAGAAAAAAGGGGAAAGTGTCATGGTAGGGGGCTAGGGGCAACTGGTGAATTTTGAAATGACTTTTCTGAGAAGTGAGGAAGGAGATGGCTTATGTCAAATCCCAGGTCTCCTGCTTACAAACTTTGTGACCCTATACCTCAGTTCCCTCATCTTTAAAATAGGCATATAATAGTGTGTAACTCATGGGGTTATTTTAAGGATTAAATGGTTTAATGCTTGAAAAATGCTTGCATTAGTGCCTCATGCCTTGTAAGCGCTCAAGACATGTTTGCTCTTACTGTTTTGGACTTGAATAAGGATTCCTTGGTGTTGGTAAGGAATTTTTAATATTCCATATTCCCATAGTTATGTGCTTTTTCTTCAGTGTTCTTTGTATTTTGGGAATAGGACTGGAGAATATAGCTGTAGATTAATTTAGAATCTCAGGTTTGCCAGGTGGTTGGAATTAAAGAAGTTGATGCTTTGTATAAGAAGTGAATCTTGAGTATAGATTGGATAAGGAAGTTAAGTCAGGAGGGGCTGATAGATAAGAAGAAAATAGTGAGGTCCAAACCCAGGAGGTTTTGTTGAGATCAGTTCAGTTCTGAAGTCCACGAGATTGCTACCTTAAGTACAATGATAGTTGTCCCAGAAAGCATATTTTGAAATTTGCATTTTTGAAACTTACTTTACCATTGACTTATGCTGACTCAATATTTCTTTATACTTCTTCCATTTGAATGCATTTATTTTATTCGTGTGTCATATTATTTTTAAGGAAAACTTAGAAGATGAATATGAACCACGAAGAAGAGATCATATTTCTCACTTTATTTTGCGCCTTGCTTATTGCCAGTCGTGAGTATACATTTACACTTTCACAGTTAAATCTGATACCCTGGCTTGTAAATTGGTATATGGAGAGTTTATATGAGTTGTATTGAACATAGGAAAATTAAGAATAGCATCAGGAACCAGTGGTATAAGAATTGATATGCTTTGACTTATTTCCAATGTCTTCACACTTCATGCCTCCCTTTTACTTTCGCTGGTAGAATTTCAGATTATATTTGATGCATGGATTTTGTTCTCTTTATATTCTTTCCCTAAGTACCTGTCTGAAAGAGTATGCAGTGGTGACTTTGTACAGCAGTGAACCTTTCCTCCTCCATCACTGGAGGAAAAGGGGCTAGAGGTACCGTATTTTAAAGGCATCAACCCCCTTTTAGGAAAGATCAAGAAATGCTTATTGATTGAAACTTTAATGAGTTGAACACTGTTGTAATGAATTGTACAAAAGAAGTTGTTTACTAAAAAATACGGAAAAAAATTTCTATTGCAGTATTTTGCCTATTTAAATACTCTTCTATTCTATTCTATTCTTTCTCTATTAATTTGGCCAAGTAATGTTTTTATGGAGATTTCTTTTTATTAAGAGGCTTATCAAATGAGTGTATTGTTTACTATTCCAAGATGATAATAATTGAGAAAGTTTTCATTAGCTTTGGTCCTAGAGTTGCTCTTTTGTAATAAAAAAGCATATGCAGTTTATGCAATTTATGCAGTAAATGAATTACTGACAAAATAAATTTTTTTTCATCTTGAAAAAAATTAAATCATATTTTAAATGCAATAGGGTTACTATTTTGTAACATAAGCATAATGTCCATTATGAATCTGTTTGTTAGTTAATATATTTGGATATTAGCTTTTCTTAACTTGAGACATACTTCTGCCTATTACATTTTGTAAAACTATAAACAAAATTTACTTTGCAACGTTTATCTGATCATAACTATTCAGAAATAAAGTTACTTTAAAAATTGTTCTTCTGGCATTGATAAAACCACCTCAGACCAAAGGAATAATCTATTTTCTAATGCAAATGATTTTTTTTTAAAATTTAATTTTATTGGGATTGTTCATATACCATACAATTATCCAGAGATCCAAAGTGCACAATTAGTTGCCTATGGTACCATCATATAGCTGTGTAATGCAAATGATTTTTATGCAGTTACATTAAATGCAATAAGCTCCTTTCTTTTGTATTATATGATAATAATGCAGCTGGCTCAAAATATTTGGTATTTATGTTCATACCACCCCTCTTGCTTATATTCAACACATCCCTTGAAGATTGTGGAAGCCAGTATGTCAGTCATACTTTATCATTATAGAGGACTTGTGTGCTTTGAAAACTATCTGTTGGCATCTTGCCTCATGTTTGAATATTGTTTCATAAAAATTTCTAGGACTTAAAAATCATTGGACTTTTAATTTATATTCATAACTTCCCCATTTCCGTTTTAGTGAGGATCTTAGACGCTGGTTCATTCAACAAGAGATGGATCTTCTCCGATTTCGTTTCAATATTTTATCTAAGGGCAACATTCAGAATTTCTTAAAGGATAGCCATTTGCAGTTTGAGGCTGTAAGTATATTTTTGTATTATTTCTAATTGTCTTCAACATCCATGCCTCTCTTTTTCCTTCAAGTACTGGCACAATTTCAAATTGCATTTGATGTACGGTGTTGGTTCTCTCTACATTCTCTTCTCAAGTGCTTGCCTGAAAGAGTAGGCAGCTAGTGACTTTGTATAACAGCAACTCTTTCCCCCTCCATGATGAGAGGAGGAGGGGATCCTTAATACAAAAGCCTCATATTCCTGTGGCTTTATTCACTAAATATGTGATTTAGTAAAGCACAAAAGTTTTAATCTGTAAAAGTTCATCTTTAAAGAGAATCTTGTAGGTCAAAATTTTAAAGCTTATAAAGAAGAGATAAGTGATAGTTATTGCTTTGGAGGAGTGAAGGTGGAGGGGGTAATATTATATTTTAAAAACCAGTTGTCAGTAAAATCTGCCTGTCTGAATAGTTTTTAAAATAGTTTTGCAGACAAATGTGAATGATTTACATATTGGAATTATATAAAAACAATATTGTTATGTTATATATATATATATATATATATGTTATATATAATTATAATGTTATAATGTTTTTAAACATTTTAATCACCCTAAAAGAGAAACCCTGTACCTATTAGCAGTCACTCCCCATATCTTCTTTTCCCCAGCTCTTGGCAACCACTGACTGACCTTTCTGTTTCTGAATTTGCCTGTTCTGGACATTTCATATAAATGGACTTATACAATATTTGGTCTTTTGTGACTGGTTCTTTCACTTAATGTAATGTTTCAAGGTCACTAGTGTTGTAGCATGTATCAGTACTTCATTCCTTTTTATTGCTGAATAATATTCTGTTATATGGATATACCACATTTTATCTATCCATTGATTAATGGACATTTTGTTTGTTTCTGCTTTTCAGCTATTAGGAATAATTTTGATGTAAATATTTGTGTACAAGTTTTTGTGGGGACATATGTTTTCATTTCTCCTGGATATATACCTAGGAGTAGAATTGCTAGGTCATAATGTTTTGAGAAATTACCAAACTGTTTCCAAAATGACTGTACCATTTTACATTCCCACCAGCAAAGTATGAGGGTTCCAATTTCTTCACATTCTTGCCAACACTTGGTATTGCCTGTCTTTTTTATTATAGCCATTTTAGTGTGAAGTGATATTTCACTGTGGTTTTGAATTTGTATTTCCCTAATGACTAATTGTGTTGAGTATCTTTTCATGTGCTTATTGGTCATTTGTATATATCTTCTTTGGAGAAATGTATATTCAAATACTTTGCCCATTTTTAAATTGAGTTTTTTTTCTTTTTATTGTTAAGTTGTAAGAGTTTTGTATATACTCTGGATACATATCTCTTGTGAGATATGTAATATGCAAATATTTTCTCCCATCTGAGACTTCTTTTTCTTAAGGTATTGTTTGAGCACATCAGTTTTTATCTTTTTTTTTTTCTCTTTTTGCTTTGTGCTTTTTGTGTCATATTTAAGAAGACTTTGTCTAACCCAAAGTCATGAAGATTTACTCCTTTGTTTTCTTTTAAGAGTATTTTTATAGTTTTAGCTCTTACATTGAAGTCTTTGATCCATTTTGACTTGATTTTTGTACACAGTGTGAGATAGAGGACCAGCTTCATTCTTTTTCATGTAGCTATCCAGTTGTTCCAGCACTTAGTCTTATTTGCCTTCCCTTGTATGTGGTGAATTGCTTTTCTCTTGCTGCTTTCAGAATTTTCTTCTGTTTGGCATTTGGCAGTCTGTTTAGCATGTGTTGTGCAGTGGGTCTATTAGGATTTATTCTGTTTGTGGTGCATTGGGCTTTTTGAATTTGAATATTTACGTCTGGAAATTTTCAGCTATTTTTCCCCAAATATTCTTCCTGCCCTTTCCCTTCTTGTCTCCCCTTGGGACACCCATGCTGCATATGTTTGTGTACTTTGTGCTGTCAGTCATTTCCCTGAGACTCTGCTCAAAGTTTTCCATTCTTTTCTCCATTTGTTCTTTTGTCTGTTTGAATTTGGTTGTTCTGTTTTCTAGCTTGCTGATCCTTTCTTCTGGCACTTCAAATCTGAGTTGTGTCTGTAGCATATTTTTTCCATTTTTTAAAATTTAATTTTATTGAGATATATTCACATACCGTTCAGTCATCCAAAGTGTACAATCAGTTGTTCACAGTACCATCATATAGTTGTGCATTTATCACCCCAATCTATTTTTTGAACATTTTCCTTGTACCAGAGAAAGTAAAAATAAGAATAAAAAGTAAAAGTAAAAAAGAACACCCAAATAATCCCCCCCACCCTGTTTTTCATTTAGTTTTTTGCCCCCATTTTGCTACTCATCCATCTGTACACTAGACAAAGGGAGTGTGATCCACAAGGCTTTCACAATCACACTGTCACCCCTTGTAAGCTATATTGCTATACAATAGTCTTCAAGAGTCAAACTACTGGGTTGCAGTTTGATAGTTTCAGGTATTTACTTCTAGCTATTCCAAACTAGCATAATTTAAATTTCATCTACAGTGTCTTTTTTTTTTTGTCTGTTGCCACCCCTTCCTCTAATTTAATCACTCACCCGATCTTCAGGGATATCTAGGCAGTGACTACCCAAACTTGTTCATGTAGAAAAGGGTGTTGACATTATGGGAATAGGAGACACATCTGGTTGATGTTCTTGAAGTGTCTTTTATTTCCATAATGTTCTATTTTTCTATGTATTCTTTCAAATTCTTCTTTATGCTCCCCTAGTGTCTTCTTAATATCCTTTATCTCTTTATGCACATTTTCCTTCATTTCTTTGCATTGATTCAGGAGATTTGTTTGAGATCAGTCTTGGATTAGTTGTTCCAGATTCTGTGTCTTCTCTGACTTTTTGATTTGTTCCTTTGACTGGGCCATTTCTTCCTGTGTTTTAGTGTGCCTTGTGATTTTTTGCTGTTATCTGGTCATCTCATTGTCTTGTTGGGTCTGTTCTGTAGGCTGATGATTTCTCTCTTGTCTAGGATTTACTTGTTGCCTGGGTTTATATTAGGACGCTGCTTTGACAGTTATGTAGTCAGTATTTCTCAGCTGAAACAGGACCAGGTACCCATGCAGGAGGTATAAACCAGCTTTGGTGTGCCTGGGATAGGGTCTGGAGAGGTCCTGAAAAACCCTGCCTATTTTCTTCTGCACTTTCTGGCCTGCCCAGCAGATATTGCTCTGTGGTTCCTTATTCTTCCTTAGAAGGTGTTTACCTCCTGGAACCCAGCAGTGTCTGACTGGGCGGGGCTGAAACTGTGGGGTTCCCATGCTCTCACTTTGCCAGCTGATATCTGGCTCAGTGTTGAGCTGTGTGCCCCTCTGTGCTTGTGGTGGAGTACTCCCACAGCCTTCCCAGTCCCCAGCCATTACCCAGGCAAAGGTCAGGCTTTGCTGTTGCCCTCAAGGGTGGGCGATGGGCACCAGATGTCACAACCAGAGTTACAGTCTCTGTCTATGTTTTCTCAGACTCTTTGTCTTTCATTGACTTGGACTTTGAAATACCCTCCCCTGTCCCTCGGGTCCCCAAACAGTTGATTCAGACAGTTTCTGCCTGGCTACTTGCTGCTTTTGAGAAAGATTCTGCCATTCCCTCCCTAATCTTGCATTTTGGAAGCTTTTCCTTGGTGCCCTTTATATTCTGCCTTCCCCAGTAACTTGAGGCCTGCTCTGATACCCTGTGAACTTGGGTCTTTGTGTCTGGAAATAAGTGGGGATCTGTCTCACTGCTGTGAGAGATTTTATAGCCTGTGTCCCCAGTGGGAGGTTGGAGGATTCCAGCTGCTGCATCTGGGCAGTTTCCAAGATGCATGGGACCAAGTGAGGCTGGTCCAGGATGAAGTTTCCTCTCTGGTATTTTTCTCTTTTCTTTGATTCAGCATTTGTGGGATCCTTCTACAGTCTTTACCTTCCTCCAGAGTTCTGAACAAGTGAGATTTGCCCCCTTTTTTTGCAGAATCTCTGGGGAGATGTTTTCAATAGCTGTCTTATGTCACCATATTGATGACATCACTCCTATATTAATTGATATTAAACTTAACCTTACATTCCTGTGATAAATCTCCCTTGGTCATGGCATATAATTCTTTTTATCTGTTGCTGGATTTATTTGCTTGTATTTTTTTTTTTTATCTTCATTTTATTAAGATATATTCACATACCACGCAGTCATACAAAACAAATCGTACTTTCGATTGTTTACAGTACCATTACATAGTTGTACATTCATCACCTAAATCAATCCCTGACATCTTCATTAGCACACACACAAAAATAACAAGAATAATAATTAGAGTGAAAAAGAGCAATTGAAGTAAAAAAGAACACTGGGTACCTTTATCTGTTTGTTTCCTTCCCCTATTTTTCTACTCATCCATCCATAAACTAGACAAAGTGGAGTGTGGTCCTTATGGCTTTCCCAATCCCATTGTCACCCCTCATAAGCTACATTTTTATACAACTGTCTTCGAGATTCATGGGTTCTGGGTTGTAGTTTGATAGTTTCAGGTATCCACCACCAGCTACCCCAATTCTTTGGAACCTAAAAAGGGTTGTCTAAAGTGTGCGTAAGAGTGCCCACCAGAGTGACCTCTCGGCTCCTTTTGGAATCTCTCTGCCACTGAAGCTTATTTCATTTCCTTTCACATCCCCCTTTTGGTCAACAAGATGTTCTCCGTCCCACGATGCCAGGTCTACATTCCTCCCCGGGAGTCATATTCCAGGTTGCCAGGGAGATTCACTCCCCTGGGTGTCTGATCCCACGTAGGGGGAAGGGCAGTGATTTCACCTTTCAAGTTGGCTTAGCCAGAGAGAGAGGGCCACATCTGAGCAACAAAGAGGCATTCGGGAGGAGGCTCTTAGGCACAACCATAGGGAGGCCTAGCCTCTCCTTTGCAGCAACCGTCTTCCCAAGGGTAAAACTTATGGTAGAGGGCTCAACCCATCAAACCACCAGTCCCCTATGTCTGTGGTCATGTTAGCAACCATGGAGGTGGGGTAGGCCAATACCCCTGCATTCTCCACAGGCTCCTCAAGGGGGCTCTACATCTTTTTTTTTTCCTTGTTTTTCTTTTTTTTTTTTTAACTTTCCCTTCTTTTTTAAATCAACTGTATGAAAAAACAGTTAAAAAGAAAACAAACATACAATAAAAGAACATTTCAAAGAGACCATAACAAGGGAGTAAGAAAAAGACAACTAACCTAAGATAACTGCTTAACTTCCAACCTGTTCCTACTTTACCCCAAGAAAGTTACCTAATACAGCAACATTTCTGTGAACTTGTTCCTCCTATATCCATCAGAAATTAACAGACCATAGTCATTCCTGGGCATCCCCAGAATGTTAAATAGCTTATCTGTTCTTCTTGGATTATTGTTCCCCCTTCCTTAATTGCTCTCTATTGCTAGTTCCCCTACATTCTACATTATAAACCATTTGTTTTACATTTTTCAAAGTTCACATTGGTGGTAGCATATAATATTTCTCTTTTTGTGCCTGGCTTATTTCGCTCAGCATTATGTCTTCAAGGTTCATCCATGTTGTCATATGTTTCACGAGATCGTTCCTTCTTACTGCCGCGTAGTATTCCATCGTGTGTATATACCACATTTTATTTATCCACTCATCTGTTGAAGGACATTTGGGTTGCTTCCATCTCTTGGCAATTGTGAATAATGCTGCTATGAACATTGGCGTGCAGATATCTGTTCGTGTCACTGCTTTCCAACCTTCCGAGTATATACCGAGAAGTGCAATCGCTGGATCGAATGGTAACTCTATATCTAGTTTTCTAAGGAACTGCCAGACTGACTTCCAGAGTGGCTGAACCATTATACAGTCCCACCAACAATGAATAAGAGTTCCAATTTCTCCACATCCCCTCCAGCATTTGTAGTTTCCTGTTTGTTTAATGGCAGCCATTCTAAGCGGTGTTAGATGGTATCTCATTGTGGTCTTAATTTGCATCTCTCTAATAGCTAGTGAAGCTGAACATTTTTTCATGTGTTTCTTGGCCATTTGTATTTCCTCTTCAGAGAACTGTCTTTTCATATCTTTTGCCCATTTTATAATTGGGCTGTCTGTACTATTGTCATTGAGTTGTAGGATTTCTTTATATATGCAAGATATCAGTCTTTTGTCAGATACATGGTTTCCAAAAATTTTTTCCCATTGAGTTGGCTGCCTCTTTACCTTTTTGAGAAATTCCTTTGTGGTGCAGAAACTTCTAAGCTTGAGGAGTTCCCATTTATCTATTTTCTCTTTTGTTGCTTGTGCTTTGGGTGTAAAGTCTAGGAAGTGGCCTCCTAATACAAGGTCTTGAAGATGTTTTCCTACATTATCTTCTAGGAGTTTTATGGTACTTTCTTTTATATTGAGATCTTTGGTCCATTTTGAGTTAATTTTTGTGTAGGGGGTGAGGTAGGGGTCCTCTTTCATTCTTTTGGATATGGATATCCAACTCTCCCAGCCCCATTTGTTGAAAAGACCATTATGACTCAGTTCAGTGACTTTGGAGGCCTTATCAAAGATCAGTCGGCCATAGATCTGAGGGTCTATCTCTGAATTCTCAATTTGATTCCATTGATCTATATGTCTATCTTTGTGCCAGTACCATGCTGTTTTGGCAACTGTGGCTTTATAATAAGCTTCAAAGTCAGGGAGTGTTAAGTCCTCCCACTTCGTTTTTCTTTTTTAGAGTGTCTTTAGCAATTCGAGGCATTTTCCCTTTCCAAATAAATTTGATAACTAGCTTTTCCAAGTATGCAAAGTAGGTTGTTGGAATTTTGATTGGGATTGCATTGAATCTGTAGATGAGTTTGGGTAGAATTGACATCTTAATGACATTTAGCCTTCCTATCCATGAACATGGAATATTTTTCCATCTTTTAAGGTCCCTTTCTATTTCTTTTAGTAGAGTTATGTAGTTTTCTTTGTATAGGTCTTTTACATCTTTGGTTAAGTTTATTCCTAGGTACTTGATTTTTTTAGTTGCTATTGAAAATGGTATCTTTTTCTTGAGCGTCTCTTCAGTTTGTTCATTTCTAGCATATAGAAACATTACTGACTTATGTGCATTAATCTTGTAACCCGCTACTTTGCTAAATTTGTTTATTAGCTCTAGTAGCTGTATCGTCGATTTCTCAGGGTTTTCTAGATATAAGATCATATCATCTGCAAACAATGACAGTTTTACTTCTTCTTTTCCAATTTGGATGCCTTTTATTTCTTTCTCTTGCCAGATTGCCCTGGCTAGCACTTCCAGCACAATGTTGAATAACAGTGGTGACAGCGGGCATCCTTGTCTTGTTCCTGATCGTAGAGGGAAGGCTTTCAGTCTCTCACCATTGCGTACTATGCTGGCTGTGGGTTTTTCATATATGCTCTTTATCATGTTGAGGAAGTTTCCTTCAATTCCTACCTTTTGAAGTGTTTTTATCAAAAAGGGATGTTGGATTATGTCAAATGCTTTTTCAGCATCTATTGAGATGATCAATTGATTTTTCCCTTTTGACTTGTTAATGTGTTGTAATACATTGATTGATTTTCTTATGTTGAACCATCCTTGCATGCCTGGAATGATCCCCACTTGGTCATGGTGTATGATTTTTTTAATGTGTCTTTGGATTCGATTTGCAAGTTTTTTGTTGAGAATTTTTGCATCTATATTCATTAGGGAGATTGGCCGGTAGTTTTCCTTTTTTGTAGCATCTTTGCCTGGTTTTGGTATTAGATTGATGTTAGCTTCATAAAATGAGTTAGGTAGTGTTCCATTTTCTTCAATGTTTTGAAAGAGTTTGAGTAAGATTGGTGTCAGTTCTTTCTGGAAAGTTTGGTAGAATTCCCCTGTGAAGCCATCTGGCCCTGGGCATTTATTTGTGGGAAGATTTTTGATGACTGATTGGATCTCTTTGCTTGTGACGGGTTGGTTGAGGTCTTCTGTTTCTTCTCTGGTCAGTCTAGGTTGTTCATGTGTTTCCAGGAAATTGTCCATTTCTTCTGCATTATCCAGTTTGTTGCCATACAGTTGTTCATAATATCCTCTTATAATTTTTTTAATTTCTTCAGGATCTGCAGTTATGTCACCTTTTTCATTCATTATTTTGTTTATATGGGTCTTCTCTCTTGATTTTGTCAGTCTAGCTAGGGGCTTGTCAATCTTGTTGATCTTCTCAAAGAACCAACTTTTGGTGATATTTATCCTCTCTATTGTTTTTTTGTTCTCTATGTCATTTATTTCTGCTTTAATCCTTGTTATTTCTTTTCTTCTACTTGGTTTAGGATTGGTTTGCTGTTCATTTTCTAGCTTCTTCAGTTGATCCATTAGTTCTTTGATTTTGGCTCTTTTCTTCCTTTTTAATATATGCGTTTAGTGCTATAAATTTCCCCCTTAGTACCGCTTTTGCTGCATCCCATAGGTTTTGGTATGTTGTGTTCTCATTTTCATTCGTCTCTATATATTTAGCAATTTCTCTTGCTATTTCTTCTTTAACCCACTGATTGTTTAGGAGTGTGTTGTTTAACCTCCAGGTATTTGTGAATTTTCTAAGTCTCTGATGGTTATTGACTTCTAATTGTATTCCATTGTGGTCAGAGAATGTGCTTTGAGTAATTTCAATCTTTTTAAATTTATTGAGGCTTGTTTTATGTCCCAGCATATGATCTATTCTGGAGAAAGTTCCGTGAGCGCTAGAAAAGTATGTGTATCCTGGTGATTTGGAATGTAATGTCCTGTATATGTCTGTTAAATCTAATTCATTTATCAGATTGTTTAGGTTTTCAATTTCCTTATTGGTCTTCTGTCTGGTTGATCTATCTATAGGAGAGAGTGATGTGTTGAAGTTTCCCACAATTATTGTGGAAACATCAATTGCTTCCTTTAGTTTTGCCAGTGTTTGTCTCATGTATTTTGTGGCACCTTGATTGGGTGCATAGACATTTACGATTGTTATTTCTTCTTGTTGAATTGCCCCTTTTATTAGTATGTAGTGGCCTTCTTTGTCTCTCAAAACATCCCTGCATTTGAAGTCTATTTTATCTGAGATTAATATTGCTACACCTGCTTTCTTTTGGCTGTAGCTTGCATGAAATATTTTTCTCCATCCTTTCACTTTCAATTTCTTTGTGTCCCTGTGTCTAAGATAAGTCTCTTGTATGCAACATATTGATGGTTCATTTTTTTTGATCCATTCTGCGAATCTATATCTTTTAATTGGGGAGTTTAATCCATTTACATTCAACGTTATAACCGTGAAGGCATTTCTTGAATCAGCCATCTTATCCTTTGGTTTATGTTTGTCATATTTTTCCCCTCTCTATTAATATCCTTTATTGTACCCATACCGAATCTCTTTAGTATTGAACCTTTCTCCAAGTCTCTCTGTCCTTTCTTTGTTTCCCTGTCTGTAGGGCTCCCTTTAGTATCTCCAGTAGGGCAGGTCTCTTGTTAGCAAATTCTCTCAGCATTTGTTTGTTTGTGAAAAATTTAAGCTCTCCCTCAAATTTGAAGGAGAGCTTTGCTGGATAAAGTATTCTTGGCTGGAAATTTTTCTCACTCAGAATTTTAAATATATCGTGCCACTGCCTTCTCGCCTCCATGGTGGCTGCTGAGTAGTCACTACTTAGTCTTATGCTGTTTCCTTTGTATGTGGTGAATTGCTTTTCTCTTGCTGCTTTCAGAACTTGCTCCTTCTCTTCTGTGTTTGACAGTGTGATCAGTATATGTCTCGGAGTGGGTTTATTTGGATCTATTCTGTTTGGAGTTCGCTGAGCATTTATGATTTGTGTATTTATGTTGTTTAGAAGATTTGGGAAGTTTTCCCCAACAATTTCTTTGAATACTCTTCCTAGACCTTTACCCTTTTCTTCCCCTTCTGGGACACCAATGAGTCTTATATTTGGACGTTTCATATTATCTATCATATCCCTGAGGTCCATTTCGATTTTTTCAATTTTTTTCCCCATTCTTTCTTTTATGCTTTCATTTTCCATTCTGTCATCTTCCAGGTCACTGATTCGTTGTTCAACTTCCTCTAGTCTTGTACTATGAGTGTCCAGAATCTTTTTAATTTGGTCAACAGTTTCTTTAATTTCCATAAGATCATCCATTTTTTTATTTAGTCTTTCAATGTCTTCTTTATGCTCTTCTAGGGTCTTCTTGATTTCCTTTGTATCCCGTACTATGGTCTCATTGTTCATCTTTAGTTCTTTGAGTAGCTGCTCTAGGTGCTGTGTCTCTTCTGATCTTTTGATTTGGGTGCTTGGGCTTGGGTTATCCATATCGTCTGGTTTTTTCATATGCTTTATAATTTTCTGTTGTTTTTGGCCTCTTGGCATTTGCTGAACTTGATAGGGTTTTTTTAGGATTTGTAGACCAATTGAAGTCCTTATCTCTAATTTATCAGATCTACAGCTTCGTGGAGTACACTTTCTCTAACTAATCAGCAGGTGGCGTCCACGAGCCACCTGTTCTCCACAAGCCAGTTCTCCCCTGCTTAGCCTTTTTGGTGAGTGGGGGAGTGAGTCTTGTGGGGTCCAATTGGTGTACCAAGCTTGCGTGTGTAGTTGGTGTTGCCTGCCCTGTATATGGTGCATGTTTCTGGGCAGTCAGGGAGGGGGGGTGGCCCTAACAATCAAATCTCCCTGGTGATCCTGGAGTTTTAAAGCTGCTGCAATAGTCTAATCCTTCAGTTCAGTCCTGCCACAGTTTGTCTCTGCCACTGACCCACAAGTCCTTGGTATTGGCGTATGGCTCCTGAGACTTGCAAGTGGGCCCCTCTTCCAGGCTGTGCACCCCGGGTCCTCTGTTGAGGGATGACTGTGCTATGTCACAGGTGAGTGCCGTCCCCCCAGGGCAGTTCTGGGCTGCTGGGCTGTGTAGGGAGGCTCCCAGTCTGCTGAAATGATGGCTGAATGGGGCTTTGTTAATTCACACTGCTCCACCTTCCCAACTCTGGGACAATCAGCTGAGGTTGCAGGGAAGGCTAATGTCCACGCCCAGTTTTGTGGTGTGTGCCTGTTATTTGAAGCACTTCCGTCACACTGGGTTGTCTGGGGCAGCTCTGGGCTATGGGGCTGGCGATGGGCATGAGTGTTTCTTGTCCACCAGGATGATGGCTGTGAGCGGACACCCCCCTTTTCTTGGGAAGTTGTGGTGTTTAGTGAATTTTCTCAGCCACTGGATTATTGCCTTTTGTCTCAGAGCTCTCTTAGTTCTGCTCTTGACTTGACCTGCCCAAATTGCAAGTCTTTGAAGCTTTCTGTATTGGGCTTCTTAGAGTAATTGTTTTAGAAAAAGAAAAAAGGATTTAAAAAAAAAAAAAAAATAAAGGGCCCTCCTCAGAGATCTAATGGGTTATTGAAATGCTAAGAGACAAAGCAACCAGGGCCATTAAGGAAAGGTCCACAGGGCAGAGAGATCAGCTTTCCTTCGGGATTTGCATATGTGCCTCAGGGCCTGAGCTCTGCCCTTCCCCTTTCTATGTTCACCAGAACTCCAAAAATCCTCCGCTTTTATTTTGGAGTTTTTCGTGTTGTTTTTTTCTATGCCTGTCTCCTCTCTGCTGGGCTGGCTGCTCTCAGATTCTCTGGTGTCTGGTCTCAGTCTATCTATGGTTGGAGTCTGGATCAGTAGAATGAGTTTCCGATAAGGGCTGCCACTGCAGTTCTCCCTTCTCCTTCCCGGAGCTGACAGCCCCTCCTCCCATGGGACTGAGCCTGGCAGGGAGGTGCGCGGGTCCCCTGGCCGCAAAAACTTACAGATTTTGCTGATCTCAGCAGTTCCACGTTTTCATGAGTGTTGTATGAAGTATGCCCAAAGTCAGATTGCTCTGTGGTGTCCAGTCCACGCAGTTCCTGGCTTTCTACCTACTTTCCTGGAGGAGTAACTAAAACATACAGCTCACTAGTCCGCCATCTTGTCCCGCCTCCTGCTTGTATTTTGTTTAAGGTTTCTGCATCTACATTCATAATGGATATTTGCCTTTAGTTTTCTTGTGATGTTCGTGTCTGGTTTTGGTGTTAGGGTAATAGTGCCGTATAAAATGAGTTGAGAAATGTTTCGTCCTTTTATTTTTTGGAAGAGTTCTAGAAGGATTGGTGTTAATTTTCTTTAAATATTTGGTAGAATTCACCAGAAAAGCCAACTGGGCCTGGAGTTTTTCTTTACAGAAGGTTTTTAATTATTTATTCAGTATCTTTACTTGTTGCTGTATTTAGATTTTCTATTTTTTCTTAATTCAGTATCGGTAATATGTGGAATTTGTTTCAATCTAAATGATCTAATTTGATTACATACAGTTATTCAGAGTATTTCCTTATAATCCTTTTATTTCTGTAAGGTTCTGTAAGGAATTCCATTCCTGAATTTAGTAATTTGAGTCTTAGCTCACTAGCCCACCCCACCCCCTCTCTCTTTAGTCAGTCTAGCTAGAGACTTGTCTATTGTTTTTCTATTCTCTATTTCATTTATTTCCATTATTATTTTTGTTATTTCCTTCCTTGTGCTTGCCTTAGGTTTAGTTTGTTCTTTTCTAATTTCTTAACTTGGAAATTTAGGTTATTGATTTGAGATCTTCTTTTTTAATATAAGTGTTTATAGCATCCAGTTTTCCTCTAAACACTGCTTTTACTGCATTTCATAAGTTTTGGTATGTTGTGTTTTTGTTTTCACTCATCTCACAGTACTGCCATGTTTCTTCTTTGACCCTTTGATTATTAGGACTGTTGTTTAATTTCCACATATTTGTGAATTTCTCAAATTTCCTTCTGCTGTTGATTTTTAATTTCATTCTGTTGTGTTCTGAGAACATATTTTGTAAGATTTCAGTCCTTTTAAATTTATTGAGTCTTGTTTTGTGGCTTAAGATATGGTCTATTCAGGAAAATGTTCCATGTGAGAGTGATAAGAATGTATATCTTCTGCTTTTGGTTGGAGTGTTTTTTAGATATAATCTGTTAGGTCTAGTTCATTACCATGTTTTTCATTCTTCTTTTTTCTTGTTTATCTTCTGCTGATTTGTTCTATTCATTATAGAAAGTGGGGTATTGAAGTCTATAGTTATTAATGTTGAATTGTCTGTTGCTCTCTAAAGTTGTTTTGGTTTTACTTCATGTATTTTGGGGCTCTGTTGTTAGGTGCATGTGTGTTTATTTTTATTTTTATTTTTTTTTAAACTTTTAATTTTGAACTAATTTCACATTTACAGGAAATTTATAAAAATAATAGAGAAACAATACATAGAACTCTAGTGTATCCCTCACTCTGTTACCCAGATTTACCAACTGTTATAATTTGGACTCTTTTTTTTCTTTCAGCTGTATCTATCTATCTATCTATCTATCTGTCTATCTTTATTTAATTTTCTTAACATTAGCAAGTATGTTGCATACATCAGGGTGCATATGTGTTTATAATTGTCATATTTTCCTGATGAAATGTCCCTCTTTCTCTCTAGTAACACTTTTAGTTTTGAAGTCTACTATGGTCTGATTTTAGTATAACCACTTTAGATCTTTTATGGTTGCTGTTTGCATGGTGTTCTGGTTTGCTAATGCTGCTATTAGGCAAAATACCAGAAATGGATTGGCTTTTATAGAGGGGATTTATTGGGTTACAAATTTACAGTTCTAAGGCCATAAAATGTCCAAACTAAGGTATCAACAAGAGGATACCTTCACTGAAGGAAGGCCAATGACATCCTGAACACCTCTGTCAGGTGGGAAGGCGTATGGCTGGCATGTGATAGTCCTTTGCTCCCAGGTTGTGTTTCAAAATGGTTTTCTCCAGAATGTCTCTGGGCTCCTCTCTGTCAGGTCCTGTGTATCCTTTCTTCTTTCTCCCAGGGCGTTTCTCTCTAAGTGTCTGGGGGGTCCTCTCTTAGCTTCTCCAGGGCAAACTCTGGGCTTCATCTTAGCTTAGCATCTCCAAATGCCCTTCTGTCTACGTCTCCAAGCATCTCCAAGCATAAGCATCTGTGTTGGCTCTTAGCTTCTCTCCAAAATGTCTCTCTCAACTTCTCTTGGAGAGTTTTATCCTCTGTGCTCTCTGTGTGAGCTCTCTTTAAAGGACTCTGTTGATCTAATTAAGACCCATCCTAAATGCGTGGGGCCACACCTCCATGGAAATAATATAATCAGAGTTCTCACCCATAGTTGAGTTGGTCTCATCTCCATGGAAACATTCAATTAAAATGTCACACCCTAATAAAAAGGATGAGTAAGTCTGCCTCCACAAGATTGCATTATAGAATATGACTTTCCTGGGCAATGTCACATATCCAAACTGGCACACATGGTGTATCTTTGTCATCCTTTTATTTTTAACCTCTTTGTGCCTTTGAATCTAAAGTGTGTCTCTTGTAGATGGCATATCATTGGATCATGTTTTTAAAATCCTTTCTGCCAATCTCTGCCTTTTGATTGGAGTGTTTCATCTATTTACATTTAATGTAATTGCTGATAGGGTAAGCTTTACACCTGTCATTTTGCTATTTATATTGTCTATGTCTTATGTTCTTTTTTCCCCTCTATTTCTCCACTATTGCCTTCTTTCTTGTTAAATAGATATTTTTCTGTGTACAATTTTAATTCCCGTGTTTATTCTACTACATATATTTTTGAGTTATTTTCTTAGTGGTTTCCCTGGGACTTACAGTTAATATCTTATCTTAAAATAATCTGTTTCAGATTAATGCCAACTTAATTTCAATATAGAGTACAGAAAATTTGCTCCCATAAAGCTCCATTCACTCCCCCTGCCTTTGTGCTATTATTGTCATACAAATTACATCTTTATACATGAACACAGGTAAATTTTTTGGGTTTTTTCTTGTGTGAAAATGTCTTTATTATACTGTCACACTTAAGTAAAGTTTGGCTTGTTATGCAGTTCAGCGTTGGGAATAATTTCTCATCAGGAATTTGAAGGCATTGTCTTGTAGTTTCCAAAGTTGCTTTTGAGGGGTCTGATGCCATTTTGATTTCTGATTTTTTATGTGTAACTTTGTATGTGTTTCCTCCCCCATCTGCCCCATCCGCTCACTGCCTTTCTGGTAATGTGAAATTTCATGATGCTGTTTGACTCTTTTTCATTTATTAGGATGTGAACTTGATGGGGCATTTTCATCTGAAGACTTGGATTCTTCTGTTTAGGAGTTTTCTTTTTATTATTGCTTTTATAATTTCCTCTACCCTGTGGCCAGTGGGGATTCAAAGACGCTTGAATTCATGTACTGTTGATTAGCTTGCGCCTGTTCCCTGTGGCTCTTCCATTTCTTTTATACTTTTCTGACTTTTACTATTTCATTAATAGGAACATGCACATTTTCTTCATTTTGGCTAGAATGTTTGGTTTGAATTTGAAAATATTATGCTAAAACAGGTGTTAGTGATTCTTTAATGCCATGTTTTAGACTCAGGACAAAGCAAGGATTGGGGGTATGAGGGAAGATTATTGGCATTTGTTGCATAAGGTAGTCTCTGATGAGTCTTGGGCTGTTCTGCGTAAATCAAGGCAGAAGGAAGCGATGAAGGGTCGGGAACCATGGGGCCATCCTGGTTTCCATGTAGCAGAAACTTGATTCTAGCATACGTATTTTAGAATCTTCCTGGACTTGAAGTGCCTGTGTGTCTGGTTTGTATGCCTTTCTTCAATTTCCATAGAGCTGCAATGCCATTTTTATTGATCTGCTTCTGTAAAATAGACTTATTTTTACATTAGGAGGAGGTGTAATGCTATAATTAAGTCATACTATTTGCTTTGATGGAGAAAAAGTGTATATTAATTCCTCTACATAGATTTTTCCTCTTAAATTTGCTTTTGTTCATATTATGGCTGATATAATTTTTTTTTGGATAAAAATTTTTATGCAGTGAATGGGGCCCAGTTTTTAGATCTAGGACTTTTAGTGTTTTATTCCTAATTCTGACAGTGCTTTGATACTTAGGATTTTTTTAGTCTGTGTTTGGGTTTCTATTGGAATGTGACTGATTCCAGGTCGTATGTTTCTCTTTATGAAATAGAAAAGAAAGCCTTAACATGAAGTATTCAAAAGAAAAAAACCTTGATATTTTAATTTTTTTGACTTGTATGTAAGTAATTTGGAGTTTAAATCTGAAATTTCCAAATAGGATTCGAAATGGATAAATATCATTGTCTTTGTGAACAATTTTGGATCTCTCATTTCTGAGTTGATTGAGTTAACCTTGTGCCATAGTAAAGGTGAATGGATAAGGTTAAACAGATTCTATTTATACTTTTTCAGTTGACCAGTTGGAGAAAGGTGAGGCTTTGACAGCTGTCATCTTCAGACAAAGGGTCTCTGTGCTGTTGTAGTTTATTCTTTGACAGCAACTTGTAATTTACTGTGATGTTCTAAAACCTCTTTAGAACAGTTAAAAAATATTTTTTATTTGATGTGAAATATCAGTTGATCTGATGCCAGGATACTTTTATTAGAAGAGTATAGAATGGCAGGGACAGTGAAGATGAGCACGCTTAAAAATGTGGAGAATATTGTCTATGTCACTCATGAAAACCTACTGCATATTAAATAGAACTAGTGTTGTCCAATTGCTAGATATGTTCGGGGGAGTGAGGGATTTGAGTAATGATAAGTGAGGCTGATAACCTTATTTCCTGGATCACTGAAAATAAGTATTTTTAAAGTTTTGAATTGCTTATTTTTGCTTATTAAATTAGTGTTTCTTATCCTGAACCTAAGATTTAAAATTTGTTTTTAGTCCCTTGTAGTTTGACATCTTAATTTCTTCTATCTTAGAAATTATTTCCTGACCAGTTACTTCTTTTTAATTAATATGAACTAAAGTTTAACTTGTCATTCACTTTGTATTGTGTAGAATCTTAAAATTGTGTTGTATGTTCACTTGTCTAGCATTATTTCTTAGATATTTGCAAGTTGGTCTTGAGATAGTTGTGGTTTTCTGATCATTTGGCTCATATTATTTTCAATGTTAATTGATCTAGGTTGGGTTGTTGTAGCTCTTTGGGAATGTGCGTTCATCATGGTGGTCAACTCTATCGCTATTATAATATGAATATGCCATTTACCTGATAAATATGGCTCTCTTTATACCTACTGTCTGGATTCTGTTTACCATAGCCCTATTAATTAGTTGCCAAGTGATTTTAGAGTGGTGCCTACAAAATACAGAAATGTATGTACCTTTAATTTTTTTCCTTTTGACGCAGATTAAATTTCAACCAACAGGGAGTTTGTTAATACAGCTGAGAAAGACACACAGATGTAAGCCTAGCACAGACTAGAGAACAAATGTATTTGAAAAGCCTGGAAGCTTCTGACAGGAAGAAAAAACTTCTGACAAGCTGTTGACTATGAAAGAAATAGAAATGGGGCCTGGAAATGAGTGAAGTGGGATGGTTAGACATAATGCTCTCAAAACTTTTGATGGAAATTCCAGACCTAAAAGGAACTGAAGGGGAAAGGATTAATAATTAGACAGGTTGAGTTTTATCTTCTGAGTAGGGGTGTAAATTTTTGCATATTCTTGGACTGTGGAGTAGTCAAGTTTAAGTTAAATTGTGCAGCAGTTCCAAGCACAGTGCTGAGTATTGAGTAAATGTTAGAGTTAATTTCTAGAGAAAATAGTAGTCAAATTCAAAAGACTTGTCTCTATTCTGTTTTGTGGACACTAGGCAGTGCCTAATCTTAAGATGAATACAGTAACATGCAATACTTATCTTTCCTCGTGGTTAAATATTAGGTGATAGATGTATATGGTATATTTGACATGAGCTTTTTCTGTTGAACTGTATTTGAGGAAGTATACTGGTTAGCAAGCCGCAATTTGCTTGGTCTTTCTCTGTATAGAAAAATCTATGATTTAGACAGGTCTCTCTGTGTTTGTTACAATTGCACTATTCTTGACTTCTTATGATTTAAACGAACATGTTAAAGAAGGCCTTTTTTTTTGAGGCACAGAAGCTTTTGATTTTGAGGAGTTCCCATTTATCTATTTTTTCTTTTGTTGCTTGTGTTTTGGGTGTAAGGTCTAAGAAGCTACTTCTTATTTATTAGTAGGTCCTGAAGATGTTTCCCTGTATTATCTTCTAAGAGTTCTATTGTGCTGTCTCTTATATCGAGGTCTTTGATCCACTTTGAGTTGATTTTTTTTATAGGGTGTGATGTAGGGGTCCTCTTTCATTCATTTGGGAATGGATATCCAGTTCTCCCAGCCTCATTTGTTGAAGAGACTATTCTCTCCCAGTTCTGTGGATTTGGGGCCCTTATCAAAAATCAGTCAACTGTAGATCTGGGGGTCCATTTCTGAACTCTCAATTCGATTCCATTGATCAGTATGTCCCTCTTTGTGCCAATACCATGCTGTTTTGACCACTGTGGCTTTAAAGCCAGCTTTAAAGTCGGGAAGTATAAGTCCTCCCACTTCATTCTTCTTTTTTAGGCAATTTGAGACCCCTTTCCCTTCCAAATAAATTTGATGACTAACTTTTCCAAGTCTGCATAGTAGGTTGTTGGAATTTTGATTGGAATTCCATTGAATCTGTAGATGAATTTAGGTATAATTGACATCTTAATGACATTTCGTCTTTATACATGAGCATGGAATATTTTTCCACCTATTTAGGTCCTTTTTTTATTTCTTTTAGTAATGCTTAGTAATTTTCTCTGTAAGGTCTTTTATGTCCTTGGTTAAGTTTACTCCTAGGTACTTGATTTTTTTAGTTGCTATTGTGAATGGAATTTCTTTTTTTTTGATTGCCTCTTCAGTTAGGTCATTACTAGTATATAGGAATGTTACTGACTCAAGTACATTAATCTTATATCCCACCACTCTGCTGAATTTTTTTTATTGGCTCAATTATATTTGTCATCAAATTCTCAGGATTTTCTAAAAAGAAGATCATATCATCTGCAGATAATGACAGTTTTATTTCTTCCTTTCCAATTTGCATACCTTTTATTTCTTTGTCTTGGTGACTTGCTCTGGCTAGAACTCTAGCACAATGTTGAATAATAGAGGTGACAGTGGGTATCTTTGTCTCATTCTCGATCTGTGGTGGAAGGGTTTCAGCCTCTCATGGTTGAGTACTATGCTGGCTGTGGGTTTTTCACATATGCTCTTTATCATTTTTAGAAAAGTTCCCTCCATTTCTTCTTTTGAAGTGTTTTTATCGAAGAGGTATGTTGAATTCTGTCAAATGCTTTTCAGCATCTATTGAGATAATTTGGTTTTTCCCTTTTGATTTGTTAATGTATTGTATTACATTAATTGAATTTCTTATGTTGAACCACCCTTGCATGCCAGGAATGAACCCCACTTGGTCGTATCGTGATGTATAATTCTTTTACTGTGCCTTTGGATTCGATTTGCAAGTATTTTGTTTAGGAGTTTTGCATCTGTATTCATTCAGGAAGTTGGCCTGTAATTTTCCTTTTTTTGTAGTATCTTTATGTGGTTTTGGTATCAGTGATATTAGCTTCATGAAATTAGATTTTTTCAATTTTTTGAAGAAGTTTGAGCAGGAATGGTGTCAGTTTTTTTTGGAAAGTTTGGTAAAATCCCCCTGTGAAGCTGAGTGGCCCGGGGCTTTTATGTGTTGGTAGACTCTTTATGACTGATTGACTCTTCTTTGCTTGTGATTAGTTTGTTGAGATCTTCTCTTTCTTCTTGGGTCAGTCTAGGTTGTTCATGTGTTTCCAGGAAGTTGTCCATTTCCTCTAAGTTGTCTAGCTTGTTGGCATATGGTTGTTCACAGTATCCTCTTATGATTTTTTTTTTTTTTTTTAATTTCTTAGGGGTCCGTAGTAATTATCGCCTTCTCATTTGTGATTCTATTTATTTGGGTCTTCTGTCTTTCTGACTTTGCCAGTCTATCTAAGGGTCTGTCAATCTTGTTGCTCTTCTCAAAGAACCAACTTTTGGTTTTATTTATTTATTTCCTCTTTTTTCTTTTTTTTCTTTTGTTCGCCACATCATTTATTTCTGCTTTAATCTTTGTTATTTCTTTTCTTCTACTTGCTTTAGGGATAGTTTGCTGATCATTCCCTAGCCCCTTCAGTTGTTCAGTTAGGTCTTTGGTTTTAGCTCTTTTTTGCTTTTCAATATATGCATTTAGAGCTATAAATTTCCCTCTCAATACCGCCTTCACTGTGTCCCACAGGTTTTGATATGTTGTGTTCTCATTTTCATTCACCTCTAGATATTTACCGATTTTTCTTGCAATTTCTTCTTTGACCCACTGGTTGCTGAGGAGTCTGTTGTTTAACCTCCATATATTTGGGAAAATCTGGTTCTTTGGTGGTTGTGATTTCTAGTTGCATTCCATAGTGGTCAGAGAATGTGCTTTGAATAATTTGAATATTTTAAAATTTATTGAGACTTGTTTTGTGCCCCAGCTTATGATCTATCCTGGAGAACGTTCCTTGGACACTAGAGAAGAATGTGTATCATGGTACTTTGGGATGGAGTGATCTATATATGACTGTTAAGTCTAATTCATTTGTCATATTGTTTAGATTCTCAGTTTCCTAATTGGTCCTCTGTCTAGTTGTTCTCTGTATAGAAGAGAGTGGTGTATTGAAGTCTCCCACTATTATTGTTGATGTTTCTGTTGCTTCCTTCAGTTTAGCCAATGTTTGTCTCATGTATTTTGGAGCTCTTTGATTGGGTGCATAAACATTTATGATTGTTATTTTTTCTGGTGAATTGTCCTTTTTATTAATATTGCAGTGTCCTTTGTATCTTAAGACATCTTTGCATTTAAAGTCTATTTTGTCTGATATTAGTATAGTTACCCCTGCTTTCTTTTGGTTGCAGCTTGCGTTGAACTTTTTTTCCCATCCTTTCACTTTCAGTCTCTTTGTGTTGCAATGTCTAAAAGGAGTCTTTTTTAAACAGCATATTGATGGGTCATACTTTTTAATCCATACTGTCAGTCTGTATCTTTTAATTGGAGAGTTTAATCCATTAACATTCAGAGTTATTGCTGTGAAGGGAGTTTTTGAACTAGCCATCTTATCTTTTGGTTTTTAGTTGGTAGATCTATTCCCCACCCCCCTCTCTTTTTTCCTTTAAGTTACCCTTACTCTTCAATTCTGTGCCCTTCTCCAGACCTCTCTCTGCTTTCTTGCTTTCTGAGCTGATAGAGGTCCCTTTAGTATTTCTTACAGGGAAGATGTCTTGTTAACAAATTCTCTCAGAATTTGTTTGTGAAAATTTTAAGCTCTTCATTAATTTTGAAGGAGGGCTTTGCTGGATACAGAATTTTTGTTTGGCAAGTTTTGTCTTTCAGAATCTTAAATATGTCATACCACTGCCTTCTCGCCTCCATGGTGCCTGCTGAGTAGTTATAACTTAATCTTAAGTTGTTTCTCTTGTTTCTCCTTTTCTTCAGTATTTGACAATCTAATCAGTAAATGTCTCGGAGTAGGTCTATTTGGATTTATTCCATTTGGAGTTCGTTGGGCATCTTTGATTTGCATATTTATGTAGTTAGAATGTTTGGGAAGTTTTCCTCAACTATGTATTGAAACACTCTTCCTAGCCCTTTACCGTTGTCTTCTCCTTGTGGAACACTACTGATTGTTATATGTGTTTGTTTCATGTTGTCCATCATTTCTCTGAGATCCATTTCAAATTTGAATTTTTTTCACTATTTGTTCTTTTGTGTGTTCACATTTGATTGTCTTCTAGTTCACCTGTTCTTTTTTCTGCCTCTTCAAATCTGCTTTGTCTAGTATATTTTTAATTTGGTCCGCAGTGTCTTTTATTTCCATAGGATCTGCTGTTTTTTTATTTACTTGTTCAAATTCTTCTTTATGCTCTTCTAGAGTCTTCTTGATTTCCTTTACGTCTTTAGCCATCTCATTGACGTTGTTTTGGATATTTGTTTGTACTTGTTTAATGAATTGTTCTAAATATTGAGTGTCTTCTGGTTGTTTAATTTGTTCATTTGGCTTGCCTGTATCTTCTAGATTCTTCAAGTACTTTGTGATTTTCTGTTGACTTCATTTGCTTGTCTTGATAAGGTTATTTTGTACAATGCAGGATTATTTGACCATTTATATGTAATTTGGGAGAGCTACAGCTTGCTGGAGTGCCGTTACCCTATCCTACCAGCAGGTGGCACTGTCAAGTAGGTCTTCATTGAACTCCTGTGTGCTGGGTGGGGTCCAAACCAGGTGGGGAACCAATCAGTGTAATGGTTCTCTGTGTAAACTGGGGACTTCCTGCCCTGGGGCTGCAATGTGGGCCCTGAGCAGTTCAGCAGGGAGTCCACTGAAGGGCACCTTGCAGATCAGATGTACCCTGCTCCCTGCCTGTTGTGCGCCCACAAGTATCTGGTATGTGGGAGGGGCTCCTGATGTGCTGTATGGCATCCTCTCCTTTTTCCGCCTCTCGCTGGGGCACACCCCAGACTTCTGTGCGGGAGAGCAAATGCTGCCTCACGGGTTCCCTCATGGGAGCTCCTGGCCTTCTGGGTCTGGAGGATCACCTCCCTAGCTGACCACCTAGGTTGGTGTATGGGAGTGGAGAGCTGCTGCTCACTCCCTTGCCTGGTAGTTGTTCTCACTGCTGCCGCCCCGGGAAGTGGACCTGGCCAAACAAACTCACCCCGTCCCTCCAGTTGTCTCTCATGTCCCCTCCATGTACTGTGGCTGGTCACACCCTGGAACCACAGTCCTGGGTGTGCTCCAGCCCCTCTCTAGAATCTTTCACAGAGGAGAAGTCTGTTCTGCCTCATCTACTCCGCCATCCTCCTGGAATTCCCTTTTCTTGCTTTTAAACATATTTGTTAACCTCACTAATACTAAAGTAACTGTTACCCCAGACACATTGTATTCTTAAATTTTATCTGGATGTCTTCCTATTTTTGTAAAAAAAAATCTTTTAAAATTGAACTCTCGAATATTGCATAATTTCAGTCCTCACGAGAAATTGTGAACATAGCAGATGAAGCAAACAGCCCAAAGCAGCATCACAAGTAATACTTCTTTCTAGTCCCTTTCTTAAACAGAGTTCAGAGCCTGTCTTTGTGAATGCAGAGCTTCCCAGAATCCAGTGGAACAGGGCAAGCAAGCTTCTTAGATGGGGGAATTTAGACTGGTTCTCTCCTTACAGATCCTTTGGTGGGCTTGGGTGGGAAATTCAGTTCTTTCTGTTCCCCTTGGGGATGTTTTCAGAGAGCATGTAGTGAAGGTACCTTTTTCCTGGGATTGTGCTGTCCATATAATATGATTGAGGTTCTCAGAATTTCTGGTCTGTGGATCGCTTTTGTACAGAAATAATTCTTAGAAATTATCCGTTTATGGTACTGAGTTAAAATTGCCTGTTTTGAGGCAATGCTAATCATAAATTGAATTCTGATTTTTCAAAATTAATTTTGTTTATTTACATTTTAATTTATGATGATAATGATTATGATGATGATGTGTGTAAAGAATACCATAGAGTAATTTTAAACAGGATAAGCCATTGAGAGAACTTTTCTTTGGACTAGGGGACCTCTGAAATTTGTTGAACTACAGATCCTGAAGATTAACCTGAGGAAGGCTTAGGGATGGGTTTGGGATGTGATGTGATGAGTGTGTTGGGGTAATTTCTTTCTTTTGCTTCTCTGAAGAGTTAAGTGGCCACTGGTGCTCTACTCTGAGGACCAGCTGATGATAGAGGGGTCTTGATTCTTGCCTTTCTTCTTTTTCCAGCAATAGCATCCTGCTTTCCAGCTTGAACACAAATGTAGATCCCTCATTTCATTTTTCTTAACGGCCTCACAACCCCTGCTCCTCCAGAGTTCTAGATGTCATATAGTCTGTTCATTTAACATTATTTTAATGGCTTCTTCCCCCTTTTTATTTGAAAGAAATATGTTCATATATTTCCTGCATTAATTTTGGCTCTGATTTCACATTTTTATGGCAAGGAAGTTTGTCATTAAATTATGGGATATAGTGGAAGATGAGGCCAGTAAGACAGGTTAAGGACAGTGGGGAACTGGTGAAAGTTTTTGAGGACTGAAGTGACATGTTATAATCTAGTATTATGAGGCTGACAGCAGTGGCTAAGTGAACAAGGAAATGGAGAATTGAAACCTGAGTGGAGATTCTTTAAGATTGCTAAGAAATAGAACATTGACACTTAAGGCAGAGTCCTGTTAGAAGGATATTGCCATAGTCTATGTTAATGATAAGAAATATTTGTTGAGTGAGGGGCCAAATGAAGGGACGAATGAGGGTCTAAACTATGGCAGGTGGAAATGGAAAGAGCGGGTAGATATGCGAGATGTCTTAGATTTAGATTGGAGAGGATTTGATAACCGATGCAATGTGAAATGAGGAGACTCTAAGCTATCTGATAAAGAAGACAAGAATAGCATAATGCCGGTGATTTTAGGGAATATAGAAATAGAAGTGTGCTTTGAGGGTAGGTTAGTGAATTAGGTTGTGAAAATATTGCTTATGTGATTGCTGGTAGGCCAATGGAGATAAGCAGTGAACAGTTGAAAATGTTAGGCTAAGTTCAGGATGTCACAAATGGAAATGTATAATGAAAATATCTCATAGAAGTGGTAGTTGAAGCTGTGGAAAACAATATTGCTAAGGAAGAAAGTATGAGTGAGAAGAGAAGACCTGGGAAAGTTAACCTCATAGTGGATTTCTGATGACCCTGGGTAAGTTACATAACCTTTCAATGCCTTATTTTCCCTTACTGTAAGAAGGAAAAATATCATAGTATCTAACTCATAGGATTATAAATTGCATAGTGCTTGGCACTCACTAAAGGTTTACTATATTGTTATTTATTAAGCACTTTGGTTAAGCAAGTAAAAACTGAAATGATTTTCTGATACCAACTTTACAAATTGTACTGAATGTTTAAAATTAAACAAGTGATCCTATTAGCAGAGTTACTTTAATTTCTCAAATTAGAACTTTTTGGTTTTTGAACCTCTGGTCATTTGTAATTTTGGAACTAATAATCTTTGTGATAATTGTATAATTTAACTGTAGGTATTTTTATATAAAGCCCTACTTTGATATTTAATGCCCTCATAATACAGATTTTGGTATGATAGTTTCACCTTCACTTTTCTTCCCTGTTTCTTACTTATATAATTCCTTTACCATTTAGGACTCAGAGATAAACTCTTGGTTAAATATGTAATGTTTTCTTAGTGGGATAGCTAAGGAGTGGAGATACTAAAATTAAATCTAGTACTTGACAGGTTTCCTCCGATGAAGATAGGCTACAAGGAACCCAATTGTTTTTGGTGTCTATTTTTTTTCTGTGACAGGAGTATTATGCTCTAAAAGTGTCATTTGGGGGAGCCATAGCACTGTACTATAACTTCCAACAGTCCAGTATGGATGGGGAAAAAATTTGTGTAATGAATTGATGTTCATGCCTTTTAGGTATTTTTATGTTTCTTTCTGCTTTAACAGTAAAAGGTTAGATTGGTTTGTTAAATAGTAAATTAATAAGACTACATGTTAAGTACATTTACTTAGGGTATTAATTTTTTATGTTTGCATTTTAGTAGACTTGTATATTTTAAGGATTAAGAAAAATTAGTACTTTCAGTTAGATATGTGTCATATTACCTCAAAACTGTAGTTGCTTCAAATTACACTATAGATTACTTGTCTAATGAGACCCACAATGAAATATTTAAAAAAAGCAGCCTTCAGAATTTAGGCTAGATTTTCCCAGTCAGTGAACTGACTATCCTAAATGCCTATAGACGCAAAGCACTGTAAATTATATTAAAAGTATTGCCACTTGAGTAAGTCATTATAGAAACAATTTTGGTACTGTTTGGTTGATTAGGGTGTATCACAGTGGTTGTTTGCGCTCTCTAGATACATGTTGTTCAGGGGATGTAACTGGATCTGCATAAACCAATAGCATATTGGAACTTGGATTTTGAAAGGATAGCTTCATGTTTATTTTATTCTATCCATCCAAGTTTTTGTTTTATTTGTTGTATACAGTTTAAAATGGATTAGAACTCATTTTAGTATTCCTTTTTTATTGTAACCTTGGCATGATTATTTTTCTTTTCTTTTTCTTTACCACTTCCACTGTTGCACAGGCATGTGTGAATGCACTCACACATGAGTCATATTTTGGCTAGTATTTATAGTAGGCTAAAGAAATGATTTACTTGAAGTTTTTAGTAGATTGCTATCTGTAGTTGTAAGAAAAGTCTGCTTTTGAATTTTGCTGCCTTTTTTACTTATAAGGGAATTAAATAGAGGGACTGTTTACAAGACCATATCTTCATCAGAAACTGGGATTTATATATATGTTAGAAATGATGTATATATCTTCCACCATCCCTTTAAGTTCTTGTTATCTGTTATCTGGCTTGTGTTATCAAATCCCAGAGTTGCTTACTTCTTTCTGTTAGCTAATGGGGTATTTTGGGTGGGTTGAGAGTAAATACTTTTTTTAAATGTCAGCCTTACTCTGTGTGAGAGAAGGTAGTTCCTGTAGAAAACGTAATCAGCTTGGTGTGTTGGAGTGGTAGCTTTGCCACTTTATTGTCCTCTGGCTTCTCTCTTTTTGTCTAACAGAGAAAATGATAGACAGGTTACTTATCTTTTTATGATTGCTTGTCTTTAAAACCATATGATTGAATGACTAGTGTATTTAATCTTTTTTTCTGTGGTATTGAAATTAACCTTGGTTTGTTTCCTTCCTCCTTTCCTCCCTTCTTTCCTTTTTTATTTTTAAAGTGCTATTTGAATCTAGCTTTGGTGTAGTTGACCTCTGGGGAGTTAAAGGAAAAAATTTAAATAAACTATTTTTCTTTCTTTCTGAGTATTGTCTTAACTTGTCACCAAGGACAGAATTATCCTAAATGTTGTGAAGTGCTGGGTTTAATTTTAGGTTTTAGTACTAAATTCAACTTAGTTTGTATTTCCTTATTTTTACTGTATATGTGGTAAGATTAATAAAGATTTAAAGGAATATATAACTGATAAATTCACCTGGTTTCACCTTCTCAAACCTAAGAAGCATAATTTGCCTAAATTATGCAATATGCTAATTAAAAGGTTTAATTTACTAATCATCTCAGTTTGATTAGAGGCAGATGCTGATCGTCTGCACGAGTCTAAATGGACCTTTCAGAGATGGCTTTCATTATTTAAAATCAACTTGTCAAACTAATTAAGACACAAACTTAAGGAATAACAAATACCAGTAGTTATCTATAGACTTTCAGTGTAATTCAGGTCGGGGTAATTCATGAATGATGTGAACCAGAGACTTAGTGTATACAGTGTCATTATGAATTTCAGTATTCACAAAGTTGAAGAGTTGAACTTTGGCTTTTTTTTACTGAGCTCATTAGATTCTCTAGTAGTAGCTTTGTTGGTTCTTTGGATCGCTGGTTTACTTTCAGTGGCTCTTTTCTCCTCCTGCTGTGAGTCATACAGCACAAGGGAATAATGCATTAAAACTATGCATAGAAACAGGCAGATTTATCTCCTCTTACATGTGACCAGATCTCCTTTTACAAATCTAAGATGTGGCAGCAGGCAGTCAACAAGAATGGGCCAGTGTCAATGCCAGCAGGCAGTGGAGCCCTCTGATCTTAGCTCAGTAATTGAGTAAGATCCAGATGTATTCTTCCTGGCTTATCTCTTCCTCAGGGAGAGTGAAGATAAAAAACAGTTTATAGACTAGTCAAGTGTGTATGGTTGATTTAGGGTTAAGATTATGAAAACCAAGGCAGAAACTGCATTGCACCTGACTAGATTCAGATACAAATGGCCCAGTAAAAGAACTTGTTTGAGTTTTGCGTTGGAGACCTAGGGTATTAAGATAAGGGATCTGAGGTGTAGATATATGAATCCTGCTTTAACTTGTACCAAGATCAAGAGGAGTAGGAAGAGGTGGTATGCTGTCTAGGCAGGGGTAATCTGAAGAAGGAGTTTAGCTTGGTGGTGATGAACATAGGCTCTGGTACCATATTACCTGGTGTTCAATACTGGTGGTGTCACTTATTAGGTGTTTATCCTCTCTATGATTTGGTTTCCTCATCTGTGAAATAGAGAGTATTATAGTGCTGCCTCATAAGGTTGGGAGGCGTCAATGAGTTAATACATGTAAAGTACTTAGAACGGTGCCTGGCACATAGTAAGCACATAATAGATGTTTTTATTTATTATTCTTATTTGCTGTTATTCCAGCTTTTGCATGAAATTTGCAAAAGAGAGTGATATGGAGAACATTGGATTTTATCCCCCAGTACTCATTAGAGCTATTTTAAAATGTGCTACAAACATATGTACAATAACAAAAAAATTGGAAGAACTTCAGTTATTAAAATAGGC
This sequence comes from Choloepus didactylus, assembly GCF_015220235.1. Lineage (NCBI taxonomy): Eukaryota > Metazoa > Chordata > Mammalia > Pilosa > Megalonychidae > Choloepus > Choloepus didactylus. The sequence continues at coordinate 93,760,351 of NC_051313.1, read as the reverse complement.
TAACAGAATTTGAAATAATAATCTTATTAAATGTATAAGCACAGATTTTTCTTCTTTTTATGTAGTGTGAGGGGATTAGGAAAATGTACCAATAATTCTTTTTATGTAGTGTGAGGGGATTAGGAAAATGTACCAGTAAGTGCTAGACTATAACTGGACAGTTGGAAGAGTCCAGTCATAAACACTTTTTAATCTTTGAATTCTAAGGGTAAAGGGGGAGGTTCCTTTAAAAATTCAGTTATTTTCTTGCCTCTAGAGAATTAAAAAAAATTACTATACTGGATAAAGGATAATGAATGGAATGCTGTTCATTCACACCCTGGCTAAGCTTAACAGTTCTGCTGTCAATTCTATGCCTACATATCTCTAGAATTTGTCTACTTCCTTTCAGCATCTTTTACTTCCTTAGCCCCATCTCTGACCGCTATTTCCGTAAACTCTATGCACTAGCCTTCAGGAACTTCTTTCAGTTCCCTTGCACTGGAACACTCATCCCTCCATTTCACCTAAGTCTTACTCATCCTTCAAGTCTCAGCTTAAACAGCTTTTCTTTCTGGGACATTCCTCCTAGTTTGGGTAAGAAACTCATCCTTTGTGTTCTTTCAGAGCACTTATCATACTTGAGGGTTATCACCAGCTTATCTTCTAGTAGACTCTAATCTCTTTAGAGGGAAGGATCCTAAATGTCTTATTCAGTGCATCACCTAACAACGTCTGGCCCATAGGAAGTTCTCCATGTATGTTGGCTGAATGAAGGAATGTAGATGTTCCTCAGAAGATGGATTACCTTTAGCGCCCTAGAAACTATTTGGCTTTTCTGAATTTTTATTATAAAGTTGAGCTATTTAGTAGTTTGTTCTATGTGCCTTAACTTGTGCTAACAGCGTATAAAATGAATGGCTCAAGTGATAGTGTGCCATTAGCAAACTGGGCTGAAAAACTCAGAATTTGAGCCACTTGCGCTAATTGTATACTAATGGAAGTCAGATTAATCTTGATGCATTAAAACTTATTAGGCAGACTTTGAGAGGGAAATAAAACTCTTGATTCAGTAGATGTTGGAAAAGGGTGCAGGACAGGAAAATTTGCATATTGGTGAGATATCCCAGTATGGGCCATGTCTCTGAAGTTCAGAAGCCTTGTAGAAGTTTGCTGGTTTATGCTAGACTTCAGAATAGGAGGCATATGTTCTGTTTTTCACCTAGCACAGCTGCAGACTAGATTGTCTGGGATTTGCAAATTAGGGTTTACAATTCTACCTCATCATGAAGTTTTCATGTAAGTTTAACAATTTCTTAGTGTGACTGAAGTAAATCTTGCTAAATTGTGTATAATTCTTTTTTTTAAAATTCAATTTTATTGAGGTATATTCACATATCATACAGTCGTCCAAAGTGTACAATCAGTTGTTCACAGTACCATTGTACAGTTGTGCATTCATCACCACAATTGATTTTTGAACATCTTCATTACTGCGAAAAAAAAAGAATAACAATAAAAATTAAAGTAGAAAAGAAAACCTAAAATGTCCCATCCCCCCATTCCTCCTTAATATTCATTTACTTTTGGTCCCCATTTTTCTGCTCATCTGTCAATACACTGGATAAAGGGAGTGTGAGCCACAAAGTTTTCACAATCATATGGTCTAAATTGTGTATTATTATTGAAGTGATAAGAATGAAAATTAATTTCTGTTCTTAAAGAGTGAGTATGGTAGCATCCCAAATTCTATATTGGTAATGTAGTGAAAGTTAATTTATAACTTAGTATCCAACTATTGAATAGATAATAAAAGTGTTTAAAAAGGAGTATAAGTGTTTACAGTCAGTGAATATTTTGCCTTTGAAGAGACACCTTAGGTAATGTAGTGTATTAAAAATGTCCACAAATTATTTGACACTCTTCCCTTGAGAGGTGAGATTTGTGTCACCTGCCTTTGAATGTGGACAGATTTTGTACCTGCTTTGATCAATAGAATATGGTGGAAGTGACATTGTACCAGTTTCTGGACCCATGTCTTAAGGAGTTGGCAGCTTTTACTTCCTGTTTCTGGAACATTCTCATTGGTAGCCTTCAGGTGCCGTGCAAGAAGTTCAGCTACCCTCAGACTGACTTCCCAGAGAGGCCTGTTCTGAAACCTGGCATAAACCAGCAACCAACATGCTGGGGCCATATCTTAGTACTCCTCAACAGTCTTAGCTGAACCCAGCTGTGCCAGTTGGATGTATTATGTCCCCCAAAATGCCATTATCTTTGATGCAGTCTTGTGGGGGCAGACGTACTAGTGTTGATTAGATTGGAATCCTTTGATTGAGTGTTTCCATGGAGATGTGACTCAATCAACTGTGAGTGAAATGTTTGGATTGGATAATTTCCATGGAGGTGTTACCTCGCCCATTCAGGGTGGGTGTTAATTTGATCACTGGAGTCATATAAAGGAAGTCATAGACAGAGGACCTCAGAGCAACTAAGAGTGACATTAAAAGAGGACAAAATGCCCCAAGAGCAACACTTAGGAGGACGCCATTTTGAAACAACCTGGGAGCAAGCAGACGCCAGCCACGTGCCTTCCCAGCTAGACAGAGGTTTTCTGGATGCCAATGGCTTTCTCCAGTGAAGGTCCCTGTTCTAGTTTGCTAATGCTGCCAGAATGCAAAACACCAGAGATGGATTGGCTTTTATAAAAGGTTGTTTATTTGGTCACACAGTTACAGTCTTAAGGCCTTAGAATGTCCAAGGTAACACATCAGCAATCAGGTACCTTCACTGGAGGATGGCCAGTGGTGTCCGGAAAACCTCTGTCAGGTGGGAAGGCACGTGGCTGGCATCTGCTCCAAAGTTCTGGTTTTCAAAATGGCTTTCTCCCAGGATGTTCCTCTCTAGGCTGCAGTTCCTCAAAAATGTCACTCTTAGTTGCACTTGGGGTATTTGTCCTCTCTGAGCTTCTCCGGAGCAAGAGTCTGCTTTCAATGGCTGTCTTCAAACTGTCTCTCATCTGCAGCTCCTGTGCTTTCTTCAAAGTGTCCCTCTTGGCTGTAGCAGCTGGCTCCTTCTGTCTGATCTTATATAGTGCTCCAGTGGACTACTCAAGGCCCATGCTGAATGAGTGGGGCCACACCTCCATGGAAACTATCCAATCAGAGTCATCACCCACAGTTGGTGGGGTGCAACTCCATGGAAACACTAAAAGAATTATAATCTAATTAACGCTGATAGGTCTACCCACACAAGATTACATCAAAGATGATGGCATTTGGGGGGACATAATACATTCAAACTGGCACAGTCTCCTTTGTGGAAGCCAAGCCTGTAACTATGTAACCAAATAAACCCCGTTTATAAAAGCCAATCCATTTTTGGTGTTTTGCAAAAGGGCAGCATTAGCAAACTGGAACACCAGCCTTTTAGCCATCCCACCAAGGTGTCAGACACATGAGTGAGCCATCTTGGACCCTCCAGATCAGTCTGTTCACCTGAATTGAATACCCCTAGCGACCTCATTTTGATGCCACATGGAACAGAAGATTGCCTGCTGAGCTCCTTCTGAATTCCTGACCCACAAAATTGGGAAATATGATAAAATGGTTGTTTTAAGCTGCCTAAGTTTATGGACATTTGTTGTACACTTATAGGATGATTGGAACCAGTGGCTAAGCCAGAGCTTCTGGCTTTTTGAATTTGAGCTGAAAATGAAACAAAAAACTTTATCCCAAATATCCCCAAATGACCCTACCTTGATTTGGGAAGACTTTATGAAATGTAATGAAAAATAATATAACTTAAAATTATTGTTAATAATATGGAAAATGATAATTCTGATAATTAGATGAGCAGAGAAAGTAACTTTGAGGGAACTCATTACTTAGAAGAGACAAAAAAAGGGAAAATTGTTCCTTTTCATCTTTCAGAAATTCAGTTGGTGGAGTTGCTAGAAAAGAGTTAGCTGAAAAGTTTATGGCTGTTTTTATTTTGAAGACAGAGGCTTGCCACATCTCTGAAATTTGCAGGAGTTTGAGAATCCTTTGAGGTCTTCTTTACTACCAAAGATAGCTCTCTGTCTTTTTAGACTCTAGGAAATTAGGTAAGGAGATAGTTGGTGTTCTTATAAAGTGCCATTATTTCCAATGTAGAAATTCTGGAGTCACTGCTACCTTTTATATTGCTTCATAACTAGTATTTAATAAATGCTTTATGTATATACAGCATTGTGCATATTATAGAGGGTTTGTATTAACAATTGTTTATCATTTTGGAGATCAGGAAAAAACTGTTCTTGTGACACAAAGAACAAGGCAAAGGAATGTTTGATACAGTCTATAAGAGCTAGGAAAAAGAAAGGGGAATGGCTATGGGTTGGATTAATCTAGGAAGTCATCATTGAAGAGACAGGATTTAAGCTGAGTCTTAAAAGATAGGAAGGCAGAAAAGAGGTGGCCGAGAAATTCTGATGGGTATAATGTCTTGTGCCAGCTGCAAGCTCAAATGTCTGAATAATTTCTAAGGAAGTAAAAATGTTGAATTGAGTCAACATATGGGACACCTTTGTCAAAGCCACAAAGCTGACTTTAATATTTTTTTTTTTTTTTTTTTGTTCCAGAGAGGAGTATGTTTTATTAGAAATTTTACATTTCCCCAACTGATTTAAAAACTTCCATGAGAATATATTAAAACTTCTTGGTTCCAAAGTAAGCCACCCAACCAAAATGAAAGCAAGATTTGGTTCCAGAAGACTGAATGTACAAACATTTTGGCAGTGGTATAATGCAGACATGAAAATTATGTTTACAATGGTTTACAGTACTCTTTGTAGTATTTTATTTCAGTCAGTATTTGTAGAAACAACTATGTTGAGTTCTCATGCAACACAGTCATAACCATCCAACACCTTCCTGCCCCCCAAGAAAAAGATAAGAATTAGCAGTAAGCTAATTGAGCCTAATTATTTTTAAAGGATAGTAACTCTGAGCCAAAGAGAAGTGATTTCTGTAGTGTTTTATGGGATTAGTGTTAGTGTATAGAAAGCTAAGAGGACTTTTCACAGAAAGTCATTGAAGGTTATAAAAATAAATTATACCAGTAATTATTAGTGCATGTCTTTCAGTTCAAAAAAAGATTTATTATTTGCATGTTCAGTCTGGGGTAAAGAACATTTTAAATTTTATAGTCATACTTAGTGGTTGTTGTTTTTCTAAAGATACCTAAGTCTTTTATGCATGTAGAAAATAAAGGAAAAGGGTCTGGCTTTTCTGAGCAAAAGTTAAAAAAAAAATTTCAGTAGACAAAAACCGAAAATGGGAAGTTTTAGAAAAAAAGTGAAAACAAGAGATATATTATGATTGAGTCAGAAGGGAGCACAAAATCAAGGAAGATGAAATATGGAAGTATGTTTTTTTTTTTTAACTTTTTTTTTTTTTCATTTTTATTGAGATTGTTCAGATACCATACAATTATCCAGCGATCCAAAGTGTACAATCACTTGCCCCTGGGTACCCTCATACAGCTGTGCATCCATCACACTTAATTTTTGTTCAATTTTTAGAAACTTTTCATTACTCCAGACAAGAAATAAAGTGAAAGATGAAAAAAGAAAAAAAGAAAAGGAAACTCTAAACCTCCCCTATCCCTAACCAACCCCCCTCAATTGTTGACTCCTAGTATTGATATAGTACGTTTGTTACTGTTTATGAAAAAATGTTGAAATACTACTAACTATAGTATATAGTTTGTAATAGGTATATAGTTCTTCCCTATATGCCCCTCTATTATTAACTTCTAATTGTATTGTCATACATTTGTTCTGGTTCATGAAGTGATTTCTAGTATTTGTACAGTTGATCATGGACATTGCCCACCATAGGATTCAGGTTTATACATTTCCATCTTTTGACCTCCAGCTTTCCTTCTGGTGACATATATGACTCTGAGCTTCCCCTTTCCACCTCATTCACACACCATTCGGCGCTGTTAGTTATTCTCACATCTTGCTACCAACACCCCTGTTCATTTCCAAACATTTAAGTTCATCCTAATTGAACATTCTGCTCATACTAAGCAAGAGCATCTACATTTCTTCCACAAGGCAGGAGGGAGAGTCAAAGAAGGTAGAGAGGCAAAAGAAAGAGGAAACAAAAAAATGACAGCTAGGAAGCAGCAAAAGGAAAAATAACCTTAAATCAAAGTAGAATAAAGAATCAGACAATACCACCAATGTCAAGTGTCTAACATGCCTCTCCTATCCCCCCCTCTTATCTGCATTCACCTTGGTATATCACCTTTGTTACATTAAAGGAAGCATGATACAATGATTCTATTAGTTACAGTCTCTAGTTTATGCTGATTGCATCCCTCCCCCAATGCCTCCCTATTTTTAACACCTTCCAAGGTTAGCATTTGCTTGCTCTCCCTCGTAAAAGAACATATTTGTACATTTTATCACAATTGTTGAATACTCTAGATTTCACCAAGTTACACAGTCCCAGTCGTTATCTTTCCTCCTTTCTTGTGGTGTCTCACATGCTCCCCATCTTCCTCTCTCAACCGTATTCATAGTTACCTTTGTTCAGTGTACTTACATTGTCATGCTACCATCTCCCAAAATTGTGTTCCAAACCAACCACTCCTGTCTTCTATCACCCTGTAGTGCTCCCTTTAGTATTTCCTGTAGGGCAGGTGTCTTGTTCACAAAGTCTCTCATTGTCTGTTTGTCAGAAAATATTTTGAGCTCTCCCTCATATTTGAAGGACAGCTTTGCTGGATACAGGATTCTTGGTTGGCGGTTTTTCTCTTTCAGTATCTTAAATATATCACACCACTTCCTTCTTGCCTCCATGGTTTCTGCTGAGAGATTCGCACATAGTCTTATTAAGCTTCCTTTGTATGTAATGGATCGCTTTTCTCTTGCTGCTTTCAGGATTCTCTCTTTGTCTTTCACATTTGATAATCTGATTATTAAGTGTCTTGGCGTAGGCCTATTCATATCTCTTCTGTTTGGAGTACGCTGCGCTTCTTGGATCTGTAATTTTATGTCTTTCATAAGAGATGGGAAATTTTCGTTAATTATTTCCTCTATTATTGCTTCTGCCCCCTTTCCCTTCTCTTCTTCTGGGACACCAATGATACGTACATTATTGTACTTTGTTTCATCCTTGAGTTCCCGGAGACGTTGCTCATATTTTTTCATTCTTTTCTCCATCTGCTCCTTTGCGTGTAGGCTTTCAGGTGTTTTGTTCTCCAGTTCCTGAGTGTTTTCTTCTGCCTCTTGAGATCTGCTGTTGTATGTTTCCATTGTGTCTTTCATCTCTTGTGTTGAGCCTTTCATTTCCATAGATTCTACTAGTAGGTTTTTTGAACTTTTGATTTCTGCCGTATACATGTCCAGTGCTTCCTTTACAGCCTCTATCTCTTTTGCAATATCTTCTCTAAACTTTTTGAATTGATTTAGCATTAGTTGTTTAAATTCCTGTATCTCAGTTGAAGTGTACGTTTGTTCCTTTGACTGGGCCATAACTTTGTTTTTCTTAGTGTAGGTTGTAATTTTCTGTTGTCTAGGCATGGTTTCCTTGGTTATCCAAATCAGGTTTTCCCAGACCAGAACAGGCTGAGGTCCCAGAGGGAAGAAGTATTCAGTATCTGGTTTCCCTGCGGGTGTGTCTTAGAAAATTGCTCCACCCTTTGATGCCTCAGGTCACTGTGCTTTTCTGCCCAGCAGGTGATGCCTGTTAGCCTATAATTCTTGACTGGTGTGAGGAGGTATGGCTGTGTTCCCCCAGGCTCTGGGGTCTGGTTCTGAATGGAAAGGGCCCCACCCCTTTCCTCCTAGAGAAGACAGACCCCTCAGGTGGAGGTCATTAGCATTTCAGTGGTCTCGCTCTCTGCTTGTGGTGTCTTCACCCTTCTCCGCTTCACAGCCCTGGAAACTGAAAATGACTGGGGCTTTCTCCACTGAGCCAAAAAAGAAACAGATAGTCCCCTTCAGACCCAGTCCAAGGCAACCTTTCGGCTCTCCCAGGTCAGTCGTCACCCAGAGCCTCTGTCTGTTTTTTGGGGATGCGTACCTGTAGCGAGCAGTTCACACTCGCTGCTTAAAACCCCAGTTGGAGCTCAGCTGAGCTGTATTCGCTTGCTGGGAGAGAGCTTCTCTGTGGCACCACGAGGCTCCACAGCTCGGGCTATGGGGGAGGGGTCTCCCGACCTGGTTCTGCAGGTTTTACTTACAGATTTTATGCTGTGTTCTCAGGCATTCCTCCTAATTCAGGTTGGTGTATGATGAATGGATGGTCTCTTTTGTCACCCCGCAGTTATTCTGGATTATTTACTAGTTGTTTCTGGTTTTTTGTAGTTGTTCCAGGGGGACTACTTAGCTTCCACTCCTCTCCATGCCGCCATCTTGCCCCAAGCCTGACTTTAATATTTTTATTTACAAGCATATGTATTTGGATATCTCTTGGAATAAACCCCTCCTTTCCCTTCACCATAGTTATAAAAAATAGCTAGTGTTTCTATCAACTTGAATTTGAAATATATGAAGGAAATATAAATTTAATAGCACCTTATTTATTAAAACTTAATTGCCAAAGATTTGATTTCTGGTGATCTGTAAGAGGAAATCTTAAATCAGTTTCTTTCTCTGACCTTATTTTTTCTTACTCCTGTATTTCATTCTCCATTTACTTGAATAAACATGATTGCACCAATTGTCCGTTTGACTCTCAGCAAAGTTCAGCCTTTCCTCCACACCTAAGTAGAACCTCATTTTTGTGTTATACTGCTTGAGTTGGAAGGCTTCAGTCATCATCATATCCTCCATGAATCAGTTTGGCTGCCTCTCTTGCAGTGATCTCGAAGTGTCCAAAATGAGACATAGTTTAAAACTTAGAATAAATTAAAGTTGAATAATTTTACACTGGGCTACATTGTAATAATGGGGAAGGAAAGTTACTTTCTTTTGGTTTTTTTTTTTTTTTTTTTGAAAGACATTTGCCAATTGGAGCCTCAAAGATTGAGTTTGGGAAGCCTTTAATTGTGCACCAAAAGGTTATTGCAGAAGATAGCATAAGGGAGATGTCATAAAGCAGAAAATTTGAAGCTCGGTAACAGAAAGCTGTGTGAAGAAATAGGCATTTTGTCAATTAACTGAGTGCTTGAAATAAATAGTTTGGAAGTAAAGAAACAACTGCAGATTTCAAAGACTTGATTAAGGTAGTTTATAGGGAAACAGGTATGGGGAACAAACTTCAGGATATTTTAGTTGTAAAGCATCCTTACCATTCATTAAAGATTTGCTTCAAAATATTATTGATTATAAAATTTAATGATGTAAGGTCAGAGGGATTGTTACATCTAATATATTAAACCATTGAAATAAAATTCCAAATATATTTGGGTGAAAATGAATTATGATCATAGGAGTTCGAGCTTAAAACTGTCTCAGCAGTCATTAAATTTCTCAAACCAGGCTAAGTATGAGTATGTTGCAGGGAGATCCAGTGTTGCTTATAAATGGTCTCTCACCCAAGGGTCTTCTTATCTACTAAAGAACCTTGTCACAATTTTCTAAGGAACAAATTAATAAAGCAAAACATATGATTGTATTTATAAAGGAGAGGTAGAGGAAAACAGTAAAAAATCTATGTAAATGTCCAGCTGTTCTCATGTTGCATTAGACTGAAATGAAGTACAGCTTTTAGGTTTTATTACTACACTTCTTTTTAACCCAAACAAAAAAACAATACAAGACATTGCATTCTTTATTGAAAAATATTTTTGCTGGATGTAGAATTCTAGGTTGGCAGATACTTTGAAGGTTTCATTCTGCTGTCTTCTGGCTTCCACACTTGCTGTTGAGAAGTCAGCTGTTAGTCTAACTAGCTCCTTTGAAGGTAATAGACCACATCCCCTCCTTTGTTTCCTTTTAAGGTTTTCTGTCTGATTCACTTTGTTTGATTTAAACATTCTCAATTTGTCTAAGAGTGGACTTCTTTGTAATTATCCTGCTTAGGTTTCACTAGCCTTCTTGAATCTGTAGATTGGCATCTTGTATCAGTTCTAGAAAATTCTCAGTCATTATTGCTTTAAAACTTCTACTCATTCTTTCTCCTCTCTGACTGGGACTCCAGACTCGTATATTTTAGATCTATTGTCTACATCTTAGTCTCATGTCTGCATTTTCCTTCTATTTTGTTCTTTCTTTGCTGAGTTACAGATTATTTCTCCTGAACTGTTTCCTAGTTTGTTATTTCTCTATTCTGTTTTGTCTATTCTGCTGTCATTTGGTTAATTTTTGTTATTGTCATTTCTAGAAGTTTTATTTGGTTCTTTTTCAGATCTGCTATGTTACTTTTTTATGGGTTCTTGTTCCTGAGAGATATTTTAAAATTTGTTCTTTGTATGCTATAGGTTGGTTTTTATAATTTGTGTCTAGTAAGTCCAATAGTTAAAATCTGTGTGGGTCTTTTTCTGCTATTTGTTGTTGGTGCTTGCTTCTCATTCATGATGCCTTGTTTCCTTGTGAGCCTAGTTGTCTGTTGATTGGTTCCTGTCCCTGCACAGGTTTTTCTTTTAAGGGATTCCTAAGGTAAATGTGCTCTCCTCCAAGAGGCACTGTTTTTCCTTTGCTTGGCTTCGGGGAGTATTACCAGTAAAGAACTTTAAAACCGTATTTAGGATTGTGGCTCCCTGGCCCATCCACACTGTGTGTTCTTGGGGTGGCCACAGCTACTCAAGGGCTTTTTGCTTTTCCTACCTTTTTCTTTTTCTGCTCTGCCCATGACAAGACAGCCTTCTCTTCATTCTTTTGTGATTGGGGGATGATGGTAAGTCAATGCTCGTTCATTCTTCCCCTGAGTATATCACCCTTTTCGATCCCAGTTTAATGTGAGGGGAGGCTCTCCTGTTTCATCCCTATGTGTGACAGTTCCTAATCCTTGTTTTTGTTTTTTGTTACCTTGCTCCTTGAGGTTGAGGATATGAAGTGCAAATGTGTGGCCCTCAGGGCAAAAGCAGCTTTGGTTCTCCTGGGTTTAGTTTCTTCAGAATTTAATCTAGTAGTTCTCCTGTCTTTTTAAATTTTTAATGCCCTTAAACTAATTTTTTTTTAAGTTTTGTCTATAATTTTTAATTTTTTCAGCAGAAAGTAGATCAGAATAATTTAGGAAATAAGAAACTGCTAATAAATTCAGGGCTAGAGCCCAAGAACTTGCATCTGCTGCTGTGCTGTTGGAGATATTATTGCAGACCAACCCCTCTATCCTTCCACTGCTTAACATATTCCTTTCAGCCTCTGTTAAGACAGAACAGTGGGTTGGAGAGAGGATGGGTTTTAAGTTTTTTTTTTTTGAAGGTAAAACAGTCTCTCAAATTGTTATATTAAATTAATGTAAAAGTAATATTACTATAATTTGCTGAATTACTCATGTGCTCATCTGGAGACACTGTGTCAGGGAAAACCATATTTATTAAAAGCACTGCCATTCTCACATTCATCCAGGTGAGAACCTCCTCCATCTTTGACTTCTTGGTGTTTCCTTTCCGTATTTCTTAATTGCTTACGTTTTTCTTCCATTGCTATCACAATATCCCAATTGTTGTTTTACTGTAGTAACTAAACTGATGTTTAATTAGTAGCAGAGTTGAATATCATTTTGTGTATATGAATTTTTATATCTTCTTTTGTGACTATTTTAACATATAACTTACATTAACTTTTTATCATTTGATGAATTATTTGTTGGAATTTTAAAAATGATTGCATAAGTTTTACCTCTGTTATAAATCTTTATAATATTTATTCTAAGTATTTTATTATATGCTCTTATAAATTTTTAGTTTTTTGGACTTTTGTTATGCAGAATATTTCTTTTGTTCTCTTTTTCAGTATTTTCTTTGATTTTTTTCAGTTTGAATATTGTTACCTTCCACAGTGTGTTTATTCATTATTTCAGTTGATAAACATTTCATCACATATTGTGTTAAGAGCTGTGGATATAATGATAAACACATTATTGGATGCTTAGGTTCATATTATAGTGAGAGATGTCCATATAAATAAATGTTATAGTATAGCACGTGAATACCATAATAGTAAATGTTCAAACATAGCAATATGTCCAGGCAAAGAAGAGGGAGAAACTATTATTGAAGAAATCTGGGGAAACTTTGCAGAGCTATTTTTAGTTGCATAGAAATTTTCCAGATTGTGGAAGGACATTTCAGGTATGGGAAATGATGTATAGAGTCATAGAGATAAAAATCTTGCTGTGCTATGGGAAGTGCAGTAGGTTGGTATAATTGGAGGACATAATATTTTGGGGAAGAAAATTGAAACCAGTAAGATTTTAAAGGCCTTGGAAAAAAAGACTTAAATGTATCCAAAGTGCCAGTATAGTGGGGATAATGGAGTGGGTAAGCAGGAAAGGTAAGAAGACATAGTTGGAGAATGTGTGTGTGTGTGGGGTGGTGGTGGTGGTTGTGAATTGTGCTGTGACTGTGAGAGTGGGCTGCCTAACTGTGAGTGGGGCAGACTGTTCTGGAGACTGTGAGACTAGGGTGTTGACTGGATCATCCATGTGGCAAGAAGATGGATGCTAAAGGGTTGACCGGGTTGGATTTGTATTGTGTGTGCCCCAGTTTTACTGCCGGAAGTTCCACAGTAAATCCCTGAGAAACCCCTCATCTTGAGTAAACTGGGAGGGTTGGTCATCTTAATGCCAGAAGAGTGTCATGAGATTGAGGCAGTGAATGGTGAAGAGCAATAGTTTGCTAGGGGGAGGGAACAAGTGCTGCCCTGAGTGGAGAGAAAGATGAGGGAATGAGTAATTTATACTAGAGGCTGCAAGGAAAGTGGTGTTCTTTCCCAGGACAGCAAGGGGATAGAGGAGCTTTTAGAAAAGAGGCTGAGGCTATGAGGGCAGAGGGATGGTTTGTAGGTGTATTAGTTAGGGTTCTCTAGGGAAACAGAATCAATGAGAGATATCTATGAACATAAGATAAAAGTGACTCATGTAACTGTGGGTATGCACGAGTCCAAATTCTGTAGGGTAGTCAGCAAACTGTCAACTCCAATGAAGATATCTGATGAGCTCCTCAGGAAACAAACCAGCAACTTTGATGAACTCCTCAGGAAATGAACTGGGATCTTTGACGAACGTGTTCACTGAGCTCCTCAGGAAACGAATCAGCAACTTCGATTAACTCCTGAGGAAATGCTTCGCTGGGGAGCCGAAGAAGTGAAGGTCCTCTATCTGTCTTGCTTATAAGCCTTCAACTGATTAATTGGATTAAATCGAGCCAATTGCGTTTTCTCATTGTGGAAGACATGCCCTTCGGTGAGTCATCAGTCACAGCTGCAGCCAATTGACTGATAATTTGATAAACCAGCCTGTTGGTTTATTAACCAGCCACAAACATCGTTGGAGAAATTGTTAGGCCAGTGCTTGCTTGACCAGACAGCTGGGTCACCTGGCCAAGGTGACACATGAACCTAACCATCACAGTCCACCCCTTGTGAATTTGGCAGTTATATTCATCACCTAAAACCATACTTTATCTCTAAGTAGATAACAATAACAGACATATATTTTGACTAACAATACTCTGCTGTGCAGAGTACAACTGGAAATGCACTAAATCTTCAGAATAGAATGCAAGTCCTTGGGTGACGTTAGCTCTTAAAATTGATTTCCTTTAGCTTAAATACAGCGAAATGAACAGTATAGCTTATGCCATATGATAAGGGGATAAGACAGAGAAGAAAGCAAAGATATTTGCTTTGCAGACAAATACAAACATACTCATAACAAAACAAGGAGGAAATATTCGTGCCATCATAGTCCTCGTTTCTGTAACTCATCACCTGGCTGTAGTTCATATTTATCACTACCTTCTTCCACTACCCATTCCATGTTCCCTTTACCCTCAGCAAGCACTTCAACTGTCCATGGTTCTTTGCCTGGTGGGGTGACCCAAACCTTCACTCCTGAAGTTTCTTGGCCATTGGTAGTCCTGCCTGGATTGGGTTGTTAAAGTTTTCCATGGACTTTAATCACAGGGCATGGTAGTACTAAGAGATGTCCTAGGGGATCTCCTGTATTCCAGGAAAACTCTTCTTTACTTCCATTGTGTAGTTGCAGGGCTATTTCCCCTTGATAGTCAGGATCTATCACCCCAGCCAGTACAGTAATCCCCTTCCTTGCCTGTTGATTCAGAGGCATAAGAAGCCCAAAGTGGCAGTCTTAACTTCCAGTTCAATTGGATTATTGTTGTGTTTCCTGGTGGAAGCACTCCTCCTTTTGGAACAAAGACTTGTAGACAAGCAGAGCTGAAGCTTGCAGGGACAGGAAGCAAAAATTTTCCTGGTGGATCACTAGGAGTGATAGTGAGAGGTGCCACTCCTGTTTCCACCCCTTGATTCCTGGACCCATGAATCCTGGCTATGGGAGAAACAGCACCATAGAGTGGACGCTGATTCAGAGCACACACAGCCTCCTGGAGAACACTGCCCCAGCCCTGCAAGGTATTGCCACCTAGTTGGCACCGTAATTGAGTCTTCAACAGGCCATTCCACTGTTCTATCAACCCAGCTGCCTCTGGATGATGAGGAACATGGTAAGACCACAGAATTCCATGAGCATGTGCCCATTCCCTCACTTCATTTGCTGTGAAGTGGGTTCCTTGGTCTGAAGCAATGCTGTGTGGAATACCATGACGGTGGATAAGGCATTCTGTAAGTCCACGGATGGTAGTTTTGGAAGAAGTATATCGTGCAGGGAAGGCAAACCCATATCCGGAATATGTGTCTATTCCAGTAAGAACAAATCACTGCCCCTTCCATGATGGAAGTGGTCCAATGTAATCAACCTGCCACCAGGTAGCAGGCTGATCACCTTGGGGAATGGTGCCATATTGGGGACTGAGTGGGTCTCTGGTGCTGGTAGATTGGGCACTCAGCAGTGGCTGTGGCCAGGTCAGCCTTGGTGAGTGGAAGTCCATGTTGCTGAGCCCATGCATAACCTCCATCCCTACCACATGACCACTTTGTTCATGAGCCCATTGGGCAATGACAGGAGTTGCTGGGGAAAGACTAGTATCCATCCAACGGGTCATTTTATCCACTTTGTTATTAAAATCTTCTTCTGTTGAAGTCACCCTCTGGTGAGCATTCACATGGGACACAAATATCTTCATGTTTTTTGCCCACTCAGAAAGGTCTATCCATATACCCCTTCCCCAGACTTCTTTGTCACCAATCTTCCAATCATGTTCCTTCCAAGTCCCTGACTATCCAGCCAAACCATTAGCAACAGCCCATGAATCGATGTACAAATGCACCTCTGGCCAGTTCTCCTTCCAAGCAAAGTGAACAACCAGGTGCACTAATTGAAGTTCTGCCCTCTGGGAGGATTTCCCCTCACTACTGTCCTTCAGGGACATCCCAGAAAAGGGCTGCAGTGCTGCAGCTGTCCACTTTCGGGTGGTGCGTGCATATCGTGCAAAACCATCTGTAAACCAGGCCCGAGTTTTCTCTTCCTCAGTCAGCTAATTGTAAGGAACTCTCCAAGATGCCATAACTATGGGCTGGGAAAGAGAAAGTAAGGGTGGAAGGAGTGGGGGCCATGGGCATTTGGGCCATTTCCTCATGTAACTTAATTGTACCTTCAGGACCTGCTCGAGCTCTATCTCATATGTACTGTTTCCATTTTATGATGAAGTGCTGCTGTGCACGCCCAACTTTATGGCTTGGTAGGTCAGACAACACCCAGCTCATGATAGGTAACTCAGGTCTCATGGTAACTTGGTGGCCCATGGTTAAGTGTTCTGTCTCTACTAAGGCCCAGTAGCAGGCCAACAGCTGTTTCTCAAATGGAGAGTAGTTATCTGCAGAGGATGGTAAAGCTTTACTCCAGAATCCTAAGGGCCTGTGATTCTCCTATAGGAGCCTGCCAAAGGCTCCAAACAGCATCTCTATTTGCCACTGACACTTCCAGCACCATTGGGTCAGCTGGATCATATGGTCCAAGCGGCAGAGCAGCTTGCATAGCAGCCTGGACCTGTCGCAGAGTCTCATCTTGTTCTGGTCCCCATTGAAAACTAGAAGCTTTTTTGGTCACTTGGTAAATGGGCCGGAGTAGCACACCTAAACGAGGAATATGTTGTCTCCAAAATCCAAAGAGACCAACTAAGCGCTGTGCCTCTTTTTTGGTTGTAGGAGGGGCCAGATGCAACAGCTTATTCTTCACCTTAGAAGGACAGGCCCCACACCACTGGACACCTAGAAATTTTACTGAGGTGGAAGTCCCCTGTATTTTTGTTGGTTTTATCTCCCATCCTCTGCCACGCAAATACCTTACCAACAAATCTAGAGTAGTTGCTACTTCTTGCTCACTATGTCCAATCAACATGATACCATCAATATAATGGACCAGTGTTGTGCCAGTTTGAATATATTATGTCCCCCAAACGCCATTATCTTTGATGTAACCTTGTGTGGACAGACCTATCAGTGTTAATTAGATTGAAATTCTTTGAGTGTTTCCATGGAGATGCGCCCCACCCAACTGTGGGTGATGACTCTGATTGGATAATTTCCATGGAGGTGTTGATCCACCCATTTGGGGTGGGTCTAAGTTGATCAGTGGAGCCATATAAATGAGCTGACATAACAGAAGGAACTCAGTGCAGCTGAGAGTGAACTTTTGAAGAGGAGCTACAGCCAAGAGGGACACTTTGAAGAAAGCACAGGAGCTGCAGATGAGAGTGAGTTTGAAGATGGCCATTGAAAGCAGACTCTTGCTCCAGAGAAGCTAAAAGAGAGGACAGATTCCCCAAGTGCAATTAAGAGTGACATTTTTGAGGAACTGCAGCTTAGAGAGGAATGTCCTGGGAGAAAGCCATTCTGAAACCAGAACTTGGGAGCAGATACCAGTTGCGTGCCTTCCCAGCTGACAGAGGTTTTCCGGACACCACTGGCCATCCTCCAGTGAAGGTACCCAATTGCTGATGTGTTACCTTGGACACTGGATGGCCTTAAGACTGTAACTGTGTAACCAAATAAACTGCCTTTTATAAAAGCCAGTCCATCTCTGGTATTTTGCATTCTGGCAGCATTAGCAAACTAGAACAAGTGTGACATCTCGTGGGAGGGAGAAACAATCAAGATCCCTGCGGACAATATTATGACATAGGGCTGGAGAGTTGATATAACCCTGACGTAGCACAGTGAATGTGAACTGCTGGCCTTGCTGGCTGAATGCAAACTGCTTCTGGTTGTCTTTACTAACAGCAATTGACGAAAAAGCATTTGCCAGATCAGTAGCTGCATACTAGGTACCAGGGGATGTGTTGATTTGCTCAAGCAATGATACCACATCTGGAACAGCAGCTGCAATTGGAGTCACCACCTGGTTAAGCTTATGATAATCCACTGTCATCCTCCAAGACCCATCTGTTTTCTGCACAGGCCAAATAGGAGAGTTGAATGGGGATGTGGTGAGAATCATCACCCCTGCATCCTTCAGGTCCTTATGAGTGGCATGAATCTCTGCAGTCCCTCCAGGAATTCGGTATTGCTTCTAGTTCACTATTTTGCTAGGCAGGGCAGTACTAGTGGCTTCCACTTGGCCTTTCCCACTTTCCCTCACTCCAGGAGTCAGGGAACCAATGTGAGGATTCTGCCAGTTGCTGAGTATGTCTATTCCAATTATGCATTCCGGCACTGGGGAAATAACCACAGAATGGGTCCGGGGACCCACTGGACCCACTGTGAGATGGACCTGAACCAAAACTCCATTGATCACCTGACCTCCATAAGCCCCAACTCTGACTGGTGGACCAGAGTGACGTTTTGGGTCTCCTGGAATTAATGTCACTTCTGAACCAGTGTCTAATAATCCATGAAATATCTGATCATTTCCTTTTCCCCAATGCACAGTTACCCTGGTAAAAGGCCGTAGGTCCCCCTGGGGAAGGCTGGGAGGAAGATTAACAGTATAAATTTTTGGCAGTGTAACAGGGTCTTTCCCCAAGGGTACCTGGCCTTCCCATCATTCAAGGGGCTCTGGATCTGTAAACTGTCTCATGTCTGGGAGTTGATTAAGGGGCTGTGACTCTCTGTTTTTGTAATTCAAGGGAGACTTTTGTTCACGTGACCTAGAATTCTTCTGCCTATATAGTTCAAACAAGAATTTAGTCGACTGCCCCTCTATTTTACTACTTGGTACTCCATAATCCACTAGCCAACGCTGTAAGTCTCTGCGAGTCATATTATTTTGATTGCCACTTTGAGCCTATTTTCCATTATGGTAACCACACCTACCTTATCTTTGGCGATTAACTACAGCCACTTGGCTTCTGCCCACTCTGGGCCTGGTTATCCCCATTGTGTTTAAGGATTCCAGCTCAGTGACAGCAGTTCCTACAGTAATATCTGACCTACAGAGAAGGGCAACTACAGAGGTCTTCAGGGATGATGGAGCTAGTCTCACAAATTTATTCCTCACAGTCCTGGTAAAAGGTGTGTCCTCTGGACATTCCAGCGGTGTGTGAGCAGGTCTTCCATGATAAATCCACTCTAACATTCCAGTCTCTGTAATCTTTTGAATCCCCTCCTCCACATTGTACCAGGGCAGTTCTGGCATTTCAACCTCCGGTAATGCTGGCCACCTTTTGATCCATGTTTCAGCCAACCACCGGAACAGACTGTTAACACCCTTTCTAACCCCTCGAGCTACAACATTGAATGCAGAATCTCTGCTTAGTGGGCCCATATCAGTAAATTCAGCCTGATCCAACCATTCCTTCCACCATTATCCCAAACCCTTAATATCCATTCCCACACATATTCCCCTGGTTTCTGTCTGTATAAGTTGGAACACTCATACAGTTCTTTTGGAGTATAGCGTACTTCTTCATGGGTCACACTTTGTACCTCACCCTTTGGGGCCTGTTGGGACTTTAGTCTAGTTATAGGTCTTGAAGCAAAGGCTGGTGGTGGGGGTAGGTCATGAAAAGACTTAGAATTATCCCTCAAGCCCTTTACTTCAGGACATTCTGTTGCATTTTCATCTCCTAAAACAGGATTAATCTCTCCAGACGGAGTGAGGGCTGCTTCCTCAGGGGAGGTGATTACAGGATTAGCAGGCACTGAAGGGTTAATCTCTTTAGGTGGAGGTTGGATGGCAGGCTCCTTCGGGCAGATTGGAGGTGGGGAAGCTGTTTCCTCAGGACAGCCCTCTACAGTTAAATCTAACAATGACTCAGCAGAATCCAGGGTTCCAGTGTCCTCCCTGCCATTATTAACAATCCATATGTTTGCATCCCAAGTTTCCGGATCCCATTCTTTTCCAATCAATGCCTTTACTTTAACAGCAGACACCCTGAGAGGTTGAGATTTTAGTTTAGGTTGTAAATCTGCTATTCGCACAATGAGAGTCTGCATCTGGTTTTCAGAAACTTCAAGTCTGTGGGCACAGGAAATAAGATTTTCTTTCAGGGCACACATAGAAACCTTTACATCTGTCATAGGTCATTTAAGTTTTGAATTTGAAGACTTTAGCTCATCCCTTTCTGTTACAACTTTATCCAAAGTATCTAAGAGCAGCCAGCCAACGTCATTATACCTCTTAATTCTGCAAAACTCTGTGAATGTGTCAAAAACACTATCACCCAGAGCCTTGCTTCATACAAGAGTATGATTAGGAGAATCAAATGGTGCTGTTTTGCATATTTCCTTTGCCAACTCATGCTGTGGACTGTCAGTGCCCTCTAGATGATTGGAAATAGAGTTATTAGTGCCTTTGAATCTAATCAGAGTAGAAAACAAATTGTAAAAGCCCATTTTAAGATTCTGTTTCTCAAGAACCACTCCCAGCACCAAGTTGTATTAGTTAGGGTTCTCTAGGGAAACAGAATCAATGAGATGTATCCTATAAACATAAGATAAAAGTGACTCATGCAACTGTGGGTATGCACAAGTCCAAATTCTGCAGGGCGATCAGCAAACTGTCAACTCCAATGAAGATATCTGATGAACTCCTCAGGAAACAAACTGGCAACTTCGACAAACTCCTCAGGAGATGAACTGGGATCTTCGACGAATGTGTTCAGTGAACTCCTCAGGAAACGAATCAGCAACTTCGATGAACTCCTGAGGAAATGCTTCACTGGGGAGCCGAAGAAGAAGTGAAGGTCCTCTCTCTGTCTTGCTTGTAAGTCTTCAACTGATTAATTGGATTAAATGCAGCCAATTGCATTCTCTCATTGTGGAAGACACGTCATTTGGTGTGTCATCAGTCACAGCTGCAGCCAGTTGACTGATAATTTAGTAAACCAGCCTGTTGGTTTATTAACCAGACACAAACATCCTCGCAGCAATTGTTAGGCCAGTGCTTGCTTGACCAGACAGCTGGGTACTATCACCTGGCCAAGTTGACACATGAACCTAACCATCACAGTACGGAACAAAGTGGAACACTGAAGTAAGTTCAGTGGAGGAAATATACAGATGAGTGAGGTGGGTAGATGAGGGTCATGGCTGAATTAAATGAAAATGACTATAAGAGCAATGCTAGGGCTCCAGAAGGTTCTATATTTTGGGCACCCCTGACAGAAAGACTTGGGGATAAGAGAATGTAGATGGAAATAACTGAACAAAAGATTCATTCAGAACTTTGGTATAAAGTAGTTTCAGTTCTGACACCAGATGTCTTCCAGGCTCTTAGCCTCCTGGTTGGTGTAGAATGATACAAATACTCTATTCTGGTCTATTCCCCCACCCCACCCCAATTTATCTACTGTTTGATATTTTTATGCTTAACCCGTTATCTTTTGTAATATATGTATTTATAATTTTAAACTTTATTTACCATCAGCTGATCTTTTTATATGCATTTTCCCCTTCAGGCAAATAATTTGAAAGTACTGCCTAATGTTTTAGCAATCTTTTTTAAAATGCAGTTTTATTGAGTTATATTCACACATCATACCAGCCATCAAAGTATACAATCATTGGCTCACAGTATCATTATATAGTTTTGCATACAACACCATGAACAATTTTAGAACATTTTCATTACTCCAGAAAAGAAGTAAAAATAAAAAAGGAAACCCAAATCCTCCCATACCCCCCTATTGTTGACCCATAGTATTAGCGTAGTACATTTGTTACTGTTGATGAAAGAGTATTAAAATATTACTGTTAACTATATTCCTTAGTTTGTAGTAGGTACATTTTTTTCCCTATATACTCCTCTTATATTGACTCCTTGTAGTAGTGTCATACATTTGTTCTAGTTCATGGAAGAACTTTTTAGTATTTGTACAGTTACTCACAGCCATTGTTGGCCACAAGATTCACTGTGTTATACATTCCTATGTTTTAACCTCTAACTTTCCTTCTGGGACATACGTGACTCTAAACTTCCCTTTACCTCCACTTTCACACATCATTGAGCACTCTTAATTATTTTCACAAAAACATGCTATCGTCACCTCTGTCCATTTCCAAACTTTTAAGTTCACCCTGGTTAGACATTCTGCACATTTTAAGCAGTTGCTCCCCATTCTTTAGCCTCATTCTATATCCTAGTAACCTTTATTCTACATTTTATGTTTATGAGTTCCATATTATCATTAGTTCATGTCAGTGAGATCATACAATATTTATCCTTTTTTGTCTGACTTATTTCACTTAACATAATGTCCTCAGGGTTCATCCATGTTGTTGTGTGCTTCAGGACTTCATTCCTTGTTATTGCTGGTTAAGATTTTGTTGTGTGTATATAATGAGCATTCTTTCTTTCATTCTCCCCATCACTAACTCAAGTAAGTAACCAGCTCAGCACTAGGCAAGGAGATATTCTGACCCTGACTTGGGCACTTTTGATGTTTTTCTCCCTTCTTACCCCTGGTAGACTCAGGAATGAGCTCACTTTCTCTCCGTCTCCTCTCTCCAAACCTCACAGGTCCTCACGGAGTTTCTGCCCTCCTTTAAATGCATTCTGGAAACCAGGTGTTTTCTTGCTGTCAGTGGCTGGTTCTTTCATATTTCAATGTCAGTTGAGTCAACTTGTCGTCTTTTCTAAGCTTTTTCTATAGTTAAATAATAATTAACTAGGTGTTATATAGTGGTGTCTCATTTTTCTTTGTATTATATGTTGGCACAGTACTTGGCTCACAAAAGATGCTGAAGAAATGTTTGTTGAGTGGTTTGGAATGGTATGTATATCTTATGTATCCAGTGAGATTGTAAGATTCCAACATGTATCTGATCCTGTCAGACCCAGCTGAGGAATTACTACTGTTTTGATTTATTTAGGAGACTTTTAAGAAGAGCTATTGTATGAATTGCCCTTTTAAAAAGAAAGGGTTTTGTTTTCTTTTAGGAGAGAATAAATAATGCTTGAGTATAAGCAATTAATCTTTGCTTTTTAGTGTAAATTCCAGTATATTACAAATGTGACTGTTTTTAAAAAAGTGGTAATAAAGTAAGCAGATGATTGATTTTTACATTGATTAGCTTGGCAGTGTTACTGAGACAACATCTAATTAGAATGTTTCAGGATATTAAATTATCATTCATTTTCTAACTTTTAATGTTTTGGATGATTGTAAGTGACAAATTTTGTAATTGAAGTAGCATACTGTCCTATCAATTTTGGTTAATTAACACATAGCCACACAGTGTCAATTGCTTCTTTTTTTTATTTCCTGATTCCTCTCTTTCCTAAAAATTTACCAATCATTAAAAAACTTTTTTTTCATTTTTTTCTCTTACGTAGCTATCTTTTGTACATGCAAATGAAGAAAGTATGTTGTAAGAATTGGATTATAGATTAGAAAAAATGCTTGAAACTAATTTTTGTTTTTTGTTGGTAAATTGTCTGGTTATTATGTAACTACTGGACTTACTGTGCAGCAACCTCAAAACCTAGAAGAACAATTCCAAAACTTAACATCAAAACTTAAAACCAGTAACTATTTTATTATATCTTTCAATTTTGAGGGCCGGGAATGAATTCAGACTGGGCTCAGCGGGATAATTCTTCTGCTCTGCCTGGTGTCATGTAAGGTTACTTGGTAGAATTTAATTGGCAACAAGTCCGGTCTAGGACGGCCAAGACAGCTTCATTGACATGTCTGGTGGCCAGGCAAGGACTTCTGGAAGCTGGACTCTGCTGGGCTCCTCTCCATGTAGTCCCTCAAACAGGAAGGGTGGACTTCTTGCTTGGTTACTCAGTGCCAAAGAGACCAAGGAGGAAGGTGTCATAAAGATCAGGCCTGAAACTATCATGGTATCACTTGTGATCTACTATATTGGTCAGTATATCACAGATTCTAGGGGAGATCAAATAGATCTTGCCTGTCAATGGGAGGAGTGTCAAATAATTTGTACCCATCTTTAATCTGTCGTAATAAAATTATTGATTAAGTCAGTGCATCTGGGAAACAAAGTATCCTTTATAGATCGCAGTACTTGCTATCAATGTAGGACCATTACTTATCTAAAATAATAACAATATTAAATAATCATGATATTTGCTTTTCAGTATATGCATCAGCACCAAATTTTTAATTTCATTATAAAAGAAATGATTGCTAATTGTTCAGTATGAGTCAGTGTTTTAAACAGTGTGTCCATTAATAATTTGTTTGAATTAATATTGTTGGAGTTGTTAACATGCTTTTTTACCTGTTGTCCCAGTTTACTAAAACTGCTCAAATGCAATATGCCAGAAACGGGTTGGCTTTATCAATGGGGATTTATTAAGTTACAACTTACAATTCTAAGGCCATGAAAATGTCCAAATTAAAGCATCAATAAGAGGACACCTTCTGTGAGGAAAGCTGCTGGCATCCAGGGTTCCTCTGTTACATAGGAAGGCACACAGTGACGTCTGCTGGTCCTTCTCTCCGGGGCCTGGTTTCAAAATGACTCTTAGTTTCTTTGGGTCCTTCTTGCCTCTCCTAGGGCATTTTCTTTCTAAGCTCCCTCTTTCCCTGAGCTCTCTTGAAGGACTCCATTAAAGGTTAAGACCTACCTTGAACTGGGTAGGTCACATCTCCATTGAAACAACCTAATCAAAAGGCCTCACGCAAAATAGGTCTGTACCCACAAGAATGGATTAAAAGAACATAGTCTTTTCTGGGGTACATAACAGTTCCAAACCAGCACACTTGATATTACTGGTATGTTTCACTTTAAGAAAAACCAATTCTTGAAATCATTTATTTGCATTTATTTATGCCATGCCCCTTTCCACAAAGGATTTGCGATGACTTGCAACAAGGCATATCTAACAAAAAATAGAAGTCAATAGCAGTGGGTAATTAGGATCAAGAAAAGCATTCAGTAAATGGCATCACCATTTACCCAGTGGCAAAGCCCCAAACCAGGGAGTTTCTTTCTCCCACACTTTCATTTGCAGTCCATCAGTCTGTGCTACCTCCAAAATATATCCCAAATCTGCCTACTTCTGTTTTTTCACCAGTGCTTCCCTTTTTCAAGCTTTTCCCTAAACTACTGAGAAGGCCCCTTAGATAGGACTCTTTCTTCCACACTCATCTCTTCACAGTGTAAATTGGATCTTAATGTTCCCTTGCCTAAAATCTCTGTTTAATTCACTGTACTTAGTATAAAAGTCTATCCCATCCAGGTCTCCTTCTCTTGCCTTGTCATCCCCTGCTGGTCACTGCTCTCCATTGGCCTTCTTTCTCTTTCTTCAACCCTCTTTTCCCTTTAGGACCTTTGCACAAGCTATTACCTCTGCTTGGGATGCTCTTCACGTAGGTTTTGTATGACTGACTCCTTTTCATTTATGTTTCCATTTAAATGTCACTTCATTAGAGAAGGTTTAATTGATCATGCAACTTAAAGTATAAATCCATCAACTCGTATCACTTCCTTCTGTTTTTTTAAAATTTTTTTAAATTCAGTTTTATTGAGATATATTCAAATACCAGGCAGTCATACAAAGCATATATTTGATTGTTCACAGTACCATTATATAGTTGTACATTCATCACCAAAATGAATTTTTGAACATTTTCATCACCACACACACAAATAATAAGAACAAAAATTAACGTGAAAGAGAACAATTAAACTAAAAAAGAATACTGGGTGCCTTTTTTTTTTCCCCTCATTTTTCTACTCATCTATCCACACACTGGAGTGTGGTCCATATGGCTTTCCCCATCACATTGTCACCCCTCATAAGCTGCATTTTTATATAGTCATCTTCAAGATTCAAGGGTTCTGGGTTGTAGTTTGATAGTTTCAAGTATTTACTTCTAGCTATTCCAATTCATTAGAACCTAAAAAGCGTTGTTTATATTGTGCATGAGTGCCCACCAGAGTGACCTCTTGGCTCCCTTTGGAATCTCCCTGCCACTGAAGCTTATTTCTTTTCCTTTCACATCCCCCTTTTGGTAAGAAGATGTTCTCCATCCCACGATGCCGGGTCCAGATTCATCCCTGGGAGTCATATCCTGTGTTGTCAGGGAGATTTACTCCCCTGGGTGTCTGATCCCATGTAGGGGGTAGGGCAGTGATTTCACCTGCCAAGTTGGCTTAGCTAGAGAGAGAGGGCCACATCTGAGCAACAAAGAGGCATTTAGGAGGAGGCTCTTAGGCACAATTATAGGGAGGCCTAGCCTCCTCTGCAGCAACAGTCTTGCTAAGGGCAAGTCCTGTGGTAGAGGGCTCAACCCATCAAACTACCAGTCCCCTATGTCTGTGAGCACATTAGCAACCATCGAGGTGGGGAAGCCCAACACCCCTGCATTCTCCCCCAGCGCCTTCGGGGGGCTTTGCATATTTTTTACATCTATAACCTACTAATTTGAAAAGATATCAACTTAGCTTCAGTAGCATACGCATTCTCTGCTCCCAGTTCCCTCTGTTTGCCCTCTTTGTATTGTTTTTGTCCCACTTTACCTCTTTATATTTTGCATGTCCATTATCAGGAAATGTGCCTCTTTCTTCTTTAATTGTGTTCTGACTCCTATAGAAACCAGAGTAGAGTTGTATATTGAGTATGTAGTACTATTGGATTTTGTGTTTACCCTTTTAGTTACCCTTACTGAGGATCTTCATTTCTTTACACTACTCCAAGCCATTCTCTCCTGTCTTGTCCTTTCAGCCTGCAGAAGTCCTTTTAGTAATTCTTGTAGGGCAGGTGTTTTGTTGATGAACTCTCTCTGTTTCTGTTTATCTGTAAATGTTTTAAATCCTACCTCATTTTCTTAGATGCAATTTTATTGAGATATAATCACATAATATGCAATCATTCAAAGTGTATGAACAGTTCACAGTATTGTCATATAGTTGTGCTTTCATCACCACAAACTTTGAACATTTTCATTACTCCAAAAAATAAAATAAAGTTTAAAATAAAAAAGAACAACTAAAATATCCCATTCCCCTCCTCCCCCCATTGTTCATTTACTTTTTTCTTTTAATACAGTTTAATTGAGATATATTCACACACCCTATAATCATCCACAGTGTACAATCAGTTATTCACAGCATCATCATACATTTGTGCATTCATCACCAGAATCAATTTTTGAACCTTTTCCTTACTCCAAAATAAAAATAAAAGCAAAAAAGAATACCCAAAACTTTCCATCCCCTCCATCTCACCTATTCTTCATCTAATTTTTGTCCCCATTTTTCCATTCATCTGTCCATACCTGGATAAAGGGAGTGTGAGCCACAAGGTTTTCACAATCACACAGTCACACTATGCAAGCTACATTGTTATACAATCGTCTTCAAGAATCAAGGCTACTGGGTTGCAGTTTGACAGTTTCAGGTATTTCCTCTAGCCATTCCAACACACTAAGGACTAAAAAGTGATATCTTTTAGTGATAGAGCATAAGAATACCCTCCAGAGTGACCTCTTGACTCCATTTGAAATCTCTCAGCCACTAAAACCTTATTTTGTTTCATCTCTCTTGCCCCTTTTGGTCAAGAAGATCCTCTTATTAATCCCCTAGTGCTGGGTCCAGGCTCAGCTCCAGGGGTCATTTCCCATATTGCCAGGGGATTTACACCCTGGGTGTCATGTCCCATGTAGGTGGAAGGGTAGTGAGCTCACCTGCTGAGTGTCTCCCTCATTTTTGAAGGATAGTTTTATCAGATAGAAAATTTTTGACTAGTAGTTTTTCTCCTTTAGTATCTTGAATGTATCATAGCACTGCCTTCTCACCTCCATAGTTTCTGATGAAGAAACCAGCACTTAGTCTTATTGTGGATCCCTTGTATGTGATGAATCGCTGTTCTCTTGCTGCTTTCAGAATTCTCCCTTTATCTCTGGTATTTGACATTCTGATTAGTATGTATCTTTGAGAAGTCTGTTAGGGTTTATTCTGTTTGAAGTATGTTATTGTAGTTGTTATTTTCTCACATATTCTTTCTTTCCCTTTTCTCTTTTTCCCTCTGGGATGCCCAGGATGTGTATGTTTGTGTGCTTCATTCTGTCACTCAAATCCTCTGAGATGCAATTTTCTCTATTCTTTTCTCTATCTGTTCTTCTGACTGTATGATTTTGATTGCCTTCTCTTCCAGTTTGCTAATTCTTCTCCCTGTTCAAATCTGCTGCTTTATGCCTCTAGTGTATTTTTAATATCTGTTATTGTGCCTTTCATCCCCATAATTTGTATCTTTTTATACTTTCTTTATGCTCACACATTGTCTTCTTAATATCCTTTAGCACTAATCCATGTTTTCCTTCATCTCCTTGAATTGATTTAGGAGGTTTGTTTGAATTTTGATTAGTTGTTCCAAATTCCGTGTCTCCTCTCAAGTTTTAATTTGTTTCCTTGACTGAGCCATATCATCGTGTTCCTTAGTATGGCTTGTAATTTTTTGCTGATGTCTGGCCATCTGCTTATCTTGATGAGTTAACTCTGAAGGTCAGTTTCTCCCCCTTCTCTAGGGTTTTATTGTTGATTGACTTTGTGTTAAGGCTCTTTGATGCTTGCTCCAGCTTATTCTAGAGCCTTAGAGTAGCCTGTGTTTAACTGTTCTGATTTTCTTAGATCTTCTTCATATGACTCTTGGCCTGGATATGTGATACAGTTTTTAAGAGTGTTTTTTTTTTTTTTTTTTTTTCAGTTGTTTCACCTCCAGGAGAAAGCTTCCTTTCCTTTGTTCCTTCTCTGGGAATCTTGCACTGTTTTGTTTGTTTTTATGTGGAATTTTCTCACCAGTTCATATGATCATTTAAATTTTCTCCCTGTATTTAGTGCCCTTTTTCCTTATACTTTTCAGTTCTGGGACCTGTTCTGTCTTACAACAGTTCTGTTTAAACTCCCCCATCCCCACCCCCTGCCTTCTCCCCCCACTCCCTATGTTTTTTTGTTTTTGTTTTTGTTTTTGTTTTTGTGTGTGAGATTTTTCTGCCTCTGGCTTCTTCCCTTTCAGGGTATCCTGCCTTGGGGAGCCAGATGGGGTCACTCCAGAAAGGCGGGTCACTACAGAAAAGTCTGTTTTGCGTTTAGGTGGTCCAGCCAACAGAAACTGGAGTGAGTGCACGCACTTCCTTTCAACAGTTCTTCCATGGTGTCTCTCCCTGCCTCCCTCCCTGCCTCCCTCCCTGCCTCTCCCTCCCTCCCTCCCTGCCTCTCCCTCCCTCCTTCCCTCCCTCCCTGCCTCTCCCTCCCTCCCTCCCTCCCTGCCTCTCTCTCTCTCTCCCTCCCTCCCTCCCTGCCTCTCTCCTCTCTTGGTCTCTCTGTTTCTCTTTCTTTCCCTTAAGAGCCCTTTTGTATTCAGCCCGACTTAGTGGTTTGTGTTTTACCTGGGTCTCTGAGGACTTGGTTTCCTGTGCCTCAGTATGCATGGGGTTCCAACTCACTGCTACAAGTGGCTCTATTGTCTTTATTCATGGCTGGATGCAGGGACTCAGGCCTTGTTGTCTCTGCTCCACTCCCAACCTGTGCAGGACTGAGGGTGTGGGAGGGATCCAGACTGGCAGGTTTGGGAAGGGAATTTCCACCTGATCTTAGAGATTGTTTTTCTTTTTCCTTGCTTCAGCATTTGTGGAGTTCTTCTCCAGTCTCTCTTGTCCCCCAGCATTCTAAGCAAGTGCAATTTGTCCTTTTATTTGTTGATTCTGATGGAAGACTTTTCCAGGGGATGTCTTACATTGCCATGTTGATGATGTCACCTGTCTTGGCTGTTCTTAGTCCTTTGCATGTCCATACACATTTTAGAACGAGCTTGTAAATATTTTCTCACACACAGGCACACACAAGGTATTGTAATTTTGTTTGAGGTTGTATTGAATGTGTGGGTCAACTTGAGGAGAATTGTATTCCAGTGCATGGTTATGGTGTATATCTGTTATTTAGGTCTTTGTCAGTTTCTCTCAGTAGGGTTTTATAGTTTCTTTGTGGGAGCTTTGCACATTGTTTCTTAGATTTATTCGTAGATTTTTGATAATTTTGATCCTTGAAAAAAATTTCATTCTTGAACTTTGTTGCTGGCATATAGAAATGCAATTGGTTTTTCTTTATTTAATGTTGTATGTAGAAACCTTGTTTAACTATGTTAAGAATAATAATAATTTATCTGTGGAGTCTTCTAGATTTTCTAAGTTTACCAGTCAAGATAGTCTGTAATGACAGTTTTGTTTCTTCTTTTCCAATCTTTAAATTTTAAAAAAAATTTTTTGCCTTCCCAATCTGGTTGTCATTCTTGCAGTCTTGTTTTCTTGTGTGCTTTGTTATCTTTGTCCACTGGACATTGTATCTGAAAAGTTATTTCGAGAAATATATTGAGGCCTAAGAGGATTACATTTTTATCTAGAAGGATTTTTATTTGTTTCTTCCATGGGCCTGGGGGCACTGCTAGTCCAGGACAATTTCGATTCAAATTCAGGAGCTGAGTCCCATGAACCACAAGTAATGGGAAACTGGGCTGCAGATCCATATGAAGGCTGGTAAATTTCTGGTTCATCCCAACCTTAATCTTTTGAAATCATAGATGAGAATGGGGGTTTGTTTTTTCCACTTTTGACAGAATTTCTTTGAAGCTGCTTTTGGAGTTAGCAAACATAAAAGTGGACTTTAAGTGGCAGGGCTTGCCTGTTTGCCTATCAGTTCCTAAGTAACCATTAGACCTTTGGTGCTTTGTTTAATTTCTTTACCTTATCAGTTAAAGTGGTCCTAGTCCACAATTATGGAATTTAAGGTGTTTATGATTCCATTGAGTTTTTAATTTCTGTTACTGAATTGTTTGTAGAATTTCTTTCTTTTTTTTTTTTTTTTTCTTTTTCATTTTTATTGAGATTGTTCAGATACCATACAATTATCCAAAGATCCAAAGTGCACAATCACTTGCCCCTAGGTACCCTCATACAGCTGTGCATCCATCACACTTAATTTTTGTTCAATTTTTAGAAACTTTTCATTACTCCAGACAAGAAATAAAGTGAAAGATGAAAAAAGAAAAAAAGAAAAGGAAACTCTAATCCTCCCCATCCCTAACCAACCCCCCTCAATTGTTGACTCGTAGTATTGGTATAGTACATTTGTTACTGTTTATGAAAAAATGTTGAAATACTACTAACTGTAGTATATAGTTTGTGATAGGTATATAGTTCTTCCCTATATGCCCCTCTATTATTAACTTCTAATTGTATTGTCGTACATTTGTTCTGGTTGATGGAAGCGATTTCTAGTATTTGTACAGTTGATCATGGACATTGCCCACCATAGGATTCAGTTTTATACATTCCCGTCTTTTGACCTCCAACTTTCCTTCTGGTGACATATATGACTCTGAGCTTCCCCTTTCCACCTCATTCACACACCATTTGGCGCTGTTAGTTATTCTCACATCTTGCTACCAACACCCCTGTTCATTTCCAAACATTTAAGTTCATCCTAGTTGAACATTCTGCTCATACTAAGCAACCACTCCCCATTCTTAAGCCTCGTCCTATATCTTGGTATCTTATATTTCATGTCTATGAGTTTACATATTATAATTAATTCCTATCAGTGAGACCCTGCAATAATTGTCCTTATGTGTCTGGCTTATTTCACTCAGTATATTGCCCTCGAGGTTTTGTCATCAACCTATTTTTTTTTTTAATATGGTTTTGTTCACTCACCATACATTCCATCCCAAGTAAATAATCAATGGTTCTCTGCATGGTCATACATTAATGTGTTCACCACCTTCACCACTATCTATATAAGGGCATCTACATTTCTTCCACAAGGCAGGAGGGAGAGTCAAAGAAGGTAGAGAGGCAAAAGAAAGAGGGAAAAGAAATGACAGCTAGGAAGCAGCAAAAGGAAAAATAACCTTAAATCAAAGTAGAATAAAGAATCAGACAATACCACCAATGTCAAGTGTCTAACATGCCTCCCCTATCCCCCCCTCTTATCTGCATTCACCTTGGTATGTCACCTTTGTTACATTAAAGGAAGCATAATACAATGATTCTATTAGTTACAGTCTCTAGTTTATGCTGATTGCATCCCTCCCCCAATGCCTCCCCATTTTTAACACCTTGCAAGGTTGACATTTGCTTGTTCTCCCTCGTAAAAGAACATATTTGTACATTTTATCACAATTGTTGAATACTCTAGATTTCACCAAGTTACACAGTCCCAGTCTTTATCTTTCCTCCTTTCTTGTGGTGTCTCACATGCTCCCCACCTTCCTCTCTCAACCGTATT
Source organism: Choloepus didactylus (assembly GCF_015220235.1). Classification (NCBI taxonomy): domain Eukaryota; kingdom Metazoa; phylum Chordata; class Mammalia; order Pilosa; family Megalonychidae; genus Choloepus; species Choloepus didactylus. Next base: position 93,728,664 of record NC_051313.1, on the reverse strand, counting down.
CATAGTTACCTTTGTTCAGTGTACTTACATTGTCTGCTACCATCTCCCAAAATTGTGTTCCAAACCAACCACTCCTGTCTTCTATCACCCTGTAGTGCTCCCTTTAGTATTTCCTGTAGGGCAGGTGTCTTGTTCACAAAGTCTCTCATTGTCTGTTTGTCAGAAAATATTTTGAGCTCTCCCTCATATTTGAAGGACAGCTTTGCTGGATACAGGATTCTTGGTTGGCGGTTTTTCTCTTTCAGTATCTTAAATATATCACACCACTTCCTTCTTGCCTCCATGGTTTCTGCTGAGAGATCCACACATAGTCTTATTAAGCTTCCTTTGTATGTAATGGATCGCTTTTCTCTTGCTGCTTTCAGGATTCTCTCTTTGTCTTTCACATTTGATAATCTGATTGTTAAGTGTCTTGGCGTAGGCCTATTCATATCTCTGCTGTTTGGAGTACACTGCGCTTCTTGGATCTGTAATTTTATGTCTTTCATAAGAGATGGGAAATTTTCATTAATTATTTCCTCTATTATTGCTTCTGCCCCCTTTCCCTTCTCTTCTCCTTCTGGGACACCAGTGATACATACATTATTGTACTTTGTTTCATCCTTGAGTTCCCGGAGGCGTTGCTCAAATTTTTTCATTCTTTTCTCCATCTGCTCCTTTGCTTGTAGGCTTTCAGGTGTTTTGTTCTCCAGTTCCTGAGTGTTTTCTTCTGCCTCTTGAGTTCTGCTGTTGTATGTTTCCATTGTGCCTTTCATCTCTTGTGTTGTGCCTTTCATTTCCATAGATTCTACTAGTTGTTTTATTGAACTTTTGATTTCTGCCATATATATGCCCAGTGTTTCCTTTACAGCCTCTATCTCTTTTGCAATATCTTCTCTAAACTTTTTGATTTGATTTAGCATTAGTTGTTTAAATTCCTGTATCTCAGTTGAAGTGTACATTTGTTCCTTTGACTGGGCCATAACTTTGTTTTTCTTAGTGTAGGTTGTAATTTTCTGTTGTCTAGGCATGGTTTCCTTGGTTATCCAAATCAGGTTTTCCCAGACCAGAACAGGCTGAGGTCCCAGAGGGAAGAAATATTCAGTATCTGGTTTCCCTGTGGGTGTGTCTTAGAAAATTGCTCCACCCTTTGATGCCTCAGGTCACTGTGCTTTTCTGCACTGTGCATCATCTGCAGGTGATGCCTGTTAGCCTATAATTCTTGACTGGTGTGAGGAGGTATGGCCGTGTTCCCCCAGGCTCTGGAGTCTGGTGCTGAATGGAAAGGGCCGCACCCCTTTCCTCCTAGAGAAGACAGACCCCTCAGGTGGAGGTCATTAGCATTTCAATGGTCTCTCTCTCTCTGCTTGTGCTGTCTCCACCCTTCCCCAAGTCACAGCCCTGGAAACTGAATATGACTGGGGCTTTCTCCACTGAGCCAAAAAAGAAACAGATAGTCCCCTTCAGACCCAGTCCAAGGCGACCCTCCGGGTCTCCCAGGTCAGTTGTCACCCAAAGCCTCTGTCTGTTTTTTTGGGGATGCATACCTGTAGTGAGCAGTTCACACTCGCTACTTAAAACCCCAGTTGGAGCTCAGCTGAGCTATATTCGCTTGCTGGGAGAGAGCTTCTCTCTGGCACCACGAGGCTTTGCAGCTCGGGGTTTGGGGGAGGGGGTCTCATGACTTTGATCCGCAGGTTTTACTTACAGATTTTATGTTGTGATCTTGGGCATTCCTCCCAATTCAGGTTGGTATATGATGAGTGGATGGTCTCGTTTGTCCCCCTGCAGTTATTCTGGATTATTTACTAGTTGTTTTTGTTTTTTTGTAGTTGTTCCAGAGGGACTACTTAGCTTCCACTCCTCTCTATGCCGCCATCTTGCCCCGCCTCTCTAGAATTTCTTTTATTTTAAATCACTTTTTATAGTTTTCAGTCATACAGATATCATCAGGTTTGTGTTTTGTTTCTTTAGACATAGCGCAATTATTGTCTGTGTACTTTTTGAATCTGTTTCTATTGCTTTTGTTCATGTGGTCTAGTTTCATTTTGTACCTCGTTGTAAAATACAATGTTCTTGACATTGTTTTTGAAAAATTATTTGTAGGAATGTTTTGAGGCATACTGTGAAGGTATTTTTCTCCAGAGAGGATTTCAGTTTACTTCTGTCATGTGCCTGGGGCGTTTGATTCAGAGATTACTTTAAAACAAGTTCAAGACTTCACATTCCCCTGGTAACCTATGGCATTTGAGAAGGAGAGTCTCCTGTTATAGAAACTCCGCTTTGGGTCACCCTGACTTTGTATATTAATGTCTGTGCTTTTAAGTAGATGGTTTTAAATTATATCAATTATTTTCTTTGTGTTCTTTGGGAGATTGTTCTGGAAAATGTAGCTTTCTTTCCTGAAACAGCAGGTTGTGCAGTTTATTTAACCAGGTACCTGTTGCTGGACACTTAGGGATTTTTTTCTTTTTATTATAATAAAAAACCCTGCAATGAAGAAACATTGTTCCTGTTTGTGTATATATCCTATTATTTACTTAAGACTAATTCTGGAAGTGAAATTGTTAGGGTCTGCATTTTTTAAGGCTTTTTAATATGTATTAATAATATGTAGAGCCAAAGTGCTCTACACCAAGATTGTCCCAAAATTGTGTATGTAACTTTTGCCATTTTAATACCTAGAAAATAGTACCACATTATTTTTTGATTTAAGTTTATTATTTTTGCTTATATGAATATTATTATTTGTATCTTAGCACTTTTGGGGTTACTACTGTCTAGGGTTTTACTTTGAGAGGTAATGCAAACATTTCCCTTAGTTTGTCATTTATATGTCATCTTCATTTACAGACTTTATTTTTCTGTATAGAAGTTTAAATTTTTAATCTTGTATCAAGTTAGAGCTATCAAATCTTTTATAAAGCCATAATCAGTCTGAGATAATACATTTACAGTTGTTCCTGAAAAAAAATATTGTTTTAAGTATGGAGTTGTCTTATGTGGCTAAAAAATTGAAAAATAGTTAAACCACTCAATCGCAAATAGGTATTTCAGTATATTAATATAACTCGTGATTGGGATAATGCTTATTTTTAATCTATATTAATTTGAGTTTTTAATTATAATTCTTTTCCTCTTCCTTATTATAATACTTTCTGTTTCTCTACGAATGTTCTTTTGGTGTATGTGTTTGGAGATTGGCAGATTAGAGATTTGAAATAATACTGAATTTAGATTTTCTTTCATAGTTTTGCTTCATTAATAATAGTAATGATTCATTAATCATACTAAGGAAGATTTGTGATATGAAAGTTTTAAAATCTTTTTATTAAAGTATAGACTCTTCACTAGAATGGGAAAGCATTTTATTGAAACTGAATAAAGACTTCTAAATTCTTGAACAGTAAAATATGTTTCCTTTTAGATAAGTGAGGAAGAGAAGAATCTCCGAGAACAGGAGATTACTGCCTCATCACCAAGTTTAAGTGGGGTTCAATTGGAGCTTGAGTCAGTTTATAAGGTATGTAAACTTTAAAAATATTTCCTACATTTTGTTAAATTTACTACAATGAGCGTTATATACATCTTTAATTAACCCATTCATATAGCCTCGTGTCACCACAGCTCCGCCTCTCCTGCACAGATGCTGTCCTCGCCACATTAAGGATGTGCCAATGTACTGCCGTTCTGTGCTGGGCCAGCCTCCTACACAGACACCCTCCTAAGCCTGCTTGGTTTCGGATCCCCACTGAAGCCCATTCTCTTAAAGGAAGGCCCTCCTCAAAACTCTTGGACTTCTGCACCCTACCCTGAGCTGTCCTTTGCATGGATGCCCTAACACCAACTGGGCTCCAGCAGCTTCTGCTGGGTTACTGCCCTGTATGGAAGCCCCATTTGTTGCACTCAGGCTCTGACACTGTGCTTTTTTTTTTTTTTTTTAATCATTTTATTGAGATATATTCACATACCACGCAGTCATACAAAACAAATCGTACTTTCGATTGTTCACAGTACCATTACATAGTTGTACATTCATCACCCAAATCAATCCCCGACACCTTCATCAGCACACACACAAAAATAACAATAATAATTAGAGTGAAAAAGAGCAATTGAAGTAAAAAAGAACACTGGGTACCTTTGTCTGCTTGTTTCCTTCCCCTATTTTTCTACCCATCCATCCATAAACTAGACAAAGTGGAGTGTGGTCCCCATGGCTTTCCCAATCCCATTGTCACCCCTCACAAGCTACATTCCTATACATCTGTCTTCGAGACTCATGGGTTCCGGGTTGTAGCCTGACAGCCCCAGGTATCCACCACCAGCTACCCCAATTCTCCAGAACCCAAAAAGGGCCCTGACACTGTGCTTTGGACCCCCACCCCACATAGAATCCTTATTCCGCTTGGGCTCTGACACTGTGCCAACTTGCCTTCCGATGGACCGTCTTCTTTAACCAACTCAGGTTCTGTCATCCTGCACTGGATCATTCAGTTTCCCCTATAACCCAGCATAAGTGCCTACTTTGCTTGAATCCACCATTAGCTTTTGGACTGAATAGTCTGGAGGGGGAAGAGGGAAGAGCTGCAATTCATTTTAAAATTTTATAACTCCAACTCCGCAATTTCCTTTTGAAAAGAATTCACTGATTATTACTGGCATGTGTAACCATTAGGTTAAAAATCCTGCCTCTGCATTAGCTTCCCATTCCCTATTTCTACCAGTTGGGTCATCATTCAGTAAGCCTTCCGAGCTTAGAGTGTGGGAATCAATATTTATTCCCCCTACACCACACATTTCCCCTTACTCTGCCTTCATAGCTTCTTTTGCTTCTTGCTGGGCATTTTTATTTCTATTGTGGCTACCCTAATAAGCTAGAATCATGAAATGTTGGAGCCAAAGAACCCTAAAGGTCATGTAGTGCATTCTTTCTTTTCTCCCTCAGTTTTACAGATCTGATTGCTGAGGCATAGAGGAATTCATTGAATTTACTAAAATCACAAGTTTAGTCATTACCAGAATTTGGACTAGAACCCATGTTTGCATTCCCTTTTCATTCTCTTTTCTTGTCTGGCTTATTTCAATAAACCCTCTGACCTGCTTCTCCAGTACGTCTTGTGTGAACTACCTGCTTGGTCCAGTATCACACCCAACACTGTAAAGCCATTTACTTTCCATGTGTGTCTGTCTTGTTTTCTCAACAAAGTGATGAATTCCTTAGGGCATGGACTGTGTTATACTTAAAGAAATCAGTAAATTAATCAAGAGCTATTTGTTAAAAAACAATGCTGTTTAAAATACAAGGGGTCATTGGATGCACAGAGGAATTCAACTGAGTTTTTTACTTCATTTTTAAAAAGGAGAAAAATTTCTCATATTAGAGAATGGGGATGATTTTTGCAGTTACTGATATCATATTATGCTTATGTCTTAGAATTTTAGGATAGTTAGTAGCACTTTAAAAAATGTAGCTAGAGTATTATTTTTTTTTTAAAAAAACTTATTGGCAAATGCTTATTTTAATAACAAAAGTGAATGCTTATTAGTTCCATTTCCTAGTGTTTGATTAGCTTTTTCAATATGTTTCTCTAGAGAAAGAATGGAAACAAGAAGAAATTTGAATTACTTTACTTACTAGTAATTTTCGGTAACAAATTTGTAAACATGTTAGAATTCTATTTGATGCAGAATAAAATGTGTGGAATATGTTATCTAACGTGAATGCATTGTGCTTAGAGTTTTGAATTAGAAGTTTGAAATCCTGGAGATTATAATTTGTAAATTCATAGGTTAAGAATAAAGCATTCCAACTTGACATATTATTAGAATTGTTGTTTATTTTTATTTTTGTGTTTTTTCCCCCCACATTGTCTACTCTGAAACAAGTGTCTTTTTGGACTGCCACTCCTTCCTAATAGTATTATTTTTTTTGGCATAATTTTATTGATATATCCATATACCATACAGTCCATCCAAAGTATACAATAAGTAGTTCAGAGTATTACCACGTATTTGTGTATTCATCACCATGATCATTTTTAGAACATTTGCATTACTCCAGAAAAAAATAAAAAGAAAAAAGAAGACCCCAAACATCCCCATACTCCTTACCCCTCCCTTTTAGTGTTCAGTTTTAAGGAGTATAAATTGATATTTTTGTTTTTCTTTTAGATCTGCTGGGACTAATGTATTTCTCACAGGAAGGATTTTGTTTAGACAATACTTATGAAGAGTTAGGAGGATTTTGTAATGAGAGGTGCTGTTTTTATTTTCCCCATTTCACTCTGAATTCAGATCCCTTTTGCTGATGCTCTGGATTTGTTTCGAGGAAGGAAAGTCTATTTAGAAGATGGCTTTGCTTATGTACCACTTAAGGACATTGTGGCAATCATCCTGAATGAATTTAGAGCCAAACTGTCCAAAGCTTTGGCAGTAAGTATTTCACTTTATTTCCATATTTGACTGGTCCACATTTTTAATTATATACCCTTGGTTGTTTTATTCTGCTTCTTTAGGGAATAAGTTGATTTAAGAGATGCTGTCTCTTAATTATAGAATCTGTAGATTTTCATGTTACTACCGTGGCTGGTTCTCTTAGTTTTTCTTCCTCCTAGTAATACTAATAGTGAACTAACTAATTTTGTGAGTGGCCTCTGTGGGTTTGTTTAACGTTGTGTCTCTTTTCCTTTGAGATGGACTTCATATGGGGCCCTTCACAATTATTGTGGCCTGTGGTGGATAACTCCAGATTTCTGTTCTAAATTGGTATTTTGTATCAGTAGAGGTTAATATAGAAGAAAGTCTTACTAGAAATAGTGATATGCTAGTGCTACAATGAGCAGTCCAGTACTGAGTGAAACTGGAGTTAGCTGTATTCAAGAAAAAGCATGACCAGTGCTTTTTAAGTAGTATGTTGAAAGCATGACACTTACATGGTGACATTGTAAAAATATATACATTTTTTAGTGTTGTCTTTTAAGTTGGATTGAGTTTTTTGATTCTTAATATAGACAGGGACATCAAAGTTGTTTGATGTAGCTCTTTTTAAGCTATACTGATTAAAGTTTATAAGCATATGCCAAGCATTTCTTTTTGAGTTAAAAATCATAATTTTGATATAAATAATTTTTATTATTGGCTCTTTAAAGTTACTTAAACATGGCTAATTCAGCTATATGAGTATTTGGGAAGACTAAAATATTAACTCTGGTTTTATTAAATGAGATGATTTATGAAAACAACTAGCATAATGTGCTTAAGAATTGCCAGTGTTCCTTATTCCTTCCCAATCCCATTTCATATCTTTATTATCATTAAAGTTGATGCTTTACTTGTCTGTGACTCACCCTAGACTATAAACTGTTTACAGATAAGGATAGTGTTTTGCATCACTGGGAAACTGTGACAGACACTTATGTTTGTCTGTTGGTCAGATATCCCCCTTCTTTTATTATTCTTAGTTTTGTTCAACCATTTTCTTTCTGTTGGAATTTTGGACAGCACTTTTTTTGTGTGTGAAGCAGCCATACACTTTTCAGGACATTGGGCATCCCTAGCTCTCATCCACTAAATGTCAGTGGTGGTTCCCAGTTCTCACGACAACCAAACATGTCAGCATACACTTCAGAAAGCTTCTTGGGTATTGGTTCCTACCCCTAAGCCAATCATGGTTGTCTTCTTTTCCTTTACAAGGTGTTGGTTTAGGCATGTAATAAGTGTAATTGAGGCTGAAAAAGAGGGAGAAATTGTTTGGAGGCTCTGAAAAAAGTTTTCCTTGCTGTTAAAAATGAGCACATGGGATCAAATAGTTCTTTTTTCCCTTCTGGATGTTTTTGTAACTGAATATGATGCCTGAAACTGCTGCAGCCATCCTGAGAACATAAAGAAGTAACCTGAGGACAGTCCAGTTTGCTGAAGATGGACATATAGAAAGATGGAAAGAATCTGAGTCCTTGTTGATGTGGTTGAGTTGCTGAATTAGCGAGCCCTGGAGATACCAAGACTTCTTGTTATATGGGATAGTAAAGTTTCAATATTTAAACCATCCCATGCTAATATAACCAATAAGTGAAATCCTCTAGCTCAAAAAATTGAAAGGGCCAGATGTGGTGTGAGTTTCAGACATAGTTTAATCAAGCTTCCAGCTATTTTTCTACAGTTGACTTTACCCTTATGCTATGCTTTATCCTCAGTCTGGCTTCTCTCATGGTAGCAAAAATGGCTGTCATTAGGTCAGTTTATATATTCATATATCATACCATCCAGCAAAAGAGAGTTTCTTTGTTCCAGAATTTCTATTCTTAGCCTTAAAATTCACTGTGCTTGGAATGGCTTAAGTCACATGCCTATCATTAAACCAATTATTGTGGCCGAAGGAATTGCTTAGCGTAAGAAATATAGCATATGAACTTGGATTTACTTTCTCCTCTGTTGCCTTCTACTCATGCTTTCCCCCTTCCAACATACATTTTAAAAAATTTAATATGAAATTTTAAATTTTGAAACAATCACCATCTTACAGAGAAGTTGCAAGTAACAAACAATAACCTTTTCCGAAACATTTGAGAATGTTGCCATCTTGATGTCACATCACCCCCATATACTTTAATGGGTAATTCCTATAAACAAGGTCATTCTCCCACATAATCAGAATTCAACTGTCAAAATAAGGAAATTAACATTGATGTATCACTACCATCTAATCCTTAGATCCCGTCAAGTTTTACCAGTTGTTCCAAAATCACAATGATGTCCTTTATAACAAAAGGATCCAGTCCTAAATCACATGTGGCATTTGGTTGTTATGACTCTTTAGTCTTCTTCAATCTGGAACAGGTTCTTAGTCTCTCCTTGACTTTGATGACTTTGTCACTTTTGGATATTATGGGTTTGTTATTTTGTAGACTATCTCTCAATTTGGGTTTGTGTGACATTTCTGCATGTTTAGATTCAAGTTATGCATGTTGAGCAGGAATATTATAGAAGTGATGCTGTGTTTTTTTCATTGCATCATATTAGGTGGCACGTGATTGTGATTTGTCCCAATTCTGATAAACTTTATCACAATTTATTTATCCAACAACAGTTTCTGTTGTTGATAGAATTTCTTTTTTAGCGTGGCTTTTTTTGTTATTATTACAAAAATTCTGCTGCCATGAACATTCTAGTACATCTTTTGGAAAACACATTTCTGTTGGTTATATACCGAGGAGTGGAGTTGCAGAATGGGTATGGTCTCTGTTCATCTTTTAATAGATTAACATTTTTTTTTGACATTTAAAAATGTTTATTGAAAGTTAAAGATAGCTATAGTAAACCACTTACATGTTAACATAAATAGCATCTTTTTATGAAAAATAACTATTTTCCACATCAAAAAATTGTAGAGTGTCATTGTTTTACATTTTTGTGAATCTGTTTAATGCCTGACTTAATGGAAGACAGCTGGGTTTGTATGTGTCCTACATTATGTCTATTGCAATATGTTGTTTGGGTTCAGTATATTGGTTCAGTATGGCCTCCTATTGATAAGTAGGTTGTAGTAGAAAACTGAAGAAAATTAATAAAGGCACCATAGCAGTACTGAGAACAAACTGAGTTAATCTCTGATGATACACATATTTATCCCTTAGATATGTTACTTTAAAAAATTCTGAAAAAATTACAAGAATGTACAAGCATCTATCCCATTAACCATCAGAGTAGATGTCATCACACATTTAGCTCTGGAAAACTTCACTCTACAGTTGTGAGAGAATAGTTTAAAAGGCAAATAGTTTAAACCTTGTGGGATTCATATTTACTTTTTATGAATTGTCCCAAATTACCAGTGGGTTGTAGGGAGTTCTGGCCTTAGTGTCTTTAGAACTGCTCGAATAGGGGCAGTGATTTGCTGCCTCAGGCAGTGCTTAACTTTCTCTTGTGGGTCAGGGCCAAATCTGCTTGAGAGGAGGTCTAGAGAGTCCTTTGTGATAACACATAGGAGAGTGGATGGGGTTTATTGGCTTGGAATCTGTTGTGAAAGCTTTGGAAGGGAGTGGGATGGAGGAGAAGATGTTTCTTTTAGGGCTGTGGTGAAATAGAAATCTAAACCTTTTGCTATTGTCTTTTTATTACTTTAGTTTCCAGTGACAAGGGTTTTGACTTGGAGATGTAGTTGACATTTTTTCAGGCTTATTAACGGAAGTGTTCTTGTAAGATGAGAAACATTGCCCTAAAGTAGATTAAAAGCATTTTAATTTGTGGTAGAGGATGAAATAAATGGTGCTGGGGAAATCTGAATTGATAAAGTTTTGCCTCAGGTGATATCTGAAAGCTTGTTCTTAACCTGTGATCATGTGATTGTTATGATAATATGTCTAATCTGGCTTTTGAATATGCTTTAGTACTAGTAAAAGTTGATTATTACCTTCTTTGATAATAACTCTTTTCTCAATCTGTTCATCCTTTGAGAATTCAGCTGTTTCCCATTTCTTCTAGGAAACCTTCCCTAAGCCCCTAGACTGTGCTGCGTATACCTCCTTTGTGCTCCCCAAGTTTGGTTACCACAACTCTGATGAAATTATTCTGATTATGTGCTTTTCTCCCCAACTAAAATGTAAGCTCTTTGAGAGTAAGGGCTCTGTCTTAATTGGATTTTTCCACTAGCATCTAGTGTAATATCTGGCACATAGGGTCAGTGATCAGTAAAGTCTTGTTGAATTTATAGATTTATTGCATAATAATAACTTCCATTTGTCCTCAGTTTACTGTTTGTGCATTATCACATTTGATCCTCACCACAAACTACAGTGATTGAGATAGACAGGGATTATAATCTGCATTATGTGTATGAAAAAATTTTGCTCAGAGAGGCTGTGTAATTTGCCTCAGGTTATGTTGGGCAGTGATTTATGGAGCCATGAGTGGATCCCCGTTCTTCTGACTGTAATTCTTGGGATCTTTAGATGAACTGTGCTTTTGTAAGAAATTGTATCATCAGGGGAGTGCTTATATCTTCAAGCTCTGGGAAAATATTGAAAGGTTTGTATCTTTGCAGAGGTAATAAGGAACAGAGGGAGAATTTGAATCCAAGCAGTCTGCCTTCAGTGTTTGTGTTCCTCACGCCTGTTTAACTGTGCCTAAGCTTTTGGCCTGAATGAGTGGTTAGATGGTGATGCCTTTTATCAAGATGTGGAAACTGTGAGAGAAGTACATAAAATAAAATCAAGAGTGCTGTTTTGACCATATTAAGTGGGAGATGCTTACTTGTCATCCAAATGGAGATGGCAAGTAAGAAATTGGATTTAGGAGTGTTGATTTCTGGGGAAGGGAGTATGAAACCATAAGACTGTATGAGATCATTCAGTTATGTCAGTAGAGAAGAGAGGTGCACCTACCACTGACCTTGGGTTTTCACACACCTGTGTCCTTAAGTAGTGGAACATACTTTATTTGTTTTATAGAATGAGATGGATTCTTAAATTATAATTTTATTCCTTTAAGTCAAATTCTTTTTTTTCTCACAATGTGACTCATTTCACTTTCTGTTTTCTGAGGCTCATGATTAGAGGGTTCTGGTAGAACTTAAAAAAAACAGACTTTCATAAAATATATTTATATACTTGTAATTAAGATATAGAAAGAAGGAATTTGAGAAGTTTCTAAGGAAATAATTGACAGGCAGGTGAGATCCTCTTTCTTGGAGTTGCAGAGAAAAGAAAGGCTTTTCTTTTTTTCAAAAAGGATTTCCTTTTTCACAATTTTAGAATACTAGTTGAATCTGTGGCTCACCAGGTGTTTATTGCTTTGGAAAAATATGCCTTGTAGGCACTCGATCAAGTAATTTTTACTTTTAAAGAGTTAGAATTATCTTAAATATTTTATCCTCTTTTTAAAAACAGTGTTCAGTTTAGTTTCTTAAGCTGTGGTTAAATATAATTAATTTTCTTGAATAGTTACTTTGTAATCATACAGGAGTTTTCTTTGTCTTCTTTGTGCCTAGATTCATTAATATGTCTTTGGATTCATTAATATGTCTTTTCTGATATTGCTTTCTGATTATTTAATGCTATTTTAAAGTGGTTTGCTATGAACCAGTAGTACTACAGGTAATCTGTCAATGTGCAGATAGGTGATGCAATTAGCAAGTTATTCTGGGTAATATACCTTTACCTCCACCATTACTGTCAGGCACGAGCCCATTTGTTCTCCCATGGTATGAATATGTAGGAAATGAAACATTGTAGTTGAAAGCCATGGAACTAACAGAAGGAAAGAATTCATTTTGGGAAAAACAAAACATACGCTCTTTCTACTTGGACCCACGTTTTTTGACCGAGAATGCTAAGCTAAACTTGATCTTTACTCCATTTGTGAGATGTTGCTTTGTTAAGATAAGGTCTGCCTTACAATTTGTTGTCCATTCAACAAACATTTCCTTACCATGTCAGGTTTACTGCATGGTACCTTGCTGGTATAGGAAACAGGAAGTTTATAAGACAGAACCCTGGCCCTAAAGAGCTCTTGAGATTGGTAGGTAGAGCTAAGATGTACATAAAGGACTTAAAGACTAGGTAGAAAGAGGGGAGTAACCCAAGAGTTCTGCCACCTAATCTTAAATTTTGAGAAAAGATAAGAATTGGCATTGGCTTTACATTATTTGACTGTAGAGAGATGAACAAGCAGCTTGCAGAGAGCAGTAACAGTGAATAGTTAGGAGTTGGAAAGCATAGACTATGTTTGTGGAATGGTTAGTGGTATGATTGGTTGGAATTAATGTCTGTGAAGAATAGTGGAGATCAGATTGGAGTTATGGATATCGCCAAACTAATGAGTTTGGATTTTAGTCTGTATGCTAGTGGTTTCCAAACTTTTTTGATTGTTCTCCCTTGGTTAAATATCACACATCCCCAATGTACAGATGTATACATAATAAAATAGGAATTTTAAAAAGGATGAGAAAAAATAGGAAAATAAATTTTAATAATTTCTTTTTCCATCTCACTAGGTTATCTTACATACATTCCACTTGGAAATCACTGTTGCAGGTTGCTGGTGTTATCACTGGAGAAGTGTTTAGCAACAGGAATGTGAAAGCTGTTTGAGAGAGAAAATGATTTTGGTATGGTGCATGTGAAGTTTAGAGGATTATCAGGACATTTTGGTAAACTAAGGTTGGAACTCAGAGAGTGCTTAGGGATTCGGACATAGATTTGAGAGTTACCTACTTGTTGTGAAATTTGAAGCCATACTAGTGGATGCCTTCTCTTAAGAGTAGAGAATAAGGAGAGAAGAGCACCAAACACCAAACTGAATATGAGGCTGGTACTCAGGCATGTGCAATGAGTTAGATACCACAAACAAACAAGTAATTACTAGTAAGTCTTAGTATCTTCCTCCATTTGTATTTTATTTTAGAAAAATTAGGCTGTTGACATCATTCACAGAATAGGATTGAGTAAGTCATTTTTTTTTGTTTTGTTTTAGTGAAACATGCTAGGTTTTTGATAAAATAGGTTTCATTCACTAAAAAAAAAAAAAAAAAAATCAGTAATAGTGTATATGAAAGGGCTTTGAAAATTCCAAAGTGCTGTACACATAGTAGGTGTTCATTTGAAGGGACTAGTTCTTGTGAGAAATAATATTTTAAGAGGCTTTGATCTTCCTTCCTTCCTTCCTTCCTTCCTTCCTTCCTTCCTTCCTTCAGTGCCCAGTATACTTCTGCATTTTGTGATTATGGAAATTATTGGTGGCAAACAATTTTATTTTTCAGTTTTTAAGAAATTTTTATTTTGTGGTAAAATATTTACAACATAAAATTTTCTGTTTTGATCACTTTCAAATATACAATTCAGTGGTATTAATTGCATTCACAGTCTAGTGCTACCGTTGCCACCTTCCGTTACCAGAACTTTTCTATCACCCCAAGCAGAAACTCTACCCATTAAGCGATAACTCCCCAACCCCGCCCTCTCCCATAAATGGTGAATATGTTGGCAAGAATTTAATGATTCACTCATTTCAAGCTTTTCTTTGCTTTATAATTGCTAGCAAATGCTATCAGCACATTGTTGCAGAATTTTTAGAGCAGAGAGAATTTTAGAGTTGAGTGATAATCATTTGTGTGTTATGTTGCCCTCTTTCTTGGCAACTGTAATGCAGACTCTAGGTTTACACCAATGAATGTGTTTGCTTGTCCTTTTGTATGGTAGTGCTTAGCACGATGCTTTCTTTCACAAGAAGCTCTCAATAAAGCTTACCAATCTGGCTTATTTTACTCATGAAAGTTTTAGCCCCAGAAACAGTTCAGTGGCTTGCCAAAACTCATGCAGCTCAATAGTGAAGGACATGAGCCTAGACCTCACGTTTCTTACAGCTCAGAGTTCAGTGCCCTTTTACTATAATTTGTTGCCTCTCTCAAGGCCCAATCAAACACCGCCACCTCTCTACTGCTTTCTCTGATCCACCCTCAACAGGTGTTTCCATTGCATGTTTCTCCTGGGTACGGATAGTGCCATATTCAACTTAATTATCTCTGACACCTAGCACATTGCCTTGTGAAGAGTAGTACTCAGGGTCTGATTACCTAGTGAGAGCTGCATGTTTGTATTCTCCAAATTTGTTGAGAAAACTAAAGTTAAATGGGGTTGCTCTTGAGTGTACTGTTTATCAAAGAGTAAAGCACCTGATAATACGTGTGAAGTACTGCTGTACATGAAGAATATTTCTGCAATATCAATTGCAAATGTTTATGACCTCAGGATACTTCTGAAGAACTATTGCAACTGGCTGCAGTAGTTAAAATTGTTACTCTTTTGACAGTTTTTCTCTGGAGTATGTAAGGTGAGAGTTTTATATTTTGTTTTGAAATTTATGATGCAGTATAAACCAAGATTAAACTCTACCTGCCTTGTGAATAGCAGCTTCATTCTTCATGGTTGAAGTCTCCAGAGTAATCCCTAGGGTGCTACTTTTGTAGTCACCTTTGTGATTTTTTCCCCCCTCATTCACAGAAAATAAAAGGCACCCGCCCATCCCCATCCCTTTATAAACATTCATGTTTCCTAGATCATTTATGATATTGAAGAATTATAATTACCCATTTTAAGGCTTCAGCCTAGATTGAATATTTATTATTTTTACACAATATTTATAATTTATATTTTTTCATTGAGCTGCATCGTTTTCATTGATACATGAGTGCACTGAAACACAGATTTTATCCCTATTACCTACTTGTGATGAGAAAATATCAGCAGATTCTAGTTGCTAGGAAACAGTTGAATACCAATTTTTTTTTTTTTTTGGTACTTGTAAATTCAATTCTTTGACAATTCTACTTTCATAGAGCAAAATTTATTCAGTCACTACAATGAAAGATGCATCACCTGTTAGTTTTCCAATTTAAAAATTTTGTACAGGGAGAGCTAGGAATACAAAAAGTGTTACAGGATTGATTAAGTATTGAGAGTGTAATTTTTAACAGTGACTGGACATTGAAAAGTAATTATTATGGTTGTCTTTGAATTTCAGTCTTCTTAAAGTTTTCTGATTCATCATTAATGAGAGAGGGTGAGAGCAAGCAACACAGCACCCGCATCCAGACACACATGGCAAGAACTCAGGGATATAAACCAAAGTCAAATACTGTATTTATTAAATTAACTTTGTTTTACAGAAACAGGTTTGTCCACATCTTATATTAAATTACCCAGGTAATTTACCTACAACCCTAGTAATTATCTGTCAGAGAAAGAATAAATACTAAAAAGAAGTGTTTTGTCGTTATCTTGAGTATCCACTATGTGTCAGGCAAAGACACTGGGGACACTGGTATAACTAAGTGACAGTTCTTAGAATCAGGGTGCTCAGAATGTGTGAGAGGAGGCAGGAAAGGGAAGAGATGTAAGAGTCATTAGACAGTCTGGTTAGTAAAAATATAGGTGTGTACCAGGCACAGAGCCAGTGCAGAAAGGAGAGTGATGAACTTAGTCTAGGGATCATAAAGAGGGCTTCAAAGAAGACATCAACTCTGAGTTGGATTTTGCAGAATTCTTTTTTAGATGTCAGCAATCCTTTGACCTTGTCTTTTTTGGGGGATGGGAGAGGAGTGAGAAATAAGACAACTGTTACCCCTCTTCATTTTTAAGGTCCCTTCTTGTTCCTTCGTTGTGCATACCCTTGGCTAGTAATGAGCCTTGACATTTATCTTTCTGCCTGCGCCATTCAATTCAGGCAGGTGAGTACTGTCTGTATACCAGTTTCTAATTCTGTGCCTTTAAATTTCACTGCTTGTCTGTTTAATTGCATGTGTATATTTGAGGAACTTGTCAGGGAGTTCAGAATCCATCTTCTGTTTTATATGCATTGAGAATCTTGTGTCTTGAAACAAAAATCTTAATATTTGTCTTAATCCAAGTGACGGAGAGAACCCTGTGAACTCAAATAGGCAGCATATATACTAAATTGGAGTGGTAGAGAAAAAATGTTATCTGAAATGTTCTAGAAGAGTAATGTGTAAGTTCAAAATAAAAATAAAAACAAAAGTGAAAATTGTCCAAGATTAGTTGATACTAGAAATAATCTAGGAATGATCTTGTAAAGAACAATTAAATGCACAGATTTGATGTTCCTTACATTTTTAAAGAGGCATTAAGAGTAGAAGTAAATGTTTTATGAGACTCTTGTTATTTTGTATAAAATCCTTTATTTCTTACAATTTTATACTTTTTTAGAGTACATTTTATAAAATTATATTGGGTGAAGTAACCTTAAAAATATCTAAAACTTAGGGAGAAACCGGTGTCTTTTAAGGAGCTGATCCTTTGACTGGCTTGTCTGCTCTATTTCAATTTCCCAGAACTATAACTAGGACATCTCCAGGCCTGTTGTACCCTATTGCTTCTTGTTTACTGCTTTTTTTCTGCTGCAGGTTTAGGAGCAACCTTTTATAATAGGAAAATAAGTAAGTCATGATGGTAAAACCCACACCAGGGCATTTACTCCCTAATGTGAGGGGTGAATGGAATGAGGGTGTGACAGAATCATCTGAGAAGGCTTTCAAATTCTTTGTGCCGTCTCTTTGAGCTTTAAGAATCTCCTCTTCCCCACCCCCATTTACTGACCTATAACTGATGATCTCTCAGCAGTGTTGGAGCAGAACAAAGAGGATCTTAAACTGAGGGGTAGAAATGGGGTTTTGTGTGGTTGTGGTTTGTTTACTGTGGGTTAAGTTTTTGACTTTTGAATCGTTGACATTTCAGACAGTGCTTAATTAGTTCTTATTGCACATGAGACTGAGCAGATGGGAATTTTATTCTTTACACATTGAACATACAATGGGGTTTGGATTTGCCTAAGAAGGGGACAAACTGTGATTTCCCTTTTATACAGTTAGTTGGAAAAATAGTTTGGTTTGGGAAAAAAAAATGCCATTGATAATTGACAATAACCAGAAAAGTGACAACTAGGAAACGGTACAAGTGTATAGCTGAGTAGTAGGGTATCTGGCAAAAGTTGCAAATGAAGCAGAATATAGAAATTAGAAAAAAGGGTTTGGACAACAATAGCAATAAGGTTAAGCCAACCTTAATTTTTGTGGTGCACTAAATCTGAAGTACTGAAGTATTCATAAGGTCATTGAATTCATAGTGATAACAAAAGCCGGTTCTTTACCATTATCTGTTGTTTTAATAAATTACAATTTATATTACTTAGTAAAGACCTATCCTAATTATTTCCTGTTTGCAACTAAGATATTTTAATGGTTGTGTAATGTATTTTAAATTTCTTCAAAAACCTAAGGAATTTTGTCAGGCAAGTGCTTAGGCAACTGAGGTTTTATAAAGAGGAAACTTTAAAATTGACACTTAAAATATTTTAATAAATCAAAATTAATCACTAGGATTAGTTATTAAGAAAGTGTTTTATTTTTAAAAATATATCTGAAGGGTTGAAATGTCACTAGATTATTATCATACTGCCATCCATTTGTAAATCAATACATCAGGTACATGAACTGGGAAGGAAGGTGTGAGATGGGGCTAGGGAGAAGATAGGGGCCAGATAATACCGTGTGAAGGAGTTTCTGACTCCCATTTGAATCTTCTTTCTGCTTCACCACTTAGTCTTGTGTCTCATGTGGGAAGTGAACTTTGAAAGTTAAACAGCAGAATCTTATTTATTGATATATTCTTTATATGAGGCCTTGCATTAAAAACTTGCTCTGCAAAATTATCAATTTTTTTACAGCTTTAGTGTTTTAATGTGCATATTTTTAATTAGAAACTATCGTACAGTCCCATGACTTTAGTAATATCATAGGAATCACTTAAGCTCTTGTTTCAAAAGAATTATGGTTGTCCTTTGTGACACTGATTTTGTTCATGTACAGGATTGTATTAGTTGAGTTGCAAAACAGCCAAGTGAACAGTGTCAATGAGCTTACTAAATCTAGGTGTGAATGAGGTAATGAGGTAGAAAATGGAGAACTGAACCCAGAAAAAGATATAAAAGACATATTACTTCCTCATAAAAACAGAAGAAAAGCAAGCAAGATTGGTAACTAGAATGTTAATTCTGTAAATGTTCCATCAAAAAATTCTCAGTTATCACATTGAATATTAAAGTCTAAGATAATGGAAAGAAGACAAAATAATATTCAGTCTGCTGAGGAAAAACAAACTAATACAGTTTTGGATTTTGACAGGGCAGCTATAATCTCAAAAAAAGAGAATAACAATTTGCATTTATAGCCTCTTCCTCCCAAGTAGTTTAAAGCTTTGTAAGTATATTTTCATTAATCCTTTGGTGATCTTTTGAGTTTTATTTAAAATATTAAGAAAGAAATCATCTCTTCTGCTTGTCGATGGCTGAAAAAATTATATACTGAGTCATAGAAATTACTTCTTCGATGGCTCCAATGTTTTATATGTTTTCCCTTTTATTTCTTAACATTTTGGTTAAGGAATTTATCCTTTAGTGAAATGATTTTACCCTTAAGCAAAATGTTTGTCAGCTGTATACCTTAGATTAGTCCTGCGGCAATGCGTATATATACACACACACACACACACACGCAGGCACGCATGCAGAAAGAAAGAGAGAAAAGATAAATTTGAAATTGTGTTTTATTTCCCTCACAGTTTCATGTAGTGCTGAATCATTCCTCTTAGGTGAAGAGCCTCTGAATTTTACTGATTTTAGTTGAAGAATCTGCCTACCTGGTGCTGGTGGTAGTGATGAACACAGAGTGCTCATTTTTAGTAAGCACTTACTATATGCCAGACACTATTAATTATGTTATATGCTTTGCTGATTTAATCCTGTCAGCAGTGTTTTGAGATAGTTGTTATTAGTATGATTTTTGCAGGTAAGGAAACTGAGACCTTCAGAGGTTAATAACTTATCCAAGGTCATAGTGCTAGTAAGTTGCAAAGCCAAAATTCCAGACCAGTGTACCTGAATCCATAGTTTCTCTGCTCATCATCTTCAATGGTGCTTTGTGGGAAGTAGTTACAAATATTTCATTTTCTTTTTCTTTTTGATCAGTGTTGGCTATCATAATTGTATAAATCAGTACCTTACTCCAAAAGTGATGGTAGAATTGGAAATTTTACCTGTTAGTAATATCTTAAACACGTAGTTTAACAGTGGCTTAAACAAATACGGGTTGTTTTCCTTGTTCTACCATAGATGTTTCCTCACCTTGCTGCAGTAGCTCAACAATGTCAGAGTATGTCTCTTTAATCCTCTATACTTTCGCTCTTGATTATTTCTCAGTTGCTGAAGAGATGGCTGCTTAGTTTCAGTTTTTGTGTACGTGTTAAGGTCACCCTTGTTTGACCCTCTTCTTTAAGGGAACAAATGCTTTCTCAGAATTGCTGCCACCTGCCCTCTTCCCCAGTAAAATCCTGTTTATGTTTCTTTGGCCAGAATTCTGTCTCATGGCATCCTTTGTCTGGGAAAGCAAATATTTTATTTCATCAGCTACTCTGGCAGAGGCAGGAGAAGGGGGTTGAGAGTCAGCCAACCTTCAGTGATTACCACAGGATTGACCAGCTTTGCTGAATGAGATGAAATGCACTTAAATATAGATGGTGCTAAAGAAAATCTTCTTAATGTGAGCCTGCTGGACATGAATTGTATTCAACAATGGGTGTATGGGGAGGTGGTGGTTTTGCTGATGAATTCATGGGACCTACCTTTATGCGCATCTGACTGGACTGGTGATCCTTCGCAAGTTGTGAAGGAAAGAGAGGGCTTTGAGGGAAAAGGAGCTTGGAATTTATTTATTTAAAAAAATTTTTTTTATTGAGATTGTTCACAAACCATACAATTATCCAAAGATCCAAAGTATACAATTAATTGCCCATGGTACCATCATACAGCTGTGCATCCATCACCACAATTAATTTCTTTTTCAATTTTTAGAACATTTTCATTACTCCAAAAAAGAAATAAAGACAAAAAAAGGAAACTCAAATCCTATCCCTAACCACTCCGCCCTCCATTATTGATTCATAGTTTTGGTATGGTACATTTGTTAGTATTGATGAAAGAATGTTAAAATACTACTAACTGTAGTATATAGTTTGCAATAGGTATATATTTTTTTCCTATATGCCCCTCTATTACTCACTTCTAGTTATATTGTCATACATTTGTTCTAGTTCATGAGAGAGATTTTTAATATTTGTACAGTTAGTCATGGATATTGTCCACCACAAGATTCACTGTTTTATACATTCCCATCTTTTAACCTCCAGCTTTCCTTCTGGTGACGTATGTGACTCTGAGTTTACCCTTTCCACACACCTTTCAGCATTTTTGTTATTTTCACAATGTGCTACCTTCACTTCTGTCCATTTCCAAACGTTTTTTAAGTTCACCCTAGTTGAACATTCTGCTCATAATAAGCAACTGCTCCTGATTCTTTAGACTCGTTCTATATCCTGGTAATTTATATTTCATATCTATGAGTTTACATATTATAATTAGTTCATATCAGTGAGACCCTGCAATATTTGTCCTTATCTGTCTGTCTTATTTCACTCAATATGGTGTCCTCAAGGTTTCTTCATCAACCCATTTTTGTTTTTAAGATGGTTTTGTTCACACACCATATATTCCATCCTAAGTAAACAGTTGTTGGTTCCCTGTTTAGTCATGTATTCCTGTATTCAGCAGTATTGCCACTATCTATATAAGGACATCTCCATTTCTTCCACAAAGAAGGAGGAAGAATCAACTATGGTTTTGGGACAAAAAAAAAAAAAAAAAAAGAAAAAAGAAAGAGAGAAAGAAAAAAAAAAAAACTGACAGCTAGAAAGCAACAAAAGGAAAGATAGTGTTAAACTAAAGTAGAATAAAGAATCAGACAACATCACCAATGCCAGGAGTCCCATACCCTTCCCCTATGTCTCCCCCACCCTCACCCCCATATACATTTAGCTTTGGTTATATTACCTCTGCTATATTAAAGGAAGAATAATACAGTGTTTCTGTTAGTTATAGTCTCTAGTTTGCATTGATTGTATTTTCCCCCTAATTCCACCCTATTTTTAACATCTTGCAATGTTAACATTCATTTGTTGTACCTCATGTAAAAACATATTTGTGCCTTTCATTACAATTTTTGAGCACCTTAGGTTTCACTGAGTTATGCAGTCCTACTCTATCTTTCCTCTTTCCTTCTGGTGTCCTATATGGTCCTAACCTTCCTCTTTCAACCATGCTCACGGTCATCTTTGTTCAGTGTACTTACATTGCTGTGCTACTATCTCCCAAAATTGTTTTCCAAACCTCTCACTCCTGTCTTGTCCTTTTTGTCTGCAGTGCTTCCTTTAGTGTTTCCTGTAGAGCAGGTATCTTGTTCAGAAACTCTGTCATTGTCTGTCAGAGAATATTTTAAACTGTCCCTCATTATTTGAAGGACAATTTTGCCGGATATAGGATTCTTGGTTGGTGGTTTTTCTCTTTTAGTATCTTAAATATATCACACCACTTCCTTCTTGCCTCTATTGAGAAATCCACACATAGTCTTATCAAGCTTCCTTTGTATGTGATAGATCACTTTTCTCTTGCTGCTTTCAGGATTCTCTCTTTATCTTTGACGTTTGATAATCTGAGTATTAACTGTCTTGGTGTAGGCCTATTCAGATCTATTCTGTTTGGGATATGCTGTGCTTTTTGGATCCGTACTTTTATGTCTTTTGTAAGAGGTGGGAAATTTGTATTGATTATTTCCTCTATTATTGCTTCTGCCTCTTTTCCCTTCTCTTCTTCTGGGACACCAATGACATGTACATACCTGCATTTCGTTTTGTCCTTAAGTTCCTGGAGATGTTGCTCATATTTTTCCATTCTTTTCTCTATCTGTTGTTTTGTGTGTAGGCTTTCAGGTGCCTTGTTCTCCAGTTCCTGAGTGTTTTCTTTTGCCTCTTGAGGTCTGCTGTTGTATGTTTCCATTGTGTCTTTCATCTCTTGTGTTGTGCCTTTCATTTCCATAGATTCTGCCGGTTGTTTTTTTCAAACTTGCATTTTCTACCTTATGTGCGCCCAGTGTTTTCATTATACGCTTCATCTCTTTTTCCATATCTTCCCTAAACTTTTTGAATTGATTTAATATTAGTTGTTTCAATTCCTATATCTCAGTTGAAGTGTAAGTTTGTTCCTTTGACTGGGCCATAACTTCATTTTTCTTAGTGTAGGTTGTAGTTTTCTGTTGTCTAGGCATCTGGTTTCTTTGGTTACCCCAATCAGGGTTTCCCAGACCAGAATGGACTCAGATCTTTGAAGGAGGAAATAGTATCTGGTTTCCCTGAGGGTGTCTTAGAAGATTGGCGCACCCTGTGAGGCCTCAAGTCACTGTGCTTTTCTGCCCAGCATGTGGTGCCTGTCGGCTTGTAGCTCCAGACTGGTGTAAGGAAGTGTGGCCTGTGGCTGTTTTCCCCCAGGCTCTGGGGTCCCGTTTTTAATGGAAGGTGGGTAGTAGAGCTGGGCCCCACCTCTTTCCTCTTAGAGAAGATAACCCCCCTAGGGAGAGGTCATTAGCATTTGAATAGACTCTCTGCCTGTGCTATCACCACCCTTGTCAGGGTCAGAGTCTGGGAACTGAAAATGGCTTAGGCTTTCTCCACTGAGCCGGAAAAGGGGCAGAAAGCACCATTCAGGGCCAGTCCATGGCCACCCTCTGGCTCTCCAAAGTCAGTCGTCACCAAAAGCCTCTGTCTGCTTGTTGGGGATTCGTAGCTTGTATTGAGCAGTCCACACTTGTTAATTAAAACCCCAGTTGGAGCTCAGCTGAGCTGTATTCGATTGCTAGGAGAGTGTTACTTGCTAGCACCGCGAGGCTTTGCAGTTTGGGCCATTGGGGGAGGGGTCTCCCAGCTTGGATCCACAGTTTTTACTTACAGATTTTATGCTGCGATATCAGGCATTCCTCCCAGTTCAGGTTCGTGTATGATGAGTGGAGAGTCACGTTTGTCCCCCCGCAGTTATTCTAGATTATTTACTAGTTGTTCCTGGTAGTTCATTAGTTGTTCCAGGGGGACGAACTAGCTTCCACTCCTCTGTATGCCACCATCTTCTTCCATCTGCGGAATTTATTTTTGAGAGAAACTGGATTTGGAGAGAGAAACTAGAATCAAGGATGTGTTGAATCCATGTGAGCCTGTGTGTTTCAGGGACTCAGTGATAAATCAGTCTTTTTTTATTTTTTCTGCTTTTGGTAGGTGTTTTTAAAATGATCAGATTGGACTTACTCTTATCACTTAAATTACTAGATCCAGATTGATTGCTTTCTTCAGTGATGGAGTCAGGATAACACACTCTCTCAGATACTCTTTCTTGGGAATGGATTGTCTTTGACCCTTCCTGCTCACACGTTTCAAGGGACCAGGTATGGCTGTGGAAGGTAGAAGGAAAGGTGGAAAAGCACCCTCTCTCTTATGACTTAGAGCTCTCTGATTTAGCTCAGGCCCTACCAGTCTGACGCAAAAGTCTGCAAACAAAGGATGATGTTGCCATAAGTGCAAGTTTGTTGTTGTCATCCACTCTGTTAGTCCTGGGTGCCTGGCAGGTGGTGGGGCAGTCCTTGTCTGTATAACATGATTTATTTTCAGTTACCCTTTTGGTATAATATGATTTACTTTTAGTTACCCATTTGATATATCCTTGCTTTTAAACAATCAAGTTCCTTTCTTCATTTGATTCTATGTTAGATTGCTCCATTGACTGAGATCCATTAGTTCACTGCTCTTTTACAATAAGTACCTCGTAGAGTCTTTGAGTATTCAGTACTGAAACCACTAATCCTTTTTTTTTTTAAACAAAATTTTACTTTTATAAGAAAACTTAATGCTCTCTCCCCTAGTACGAGGCTGGAATATTCTCTGGAAATGCACTTTTTTTTTCAGTCTCTTTTAACTCCTCAACCATGTTTCTAGTTGTGTGTTTCTCTCCCTTTTCTTGATCTTTTCTACTTTGTGTTAGTGATAAAGCAAGGCAAAGCCTGAAGATGTAGAAGGGTGAAGTGGGGGAGTAGTTTATCAGTAAATAACACTTAGCTTTGTAATGAGTAGAATGAAGTACTTATGCTAATATAGCTAATGAAGAAAAAAATTGTGTAGTGTAGTTAGTTTCTTGTTTTAAAGAATATCTGTTGTGTTTTGTATCCTGCCATATTTTATTTTGGAACTCTGTATTGCAATAATTTATGTGTCTGTTCTTTTTAATAATTGTCTTTATGTCCTTAGTGCTTCTAGTGTAGTATTTGGCATACAGGGGGTGCTTAGAAAATGTTTGTTGACCTGAACATTCACCTGCTAGTTTTCTTCAACTTTCCTTGAATTTACCTATAAAGAGATATTTAATATTGTACGACATATTAAATACAGTGTATACCTATTAATATATTAATAATGTATAGCAATAGGTATATAATCAAATTATATAACAACAATATACCTTAATAAGGACATTTTTAAATATTTCTTGGAAGAAATATCCATTTAGTAAGACCTGCCCTGGTCTTCTTGACAATTTTAATTTTGGCATGATGAAGTGTATTAGGTAGCTAAGGTGGTCAATAAGATGTGGCATTGCAGACAAAATTCCTTAATAAATACTATGAGAAAGTAAATTAAGGGTATCGAGTAAACTGACAAGTCAGAAATTTTATTGTGCTTTTGTAAAGTTGTAAAGGGAGAAGAAAAGTCATAGTTTATAATCCCCAATATATTTTGAATTATTGAAGATGTAATTGACTTCTGAAAACATTACAATTCCATAAATGAGGGAACATGTGCCTGGTTTGGTTCTGATTTTCATGGGAGGTGAATGTGCTGTGAAGAAAGCTCCCATGTATTCATCTTGGCAGCAGTGGAAACCCATGTGGGCTCTTTTTCTGTTTCCGGTGATGAATCACATTGGAGTTTTTATTGTTTGATTACAACTTTGCTTTTATTGTGTTTTGTGACCAAATATAATTCATGGTTCCTCCAATTCTAGTTGTAATTCCTGCATGTGCTGTTGCTGAAAGTACATAATTCAAGAATGAGTTATTAAGAGAATTTGTGAGTGGTGCTTGCTATTGAACTAGCTAACGATCTGACACTTATTTTGCCTTAGTAAAGGTCTCGGTTTCTGAGAATGCCATATATTTGAGCCCATGTTTTATTTGGAAAGAAAAATCTGTGTTAAATAGAATAATTAAGTATTTTTAAAAAATACGGTATGGGCCATTAAGGTTACATATTATAGTGCCATAAACTATTCAGCTACACTCTTGGTTCATTGTTTTTTATGTTACTAGAATACATCAATGCAATTTAGACTTAATTCATGATTCATTGTTGAATTAACATGAATTCATGGTTCAGTGTGCATACACACACACACACATACATCAATATGCATTCTTCAACTTTATTTTTTCACTTTTTTCCATGTGTGACTCTGCTGATTTGTCATAGTACTAAGGTAAGAAAGGTGAACTTCTGAGAAGATACAACTAGGCAATAGTAGGTATCTATTTAAAGTGGCTTAGATCTAATGTATAGGTTTTGTCTTCAGTGTGGATAATGTCTGCTTTTATGTATAAATATATAATTCTTCACTAAAAATATCTAAATGTTGATTCACTTTGCTTTTTGATAGAGAACAGTTTGTTTAAAAATTAAGAGATTATTGAATGCCATAGTACAAATTATATATCCTTTGCTTCTACTGGAAGCTTTGTTAATAGAAAACTGTTTGTTCTGTCCTTTATAAGCAGTGCAGGCTATTTTCCCTTTCCAGGCCATCCTCTGGACATTGTTAAAACTCTGTCCCCAGTTATTTTAATGTGTTTTTTTCTAAAGGAATAATGTCAGTTATCTTCTTTTCCTTAATACTCTGTTTGCTTTAACTGTGCTTGGTATTTCTCCTTAACGCTATCGTTGGCATCTGAGGCATTGAAACTGACATTTTGTTAAGAAATGCCTCACAATGGGGCCTTCTTTTCAGCAGCTGGACCCCAATTCATTTAAGAATTCCTCATTCCTAGTTTCACAATGTGGTTCTTGAAGGATCAGATATACTTTTTCTGTGACTAATTGAAAGCCATCAAATAGTATAGAAGTTATTTGAAATAAAAGTACACAGAGATTTCCTTTTTTCCTTTTTTTCACTTGTTAAAAATTTTCAGCAAAAGAGTGAAGTTGTGAGACTCGCAAGGAGCTGAATGGATCCTGTAGACAGCATTTTGAGTGAAGTACGCCAGAAACAAAGGCAAACACTATACTACCTCACCAATATGGACCAACTACAATTTGTAAACTCAGAATTGAATCTTAGAGCACAGCGTAACAGGGGAATGATTATTGTAGTGGTCCCTAGATTGTAAGCTCTTACAGCAGTCAAATCTATTCCTGAATTGTAATGGCTATATCCAAACTCTGAGATGTTGATCCCTTGGTGTATAACCTGATTGGTCTCTGGAACATTGGGTATCTGTGACACCTGAAACTCAGAGCTAGAGCTTGGCAGATATGAATGTCAGTATTAATGCATACAGCAACTGTTCAAAACAAAACAAAACAAAAAAAAACTGAAAAAGATCCCAGACTTCAATTAGAGATATGAATGAAGTGGATCTGGTTAAGACTAGGGCAAATTGGGCCACAAGGTAAAGGCTGAAACTGACTGTGTGTTAAAACTTCAACTTCCATGTGAGACCAAGGGAAGAAATGTTTATTTGGTATAGGATCTATATTTTCTAAACAATATAACTTCTACAGTCAGTTTGTTCAAACACTGCAATTACATGAAACTTTGAATATGAAGTGAGATACGGTAGGTCTGTATAGGTTAGAGTGAAATAGCAACACATTCCAAAGTAATTTGGGTGGAGAATAAAGATATATATTCGGGGCCCCCCTGAGGAGCTGGGGGAGGATGCGGAGGTGTTGGACTTCCTCACCTGGATTGTTGCTGATGTTCTCAGAAACACTGGGGACTGATGGCTTGATATGCTGAGCCCTCTGTCTTGGGGCTTGACCCTATGAGGCTTGTTACTGCAAAGGAGAGGCTAAACCTGTTTATAATTATGCCTAAGAGTCTCCCCCTGAGTACCTCTTTGTTGCTCAGATGTGGCCCTCTCTCTCTAACTAAGCCACCTTGGCAGGTGATCTCACTGCCCTCCCCCCCTACATGGGACCTGACTCCCAGGGGTGTAAATCTCCCTGGCAACGCAGGATATGGCTACTGGGGATGAATCTGGACCCGGCATTGTGGGATTGAGAACATCTTCTTGACCAAAAGGGAGATGCAAAATGAAATGAAATAAAACTTCAGTGGCTGAGAGATTTCAAATGGAGTTGAGGTCACTGTGGTGGACATTCTTACACACTACGTAGATAACACTTTTTAGGATTTAATGTATTGGCATAGCTAGAGGTGAATACCTGAAACTATCAAACTCCAACCTAGTAGCCTTGACTCTTGAAGACGATTATATAACAATGTAGATTACAAGGGGTGACAGTGTGATTGTGAAAACCTTGTGGATCGCACTCCCTTTATCCAGTGTATGGATGGATGAGTAGAAAAATGGGGACAAAAACTAAATAAAAAATCGGGTGGGATGGGGGAGATGATTTGATTGTTTTTTTTTTTTAATTTTTATTTTTTATTCTTATTCTGATTCTTCCTGGTAAAAGGAAAATGTTAAAAAATAGATTGGGGTGATGAATGCACAACTATATAATGGTACTGTGAGCAGTTGATTGTACACCATGGATGATTGTATGTGAATATATCTCAATAAAACAATTTAAAAAATTTGCAGCATCTTGTTGGAGAATAATATAAAAAGAGTTAGAATTATTTCTGGCCATGTTATTAAGGTTAGTAATGTATGCAGTTTATTTTTAATGTTTATGAGTTCTGTTGTTTTCTTTTAAATATTTATTTTCCTTGTTTTCGTTTTATGATATGGATTGTGAACGTTGCTCTTTATTAGTATTATGTTGTTGGATATTTTTTAAACCATCATTATTTGGGGTATAAATTACATGCATTAAAATCCTCTATTTTTAAGGGTAAAGTTTGATGAGTTTTGACAAATGTCTATGCCTGTGTAATCATTCCGCTCAAGTTATGTTACTTTACCATCACCTCAGAAAGTTCCTTTGTGTTGTTTAGCAGTTAATACCCTCTTCCCACTCATGGCCCTCGGCAAACACTCATGTGTTTTCTGTCCTTATATTTTTGTCTATTCTAGAATTTCATATAAGTTGAATCATACAGTACATACTCTTTTTGTATTTGGCTTTTTTCATTCTGCTTTGTGTTTTTCGTATTCATGCATGTTGTTTCATGTATCAGTAGTTTAAACTTTCTAATTGCTGTGTAGTACTCCATTGTATGAATATGCCACAGATGGTTTATGGAGTCCTCAGTTAATGGATATGTAGATTTTTTCCAGTTTGGATTGTTATGAATAAAACTACTGTGAATATTTGGATAAATACCTGTGAGTGAGATTGCTCAGTTATATATGGTAAGTATGTTTAAGGTGTATTTAACTTTATAAAAAACTGCCAAATGGTTTTCAAAGTGACTGGATCCCTTTGCAATCCTACCAGTAGTGTAAGAATGCCAGTTACTCTACAGTCTTGTCAAAATCTTGTCAAAACTTTATATTGTCAGAATTCTGGTGGTTGTATGCTGATATCTCTTTGTGCTTTTAATTTGCATTTCCCTAATGACTGTTGCTGTGTTGGACATCTTTTCAGTGCTTATTTGTAATTCATGTATCTTCATTGGTAAACTGTATTTTCGTATCTTCTGCCCATTTAAAAAATTGGGTTGTTTGTCCTCGTTTTTGGGTTTTATGAGTTCTGTATGCATTCCTTAGATAAGTTGTTTTGTGTGTGTGTGTGTTTGTGTGTGTGTGTGTATTTGACAGATATTTTCTCCCAGTCTGTGGCTTGCCTTTTCTGTTGTTTGTGATCTCATTTGACAGCAGAAGGTTTAGGTTTTGGTCAAGTCCGTTTTATCATTGTTTTCCTTTTATGGCTTGTACTTTGTTTTTCCTCTCTGAGAAATGTTTGCCTAACCCAAGTTCACAAGGAATTTCTTCTGCTTTCATCTAGAAATTTTGTCTTTTACATTTGATCTGTGATCCATTTTGAGTTAGTTTCTGAGTATGGTGTAAGGTAAAGTTCACTGTTCATTTTTTTTCTGTATTGATTTCCATTTGTTTCAGCACCACTAGTAGAAAAGACTGTCCTTTCTTCAATTGAATACCTTGGCACCTTTGTCAGAGATGATTTGATCATGTAAGCAAAGGTTTATTTCTGTACTTTATTCTGTCCCATTGATGTATATGTTGTCCTTATAACAATACCATGTACTGTTGACTAGTGTAGCTTTATATTAAGTCTTGAAACCAGGAAGTTTAAGTGTTTCAACTTTGTTCTTTTTCAAAATTGTTTTGATTCTTCTAGGTCTTTTGTATTCCCATATACATATTTTTTGGATCAGTTTTTTGATTTCTACAAACAAGCTTGCCTTAATTTTGATTGGGATTTGTTGAATCTATAGGTCAATTTAAGAAAAATTGGCATCTTAACAATGTGACATATCTGTAATTTAATTAGGTCTTTAAAATTTATCTCAGCAGTATTTTGTAGTTTTCAATGTGGTGATTTTTTCACGTATTTTGTTTAATTTATCTCTAAGCATTTTATGTTTTTTTGATGCTTTAATAAATTAGCATCTCTATTTTTGTGGTTTGTATGTAGAAATAGAATTGAATTTTAAAAATATTTGCTTTGTAGTCTGCAACTTTGTTAAACTCATTAATTTTAGTAGCCTTTTGATAGATTCTTTAGGATTTTCTACAGAGATGCTCATGTAGTCTGTGAATAGAGACAGTTTTACTTCTTTCCTTCTAATCTGTATTTTTCTTGCCTTGTTGCAGTGGCTAGGATCTCCAGTAGAATAATAAATAGACACGAGAGTACATTCTTACCTTGTTTCTGATCTCATAGGGGATACAGTTAGTCTTTTGCTATTAAATATGATATTAAGTTTACATTTTCCATATATGCTCTTTTATGAGGTTAATAAAGCTCCCTTATGTTCTAAGTGTGCTGAGGGTTTTTCTTTTTTCCTTTATTTGTTTTTGTTATGAATGGGTGTTGATTTTTGTTTAATGCTTTTTGAGCATTTATGGATCTACTTAGATGATTCTATGTTTAAAAAATTTTCTGTTTTCTAAATGTGGTTGATTACATTGATTTTTTTTTTCCCCCTCTGTTAACCTTATTTTGCATTCCTGGGGTAAATCTACTATGCCATGTTGGAATACCTTTTCTCTATAGTGCTGAATTTTTGCTTCATTGCTCACATGGGTTATGGTCCTATAGTTTTTCAAATAATAGCTCTGTCTGGTAGTGGTATGAGGTTAATGCTGGCCCCATAAAATGAATTTGCAAGTATTTCCTCCTCTGTATGCAGTTTGTATAACAGTGTAGTGTAAGCTATAAGATTTAATTTTTTAATATAAAGAAGTATATAAATTATTCTCAACTTTCTCCCCCCACCCCCAATAGATGTTAACTAAGTTTGTTTTTTTATAAGCTGGTTTAATACTTGCAATTAAAAATGAATATTTTTTATCTTAAGATCTTAGAGCATAGGGGAAGAACCTCTGTGTTTTAAAATGGAGGTAAGCTAATAATTCTAAGGTAGTATATCTTTTTGTAGAAAATTGGATCGTGTAGTAATATGTGAAGACAAAAAATTCATATCATTTATATTGTGGAGATAACAGGTTATTTAACATTTGGAACCCATTTTCTTCTCTTGACATTATTCACAATATTAAAATGTGAACATATTGAAATTTTTCTTAATATTCTTATGACTGTGTAATAATCTATCATGTGGACTTACAATAATTTATCCATCTATCCCATTGAATTGGACTTTTATCCTGTTTCTTATTTTTTGCTACCATGCATAATGCTGTATTTTTACATAAGCCTTTGTTTCTATTTCTGTTAGAAATTAAATTATTGAGTTAGTGAGTCTAACTGTTTTAAAGCTCTTGATACATTTTGCAAAGCTGCTTTTCTATATACTCTTTCAATTTGTAGATCCCCAAGCACTGTATAGGAGTATCCAGACTAACTCTTCAGCAATGTAGAATTTTACAGGTAAAGGTCTGGGCTAATATGATAGGAAAAGTAGTATTTTTAATTATGTGGGAAATATTTTAATCTACTGTAGACATTTAGAATAGTCATTCAGAAGAATTACGCTGCAGAAGTATTAAGGAGAAATAAATATATGAGGAAATAAGTTTCTGAAGTAAAAGGAGCAGAAATGGAAAAGGAAAGGTATACATCTATAGAATTCATATAATATAAAGAAAGGGAAAAGAATTTGGTTTGTGTTAAATGGTCTCATTCGTTTTCTGAGATACGATTGGAATGATATAGATTGAACGAGCCATGGGTCTTACATTCTGATTTCTTCAAAATATGCCTTCATAAATGTAGTGAAAGAACCTCAAAACTTATAAATTTGCTTTCTGTGACATCTCATTGATGAAAGTGTAGGGGGAATAGCTGCTTGTTATCAAAAAATAGGCGTCTAGAGCATAGAGAAAGAAACCATGTTCAGCTTCACAACTATGATATTGATCCACTCTAAAGTAGTAATTTGAAAGAAGTAAAAGAAAATAGCAGTGAAACTCAAAATATGTGAAGATAAAGGCAGGAAATTTGGTCTTTACAGTAAATTTGATAGATAATACAATTTAAGAACATGTATGACAGGATGACTGGCAAAAAACTTAGGAGAGAAGGAGAAATGGAGGAAAATAGGTTTGAATAGAACTGTGTCTTGGTGGTTGACAGAAAATGTGAAGTTTTTAATAGAAACTTGGTGTATGTCTTTTCTATAGCAGGTAAATTCATTTATATCCTCTTGGTTTCTGCAAAGCCTGAGGTAGCTTCAACAAAACACATTCATTGAAATGGTGAAAGAAATAGAAAATTATGACTAAAGAACAAATTATAACTCTTAAGTGTCAACATGGATGCTTTCAATTTGATCATAAGCTTCCTATATAGATTTTATCATAAGATTTCTGTTCACACAGAAAAGAGGGACTGGAATAGTTTTTGAAATCCAGTGACTTAAGGACTCTGTTTTTCCAGTTAAGTAAAAAATTTTACTGATGGAGGTTATAGGAATTAATATAAAAAGCAATAAATCATCAAAGTGAGTAAGTCTTCTAGTATATTGAGAAACATAATACTCTTGACATATGTGATTTGACCTCTTACCTATGGTGGCAATTTGGATATTTATGACCCCCAGAGAAAGCCATGTTCTTTAATGCAATCTTGTGGGGGCCGACGTATTTGTCTTAATTGGGTTGGAACTTTTTGATTGAGTGTCTCCATGGAGATGTGACTCACCCAACTGTGGTTGACACCTTTGATTGGGTTATTTCCCTGGAGGTGTGGCCCTGCCCATTCAGGGTGGGTCTTGATTAGATCACTGGAGTATTTAAAAGAGAAGCTTAGAGCTGACACAGCCCAGATACTTGCTGACGCTTTGAGATGCTAGCCCAGAATTTGTTCCGGAGAAGCTTAGATGCATAGGAGCTGAAGAAGCTAAGAGAGACAAGCCCAGAGACATTTTGGAGAAAGCCATTTTGAAATGCAACCTGGGGGCAAAGACCAGCAGATGCCAGCCAAGTGCCTTTACAGCTGACAGAGGTGTTCCAGACACCTTCCTTTGGTGAATGTATCCTTGTATTGATGCCTTAGTTTGGACACTTTTATGGCCTTGGAATGGTAAATTTGTGACCTAATAAATCCACTTTGTAAAAGCCAATCTATTTCTGGAACTTTGCATAATGGCAGCTTTTGCAAACCAGAATGTGTGTGTGTGTGTGTGTGTGTGTGTGTGTGTTTACTTATGTAATTATCCCATCTATATTGTATTCATTGAGAAGCTGTTATGGACTCAGCACTGTTGCCAAGTATTTGAAGGATACAGATACACTTAATATAGTCCCTGTGTCATGAAAGCTTAAGCTCTAGACTGGAAGGCAAATGAACCATAGAAAATACTTAGGAAATAGCTAAACCTAATCTCGAAGGTACTTGTAAATACAAAGGGATGGCCTTGATGTGGACTACCCACATTACTTGATCTGTATCTAGAAACATTTGGTTAAATGGCAAATAAGTTGTGGGGTAGAAAGAATTTCTATTGGAAATTTAATGCAGCAAAGATGAGGTATACAGCTGGGCCTTATCATTTGGATTTAGTTCACAGCCCAAATACATGGAAGTGGAGAATGTTAAGGCCACTTTTTATATCTTTTGCAAGGATAATGTTCCGGATTGCTAATGCTGCCGTTATGCAAAATACCAGAAATGGACTGGCTTTTATAAAGGGGGTTTAATTGGTTACAGAGTTACAGTCCTAAGGCCATAAAAGTGTCCAAACAAAGGCATCACAATTGGGTACCTTCATTGAAGAACGCTGATGACATCTGGAAAACTTCTGTCAGCTGGGAAGGCATGTGGCTGGTGTCTGCTCTGGGGTTCTGGTTTCAAAATGTCTTTCTCCCAGGACATTTCTCTTTAAGTGTCTGGGGGTGTTTTCTTAGTTTCTCCCAGGCAAATTCTGGGCTACCAAAAGTCTGCTTTCAATAGCTATCTCTAAAATGTCTCTCTCAACTTCAGCGCTGACCTCCTTCTGTTTGAGTTCTTATAGGGCTCCAGTAAACTAATCAAGACCCATGCTAAATGGGTGGGGCCACACCTCCATGGAAATAATCTGATAAAATTATCACTTACAGTTGGATGAGTCACATCTCCATGGAAACAACCTAATCCAAATACTCCACAAGATTAGATTAAAGAATATGGCTTTTTTGGGGAACATAATGTATTACAAACCAGCACAGATGATAAAAATGGTACCCATTTGAAGAACATGAATATTTCTATGACAGTTAAGGAACATAAACAAGTGTTTATTGAATGAATGACTAAAAAGCGAAAATGGGAGAAGTGATCTATAATAATGTGTAAGAGAAAAAAATACTTGCCAAGTATAAAGTAGAAACCTTTTCAAAGAGTTTTAAAGAAATAATTTAGTGATACAAGCTGTTTTTCTAATACAACTATGTTGACAACTTGTAATTATTGTTTTTTGTTAGAATCTAATTTACATTCAATATTTAACTGAAACAATTCTAAGTTATAGGAAGTTGTCTGTACTTATAAAATAATCTATATATTGAGTCATTTGTCTCTAACCTAGTAAAGAAACCACACATTTTGAATAGCTGAATGTAGTAGCTGGTGGAGCTTTGCTTCTTAATAACCAAAGTTCTTTGATTACCTTATATATATATTACTAATCAGCCTCCTGGACTGTTATATAGTTGAGGTCAGGGACTAGGGTCTTATTCATCCTTTTATCTCTGTCACTTAGCTTAGGATCAAATAGTTTTTATGGAATGGGTGAACAAATGTTTCTTAAGTCTTTTCTACAGATGAGGTGTGGAATTGAAGTGGATTAAATAGACAGGATTCTTCGTATGAATAGCTTATATACTCTTGTAGTTGACGTGAAGAAATAAACAGGTAACAAATTAGTATAGCACAATAAAAACGTAACTAAATAGCCAAGAGCTATTAGATTGAAGAGGGAAGGGCTCTCTAAGTTGTTAAACACTGTAAAAGCAACACTGTTTAATCTTTAAAACAAAGATAGAAATTAATTGATTTATTCAGCCACTTTTTACTGGTTAAAGAAAGAAAAGTAATTATGCATTCTTTCTTTTGACAAGTATGTGTGCAGCCATCCAGATACTTGCTAATCTGTTAGAACACAGATTGTAAATCTTAATTTTAACAGGAATTTAGCCTTATTGCAAATATGAGACTAAAGCCAGAAGGTTGTCGCAGGATACCTCTGAGGAAAAATGTAATATAAAATAATTGCTTAAAAAATGGTTCACCAAACTAAGGGAATAGGAGGTATTTATAAATAGGAAGGGTTAAAAATGGCCATATAGTAATACCATAATAGTAAGATTGAATGGGCAAAATAACTAGGCAGAAAAACATATGAGACAAAATGTAGGGGAAACTTTGGGGTGGAAATTCAAAAAGGAAAACTTTATATAGTCCAAAGGGAGTTTTAGACTAGAAGTCTAGGGATGAATTAAAAAGTTAAAGGATAGTTTAGAATGTGGATAAGGACTACATTTAGAGATAAGGGGAGAAAGTCATGTTTCCTGTATTTTTATATTCTTATTCCTTCATTAAATGTTTCCTGATTGCCTCCTCAGTCCATAATCAGTAAAGAAGAGCTTACAAAATATTAGTTGTTTGCCAAATCTGATTGTTTCATATCTCAACTCACACTTATCACGTAAAAATGGTGAAGGTGACGTAGAACCAGGTTTAGATCACCTTTCTTCTAGCAAAATACTTTAAGGCAGTGAGATTTAATTAGTTTGGAGCACATTTTTCAGAGTCTTCTGTATTTATATGCAGTCTACTTTTCTGAGGTGTCAGCCTTTCAAGAATTTGTAATATTTGACATGGATTTTATATGTGTATGTGGCCGTGGTAACTCCAGTTGGACTTCAGCACTGGAGAAGTTTTAAAGACACTTTTGCAGTGTCCAGATAAGAAGTTCTGAGAATCCAGACTAGAATGCTCTCAGTGGGGATAGAAGGGAAAAGATAGGTAAGGCAAATGAACCCTGGGATCTTTTTTTTTCTTTAATGCAACTTTATTGAAATATATTCACACACCATACAGTCATCCCAAGTATACAATGACGTGTTCACAGTATCATCATAGTGTTGTGCATTCATCACACAGTCAATTTTTTGAACATTTTCATTACTCCAAAAAATAAAACTAAAAATAAGAGTAAAAATTAAAATAAAAGTGAAAAAGAACACCCAAAACATCTTATACTCCTTTTTGCCACCCTATTATTCATTTACTTTTTTCTACTCATCTGTCCATACAATGGATAAAGTGAGTGTGAGCCACAAGGTTTTCACAACCACAGAGTCACACCATATAAGTTGTACGATCATCTTCAGATATCAGTGATACAGGATTGCAGTTCAACAGTTTCAGTATTTCCTTCTAGTTATTCTAATACACTAAAAACTAAAAAGGGAGATCTATATAATGCATAAGAATAACCTCCAGAATGACCTCTCAACTCCATTTGAGATCTCTCAGCCACTGAAACTTTATTTTGTTTAATTTCTCTTCCCCCTTTTGGTCAGGAAGTCTTTCTCATCCCACAGTGCGGGGTCCAGGCTCATCCCTGGGAGTCATGTCCCATATTGCCAGGGATTTACACCCTTGGGAGTCAGATCCCACATAGTGGGGAGGGGCAGTGAGTTTACCTGCTGAGTGGGCTTGGAGAGAGACAGGCCACATCTGAGCAACAAAAGAGGTTCTCTGGAGGTGACTCTTAGGAACAAATATAAGTAGGCTTAGATTCTCCTTCACAATAACAAGCTTCATAAGGGCAAGCCCCAAGATTGAGGACTTGGCCTACTACAATGGTAGTCCCCAATGTTTGGGAGAATATCACAAATTCCCTAGGTGGGGACGTTTAATGTTTCCACATTTTTCCCCAGGCCCTCAAGGGAGCTTTGCAAATACTTTTTTTTCTCTTCCCAAATTACTCTGGGATATATTGGGGTTTCACATTGACCTGTATAACCAATCAGATCTCACCCCCTATTCAAGATTCCATGTAATTATGGTGTTTGAATAAATTGACCCTTCAAGTTAACTTATATAGTGTGCTACAGAAAATACGGATTTTGCACCAAGTAAACATCTCTTCCTTTGGTCCCATACAGAAGTTGAGGTTTTAAAACACAGTCAGTTTCATCCTTTTCCCTTTAGTGGGTGTACCTTACTTCTAATCAAGTCCGTTTCATTCATATCTCTAATTGACGTCTGATATCTTTTTCAGCTTCTTTAATATTTGATATATGGGGTAATGCTGACATTCATAGCTGCTGAATTCTGGCTCTGAGTCTTAGGTGTCAGAAACCTGAAGTTCCAAGGCCCAACCAGGATATACACAAAGAGCTCAGTATCTCAGAATTTAGAGACAACCGTTACAACTTATGAATAGATGTGACTGCTGTAAGAGCTTACAATCTAGGAACCTTTACCATAAGCCTTCCCCTGATAACCTGTGCTGTCAGATTCAATTCTCAGAGTTTGTACATTATAGTTAGTCTATATTAGTGAGGTGTTACAATGTTTGTCTTTTTGATTCTGGCTTATTTCGCTCAACATACTGTCCTCAAGGCCATTCACCTTGTTGCATACCTCACAGCTTCATTTCTTCTTTCCACCACTTGGTATTCCATTGTATGTGTACATCAGAGTTCACCATTCCATTTATCTGTCGATGTACCCTTAGGCCACCTCCATCCATTGTGAATCATGAATATGGCTGCCATAAACACTAGTGTGCAATGTGCACTCATGTCCCTCCTCTCAGTTCTTCCAAGTACATATCCAGTAACAGGATTGCAGGACCATATGACTACCCCATAGTTAGCTTCCTGTGGAACCACCACACGGCCCTCCAGCTGGGCTATGCCATTCTACTTCCCTACCAACAGGGAATATGTACATCCCTCTCTCCACATTTTTTCCAGCACTTGTATCCCTCTGTTTATTTTTTAACAGTTTTATTCACACACCATGCAATCCATCCTAAGTAAACGATCAATGATTCCCAGTATAGTCACATAATTATGCATTCACCACCACAATCTATATGAGGACATTTCTATTTCTTCCCCCCAAAAAATGAAGAATAAAAATAGAAAAGATAGAAGAAAAATAAAAATAAAATACAATAAAAGGGCAGACAACACCACACCACCAAGAATCCTATATCACTCCCTTATATCCCCCTTGTGATGGTTAGGTTCATGTGTCAACTTGGCCAGGTTATGGTACCCAGGTGTCTGGTCAAGCAAGTACTGGCGTAACCGTTACTACAACGACGTTTGTGGCTGATTAATAAGCCAACAGCCTGGTTTATTAAATCATCAGTCAGTTGGCTGCAGCTGTGACTGATTACATCAAGGAAGGGCATGTCTTCCACAATGAGAGAACTCGATCAGCTGGATTTAATCCAATTAATTGAAGACTTTTAAGCAAGACAGATAGAGGACCTTCACTTCTTTGGCTAACCAGTGAAGCGTTTCCTCAGGAGTTCATCAAAGTTGCCAGTTTGTTGCCTGAGGAGTTCAATGAACATTTTCTTTGGAGTTGCCAGTTTGCTGCCTACCCTACAGAATTTGGACTCGTGCATACCTACAGTTGCATGAGACACTTTTATAAATCTTAAATTTATCGATACCTCTTGTTGATTTTTTTTCCTTAGAGAACCCTAACTAATACAATTTGGTACCGAGAGTAGTTCTTGAGAAACAGAATCTTAAAATGGGCTTTTACAATTGGTTTTCTACTCTGATTAGGTTCAAAGGCACTAATGACTCCATTTCCAACAATCAAGATGACGCTGACGGTCCATGGCTTGAGTTGGCAGTGGAGATAAGCATAATATCACCGTTTGATTTTCCTTATCATACTCTTGTATGAAGCGAGGCTCTGGGTGTCAGTGTTTTTGATATCTTAACAGAGTTTTGCAGAATTAAGATGCATAATGATGTTGTCTGGTTGCTCTTAGATATGCTGGATAAAGTTATAAGAGAAAGGGATGAGCTAAAGGCTTCAAATTTAAAACTTAAGAGCCATATGACAGATGTAAAGGTTTCTATGTGTGCCTTGAAAGAAAATCTTATTTCCTGTGGCCGCAGACTTGAGATTTCTGAAAACCAGACCCAGAGTCTCATTGTGCGAGTAGCAGATTTGCAATGTAAACTAAGATCTCAACCTCACAGGTTGTCTGCTTTTAAAGTAAAGGCATTGGTTGGAAAAGAATGGGATCCTGAAACTTGGGGTGGGCACATATGGATTGATAATAATGGCACTGAGGCCATTGGAACCCTGGATTCTGCTGAGTCTTTGTTAGATATACCTGTAGTGGTCTGTCCTGAGGAAGGAGCCCCCCCCCCCCACCTCCAGTCTGCCCTGAGGAGCCTGCCATCCAACCTCCACCTAAAGAGATTAACCCTTTGGTACCCGCTAAACCTGAAATCATCTACCCTAAGGAAGCAGCCCAGCAAGTGCATTGAAGTGTACTCACCAAACTCTGTTAGGATCTTGTAAGGATCCATTATAGCCCTGAGGGCAGTGGTAGGAAGAAAGGAGGAGAGGTGTATAGTGGTAGTTAAGTTCATTTTTAATCTCAGCTTTTAAAAAAATTATTTTTAATTGTAAAATATACAGAACATTAAAAATCATTTCAAGTGGACAATTCTTCGACATTAAGTACATTGACAAAACTGTGTATCTTTGATCACGATCTACCTGCAGCCTAGTTTCATCATCCCATACCAAAACTCATACTCATTTGGCCATAACTCCCCATTCCCCTTATCCCCTATTCCTGGTAACCACTTTTCTGCTTTCTGTCTCTATGAATTTGCTTGTTCTAGGTATTTCATATAAGAGAAATCATACAATATTTGTCCTTTTGTGTCTGGCTTATTTTACTCAACATAATGTTTTTGCATGTGGATTTCCAGTTGTCCCAGTAACATTTTTTGAAGAGACTATTAATTTCCCCATTGAATAGAGTTGGCACCCTTGTTGAAATGAACTGGCCATAGATGTGTGGATTAACTCTGGATTCTCGGTTCTGTTCCACTGGTCTCTGTCTATCCTTATGCCAGTACTGCACTGTTTTAATTAATGTAACTTTGTAGTAAGTTTCAAAATTAGGAGGTGTGAGTTCTTCAACTTTGTTCCTCTTTTTCAAGATTCTTGGCTATTTAGGGCTGCTTGCAATTCTGTATGAATTTGAGGATTGGCTTTTCCATTTCTGCAAAAATGGCTGCTCAAATTTTCATAGGGGTTGCATTGATTTGTATAGATCACTTTAGCAAATGTTGACATTTTAGCAATATCAAGTCTTACAATCCATAAACACAGGATGTTTTCTCATTTATTTAGGTCTTTAATTTCTTTCAGTAATATTTTGTAGTTTTCTGTATGTAAGTCTTTCACCTCCTTGGTTACATTTATTCCTAGGTATTTTATTCTTTGAGATGCTATTGTAAATGGAATTGTTTTCTTGATTTCCTTTTCAGACTGTTTATTAATGGTATATAAAAACCCAACTGACTTCTAGGTGTGTATCTTGCATTCTCCAACTTTGCTGAATTTGTTTATTAGTACTAGTAGCTTTCTTACGGCGTCTTAGTATAAGATCATGCTTTCTGCGAAAAGGAGTAGTTTTACTTCTTCCTTTCCATTTGGATGCCTTTATTTCTTTCTCTTTCATGTTTTCTCTGGCTAGAACTTCCAGCAGAATGTTGGATAACGGTGACAGCGGAATCTTTATCTTGTTCCTGGTCTTAGGGAGAAAACTTTTGTTCTTTCGCTATTGAGTATGCTATTTGCTGTGGGTTTTCATAAATAACATTTATCATGTTGGGAAAGTACCCTTTTCCTAGTTTTTTTTTTGAGTGTTTGTATCATGAAAGGATGTTGGAGTTTGTCAGATTCCTTTTCTGCATCAAGATGATCATGTGTGGTTTTGTTTTTCCCTCCTTCATTCTATTAATATAGTATATTACATTGATTTTCTTATGTTGAACCACCATCCTGGTATTCTCGAAATAAATCCTTCTGGGTCATGGTGTGTAACCCTTTTAATATATACTGTGGGACTTAGTGTGCCTGCATTTTGTTGGGTATTCTGTATTCTTAAGGGATATTGGCCTGTAATTTCCTTTTTTTTTCCTGTGCTTTATCTGGCTTTGGTATCAAGGCAGTGCTGGTCTCATTGAATGAGTTAGGAAGTACTTCCTCCTTTATTTTTTAGGAGAGTTTGAGAAGGACTGATGTTAAATCTTTAAATGTTTGGTAGAATTCAGCAGTGAAACCATTGGTTCTGGACCTTTCTTTGTTAGTAGATTTTAAATTACTGATTCAGTCTATTTACCTGTTATAGGTATGTTGAGATTTTCTGTTTCTTCTTGTGTCAGATTAGATAATTTGTATGTTTCAAGGAATTTATCCATTTAATCCAGGTTATCTAATTTGTTGGCATATAATTGTTCATGGTTCTTGTTATTGTTTTTATTTCTGTATGGTTTGTAGTAAGTCTCCACTTTCATTCCTGATTGTAGGTATTTGTGTCCTCTATCTCCTTTTCTTTGTCAGTCTGGCTAAAAGTTTGTTGATTTTATTGATCTTATTTAAAGAACCAAATTTTAGTTTTATTGATTCTCTCTATTGTTTTTCTATTCTCTATTTCTTGTATCTCTGTTCTAATCTTGACTGTTTCCTTCCTTCTACTAACTTTGGGTTTTGTTGGCTCTTTTTTTAGTTTCTTTAGGTGTGGAGAGAAGTTAGGTTATTGATTTGTGATCTGTCTTCTTTTTTAATGTAGGCATTTGTAGCTATAAATTTCCCTCTGCAACACTGCCTTTGCTGCATCCCACAAATTTGGGTGTGTTGTATTTATTTTCATTCATCTCACGATATTTCCCAATTTCCCTTGTAATTGCTTCTCTTCCACATATGCTGATTAGTTCTAATTGGTTAATAGTATTATTCAGATCCTCTTTTTCCTATTCATCATCTGTTTAAAAGTTGTATCAATTATTTAAAGTGGTGTATTGAAGTCCCCAACTATTGTTGTAGAACTGTCTTTCTCCCTTTAATTCTCACAATTTTTGCTTATTTTGGGGCGCTGCTGTGAGGTGCATATGTATATATAATTGTTATATCTTCTTGTTGTATTGAACCTTTTATAAATATATAATATCCTTTATCTCTTGTAGTCTTTTTTTGACTTGAAGTCTATTTTGTCTGACAATAATTTAGCCACTTTGCTCTCTTTTTATTACTGTTTGCATGGAATAAATACCTTGTAGGGGCAGTCTTATTATGGGTGCAACCTTTTGATTGGGCTGTTTCCATGGAGATGTTACCCACCCAACTGGGGTGAGACCTTTTGATTAGGTCATTTCCATGGATTGTGGCCCCACCCATTCAAGGTGGGTCTTAATTAGTTTACTGGAGTACTTAAGGAAGCTCAGGAGTCAACACGGAGCTAGATGCTTGGAGATGCAGACAGAAAGACATTTGGAGATGCTAAGCTAAGAGGTAAGCCCAGAGTTTGCCTCAGAGAAGCTAAGAGAGGAACCCCCAATGCTTAGAGAGAAACACCCTGGGAGAACAAGCAAGGATGCACAGGAGCTGACAGAGAGAAGCTAAGAGAGAGAGAAGACCCAAGATGTTTTGGAGAAAGCCATTTTTAAACTAGAACCCAGGGGCAAAGGACCAGGAGATGCCAGCCATGTGCCTTCCCAGCTGACAGAGGTGTTCCAGACACCATCGGCCTTTCTTCAGTGAAGGTATCTTCTTGCTGATGCCTTAGTTTGGACACTTGTATGGCCTTAGAACTGTAAATTTGTAACCTGATACATCCCTTTTATAAAAGCCAATCCATTTCTGGTGTTTTGC
Source organism: Choloepus didactylus (assembly GCF_015220235.1). NCBI lineage: Eukaryota > Metazoa > Chordata > Mammalia > Pilosa > Megalonychidae > Choloepus > Choloepus didactylus. Next base: position 93,685,501 of record NC_051313.1, on the reverse strand, counting down.
ATTCTGCTGGCTTTAACAAACCGGAACAGGCACGTTATTGTTTGAGGTGCCACAGGAGTATTCACCCATGGAGGTATCTGTCAAATAATTGGAAATATGATTCTGACATTCAGAAGAGAGATTGTAGATAAAGACACAGTTAGTTGAGACTTTGTTGGAAGTGGTTGAGAAGATAGCAACATGAAATGGGAAAACAGGAAGGCTGAGGACAGATCCTTGGGAATGTCCATAAATACAGGGCAGGTAGAGGAAGGAGAGAGTGAAGAATCCTGAAAAGGAGTGTCATAGAATGAAAGATAACTCACAGGGTGTACTGTTTAGGAAGCTCAGAGAAGGTAGCTAGAGAATTTCAAGGAGCAGAGAGTCAGGAGAATCAGATCTTATATAGTAGAAAAAAGATTGAGGAGAGGCCATGTTTGTGTGTGTGTGTGTGTGTGTGTGTGTCCCCGTATGTCTGTGTGTCTGTGTGTCTGTGTGATCTTGGAGAAAGCAGTAGACACTGGGAGCCGAAAACAGATTTCTATGAGTTAATGTGTACCCAAGTGTATTTCTGTGGTAATGTTAGATGTAAGAATGAATGGTCTGATGGTTTGGTTCATGTGTCAACTTGGCCTGGTGATGGTGTTGAGTTGTGTGGTCAAGCAAGCACTAGCCTAACCATTAATGCAAGAATATTTGTGGCTGGTTAATAAACTAGAAGGCTGGTTTATTAAATCATCAGTCAATTGGCTTCAGCTGTGACTGATTACATCAACGAAGGGCGTGTCATCCACAATGAGAGAATTCAATCAGCTGGATTTAATCCAATCAGTTGAAGACTTTTAAGCGAGGCAGATAGAGGACCTTCACTTCTTCTTCGGCTAACCAGAGAAGTGTTTCCTGAGGAGTTCCTTGAACATGTTCATCGAAATTGCCAGTTTGCTGCCTGAGGAGTTCATGGGACATCTTCATTGGAGTCGCCAGTTAGCTGCTTGCCCTACAGAATTTGGACTCGTGCATACCCACAGTTGCATGAGGCACTTAATCTTATATTTATAGATATCTCTTGTTGCTTGTGTTCCCTAGAGAACCCTAACTAATACAAAGGGAAAAGAAAGCCTGAGCATTGCAGATTAGAAATTGACAAGGATATATGATGGAAAGGCAAGGGAACAATTTTGGGTCTTCTGAGAGCATAGTTAAAATGCATGACCACAGAGTTTGGTTAGTGGGGAAGCAAATGAATCTAGAAAAATGTGGAAGGTTAAGGATGGGTTGGGGATTTAGAAGTAAGGGAAATGGTAAGGTAGAAGATTAACAAATTTTGGTTAGAATGAGTAATTTTAGAATTAGAAATCTTGTGATTGAGCAGTGCTAGGTGATGATAGAGTCTGGGATTTGTCTCTGTGTATGGAATGGCTGCATGTAGGGTAGTAGTGAAGGAGGTCTTTGGAAGCTAGTTTATTCACTAATTTTCATACTCAAGACTGTCCATACATTGGTTCATTTGTTTATCTGTTTGTTCATTTAGCAGAAACTAAATTGTTTCTTAAGTTTCTTTAATAGGTCTGTGTCAGGCACTTTACTAGGTGCTAAGAATAGAGTTGACCAAGACAGATAAGATCTCTGCTCTTTTTTTTTTTTTAATCTTCATTTTATTGAGATATAGTCACATACCATGCAGTCATACAAAACAAATTGTACATTCGATTGTTCACAGTACCATTATGTAGTTGTACATTCATCACCTAAATCAATCCCTGACACCTTCATTAGCACACACACAAAAACAATAAGAATAATAATTAAAGTGAAAAAGAGCAATTGAAGTAAAAAAGAACACTGGGTACCTTTGTCTGTTTGTTTGTTTGTTTCCTTCCCCTATTTTTCTACTCATCCATCCATAAACTAGACAAAGGGGAGTGTGGTCCTTATGGTTTTCCCAATCCCATTGTCACCCCTCATAAGCTACATTTTTATACAATTGTCTTCGAGATTCATGGGTTCTGGGTTGTAGTTTGATAGTTTCAGGTATCCACCACCAGCTACCCCAATTCTTTAGAACCTAAACAGGGTTGTCTAAAGTGTGCGTAAGAGTGCCCACCAGAGTGACCTCTTGGCTCCTTTTGGAATCTCTCTGCCACTGAAGCTTATTTCATTTCCTTTCACATCCCCCTTTTGGTCAAGAAGATGTTCTCCGTCCCACGATGCCAGGTCTAGATTCCTCCTCGGGAGTCATATTCCACGTTGCCAGGGAGATTCACTCCCCTGGGTGTCTGATCCCACGTAGGGGGGCAGGGCAGTGATTTCACCTTTCAAATTGGCTTAGCTAAGATCTCTGCTCTTATAACTTAAATACAAATGGAGGAAGATAGACATTGAACAAATAAAAAAACATGAATATTTGGCAATGATAACTGCTCTAATTAGATATAAAACAGGAAGATGTGATAAGGCAAAACTGGTTGACTACATTATGTTTGACAATCAAGGATGTCCTTGAGGAACGCATTGTTGAGACTTGAAAAACAAGAAGGAGCCAGTAATGCAGAGATCTGGAGAAAGACCATTCCAGGCCTAGGGAGCAGCTAACGCAATTTTTAAGGCTGGAACAAACTTGGTGTATTCAAGGAACAGAAAGGAAGGCCAATTGGTTGAGGATATGGAATAAGATGAGGTCAGAGAAGTAGATAGGGCTCAGATCTGAAGGACCTTGTAGAATAGAGCAAGAAATTCAATTTTTAAAAAACTTTATTGTAGTAACACATAAATACAACTCAGAATTTCCCATTTTAATCACTTTCAGGTGTGTGATTCAGTGATACTAATATCATTCTCAATATTGTGCTACCATCATTAACATCCATTATCCCAACCTTTTCATCACCTCAGACAGACACTCTGTACCAAATAAACAATAACCCCCCCGACCCTTGATAACCTGTAATCTGCTATCTAACTCTATGAATTTGCTTATTCTAGGTATTTCATACAAGCAAGATCATACAATATTTTTCCTTTTGTGTCTGGCCTATTTTACTCAACATGATGTCTTCAAGGTTCATCTATGTAATCGCATACCTTTTTGTGGCTGAATATTATTCCATTGTATATATGTACCATGTATTGCTTATTCATTCATCTGCTGATGGACAAAGCCTCCCCCTTTTGGCTGTTGTTAATTATGCTGCTATGAACATTTGTGTGCAAATATGTGTTTGAGTCTGTTTGAGTTGCTCCTTTCAAAGAATTTTAAATTTTATTCTGTGTGATGAACAACCATAGGAGGGTTTTAAGTAGGGTAATAATATGATTCTGATTTATGATTTCAAAAGATCACACTTGCTGTTGGGTAGAAAATGGAATATAATGAGTCAAAGGCAGAAGCAGAGATATTATTTAAGAGGCTATGTAATTAGGCACAGGTGAGAGGTTATGATCCCTTGGCTACAATGATAATGGTGGAGATGGAAAAAAGTATGAATTTAAGATGTATTATGGCAGTAGAGAGGACATATCTTTCTGCTAGATCATATGTGTATGTGTGGGAGAGGGGGTGAAGTTTAGAAACTCTTAACCTTTTTGGTTGAACGTCTGGGATATGTCTTTTAATGAGATGGGCAAGGTCGGGGTAGACCGTGTTTTGTTGATGGTGGTAGAGGAAAATCAAGAGTTTACTTTTAAATATATTAAGTTTGAAATACTTATCAGACATCCAGTTGGATAGTGATTTAGGAGACAGTTGAATATGAGAGTGCAAGAGTCTTGGTGAATAGGGTTGGGGATAGGACTGGAGATACACATATAGATGGTATTTCATTTTTGGGTCTGGACGGGATTACCTTTGGAGCAAGAGTAGGTCATGAAGTGATGAGGCCTCAGGACCACCCTGGGCCATGTTCACTGAGTGGAGATTGAGTGGAAGAGGAGGTAACATTGTCTTTCCACAGGTGACTAGTGAGGTAGGGAGCAAAACCAAGAGAATATGGTATTAAGGAAGAGTAAAGGTGTTTAAAGAAGGATGCTACTAAGAGTTTGAGTAAGATGAGAAAGAGAGATAATTGATTTAATAACATGGAGATCCTTGGTGACTTTGACAAGAACAGTTGGAGTGGAATGTGGAAATGAAAGTCCAGATGTGTTGAGGAAGGATCACCAGTGGAAGAAGTAAATGCTTTTGCTATAGATGACATACTCAAGAAGTTTTAGAGTGATAGGAGCAGAGATCTAGAGGGGGAATGGAGTCAAGGGAAGTGTGTTTATTTTTAAGATGGGCAATATTAAGGCATAAATTGAAAAGATGGAAGATTCTGAGACCAAGGTATGGCAAGGATCATTAAAATGGCTCTTGGTAAAATTCAAGGTAATGGTGGTTGATGGAAATAGAAAAATTGTGAGCCATGTTTTGTGCCTGTAATTTTCATGGATATAAATAATTTGTACACGTATTACCTATATTGGCTCTTAGTATTCATTAGGATTTTGAAACTTAAGAGGCTTGAAAAACATATTTTTTAGATCAAGAGGAAAAAATGGTCTCTACTTTTCTGCTTTTCTACTTTCTACTTACGAAAGTAGAGCAAAGGGCATTGAGGGATTGAAAATGCCTTCTTGACCAAAAGGAAAAGATAGGCAGCAAAATAAGCTTACAGTGGCTAAGAGATTTCAAATAGAGTGAAGAGGCTATCCTGGAGTTTTCTCTTATGCAAGCTCCAGCTAGATATCTCAAATGGCCACAGTTTGCCATGCAGCAATGAACAGTAGCCCCCAAATACCTAGATGTCTGTCTGAGATTCTATAAAAGTTTTACTCACTATGTTTATCTCTCAGAAACTTAAATCCACCAGAGTGTTCCTATGCCAGACAAGTCCTACAATCCATAGGCAACATCCTCTTTAAGAACAACAATCAGATGCAGTCGGCTTCCCCATAATGTCGACACCCCTTTTCAATGTGAACAAATTAGTGTGGTTCCGGCCTAGACACCCTGAAGATTGAGAAAGTGATTAAATGAGAGGAAGGGGTAGCAACAGACAAGATAGGATTTAATGAAGGATTACAAATACTGAATCTTTATATTATTTTTTTTTTTTTTTAGATGCTAAGGTACTATGTATTAGAACAGCTAGAAGAAAATAAATGAAATGGTGGAACTGTAACCCATAATATTCTTTGAAATCAGCTCCATAGCTACTCGTTAAATTGTATTTGAAAGTTATCTTTTTCTGTATAGATCTTTTATTTCACAATAAGAAAAGGACTGAAACTGTGGAACTCTAGCCCATAACATTCTTTGAAATTTGCTCTGTAGCTGCTCGTTAAATTGTACTTTGAAAGTTATCACTTTTCTGTATATATGTTATATTTTACAATAAGGAAATAACTGAAATTTTGTAACTGCAACCCATAACATTCTTTGAAATTTGCTCTTTAACTACTTGTTAAATTGTACTTTGAAAGTTATCACTGTTATGGATATATGTTAAATTTCAAAATAAAAAATGTATTAAAAAAAGATAGAGCAAAGATATCACTGAGTTGTTATCTAGAGCAAATGAGGTTAAGTCGAGACTCTGGTCAAATTTTATTAGACACACTTGGAGTCTAAATTATAAAATAAAATCTGAAACCAGATAACTACCCATATCTTTTCGTTAACGGATTTTTATCAGGCCAGTTGTTAAGTTTGTCTGTTTGAGTAATCGCACTGATGAATCAAATTCTTTTGTTTTTATGAAGCAACAGTTCTTTAGCATAGAACACGTGGGAAAGTATTTTGCTTTACACGTTTAGTGCTCATTAAGCATTATTATGTAAGCTGTAAGCAAATGTTAGAGAATTTAAATGTCTGTGACATCCGTTTTTATTGTGAATGTGAGAATCTTTTGTTAAGTTATAATGATCATTGTTAACAATTTGACCTTGCCTTATATTTTTTTGCCAGACTATGCATTGCTAGTTATTTGTATTTTGTCTTTCCTTCCTTTTATTCTTGCTTTTTCCTCTCTTCCCATAAGCAGTGATATCATTATTGGCGAAAATGAGAAGTGTGGCTACTGTAGTTGGTTAGAACCTCGGCCACTCAGGTTTTTCATTTTTCTGTGTTTTGAAGTGCTGTCATTTTACATTTCATTTTCTGTATTTTAAAGAGCTTTCTTTACATTTGATATTCTGATAGAGTTTATCTGCTCAAAATGGAAATCTATACTTCTTGAATTCTGGCTTCAAAATAATTATCTGGAATAGATATAAGATACTAGAGGAAGATGAAAGATGCAAAGATGCCAGTTTTAATTTACAAGAGTTTATTATCAATAAGGCTGTATCTTGACTTGTACTAGTCTTAAAAATGAATCTTGCGTTATAATTTGAGCTACACTATTTTATGAAATATCCAGTTTAAATGTACAGAACCCTGTGCTTTTTTGCATTAATTTATATAATCAAATAGAAGACATTAAATTCCAAAATTGTTTCTTAAAATAAATATTCCTTCATATTTTGCCATTATTTTTGCATAGAACATTTCAAAATTGTAGTTTACTTTCAATTTGTGGAAAATGATCTGAATATTGTTAATATATGGTAGAACTTGAAAGTAAGGAGACTTCAGTGGTCTTTCAGAACTTGAACCACCCTATTCATTTTCCTTTATGTAAATAAAGTATAAGGCATCTTTTGGTTATTGGTTTTATGTATGACATAATCCCATCCTGAAGATGAAGAAAATGAGGCTCATCAAGGTTGTCTTGCACCTGGTCAGACACCTGTTGATGAATGGATATACACCAGGTATTTTGGATTCCTAGCCTGATAATTTAGTTTTAAACAATTTTGGCAAAGGTGTTTATAAAATGATTCATGAATGTCTAAAAATTAAATTTTTTCATTTTTTCCCAGCAGCTGTAGTAGTTATGTTGACTGCTAAAATTTAGAATTTTACTTAGAGACCAAATTGTTGCACAAAGAAATAAAACTTAAAAAATAACTTTGTTAGAACTAATATGTTAGAATTTCAATGGCAGTGATACTATTTGCATTTTTACTTGATGGAATTTTTTTCCCCACAGAGTATTTTGCTAATATACAAAACAGTGTTTTATGCTAAACACATCCTAGATTCAGCAGAACTCTGTTTACACTGTGACCTTTCAGAATAAATTGGCAAGCATGTCAGGTTCCAAGAGCTAAGAGGGGATGAAAAATGCAGTTTTTGCAGGTGAAACTTTTGGGATGCCCCATTTACTTGAAATTTTAAACAATTAGGTTAAAAAAAAAAGCAAAAAACCTTGTGTTGAAGCATGAGTGTCTCAAAATGATGATTAATGAGGAGCTTGTCACTTGGAATTCGCTTCAGGCATTCTGTTTCCGGTGTTAGCCCAAAGTAATTCCTTATATCACAAATGGATGATTTTTATAGTATGCACATACAAGGTTAGTATAGTAAGGTAATAACTTAGCAGCCCAGTAAAAGCCTGGTGTCCTTAGTCTTTTTTTACTTTCAAGTTGACTTACAAGCCTATCAAAATCTTATTTTCATTTCTTTGTTAATACTCTATCTTGCTCTTTATGGAGTTTTTTTTTTTTTCCCCCCTCTGAGAAGTTCCAGATATAGGGACATGTCTTCGTGGACTTCTACATGTTTTCAACTGTTTCCTTTAATTTCCTGTCACTATTCAAATAAGCTCGTATACATACTTCATTTTAGGTTAGTGAGCTGAGAAATGCTGTGGTTGACAATATGTAAAATTAATCAGAGTCAATCAGCTGAAGATTAATGTGAGAGAAATATAGAAGGCTCCAGTGCAACATGTGACAATGCAAACTATACATTGAATCCTGTTGCTCTGAGCTGATTTTCTGGATGAGAACCTGGACAATTGGAGTGAGATGAATGGAATGGATGAGAATGTGGCAAGGTCAGGAAGCTACAGGGCAGCGGAACTAGGGCCTAGTAAGATGTCAGCAGTTACTAGGCAGTAGGATTTAAGGTAAAGGTTCAGATAGGGTCATAGTCAAGTCCTCTTGAACTGATTATTGTGAAGTAGCAAACTAAGCTTGTTATGTGGAAAACTAAGGGAAACGTTGTGCTCTTTCAATAAACATCTCTAGCTAATTTAATGCTGAAGGACCCAGAGCTATCTAGTGGGTATGGCCCCTACAGTGGCAATCACTATGATTAAGGGTGTATATTGGTTTAATAACAGATTCTCATGAGGCACTGAATCATCCAATCAGTGCAGGATCTTTAAGAATCCATGCCTGAAGGTAGAGTTACACCTTTTGGCTCTCTTTGGAGCTCCTTTTGTGTATGCCTGCCTGTGTGTGTGGTGTGTGCATGTTTGTGGGTGTGTGTGTGTGTGTGTATCCCACAGGATTAGGCTTAATTGAAACCCAGTTAATACCTGTTGGAAATCAGTTTTCAAACGTTTTCTTGTTAACATTTCTTTCTTAGGACTGGCATTCTTGCTTTTGTCTTAGTGCTGACCAGAAATCATTGCCTATGAGATCAGGGTGGGTGCAATTTAGCCAGTATGGACTGTGAAAAAGTGCATTTATTTCAGTAAATTACATGCTGTCAAAGTTTGAGATGAGAAAAACAAAATTTAATTGAAATATTGAATACTTACAGAAATATCCTTTCTCTGTTTCTTCACTCTTGGTTAACTCTCCGGGGTTTAACTAAAAGACAGAGATGGATTAAATTCTTGTTTGTTACAACTACTTCTTATGGTAATTGAAGTAATGTACTTTATTAACATAAAGATAGTAAAATTCTAGCCAAATTGGAAAACATAGGAAAAAGTAATTTAAGTTGTATCAGGGGAAAGATTAAACAAAATTGAGAGTCTGGGCGAAGCAAAACAACCACATTATAAGTATTTATTTAATTATGTGAGAGCAGATACAAAAGATATGAGTAAGTGTCTGACTTCAGAAGATAATATAAGTTCTAAAATAACGGTATTTAAGCTTGTTAAGTAATTGGTAAATAGCTTATCAAGGATGGATATTTTTGCAATAGCTTCGTTAAAAGTCTTTACCAAATTTGGGAGACTCTTATATTAAGGAGATTAAATTACCATTAAATAAAAGAAACGTTTAACAAATAATACTATTCGTAATTTAAGAGAATCGTAGTTATGTAGGATAATACATTAAGAAGACATCAAGTTGGGTAATGCAAATGGCAGAGATTGGAATGTGCATTTCTGATGTAAGTTATTGCACTTGAAGCTAGAAATAGCTTTCTTGATTAGTAAAGTCTTTACAAAAATGCTGTTACTAATCTTGATGCAGTCAGCATAATTTGAAACAATTGTAATAGAACTAACAAGAATTACTTTAGATCTTGTATTAAGGCACAAATAAATGCTATTCAAATAAATTTACATGTAAAGAATCTTGATAATTTTCCCTCAACTGTAGGGTAGAGGAATAATGAAGGATTGAATGTAAACATGCACACATATTTATATAACATGTTTTTTCTTGGTTTACTAGGCAAGTATAGAATATTATACTTAGGAATAGCTTTGACATTTCAGGCTTTCTTTACTTAAAATATGTACTGTGTGTTTCTGATTTTTATTATGTAATTATGTATTTAAATTATATTTTCATTTCCTTTTTGAGCAAATACTTAAGATTTTTTATTTTATTTAGATTATAAACAAATTATTCTTCATAGAATTATTTTAAATTATTCATAGTATAGTCTAATTTACAATAACATTAGATGTATGAAATGTTACCTAAAGATTAGAAATCTTCTTCAAACATGTAAAATATTTGGTCTACAGAAGGTCAGTGGCATTTTTAAGGACCAGATAAATAATTCGCAGAAGGCATAAGTCTTGATGATCTGAGTAATGAAGAGGGTCATTTTAGGAAAACAGTTCTAAGGTATTTTAAAGAGGATCTGTGGGACACAGAGTGGCAGGGACCACATACCTGTCAGACATAGTATAACTTTTAATCTTTTTAATTCATTTTCTCCTCAGTGATCAGTTGAAGTTTTGTAGACTGGAATGGAAATTCAGAATGACAAGGCCTTTTAGTAAAATTTAAACCTGGTTTGTGCCCAGAAGGAACCCTCAACATAGACTTTTGAGTCACATAACAGTTTCATATTATAAAGGAAATATAAAGCAAGTTTATGTGGACAGCTAAATGACTCTATTTCTTTTTTCACAAAAACATTATAATTCAGAGATCATATTTGAAGACGTAAAGTTGCTCATATAGTGTTTGTTTAGGTATAATATATATATAATAAATTCCACGTATTTTAAAGATACGGGTCTTTAACTTTTGGCAAAAGTATAGGTTCGTGTAACCACTATCCCAAACAAGACAGAACCTTTCCGTCTTCCCAGAAATATCCTTGTGCCCTTTGTTATCTCTCTTCAACTCTGTCTCAGGCAACCACTGCCTGATTTTGACTATTACAGATTAGTTTTGTATGTTACAGAATTTTATACAAGTGGAATCATATAGTATATACTCTTTTATGTCTAGATTCTTTGGCTCAGCAAGTGTTTTTGTGGTTCCTCATTTGTTGTGTTTTATTCCTTTTTATTGCTTAGTGCTGTTCCTTTGGGTGAATAGCCCAAAATGGGGAAAGACTTGAAAAGAAATTTTACAAAGACAAATATGCTAATGGCCTTATATATTTGTAGGGAAAGATGGTCAACATCGTTAGCCACCAGAGAAATGCAAATTAAAGCCAAAGTGAGATACAATTACACACCCATTACAATGGCTAAAATTAGAAAACTGGTAATTGCCAAGTATTGGCCAGTAAGTTAGATTCTCATACACTGCTGGTGGGAGTGCACCGCTTGGCAACATATTTTGGCAGTTTCTTGTAAAGTTAAACATATGATGAAGCAATCCCACTGCTAGATATTTTTGCAAGAAAAGAAACATTCACAGAGACTTGTGCATGAATAATCATAGGAACTTTATTAATAATAGTGCTAAAGCAGAAACAATATGAATGTCCACCAACAGGTGAATACATAAATAGATTCTGATATGGTTTCTCCACCCCCTGTGGTGATTTTTTTTAATTAAGATTTATTCATATATCATACAATCATCCAAAGTATATAATCTGTTGATCACATTACCATCATATTGTTGTTCATTCATCACCCCAATCAAATTTTTTTTAACATTTTCCTTGTACAAGAAAAAGTGAAAGCAAGAATTAAAAAAAACAAGAATAAAAACAGAACACCCAAATTGCCCCACCCTTTCTTCCTTTAGTTTTTTGTTTGTTTGTTTGTTTTTTGCCCCCTTTTTTCTGTTCATCCATCCATACACTGTACAGAGGGAAGTGTGATCCACATGGCTTTCCCAATCAGTGTCACCCCTCATAAGCTACGTTGTTATACAATTGTCTTCAAGATTCAATTCAAGATTGGGTTGTAGTTTGATAGTTTCAGGTATTTGCTGCTAACTATTCCAATTCATTAGAACCTAAAAAGGGTTATCTATATTGTGCGTAAGAGTGCCCACCAGAGTGACCTCTAGGTTCTTTTTTTGGAACCTCTCAGCCACTGAAACTTACTTCATTTCCTTTCACATCCCCCTTTTAGTCAAGAAGATGTTCTCAATCCCACGATGCTGGGTCTAGATTTCTCCCCAGGAGGCATGTTCCACGTTGCCAGAGAGATTTACACCCCTGGGTGTCAGATCCCATGTAGGGGGGAGGGCAGTGATTTCACCTGCCAAGTTGACTTAGCTAGAGAGAGAGGGCCACATCTGAGCAACAAAGGGGCATTCAGGAGGAGACACTTAGGCACAATTATAAGCAGACCTGGCCTGTCCTTTGTAGTAACAGTTTTCCCAAAGTAGCAGTTTTCCCAAAGCCAAGTCCTGTGATAGAAGGCTCGGCCCATCAGACCGCCAGTTCCCAATGTCTGTGAGCACATCAGCAACCACTGAGGTGGGGAAGCCCAACACCCCTGCATTCTTCCCCAGCTCATCAGGGAGGCTCTGCATATTTTTTTCATTGTTTTTTTTTTTAGATTGACTATGAACTATATGAAAAAAAAATTTAAAAAAAAAACAAACATGCAATAAAAAAGCATTTCAAACAAACCATAACAAGGGAGTAAGAAAAAGACAACTAACCTAAAATAACTACTTTACTTCCAGCTTGTTCCTACTCTACCCCAAGAAAATAACCTTAAGAAAAGTTCACGCAACATTTCTGTGAACTTGTTCCTAGTATACCCACCAGAAATTAACAAACCACAGTCATTCCTGGGCATTCCCAGAACATTAAATTTACCCACGATAGCTTCTCTGTTCTTATGAGGTTGTCGTTCCCCCTTCACTAATTACTCTCTATTGCTAGGTCCCCTACATTCTACATTATAAACCATTTATTTTACATTTTTCAATGTTCACATTAGTGGTAGCATATAATATTTCTCTTTTTGTGCCTGGCTTATTTCGCTCAGCATTATGTCTTCAAGGTTCATCCATGTTGTCATATGTTTCATGACATTGTTCCTTCTTATAGCCGCGTAGTATTCCATCATATTTATATACCACATTTTATTTATCCACTCATCTGTTGCAGGACATTTGGGTTGTTTCCATCTCTTGGCAATTGTGAATAATGCTGCTATGAACATTGGCATGCAGATATCTGTTTGTGTCACTGCTTTCCGATCTTCCGGGTATATACCGAGAAGTGCAATCGCTGGATCAAATGGTAACTCTATATCTAGTTTTCTAAGGAACTGCGAGACTGTCTTCCAGAGTGGCTGAACCATTACACAGTCCCACCAACAATGAATAAGAGTTCCAATTTCTCCACATCCTCTCCAGCATTTGTAGTTTCCTGTTTGTTTAATGGCAGCCGTTCTAATTGGTGTGAGGTGGTATCTCCTTGTGGTCTTAATTTGCATCTCTAATAGCTAGTGAAGCTGAACATTTTTTCATGTGTGTTTTGGCCATTTGTATTTCTTCTTCAGAGAACTGTCTTTTCACATCTTTTGCCCATTTTATAATTGGGCTGTCTGTACTATTGTCATTGAGTTGTAGGATTTCTTTATATATGCAAGATATCAGTCTTTTGTCAGATACATGTTTCCAAAATTTTTTTTCCATTGAGTTGGCTGCCTCTTCACCTTTTTGACAGATTGCTTTGAGGTACAGAAGTTTCTAGTTTGAGGAATTCCCATTTATCTATTTTTTCTTTTGTTGCTTGTGCTTTGGGTGTAAGGTCTAGAAGTAACTGCCTAATACAAGGTCTTAAAGATGTTTTCCTACATTATCTTCTAGGAGTTTTATGGTACTGTCTTTTATACTGAGGTGTCTTTGATCCACTTTGAGTTAATTTTTTGTGTAGGGTGTGAGGTGGGAGTCTGCTTTCATTCTTTTGGATATGAATATCCAACTCTCCCAGCCCCATTTGTTGAAAAGACTGTTATGACCCAGTTCAGTGGCTTTGGGTGCCTTATCAAAGATCAGTTGGCTGTAGATCAGGGGGTCTGTCTCCAAATTCTCAATTTGATTCAGTTGATCAGTGTGTGTATCTTTGTGCCAGTGCCATGCTGTTTTGACTACTGTGGCTTTATAATAAGCTTCCAAGTCAGGGAGTGTAAGTCCTCCCACTTCATTTTTCTTTTTTAGAGTGTTTTTAGCAATTCGAGGCATTTTCCCTTTCCAAATAAATTTGATAACTAGCTTTTCTAAGTCTGCAAAGTAAGTTGTTGGAATTTTGATAGGGATTGCATTGAATCTGTAGATGAGTTTGGGTAGAATTGACATCTTAATGGCATTTAGCACATGTCGTCTGCACTGTTTGCAGATGACATGATTCTATAGTAGAAGATCCATAAAAATCTGCAGCAAAGCTATTAGAGCTAATCAATGAGTACCGCCAAGTGGCAGCCTGCAAGATCAACATGCAAACATGTACTGTTCTTATACACAAGTAATGTGCTGCAAGAGGAAGAAATAAAAAAAAAATTCCATTTTAAATAGCAACCAAAAGAATCAAGTATTTACAAATAAACTTAACGAAGGCCACAAAAGATCTATACAAAGAAGACTACAAGAAACTGCTGGAAGAAATTGAACAGGACCTAAAAAAAAAATAGAAGAACATACTGTGTTCATGGATTGGAAAACTAAATATAATTAAGATGTTAATTCTACCTAAACTGATTTGATGATTCAATGCAATACCAATTAAAATCCCAACAACTTACTTTGCAGAAATAGAAAAACCAATAACCAAATTTATTTGGAAGGGCAAGGTACACCGAATAGCCAGAAATATCTTGAGAAAGAGGAACAAAGTGGGGGGGGGGAGTCTCACACTACCTGACTTTGAAGCATATTACAGAGCTACAGTTCTCAAAACAGCATGGCACTGGCAAAGGGACAGAGATACTGACCAATGGAATTGGATTGAGTATTCAGAAATAGACTGTGGCATCTACGGGCAATTGATCTTTGATAAGGCAGTCAAGCCAAAGCAACTGGGACAGAGCAGCCTCTTCAACAAGTGGTGTTTGGAGAACTGGATATCCATGTCCAAAAGAATGAAAGAGGACTTCTGCCTCACACCTTAAACAAAAATTAACTCCAAGTGGATCAAAGACCTAAACATAAGCGCTAAGACCATAAGACTCTTAGAAGAAAATGTAGGGCAATATCTTTAAGATCTTGTGATAGGATGCGGCTTTATAATAAGCTTGAAGTCAGAGAGTGTAAGTCCTCCCACTTCATTTTTCTTTTTTAGAGTGTTTTTACCAATTCGAGGCATCTTCGCTTTCCAAATAAATTTGATAACTAGCTTTTCCAAGTCTGCAAAGTAGGTTGTTGGAATTTTGATAGGGATTGCATTGAATCTGTAGATGAATTTGGGTAGAATTGATATCTTAAGGACATTTAGCCTTCCTATCCATGAACGTGGAATATTTTTCCGTCTTTTACTGTCTCTTTCTATTTCTTTTAGTAGAGTTATGAAGTTTTCTTTGTATAGGTCTTTTACATCTTTGGTTAAGTTTATTCCTAGGTACTTGATTTTTTTAGTTGCTATTTAAAATGGTATCTTTTTCTTGAGTGTCTCTTCACTTCATTCATTTCTAGGGCATAGAAACATTACTGACTTACATGCATTAATCTTGTATCCCGCTACTTTGCTAAATTTGTTTATTAGCTCTAGTAGCCATATCATCAATTTCTCAGGGTTTTCCAGATATAAGATCATATCATCTGCAAATAATGACAGTTTTACTTCTTCCTTTCCAACTTGGATGCCTTTTATTTCTTTGTCTTGCCGGATTGCCCTGGCTAGCACTTCTTGTAGAATGTTGAATAACAGTGGTGACAGTAGGCATCCCTGTCTTGTTCCTGAGCTGAGAGGGAAGGCTTTCATTTTCTCACCATTGGGTACTATGCTGGCTGTGGGTTTTTCATATATGTTCTTTATCATATTGAGGAAGTTTCCTTCAAATCCTATATTTTGAAGTGTTTTTACTAAAAAGGGATGTTGGGTTTTGTCGAATGCTTTTTCAGCATCTATTGAGATGATCATTTGATTTTTCTCTTTTGATTTGTTAATGGGTTGTGATACATTGATTGGTTTTCTTATGTTGAACCATCCTTGCATGCCTGGAATGAACCCCACTTGGTCATGTTGTATGATTTTTTAAATGTGTCTTTGGATTCGATTTGCAAGTATTTTTTTTGAGAATTTTTGCATCTATTTTCATTAGGGAGATTGGCCTGTATTTTTCCTTTTTTGTAGTGTCTTTGCCTGGTGTTGGTATTTGATTGATGTTGGCTTCATAAAATGTGTTAGGTAGTGTTCCATTTTCTTCACTGTTTTGAAAGAGTTTAAATAAGATTGGTGTCAGTTCTTTTTGGCAAGTTTGGTCGAGTTCCCCTGTGAAGCCCTGTGGTCCTGGGCATTTATTTGTGGGAAGTTTTTTGATGACTGATTGGATCTCTTTGCTTGTGATTGGTTGGTTGAAGTCTTCTGTTTCTTCTCAGGTCAGTCTAGGTTGTTCATATGTTTCCAGGAAATTGTCCATTTCCTCTTCACTATCCAGTTTGTTGGCATACAGTTGTTCATAGTATCTTAAAATTTTTTTCATTTCTTCAGGTCCACAGTAATGTCACCTTTCTCATTCATTATTTTCTTCATCTGGGTCTTCTCTCTTTTTGATTTTGTCAGTCTAGCTAGGGACTTGTCAATCTTGTTGATCTTCTCAAAGAACCAACTTTTGGTGTTATTTATTCTATTGTTTTTTTTTTTTTTTTGTTCTCTCTGTCATTTATTTCTGCTTTAATCCTTGTTATTTCTTTTCTTCTACTTGGTTTAGGCTTAGTTTGCTGTTCATTTTCTAGCTTCTTCATTTGCTCCATCCGTTCTTTGATTTTAGCTCTTTCTTCCTTTTTGATGTATGTGTTTAGTGCTATAAATTTCCCCCTCAGTACTGCTTTTGCTGCACCCCATAGGTTTTGATATGTTGTGTTCTCATTTTCATTCGTCTCTCTATATTTAGCTATTTCTCTTGCTATTTCTTCTTTAACCCACTGATTGTTTAGGAGTGTGTTGTTTAACCTTCAGGTATTTGTGAATTTCCTAAGTCTCTGATGGTTATTGACTTCTAATTTATTCCATTGTGGTCAGAGAATGTGCTTTGAATAATTGCAATTTTTAAAAAATTTATTGAGGCTTGTTTTATGTCCCAGCATATGATCATTAGGAGTAAGTTCCGTGAGCACTAGAGAAGAATGTGTATCCTGGTGATTTGGGACGTAATGTTCTATATATGTCTGTTAAATCAAATTCATTTATCAGATTGTTTAAATTTTCAGTTTCCTTATTGGTCTTCTGTCTGGTTGATCTATCATCTATAGGAGAGATTGATGTGTTGAAGTCTCCCACAATTATTGTGGAAACATCCATTGCTTCCTTTAGTTGTGCCAGTGTTTATCTCATGTATTTTTTGGCACCTTGATTAGTTATGTAAACATTTATGATTGTTATTTCTTCTTGTTTAATTGTCCCTTTTGTTAGTATGTAGTGACCTTATTTGTCACTCATAACATCCTTGCATTTAAAGTCTATTTTATCTGAGATTAATATTGCTGCTCCTGCTTTTTTTTGGCTGTAGCTTGCATGAAATATTTTTTTCCATCCTTTCACTTTCAATTTCTTTGTGTCCCTGTGTCTAATATGAGTCTTTTGTATGCAACATATTGATGGTTCATATTTTTTTATCCATTCTGCCAATCTGTATCTTTTAATTGGGGAGTTGAATCCATTTACATTCAACGTTAACACTGTGAAGGCATTTCTTGAGTCAGCCATCCTATCGTTTGGTTTATGTTTGTCAGATGTATTTTTTTCCTCTTTCTCTTAATGTCCTGTAACATACCCGTACAGAATCTCTTTAGTACTGAACCTTTCTCCATATCTCTCTCTCCTTTCTTTCTTTGCTTCTCTGTCTGTAGGGCTCTCTTTAGTGTCTCAAGTAGGGCAGGTCTCTTGTTAGCAAATTCTTTCAGCATTCGTTTGTCTGTGAAAAATTTAATCTCTCCCTCCAGTTTGAAGGAGAGCTTTGCTGGATAAAGAATTCTTGGTTGACAATTTTTCTCTCTCAGAATTTTAAATATGTCATGCCACTGCCTTCTTGCCTCCGTCGTGGCTGCTGAGTAGTCACCACTTAGTCCTATGCTGTTTCCTTTGTTAAGTGGTGAATTGTTTTTCTCTTGCTGCTTTCAGAACTTGCTCCTTCTCTTCAGTATTTGACAATCTGATCAGAATATGTCTCGGAGTGGGTTTATTTGGATTTATGCTATTTGGAGTTTGCTGGGCATTTATGATTTGTGTATTTATGTTGTTTAGAAGGTTTTGGAAGTTTTCCCCAACAATTTCTTTGAATACTCTTCCTAGACCTTTACCCTTCTCTTCCCCTTCTGGAACACCCACTGCTCTTATATTTGGATGTTTTATATTATCTATCATATCCCTGAGGCCCATTTCGATTTTTTCGTTTTTTTCTCCGTTCTTTCTCTTTTTTATTTTCCGTTATGTAGTCTTTGAGGTTGGTGATTTGCTGTTTAGCTTCCTCTAGTCTTGTACTGTGAATATCCAGAGTCTTTTTAATTTGGTAGACAGTTTCTTTTGTTTCTGTAAGATCGTCTATTTCTTTATTTACTCTTGCAGTTTCTTCTTTATGCTCTTCTAGGGTCTTCTTTATGTCCATTATATCCTGTGCCATGCTCTCGTTGTTTGTCTTTAGTTCTTTGATTAATTGTTCCAAGTACTGTGTCTCTGCTCTTTTGATTCCGGTGTTTGGGTTTGCGTTATCCATATCATCTGGTTTCTTCATATGCTTTAAAATTTTCTGTTGTTTTTTGCCTCTTAGCATTCGCTTCACTTGATAGGGTTCTTTTAGGATATGTAGGTGTCTTCAAACACTTATCTCTAATTTTTCAGATCTACAGCTTGGTGGTGTACACTTTCTCTAACTAACCAGCATGTGGCATCCACGAGACACCTATTCCCCTCCAGCCAGTTCTCCTTAACTTTGTCTTTGTGTTTAGTGGGGGTCTGATTCTTGTGGCGTTCCAGTTGGTGCACCATGTTTGTGTAGTTGGTGCTGCCCGCCCTGAATGTGGGGCGTGTGTCTGAGTGGTTGGGGAGGGAGGGTGGCTTTAATAATCAAACCTCCCAGGTGTTCCTGGAGATTTAAAGCTGTTGCAATAGTCTTGACCTTCAGTTCAGTCTCGCCACAGTTTGTCTCTGCCACTGACCCACAAGTCCTTGGTATTGGCGTATGGTCCCTGGGACTTCGCAGTGTGTCCCTCTTACAAGCCGTGCCCTCCTAGGACCTCTGCTGAGGGAAGACTTTTATGTCACAAGCGAGCACCATCCCCTGAGGGAAGTTCTGGGCTGCAGGGCCATGTAGTGGCATTCCCAGCCTACTGAAAGTATGGCTTTATGTGGCATGTTAATTTCCCCATTTGCGCACCCCTCCTTCTTCCTAGCTCCAGGACAGTTAGCTGCATGTGCACGAAAGGCTATGGTCCACGTCAGATGTTGTGGCGTGTGTGAGTGTTGCTGGAAGAAACACTTCCTGTCACACTGGGTTGTTTGGAGCAGCTCTGGGCTGTGGTGCGGGTGCCGGGCTGGAGTGTTCCCAGTCCACTTGGATGATGGCTGTATGGGGCATGGTTATTTTCCTCTTTTGGCTAACCTCTGCCTTCCTAGCTCTGAGACACTTAACAGCGGGTGCTCGAAAGGCTATCATCCATGCTAGATACTGAGGCGTGCCCACAGCTTGTAGGGGCACATTTCCTGCCATGCTTCACTGTGTAGTTCTCGCTGCCATATCCGCAGCTGCTTTTGGGTTTTTAAAACTAGTCCAACTCCAAATGCCAACCCACCTTTTTCCCAGACCACAGTGTGGCTGTCAGTTATTCAACAGGCTCGCTTACTCGTTTCAGAACGGAGACTCTCGGTTTCACCAAGTGCATGGTCCCTGTGGATTTAGCAGACCATGTCCAGCTGGTGGATCGCTGAAACTGGTGTTCTGGGTTACTTTCTGCCTTTCATCTAGTATTTTTCACTTTGATTTTTTTTTTGCCCTGTCTGTCCTAACCGCCATCTTCCTGATATGGTTTTGATTTTATTCTTGTACCTGAGATTTTCCTTGGCTAACTTAATTGGAAATGTGTACATTTTCAGAAATTACGGACAGATTCTTGAAAAGAATAGTTTTTCTTAAGCTAAAAGCCATAGTAGATTCCTATTCTATTTGTGTAGTAAATAAAAGCTATAACACAAAAACTAAGACTGAAAGAATCTGAGAATTAAAATAAACCACTTTATTGTATAAGCCAATTTTTGCCAGGGTGATAGAGAAGCCCACGCCACTTTCTAGATGATTCAGTATTAATCCAGGAGAAAGGATTTTTCCAAAACAAACAAACAAACAAACAAAAAAACACTGGCTTCTGGGAGGTAATTTATGGGGCCTTGGCATATTATACCTGATAGGAGTGTCTTTGTTTTCCTGGGGCCCTGGATCATATTGGATAGTCTAATAATGTGAAGGGCAGGAAATGGCCACACCTGTATGATTTTAGGTTTGGAGCTGACCATGCCGGAAAGATCAACAATGTGATTTAAGGTGGGGGCTTTGGGCCACATAGTTTCGATTGACCTGGAGACATTAATCATTTGGGATATCAATCAATCAGTCATGCCTACTTGAAACCCCAGTAATATCTGTGGACACCGAAGCTTGGGTGAGCTTTTCTGGTTGGCAGTACTCCATGAGCGTTGTCATACACAAAGCTGGGAGAGAAATGTATCCTGATTCCATGGGGAGAGGACAATGAAAGCTCTATGTTTTGAACCCTCCTGGATTCTGCCCTTTGCATCTCTTCCTTTGGATCATCGTAATCCATATCATTTCCTTGTAATAAACCATAACTTTTGAGTATACCAACTTTCATTGGGTTCTGTGCATCTTCCTAGTGAATTATCATACCTGCAGATGGTTTTTAGAACCCCTGAACTTGGAATTGGTATCAGAAGCAAGGGTCTTCTTGTGTGGATACACTGCCCTCTACTTTGTAGTTGGCCCTAAACTCTTCTTACCGTTTTTGCCTTAAGCACTGAAAGCAGTGGCTTGTGTCTGTAACCTAGAATAAGCTAGTAAAACCTGTTTGAAAATATGGCCCAGGTGTATTATGCTTTTTTGAAAATAGCTGCCTACCAAAAATCTTTTCTCCTGGATTAGAATGGAATCATCTAGAATGTGGGGTGGGCTTCTCTATCACCCTGACGCAAATTGACTTGAACAGTAAAGTGGTTTAATTCCTTTGAGATTCTTTCAGTCTTAGTTTTGTGTTGTACCTTTTCTTGTTTTCCACATTTTATAAGTATTTAATGAGATGTTGGGAGTGGGCCTATCAGGAACTGCTAGCCAGATTGCTTTTTAACACCAAAAACTGTTCTGGAATTGTATTTTAGCCATCTCATTTAATTCTCAACCTCTTTGCATTATGAATTTGTATCAGTGTTGTATGTATGGTGGTCATAATCTCTTGGGTTTATGGTTTACTTAATTTATAAGTGAAATTAAACTGTATCATATGAATACATTAAGGATGATGTATTAAGGGACCTATCTGGAATACTTAGTGAGATGGTAGAAAAATCATAAAACCAGAAGTCAGAATTCCTGAATCCTTTACATGTGGTTTATATATTAATATATAATGCAAATTTTTCTTGAAATAAGAATATTAAATTTGAACCTTATTCTTACAAATGAGATTTTGAAGATAAACTGCAAGCTTCAAGCTGTTTCAAATTAATTTAAATTAGTATGGAATACTCAGATAGTGATTGTTTCCTAAGGGAACATGGGGAATCCTATGGCCACATCTAGACAGGAGAGAAGCAAGATTAAAAACTAACTTTTTAAAAAAAGAAACATGTTAGGTATGTGGATTAATTTTAGACGTTCAGAATTGATGTTTGTTTAAAAAAAATCCAAGGTTTACTTATTTCCTGTTAAGTTTTTTTTAAATAAACATTTATGTATACAAAAGATATGTGTTAAACCTGTTATCGTCTTATTGCTGAAATGTAATCATTTTTGAGGCAACTCTCCAGTACACTGAGTATGAATCAATACCAAGATTTAAAGTTATTTACTTTTTCCCTTCTATCTTGCTTCATTGTTTCCAAAATTAAATCTGGAAAGAATAAAATTAACAAACAGAAATTGGCATGAAATTGCCCTTGAAACAGCACTGTTTATGTAGTTCAAGGTAAACTATTCAAGTCCTCATGTAAATATACTTGGAAGAAAGCAATAATAAAACTATTGATAATTTTTGCCTAAAACTCTGATTCTCAAATATTTTCTAACAGGGCTACCTTTTTTGGTTTTGTTAGCAGCATGCACACAGTGTTGCGGTGGGACTTCAATGTTTGACGTGGGGGACAACCTGATAGTGTAATTGTTTCCTTTTGGTGGGAGAATGGGTGTGTAGGTAACGTACCTGGCAGCACAACTTCTTAGCTTGGTTTTCTAGGCGTCCTAGAGATTTTATGAGGTACAAATGTCTTTTTTTTTTTTTAACTTTTATTTGGAAATAATTTTAGACTTACATGGAAGTTGTGAAAATAGTATGAGAGTTTCCGTTGTAATTTTCTCCCAGCTTTCCCCAATGATAACATGTTATATAACCATAGTACTATTAGTAACTAAACTACAGAACTTATTCAGATTTCATCAGTTTTTACATGTACTCTGTGTGTGTGTGTGTGTGTGTGTGTGCAGTGTTGTGAATTTTATACTTGTAACCACTACCACAATCAGAATACAGAATTTTCCCATCACCCCAAAGAAATATTTTGTGCTACCCCTTTATAGCCATGCCTTTCCTCCAACCTGGGCAACCACTGATCTGTTCTCCTATCACTGTAGTTTTGTCATTTTGAGAATGTTATATAAATGGAATCATACAACCTGTAACCTTTTGAGATTATTTTTCCACTCACTACAATAATCCATCCAATAATGTATCAGTACTTTGTTTCTTTTTATTGTTGAGAAGCATTCCATTGAGTAGATGTACCATAGCTTACTTATCCAATCAATCATTGAAGATACATGGGTTATTTCCAGTTTTTGGCTATTGTGAATAAAGTTGTAACATTCATTTTCAGGTTTTTGTCTGAGCACAACTTTATTTCTCTAGGGTAAATAGCCAGGAGTAAGATTTCTGGGTCATATGGTAAGTATATGTTTAACTTTATAAGAAACGATCAGGCCGTTTTCCAGAGTGACTATACCATTTTGCATTTCCACCAGCAATGTGTAAGAGTTGCAGTTGTGCTGCATCCTCATCAACACTTGGTTTGGTCAGTGTTTTTCATTACATCCATTTTGATGGGTGTGTAGTGGTATCTCATCATGACTTTAAAATGCATTTCCCTAAGGAGGAGTAATGATGTTGAACATCTTTTCATGCCATGCCTTTATCCTTCTTGGTGGAGTAATTATTTCTAATTGTAGTTCAGAGGTTGAACATTGCAAACAGCAAGACAAAAGTCCAAGAAATTGAAAATGGGATTGGGGATTAAAGTCATTTGACAGTAGGAGAGGTAGGATACTTTAGGGACTGATAAACTGTTTAGTTCAGCCACAGTCAGATAGCCTTTGAATTGAGTTCTGCAGCTGTGGTCTGTCCTTTGTGTTGTG
The DNA here is from genome assembly GCF_015220235.1 of Choloepus didactylus. Classification (NCBI taxonomy): domain Eukaryota; kingdom Metazoa; phylum Chordata; class Mammalia; order Pilosa; family Megalonychidae; genus Choloepus; species Choloepus didactylus. Next base: position 93,662,246 of record NC_051313.1, on the reverse strand, counting down.
ATAAGAAAAATCATTGCTTGAGTGAGAAATCCATTTTGCTAGAGATATTTAAAATGCATGAATGTTAGTCATGAAGGGTAATAGGTGAACTAATTTCTACCCCTTTGAACTTTTGCTAATAGTGATATGGGGCTGTGTGGTAAGTAGCTAGTAAAAGCCAGACCCTGAAGACACTGGATTAAAGGCTGAGTCTATAAATTAGTAATGGAAAACAGAAGGCAATTTTATATGAAATATTGGCTTCTGACATGAGTTTCTCAAATCCTGAAAAGCTACTGTCAAGAGAAGCAAATTAGGCTAAAGAACTAAGTAATACATATAATTAGATCCCTTAATGTAGGTTTTGTAGGTTATATGGATAACGAATGATTTTTAAATGTATCCTCTGTTAACTTCAGGCATTTTATTTAAATACACTAATTCTAGATTTAATTGGAGCTATTGTAGAAAACAAAAACAAAAAGCTTTTGAGTGTTAGTGATCATTTCGAATCAGACCAGTTTCTCACATAGTATTTATAACTATATTTGGATTGTAGATGGCAGTTTTAGGTAGAAAATTTTAACAGCAAATGCTTCTACACATACACACACACATACAAATACATACACACACTTAAAGGCAGTCCTCCTTTAGTCCTTTCATTTTCTTCTTTTTTTGGATTTGACATCTCTCCTCGTCTGTATCATCCTCTTATAGTATGTCCACATAGAAACTTTATAAAGTACTATTCTTAGGTCTTGATAATCTGTAGCACAATGGAGAGCACACTCAGAAAAGCATTGACTTTTCTCAGGCGGTCTTATAACCAAACCATCTTTCCCCTCTTTATATAATAACTGTTCAGTACCTCAATTTCGTCAAATACGCTTCCTAAAGATCAAATGGCACTTGCCTGTTTCAGTCTTCAGTGAACTAGTCTTGCCCGACATGCTTTTGAGGAAAATTCAGCTGTTCCATTTTAAGAAATAAACTGAGATACAGTTTAGTCATATTGACCTGATGATACTTTTATAAAAAAGCTGCTAAATGTATACTGGTATTGTGGCCCAAATCCAGCTCTGATAACTTCATTGTGCTTATCTCATCTCTCTTTCTCCACTCCTGAACATAACATTGTTTCATTCTTATGAGTTAAGATTTCCTAAAATTTAGCTGTATCTTTATGTTCTATGTATTTTGGACTTAAAGTGATAGAATTGCACGAGCAGATGTGCCTGAATTGCAGCAAGACTGAAGCAATCTTATTAGATCTCTTCAGCATTTGACTTTACTATAGGAATTATAAGATATTCTAAAAACGTATTTTCTTATTACAGTGTAGTTCAAGAAATTTGTCATCACCAACTTAGTTAACCTTTTTAAAAGTCAAGGTGAATGAAATAGTGGCACTTGGGATTTCTTCTCTAAGAAAAGAAGAGGAAATCTTATAAATTAATATTATAAATATGCCAACTATTGGACTCAATGAACATGGAGGTAATATGAGAAAATTTTACATTTCTTTCCATGGTAGTTTATATAATTCCTTGCATGAAAGAAATTTGTTTAGATTCTAGTGACTATGGCACAGCAGGTAAATTTCAGAATTAAGGATTGGTATGTTAAGATACTAAAAATTGTATTCACAGTTTTTTGTAAAGCAGGAAGACCGAAAGGTATTTAATGAGGAATCTGGGAGGCCAGAGTTCTGTTCCACTTATTCTGTCATTGGGATCCTTGATGCTAAAGAGAATTGATATTCAATAATTTCTTAAAGAATGAACAAAAGAAAACCTTTTGCCATGATTTAGCCAGTTAGCAACTTAAGTGTTTACACTTTAAAAAAAAAAACACTCATGAATAGCATAAAAATGGCATTAAAATTAAGTTTTCCTTTTTTCTTTTAAGAGTATCACAGTTAAAAATAATCTTGGAAAAAAATTATAATTCCACAGAAGTATATAACAAGTATTGTCAGTTTTTTTTTTGTTTGTTTGTTTAAAGAGCCTTATATGACATGCCTCACAGGATATTAGGCTCTTTTAAAATCCCTATAGAACTGTCCTTTGTCATCCACATAGTAGACAGTTGAATATTTGTTTATTTGATTTGAAAAACTTATTTGGCTGTGGCTTAGCAGTGTTAGCAGAATGCTGTAATATATTCACATACCAAAAGATAGCCCACCCCACCCCACACCATAAACAGTAACATCTACTAAAAGTCTTAGGAATTTTAACTGACAATACAAGTAATACATCTTTCCCTAAGTTGTTCTACCACTAGTACCTGCTAAATCAGGAGTTGACAGACCGTGGCTCACATGGCCCATTTCAGCTAGCTGCTTATTTTTGTAAATACAGTTTTACTGGAACATAGCTGTGCCCATTTAAGTACTATGGCTGCTTTCCTGTCACAGAGGCAGAGTTGAGTAGTTGTGACAGCGACCCTATGGCTTGCAAAACCTAAAATGTTTGTTATCAGACTGTTGACCCCAGTGCTAAGTGATGGTGTGAAAAAGCATATTTAAATCTTTTGTTTTGTTTTAAATTATGTTGGAAGAATAGAACTCTTTCCTGATTAAAAAATTGAGCTAATGCCGAAGAGAGCAAGGCACATACGTTGGCAAATTTTGGGACCCTTGGGGGGCAATTAGTTCTCTGAGTATGAAGCAAAAGTTACTTCATACAACATATAACTTTATATAACAGCTAGTCAGAATTTTTGAATAAATGTTTCAAAGTCATGTCTTTGGAGAAGTTAACAGTTAAGTTATATAACACACTAAAAGCAGGTGCTTAGAACCATTTCTTTTCATAATTTATTCTGTTTGCTTTACATTCTATAGCAAGTTGTCTAGTTTATGTTTTATCATACAAAAAACATTTATATTTTTTTACTGAAGCATGACTGAGTCCATTATATGTCATATCTACAAAGACTTGGGTTTGAAAACTGCTTTCTCCACTTAACAGTTGCGTAGACAAGTAACTTAACTTCTCTGTGCCCCAATTTTCTTATCTATAAAATAGGTACAATAAATAAACCCACTTCATAGGGTTGTTAGGTTAATACCTGTAAAGCACTTAGTGCCTGACATGTTGTATATGCTTAATATATGTTAATTATCAATATGACTATGCTTTTATAATATTTCATTGGAGCTCTGTCACTGATAGTTTGGCAGCCTTTAATATCGAAAGTGGTGTGCTTGGATGAAGGTAAACAAAATTCACTGGAAATCTCTGCTTTTTCTTTAACAGCAATAGCTATCAAATGATGCTTTCATATGTGATACTAGAGTAGAAAACCAACCAGGGAAACTATATTTCTGAAATATCATGGAGGTTATCCATATAGTACAATCAATTTTAATTATTCAGTAACAGATTAATTGAAGCACGTTTCTTTTAATCCCTTGATTAAATTTTTTTTTCTTTCCATTGCCTGCCTTCTGCCATTTAATAATTTTTCACTACCAGCGTGGGTTTCTTGAAGTGTAGTGTACATGCTAATACTTCAGATTCAGATTTCAGATTCCTGGGTCTCTGTTCTGACCTCACTGAATCACAGTCTCTGGAGATGGACATGAGGTGATTCTTATGCATATTGAAATTTGAGAAACAGGTACTGGAAACAAAATGATTTCAAATGCAAACCATTGAGTTCTCTAACTTTTCCAGTATTTTTGGCAAAAGGCTTCTGTGGAGGACATGAAAATCGACAGAAAATCGATTTCTATTAGATCACAGAATTTGCTTAGGTTTGAGTATGGACTGTGGAGGAAGACCATTCAAGAGGTACATGACATCTGAACTTGTGACCGTTCCTGCCTCCCTGCTGAATCCTCTCCCTGGAACTCCCCCTCTCTCACTTGGATTCCTGCTGTAGTTCCCATACCTCCTTACCATTTTAACCCTTAGTCTAAAGTGTGCTTACACTTAGCTGTCATGTTAAGACAGCCTGATAATTCCAAATAATACTTTTGAAACTAAGAGGAAAACAATACTTAAAGAAGAGACAAATGTTATAAAAATATACTTCTGAAATACAGGCTTCTGCTCCTAAGAATCGTAGTGAAGGGACTGATGAACTTTATTGAGCTCTAGATCCCCTTCTTCTAGCATTCGATGAGCTGGTATAACTTGCCTGGATAAACTTTGCCTCCATTTGTCATCTTATGGACACCTTCTTATTTAATGCCACATGGAGGCCATCTGCCTGCCCATCTTGCTTCACTTCAAGACAGCACCAACTCCTAATTTCCTTTCAAAATTTCCAGACTCCTTGGACCTTCCTAATTTAGCTCCAAGGATCTCCCCAAATTCAAGATTTCTTTGCAGATTAGGGGTGACTAATACCCAGGTATCTTTAATGAACACTAGTTTGATACCCTTTTACTTTTCTGGAGCATTCTATTACTGTAAGTACCACAGTTGAATTTTTCCTTTCTTTCCCTTTATTAAGTTTCCATATGGGGAAGTATCTCACTATAATAATACTTTATCTGCTCATTGATTTGTTGTGTAATTGTCCTCAGATTTAGACACGATAAAGAAAGGGCAAGGTTGTTCTTTTGGCGTGCAACTTCTGTTCCCATTATTTTGGATACCTGAGAGTCACTCAGTGACTATTACTATAAAATGTGTGCCTGTTGTAGGTGTTACAGGTGTTGTCGAGGAATCTGAATGCTGCTTTGACTATGGAGAGATCTCTGGTCTATCCTGTTATGGTAATCTGTTCCAATATTTAATCAACATCATGGATTTGAATACATTTCTTTTGTACCACTTTTAAGCCATATTTCTCTTCAGGTTTCCTTTAAATAGCCTTTTAAAGCTGATTGATGAAACTTGTGATCCGTTTCTACTAGGAAATCATTCATTGCTCCCAACTTGGCGTGACTGGACATTGCCCACATCGCTTTTTGGGTGTTTATTTTTTTTTTTAAGTTTTCTTTTTTTAAATGCAGTTTTATTGAGATACATTCACACACCAATCAAACCGTCTGAAGTGTACAATCACTGGCTTACAGTATCATCACCCAGTTGTACATACAACCCCATGATCATTTTTAGAACATTTTCATTACTTCAGAAAAGAAATAAAAATAAAAAAGGAAGCCCAAATCCTCCCATATCCCCCCCCTTGCCCCATTATTAACACATAGTATTGGTGTAGTACATTTGTTACTGTTGATGAAAGAGTATTAAAATATTACTGTTAACTTTAGTCTGTAGTTTGCAATAGGTACATTTTTTCCCCATATTCCCCTCTATTATTAACTCCTTGTAATAGTGTCATACATTTGTTCTAGTTCATGAAAGAACTTTTTAATGTTTGTACAGTTATCACAGACATTGTCCATTGGATGTTTGTTTTTTTAACCTATCAGTGGGTTTTATTATATTTTTTGAGTATAGAGACTGATCATTTTAAATTTAGATTTCCCTAGAGCTGCTGATTAATTCTTCTTGTCAGCAATTGGCGAATCACATTCAGATACTAGCAAAATTCTGCCATCCTCTTTTCGTTAATAAAAACAGTTTTAAGTTCATTTTGTAAGTTTTAAATACTTCTCCCATCTCCTTCTTTTGTTTTGTTTCCGTCTTCTTTTTCCATGTTTAGCTCTTCCTTGGATTTAACTCCCTCCTCTCTTGTGTGTTAAACGAAGGAGGCTAATTTTGATTTTTAGGGCTTTTGCTGAGTCTGCCAACAGTGGTATTGACTGGGTTGTAATTTTCAAGAACTGTGGGGGCAGCTTTATTTCATATAAAGAGGATTTGAATGAGTAAAAGTGTGAACAGGCTATATCATATTTTATAAATCTTTATCAGGTCCCTAACTCTTTTCCAGAGCATAATGTGATTGGTCAGTTGTCACCTGTTTTGAGCTGCAGATGTCATTAATCTTGAGAGAGAAAAATTCCTATTTAAATGTTTGATCATTTGTCTTCAGAAAATGTGATTTTCGACTTTTTTATAGTCACAAAACTTATGAGCAATAATGAGCCGTGTTCCCATTGACCGTACTGACCACTGGAGAATGTTCATGAGTAAAATATAGGCTGACTTGCCTTACACTGAATGCTGCTTACCTAGCCCTTAGAGCATTTAAGTTGAGCATTAGGCTTGAATTTTGATGTGCAAAGGACCTGTAATGAAATACAGTTCTGCTTGGTGCATTTCTTATAAAGGTTTAACCCTTTTTGTTGCTGTGATAAACAGATTTGTTTTACTGTTGGCCAAGAACTTGATTGAAAGAATAAAATAGAACATTTTCCCCGTAGATTCATTTCTTTTATTTAATTAAATGGCATAAGACATTGTTTGTCTTGTGGCTGTGCACATACATAACAAAATTATTTTGTGAATTAGTTTTGAAATTGGAAGAAAATGCTTACTTTTTAAAGATTCTCTATTTCATGTTATTTCAGTTTATATAGAAAATTATTATATACCTTATGAAGACCAGAGATTTTACTTGTTTACTGAGGGATAGGGTTTTGGGGTGCTGTCATTATTTCCTCACTTTTATTCACTCATTCTTTTATTTTCAGCTGGTTGATTTTTATGTGTTCTGCTCAAGTTTTCTTTTCTACTGTTTTCCTAGCACAGATGGTAGAGTTGGAGGTGGAAAAAAAATTGTGGGGGGGAGGGGTAGAGGGATAGGATCTAGATTTCATTTTTATAGTGTTGAATTTTATGAGACAAAGTGATTAAAAGAGAGATGATCTGTATGTTAGCAGCTAAGAAATCCTTGAGAAGGATTTTTAACTATATTCTTTCCCTGACGCCACTCCCCATTTAAATATTGTGGTCATTAAAAAAGTTATTTTTTCGTAACAGCATTTTACAAGTTGGTTAAAAAAGCCATCTGTTTTCAATTGTGAAATATTTGAAATGTAGTGTTCTGTTTAAAATAACTGATTAAAAATCTGGTAGTTATTTTCTTCAAATGTGTGGTTTGCTTTTTAAAATTTTTAACAAAACCCCAAAGGATGCAAGATTGTCTTCTTAGTAATATACCAGTGACCAAAGTTTTCTCTGTAGAATTTTCCAGGTTTACCAACTGTGGTGCCTTAAGACAAAAAATGCTTCAAGGAAGGCTTATTGCTTGGGCCTGGGTTCAAATACTCTTGAATCTTACAGACTGTATGAGGAGACAAGAGGATAAGGAAAATTGTTGCTAAAAATAGCATGGGAGTATTTTACTACTTTTACAACGCCAATAAAGAGGTGATGTCCCTGAAATTACCTATGAAGTCTAGCCTGCAGTTGCAGCTCTCTCTGAGGTTGATAAAAGTGAAATTAAGGTATTTCAGAAATCATCCTAAATCTGGGTATTGGTGCATAGAAGTTAAATTATGTCAAACATTAAGGAAAATTGGATATATTTATATGTTCTTTGAGGAATTTAGTTTACAGTGATTACAGTGTTTCTGTTTGATGAACTTTAGTGATGAATGATAGTGATGGCTGCACAACATTGTAAATGTAATTAATGCCACTGAATTGTATACTTTTAAAAATGATTAAAATGTGAATTTTTATGTTAAAAAATGATTAGTTTCTGAAACATGGGGAATTTTATGGAGACTAGAGACTGTTCATTTATGTGTACAGAAGAACTATACTCTCTTCAGAGGAGGGAGGCCCTCTGGTCTCTAGGGTTACTCCCCAAGTTAATGAACTCTACATCTTATTTTTGAGCTTTTTAAGGAAATGTGGCATCTTATAATAGAGATGACTTAGTCTGTATTGGTCTTTTAAGGGAGTTCAGCAGCTGTAACTTGGATTTCTAGTCTAAACTAAGCAAACCTTTCTCTTTCTCAGAGAGTTGTCCCTATCCTGGCTAGTAGACCAAATTATTTTACTACCTTTGTCCTATGTTGAGAGGGTTGGGTTGCCATGAACTTTGAAAACGTTTACTTTTTTATCCTTGTGAAACTTATGTAAATTCTTTTTACTTCACTTGCTGTTTTTGAAATTATGTAAAATATGTCCACCAAACATTGTAGTTGATATCCAGAATTTGAAGCATTTTTTAAAAAGCTGGTGACTAGATTATTAATGAAAAATTTAGGTTTATTTCCTAAATTATTTTAATGTGGATGGCTTCTTTTTTTTTTTGCAGATTGACAGAATATTTTTATTCACTAACTGCTTGACACACTTCTACATTTTTTTCTACTGTTTTAGCTGCATACTTTTGCTTTCTTCTTTAACTGACAATTTTGTTGTATCATTTTCTATTTCAGTGATGCAGAATACTTCAGTTTTTCCTCTAGAATAGGGACTTTTGGCATTTCAGACCTGTGGTAACCACATGTGTCCAGTGGATGGCTTGAATTATATATATGTGTGTGTAGGCTTACATATTTATATAGTTTTGTATTGTTTCTGATGATTAGAGTAATATATATTCTCTGTAGAAATTTCAGAAAATATTGAAAAGCATCAGTAAGAAAATTAAAATCACTTAGACTCCTATTACCTAGATATAACCACAATTTACATTCTGGTAAATATTTTTCCATTGGTTTTTCTAGCTCAAGTTGTATTTTATCTTTAGGGGGAACCTTCTAAATCAACACTTCCAACCAGGAATCATATAAACAGTCTTGATTATTTATTGGTAGCAAGACAAAATTGTAAGAAAAGAAATCAGAGATTATTGTACTTGGTTTGGGATCATTTTCCCCTTTAATTCTCTCTTTGAAAAAGTAATTGGAGATGTTTACAGACAGTTGATTTACTTTGAAACATATATACAAAGTCCTCTGTGCCCTAGACGTGAGAGTTCTCTCTGGGTTCAGGCCACCCAGTACCCTGATTTATGCAGTCTCCATGAAATCGCTTGTCATTTAGGGAATACTTGTGGCTTTTGACTGGCAGCACTTTGAATGATTCTATCAACTAACAAGATTTTTTAGTAACTGTGTTTGTTGACCATATTAAATTGCTTCCCAATAGCCTTGTTTATTCATTCTATGTGAAGCTCTGTCTAAACCTTTTCCCTGCAGAAATTCCTACAGAAAAATCTTAAAGTAAGACCTTTCTACTTGCCATTTAACAGCAAAATTCAAATAATGACCCTGTGTAAAATAAACAGAATAGAAATCATGCTGGTTTGGCATAAACAGCATCAGAGTGTCTCATTGTACCCGGCATTAAGACATGTCTGCATCTCAGACTTAGCATCCCTGAAAGCTGCTGGAATTATATATTACTATTTATTATTTGCCAAAGTTAAATGCATTGCTTGTCATTTAATAAGAATTAGTGATATTGTGCTGATATTAGCCATGCAGGTCCCGTTGCTCATCAACCTATGCATTTTATGGGTTTTCACATTTCTAATCAGTCTTGCCTTTTTGAGCATAATTTAAAGAGAAGCCCAATTAAGAGGGGAACCCCCTGCCAGCTGCTTAGAGCTGAAGCTCTCCTCTTTGAGTTGTTCATTCTGCTAGACTTACTGACCAACACCTTTTCCTTTCCAGCTTTTCTGAGTTTACCCGGGAAATTGCAGTCAATTCAGTGGGAGTAAATGAACCAGAACATTAAACTTTTTTCTTTTTTCACATTGAGAAAAGTAATTCTTATAAGAGAGGCAACAACATGATAGTGGGTAAATGGTTTTGATTTTCATTAGTATTTTGCATGAATTAAGCAGTTAGTAATGAATGGTGGTTGCATAATTAACACACCACAATTCTGTATAGACATGGTTTCTGTTTTTACAATTGTTAAAGAATAATTTTCAAAAAGGTAAATTCATTATTTTCTGGCAAATATGAAATGAACACGTGTCAAAGATTTTATTTAACTTGCGAAATTAATGAGGAAACCAGTAAGGTGTTGTGACTAGTTCAAAGAGCATTTCAGAACTTAGGTATATATAACAATTTAATGAAGAAATGTTTGTGAATTAGATAGAAAATTGATTAATACCCAACAAAGCCGTTGTACTGGTTTGTATATATTATGTCCCCCAGAAAAAGCCATGTTCTTTGATGCAGTCTTGTGGGCGCAGCCGTATTTAGTCTTAATTAGGTTGGAACCTTTGGATTGGGTAGTTCCGTGGAGATGTGACTCAGTTAACTGTGGGCGAGACTTTTGTATAATTTCCGTGGAGGTGTTACTCCACCCATTCAGGGTGAGCCTGAATTAAATCACTGGAGCCATATAAAAGAGATGACAAACAAAAGGAAGGCAGTGCTGCAGCTTACAGAGACATTTTGAAGACGGCTGTTGAAAGCTGACACTTTGGAGAACGCCATTTTGAAATGCAACCTGGGAGCAAGCAGATGCCAGCCAAGTGCCTTCCCGGCTAATAGTGATTTTCCGGATGCCAATGGCCTTTCTCCAGTGAAGGTACCCTTTTGTTGATGCCTTACCTTGGACACTTTATGGCCTTAAGACTGTAACTTTGTAACCAAATAAACCCCCTTTATAAAAGCCAGTCCATTTCTGGTATTTTGCATGACGGCAGCATTAGCAAACCAGAACAGCCATCAATCTCTGTAGTTTTCTGTTTCACCAGACATCAATTATTTGGGCAAAAAACTGCAAATTAACAAATGACTTCACCATGTCTGGGACCTTTTATTAAGAATAAGCAGGTACATTTGCCTGGTGTGCCCTTTGTCTCCACATGATACTAATGAAGACAAGCCCAGCTGTATTCCTTGTTTTCAGGTTTTGGATATTTTTCCCGATACGAGAAGGAAAAGAAAAAAAAAATAAAAAGAGACATGGTGTCTACATTTACAAACAAGAAAATAAAAGGAAGAGAAAATGATTAGGAAAAAGGAGGATGTGTTAGGCAATAAATTTTTACTTTGATATTTTTTATGTAAAAATGCCAAACACATTTCATGTTATACGAGAAACAATGTCATCTCTTTTCTCTTGATCTGTAATGTGTGTATTTTCCCCCCAAAAATTGGAAAAAGCTTCAGTGTTGTTGAATTGTTCTTATTCTAGGGCTTGTGTTTGTCCTACAGCTGAGTGGAATGAACTCTCAGAACTGTGACATGGTTAATATTTCAGCAGTTGACTTATTGGGTCATTTTATACCTTCATACATTTGTGAAACACGGTTCTATTGTAAGTAACTTTTGTTGTGTTAAAAATGTGGAAATGTCCATGTAATTCCAGTAATAATACTAAATAAACTTTGTATTCATTCTTTAATGCAGAATCTTAGATTCTTAGGACTGGGAAGGACAGTAGAGGTCACTCATTATATAGATGAGGAATCTAAGGCCCAGAGAAGCTAAATGTCTTATTGGGCTAATTTTGGACAGAATGAGAAGTGAAACCCACACTTCCTACTTCTGATCTAGCATTTGGCCTCTTTAATGCATACACAACTGTGGAATGTAGCACTTAGAACACTGTTCATAATCCATATTTAATATTTATTGTGTGCTTACTAGGTTGGTAACTCTGTGCAAGGTGTTGGAACTACAAAAAAGATAATAATACACAGTCCCCACTCTGAAGGTCTTAAGATCTACCCGAAGGGACTCAGTATTATTATTATTTTTTAAGGAATTTCTGACACAGAGAGGAATATGTAAATTAGTCCATGAGTGATTACTGGATGTAAATGCGGTAGTAAATCAGAAATAAAACTATTAAAAAGCAGCACATAGTAAGTGCACAAAAAGCTGGAGAAAACCATTAGCAAGAAGCTTTTCTTTTCTCCTGGGGGGTAAACTTGGTGTAGCACCACACCCACTTTTACATATGTCATCTCATTTGATCTAGATATTATCATTTTGGTTCTTCCCTGGGTATGTTCATTTTAATTGGTGGTGCTATTAAAAATTAATTTAAATGAATTTTGGTTAAATGTTTCATATATTTAAAAACATTGGGTCACCCAGGCAACCTATCAAAGTATATTTGTTAATATTGTTAAGAGGTGGCGACTAGACATAATAGGCATATAGTAGGAAACAACTTAAATATATATTTCCTAAAAGAATTACTGAGTAGAAAAAGAGTTAGGGTATTCTGGTATCTAATGCTAAATTTGTTTCTGTTACTTAGGGGAGTGGCAAAGTTGTAAAATGCAGTAGAAACGTTCATAGATGTATGTTCGTTTTACAAGGGCATCTTGTACTTTAGTTCTAGTTCTAGCAGAAAAGTTAATGTTTTGATTGATGTATTTATCAACATTATAAGAAACAAAAGTTAAAATTAGTATTTCACAATTCTAATTGCTTTTGCTTGGCTCCTCTGCACATTATGTATTCTGATTTTTAAATATTTAAAATTTAATCTCTGGTAAAAGTGGAAATGAAATAACTTAGGGTTGTAACTTTTTGTTAGTGATAGTCTCCCCCACCTGGCCCCTTTTTAAAGCAGAGTGATGTTCATGTTGTGTCTCTCTAAAATTACGAAAAATTATTTGCTGAGGTAACAGTTTCTCTAAGTGCTAACATCTATAGAGTGAGCATTTATAATGTGATACTTCATGTTTTGTGCTGTGTAGTAGATATATTTGATATTTCTGCTTTCTAACTCATGGTGTATGTCTTTCTAAAGTATTATTTCTGGTAGGTTTAGGCAGATCACAGAAAGGTGAATATCTTTGTGTTTGCCAACATTCTAATATATCATAGGTTATTAAAGCTGGAAGGAATTCAGGTGATGATTCTGGGGTATACCTTTACTTTTATGAACTGAGTAAACTGAGACTCTCTGGGGACAGAGTTAGGAAATACACACACATGTGTATGTATATATACACATTTATAAGTATTTATGTAGCCATTTATCTGTCATCTGCATGTGTATGTTTGTAATAAAACCATGGGTTTATATTAATACCTCCAATTCTAATCCAGCATCTTTGAGTTCTTTGTAATGTCCTTTCCCAGAAGTGATAAACACACTACTCATTATTCTCTACATTTTCCTTATTTACTCAATCAAGAATAATTTGCTGTATGTAGAGCTCCCAATCACACTGGAAGCAGGAAGGTAATATGGGGAGGAAAGAGCAAGCTATAATTTTTTAATATTCCATGTAGATTACTCTGAGCCCCACTACTTCTTGAGAATTTCTTTTATTTTCTAGAATCCCCTTCATTTAGTGGCCTGGGAATCCCTAAGTGCTTACTCATTCCTAGAATTGCTCTTGGCTACTATTTTCACTGATGTGAAACATAAAGATCTGATTATTTTACCAAAGGAGTGTGTTCCCTACAGTCCAATGTGGGCATTGTCTACTGGAAAGAAGAACATGGTTTTCCCAGCAGCCTGGAAACACCACAGTAATGTATATGCTGTTACTGCTGGTCCAGGACTTATTTCTAATGGTGGAGTGAGGCTCAACCATGGCCTTTCCAGCTCTTTAGTTACAGCTCTATCAGAATGCAAAACACACAGAGCCATTTCCCAGGTGTGCCGGTTTGTATATTTATGTCCTCCAGAAAAAGCCATATTCTTTAATGCATTTTTGTGGGGGCAGACATATTAGTGGGGATTAAGTTGGAACCTATTGGTTCAGTGTCCATGGAGATGTGACCCACCCAACTGTAGGTGATAACTCTGATTGGATAATTTCCATGGAGATTCTGCCCATTCAGTATGGGCCTTGTTTAGTTTACTGGAGCATTATATAAGCTTAGACAGAAGGCGATCATAGCTTGCTGGAGCTGAGACAGACATTTTGGAGACAGGCATTGGAAGCTGATGCAGACGTTTTGGAGAACGCCATTTTGGAATGTAACCTGGGGGCAAGCAGATGCCAACCACGTGCCTTCCCAGAGGTTGCCATTGGCCATTGGCCATCCTCCAGTGAAGGTGCCTGATTGTTGATGTATTACCTTGGACACTTTATGGCCTTAAGGCTGTAACTGTCTTAATAAACTCCCTTTTGTAAAAGCCAATCCATTTCTGGTGTTTTGCATTCCAGCAGCATTAGCAAACTAGAACACCAGGGTATACTCCCTCAGAGTCAGGAACTGGGTAAGGAGGAGTTGCAGCCTTAGCCAGCATTGTGTTTGAAAATACCCTTCATAACAACTTCAGCATCCTGGCCTTTGATGATAGGGGAGTTCTTTCTGTTCCTAAACATGTGATTTTGCACTATTTCTTGACTCAGGATGTGAGTGACATTTCTGTCAAGGCAAATCTTAACATTTTTATACACCACACATTAGAATGCATAAAAAAAAGATGAAGTGAAATTGAAAATGTTTTTCATAATGAAAATTAAAATTTAAATCCCAAAGTTTGGTTTTATTAGGTTATTTGCAAAGTCATAGGGAACTTGCTTCAACAAGGGAATGAATCTGCTCACATAACTGTTAAAATTGAGAGGTAAGGTAGCCACGAGGCCTAACCTCTCTGGCTCCATTTCTTTGCAAGTCTCTTCATTCTGCTCTTTCTGTGATAGCTTTGACCTTGGCTGACTTTCCTTAAGCCAACTGCCATCACTGTGCCTATTAGCCTGGGCCTCTGCACAGACCCCCAACTCTTCCTCACTGACATGCAGTAGCAAAATGGCTACAACAAGTTCCAGGCTTCGCATTCACATACCACATGGCTCAGAGGGAAAGAGAATTAAAATTTTTGTTTTATGCTGCTTGGACCAACTCAGGTCATCTGTCTATCCCTAAATCAAAGATTGTAGCATTGGAGATGGGCTTATGCTGATTGGTTGAGGCCAATCTGGATTCACCCATAGAATTGAAGACATTGATTACATCCAGAACAACAGGAATGCTACAAAATAAAGTAGCAGTTCGATGGATCTTAAGAAGGTAGAAATTGAAATTTTTACCATTGTAATCCTCACAGAGTATGATTATAGCTTCTGCTTTCATAGCATTTGCAATTTATTAATTCATTTAAAATACACTTAATAAGCAATTAATGGGCAGGAGAAGAAGTTGCAAGGGAAATTAAGAAATATCTTGAGGCAAATGAAAATGAAAACACAACATCCCAAAGCTTAGGGGATGCAGCAAAGGCAGTGCTGAGAGGAAAATTTACATTAAAAGGACAGAAAGATAACGAGAGATTTAACCTCACAACTGGAGAATTTGGAAAAAGAAGAGCAAGCTAAACTCAAAGTGGCCAGAAAGAAAGAAGTAACAAAGATTAGAGTGGAGACAAATGAAATAGAGATTTAAGGAACAATTGAGAGAATCAGCAAAACCAAAAGTTTATTCTTTGAAAAGACCAATAATATTGAGAACCTTTACCAAGACTGACAAAGAAAAACAGAGAGCACAGAAATAACTAAAATCAGAATTGAAAGTGGGGGCCGGGGGGGGGGGGCATTACTACTGACCCCACAGAAATAAAAAGGATTATAAGAGGATACTGTGAACAGTTATATGCCAACAAATGACATAACCTGGATGGAATGGACAAATTCCTAGAAATACATAAACTATCTACATTGACTCAAGAAGAAATAGAAGATCTAAACAGACCAATAACAAGTAATTAAATCAGTCATCAGAAACCTCCTAACAAAGAAAAGCCCAGGACCAGATGGCTTCACTGTGAATTTTACCACACATTTCAAGAATTAGCACCAGTCCAGGTTCAAACTCTTCCAGAAAATTGAAGAGGAGATAATACTTCCCAACACCTTCTGTGAGTCCAGCATCACCTTCATACCAAAGTCAGATAAAGATATCACAAGAAAAGAAAATTACAGACCAATATCCCTTATGAATAGAGATGGAAAAATCTTCCACAAAATACAAGCAAACCGAATCTAACAGCACATTAAAAGAATTATACACCATGACTGGGTGGTTTTTATCCCAGATATGCAAGGGTGGTTCCAAGAAAATCAATTAATGTAAATCGTTACATTAACAGAACTAAGGAAAAAATTGTGTGATCATCCCAGCTGATGCAGAAAAGACATTTTTCAAAATCCAGCACAACTTCTTGATAAAAACACTTAGAAAACTAGTTATAGAAGGAAATTTCCTCAACATGATAAAGGGTATATGTGAAAAACCCACTGCTAACAATGGTGAAAGACTGAAAGCTTTCCCCTAAGATCAGGAACAAGACAAGTTGCCCACTGTCACCATTGTTATTCAACATTACTTTGGAACTGCTTGCCGGAGCAGTTAGGTGAGAAAAATAAATAAAAAGCATCCACATTGGAAATGAAAAAGTATAACTTTCCCTATGTGTAGATAACATGATCTTATATATAGAAAAGCTTGAGAAATCCACAAGAAAGCTCCTAGAGCTAATAAATGAGTTTGGCTAAGTGGTGGGGTATAAGATCAACACACAAAAATCAGTAGTGTTTCTATACACTAGTGATGAACAAAGATGAAATCTAGAAAAAATTCCATTTACAACGGCAACTAAAATAATCAGGTATCTAGGAATAAATTTAACCACGATATAAAGGAGTTGTATATTGAAAACTACATAGCACTGGTAAAAGAAATCGCAGAAGGCTTAAATATGGAAGGACAGTCCACATTCATGGATTGGAAGACTAAATGTTGTCAAGATGTAAATTCTACCCAAAGTGATTTACAGATTCAGTGCTAACCCAGTCAAAATTCCAATAGCCTTTGTAGAAATGGAGAAGCCAACTATCTAATTAGTAGGGAAGGTTAGGTAGGCCGAATAGCCAAGAACATCTTGAAAAAGAAGAATGAAGTTGGAGGACTCACACTTCCTGACCTTAAAATTACTACAAACCTACAGTAATTAAAACAGGATGGTACTGGCAAAAGGACAGACATAAAGACTAATAGAATAGAATTGCGAGTTTAGAAATAAACTCTCACATCTATGGCCAATTGATTTTTTGACAAGGATGTCAAATCCACTCAATGGGGAAAGAATAGTATTTTCAACAAATGGTGCTGGGAAATCTGGATATCCATATGCAAAAGAATGAAGCTGGACCTCTCCCTCACTGTAAACAAAAATTAACTCAAAGTGCACCAAAGACCTAAATATAAAAAATGAAACTATAAGACTCCTAGAAACAAACATAGGGAAGCATCCTTAGGATCTTGTGTTAGGTAATGGCTTCTTAGACTTTTATACCAAAAGCACTACCAACAAAAGAAAAAAATAAATAGGAATTCCTCAAAATAAAAAAAGTATGCATCAACCAATATTATCAAGAAAGTTGAAAATACCCCCTACAGAATGGAAGAAAATATTTGGAAACCATAAATCTGACAAGGGTTTAATATTCAGAATATATAAAGAATGCCTAAACCCAGTAACAGAAAGATAACCCAATTAAAAATAGGTATATCTCCAAAGAAGATGTACAAATAGCCAAGAAGCATGTGAAAAGATGCTCAACATCAGGAAAATGCAAATCAAAACCAAAATGAGATACCATCTCACACCCTCTAGAATGGCTATTGTTAAAAAATGGATGGTAACAAGTGTTGGTAAGGATGTGGAGAAATAGGAACCCTCACCCATTGTTGGTGGCAATGTGGAAAACAATTTGGTGGTTCCTCAGGAAGTTAAGTATTGGCATCATCTGACATACCCACCTCTAGGTATATGCCCCAAAGAATTGACAGCAGGGGCTCAAAAAGATATCTGTACAATGATATTTATGATGGCATTTTACACAATTGCCAGAAAAGCAACCTTAGTGTTCATCAGTGGATGGATGGATAAGCATATGGCATATCCATATAATGGAATATTATTCAGCTATAAAAAGAAAAGAAATTCTGATACATGCTACAACCTGGATGAACCTTGAAGACATCATATTGAGTGAAATAAGCCAGACACAAAAGGATAAATATTGAATGATCTCACTTATAGGAAACAATTAGAATATGCAGATTCACGCAATTAGAAATTAGAATACAGGTTACCTGGGGTGGGGTGAGCAATGAGGAGTTAATGTTTAGTTGGTATGGAGTTTCTCTTTGGGGTGATGGAAAAGTTTTGGTAATGGATGGTGGTGATGATAGCACAATATTGTGAATGTAATTAATACCACTGAATTGTGTTTTTGAAAGTGGTTAAAATGAGGAAGTCTATGTTATATATATGTTACCAGAATAAAAAATAATCACAAAACTCATAGTATTGTACAACACAAAGATAGAATCCAATGAACTTATGAACTCTAGTTAGCAATGTAAGTATAATTTCATTAATTGTAACAAAGTGCAAAATGTTGATAATAGAGAGAATATTTGTATGTGTGTGCAGAATATGGGAACTCTGTACTTTCTCCAGGATTATTCTGTAAACCTACAATTGCTGAGGTAAATTTTTTAAAATACCCTTATGAAAAGTTTTTTGCTTTTCAAATACTTAGATAAGAAATGGTGAGTTATTTAGATCTTAATACCATTTCTTTGCCAGTATTCTTGATATTAAGGTTGAGGGTCCATCCTCTTTTCATGTAATAGTTGTAACTCATATAAATTGAATAATGACAAATGAAGCTAAAGCCCAAAGTGGAGGCTAAGATCAAGTAGGAGAGTTTTATTTTTAGCTTTCATATGTAATAATTTCATGAAAATATGTTTGAAAGTGGAATGTCTTGGAGGTTAATAATGGAACATGTTGTGACAGTGGGTCGTGAATTGTCAGTTCCTAGAAAAATAAAAAATAAAATTATTATTAGGGTTTATAGGGTGTCTGCTTCTCTGGACACAGGGTATGAGGTGGGTAGGTAGGAGAGAAATATCAGAAATATCCAGTCAGGTATTAATGGGGACTGTTGGTTCAGCAGCCCTTAAACTTTAAATTTCTACATAGGACTTTGCTAGGTTTCTAGTATAGAAGGCTCAACTGGCTACCCCCCACATACATATAATCCTAATATAGGCCCCCAGTCTGCCATCTGCGTGTACATCAGAGTATACCTACTATCCCATGATGGAAGGGAGATTGGAAGTTGGAGTGGACAAATGTCTACCCTTTTGTCCCTTCAGGGAACAGGCTCTAGAGCCTTGCCACTGGAAGAAGCTCTTAGAGGCGCACCTCAACTGAGGCCTCACACATCGCAGCTCCAGGAGATACAGGTCAGGGAATTTCTCATGCTGCTTTGGCCTGGGCAGTAGTGGTGCCTCCAGGCATTGGCTTAAAATCATCTTTCCACTGAATTCTGTTAAAGTAAGATAGAGGTATAGAGCTGACAATATATAATGAATAAAAGTTTATGTTATTTGAGAGTAGCTTTAATGACTTGGCTGTAGTACTGGGCCTTTTCAACTCTGGAGCTTGACATAGCCTATTACATTTGGATGTTTAAGTACAGATTTATGGAAAATGGTTCTGGATGTAGTATGGGATGCTAAGCCTCGTTCCTGTTGCTCTTGGGGAGCTGATAGAACTGACATACATATGAAACAGTTGATGAACAGAGTAATACCATATGTGGCAATAAGTTTCTAAGAATTCAGAGGCTAGTCAGGTCCCTAAGGTCTAAAAATAATAGGAGAGGTTTCATAGAGGTGATCCGTGTTAAGCTGTGTCCTGGAAGATGGGCAGGGTTTGAATCCTTGGTGAAAAAGGGGCAGAAGGGAAGCATTTGTGAGAGATAAAGGATATGGGGTAATGACTGGGAGGATGTGATGAAAGAAATGAACCCTAGGAGATAATAAGGATCAGGTTGATTTGACTGAAGTAAAAGGTCTATTAGGAGCATATTTGGAAAAAAAGTTGACTAGATAGGGTAAGACATTTCAATAGAAGGCTGTAGGAACAAGGCAGAGAGAAATTACATATTGAAAATATGGTATTTTAGAGGACTATTAAAATTAAAGTTTCCTCAGCTGTAGCTTCTTTATATATAGAAAGAATTTATCTTTCAAATAAATTCATTCCAAATTGAGGAAATGTTATGGGATTAGAAAACCACCTTCCTTCTCGTTAAAATGACCAAAAGCTCAAAGATATGCGTATAGGTTTTGACATTAGTTTGACATTAGTTTTATACATTAGTATTTGAAGAATACCATTTGGAGTGTATAACCTTTGGTTTATGGTGTTATGCTAATAAAGAGCAAAAATATTTCCAGACTTCCAAAGTTAACTTTGGTGATGGTTCATTTGAAATGTTGCTGACTATTTGTTTCATTTACTTCTGGAAAATGAAATAACCAAATCTTCATTCAGTTTTCTGAAGTAAATTTGAAAGAATATAAAAACTACACCTTCAAACGTATAGCAAGCCATTTCGAAAGAGCAAACCTGTATCTAATACTATTTATTAGAACAATGTTTTATTTAGAAAATTTTCTAGAAAAATGTAAGATTTCTTAAGATGTATTCAACGATAAGCAATCTTCATTAAAATATATTAATTTGAAATTCATTCACTCTTATAAAATATCTAAATTTTCAAATCAACAAGGGTTTCACAGTGCCATGTAATGAAAATAGAATATTCATTTAAAATTTATAGTTTCTTTGAGGAATCAGCATAATTTTTGAAAGCAAATTTCAGAATGAGTTGGTGAAAAGGGAGTGTTCAGAGGCATATACTTTAGTCTAACAAATAATACTTTTGACGATATGTTGTTAACTTTGGATTATGTGAAAACTTTTTTTTAAACCATATTTAAATCAAATTGAGTTTTATGTTTTCGTTTTGATCAAGAGGAACTAATTTGGAAAGTAAAAAATAATGGGCTGATACATATGTAAATTTCTATCCAAGGGATAACTGTTGAGCACTAGGTGCTGAATTTGTATCAAATTATGTTAAAATAATTTCTCATTAAATTGACAAACATTGGCTGGGAAAAGTCTATAAATTTTCCTCTTAAACAACTAAAATTTCTTTATTGTTGTTCTTATGTCTGATTCTAAACTTTAGAAACTAGATCTTCTCATTGCAAGGGGAATAAAATGACAAAATGTGTCAGGATTATTCAATCATTTTATATAAATACAAATCCATCTACTTTGAGGAGAACCATCACACCTTTTAAAATGAGATCAATCAACCACCTTTCTCAGAATTGCTTTCATTTTGCTAATGAATACTTTTATTCTTGAAATATTGCATTTTTATTCTCCTTATTAATGGCCTTTCCTGCATATGAGTAAATAAATCATGGAGCTGCTGGTAGTTCTAAGTGCCTTCCAAAGAGCATTTAAGTGCTTGTAATCACTAAGCAAAGGAGTACTATAGATTAAATGTGTTGTAAACTACACATGAATGCAATGTTTTTTTTATCATCTGTAACTTTAATGGAAAGAAAATGTTAATTTAGGGTAATGAAACGGACCTCCAAGTATGATCAGTGAAAAGACCATTAGGTTAATTGAAATGAGGATATGTATCACTGCTGTGGTGAAACTATTGTGGAGAAGACAGATTCATTTAGTGCTTGAATAGTAAAATTCAGAATGTGTCACTCCCAAGCTGGATTTACTACAGAAAGGAACAAGATTAATGACAAGGGTAATTCAGTTTTGTTTCATTTACTTTTACCTGTCACATTACTTGTCATTCTAGAGTGCCTGTCACTTAAAGATGAAAATGTATCCAAGCTTATTTAAATCAATTATGTATAAATTTTGTTACTTTCCTATGTATTCATGGTCCCCACTGAATTAAATACAAAACCAATATTTAAGTAATAGTGAAGTACACAGGTTATAACTTTCAAAAAACTAGCAACTTTAAATTTATTGATTTGTAAAAATGTAATTGAAATGATCACTTTAACTTAGCTGTTGGTTCTTTTTAGTGGCTGACCCTCAGAAACCTGTTGGGAACTAATTTTGTATAGTTTGTTTTCCACTTGGCTCAAAATTTACTATTTGAATTTACTCAAGAATTCGGTGCTTTAGTACTGCACCATAGTTTATAAAAATTTTATTTGAATGCTTTTTTATTTTTTTCCCTATGAAGAATCATAGCATAGGGCTGGGCACAAAGCTTTTCAGTAAGTACTTTCTATTCAGATTTAAAAGGCTTGGCACATTTTGAAACAAAAATTTAATTTAATATGTTCTTGAACTATTAGATTTCCCCCTTCATATGTCTAATTTAATACACTAATTTCTATTTAGATCTTAGATTCAGAATTACAGCATCTGGCCCACCAGTCAACCATCTAATCATCACCAAAAGCTTTTTGTCTGGGAGCTATATGAATACATTCATATATATAAATGTATTTATAAAGGGAACCCTTTCCCTAATGATTTATATGATCATCAGTCAACCAAGTATTTACTGAATTCTAGTTCTGAGCCCAGTATTGTAGTAGGTGCTTTCATGTGCTTAAGGCTTTCCCTTGAGAGGCTGTACATAATCAGTAGGTGTTTATAAAAGGATCAGCTTCTCTACTTAGTTTTAGAAATAAGAAACTTTTTAGGAAGGTGATTTTCTCTTTCGTTTTTGTTTTAGTCTCTTGGTTATGAGAATGTCTTTTCTTATTCTTGACTTATTTCTCCACTTGCCTGAAATTTATCTAGATGATATTTAGTAGGAGATACTTAATGAATTGATATAAGTATATATATTAATAATTTTGATGATATGTGAACATTATCCTAAATAATGATATGGGAAAAATTTAGTGATTATATTAGGAAATTAAATTTTAACTCTGTAATTGGATTCACCATACAGTTTTTCTGAATAGTTGACTTAGGTCATGTAATAAGTCTCGTTTTCATCCTTCTTTTTTCATGGATGACTCACTTAGACTGTTTAAGAAAAAGAGCACTGTAGTGGTTATTCAGCCTCACGGGCCAGAAAGCAGTAGTGATGAAGGCAGTTCTAGGGTTGGTATACTCTCACCAATATGCTCTTGAGCCACCTGGTCTCTCCTGGTGTGTCTGTTTCTTTCTTTGTGTCTTCTCCATTCTTTTCTCACTATATACTGCCTTCTTCATTTTTCACTTTCCCTTTTTGTTTTGTTTTGCTTTCTGTCTCATAGCTTCTGTTTACTCATAAGTTAGTTTTGGCTTGTCACTTTGGCATATGTCACCCATTGTCTATCACCCAGTAATCTCTCTTTCCTAGTTCACTCCTGAAGGAAAGAATCTGATTGACTTATGTAGCAATCCAGAGGTAACAGAAGTGACCTAAATAATTTTTTCTGACTTAATTCATCATGGGTTGCTTGGGGGCTCTGCTTTGTATTGATCTTATTCCAGAACCCAGACTGATGGAGCAGTCATTATTTGAAACATTGCCAGAAAAAAAAAAAAAAAAGAGACCAATCATGCACTGGCTTATACAGCTTACGCCCAGAAGCATTTGACTCATACTTCATTGACCAAAGCAAATTACATGGCCCCACATGGCATAAATGGGATAGGGAAGTACAGTCTTTCTGTGTGTTCTGGAAGAGAACCATAATTATTTGGTTGATATCACTAATGACTATTACAGTTGACTCTTGTAGTTACTACATGTTTCTTTTACTTTTCTTCCTACATGGAAAACATGCTTGTTCTTCATAGGAGATAATTTACAAATCTTAGGAGAGGAATTATATATCTACACTCTTACCCATGTGACTTCTGGTAACTTCCAATAAGCTTGTCCATGTGGCAGCTTTGGCCAATGGAATGTGACTGGACATGACATATGCTAACTCAGAGTAGAAGCTTTAAGTTTGATTTGCGACGTAGGGCTTGAATACTTGCATTTCTGTCCACTGCCATGAGAACAACACTTTCCAGATAGGCACTGCTCCTTCAGCTTGAATCCCAGAATGAGCAGACACGTAGAACAGACCTGCAGCCTGGAGCCGAGTTTTATTATCCTTAACTTTCACTTAATATGAGCAAGAAGAAGTGTTCGATGTGGTAAAATCGCTGAATTTTGGAATTGTTGCTACTAGCAAAACTGACTTATAACAATGAGCTTTGGAGTAAAACACTTGGGCTTGTTTGTTGGCTCTGCTAGCTGTGTGACTTCAGGTAAGTTGATTTAGTTCTGCATCTGGGTTTCTTCATCTGTTAAATGAGATAATGATGCCTTGCTCACAGTTTTGTTGTGAGGACTAAATTGGGATAAAGATGCTTAATACTGTACTCAACATGTAAGTAGAGTTAGTTTCCCATCCTTTCAACTTCTGCTTTACACTCCCCATTAATAGAGCTATACAAGTATATGATTACTTGTTAAGAATCTATAGACAGGAATCAATTTGAGATTAGGGATTGGATAAGATAGGTTTTCTAAGATGGACCATCTAGCCTAAATATAAGGATTTCCTTCTCAAGAGAGTTTAAGATTCTCTTATAAAGACCTCTTTATAAAATGATGGTTCCTGTACAGTGATAAGTCAACTAGGTTTTTATAGAAAGAACTGAACTAGACTGGCCCACTGCAGCATGTTTACCAAACCATTCTGGGAAACTCCTGTCTGTTGAATAGCCAGTTTGGTTAATAATCCACCCCCCCCCCCCCCCCCCCCCCCCCCGCCAACTGCCTCCTCCATAGAGGTTGACCTACTGCATTGGAACAAAGGACAGTTAATCTAGTAACTGGGCTAGTGAACTAAGATTTGTTCTAACTCAAGTAGATGAGACACCTGTGAAGCAGATCATGTACTTACCTACAGGGGAAGACGATCTTTTTTTTAAATGCTCATATTATAAAGACCTGACTGGTTCACAAGTAGGAATGAAAAAATACACAGAGCGTCTACCACATTAGAGACTTATAGGGTGAGAAGAGGCAAACTGCTTCTCTATCCCAAAAATAAGGATAAAACTGAGAGAGACAGGCCAATTAAAAACTCAGCCATGTGCAGGGATCAAATCAAGAGTATGGTTTCCACACACCCTGTAGTAGTTTCTAAAATATGTTTAGAAGATGCTTGATACTATTTCCCTTCAACAGAAATGTGAATTTAATACACATTCCTGTTGAGTGGTAGGCGTCATCTAATGTAACATGGCCTTCGAAGGGATAGAGGTGCTAGCTAGCAATGTTGGGCGTATAACTTCCAGGATGATTGCAGCCCTGGCCACCAGCTTGTTAGCAACTTCATGAGAGATACTGAGCCAGACCACCCAGCTAAGATGCCTTTCGATTTCTGACCCTGAGAAACTCTGTGAAATAATAAAGGTTTATTGGTTTAAGCTACTAATTTTTAAAGTAATTTATTACACACCAATATATAGCTCATACTCACTTAAAATCTCAGAAGAGATTAAAATGTCTTTTCAGTAACACCCAGTGTATTCTTTCATTTTGGCAAAGTGACTCAAAGTAAGAAAAAAAAAAGAAGTCACATCTAAAATTTATGTTTCATCTGTTCCCTATTTAAAATGACTGTTTTAGTAAAACACTGAAAGAGATAACAGGAATGAAAAAGGATAACTTAAACTGAAAAAAAAAATGTATATGGTGTTCTCCTTTATTCTTATCCCAAGATTTTTTTGTTGTTGATGTCTTCTCTTCTTTTCTTTGATTTTCTGCACCAGCAATTTTCAGATATCTACTAACAGGTGAAAGGGGATTTCTTAAGGTAGAAAAGGGTATGAGGGGCACAGAGACCCATTCATTACCCATTCCCCTCCCTTACCCATTCATGAAGTACTGAAGACTGTGGCAGCCTTGTTCTCTATGCTTTTGTAGTGTCTTTGGTACCATATGGTGGAAGCAGTAACATGAAACAGTGTGAATGGCTTTTGTGGTGGTCTCTAAACTGTTAGGGGCCCTATTTTCTCAAACTTACATTTAAAGAAAAAGTAGAATATTTTATTCATAATTATATCTATAAGTGGCTTGTTAGAAATCAGAGGGAGAATGGGCCTAGAAAAAATTTTCTAGACCTGGCCAGTTGCTAACCAATAAAAACTATTAAATATGTTGGTATGCTTACTTAGTGATAGGTTTTGGTGTGTTTTTGCTTTTGTAGAACTTTTCCTGGTATTCTGTAATATACCTGAGCCTCTATAAGCTTCTACTCTTAGAATTGAACAGTCTCTGCAATTTCACAGACAGAAATTTTTTTTGAAAGCTATTAGGGGGACATTTTCTTTAATGCTTGATAAGTTCTATTGTCTTTAACAGTTTTAAATTATCTGTTAGATTTTAAACCTTGCCATTTGAAAGAGTATCTTTTAAGAGTTTACTGATTTAAGTCTCAATAGACATGGCTTATGGCTGTCTACCTGATTTCATTTTTTAAGTGTTTTTAAATTGAACTTTAAGATTCGCTTCTAGGTGTAACTTGGAATTCTCTGTGTTTGATTTACAGCAAAATTAATATCATTAATTTTACAAGACTGCTTCTAAGCTGTGTTTTCCTGGCTCTTAGATTTTCTCTATGAAAAATGAAAAAGGACTCCTTAACCAGGTTTTATTGGGATAATCAATCAATTTATGAAGCCTGACGACTTCTTATTCTGAATTTTACCTGAGCAATGTTCTAGCTTAACTGAATGGCTCATAATATTGAGTGACTCTCTCGTCAGCTTTTTTATTGATTAACGACACAGATAAGAAAAATGTACCATGTTGCAGGGGGATTAGAGTCAAGGAAACTACAAGTCCCTCATCTCATCTTAAGACAGTTGAAAGTCTGTATTTAAGGAAGATATGATCCATGAAACGGAGGGAAAAGTCAGGGTTTAGTTCAGTAATTTGGGGTGGAGAGGAGGGATGGGGAAAGAGAAGGCTCATGCAGTGATGTAGTTTTGAAAATAACTTGTAGGAAGGGGAGAGGAAGTCATATAGCTAACCAGGAAAATACTATATAAAAACCTTGGTAAGTAATAGCTTAGCTGACATAGTAGAAAGATGAGCAGTGTTACTGATTGTCTTGTTTAGCTGTCAGAGAATATTGTACTGCTTCCTACATCTGCCCTCACATTCTACTTCACCTGTTTCAGCTTACTGAGATAGATAAACCTTGTAGTTCAAGACTGTCAAGGGCACTGCAATCAGTACTAATTCATTCTTGCTCTGACAAGTCTTGGCAACAGAAGCTTCTGGCAGTTGTAGAAGTGCATTGTCAGTGTTTCTGAGTGTCTGAACATTGTAGCAGAGCTCTCAGCATGTTGGGTATCTTAATCCAATAGTGAATCCAGAGTAAATCAGCTTCTCGAGGAGAAATGTTGGAAATCAAGATGTCCTGTGTGGTTATCTTTTGCCAATCATCAACTTTGGTTAACTTTGAGGGTATATACCTTTAATAAGATAATAGGGAATTCATGGGTCTTCTTGAAACTCTAAAAATATTTGCATATAAAGATGTTGGTGTACCTCAGATACCATACCTACCTTTCTCTCTTCACAGAATTCAATCAGCCAGTTCTGGAATAGCATAAAAGTAAAACTGATAACAATCAAAATCAATTTACATAGAATAGTAGCTGGAAAATAAAGATATTTGAGGAATTAAATCATTGGGGATTAAAAATTGTCACTCTGATAGGAAAGACAGTTGAAGTGTAGTGGTTAAAAGCTTGGGGTCCAGAACTAGATTGGGTTCCCGTCTTCTCTCCTGTATTATTTAAACCTGTCAAGCTGCCATTGTTTTTTCTGCAACAAAAGGATCATAATAAGCAAAAGGGTTTAATAAGATGTAGATAAGAGGGTTAAATGAGATGACAAGTTTTGGCACATACACGTGCCCACAGCATGTTTGCTGTCTTGATGGTGGTGGTGAAAGTGATGACTTCCATGTGGCATTCTCTTTGCTCAACTAAGTAAAAAAAAATACAGGAAGCTGAATAAGCATAGATGGTTTGTGACCATTTTGGTTAAGAGTGTCATGAAAGATTAAAGTAAGACCTAAGGTGGTATGGAAAGATGAATGTAAACACCTTGTATCTATCTCTTTATGAAGATAGAGGGAATCAAGAAAGAATAGTTTGTGGACTTTCAGTATAACTCATTTGTTAGCATTCTCACTTCTATCCATTTGAAAATTCTTATTGGATTCACCAATCTATTGTCCTGAAACCTCTGAATTAATTTTATGCTGATGTTTTATCCTATTTGACAAAAGGCCAAAGACCTCCATGGACATTAGGAAAACAAGATTAATCAGTCTCTTTGTTACCAGGCACCAGAACTGTGGGTGATCATATCTTATGTCTGAACCAACTGTGATGTATGATTTGGTCAAGGGATTTATATTCTTAGCTCTCTGTTCTCTGTGACCTTCCTGTGACCTTAGAGTCTCTGGCATCTGTAGGCTGTGTCATTAGGAAAGAGCTAAATGTTGTAGGGAGTATATCCTTTGCCACTTAAAAGAACACCACATTTTTGGAGCTACAACCTCAGCCATGTCTTCTTTTCTATTGTGGGGGTTAATCTAAGAGGGTCAGCCAGCATGCTTTGGAAGTCTTTATTCCCTCTAATTATTATTTTTAAGAATAATCTGATGGAGTCTTTAACAGGAAAAGGGAAATTTCCAGCTAATCAAGATTTAACTGCTTGAGAGAAAAGTTGACAACTGTTAAACAAATGTGGTCTGACATCCCCTGCTATGCACTACTCTTTAATTTTTGGTTCATTATGTTGCATGTTAGTACTGTTTATATCAAGGCAGTCTTGCACTCAACAGCGAGAAGTGAGCCAGCTTTCTCAGGGTGTTAAGACATTTTTGGCTTTTGGGCAGATTAAAGAGATGGGGTTTTTTGAGTGACAGAGCAGTAATGGGAAGAGCCCTGGGTTGGAAATCTAGGACTGAGTTGTAGTCCTTGGTTCTTTACTTAACTATTGGCATGATTTCCTCAACTACTAAATGACGGAGATTAGGCTAGGTGATCTGTTGGATTTTTTCTATCTTTAATTTATCCTTCATTGGTTCTATGATTCAAAACACTTTTTGGGAGGTAGAGGGTAGGAGAAGGGCTACCAAATGACTTAAAGCATTCTCAGAGATTTCAAACTGTTCAGGCTCTCTTTACACTGTTGCACTGAAATACATGAAAATACTGGGTGTTAATAATATCTTAAACCTCCATAGGCTACCTTCCTCACACAGAGATTCTCATCTTCAGGTAGCAGTGGTATTCCAGCAAACCTAGGGCTGGTTAGTTGGCTGGGAAAAGAAGAGAGGTGGGATGCTGTTGCCCACTGATGGCCTTGGGATTGGATCAGTATCCTTTACATGATTTAGAAGTCTCTCGTAATGTTTCCTGCCTCCTCTTCTCTAGTCACACTGGCCGTCTTTTAGTTCCTGGGATGCAGCATCCTGATACAGGGTCTTCTTTATACTTGCTAATATCTTTGCCAGGAATGATATTTACTGTTCTGCCTCTCTTTGCTGTCTCACCTCCTGTCTTAACTCCTACTCCTACTCATTCTCCAAGTCTTCCTCAAGCGTCACTTGTAGTGACCTGCCTAACTTGGTCACTTTTCCTTATTATACATACTTGTAGTACCATATACCCCTCTTGTAACACTTGCTACAGTTATATTGTCACATTGATTTAAGTGGTTATTTGTTTAATCATTTCCTTCCCCAATATACTGTAAGCTCGGTGGGCCAGTTTGGGTGTATTATGCCCCCCAAAACACCATTATCTTTGATGCAGTTTTGTCGGGGAAGACATGTTAGTGTTGATTAAGTTGGAATCTTTGGATTAGGTTGTTTCCATGGAGATATGACCCACCCAACTGTAGGTGATAGCTTTGCTTAGATAATTTCCATAGAGGTGTCGTCCTGCCCATTCGGTATGGGCTTTGGTTAGTTCACTAGAGTCCTATATAAGAAGCTCAGACAGAAGGAGCTTGCTGCAGCTGAGACAGACATCTTAAAGATGGCTGTTGGAAACTGATGAAGATATTTTGGAGAGCTGCTGCAGCCTAGAGAGGAACGTCCTGGGAGAAAGCAATTCTGAAACCAGAACTCTGGAGCACATGCCAGCCACATGCCTTCCCAGCTAACAGAGGTTTTCTGGATGCCATCAGCCATCCTCCAGTGAAGGTACCCAATTGTTGATGCCTTACCTTGGACACTTTGTGGCCTTAAGATTGTAACTGTGTAACCAAATAACTCCCTTTTATACAAGCCAATCTATTTCTGGTATTTTGCATAATGGCAGCTTTAGCAAACTGGAATACTCTGTGAGATTGGATCGCGCCTGTTTTTGCTTCTTTGTATTTCTAGTGCCTACCTCAGTGTCTAGAACAGAGGTGTTCAGTTTATATTTGTTGGATGAATGAATGAGCCAAAGGTATTGGGAGCCTCTTGATTTTGAATAAGTAATTGTGATGATAATAACCACAATACAGCAGCTAATATTTATTGTATACTTTCAGTGTGCCAGGCGTTATTGTCTTGCTCTTGTTACCATCCCTGTGTAATTATCATCACAATCATTTATATACTAGACACTGTGTGGAGCATTTTGGGTGTTAATTCGTTTAATTCTAACAGTGTGTTTTAAGTTTGTTACTGTTATTATTCTTGTTTTTCATATAAGGAAATTGAGGCTCAGAGAAGTTTAATAATTTGTCCAAGCTACTGAGAGACAGACTTGTTATTTTTACCCATGTACTTGGATTCCAGAATC
Source organism: Choloepus didactylus (assembly GCF_015220235.1). Taxonomy (NCBI): domain Eukaryota; kingdom Metazoa; phylum Chordata; class Mammalia; order Pilosa; family Megalonychidae; genus Choloepus; species Choloepus didactylus. The sequence goes on along the minus strand of NC_051313.1, from coordinate 93,631,794 downwards.
CTCATTGTCAGCAATTGGGAATATTGTAGAAATGAACAAAAGCTTTCTGTAGCATTTATTTCCCAGTTTAAGACCTGTCTGTTGCATATAAGTCTTTATTCTTCTTTATTGTGTCCACCATTACCATTAGAATGGGGCAGATATTTTGTGTCATTCATTTTGATTACCAGGCATCTAATTTCCTAGGGAATTCCTCTGTGTAGAAACTCTTTTCTCCTCCTATCTAGGCAGAGTCTACCTCTTTCTACATAAGCTGAAAATGTCAGATACTTGCTTTCCCAGCTTTTCCTTGTAGTGTATGATGCACTTGCTGCAGATTCTGTACCAGACACAAAGAATGTACTGGAGAGGAGTCATTCTGTGGAGGGTTAGACAGCAGCAATAGCTATATTGGGGTAGGCTTCCAGAAACAGCACCGGCAACCATTCTTGAGGCAGTGTCCAGGGCCCAGAGTTAGGCAGTGTTAGTGTTGGTGCAAACTGTGGAGTCTGTGCCTAGAAACAGGGCAGTGGTTCTTTATGGGACCATTTTAAGCATGATTTTGGTTGTTTGTGAGTGGCAGCCTACAGCAAGAACTCTGGAGCCACACTGGCTGGGTTCAAATCTCAACTTGAATCCCAGCTCTGCTACTTTCCAATGTATAACCTTGATTGAGGAAGTTAATCTCTCTGTGCCTCAGTTTCCTCAAATTAAAAAAGGGGGAAATACTAATGCATACATCATGGGTTGTTGTAAGGATTAGATGAGTTAATTAAATAAAACTTAGAACACTGTCTAGCATACCTACTGCAAGTGTGTATTAGTGTTTTCTTTTATTGTTTTCTGACCATTTGAATATCATCTGTGTATATATTATCAATTTTTAACAAATTATTTTTCTTATTAAATTCATCTGTTGGAGTGTATCACTTAAACTTAGAACCCTGACTGATAGACGTAGCACGTGTTTGTTGAGTCATAGCTCTGTGTGGGATATTGTATGTTGAAGGATTTCCTTTTTGGAGAGGCTTTATAGAACCATTTCCTCGTGAATGTTTGCGGCCAAGGTTTATGTTATTTTTATTAAAATGCTTTACTCATTTACTCACTAGTTTCTTTAGAGTTGACTTACTGCATTTGACACCTCAGACTTTGACTCCCACTTATGGCAATAGTTGTTAATAAACTATGAAACAGATTTCTCCTTGAGGATGGGATAGTTATGAATTATGAGGAATCCTTATGTTAGGATGTGCTGGTTGTTGTCAGGCAGTGATTTCATTATCATCACCATTGCAATTATCTTGACCTACATTTATTGCTGATAATTGGTGTTCTCTATGAAGAGCCCGTTTAACTCACTTCTCATCTGAGTGAAGGGCTATCCATAATCTGAGTTTCCCTCTGGAACCCTCTTTATGTTGCACAATGCCTTCTGGCACATTAGCTTTCAGTCTGTGAAAGCAGATAGTTTCAAATGGGAAAATGTCATGCAAGGTGAACTATTGGTATTTTCACAGCAGGCAAATTCTTACCACCCTCAGTATAAAAATGCTACTGAATCACATTTATGGTTTTGTCACTGTTACAATGAGAACAGATAGTGACATTTAAACATAGGAAAACTCAACCTCTGATATTGACTATTAATGTGGAAAACTTGAAGGAGCAGGTATAACACTGTGACCTTAGTGATATGAATTCTCTAATCACAGCACACAGATCAGTCAAATATTTGACTTATTGATTTTTGGAGAACCAAGCCGTTTTGTATGCAGAGTATAAAAATAGTGGGAGTTTTCATCTGTGATTTCACAATAATAAGTGAGTCAGTGTCTTATGCAATAGATTTGAATTTATGTTGAATGGTATATATTTTTAATATTTTAACATGTTTAACAGAAGGGGTCTTCAGTTTTCTCATTTGTTTATAGCTATGTATTTTCAAAACAATATTACTAATATATATTTTGTTTTGAAACTATTAATGAATTCATTCATTAATGAAGACAAATTATTATTAGGAATCTAGCTTACTACCTGAAATTTTTAAAAGACCCTAGCAGCCCAGAGTTATAAATTTCCCGAGTGGATTTGAAAATAATTCTTTTCTGCACTTTCATTCCTCTATATTTTGCTCTTTTTTAAAATTAACCATCTAGAGCCTTACCTGTTGATTTCCAGTATACTGGAGGCTAAAAATAAAGTAGATTGAATTACCTTGACTTGTTAAAGGAGCCTTTCCATTTTAGCTTAAGTTGACCTTAAGAAACATAGATAATCTTTTGGAAAAATAGTGTTCAATAAATTTTGCTTCTTAAAACAATGGTGTAGGTGGGTTTGTATTTGAGCATTTGTGCCATTTTATCAGAACTGTTTTCCATTTTTCTTTAATCTCTTCAATCGCACTTTACAAATGTTTGGAAACACATTGATTTCCTCACTTTGGGTAACTCTCTTGTCCTTGCAGCCTCTTGTCCTTATGACTTTCTTTTCTTCTTGGTGCCATGCTCTGTAGCTGGCTCTTTACCTAAATTTGATCACCAATTAGTTGGTTGGGTTTTTAGTGTGCTAGTTGCTTTAAGTAAAACAAGGGGCAGTTTTTTTTGTTTTTTTTGTTTTTTCTGAATAGGTTTTTTCGGCAAAGGGTAATCCTCAGGTAATTTCTAGAAAAAATTACAACTGGAATAGTGCTGCTTTGGGAGAATAATGTACAGAAGAATAAATAGGAACAGGCATATTTCAGAATGATTTGGAAACCTGAAATCCCAGAATTCATTTTAATGTTTAAATGCCATTGAGAAATGATATTTAAGAAGGTATTTATTAAATAATTACATGTACCTCACTGTTAGCAGATAGTAATTCTAGTTTGGTAGGATTAATATACTTTTCTTTTAAAATCTTGCTAGATTCCAGTTATGGCTAGCTCTAGTTACAACCTGTTATCATGTACTTTCATTTTTATGGTTCAAGCAGTGCCTCCATTCTAGATTTTCGTGAAAAACCACACTGTCTCCTCAGTGTTAAGCACTTCAGCTGTTCCTCCTCTCTAGCTACCATCTCCTCATGTGAACTTGAAAGATTGAGTAAGAGAACACCGGAATGGGTCCCTATAGTAGCTTTCATGGTACCGTTATGAAAATGAATAAAGCCACCTATTTAATCCTGTAAGATCAGAATCTAATTCTTTTGAAAAAAGTATTGGTGGGAAATACAGCTATAGAGATAATTGAGTTGCCCCGTATGACACAGATTTATGGTGTTAGATATAAGGACAATTTTTTTTTTTCCTTCCTGCGTCTAGTTTTTCTAGTTCCTTGGAGTTTTAGATCTTGCTTTTCCCCTTTATCCAAAGGAGCACCTAGTTTGGAAAAGGTACTTGGAAAGTGAACCAAGGTTTGTGCTTATGGAAAGATGGTAAGGACAAGGCATTAGACAAATACCGGATAGAAATGGTCAAGGCAGAGGGAGTGAGCAGGAGAGGCTAGGAGAGGGAACAGGGCAAAAAGAAAAAAGCTGGGGGCAGTTAAAAGAAAGCATGAAGAAAAGGTAGAGAAGGTTAGGGGAGAAAATCTACAGCAAGGATACATGCGTTAAGTGTATCTTTGGGTAAGAGAATTTGATGATAATTGTTTATTACATATATCAAAAGTTGAATTTTGTTTATTTTATTCAAGATAGGAGAGAAAGAAAAACAAACTATTTTGAAGATGCAAGTTATAAAGCAGCTTTTGGTAGAATTTATTTTAGAGCGATTTTTGTGATATGCTGTTTTTTCAGTGAGCCATCAGTGTTGACAGGGTGATATTTTAAAACTGTAAACAGGGTCTATGATATGTGGGTAGAGAGAGAGAGAGACCTTGAGGGTATACCTAAAGTAGTAGGCGTGAACTTTGCTAAGGAGGAGAGACAGGGTCCTCTAAAGAGGCCCTGATGTGTTGGAGAAAAGTTTTGCTTAGGACTGGCCCTTGTTGTCTAAGTGAAGGTCTGATGTGTAGTAGAGATTGCTGATCAGTTGTCATTTAGTAGCTTCCTAGCAGTGTGCTCTCCATGCTTGTTACATCCTAAGTATGGGGTCTTTCAAATCCTTCTTGATTTGTATTTTTATGTTGGGGCAATTTTACCTAATGTATCATTCTACTCAGGGAATACAGAAATGTAACCAATATGAAATGTTGGAATACTCAGGTCTCAGAATCATAAATTTAAAATCTAATAGGCAAATGCAAAGTTTGGCCTTACTATTCTATTAAATTAGATATAAAAGGGATAGCTGAAGAAAAATTATTTTGCTTAAAATGGAAGCACACTTTTAAAAGTTTGCTCTGAAGCGCAGGAAGCAATTGTATTTTAAGTATGTGTAATTATCTGCATTCCTTTCCAACCTCTTTGGAATCAAATTGGTTTTCACCAAGGAAGGCAATTATATGTGGGAGGCCACTTTTTGTTGAATTACTCTGTGTTGCATGCAGTGCATCCCACAAACCTGAAATCAGAGTTGTACCGCTATGATTTATATTACCCATTACTTACAACTTTGTATTAAAGGCTTTTAGTTTTCTGCTTCAGTAAATCTAAATTCTCTGTTTGAAGAAGAATTGCTTACATTAGTTCCTAAGCTAAATAGTGAATCCTGTCTTTAAAAATCTCATCGGAGGTACTTGTCACAGCTAGAACTTCTCAGTTGGCTTTAAATGCTCTTTCCCAAAGCTGTTTAACTTTGCTGGGTGGTGAAATAACTGAAAGAGGTACTGGTTTTGTGAAGATGAGTTGAACCACACAGTTCAAAGGAGAAAACTTCATAGCATTAATCAAAAAGTATTTATCTACCAGATGTTTATCATTCTTACAGTCCCATGCTAGACATGTTGTACCTGGTTTACTCTTCCCAACTAGCTCAGTGGTTCTCAACCCCAGCTGTTCTTTAAATTCACTTGTGGAGCTTGAAATAAAAAAATGCTCCAGTCCTACCTCAGAACAATTAAATGGAGAACATGGATGTTTTTAAAGCATTTCTTGGTGAACCTAGTTTACATTTAAGACTGAAAACATGAAGTGAGTCTGCCCTTTTTGGTGGCTTTTCATTTGAAATTAGATTTCCTCTTTTCTTTGTTTTCTGCTTCATATTCCTTCCAGAAGGAGGAAATATGACCACACAAACAAACCAATAAAAACAAACAGAAGAACAAAACTAGGCTGCATAATTGTCTCTTGGGCTTCTATGATAGTCTAACTCCATTCGGGTAAATATTTCCCTGGCAACTCCCTAAAGTGTTGTAATTTTACTTTTTTTTCTCCTTCTGAAGAATGTCTTACATAGTTTCTTTGCTAAACTTAACCATTTTATTACTTTGTCAGAGACTTGCTTTTCATTGGGGGTTTTCCATTTTTTTCTCTCTGAATATTTAAAGCCATGTCTTTACCTAGAAAAATTTTAACAAGGATTTATAGTGTTTTCCATTACGTCTTTCTTGCAAATTACTCATTCAACTTCATTTTGTTTGGATTTCACATGCTTGAGAAGTTATAATAGTATTCATTTTTTTATAAGGAGAGGAGGCATATTAAATACAGATGAATCTTGTGAAACATCAGTTTGTCCATTTGAAGATCAGGTTAGTGTTTGTTATCTACTCCTACTAGTTTGCTGTCTTTTATTTGACTACATTTGGAAATAATGGTCTAGCTGTGGCAAGGGTTCCTAAATAATGTTGTAAGAAGTTCTGAAGGTAGATTATTATATTAATAATAATAATAGTAGCAGTTATAATTTTTTGAATTCTTGGTGCTAAGCACAGTGCTAAGTGTTTCATGTGCATTGGCCCTTTGAAGCCTCATGCTAACCTTATGAAGCTTATATACTGTTATTATCCCTACAGGCCAAAAGAAAATGGAGGCAAGGGAGTAGAAGAGCCCAGATTTACCTGACTTAAGAGCCCAGCTTTTAACCTACTATATTGTACCTTTCCTCCTACCTCTTGTATACCACATTACTGATGCATTCTAGCACAGAAATTCTGCTTGCATTCCCTTCCTGTCTTATTTGCTAGGGCTGCTGGTAACAAAGTACCCCAAACTAGGTGCCTTAAAACTACAGAAGTGTATTGTCTCTCAGTTCTAGAAGTCTGAAATCAAGGTTTCAACAGGGCATGTTCCCTCAGAAACCTGTAGGTGAGAATCCTTCCTTGCCTCTCCTAGCTTCCTCTCCCAGGAATCCTTGGCATTTCTTGGCTTGTAGATGCAACACTTCAATCTCTGCCTCCTCCTCCTTAACATGGCCTGTTTCTTTAAGGACACCAAACTGGATTAGGGGCTCACCCTACTCCAGTATTACCTCTCTTAATTTAACTGATTCTATCTGAATGACCCTACTTCCTAATAAGGTCACATTCTGAGCTACTGGGGGTTGGGACCTCAACTTACCTTTTTTGGGGACACAATTCAACCCATAACACTTCCCTTCCAGAGTAACTCATTGATTTGACCTGCCTCAGCCTCTTTGTTTTCTTACTTCCCAATCTTGAACATCAGGCATCCCTTTTTCACATTTAGTGGACCAGGCACTGGGGAAGGCAGGCGTGCTTTGGAGTTTAGCAGAATGGTGAAGGAAGGTGCCAGAAGGACCTTTGGAGAGTATTTAATGTTTTCCTCTCAGACATAAAACAGTTTGATTAGTGACTGTATTCTTTTTTTTCCTCTTTTTCTTTTTAGTAATAGCTTTACTGAGATAATTTCTATGCCATACAGTTTACCCGTTTAAAGTGCATAATTCAATGTTTTTTAGTATACTCACAGAGTTGTGCAACCATCGCCACAATCAAGTTAGAACATTTTCATGACTCCAAAAAGAAATCCTGTAACCTTTACCTGTCGCTCCCCAACCCACCCACCCCCTTTTGCCCTAGGCAAACACTAATCTGCTTTTTTACTCCATAGATTTTCCTGTTCTGGACATTTCCTGTAAATGGAATCATACCATATGTGATCTTTTGTGACTGGCTTCTTTCACTTAGCATAAGGTTTTCAAGATTCATCCATGTTGTAGCAAGTATCAGTAAGTTGTTCCTTTTCATGGTCAAATAACATTTCCTTGTATGGATATGCCAGATTGGTGATGTGATCTCACTCCTCTGACTCCCAGCATTGTTTTGAGTGCTGTAGCCAAGACCACAAGAGAACAGGCTAAAGGATTCTCTGAAGTTTCACATTCATTCCTTTGTATATTTGCCACATTTACTGTGCGCAGAACGCTTCACTGGATTTAATGGTGTACACAAATGTAAAAGACATGGCTTCTCTTGTTAAAGAACTTGTGATCTTCTAGGGAAGTTGAGACATGAAGTAATCTATAACCTGTGCCACAAGTCTGTTATCAACAGTCAGGTTCAAAGGAAGGAGAGAATTGTTTCTGTTTGGACTATGTGGATGCTGCCTCTCTTGTCTCCCAGATCAGTGTTTTTAAAAACATTACCTTTACCTTTCATTGATGTTGCTTTGGATCTCCTTGAAGACCCCAATTCAGTACATGCCTACCCATACCCAAAGACCATGAGCTCCAATATTAAAATGCAAGTCATTTTTGAATTTCTCTTGTTTAAAACAAAGTTTACTAGTATCTTGAAGGTCATGGGTCATAATGGATTTAAAATTTAGAGTGTCAGTACCAAGTTATATAGAAATGTTCAGAAATGGTAAAGTGTATTCAGCTACCAAAATTGTACAGTTATAATATCCTATTCAGTTCAGCTCAAATTCAAGTTAAAGGCAGGTTTAATGGATGGAAAACCTTGTTACTTCTGCATAGTCTGATCAGCATTGCATAAATACCAGTTGTAGCCACTTGAGTGAACTACAGATCCACAAGAGAAATTCTCTTTAGGATATTTTGAAACACTATTATTCTGCTTCAGGTATGTTTTATACCTAGTGTGCCATTCCTTCCTATTTATAAATATTATTTAATATTATACCATTTAAAAGTTTTTACAATGTCACAGTCATTTTATTTGCAATATAGCATGATTGGCTGTGAAATGAGTGTTTGGCTGTGAACTAATCTTGTTCTTTGCTAAAAAATTTTGGAGATCATTCTGATTCATTGATTTAAGTATATAAAGCAAATAGTTTGATTACGTGCTTTAAATCTTTATAATAAAATGTAAGAAATCTGAAAAATATTTTATTTACTAATTTTGTGGATGAGATGAATATTAAGAATCTTGTGAAATTGAATTCCTAGTTTCTGAGGATGATAAGTTAGCTATTGCTTTCAGATAGTGCTGAATAGCTATACTTTGAAACCTATGTGTTAATTTTAAAGTAGTATAAAGATATCTTTAGAATTAATAGCATCACATATCAAAATTGTTTCTTGGAAACATGAAATCCATAGAAAAAAGTCTTTATTCCACTCTTCAAAAGAAATCAAAATGTCTTCTATTAGTATAGCAATTGTTAAAATTTTTTTTAATGAGCATTTATTTTTATACCACATTCACATGTAGTCATTTTACATTTACTTATCTCCCAGCTCTGTACTACTACTACTAACTACAACCATAATTGGTATTTTAACAAAAGTAGATTTTTAAGGGTACAGTAATAGACAGGAAGCTGTCGTAGTGGGAATGAGTAGTGATAGAGGATTGGAGCACAGAAGTAGTAGTAGTGTGTGTATAAGCAATAGTTTTTAAAGTGAGAATTGTAAACCTCACTTGTGCTAGAAGCTGTTTTTCTCTTATATAGCTTAGTATTCCTTATTTATAGCACATAATAGATACTCAATATGTGTCAGTGGTAATTCAGAATCATGCAGTACACTAAAAATACACTGAAATATAAATAATAAAATAATCATAATACCTAATTTTCATTATTTACTTATGCCAGATAATGTATGTAAATTAACACCCCCGATCCCATGAGGTAGAGGGATTTCTTACTAAAATAAATAAAACAGAACAAACTTTAAAATGTTGCCAGGTCTTATCTACTATTCTGAGCACCACAATGAGGATAGTGGTGCACTTGAATGTTTGTTAAAGGCTTCATGTATATGGGACAATATCTCCAGCTTGGACATTGGATGGAAAGAAAAGAAAAGAAAGGAAACCAAAAGAGGAAAAGAAAGACAGGCCTTTTTCCCTGTGAGACAGTAAATGTGTTTTTTTTAGAAATCCGGGAACCCTTGGCATACAGGAAAAATTAGCAGTTCTCTCTAATCAGGTTAAGAACTGAGAAACAAGGTGAATTGTGAGAAGAGTATGAATATATACAAGGTCTACATGTAACGTTTTCTAATTCTGTTCTTCTTGAAAGAATTGTTCTAAACTTTTAGGCATTTTTTGAGCAGTCTACAAACACATCAACCAAGTAACTATAGCTGATCAACCAATTTCAAATGCATTACCATGTAAGAAAGACAATCAGTTAATGTTCAGAATTAGCAACTAACATGCAAGTCAGCACAGATGATCCATTTTTAATTTGCGGGACTTCTTTCCATTTTTAGAAATTATTTGGAATGACTGTAATAACTGTTCAACCTAGAATACAATTTAATCAGTTTCTTTTTACTCTGTAAGACCATCAGTAATAGAATCATGGAAATGATGATAACCACTATTATCTGAAGGGACTTTGTATACATTATCTTCAATCTTCACACCTATCTTGCAGGATAGCTATCGTTATCCCCATTTCACAGATGAGGGAATTTAGGCTCAGAGATGTTAAGGAGCTTGCCTGAGGTAACACAGATAATAAGCTGGCAAAGCTAAGATTCAAATCCAAGTCTGTCAGACTCCAAAGTCCATACAAATTCTAATGTACCTACCTATCAAATTGATTTGAAAATCTTCAGCTCAGAAAAAGATACGTTCTTACAAGGTCAAAATTAATTAATATTAATGAGAGTATGATAATCTCTTGTGTGTTTTTATGTGTATCAAGAAATGTACAGGTATAAGGAAATATACCTCTTACAGTATTTTTTAACTTAAGAAAAACAATCCAATAGAAAATAACAACAAAAAGGTAATATATCAGTTATAAAGAACACAGACAATGGGAATGGTCGTTTACGGGACCTTTGGCAAGTTACTCAACCTCTCTGGGCCTCAAGTTTCTTCATCTGTAAAATGAGAAACACTTTGCCTGTTGAAAATCCAGCCAATATATATTGCCTGCTATGTGCAAGGTCACCAGCTAGATACTAAGTGAGATAAAAGGATGAGTAATATAGCCATGAATATGGAGAATCATGTAGTCTGATTATTTAACCATTGTGAGGTTCTCTCACGCTACCCTGATAGCTACACTCCTACCCCATCCTTAAACTCTGGCAACCATTAATCTGGTCTCTATTTCTATAATATTGTCATTTCAAGAATGTTATGCACATAGACTCATAGAGTATGTAACTTAAAAAAATTATTTTGAAATAATTATTGATTTATAGGAAGTTGCAAATACAGTAGAGAGAGAGAGAGAGAGATCCTGTTTACCTTTCACCTAATTTGCCCAGTGCTTGCATCTCACATAACCATAGAACAATATCAAAACCAGAAAATTGACCTTGGTAAAATGTGTTAACCACCACAATCAAGATACAAAACTATTCAGTCACTACAAAGATCCCCCTTGTTCTACCCTTTATAGTCATACCCACCTCTCTTCCCCCTCTCCACCCCCAATCCTGAGCAACCATTAACCTGTTTTCCATCTCTATAATTTGTCATTTAGAATGTTATATAATGGAATCATACAGTATGTGACCTTTTGAGATTGGCCTTTTTTTCACTTAGCATAATGCCCTTGAAATCCATTCACATTGTGTATATCAGTAGTTTGTTCCATTTTATTGCTGCATACCATTCTATGGTATGGGTGTACAACAGGTTGTTTAACCATTCACCTGTTGAAGGACATTTGGGTTGTTTCCATTTTGGGGCTATTATGGGAAAAAAAAAAAAACTGCCATGAACATTCATGTACAGGTTTTGTGTGAACATGGGTTTTTCTTTCTCTGGGATAAATGCTCAAGGGTGCATTTATTGGGTCATATGGTAAATTGTGTTTAGCTTTTTACAAAACTGCCAAACTATTTTCCAGAGTGGCTGTGTCATTTTAGGTTCCCACAAGCAATGTATGAATGATCAGTTTCTCTGCATTCTTATCGGCACCTGTTGTCATCATTATTTTTTATTTTTACCATTCTCATAGATGTATAGTGATACTTCATTGTAGTTTTAATTTGCATTTGCCTAATGGTCAATGATGTTGAATTTTTTTTCCATCAAAGACTTTTTGAGTTAGAAATGACACTTTTTAGGAAGATTTTTTGATTTGGGCAGGTAGGGGAAAAATAATACAAATGAAGATTAATTGGGAAGCTCTTGAACCAGTCTAGATGAGAATCTCAAAAAATTTTTTGGGTGGCCAATGTGAGAACAGGAAGAATGACAGGAATATCTGCATGGATGTGGAGGAGTAAGGATAATGGAGAGAAGTAAAATCACATTTG